>NW_027361704.1:15587500-16865000 GCF_039654945.1 Dendrobates tinctorius | reverse complement strand
TGATAGATAGAATGAGATAAATAGATAGATAACAGATGTACATAGATAATAGATAGACAGATAAAGATTAATAGATAATAGATGATAGATAGAATTAGATAGATAACAAATATACATAGATAGATAATAGATAGATAAAGATTAATAGATAGATGATAGATAAAGATTATTTGATAGATAGATAGATGGATAATATATATATATATAGATAGAATAAGATAGAGTAAGATAAATAGATAGATAACAGATATACATAGATAGATAATAGATATATAAAGATTAAATAGATAGCTGATAGATAGATAGATAGATAAAGATTATTATATAGATCGATAGATGGATAATAGATATATATATAGCTAGAATAAGATAGAGCAAGATAAATAGATAGATAACAGATATACATAGATAGATAAAGATTAATAGATAGATGATTGATATATAGATAGTTAATAGATATATAAAGATTAAATAGATAGATGATAGATAGATAAAGATTATTAGATAGATCGATAGATGGATAATATATAGATAGATAGATAAATAGAATAAGATAGAGTAAGATAAATAGATAGATAGGAGATAGAATTAGAACAACAGATAATAGATAGATGAAAGATAGATAAAGATTAATAGATCGATGATGATAGATAGAATTAGATAAATAGATAACAGATATAATAGATAGATAAAAATTAATAGATGATAGAATTAGATAAATAGATAGATAACAGATATAATACATAGATAAATAGATATTACATAAAGATTAATAGATGACAGATAACAGATTGAATACATAGATAGATAATAGATAAATAGATATTAGATAGACCGATCGAATAAGATCAGATAGATCTGTAATCTGAGCATTTTTCCATTCCCTCTGTCTCAGCCTTCCTGCCCCTGGACCAAGTGTGATCACTCTGGATAGATATAAGTGAACTCCATAAGCCCAATGACAGATGCGCCTTCCTCAGTGTGATTTTTTTTAACTCTATAATTCCCAGGAACAGTTAGGGAACAGTTAATGCCCCCAGTTTGGCAGCCAATACTTCGGCCACTTCCCTTTTGGATTTTTTAGTAACAGGACCTCTGCTGCATCAGCCGTGCTCCATGTTGGCTGCCCCTCTTAGGTCAGGCCCCGCATTATACACATCTGTAGGATTGCTCTATAGATTTCATCTGGACCCTACCTACAGTGGCACTGGCTCAGCTCAGGGACCCCACTTTCTTCTTGTCTCCCGGCAGCGGCCGCAGCTCTCACCCCGTTCACGGTGACTCGCAGGATCGGCCATCCCTACCAGAACCGGACCCCTCCCAAGCGCAAGAAGCCGCGCACGTCCTTCTCGCGCGTGCAGATCTGTGAGCTGGAGAAGCGTTTCCACCGCCAGAAGTACCTCGCCTCCGCGGAGCGCGCCGCCCTGGCCAAGTCTCTGAAGATGACGGACGCGCAGGTGAAGACTTGGTTCCAGAACCGAAGGACAAAGTGGAGGTGAGGTCTGCTCAGTGATGGCTGTGCCATGGGCACTTCTGGCGATGGTGCCACCAGCATTAGCGGCTTTTATGGGTGTAGACAAAAGCTCCAGAGGAGCAATCATGTAAGAAGTATCATGTATGGGGCGTGTGGTGCATCACTAGAGAAGCCGGAGTATAGCAGGATCATACATCCTCAGCTCTCAGTACCGGCGCAAATATCAGGGGGCACAAGAGACCCCCAGCCTTCTCATCAGCTCCAACAGCGGCCCAAACATCAGGGGGCACAAGGGACCCCCAACCTTCTCAGCAGCCCCAACACCGGCCCAAACATCAGGGGGCACAAGGGACCCCCAACCTTCTCAGCAGCCCCAACACCGGCCCAAACAACAGGGGGCACAAGGGACACCCAACCTTCTCAGCAGCCCCAACACCGGCCCAAACAACAGGGGGCACAGGGGACCCCCAACCTTCTCAGCAGCCCCAACACCGGCCCAAACATCAGGGGGCACAAGGGACCCCCAACCTTCTCATCAGCCCCAACACCAGCCCAAACATCAGGGGGCACAAAGGACCCCCAACCTTCTCAGCAGCCCCAACACCGGCCCAAACAACAGGGGGCACAAGGGACCCCCAACCTTCTCAGCAGCCCCAACACCGGCCCAAACAACAGGGGGCACAAGGGACCCCCAACCTTCTCAGCAGCCCCAACACCGGCCCAAACAACAGGGGGCACAAGGGACCCCCAACCTTCTCAGCAGCCCCAACACCGGCCCAAACAACAGGGGGCACAAGGGACCCCCAATCTTCTCAGCAGCCCCAACACAGGGTGTAATCTTTACCTGACAAGCTCTTATGGATCCGGCATTTTCCACATCCCAATTTTATTTCATTCCAGTTAAATAGGTCTAATAATACCCAAAGATTATGCATTAGTTCTCAAAACAAATAAATAAAAGCAAACAAACAAAAAACAAAACAACAAATAAATGCCGCATGCGGTTTACCTTTGTCGGAACAGGTTGATGGCAGGAGATAATAATAATAATAATACATTTTATTTCTATAGCGCCGACATATTCCGCAGCATTTTACATTTCGGAGGGGACTTGAACAGACGATAGACATTACAGCATAACAATAATCACATAGATCATAACAGATACCAAGGGGAATGAGGGCCCTGCTCGCAAGCTTACAATCTATGAGGAAAAAAGGGGAGACACGAAAGGCATCAGGTGTGCCCTCCCTGTGCCCAGCAGGAGGGAAGGAGGCGAGGAGGAAACACTGAGATCTCTGCAAGAAACAATTAAACAAGCATAACAGAATCATAGTTATTATATTTATTATATTTATTTTACTATATTCATGATTACAATTTTTATTATGAAATATTAGGATACATAGTATGTGAGGCAATAATGTGCCATGTTCTGCTCTCCATTATGTCAGGAGCACCCAGATCACATGGGAGGAGATATTCTGTGGCATAAATCTAGTAGATCCGGATTAGCCATTCCACAATGTGGCTGCGTCAGTGCGATTATCACCTGTGCTATCATCTAATATTGGAGCCATATCATCCAGCAGAGCACTAATAGCAGAAACCAGAACCCCGAGGAACAGGAGAGGAATCGCCATAAGGACTTGTAGCATTACTATAGATAATAAGAATAATCTTTATTTATATAGCGCCAACATATTCCGCAGCGCTTTACAGTTTAACAGTTTCAAAACACAAGTCACAATACAATAATTCAAGCAAAATAAGACAACCCTGCTCGTGAGAGCTTACAATCTACAATCTAGCATCTACAGATGCTGTTATATACATATTATTATAACGAGTCGTATTATTTGCGTTACTTCTATAGCCCGTTGGTGCTGTACACACAGTACAGGAACGCTGGTATCGTACAGTGCGATCTCCTGGTATAATGTCACCTAACAATGAGAATGATAACTGCGCTGGGCAGAGCATGGCAGAAGTAATGTCCGGGGGTCCTCTTCCCCCATATTACCCCCCGATTCCGCCGGCAGTGGCACCAGGATGCGGTACCGCACACAGACACAGTGTGTGTAGGCACATGCGGCTTGTGGCGTCATCCTGCAGCCTTCCTTTCATGTCACACTGCCGTCACCCCGTCTGCTAAGCTCCATTATTAGCTCCCACCCTGTGACAGCAGCAACACAATGCAGGAAGAGAATCGTAAAAGATTTTTAAAAAGTCCCAGAAATTTGAAAAAAATCAATAGCAACAACATGTCCATTGTTATAACCAGGAAACCATGTGCTGCGGCATCTCTCATCATTTCTGTAAACCGGGAATAATCGTCAGAACCACAGCAGCAACAGCAACACTAGCTAAAAGAGGCACAGCAGCCCAGAGTCCGGGGCGGGAGTCACCTGCGGGCCAGCTCTCCGCTCAGACAGGTGAATGAGACACTGCTGCGATCTCCTCTCATGCTTCCTCTGGGCTTGTCGGAGCCTTTGCGCTGATTCCTGGGGATCGGGCCCGCAGGTGGATCACTGTTTTGGGGAATCTATATTTGACCTCTTCTCTCCCGGATCTATTTCTGGTCTAGAGGCGTTTTCCACTCGGCCATGTGGAATTATTAAGAGGAAATCTAAGGAAAGCTGCTGCCATATAATAATAATAATCCTGTGACGTGACAGGAATGCAGCAATCATTGCTTTCTAATGGGAGCACACACTGGGCCAAACACAGCACAGAAATGAGAGGGTAGACTTTATAAAGACCCGGTGATAGCAGCCCCTTCCCCATTTCTGGTAGCAGCCCCTTCCCCATTTCTGGTAGCGGCCCCTTCCCCATTTCTGATAGCGGCCCCTTCCCCATTTCTGATAGCGGCCCCTTCCCCATTTCTGGTAGCGGCCCCTTCCCCATTTCTGGTAGCGGCCCCTTCCCCATTTCTGATAGCGGCCCCTTCCCCATTTCTGATAGCGGCCCCTTCCCCATTTCTGGTAGCGGCCCCTTCCCCATTTCTGATAGCGGCCCCTTCCCCATTTCTGGTAGCGGCCCCTTCCCCATTTCTGGTAGCGGCCCCTTCCCCATTTCTGATAGCGGCCCCTTCCCCATTTCTGATAGCGGCCCCTTCCCCATTTCTGGTAGCGGCCCCTTCCCCATTTCTGATAGCGGCCCCTTCCCCATTTCTGGTAGCGGCCCCTTCCCCATTTCTGATAGCGGCCCCTTCCCTATTTCTGATACAGCCCCTTCCCCATTTCTGGGGAGATCAGGGAGGCTGCTCATTTATTTCTTTGGCGTCTCTTAGAAACGTTTTTCATTGTTTTTTTCTGAATCTAGGAAAATATTCTTCTGTTTTTCCCCAGAAAGACTGTGGAACAATAACAGAAAATGGCGCATCTGTAAAGCACGGCATCATTGTGTAAGATGCTACCAAAAAGAATAGAAAAGAAGAATAAAAAGTGATCAACAACAACAAAGCCATATTTCCCTGCACAATTTCACCATTGTTATGAATTCTTATTATTTATTATATTACAACTAGCGATGTAATACAGCTTCATAGGAGTCATCTAAATCCTAATAATCCTAATAATCTGTTCCATTGCCGGCAGCGCACACTGAGCCGCGCTCCACGAAGCTGCCCCGAGCCGGGACCCTGGAGCCGGAATCCTGCGCCACTCCCCGAGCGGCGCCCTCCTCGGCCTCCGGTCACACGCGGCTCACAGCCTCTGCCTGGCCGCAGCGGTGCCGCAGTGTCTCCTCGGCCTCCGGTCACACGCGGCTCACAGCCTCTGCCTGGCCGCAGCGGTGCCGCAGTGTCTCCTCGGCCTCCGGTCACACGCGGCTCACAGCCTCTGCCTGGCCGCAGCGGTGCCGCAGTGTCTCCTCGGCCTCCGGTCACACGCGGCTCACAGCCTCTGCCTGGCCGCAGCGGTGCCGCAGTGTCTCCTCGGCCTCCGGTCACACGCGGCTCACAGCCTCTGCCTGGCCGCAGCGGTGCCGCAGTGTCTCCTCGGCCTCCGGTCACACGCGGCTCACAGCCTCTGCCTGGCCGCAGCGGTGCCGCAGTGTCTCCTCGGCCTCCGGTCACACGCGGCGCTGGCGGAGGACGGGAGCAGCCCGGCTCTTTCGTGCTGACGTGACCCCGAGTTTGCTCTCTTGCAGGCGGCAGACCGCGGAGGAGCGGGAGGCGGAGCGGCAGCAGGCCAACAGACTGATGCTCCAGCTGCAGCACGACGCCTTCCAGAAGTCTCTCAGTGACTCCATCCAGCCGGACCCGCTGTGTCTCCACAACTCTTCGCTCTTTGCACTTCAGAACCTGCAGCCTTGGGAGGAGGAGGCCGGGAAGATGGCTCCGGTCACCTCCCTGGTGTGAGCCGGCCACGCGGACTGTGACTGGACCCACGAGTGGGGCCACAGAGCTCACCGGCTGCATCCCCGATATATCGAGCACCCGAAGCTCTCCAGCGCCTGAGGTGTGCCAGTGCTGAGGAGAGACTGGAGGAAGGAGCCGCGGCCTCCCGCCATTACGGCCACCTGGGCTGGTCTCTGGGCATTGTAGCGTACATACATCTCTCTAGCTGGCCATATATATTCTATGTGTGTGTAGAGACAGACACGTACGATATATGTGCTATGCATACATGTATATACTGTATATACACAGTGTATAGATATTTATAGATCACTGGCCTCTAAAACGGAGGCGGAATTAAGGCACAAGGTGTTCCCGGCCGAGCTCTGAGAAGAACCATAGCACATTTCCTACACTAAGCCCGAAAGTAGAATCATTCTTATGTGTATGGACATCCCATGGGTTAGGGCAGAACCGACATCCCACCTCATCCCTGGAGAGCCGCCACTACTGGGGGCACTGGGACATGATGGCTGCCACTACTGGGGGCACTGGGACATGATGGCTGCCACTACTGGGGGCACTGGGACACTCAGCGATGGCTGCCACTATTGGGGGCACTGGGACATGATGGCTGCCACTACTGGGGGCACTGGGACACTCAGCGATGGCTGCCACTACTGGGGGCACTGGGACATGATGGCTGCCACTACTGGGGGCACTGGGACACTCAGCGATGGCTGCCACTACTGGGGGCACTGGGACACTCAGCGATGGCTGCCACTACTGGGGGCACTGGGACACTCAACGATGGCTGCCACTACTGGGGGCACTGGGACATGATGGCTGCCACTACTGGGGGCACTGGGACATGATGGCTGCCACTACTGGGGGCACTGGGACATGATGGCTGCCACTACTGGGGGCACTGGGACACTCAGCGATGGCTGCCACTACTGGGGGCACTGGGACACTCAGCGATGGCTGCCACTACTGGGGGCACTGGGACACTCAGTGATGGCTGCCACTACTGGGGGCACTGGGACATGATGGCTGCCACTACTGGGGGCACTGGGACATGATGGCTGCCACTACTGGGGGCACTGGGACACTCAGCGATGGCTGCCACTACTGGGGGCACTGGGACACTCAGCGATGGCTGCCACTACTGGGGGCACTGGGACATGATGGCTGCCACTACTGGGGGCACTGGGACATGATGGCTGCCACTACTGGGGGCACTGGGACATAATGGCTGCCACTACTGGGGGCACTGGGACACTCAGCGATGGCTGCCACTACTGGGGGCACTGGGACACTCAGTGATGGCTGCCACTGCTGGGGGCACTGGGACACTCAGCGACGGCTGCCACTACTGGGGGCACTGGGACACTCAGCGACGGCTGCCACTACTGGGGGCACTGGGACACTCAGCGATGGCTGCCACTACTGGGGTCATTGGGACACTCAGCGATGGCTGCCACTACTGGGGGCACTGGGACACTCAGCGATGGCTGCCACTACTGGGGGCACTGGGACACTCAGCGATGGCTGCCACTAATGGGGGCACTGGGACACTCAGCGATGGCTGCCACTACTGGGGTCATTGGGACACTCAGCGATGGCTGCCACTACTGGGGGCACTGGGACACTCAGCGATGGCTGCCACTACTGGGGGCACTGGGACACTCAGCGATGGCTGCCACTACTGGGGGCACTGGGACACTCAGCGATGGCTGCCACTACTGGGGGCACTGGGACACTCAGCGATGGCTGCCACTACTGGGGGCACTGGGACACTCAGCGATGGCTGCCACTACTGGGGGCACTGGGACACTCAGCGATGGCTGCCACTACTGGGGGCACTGGGACACTCAGCGATGGCTGCCACTACTGGGGGCACTGGGACACTCAGCGATGGCTGCCACTACTGGGGGCACTGGGACACTCAGCGATGGCTGCCACTACTGGGGGCACTGGGACACTCAGCGATGGCTGCCACTACTGGGGGCACTGGGACACTCAGCGATGGCTGCCACTACTGGGGGCACTGGGACACAGCGATGGCTGCCACTACTGGGGGCACTGGGACACTCAGCGATGGCTGCCACTACTGGGGGCACTGGGACACAGCGATGGCTGCCACTACTGGGGGCACTGGGACACTCAGCGATGGCTGCCACTACTGGGGGCACTGGGACACAGCGATGGCTGCCACTACTGGGGGCACTGGGACACTCAACGATGGCTGCCACTACTGGGGTCATTGGGACACAGCGATGGCTGCCACTACTGGGGGCACTGGGACACTCAGCGATGGCTGCCACTACTGGGGGCACTGGGACACAGCGATGGCTGCCACTACTGGGGGCACTGGGACACTCAGCGATGGCTGCCACTACTGGGGGCACTGGGACACAGCGATGGCTGCCACTACTGGGGGCACTGGGACACTCAGCGATGGCTGCCACTACTGGGGGCACTGGGACACAGCGATGGCTGCCACTACTGGGGGCACTGGGACACTCAACGATGGCTGCCACTACTGGGGGCACTGGGACACAGCGATGGCTGCCACTACTGGGGGCACTGGGACACTCAGCGATGGCTGCCACTACTGGGGGCACTGGGACACAGCGATGGCTGCCACTACTGGGGGCACTGGGACACTCAGCGATGGCTGCCACTACTGGGGGCACTGGGACACAGCGATGGCTGCCACTACTGGGGGCACTGGGACACTCAGTGATGGGTGCAACCGAGACCCTCTATTGAATATGTGTGTGTATATATATACTGCTCAAAGAAATAAAGGAAAAACAAACAGCCTGTTGCAAATGGAAGTGTCCCCTTTATTTTTTTGAGCGGTATATATATATATATATATATATATATATATATATATATATATATATAATCATAATACACACATGCCTTCAAAGATAATTGGAAATCCTCTCGCACCCCGGCGGCGCATGGTTCATTGTACTCCTATTTATTGAAGGGACAGCAGTATAATCTAGAATGTGCTGCCACAAATGACATGTAAATATTTTACCATATTTTTAATTTATTCATGCAGTATTATGCCATTAAATCTACATATAAATTATATATAAATATATTCTTAAATATTTATGTTGCATTGGTTGTAACAATTTTGTATTGGCCGGAGAAAAACAAAAGCAAGTAAAGGTTACCTAAGGTTGCTTCGGGTCCAAGGGATTTGGCAGCAATGTACGAGGAGCACAGGTCTTTTTTGTCACATAAACTTTTTTATATATATTTATTTTGATAGATTGTCAGGATAATCTGTCTTAAAAAAATCTGCTTAAGTTGCTATAAAAGCTGTTTAATGTCTACAAAATGCAGCCACATGTTATATGAAAGAACATTTAGCCACTTACTAAGTAAGCGCCTTAACTTCTCCAGGTTTACATGGGTTGACATGTGAAAATACTTTATATTAATGACTGATATATGTAAATAAACACTTTCTTTTAATACATTACGGGATATTTGCCTGTTACTCTATGCTCAGTACATATAAGCGTCTCTTTTGCCTCCAGATAACAGGATATTTTCAAATGAAAATGGGGAAACTTGTAACTAGATAACCAGATGTATATAATGGAAAAATGGGCGTCACGCAGAGGCCACACCAGGGTCCTGGCACCTACAGGGGCCAAGGTTTCCACATTGTAGATGAGCCTTTTTGGGGGGATTCCTGTTACGTGTCATTACATAACACAGATTTTTATTGAGAATTCCTATTAGTTTCATCCTGATGTTTTTTGAGAAGAGGGAATAGAATAGAAAATGACTTATATTGAACAGTACATTAAATACACGAGGGGCGACAATGTCTATGATGTAACCGATGCGTTTCATAGTAGGGATGCTACATTATATTATATATCAGAATTACTCCCAAAACCAGAATTATTAAAGAGAGATCAAGTAATGTCTGGTATCCTGCACTATAGGAAATGAGAAGTCAGGTTCGTTACCAGGGCGGGCTGCTCTTTGGCAATGTTACATATTTCATTTAGGCATCTTCCTACATTTGTGTGCTGGTAATGTGAGTTCTGAGGGTAAAAGGCATCCATGTCAGAAGAGGAATTAGGATTCTGGTGTCTTCATTGAGGAGTAATCACAGACTAGTAAAATCTTGTGATTACACAAAAAGCAGGACCTGTATTATTAATACCATTATTACATTACACATAGTAAATGGGGTTTGCATGCATAACTATCATTTAGCAAGGTACAAACAAGTACAAGGACACAACTAGACACTGCTGTAGCTGAACCTGGGATTATTCTGCAGAAAAAAGGAAATTTAAGAGTCTCTTAATGTATTTTTATTTTACTCATTTATATAGAGCCACAGCGCTTTACAGACATTATCACTTTCAATATATATATAAAATTATTTTTGTGTATTTATTTAGTTAAGGAGGAACATATGACTGTTACATATATTTTTTTTTCTAAAATATGTTGTGCATTTCACTCATTCACTCCATGGCCGCTGCTTCCTTTATTTTGCCTCTGATGTCCTCGGTGCTGTGACAAGCACAAGTAGGTCACCTAAAGCTCGTCAGCAGCCATCTCTCCCGACTAGCCGATACATATGAGCTTGGCGGAGTGTTCATGTGTTTTCAGTGGAGAAAGCTGATGGCAGCTAATCTCGGAAAACAAAAGAATTTTTCATTGGAGTACCAACTGTCAGATTGTTCTCTGTTCCGACATCATCTGTCTTGAGAGAGTCGGGAGACCACCATACACAATTAATGGTAAGTCAATATTCAGCCAACGATTCGATGTTGATGCACATTGGGATTGGGGGATCCTGCCTGCATCTGGCTGTAAGTAATAGTTATTTTTCTATGTGTAATTCCTATGTATAGTGCCGGTCAAATGTTTGGCCCACAACTGTTCATTCTCTTGTAAATTTTTCCATTGCTCTTATGTGAATGTGCATATCGTAGACTCAGACTGAAGGCATCAAACTCACAGGAAGGTCTATATATGCACAAGGGCTAGAGAGACATTGGAAAGCAAATAGTATTTGTGTGAATGTTAGGGTGTGTGCACACGCTGCGGATTCTGCTGCGGATGCGGATTTGGTGTACAGTACCATAATATCCTATGGATATCAAAAACCGCAGTGCAGACGGTGCAGATTTTTCCACACGGATTTGCTGTGGTTTCTAAACTGCAGAAAGAATTGACATGTCAATTCTTTCTGCAGATTCCGCTGCGGTTTACCATCTCCTCCATTGTAGAGATGATAAACCGCAGGGCAAAACCGCAGGATAATCTGCAGGTAAAACCGCAGGTCTTTTGACCTGTAGATTTACTTGCGGATTTTACAAAATCCGTGAGGCCAAATCCGCAGAGCATTCCGCAGCGTGTGCACGTACCCTGAGACTCCTCAGAGTACCCCCATTTTGTTCTGACGAGAGCTTTGCACACGATTGTCATTTTCTCAAGCAGCTTCATCAGGTAGTCGCCTGGTACGGCTTCCAACAGTCTTGAAGGCGTTCTCAGAGTTGTTGAACACTTGTTGGCTGCTTTGCTGTAACTCCATGGTCCATCTCATCCCAAATCATCTATATTGAGTTGCGCTCAGGTGATTGTGGAGGCCATGTCACCTGATGCAGCACTTCACCCTTGTTTTGGTCACATCACTCTTATATAGCCTGCAGGTGTGCTTGTGTCATTGTCCTGTTGCACCACAAATGATGATCCCATTAGGCACAAACCAGATGGTATTGCAGAACGCTGAGGTAGCCATGCCGGTTATGTGTGCCTCTCACCCCTTTCAGCCCTGGGTGATTTTCCATTTTTCCTTTTCGTTTTTTTGTCCCCTTCTTCCGAGAGCCATAACTTCTTTATTTTCCCAGCAATATGGCCGTATGAGGCTTGTTTTTTGTGGAATGAGTTATATTTTTGAATGACACCATTTTTTTTACCACATAGTGTATTGGAAAACGGGGAAAAAAATTCCATATGCGGTGAAATTGCAATATTTGTTTTTTTTTAGTTGCCATGTCCACTAATTGCTAAAACTGACCTGCCATTATGGTTCTCCCGGTCATTACGAGTTCACAGACACCAAATATGTATAAATAGTCCTTTTTTATTTAAGTGGTGAAAAGAAATTACAATATTTGTATGAAAAAAAGTTTTTACATTTGTCTCCATTTTCCGAAACCCACAGCGGTTTCATATTTCGTGATCTCAGGTTGGGTTGGGGCTTATTTTTTGCGGTCTGAGCTGTCATTTTCATTGATACCATTTTGGTGCAGATACAATGTTTTGATCACCCGTTATTGCATTTTATTGCAATGTTGCAGCGACCAAGAAGGCATAATTTTGGAGTGTTGAATTTTTTTCTTGTTACGCCGTTTACCGTTCAGATTAATTTACTTTTATGTTTTGAAACATCAGACATTTTTGAAAGCAGTGATACCAAATATGTGTATTTTTTATTTATTTTATTTTTTAATGGGATAAAAAGTGGGTTATTTGAACTCTTTTTAAAATTTCTTTTATATTATTTAAAACTTTTCTTTTTACTTTTACCACATTTGCTCGTGCCTTTATCAGACTTGAAGCTGTGATCTTACAGTCACCTATAATATACATAGAGGGCTTCATACCTGCTATGTATAGCAAAAATCACGATCTCCTATGAACGCAGGCCACAAGCCAGCTTTTACAGGAGGATATTGATGACAGGCACGGTGGCCTACTGCAGAGTCCCGGCTGTCAAGACAACTCATCGACACCATATGATCACGTGACAGGGGCGCCCATGGGCAGGACTTGTAACACATGTTAAATGCTGCCGTTAGTGATTGACAGCTGTATTTAACTGGTTATCAGTGGCAGGTGTCATCAGCAGAGCAGTTCCATACTATTACACCTCTTTTTTCATGTTTCACAGTGTGCATCACACACTCATCTTTTTCTGCGAGAAATACGGATAGGTGCAATACGATAAAAAATTGGATTGCACTTGGACCAATGTTATTCAATAGGTGACATCTCATCTGCAATTTTTTTCTCAGCTGAAATCGGACTGAAAAGAAAATCACAGCATGCCGTGTATTGCTGCGTATCTCAGACGAGACTTGCCAATGCGAGTCAATGGGTGCGAGAAAAAAAATCGCACAACACTCCCACCATGCGAGTGCTGTCCGATTTTTATGCACCAGTGTCCTTTGAAAAGCCAGCAATTCATGTGCGGTGTACAGTAAAATCACACTGACAGGTTAGAATAGAACAGGTAGAATACATATATGCACAAAGAATAGGTATATATATATATATATATATATATGTGTATTTATATTTCATAGAGAGATACATAGAAGAATAGGTAATTCATTTGTCGGCTTCTGTAAAATCAATGCAGGAGCCGACAGAATAGAAGCCATGGTTTACATACAGTAAACACATGCAGAATAGTTAGATATATAGATGTCAGTGTCTAATCCGATTGGTATAGCGCGTGTGCAAATTGTGGGACATGTATGTAATTAATAAATGATTTTTTTGGGGAAAAAAAATGGCGTGGGCTCCAGTGCAATTTTCTGCGCCAGAGAGGGAAAGCCAGTGACTGGGGGGCAGATATTCAAAGCCTAGGAAGGGACCATGGTTATTGCCCCCCGGCTACAAACATCTGCCCCCAGCCACCCTAGAAATGGCGCATCTCTAAGATGTGCCAATTCCGGCACTTAGCCTCTCTCTTCCCACTGCCCTCTAGTGGGTGGCATATGGGATAATAGTTGGGGGTTGATGCTAACTTTGTATTAAAAGGTGACTAATATTGTTTTAAAACAGTCAGTGAAATATTTTACCTCACAAAATGAATCCTCTTTAATCCCCTGCTGTAATGTCAGTATTGTCTTTTGCTTCCTCCCCTGCCCAGGAGATGTGGTATGCTACGTACAAGGTCAGACACAGACAATTTGAGTGCACATAGGAAAGAGAACACAAAGGGAGAGACAGCTCAAACGAGAGAACACATCAGGGAAGAAGACAGCACAGTGGGGGAGAGAGAGAGCAGACAAGGGAGATAGCACATGGGGTACACAGGTCAAAGAAGAGATGACATGAGATAAGACAGCGGATTGGGGAGAGAGAAAGCGCACAGGGGTGAGAGAGTGCACAAGGGGGTGACAGCTCAAAGGGACAGCACATGAGGGGCGAACACAGCACAGGAAGGAGACAGACAGCAGACAAGGGGGATAGCACATGGGGTAGACACAGACAATTTTTAAAATGAACTTTCGCTCATGGTAAAACCCCTTTAATGTGACCGGCTTCCTCTGCCTGTAGACACGTCGCTTATCTGCCGCCGGGATCAGCCGAATGATTCACTGCGCCTGTGTGGAATTTGCGCAGTAAATCAGGCTGCCGCCATCTTTGTGCAGACAGATAGCGGTGGTCACATTAAAACTGCGCATGTGCTCCTCCTGTACAAAGATGGCGATGGTAAGTGAATCATTTAGTTGATCCGGCAGCGAGTTCGTGACGGTGTTCTGCTGGTGGTACCATGCAAGAGGCTGCGTATGTGTGTGTGTTGCGTATGGCATATACAGAGTGTGTGTTGTGCGTACGGCATATACAGTGTGTGTTCGGTGTATACAGTGTGTGTGTGGTGCGTACGGCATATACAGTGTGTGTTTGTGGGTGTGTGTGGTGCATATGGCGTATACAGTTTGTGTGTGTGTGTGGTGTGATGGTGTTCCGCTGGTGGTATCGCGCAAGAGGTTGGTACCACCATCAGTTTCCATATTGAGACACCCATCTCTTGGGTGTCTCAATATGGCGGTCGTTCAACTTCCGCCGCTTGGAATTCTGGGATCAGGACATATCTGGGCAGAACAGGATGTGAAGACATTACAAGGTAACATGAGCTTTCACATATAGAGAACTGCTGTATGTAAAACCTCATGTTAAAATCACATTGCATACAGACTGCATACGCATGTCATACGGCTGTTCTGTGGAAAAAATCGCATGGAAATCGCATTACACTCGCATGAGAATTGCATGGCATGCGTTGATTTTTCAGTCCATAAATCAGACCATTATTTTTATCGCATGAGCCCTTAGACCACAATACAGATTTCCCCTAATCACATGTTCTGCTCTTGTGTTGCTTTGCCAAATAATCTTTTCTTGTTTATGGTCCTCAGTAGTGACTTTTTGTAGCAAATAGACCGTAAAAGCCTACTTCTCGTAGTTTTCTGTGGACATTTGATGTTGAAATGCATCTGCTACTTAATGTTTGTGCATCATATATGAGGCCTGTTCTTCTGAGGTGCTGTTTATATCTGGTTTCTACGGCTGGTAACACCAATGAACATCTAGAGCAGAAATAATTCTTGGTCTTTCTTTCCTGGAAGATTCCACATGAGAGCTAGTTTCATCATAACGATTGATGGTTTTCATGACTGAACTTAAGGATACCTCCAAGGTTCTAGCAATTTTCTGGACTGACTGACCTTCTTGTTTTAAAGTAATGACGCATGGTTAATTCTCTTAGTTGTGTGGTTCTTGCCATATTTTGGCTTAGCACAGTTGTGGAATAGGGCTCATCACTACATAGAACTGTATATTAACATTGCCTTTGCAAAACACACCTCATTGTGGCAAACACTTCCTTAGGGCAGTTTCACACGTCAGTGTCTCCGGTACGTGTAGTGACAGTACCGGAGACACTGACACACGTAGACACATTCTCATGAATGTGTCTATGCAGATGTCAGCGTGTTTTCACGGACCGTGTGTCCGTGTGCAAAACACGCTGACATGTCCGTTTTTGTGCAACAGCACGGATCACACGGACCCATACAAGTCAATGGGTCCGTGTAAACACGTACCGCACATGGATGCTGTCCGTGTGCTGTCCGTATGCGATCCATGTGCGTTTTTAAAAGACAAAGGGTTAGCATTAAAAATAATTTTTCAAAAACACGGACACACGGACAGCATACGGACAGCACACGGACAGCACACGGATGGTACACATGGACATACGGATAGCACACGGATGTCACACGGATGACCTCCATATGCACACGGACACGGATAGCTCCAGTACTGGTTTTTCCGGTACCGGAATTGTCTGGACGTGTGAAACTGCCCTTAGGCCTTTTTCACACGTCCGTGTCTCCGGTACGTGTGGTGACAGTTTTCACACATACCGGAGACCGTACACACCTACACCCATTATAATCTATGTTTCTGTGCACATGTGTGTGTTTTCACACAGACCTTGTGTCCATGTGCAAAACTCGCAGACATGTCCGTTTTAACACGGACACACGGCCCGCAAAGAGGCCATTAATATGGGCCCCTCCAGCCAAAAACAGCAGCCCACAGCTGCCTAGAAAAGGTGCATCTATTAGATGCGCCTATTCTGTCACTTTGTCGGGTTCTTCACACTTGCACTGTAGAGGTAGCAAGTGGGGTAATAAGGGGTTAATGTCACCTTGCTATTGTAAGGTGACATTAAGCCCGGCTTAGTAATGGAGAGGTGGCAATAAGACACCTATCCATTACTAATCCTATAGTAACTAAAGCATTAAACACACATTAAGAATAAAGTCTTTTAATGAAAGAATACAACACACATTTTCCCCATCTTTATTAGACTGCTAATTCCATCTTGAAGCCATTGATCACCTGTAAAAAAAAAAATTAAAAAAACAAACCAACAATATAGCATACCTGTCCGGCGCTCAGTCAATCCCCACGGCGTAAATCCATCTCTGGGGGTTAATAAGTTTACAGGTGGAGCGGTGCTAATGCGACTGCTCGGGCTGTAAACTACTGGGGAAGGAATGGGAAGCAGTGTGAATGGACTCAGTGACGTCACCGCACATCACTGAGCCTGTGCTCGCTGTTGTTTTTTTTTCTTACAATAGAAAGGTGACATTAACCCCTTGTTACCCCACTTGCCACCATTACAGGGCAAGTGTGAAGAACCCGACAAAGCTCCAGAATAGGAGCATCTAATAGATGCGCCTTTTCTGGGCAGCTGCGGGCTGCTGTTTTTAGGCTGGGGGGGGGGGCATATTAATGGCCCTTACCAGCCTGAGAATAGTTTTGCCAGGTTGGTTAAAAAAATAGGGGGACCCCACGTCGTTTTGTTTTCATTCATTCTTCCCTGCTCAAGCTGTTGCTGGCAGAGCAGGGGAGAATGACAGCCGAGATCAGCACCACATGCAGGGGAACAGCGCTTACTGTAGCGCTACTTCCCCTGTGGCCGTCTGTGTGGTACTGATGCGGCACACGGGTGCCACACAGATGTGCCACGTGTACACACAGACATGGATATCTCCGGTACCGTTTTTTTCCGGTACCGGAAATATCTGGATGTGTGAAAGAAGCCGTAAGGCCAATGATGCCACAGATGAACTCTTGACAAGATATTGCAAGCCATTTCAGGTGACCACCTGATGACGCTACGTGAGAGAATGCTGAGGGTGTGTAAAGCTGTCACCAGTAATAGGGGATTACTTTGAGAAAACTATTGTTTAACACTTATTCTTAATTGTTTAAAACATGCTTCTTTTCTTTGCAACATGAACAAGAAAAAAACATTGCATGAACAGGTGTGTCTAAACCTTTTACTTTTTCTAAATAAATTGCCTGTTTTAAAATCCAGAACCTTAGGCATGGAAGGCAGAATATCTAGCAATGCGCTACAGGCTGCCCTAAAAAATAATTTTCTTTGCCTAAAAGCCTCAATAGTATTCTTTACAGGTATAATAAACTACTATATACATTTGAACCTTTATATGTCGATGCCATCTATATACAGCTACAGCTCTAAATGCATTGAAAAGTGACAGATTTTTTTCACAAACTTACTTAAATATAATAGCAAAAACACAAATCTGAGAAACTAATTTTTTTAACATGTCTCAAACCAGTCATAGCATGGTATGAAACTTGTAAACATAACAACTTGTCCAATACAGAGATCACTTATTTATGGTAATCAGTATATGACACAAATTAAAATGTGTCAAATTCTTTTACATTTAGTTACATCTAGTTAATTAATTGTCAGGAATAAAAACAAAAAACAAACAAACCGAGATATGTTTGATTTTGACCAGATTTACAAATGAAAAATGCACATTGCAGGTAATAGGTCAGTGAAAAAAACAAAACATAAGGATGCCATCCATATCACATCCCAGTGCTGTTCATGTTTCACTGTTTAACCCCTGCACCCCGAAGCCTGTTTTCACCTTCCCGACCAGGACAGTCTTTACAATTCTGACCACTGTGCCTTTATGAGGTAATAACTCTGGAACGCGTCAACGGATCCTGCTGATTCTGAGACTGTTTTTTTCGCGACATATCGTACTTCACGATAGTGGTAAAATTTCTTTGATATGACTTGTGTTTATTTGTGAAAAAATCCGAAACTCTTTTGTCAGTCAAAATAATTAATAAGTAACATTTCCCACATGTCGACTTTTTATCAGCACAATTTTTGAAACATAATTTTTTTTCGATAGGAAGTTATAAGGGTTAAAAGTTGACCAGCGAGTTCTCATTTTTACAACAAAATTTATAGAACCATTTTTTTGGGACCACATTGTATTTGAAGTGACTTTGAGGGGCCTACTGTATATGACAGAAAATATCCAAAAGTGACACCATTCTTAAAACTGCACCCCTCAAGGTGCTCAAAAACACATTCAAGAAGTTTACTAACACTTCAGGTGCTTCTCAGGAATTAATGGAATGTGGAAGGAAAAACTAAACATTTAACTTTTAAAAAAAAATTTTTTTTTCCTTTAGACCCTATTTTTTATTTTCATAAAGGTTAACTGGAGAAATTGCACCATACAATTTGTTGTGCAATTTCTCCTGAGCATGCTGATATCCCATATGTTGGAAAAACCACTGCTTGGGCGCACGTCAGGACTCGGAAGGGAAGGAGCGCCATTTGAATTTTAATATAAAATTTGCTGGAAAAATTAGCGGAAGCCATGTCATGTTAAGAGAGCCCCTGATGTGCCTACACAGTGGAAACCCCCAACAAGTGACACTATTTTGAAGTGAACTTATCTCGTTGTGTGGTGAGCACCTTGAAACTCCAAGTGCTTCACAGAAGTTTATAATGTTGAGACGTGAAAATAAAAAAATAAATTTTTTCCCACAAAAATGTTTTTCAGCCCCAAATTTTGTATTTTCACAAGAATAACAGGAGAAAATGGATCACAAAATTTGTTGTGCAAATTCTTCTGAGTTCACCGATACCCAATATGTAGTCAAAACTACTTTTGAGGAACAGTGCAAAGCTCAGAAGTGAAGAAGCATCATATTACAGTGCAGCTTTTCCTGCACTAGTTTGAGGGTGCCATGTCACATTGGTAGGGCCCCTGAGGTGCCAGAACAGCAGAACCCCCCATAAGTGACCCTATTTTACCAACTAAACCTCTCAATGAATTCATCTAGGGGTGCTGTGATCATATTGACACCCCAAGTGTGTAACACAATTTTATACCATTGGGCAGTGAAGAAAAAATAATTACATTTTTACCACCAAATTTTACACTTTCATACTGGGAAATGGGTAAAAATGGCATTAAAATGTGTCCCTCAATTTCTGCTGAATGTAAAAATACCCTATATATGGCGGTACAGTGATGCTTAACCACACGGCAAGACTCAGGAGGGACAGAGCGCTAATTGCCTCCTGGATTGCAGATTTTTCTAGAATAGTTTGCAGACTCCGTAAACAGAGCCCCTAAGTGCTAGAAAAACAATGACCCCATTTTGGAAATTATACCCCTTTGGTAATTTATTTACAGGTGTAGTGATGATTTTAAGTTGGTCTCTCATCACTACAGATATGTTATACATGTGAACGCTATATGTGGTTTAGACACACTGGGGCTCAAGAAGGAGGGGGGATTATGATTTGGGATAGCAGAATTTGCTGAATTTCTTTTGAGGGGTGAGGAGCCATTTTGCTTTTCCTGAGTTTTTGTGCTATCAGTAACGTGGTGGAAGTCCCCTATATTTCTGTTAACAGATGATAGACCTGAGTGGGGGCATGCTTTTTTTGTAGATTGAGTTGAAGCTTTTATTGGGTACATTTTCATAAAATTTAGGATCACATTTATCCGGCGCTCTATGCTGACCACTTACTTTGGGGTTTCCATCTAAATCTCCAAGTTACATGATTCATATGAAACCCCTGAGGGATCAATTTACTATAACGAGGCAGCAGAGTTACTCTGGTCTCTGTCTCTGTTCAGCATTTTCCTTCTTTTCTGAAGTGCACAAAACTGTGCCCGACGGCACTCCTAATAAAAAGATGGAAATCGCCGGATCATAGGTCAGATGGTGTCCACAGTGCCTCCATCTGTCTCATGAATTACATAGATTTAAACGTAAACCCTGGTGTAAGCGCTCAGCACAGAGTGCAGGATAAATGTACGCCGAGCCTTACTGCGATCTTTAGGAAGCAGAATGAACAAATCAACAACAGGTAAAGAATAGGTGTTATTCATTTTTTATGCCATTCTCTGTGTGGTATTAGTGATTAGATGACTTTATTCTTCAGGTAGGTGCGATTACAGCGATACCAGATTTATATTGGGTTTTTATATGTTGCTACAGTTATACACTAAAAACACTTTTTATTGCAAAGCATCCCCATACTTAGATAGCTATAATTTTTCCATACTTCATCCGACAGAGTCATGTGATGGCTTGTTTTTTTTCAGGATGACTTGACGATTTTATTGGTACCATTTTCAAACACGTGATATTATTTGTTTGCTTTCTATTCCAATTTTTGGGAGGTAGAATGAACAAAAAACAGCAATTTAGGATTTTTTTTTATACCGTTCCATATGTGGTAAAATTGATAAGGCAGTTTTATTCTTCAGGTCAGTACGATTACAGTGATACCTCATTTATATTATATTTATGTTTTGGTGCTTTTACATAATAAAAACTATTTTATAGAAAAAATAATTATTTTTGCATCACTTTATTATTCTGAGAGCTATAACGTTTTTGTTTTTCTGCTGATGGAGCTGTAAGTAGCTTGATTTTTGCGGGAAAAGGTAACATTTTTAGTAGTTCCATTTTTTATTTACATTCATCTTTTTGATTGCATTTTATTGCACTTTTTGTTCAGCAGTATGATGATAAAGCATTGTTGTTTGCCTCGTTTTTTTCTTTTTTTTACAGTGTCCACTGAAGGGGTTAACTAGTGGGACCCTTTTATAGAGCATGTCGTTATAGACGCGGCAATACCAAATATGTGTTCGCTTTTGTTTATCTTTATTTTTACATAAATAAATGTATGTATTTATTGGAATAATATTTTTTTTCTTTTTTTTGTTTTTTATTTGGGAATTTAAAAAAAATATTTTTTACACTTTTTAATAACTTTTTAACTTCTTTACATTGTCCCACAATGGGACATCACTGTACAGTCCAGATCTTTGATCTAGTGCTCTGCAATGCTTCTGCATGGTGGGCATTGCTGCAGTGTGTCAGCTCTCACATAGGGCCGACACACACACCCGATCGCTGTGGCGCTCAGCGTGAGGCCGTGCAGTCAATGCACCATACATATACTGCTCTTTGTGGGAACGCAGCTTATACAGAGCAGTATATGTATGGCGCATGTCGGGAAGGGGTTAATGGTTAGGAGAAGGTTATAAATCTTTATCCTTTTTTATGCAGACAAGAACATTTGATGCCACATTAATGGTAAACGAAAATAATTGTACTAATAAAGGAATGAAAATCCGATTAAAAAAACACCAATTGCTGGATAAAATTCAACAGTTTTTGTTGTACACACACAAAAAAAACACCTGTGAAAATGGGGTCATTCCCTTCACGTTCTCCCTGAGAGTAGAGCTGAGCAAAACGGGTCGGTCAAATTCAAAAGTCGCCGACTTTAGCTAAAGTCGGGTTTCGCCGATCGAAACCCGTCCATAGCGTGAGATCGGCCATGAGGTCGCCGACCCGAGCGCCAAAGTCGCGTTTCAAATAATGCTTCAAGCCTTTTCTCAGCCAATGATGGAGGACACACACTGTGGGCAAAGCGATGACATGGGCAGCGGCCACCACCATCTTAGAGACAGATCTTAGCTATCTGTGTGTGACTCTGGAAAAACAAACCGAGGAGATTTTCCATTTTTCCAGACCTACACCGTATAGAGCTGTCCGCTTTTCAAACAGTTTCGTATGTCTGCTGTTTGATTACGGTCAAAACTATACAGAGACAGCATGTGTCACTCTGTATAAAAATAGACGGAGATTTAAAATTTTCCATACAGACACCGTATAGCGGTGTACGTTCCTCACACACTACCGTGTACCGGCTGGTATCACGGACAAATGCAAGCAATCTGTGTGAGACTCTGGAAAAACAAAAAGAGGAGATTTTCCATTTTTACAGACCTACACCGTATAGAGCTGTCCGCTTTTCAAACAGTTTCGTATATCTTCTGTTTGATTACGGTCAAAACTATACAGAGACAGCATGTGTCACTCCATATAAAAATAGACAGAGATTTACAATTTTCCATACAGACACCATATAGACCTGTCCGATTCTCAAACAGTATTGTATATCTGCCGTTTGCATTACGGTCACATCTATACAGAGTCAGCGTGTGTGTGTGACACTCCGTAAATACATATACGGACATTTCCATTTCTCCATACACCGTATTGAGCTGTCCGATTCCCAAACAGTATTGCATATCTGCTGTTTGCATTACAGTCACATCTATAGAGTCAGCGTGTGTGTGTGACACTCCGTAAATACATATACGACATTTCCATTTCTCCATACACCGTATTAAGCTGTCCAATTCTCAAACAGTATTGTATATCTGCTGTTTGCATGACAGTCACATCTATACAGAGTCAGCATGTGTGTGTGACACTCCGTAAATACATATACGGAGATTGTTGGTTACACAAAAAATGTATACAGCTATATACTTCTGATACAGTACCGTATATCTATTTGTTGGATTATAGTCAAATACATACTGGGAGAGCGTCTGTGACTAACAAAATATATACGTAGATTTAATTTTTTTAATACACCTTACACAGCTGGACGCTCCTCATACAGTACCATCTCTCTGCTGGTATTTTTGGTACATTTTCCCAAACATGAGGAAGTATGGTGGAAGAGGCCACGGACGTGGGCAGGGGGGCGCAGCTGGTACTGTTGGTGGTGGTGCATCAGCTGGTTCCGGCAAAAGCACAATAGCAGCTAATGCAGGAGGTGTTGAGCCAGCGTCATCGTGTGGCCCAAGAAGGCCTGTAAGGTTCCCTTTTCTTGGAGTAGGAAAACCGCTTTTAAAGCCGGAGCATCAGGAACAGGTTTTGGCATACTGTACATTGCCGAAACAGACACCAGCTCTATTGCCTCCTCTTCTGAACGTTCGAAACCTGCAAGCACAGAGTCGTCAGTGCAGGGTTCTGGTCAGGAAAAACACTTTTTCTTGTGTCCTTCACCCCCACCAAAAGTTAAGGATGCGGCAGCCCACACTTCAGATTACTCTATGGAGCTCTTTTCACATACCATGCCTGGGTTATCCAGTCAAATCCTAAATTCCCCAGTCCAAGATGAATCTGATATGGAGTGCACTGATGCACAGCCACTGCTAGATGATTCTGCTGGTACATTGACCCAGAGCACTACATTGCCCTCGCAGTCTACTGAGCCAGTATCTGACCCTGATGAAACTCAGGTGCCCCTTCCCGCATACTATACCTGTGGCGCCCCTGAGGCTTCAGTCACCACAGAGGTACTGCACCTCCTCCTGAGGTGTGGTGCCCCACCATCCAGGTAAGGTGGAAGCTCCTAGCCACACTCCAACACCTGCACCCCACATCACAAAGTAGCGTAGCAAAGCACCTTTGGCGGCTCCCTGCATGGAGTACAGCATAGCACCCATTGGTGGCTCCCTGCTTGGAACACGAAACGTGCTGGGAGGTGGGTGGAGCTTAGTTCATATAATAGAGCGGGAAGAGTTGAGCATTCAGTCAGTCAGTCAGTCATTCAGTCATTGAGTCACCTTCAGTGAGTGAGGATGCAGAAGGACAGAGAGTGAGACAGAGAAGATCCCCGGGAGAGGGATGGATGGAGGAAGTGCTGCAGCAGGCCACAGTGACCTGGGTCTGCTCACACAGGAAAGAGACAGAGAAAGGAAACTTGATTCTCCATAAGGAAGAAGGATTAGTACGGAACGTGAGGAGTAAAAGAGAACTGAGGACTAGGGTCAGAAGAGAGCCCTTCCTAGAAGCTCTTGGCGCAAGTCCGGGGCCCGGTCCCCGAGGTTGTATGGGCACTAATGGTCCTGCAGCAGACACCGGAGGAAAAGAAGTTGTCACCACTTTATTTCCACACAAGACTTGGGGGCACAACAGCAATGTAAGTGAGCCGGGACTTAGTAGTCAGGAGTCCCCAAAGCAGGCTACAGCTGTCTGCTGTACAAGTAGAGTTCTTAGGAACATCAGTCAGGAGGAACTCCAGTGTAACTCAAGTACTAGGAGTACTTCACTTAAAGGCGCTATAAGAGGAGATGTTCAGAAAAGGCGCATGTTGGCGGAGTGTTGGAGGGGAGCATTTCATCTTGCCTGGATGTTGACTGAGTCCCTGACCTGGAGGACACGGCACGGATGCGGGCACCTGTTTGCACAACAGACTGTGAGTAAAGCTTTGGAACTACATGCCTTGGTGTCCTCCACTTATTCCCGAGCCAACCCACTCAGCACTGCTACATCTCGGTGCCAAACACCACACGGCCTGCGCCTCTTCCCTATCTCTTCATCTACACTGCCCTGGGACTACAGCCCTGCCTGTGTAGGGCTACAACATCACAGCTGCACTACACCATCAGTCCCAGAGGATCTGCATGCAGCGTCGGCTTAACATCTCCCTTGCCGAACACCACAGGTGGCGTCACGAATCATCAACAGACTCTATTCCCCTTTTACAATGGAGTCCCAGGGCCACGGACCGGGTTACAGCTGCCGTGACATTCCCCATTGAGATCCACGGGCCCGGTACTGAGTACCCCACTGTCCTGGCGACTGAGGGCGCTCCAGATACCACCTTACACGGTGACACAGATGAAGGTAAAGAGGACGGTGCAGATGACTTTGAATAGGAGGTGATGGATGACCCAGTTCTTGACCCGGATTGGCATCCATTGGGGGAGGAGGGTGGCGCTGGCAATAGTTCAGATAAGGAGAAGGATCCGCAGCAGGCATTGACATCACAGCAGAGGTTATCTGGCAGGCCCGTAGCTGTCCAAAAACGTGGACCAAAAACAAAAAGAGTTGCAGGACAGCTTGGCCAGACGGTCAACTTAGCCCAGCGTGCAAGGCCAGAAAATGTATACCATAGTAGGAAGAGTGCAGTGTGGCACTTCTTTGTCCAAAATCCTACTGATGAGGCAAAGGTTACCTGTAAGAAGTGCGGAAGGACCTTTAGCCGAGGTAAACAACTCAGAAATTTGAATACCAGTTGCATGCTTAGACATTTAACCAACATGCACTTGCAAGTGTGGACGGACTACAAAACCTCAGGTAGCACATGTGCACCTGCTCCGACTGAAGGTAGCCAGAAACGCTCCATCGCTTCCCCCACTGTAAGACCACCGCCACCGTTAAGCACACCAACAGCACTAAATGTTGAGGTGTCGTCGCAAGGCCAAAGCACTCAGGGAATCACAATGGTTTTGCAACACAACACTGAGTCTAGGCCATCACCAACAATACCATCACCAACCCCCTCTCACTCCATCCAGTCCACTGCTACTTCCCCCATATGCAGCTCTCCATTCCAGCTCACCCTTCCAGACACTCTGAGTAGGACAAGAAAGTACTCATCCTCTCATCCGCGTACACTGTGTTTGAACGCCTACATTGCCAAACTAATCTCAATAGAGATGATGCCCTACCGGTTGGTTGAAAGCGAAGCTTTCCGCGAGCTCATGGCCTACACAGTCCCGCGCTATGACCTACCCAGTCGGCACTTCTTTTCTCAAAAAGCCATCCCAGCCCTCCACCTGCATGTGAAAGACTGCATTGTCCATGCACTCAAGCAATCAGTGAGTGGAAAGGTGCACCTCACAACAGATGCATGGTCAAGTAGGCATGGCCAGGGCCATTACATGTCCATCACTGCGTACTGGTTTAATGTGGTGGATGCAGGCTCAACAGGGGACAGCGGCGGTGGAACAGTGCTGCCTAGCCCACTGTATAGGAAACAGTAGGCTGTAGGCTTTCGACCCTCCTCCTCCTCCATAAGCGAAAGCTCGTCCACAGAGTGCAGTCGCACGAGCACTCCATCCGCAGCTGGCAGTGTTGCACACAAGGTGTCCCACTATCGAACAGCTAGTGGTAAGCGTCAGCAGGCTGTGTTAAAGATTATGTCTTTGGGCGACAACAGACACACCGCGGAGGTACTGGCCGACTACTTGCAGCGACAAACTGAGTCATGGCTGGGCAGTCTACATCTTGAGCCAGGCAAGGTAGCCAGTGATAACGGCCGTAATTTTGTGGCGGCCATAGCCCTTGCAAAACTCACACACATACCTTGCCTGGCTCCCACTTTGAACCTGGTGGTGCAGTGCTTCCTTAATAATTATCCGGAGTTAACATCCCTGCTCCATAAGGTGTGAAGACTATGTGGCGCCCCTGAGGCTCAGTCGCCACAGAGGTACTGCACCTTCTCCTAAGGTGTGGTGCCCCACCATCCAGGTAAGTTGGAGGCTCTTGACCACGCTCCAACACTCGCACCCCACACAATAGAGTAGTTCAGAAAAACCACATTGCGGCTCCTTGCTTAGAGAGAAGCAGAGCACCTTTGGTGGTTCTCTGCTTGGAACACTAGACGTGCTGGGAGGTGGGTGGAGTTTAGAATACATAAAAGAGCGGGACGGTTCCAGGATTGAGGTTCAGTGAGTCAGACGGAGAGTCTGGGAGAGGAAGCCACTTGGGAGGAGTGGGGATCCCTGGAAGAGGGATGGAGGAAGGAGTGCTGCAGCTGCCTCAGTGATCTGAGCCAGCTGGCACGGGAAAGGAAAGAAGGAGAAAGGCATTGAACTGAAGCCTGAGCTTCCATAGAAGGGAAAGGACAAGTACGGAACGTAGGAGTAAAAGGGAACATAGAGGACGTGGGTTAGAGGAAGAACCCTGCCTAGAAGTTCTAAGCGCAAGGCCGGGGCCCGGTCCCCGAGTTTGTGTGAACACTAATGGTTCTGCAGCAGACACCGGTGGAGTAGAGGGCTGTAAATGCACTACTCCCATCTAAGACTTGAGGGCACAACAGCAATACGGATAGAGAACCGGGACTCAGGAGAAAGAGAGTCCCCGAAGCAGGCTACAGCTGCCTGCCGTGCAAGTAGAGTTCTTGGGAACATCTGTCAGGAGGAACTCCAGTGTAACACAGTACTAGGAGATCTTCACACTTAAAGGCGCTATAGAGGAGACGTTCAGAAAAGGCACATAAGTTGGCGGAGTGTGGAAGAGAGCATTCCATCTTGCCTGGAGGTTGACTGAGTCCCTGACCCAGAGGACACAGCACAAAAGTGGGCACTACAGACTGTGAGTAAGGCTTTGGAACTACATGCCCTGGTGTCCTCCATTCCTTCCTGCGTCCATCCTCCTGGCACTGCTACATCCCCTGCGCCAGACACTATACCATCTAAGTGTCCCCATATCTACACTGCCCGAGGACAACAGCCCTGCCTGTGGAGGGCTATAACATCGTTGCTGCACCACACCATCTGTCCTGGAGGATCAGTCTGCAGCGTCGGCATAACACCTCTCTTGCCGAACATCACAGGTGGCGTCACGAACAATTCATCTAACTACATTCACATCTTCCTATTACTTGGGCGCCCAGGGCCACGGTCCGGGTCACCGCTGCTGTGACACATCCCACTGATACCGGCCCAGTACCGAGTACCCCACGGCCCTGGGGGAGGGCGACCCAACTTGGCGTCACGAACAGGATGACGAGACCTGATGCCATCGGGTTCTGTGTGCCTAAGATTTGTTGGACTTAAAACTTTTGAGACTGTGCAGAAGACCCAATATAATAGACTGTGAAATGAAGATTAAAAATGGCCGTTGGCGTGGAGAAGAAGGGCGTGACGAGATGGGAGGTCCTAGGAAAAGACCGCGAAAAGTCTTGGGCCTCCCTTGCCTGAATTACTATGTGACAGCAACATGACCCACCCCCCCGAGGGGTTTTTATACTGGCTTGGTATGGAGGCGCTGGAAGAAGACGCCGCCCCAAGAAGGAGGTGCAGAAGCCAGTGGCGGGAAAGGGGACGAGAGAGGAGGGAGAAGAACGCCAGAACGCCATCTTGGAAGAAGAGGGAAGGAGGCCTGTGGAGCGCGGGGAAGTGGATCTCCCCGGCGCCATGGCTGAAGGCTCCAACCCAGTATCAGAGATGAATCGCCAGCAGCTGGAGGACGAAATTGCCCAGCTGACGCGCCGCCTGCAACTGAGGCAGGAAACGCTATGGACCTTGAATCTGCAGCGCGCCCAGGAGGGGCCTACACCTGTGGTACCCGTGACACCTGTTCCCGCCGCTGCTGCACTGGACCTCTTCCAGGCAGACCCTGTGGAGCCTGAAACCACTGCCATGCCATCGGCAGTGTACCTTGTTCCCTCCCTGCCGCTACTACCGGAGGAGCTGTACACAGCCCAGGGAGCTGAATCGGAGGAAGAGGCGCCCTCGTCCGGACCTGACGCGGCTGCGCAGGTCCCTACAGAGACCACCGCGGACCCGGAGCCGCCATTAGCTCCACCGCCATCCCCGGTGTCCCACCGGGCAGCGTCCACTGCCACTACGCCTGCATCGGAGAAGAGACCGCACCACCGGGAGGCACCAGGTATATATCCCGGCCCTCCTAATGGGTTGCCCCCCGAATTCACGTTGTCAGAGCCTTGCTTGCGGGAACTCGAAATGGGGCAGTTGGAAGAGTCAGCTGGGGGCACTAGACTGTCGGAAATAGGGAGGTGGAAGAAGTCCCTACTGAGAAGGGTGCGACTGGAACAAGCACGCACGATTCGGCATCTTCGGGGATTGGAGGAGTCTAGGTCGCTTTGGGATAGTGACTTCGGGATCCCTTGGCTGCCGAATCCCCAAGTAGTCGCCTATCAGCGCCAACAAGCTGCGGCATCCCTCGGTGCTAGGCCACGCACCAGAACACTGGAACTAGCAAGCAACCAGCAACAGGATGAAGACACCCAAAGTATTACATCTGGTAGCAGTTCCCAATCAGAAGCTTCCAGAACCCCAGGAGGGGACCAGCACTAGTAACCTACAACTAACTCTCGTTACCCAGGAGGGTATTTGCACAGTTGTGCTTTGTTTTTCTATTATGTTTTAGCTTTTGTTTTTCCAGTGTTGCCCTGTTTTGGTTGGCAACCTTTCTATTGAACTGAGCGATCATGAACTTGGAGTGATCCAAAAACGTCTGCTTGTAAATAGTTGCACCTCTTTAGGTGCCGTCTCTTGGTTTTACATAGGACACTTTGCGAAGATAATGTCTACCTCATTTGGAGCATGACTCCAATCAAAGGACACTGCAAGAGATCCCGGCTGGGAGCGGTGTCCAGCACTTTCAAGAATTATTGAAAAGTTTTAATGTGAAGTATTTGATAATGATGTGTCTTATAAGAGTAAATGGCTTTTATATAGAATTAAGAATGTTTTGATAAAGAGATTTGGATAGAGAGATTTGAATAAAGAATTGAAAATGTAGATAATGAACCAGGCACCACGATTGTCACTCAGAGTTGAAAGAAAGTAGAAAATGTGCACTAAAGAGAGAAAAGAAATGTGTTGATGAAGAATACTGAATTGATAGTGAGTAACAGATAATAGCACTTTGAATTGAGTATTGTATGGAAAATTGCACTTTTGACTTAGGATTTTAGGTAGTAATTAAGAATTGTTTGCAACATTCAAAAATGAGTGCCTCTCACATTGGGAAGTTTAGTATAAGAAATGTTTATTCAGCATTGCAAAAATTTGTATGTTCCTGTGTTGTCAACTTTGTTTACCTTGCAGCCCGCGGACGTGCTGTGTTTAACCGGGGGGTATGTGGCGCCCCTGAGGCTCAGTCGCCACAGAAGTACTGCACCTTCTCCTAAGGTGTAGTGCCCCACCATCCAGGTAAGTTGGAGTGTTATGATCGAGTCACCGTAGGAGGCAAAAACAGAAATGCTAGCTAAGTCCAGAAAACCAGAGAAGTTGGCAGCTATCGGATTGCAGACCCCTGAACCTATCAACACAACTAGCAGTAGCCGTGGGGGGTTCCTACGATGCCCTAGACCCCTCGATCACAGCCGGAGAATTAAATAGGCCTAAAGAAAGAAAGGGGAAATCTAAACTGCCCCAGAGCAGACCCCAAAGCAATAGGAAGCCCCCAACATATAATGGCGGTGAAGCAAGATGAAAATACTAACACAGACAGAAAGATAGACTGAGCAAAGAGGGGCCCAAGCTAACTAAATAGAAAAGGACAGGAAGGCTGCTGTCTGCAATCCGTGAAAAACCCTATGAAAATAAGAGCCAACAGTCTGACAGTGAAAAAGGCCCTGAAGACGCTAGGCTTCAAAAAAGCTATGTCAGTACTCAGGAATATACTGAAGACAGAGCTACAGGCAAAAGGAAATTCAGCTCACCCCAGCAGGGAATGGCAGAATACTGAAAAGCAAGGAAAACAAAAAATAAAACAAAAAGCTAACAGGCAAAACAGAAACTTAGCTTTAGAGGAGCAGGAATCAGACTGGTGTCCTAGAAGTCCACAGAGAAATCACCCGCAGGGCAGAAGGGCGTCGGCAGCCTTATATCCAGTCCGTGACTCCACTCAGCCAGTCATCCTCATTAGTCTCAGGTGCCTGATAATCAGGCTCATTACCTTCCTTTACCAGAATAGGGAGTTCACCAGACCCCAGTGACGAAGGGGAAAATGAACTCACAACAGTACCTCCCCCTTGAGGAGGGGTCACCGAACCATCAACCACACCACCAGGGCGATCAGGGTGAGCCCGATGAAATGCATACACCAATCTTTTGGCATGAATATCAGAGGCAGAGACCCAGGAATTATCCTCCTGACCATAACCCTTCCACTTAACCAAATACTGGAGTCTCCGTCTAGCCAGACGGGAATCCAGTATTTTCTCTACCTCATATTCCGTGTTACCTTCAACCAATACAGGGTCTGGAGGTGCCACCCCAGGAACAACTGGTTCAACAAACCTCTTCAACAAGGACTTATGGAACACATTATGGATTTTAAATGTGACAGGAAGAGCCAAACGAAAAGAGACCGGATTAATAATCTCCAAAATCTTGTAAGGTCCAATAAATCTAGGTTTAAACTTAGGAGAAGCCACCTTCATAGCAATATTTTTTGATGATAACCACACCATATCACCAATCTTAAACTGGGGACCAATGGTCCTATGTCGATTGGAAAACCGCTGGGCCTTTTCCTGGGAGAGAGATAACTTATCCACCACTTGGTCCCAGATCTGGTGCATTCTCTCCACCACAGTGTCAACACCTGGGCAGGCAGAAGGCTCCACCTGCTCTGAAGAAAATCGACGATGAAACCCAAAGTTACAAAAAAAAGGTGACATCAAAGTGGCAGAACTAGCTCTATTATTTAAAGCAAATTCGGCCAAGGACAAAAACGAAACCCAATCATCCTGATCAGCGGAAATAAAACATCTCAAATACGACTCCAAGGTCTGGTTTGTTCTCTCTGTCTGCCCATTGCAGTGGCGTATCTAGGGGGGGGCAGCCGGGGCAGTTGCCCCGGGCGCAGCCAGCAGGGGGGCGCAGTCGGGCCGCCTAATGCAGCGGTCCGCAGTGTCCTCCCTGGCGGCTGCGTTCTGCCGCCCCCCGCCTGAGAGTCGGCGGTTCTCTGTGTCAGCTGTCAAGCTGACAGCCGGCGCAGAGAAGGAGGCCGTGCCGGCTCCCAGGGAGCAATTGTACTGGCGTCTATACAGACGCCTGTACATTTGAAGCTCTGACCGCCGGGTCAGAGCGACGTCAGCAGCGTGATCAGGTCATGTGATCACGCTGCTGACGTCACTCCCCGGCGCCCAAAGCAAACGCTGGTGGTAAGTGTGCTCCACTGTGGAGCTGAAGAACCACCGAAGATGGGAGATGAGGGGGAGTTAATGAGTGGAGATGGGGGGGGATTTGTAGAGGGGATGGCGGTTAATGTGTGGGGGTATTTAGAGTGGGGATGGGGGTTAATGAGTGGGGGTATTTAGAGTGGGGATGGGGGTTAATGAGTGGGGATGCCATGGGGTTAATGTGTGGGGGTATTTAGAGTGGGGATGGGGGTTAATGAGTGGGGATGCCATGGGGTTAATGTGTGGGGGGATTTGGAGTGGAGATGGGGGTTATTTAATGTGATGGGGGTTAATGAGTGGGGATTGGGTTAATGTGTGCGGGGGTTAATGAGTGGGGATTGGGTTAATGTGTGCGGGGGTTAATGAATGGGGATGGGGATTAATGTGTGGGGGCGTTAATGAGTGGGGATGGGGGTTAATGTGTGTGGGGGTTAATGAATGGGGATGGGGGTTAATGTGTGGGGGTATTTGGAGTGCAGATGGTTATTTAATGTGTGGGGGGATTTGGAGTGGTGATGGGGGTTAATGAGTGGGGATTGGGTTAATGTGTGGGGGGATTTGGAATGGGGATGGGGTACTTAATGTATGTTGGGGATGGGGGGATTTAATGTGTGGGGACATTTGAGGACACAAAATAAAGAGTATGTATGAGGAAACAGTATGGGGGATTGGTGCAGACAGTATGGGGAGCGAATGGGTTAATGTAAGTGGACACAGTATGGGGAGTCGGGGATATGTGTGAGCAGACAGTATAGAGAGTGAGGGGGTAAATATATGAGGAGACAGTATAGTGAACAGGTGGGATGCTAGTGGGGAAGAGTGTGAGGCGACAGTATATTGCAGATATTTTTATTTAGGAGCATTATAATGACACTTCTATCTTTAAGGGCGTCGTGTGGAGATTTGCTGCAGAAGACCGGAGAAGATGGAAGTCTGCAGAGACGGCTGTGGATGAGAAAACTCATCATGGGGTCTAGAAGAAAAGGTGACTGACTGCAGAGATGACGTCATCTATAAGGTACCTGGATGTAAATATTATCTGTGACACTGACTAATTCTCATGTTTTTATTTGTTAGGAACATTAAAGGGGTTGTCCAGGTTTGTGCTGAGTCTGCAGACATTCTATGTGACTGCAGACTTCTGAATTCTCACAGTGCTCACTGAACGTTGTCAGGATTCTCTCATGCCGGTAATTTACATACATGCGGTCACATGCTGACTAGACATGTGTGGCCTCACTCAATGAAAGTGAACGGAGCGAGGCCGGGCACGTCTAGTCGGAATGTGGCCAGAAGTATATAAATCACATACTTGTGCTGACATGACTGTACATTGGCAAGGGAGAATCCTAAATGTGTGCAGTGCATTCGTTGTGAGAATTCAGAAGCTGCAATGTCAGGATTCAGCGCTGCAGGTTCCAGTAGTCATCACATGGACACTTCACTCATGTGCGATTTTCATACTTGACAACGAGCTTCTCTTCCTGCTTCTCTCAGTTTTTTACTGAACATTGAGAGCAGTAGGAGGAGCAGCTCGTGGGTACATGGCTAAATGTGCAAGTCGCATATGTACTTGGGGGGGGAGGGGCGCCGAACCGAATTCTTGCCCCGGGTGCCAGAGAGCCTAGATACGCCTCTGGCCCATTGGTCTGAGGGTGAAAAGCAGAGGAGAAGGACAACTGAATTCCCAGCTTGGAACAGAAAGTCCTCCAAAATCTAGACACAAACTGAACTCCTCTGTCAGACACAATGTTCTCAGGAATCCAGTGTAAGCGAACCACCTGTTGCAAAAACAGGGGCACCAACTCAGAGGAAGATGGCAACTTAGGGAGTGGTACAAGATGAACCATCTTAGAGAACCTATCACAAATCACCCAAATAACAGTCATTCTTAGAGAGACCGGCATATCAGAGATGAAATCCATTGAAATATGGGTCTATGGCCTCCTGGGGACCGGCAAAGGCATCAACAACCCACTAGAGCGAGAACAAGATTTAGACCGGGAGCAAGTCCCACAGGACTGCACAAAATTCCTGACATCATGAGACAAGGTGGGCCACCAAAAAGAGCGACTCACCAGATCTCTAGTACCAAAAATACCTGGATGACCAGCCAATGCAGAGCAATGAACTTCAGACATCACTCTCTTCTTCCACTGGTCAGGAACATACAACTTTCCACTGGGACAACGCTCAGGTTTGTCCTCCTGGAACTCTTGCAGAGCAAGTCTCAAATCGGGCGAGATGGCAGAAAGAACTACCCCTTCGCCTAAGATGGTAGCAGGCTTGGTCACCACAGGAGAATCAGCAAAGAAACACCTAGAGAGGGCTTCTGCCTTGACATTCTTAGTTCCAGGAAGAAAAGAGACCACAAAATCAAAACGTGTAAAAACCAAGGCCCACCTATCCTGTCTAGGGTTCAAGCGTTTAGCCGACTCTAGGTAAATCAAATTCTTGTGGTCAGTGAGGACCACAACTTGATGTTTAGCTCCCTCCAACCAATGTCTCCACTCCTCAAATGCCCATTTCATGGCCAACAGTTCCCGATTCCCCACATCATAGTTACGTTCAGATGGAGAGAACTTTCGGGAAAAGAAAGCACAGGGATTCATTTTAGATGTTACAGGATCCTTTTGGGACAAAACAGCTCCTGCACCAATCTCAGAAGCATCCACCTCTACCTGGAACGGGAGTGAGACATCAGGTTGCTGCAAAACCGGGGCGGAGGTAAATCTTCGCTTCAGCTCCTGAAAGGAAGCAACAGCCTCAGGAGACCAATTCAACACATCAGCACCCTTCTTAGTCAGATCAGTCAATGGCTTGGCAATACTAGAAAATTTTGCTATAAATTTCCGATAAAAATTAGCAAAACCCAAAAACTTCTGGAGGGCCTTCAAAGAAGTGGGCTGAACCCAATCATAAATGGCCTGTACCTTGGCCGGGTCCATTTCAATAGTTGACGGAGACAAAATAAATCCCAAAAATAAAATCCTCTGTACTCCAAAAAGGCATTTCGATCCTTTGACATACAGGGAATTCTCCCTCAAGATCCGGAACACAGTCCGAATATGTTCCACATGAGAATCCCAATCCTTGGAGAAGATCAAAATATCATCCAGATAAATAATCAAAAATTTATCGACAAAGTCTCGGAAAATATCGTTCATGAAGCACTGGAAGACGGAAGGGGCATTAGTGAGCCTAAAAGGCATCACCAGGTACTCAAAATGTCCCTCCAGAGTATTAAACGCCATCTTCCATTCATCCCCCTGCTTAATGAGGATAAGATTATACGCCCCCCTGAGGTCAAGCTTGGTAAACCAGCAAGCACCTCTAACTCTAGAGAATAGATCCGAAATCAGGGGTAACGGATACTGATATTTAATAGTAATTTTATTGAGGGCACGATAATCAATACAAGGCCTTAAAGAACCATCCTTTTTGGCCACAAAAAAAAAACCGGCACATAAGGGTGAAGAGGATGGTCTAATATGACCCTTCTCCAACGCCTCCTTAATATGGGACCGCATAGCCTCGTGCTCGGGTACAGATAAATTGAAGAGCCGACCCTTGGGAAATTTACACCCCGAGCTTAGTTCAATTGCACAGTCATAACTCCTATGAGGAGGCAAGGACGCAGACTCATTCTCACTAAATACATCATAAAAGTCCGCCAAATAGTCAGGAACATCATGCGACTGAGGAGAGGTGGAAAAAAACGGAGCCTCACTAAAGGCACACCGACAACCCCAACTCACCACAGACAGAGATTTCCAATCCAAAACTGGATTATGAATTTGCAACCAGGGAAACCCCAGAACAACGGCATCATGCAGACCATGCAATACCAAAAATCTGCAATTTTCTTGATGGTCTGGGGCGACCCGCATGACCACCTGGGTCCAAAACTGAGGTTTATTTTTAGCCAAAGGAGTAGCATCAATCCCCCTCAAAGGGATAGGTGTCTGCAGAGGTGTCATCGGAAATCCACAACGTTTAGCAAAATCCAAGTCCATTAGGTTTAGCGCTGCTCCCGAATCCACAAAAGCCTTGGCGGAAAATGTGGACAGGGAGCAGATCAGAGTAATTGCCAGAAGAAACTTAGGTTGAACACCACCAACAGAAAACGTGTGTGCAAAGCGTTTCTCTCGTTTAGGACAAACAGAAATAATATGCGAGGTATCTCCACAGAAAAAACACAGCTTATTACGCCTTCTGAACTCCTGACGTTGCGTCTTAGACAAAACTCTATCACATTGCATAGGTTCAGACGTCTGTTCAACCGGTGGCAACACCTCTCGTGCAATCCTGCGTTCACGTAAACGCCGATCAACCTGAATGGCTAATGACATAGAATCGTCCAGACCAGAGGGAACAGGAAATCCCACCATAGTATCTTTTACGGCTTCTGACAAAACCTTCCGAAAGAGAGGAGCCAAGGCATTATCATTCCAGGTAGTTAGGACCGCCCACTTTCAGAACTTTTGACAGTACAACTCTGCAGAATCTCGACCCTGGTTCAATGCCAACAGGGTCTTTTCAGCCTGATCAATAGCATTAGGTTCGTCATACAACAACCCCAAAGCTTGAAAGAATGCGTTCACATTAGTCAGAATAGGATCATCTGGTTTCAAAGAAAACGCCCAATCTTGGGGATCGCCACGCAGCAAAGAGATGACAATTTTAACCTGCTGCGCGGAGCTCCCTGACGAGTTAGGCTTCAAGGCAAAAAATAATTTACAATTATTTTTGAAACTCAAAAATTTAGATCGATCCCCAAAAAATACATCAGGTGTAGGGATCTTTGGTTCAACAGCATGTGAACGAGCAAGGTAGGCGGAAATTCCCCGCACTTCCGCAGCGAGCTGCTCCACACGATCAGACAATTGCTTTATCTCCATTGAGAGAGAAAAAAAAAAATTCCCCCTACGGCCTCAGAGATATAGAGGAAAGAATATGCACACACCTTTTTTTTATTTTTTTATTTTTTTTTTTTAAACACAATTCTTTCCGGCTATTGAGTACCCTAGGATCTGCGGTATGGCGGGTGATTCTGTTATGATCGAGTCACCGTAGGAGGCAAAAACAGAAATGCTAGCTAAGTCCAGAAAACCAGAGAAGTTGGCAGCTATCGGATTGCAGACCCCTGAACCTATCAACACAACTAGCAGTAGCCGTGGGGGATTCCTACGATGCCCTAGACCCCTCGATCACAGCTGGAGAATTAAATAGGCCTAAAGAAAGAAAGGGGAAATCTAAACTGCCCCAGAGCAGACCCCAAAGCAATAGGCAGCCCCCAACATATAATGGCGGTGAAGCAAGATGAAAATACTAACACAGACAGAAAGATAGACTGAGCAAGGAGGGGCGCAAGCTATCTAAATAGAAAAGGACAGGAAGGCTGCTGTCTGCAATCCGTGAAAAACCCTATGAAAATAAGAGCCAACAGGCTGACAGTGAAAAAGGCCCTGAAGACGCTAGGCTTCAAAAAAGCTATGTCAGTGCTCAGGAATATACTGAAGACAGAGCTACAGGCAAAAGGAGATTCAGCTCACCCCAGCAGGGAATGGCAGAATACTGAAAAGCAAGGAAAACAAAAAACAAAACAAAAAGCTAACAGGCAAAACAGAAACTTAGCTTTAGAGGAGCAGGAATCAGACTGGTGTCCTAGAAGTCCACAGAGAAATCACCCGCAGGGCAGAAGGGCGTCGGCAGCCTTATATCCAGTCCGTGACTCCATTCAGCAAGTCATCCTCATTAGACTCAGGTGCCTGATAATCAGGCTCATTACCTTCCTTTACCAGAATAGGGAGTTCACCAGACCCCAGTGACGAAGGGGAAAATGAACTCACAACATTGGAGGCTCCTGACCACGCTCCAACACTCGCACCCCACACAATAGAGTAGTTCAGCAAAGCCACATTGAGGCTCCTTGCTTAGAGAGAAGCAGAGCACCTTTGGTGGTTCCCTGCTTGGAACACTAGACGTGCTGGGAGGTGGGTGGAGTTTAGAATACATAAAAGAGCGGGACGGTTCCAGGATTGAGGTTCAGTGAGTCAGACGGAGAGTCTGGGAGAGGAAGCCACTCGGGAGGAGTGGGGATCCCTGGAAGAGGGATGGAGGAAGGAGTGATGCAGCTGCCTCAGTGATCTGAGCCAGCTTGCATGGGAAAGGAAAGAAGGAGAAAGGCATTGAACTGAAGCCTGAGCTTCCATAGAAGGGAAAGTGTTGTAAGTTCATTCTCTGGTTCACCAGTTGTGAGTTCTCCTTCCAGACTCCCTCTGGTGGTAACAGGAGGTAGTGAGGCTGATTTGATCGGTGGAGATCTGCCACCTGAGAATGAGGATGACGATTGGATCTTAGGAGTCTCAGATTGGATTTAAGACAGCCGACGCCCTATTCAGATGCTGGTGATTCCTTCTGGCTTGTCAGCTCTTGGTTTTCAGCTCTGTTCCAGTCATCTAAAGCTAAGTTTTTCTGCTAATGTTCACACTTGATTTTGTTGGTCTATTCAGTTTTTTGTGTGGTCAGCCAGCCCCGGCTGGGGGCTGTGCTGAATTTCCACTCTTATTTATCAGTATTTTGCTAATTTGCTTTTTGTCCCTTACTAGTTTGGTCTCTTTTTGCTCTGTCTCAGAATATTTCAGAGTGCTGATATAGTGGGAGAAGTCTAGTGACTTCAGGATTAATTTTGCTATCAGAAGTGTTGGACATTATTTTTGTAGGGTTTTTTGCAGGTTGCAGACAGTGTCTTTCCTTTCCTTTCTAGTTAGTTTGGGCCCCATCATTTGCTCAGCCTATTTTCCTGCCTGTGTTTGTGCCTTCATCTTGTTTCACCGTCAATACATGTGTGGGGGCTATCTATTCCTTTGGGGTCTGCTCTGGGGCATTTAGTTTTCCCCTTTTCATGCTTCAGGCTTATTTAGTCCTCCAGCTGTGACAAAGTGTCTAGGAACATCGTAGGTATGCTCCACGGCTGCTGCTAGTTGAGTGGTAGGATCAGGGATCTGCAATCTGCATAGTTACCAACCTCTCTGGTTTTCTGTGACTTAGCTTGTTTTGCTTTTTTCTCCTCGGTGACCCATTCATAACAGAATCACCAGCCATACCGCAGATTCTAGGGTACTCAAAAGCAGGAAAAAGTTGTTAAAAAAGAAAAAAAGTGTCAGAATTTTTTTTTTAAATATTTTTTCCTCTTTTTCACTGGGGCCGTAGGAGGATTTTTTTTTCTTTTTCCTAATGGAGATTAAGCAATTATCTGATCGTGTGGAGCAGCTGGCTGCTGAAGTGCAGGGAATTTCCACCTACCTCATTCAGTCACATGCTGCTGAACCTAAGATCCCTACTCCTGATGTGTTTTCTGGGGATCGGTCTAAATTTCTGAATTTTAAGAATAATTGTAAATTATTTTTTGGCCTTGAAGCCTAACTCATCGGGGAGCTCTGTGCAGCAGGTTAAAATTGTCATCTCCTTGCTGCGCGGCGATCCCCAGGATTGGGCTTTTTCTCTGACACCTGAAAATCCTATTCTGACTAATGTGGATGCATTTTTTCAAGCCTTGGGGTTGTTGTATGATGAACCTAATGCTGCTGATCAAGCTGAGAGAACTCTGTTGGCATTAAACCAGGGTCAGGATTCTGCAGAGTTATACTGTCAAAAATTCTGAAAGTGGGCGATCCTTACTACATGGAATGATAGTGCATTGGCAGCTCTCTTTCGGAAGGGTTTATCAGAGACCGTAAAAGATGTTATGGTGGGATTTACTGTTCCCTCTGGTCTGGATGATTCTATGTCATTAGTAGAGTTGAGTGAAACGGGTCGAAAAATTTCAAAAGTCGCCGACTTTTGGCAAAGTCGGGTTTCATGAAACGAAACCTGACCCTAGGATGAGGTCGGCCACGAGGTCGGCGACTTACGCGCCAAAGTCGAGTTTCAAAAGTTTGTTTTGCGCTCTTTTTCAGCCAATCAGGATCCACGGACACTGTGGGCAACGTGATGACATAGGCAGGGGTCACCACCATCTTTCAGAAGGGCATGCAAGTGATTGGCTTGCTTTGGTGGGCGTCACAGGGGTTATAAAAGGGCATGCACGCCGACCGCCATCTTACTTCTGCCGATCTTAGCATAGGGAGAGGTTGCTGCTGCTGATTCTGTAGGGAGAGCGTTAGGCAGGGAAGAAGAAAAAAAAACTGCTTCTGCTGCTAACGATTTTGCCTGTACAACACACCAGTCACTGTGTGTGCAGTGCAAGGGGAGGCTATATAGTGGTGGATCAGCGGTGTTGGTTGTTAGGCTGCCTTCTAAGGCTTCCTGACAGCTGCATTGCTGTTTACCCACTGCTCTGCAAACTGCTTTTTTAAAAGCAATCCCAATTTTTTTTTTGTCCTGCTGAGGTACTGAGCGTGCATTTTTTCACACCATACAGTGGTGTACGCTCCTCACACAGTACCGTGTAACGGCTGTTATCACAGCCACAGTGAAGCTATCTGTGTGTCACTCTGTGAGAATAAGTCGAGGACATGTTCCGTTCTTACAGACCTGCACCTACTAGTTTTGTCTAGCTTTCAAACAGTTAAATATATTTGCTGTTTGATCACATTCAAAACTATAGAGAGACAGCGTGTGTCAGTCCGTATACTTAAAAAACACGGAGCTTGACAATTTTACGTACACCGGACAGCCGTGTACGTGCATGCTCCTCTCAGTACCGTGTAACGGCTGTTATCACGGCCACAGTGAAGCTATCTGTGTGTCACTGTGGAAGGATAAGTGGAGGACTTGTTCCGTTCTTACAGACCTACACTCTAGGGAGATTCCTATTCTGCCCAATTCTACATACACCTTGTAGTTTGTGATACACTAGCCAATTTCTGCCTGTGACATAGCGCTCTGATATTCAGTGGGCCTCACACAATCCAAAAGTGTCCAGTGTCCACTAGTGTGTGCAGAAATTCAAAATCTCCCTTATCCTGTAGTCACTTTTTTCACACCTGTGCCATCGAGCCTGTGACATAGCGCTGTGATATTCAGTGGGCCTCACACAATCCATAAGTGTCCAGTGTCCACTAGTGTGTGCAGAAATTCAAAATCTCTGTGATCCTGTAGTCACTTTTTTCACACCTGTGCCATCGAGCCTGTGACATAGCGCTCTGATATTCAGTGGGCCTCACACAATCCAAAAGTGTCCAGTGTCCACTAGTGTGTGCAGAAATTCAAAATCTCTGTGATCCTGTAGTCACTTTTTTCACACCTGTGCCATCGAGCCTGTGACATAGCGCTCTGATATTCAGTGGGCCTCACACAATCCAAAAGTGTCCAGTGTCCACTAGTGTGTGCAGAAATTCAAAATCTCCCTTATCCTGTAGTCACTTTTTTCACACCTGTGCCATCGAGCCTGTGACATAGTGCTCTGATATTCAGTGGGCCTCACACAATCCAAAAGTGTCCAGTGTCCACTAGTGTGTGCAGAAATTCAAAATCTCTGTGATCCTGTAGTCACTTTTTTCACACCTGTGCCATCGAGCCTGTGACATAGCGCTCTGTTATTCAGTGGGCCTCACACAATCCAAAAGTGTCCAGTGTCCACTAGTGTGTGCAGAAATTCAAAATCTCCTTTATCCTGTAGTCACTTTTTTCACACCTGTGCCATCGAGCCTGTGACATAGCGCTCTGATATTCAGTGGGCCTCACACAATCCAAAAGTGTCCAGTGTCCACTAGTGTGTGCAGAAATTCAAAATCTCTGTGATCCTGTAGTCACTTTTTTCACACCTGTGCCATCGAGCCTGTGACATAGCGCTCTGATATTCAGTGGGCCTCACACAATCCAAAAGTGTCCAGTGTCCACTAGTGTGTGCAGAAATTCAAAATCTCCTTTATCCTGTAGTCACTTTTTTCACACCTGTGCCATCGAGCCTGTGACATAGCGCTGTGATATTCACTGGGCCTCACACAATCCATAAGTGTCCAGTGTCCACAAATGTGTGCAGAAATTCAAAATCTCTGTGATCCTGTAGTCACTTTTTTCACACCTGTGCCATCGAGCCTGTGACATAGCGCTCTGATATTCAGTGGGCCTCACACAATCCAAAAGTGTCCAGTGTCCACTAGTGTGTGCAGAAATTCAAAATCTCCCTTATCCTGTAGTCACTTTTTTCACACCTGTGCCATCGAGCCTGTGACATAGCGCTCTGATATTCAGTGGGCCTCACACAATCCATAAGTGCCCAGTGTCCACAAGTGTGTGCAGAAATTCAAAATCTCTGTGATCCTGTAGTCACTTTTTTCACACCTGTGCCATCGAGCCTGTGACATAGCGCTCTGATATTCAGTGGGCCTCACACAATCCAAAAGTGTCCAGTGTCCACTAATGTGTGCAGAAATTCAAAATCTCCCTTATCCTGTAGTCACTTTTTTCACACCTGTGCCATCGAGCCTGTGACATAGCGCTCTGATATTCAGTGGGCCTCACACAATCCAAAAGTGTCCAGTGTCCACTAGTGTGTGCAGAAATTCAAAATCTCCCTTATCCTGTAGTCACTTTTTTCACACCTGTGCCATCGAGCCTGTGACATAGCGCTCTGATATTCAGTGGGCCTCACACAATCCAAATGTGTCCAGTGTCCACTAGTGTGTGCAGAAATTCAAAATCTCTGTGATCCTGTAGTCACTTTTTTCACACCTGTGCCATCGAGCCTGTGACATAGCGCTCTGATATTCAGTGGGCCTCACACAATCCAAAAGTGTCCAGTGTCCACTAGTGTGTGCAGAAATTCAAAATCTCCCTTATCCTGTAGTCACTTTTTTCACACCTGTGCCATCGAGCCTGTGACATAGCGCTCTGATATTCAGTGGGCCTCACACAATCCAAAAGTGTCCAGTGTCCACTAGTGTGTGCAGAAATTCAAAATCTCTGTGATCCTGTAGTCACTTTTTTCACACCTGTGCCATCGAGCCTGTGACATAGCGCTCTGATATTCAGTGGGCCTCACACAATCCAAAAGTGTCCAGTGTCCACTAGTGTGTGCAGAAATTCAAAATCTCCTTTATCCTGTAGTCACTTTTTTCACACCTGTGCCATCGAGCCTGTGACATAGCGCTCTGATATTCAGTGGGCCTCACACAATCCAAAAGTGTCCAGTGTCCACTAGTGTGTGCAGAAATTCAAAATCTCCTTTATCCTGTAGTCACTTTTTTCACACCTGTGTCATCGAGCCTGTGACATAGCGCTGTGATATTCACTGGGCCTCACACAATCCATAAGTGTCCAGTGTCCACAAATGTGTGCAGAAATTCAAAATCTCTGTGATCCTGTAGTCACTTTTTTCACACCTGTGCCATCGAGCCTGTGACATAGCGCTCTGATATTCAGTGGGCCTCACACAATCCAAAAGTGTCCAGTGTCCACTAGTGTGTGCAGAAATTCAAAATCTCCCTTATCCTGTAGTCACTTTTTTCACACCTGTGCCATCGAGCCTGTGACATAGCGCTCTGATATTCAGTGGGCCTCACACAATCCATAAGTGCCCAGTGTCCACAAGTGTGTGCAGAAATTCAAAATCTCTGTGATCCTGTAGTCACTTTTTTCACACCTGTGCCATCGAGCCTGTGACATAGCGCTCTGATATTCAGTGGGCCTCACACAATCCAAAAGTGTCCAGTGTCCACTAATGTGTGCAGAAATTCAAAATCTCCCTTATCCTGTAGTCACTTTTTTCACACCTGTGCCATCGAGCCTGTGACATAGCGCTCTGATATTCAGTGGGCCTCACACAATCCAAAAGTGTCCAGTGTCCACTAGTGTGTGCAGAAATTCAAAATCTCCCTTATCCTGTAGTCACTTTTTTCACACCTGTGCCATCGAGCCTGTGACATAGCGCTCTGATATTCAGTGGGCCTCACACAATCCAAATGTGTCCAGTGTCCACTAGTGTGTGCAGAAATTCAAAATCTCTGTGATACTGTAGTCACTTTTTTCACACCTGTGCCATCGAGCCTGTGACATAGCGCTCTGATATTCAGTGGGCCTCACACAATCCAAAAGTGTCCAGTGTCCACTAGTGTGTGCAGAAATTCAAAATCTCCCTTATCCTGTAGTCACTTTTTTCACACCTGTGCCATCGAGCCTGTGACATAGCGCTCTGATATTCAGTGGGCCTCACACAATCCAAAAGTGTCCAGTGTCCACTAGTGTGTGCAGAAATTCAAAATCTCTGTGATCCTGTAGTCACTTTTTTCACACCTGTGCCATCGAGCCTGTGACATAGCGCTCTGATATTCAGTGGGCCTCACACAATCCAAAAGTGTCCAGTGTCCACTAGTGTGTGCAGAAATTCAAAATCTCCTTTATCCTGTAGTCACTTTTTTCACACCTGTGCCATCGAGCCTGTGACATAGCGCTCTGATATTCAGTGGGCCTCACACAATCCATAAGTGTCCAGTGTCCACAAGTGTGTGCAGAAATTCAAAATCTCTGTGATCCTGTAGTCACTTTTTTCACACCTGTGCCATCGTGCCTGTGACATAGCGCTCTGATATTCAGTGGGCCTCACACAATCCAAAAGTGTCCAGTGTCCACTAGTGTGTGCAGAAATTCAAAATCTCCCTTATCCTGTAGTCACTTTTTTCACACCTGTGCCATCGAGCCTGTGACATAGCGCTCTGATATTCAGTGGGCCTCACACAATCCAAAAGTGTCCAGTGTCCACTAGTGTGTGCAGAAATTCAAAATCTCTGTGATCCTGTAGTCACTTTTTTCACACCTGTGCCATCGAGCCTGTGACATAGCGCTCTGATATTCAGTGGGCCTCACACAATCCAAAAGTGTCCAGTGTCCACTAGTGTGCAGAAATTCAAAATCTCCCTTATCCTGTAGTCACTTTTTTCACACCTGTGCCATCGAGCCTGTGACATAGCGCTCTGATATTCAGTGGGCCTCACACAATCCAAAAGTGTCCAGTGTCCACTAGTGTGTGCAGAAATTCAAAATCTCCCTTATCCTGTAGTCACTTTTTTCACACCTGTGCCATCGAGCCTGTGACATAGCGCTCTGATATTCAGTGGGCCTCACACAATCCATAAGTGTCCAGTGTCCACAAGTGTGTGCAGAAATTCAAAATCTCCCCTGTCCTATAGACACCTTGTACCTTGTTTTACATTACTATATAGTTTGTTGGATTTTGTCTACATTTCTACAAAAAATGAGGAAGGCTGGTGGAAGAGGCCGTGGAATTGGGCGGGGGTTGGCAGCTGGTAATGATGGTGTTGGTGGTGGATCTGATAGTAGTGGCAAGAGCAAAATAGGACCGAATGCAGGAGGTGTTGAGCCTGCGTCATCGTCTGGCTCCATAAGGCTTCGAAGGCTTAGTTTTCTAGGAGTTGGCAAACCGCTTTTAAAGCCAGAGCATCAGGAAAAAGTTTTGTCTTACATTGCTGACTCAGCCTCCAGCTCTATCGCCTCCTCTTCTGAAGTTGTAAAAAGTAAAAGCACTGAGTCGTCATTGGAGGCTCATGTTCATGAACCACACCTTTCCTTGTGTCCTTCACCCCAAACAAGATTGAAGGATGACGCAGGCCATACTACTGATTACTCCATGGAGCTGTTTTCACATACCATGCCTGGATTATCAAGTGAAATGGTGAATTACCCAGGCCAAGATGAATCTGACATGGAGTGCACTGATGCACAGCCGCTGATAGATGATTCTGCTGGTACATTCACTCAGAGAACTACATTGTCCTCGCAGTGTACAGAGCCAGATTCTGACCCTGATGAGACTCAGGTGCCCCTTTCCGCACACTATACCACCATACACGGTGACACAGAGGAAGGTGCACATGACATTGAAGAGGGGGTGATGGATGACCCAGTTGTTGACCCAGATTGGCATCCATTGGGGGAAGAGGGTGCTGCTTCCAATAGCTCAGATGAGGAGCATCCACAGCAGACATCGACATCGCAACAGCTGTTATCTGGCAGGCCCGGAGCACTCCAAAGACAGGTTCCAAAAATCAAAAGAGTTGCTGGACAGCTTGTCCAGAGGGTCAAAAGATCACAGCGTGCTAGGCCGCAAAATGTCTGCCAAAGTAGGAAGAGTGCAGTGTGGCACTTTTTTGAACAAAATCCTCATGATCAGGCCAAGGTTATCTGTAAGAAGTGTGCAAAGACCTTTAGCCGAGGGAAAAATCTGAAAAATTTGAATACCAGTTGCATGCTTAGACATTTAACCACCATGCACTTGCAAGCGTGGACACAACACCAAACCTCAAGTGCCACATGTGCAACTGATCACAAAGAAGGTAGTCAGCAATGCTACATTGTTTCCCCCACTGTAAGCCCACCGGTTAGCACAGCAGCAAATGTTGAGGTGTCATTGCAAGGCCACAGCAGTCAGGGAATCCCACTGTTATATCAACGAAATACTGAATCTAGGCCATCAGAAAGAACACCAACTCCATCACCATCATCAACCCTCTCTCAGTCCGCCCTGTCCACCGCTACTTCCACCATATGCAGCTCTCAAGTCCAGCTCACCCTCCCAGACACTATGAGTAGGTCAAGAAAGTACTCAGTCTGTCATCCGCGTACACTGGGTTTGAACGCCCACATTGCCAAACTAATCTCGTTTGAGATGATGCCCTATCGGTTGGTGGAAAGCGCAGCTTTCCGCGAACTCATGGCCTATGCAGTACCACACTATGACCTACCCAGTCGCCACTTCTCTCGCAAAGCCATCCCAGCCCTCCACCATCATGTAAAAGACCGCATTGTCCATGCACTCAAGCAGTCAGTGAGTGGAAAGGTGCACCTCACAACTGATGCATGGTCCAGTCGGCATGGCCAGGGCCGTTACGTGTCCATCACTGCGCACTGGGTTAATGTGGTGGATGCAGGGTCCACAGGGGACAGCGGTGGTGGGACAGTGCTGCCTAGCCCATGGTATAGGAAACAGTTGGCTGTAGGCGTTCGACCCTCCTCCTCCTCCTCCAGAAGCGAAAGCTTGTCCACAGAGCGCAGTCGTACGAACACTCCATCTGCAGCTGCCACTGTTGCACACGAGGTGTCCCCCTATCGAGCAGCTAGTGGAAAGCGTCAGCAGGCTGTGTTGCAGATGATGTGTTTGGGCGACAGACACACCGCCGAGGTGCTGGCCGAGTACTTGAAGCGACAAACTGAGTCATGGCTGGGCAGTGTACATCTTGAGGCAGGCAAGGTAGTTAGTGATAACGGCCGTAATTTTGTGGCAGCCATAGCCCTTTCAAAACTCAGCCACATACCTTGCTTGGCTCACACCTTGAACCTGGTGGTGCAGTGCTTCCTCAAAAATTATCCGGAGTTAACAGCCCTGCTCCAGTAGGTGCGAAGACTGTGAGCGCACATCCGCCGGTCGCCTGTACACTCCGTTCGTATGCAGAAGCTGCAGCGATTGCTCCACCTTCCCAACCACCGCCTCATTATCGACATTGCAACAAGGTGGAACTCCACCCTGCACATGGTGGAGCGGCTGTGCGAGCAGAGGCAGGCCATAATGCATTTGTGGGAGGATACACGGCCAGGCACTTTGAGAGCAGACATGGAGTTGACAGGTGTGCAGTGGTCGAAGCTGAAAGACCTCTGTAAAGTCCTTCAGTGTTTTGAGGAATGCACACGGCTGGTAAGCGCAGACGACGCCATCCTAAGCATGAGCATCCCACTTATGCGTCTGCTCATGCAAACTTTGACGCACCTTAAGGAGCAGGCGTCTGCAGCCAATGTTGATGAGGAGGAAGAGGAGGAGGGAATCCTTGATGACATTCAGCCATTGTCTGCTCAGGGACCTCTCCTGGACGAGGTGGAGGAAGAAGAGGAGGAGGAGGATGATGATGGGGATGATTAATTAAGGGAGGAGGATGCATCTCATGGGGCAAGTGAAAATGTTGGCGTGGCAAGGTCTGGTACAGGGTTTGTGCGTGACTGGAGGGATGTGGATTTGCCAGAAAGTGCTCCTCCAACCAGCACTCGCAGTGCATCATTGACACCGGGAACATTGGCCCACATGTCAGATTATGCCTTGCAGATCCTAAAAAGGGACCCCCGCATTGCCAAAATGATGAACGATGACGACTACTGGTTGGCCAGCATCCTGGATCCACGCTATAAAGGCAAATTACAAAACATCATGCCACAGGAGAACCTTGACCTAATATTGGCTAATAAACAAGCAACTCTGGTAAATCGGTTGCTTGAGGCATTCCCAGCACACAGCAGCGGTGATGGTTCTCACACGAGCCGTACGGGCCGGGGGCAGCTTGGCAGAGGTGTTCATGGTGCACACAGCAGAAGTGGCGTTGGAGACAGGGGTTTCATGACAATGTTGTGGACTGATTTTTCAAGTACCGCTCACACAACTGGTAATACTGCATCGATGGAAAGTGACAGGAGACAGCAGTTGTCAACTATGGTTACAAACTACATTTCCTCCCATATCGATGTTCTCCCACACAGGTCATTCCCCTTTGACTATTGGGCCGCTAAACTGGACACCTGGCCTGAATTGGCACAATATGCCTTACAGGAGCTCGCTTGCCCAGCTGCAAGTGTGCTATCGGAAAGAGTCTTCAGTGCAGCTGGATCAATCCTGACAGAAAAAAGGACCCGTCTGTCAACCCAAAATGTGGATGATCTAACCTTCGTTAAAATGAACCATGCATGGGTTTCCAAGGATTTTGTCCCACCTTCCCCTGATGACACATAGGGTGACAGAAAAATGGCTTGCTTTGGTCCACCTCTTCCTGGGACTTGACCTATTTCGCCTTTTGCATTAGCTGAATGTCCAACATCAACATATGCCACGTTCTAAAACTCCCTAACTGTGCTGCCTCCCCCCCATGGCCGGGGTCACCACCTAGCGCACGACACCGTGCGAGTGCCGTTGCCCTGGACAGGAGGGTAGGCCGACTCTTGGGCGCGGGCACTGGCACAGGGTCCCTCATAGTGCAATCAAGTGTCTCTGATGGTGGTGGTGCACACCCGCCGTCAGACACACCGCCGTACTATGAGGGGCCCAGTGCCAGTACCGACGCCCACGAGTGGGCCCCCCTTGCTTGGGCAGGGCCCCAGCATTTGCAATCTTTACCTCTCCCTGCTCCTCCGCTGTGTAGTCTGGGCCGTCATATCCATACTGTGCCTGACACCGTCTGAGCCTGCCTCCTGATGTATAGACATATATTTTGAATGTGTACGCTATCCATACATGTTATCCGGGGATACGGTACCCTTTCTCACCTTTGTGCAATCACGTGCAATCCATACTGGGCCTAACACCGTCTGAGCCTGCCTCCTGATGTATTGGCATATATTTTGAATGTGTACGCTATCCATACATGTTATTCGGGGATACGGTACCCTTTCTCACCTTTGTGCAATCACATGCAATCCATACTGGGCCTAACACCGTCTGAGCCTGCCTCCTGATGTATAGACATATATTTTGAATGTGTACGCTATCCATACATGTTATCCGGGGATACGGTACCCTTTCTCACCTTTGTGCAATCACGTGCAAGCCATACTGGGCCTAACACCGTCTGAGCCTGCCTCCTGATGTATAGACATATATTTTGAATGTGTACGCTATCCATACATGTTATCCGGGGATACGGTACCCTTTCTCACCTTTGTGCAATCACGTGCAAGCCATACTGGGCCTAACACCATCTGAGCCTGCCTCCTGATGTATAGACATATATTTTGAATGTGTACGCTATCCATACATGTTATTCGGGGATACGGTACCCTTTCTCACCTTTGTGCAATCACGTGCAAGCCATACTGGGCCTAACACTGTCTGAGCCTGCCTCCTGATGTATTGACATATATTTTGAATGTGTACGCTATCCATACATGTTATCCGGGGATACGGTACCCTTTCTCACCTTTGTGCAATCACGTGTAATCCATACTGGGCGTGAGAACGGCTGGCGAGCTGTTAAGCAAGCTACAGCACCTGTGGTTTGCACACGTAAGTTTTTCATTTTTTCAGGAATGACGGTTAGGCCTAATTCCGGAACTGCGGTTGACCTGCACTTACTGGGAAATCATCGTTCGCGGGTAATAATTGTAATCAGTGATCCCCACCACTAACGTTGTTCAGCGGGTTATCTGCACCTGTAAGCGACAAACGCTGGCCTTTTCAGTGTAGCGCACATGCAGCCACGGACATGTAAGGGCATGACACACCAGTTATTGGCCAATCTCATGTGCCAGAGCCTCACGTGTCACTCTAGTAAGCCGGACTCGGACCGCGGGGCATGACGGAGTCTCGTTCGTTAACGGAATTAAGCTTGCAATGTGTGCATCTTTTCTGTAGCTGGCATGGTTGAGGTTTCCCAGGTGGAGTCGAATTTAACCATAGGCTCCACTCCTGGTGGTGCCCTTCTGGACATTCCTTTAAGGTTCAGCTTTGCAACCATACTGCCCACGTAAAACAAACACATTGCCTTCATGAACGCTGTTTGGAGGGTCATGACTCGTGGGAATAACGCCGCCCAATCAGTTAACCTGCTAGAGAGATCCTTCGTTACTCCCAAGCATGACATCACACTCCCTAGGAGGAAGGTAATGCCACTGTGGCGACCGTACTCCTGGGGGCGACACAAGTGCACTGATGCCCAGCCACTGCTCGATGAATCTGCTGGTACATTGACCCAGACCACTACATTCCCCTCGCACGCTACACGGCCTGAATCTGACCCTGATGAAACTCAGGTTACCCTTCCCATATACAGTTCCATCTTACACGGTGACAAAGAGGAAGCTGGAGATGAAAGTGCAGGTTCGGCCCACCCGCCATTAGACTCACCACCGTACTATCAGGGGCCCTGTGCCAGTGCCGTCGCCAACGAGTGGGCCCCCCCTGCTTGCTCAGGATCACAGCACTTGCAAGGTTGAAATACTGTGCAGTGAGATGGAAGATGGGGACGACGAGGAGTCCAGACTAGTACAGGGATTCACTAGCGAGGAGACTTATTTGATTGTTTTCAATGTTGGGACAGCAATTTTTGGGGAGCACTATACTCTGGAGAATGATAGATGGGGCCCACCATACACTAGAACATTCCAAAGGTGGACATCAGACACTGGAGCAGCATTTACAGGGCCCATTATACACTAGAGCATTAGAAATGGGGCCCATTATGTTTGGAGCATTATTTGGGCCCATAAGACAGTGGAGCTTCATCCATGGGGACCAACATATACTGTAGCATTATGTGGAGCTCATCATATACTGTTTCAAACATTATATGGGACCAATGATTCTGTATGGAGAAATAGATGGGCCTCGTCATGAGATGTAAAAAGTGAAGTATTTTTCATTGTACTATACCGCTATTTCTCTGCCGTATCGGAGCATTATGAGTTGTGGTATGTGTTAAAGGGGCGCTCTTTCGCCCAGAGCACATGAAAACCTGGAGCCAGCCCTACCCCCCCACAACTTTAGCCAAATAACCCCCATTTTTCAGTGCGTAACTTGTATTATGAAGTTAATTAAGGTTGACAAGCTTAAGTAAGAAGAATTGATGCTTTTGGCATTCAAATGGGCACTGTAGGTGTGTTTCCTGTCCTCCTCTCACTGCCGACTTTTATTCCCCATTGACTTACATTGGGTTTCGTGTTTCGGGACGACCCCAACTTTTCCCTATAATCGGCCGATCTTGCTCGACCCGACTTTTGGAAAAGTCGGGTTTCACGAAACGAAACTCGACCCTAAAAAAACAAAAGTCGCTCAACTCTAGTCATTAGCCATTCAAGTTGGTGTTTTCGTGAACGTAAAACTACACGGGAGGCGCTGCCACCTTTTGAACAAACGTCTGAACCTATGCAATGTGATGGGGTTTTGTCTAGGGCGCAACGTCAGGAGTTTAGAAGGCGTAATAAGCTGTGTTTTTTCTGTGGAGACGTCTCTCATACTATTTCTGTCTGCCCAAAACGATAGAACCATTTTGCACACACATTTGCTGTGGGCAGTATACAACCTAAGTTTCTTTTGGCAATTACTCTGATCTGCTCCTTATCCACGTTTTCCACGAAGGCTTTTGTAGATTCAGGAGCAGCGTTGAATCTGATGGATTTGGACTTTGCTAAACGTTGTGGTTTTTCCATGACGCCTCTGCGGACGCCTATTCCTTTGAGGGGTATTAATGCTACTCCTTTGGCGGAGAATAAACCTCAGTTTTGGACCCAGGTGACAATGCGAGTTGCCCCAGACCACCAAGAAAATTGTACATTTTTGGTGCTGCATAATTTGCATGATACTATTGTTCTGGGTTTTCCTTGGTTGCAAACTCATAATCCAGTTTTGGATTGGAAATTGGGTCTGTGGTGAGTTGGGGTTGTCAGTGTGTTCTTAGGGACGCTCCTGTTTTCTCCACCTCTCCTCAGTCTCATGATATTCCTGATTATCTAGCCGATTTTTCTGATGTATTTAGTGAGAGCAAGTCTGCGTCTTTGCCTCCTCATAGGAGTTATGACTGTGCAATTGAGTTGATGCCTGGGTGTAAATTTCCCAAGGGTCGGCTTTTCAACTTATCAGTACCCGAACATGATGCTGTGCGATCCTATATTAAGGAGTCATTGGAGAAGGGTCATACTAGACCATCCTCGTGACCTTTAGGCGCTGTTTTTTTTGTGGCCAAGAAAGATGGTTCATTAAGACCGTGTATTGATTATCATTCCCTTAACAAGATGACGGTTAAATATCAGTACCCGTTACCTCTGATGTCTGATTTATTTTCCAGAGTTAAGAGTGCCTGCTGGTTTACTAAGCTTGACCTCAGGGGGACGTATAATCTTATTCGCATCAAGCACGGGGATGAATGGAAGACTGCATTTAATACTTCGAAGGGACATTTTGAGTACCTGGTGATGCCTTTTGGGCTCACTAATGCCCCTTCTGTCTTCCAGTCCTTTATGAATGATATTTTCCGTGACTTTGTGGATACGTTTTTGATCATCTATCTGGATGATATTTTGATCTTTTCTAGTGATTGGGATTCTCATGTGGAACATGTCCGGACTGTGTTCCGGATTTTGAGGGAGAATTCCCTGTTTGTTGAGGGATCGAAATGCCTCTTTGGTGTACAGAGGATTTCATTTTTGGGATTTATCTTATCTCCATCGACTATTGAAATGGACCCGGCCAAGGTACAGGCCATTTATGATTGGGTTCAGCCTACTTCTTTGAAGGCCCTCCAGAAGTTTTTGGGTTTTGCTAATTTCGATCGTAAATTTATAGGTAATTTTTCTGGTATTGTCAAACCACTGACTGATCTTACCAAGAAGAGCGCTGATGTGCTGAATTGGTCTCCTGAGGCTATCTCAGCATTTCAGGAGCTTAAGCAGAGATTTACTTCAGCTCCAGTTTTATGACAACCTGATGTCTCACTTCCATTTCAGGTGGAGGTAGATGCTTCTGAGATTGGTGCAGGACCTGTTTTGTACCAAAAAGACCCTGTGACTTCTAAGATGAATCCCTGTGCCTTCTTTTCTCGAAAGTTCTCCCCATCTGAACGCAACTATGACGTGGGGAATCGGGAATTGTTGGCCATGAAGTGGGCATTTGAGGAGTGGAGACATTGGTTGGAGGGAGCTGGACATCAAGTTGTGGTCCTCACCGATCACAAGAATTTGATTTATTTGGAGTCAACCAAATGCTTGAATCCTAGACAGGCTAGATGGGCCTTGTTTTTCACGCGTTTTAATTTTGTGGTCTCTTTTCTTCCGGGCACTAAGAATGTTAAGGCTGACGCACTTTCTAGGGAGTTTCTTTGCTGATTCTCTTAGTGTGACCGAGCCTACTACCATCCTAGGTGAGGGGGTTGTTCTTTCTGCCATTTTGCCTGATTTGAGACGCGCCCTGGAGGAATTTCAGGAGGATAAACCTGAGCGTTGCCCTATGGGAAAATTGTATGTTCCTGACCAGTGGAGAAAGAGAGTGATGTCTGAAATTCATTGCTCCACATTGGCTGATCATCCAGGTATTTTTGGTGCCAGAGATTTGGTGAGTCGGTCCTTTTGGTGGCCTGACATATATCGTGTCGTCAGGAATTTTGTACAGTCCTGTGGGACTTGTTCTCGGTCTAAACTCTGTTCTCGTTCTAGTGGGTTGCTGATGCCCTTGCCGGTGCTCAAGAGGCCATGGACCCATATCTCAATGGATTTTATTTCTGATCTTCCTGTCTCTCAGAGAATGACTGTTATCTGGGTGATTTGTGATAGATTTTCGAAGATGGTCCATCTTGTACCACTCCCAAAGTTGCCATCTTCCGCTGAGTTGGTGCCCTTGTTTTTACAACAGATGGTTCGGTTACATGGGATTCCTGAGAACATTGTGTCCGACAGAGGACAGAGGAGTCCAGTTTGTTTCCAGATTCTGGAAAGCCTTTTGTTCCAATCTGGGAATTCAGTTATCCTTCTCCTCCGCGTTTCATCCCCAGACCAATGGACAGACTGAGAGAACAAACCAGACCAGAGTCTTATTTGAGATGTTTTATATCTGCTGATCAGGATGATTGGGTCTCATTTTTGCCCTTGGCCGAATTCGCACTGAACAATAGAGCTAGTTCTGCCACTTTGATGTCACCCTTTTTCTGTAATTTTGGGTTTCAGCCTCGATTCTCTTCAGGGCAAGTGGAATCTTCGTCCTGCCCAGGTGTGGACACTGTGGTTAAGAGAATGCAGCAGATTTGGGACCAAGTGGTTGATAAGTTGTCACTCTCTCAGGAAAAGGCCCAGCGATTTTCCAACCGGCATAGGACCATTGGTCCCCGGTTTAAAGTGGGTGATATGGTTTGGTTGTCGTCTAAGAATATTCCTATGAAGGTTGCATCTCCTAAATTTAAGCCAAGATTTATTGGTCCTTATAAGATTTTGGAAATTCTTAATCCTGTTTCGTTTTGATTGGCTCTACCAATTACGTTCAAGATCCATAACGTTTTTCACAAATCTCTGTTGAAGAGGTTTGTTGAGCCAGTGGTTCCTATGGCAGCACCTCCTGACCCTGTGTTGGTTGAAGGCAATGTGGAATATGAGGTAGAGAAAATATTGGATTCTCGTTTGGTTAGACGGAGACTCCAGTATTTGGTCAAATGGAAGGGTTATGGTCAGGAGGATAATTCTTGGGTGTCTGCCTCCGATATTCATGCCAATAGATTGGTTCGTGCTTTTCACTGGGCCCATCCTGATCGGCCTGGTGGCGTGGATGAAGGTTCGGTGACCCCTCCTCAAGGGGGGTGTACTGTTGTGAGTTCATTCTCTGGTTCACCAGTTGTGAGTTCTCCTTCCAGACACCCTCTGGAGGTAACAGGAAGTAGTGAGGCTGATTTGATCGGTGGAGATCTGCCACCTGAGAATGAGGATGACGATTGGACCTCAGGAGTCTCAGATTGGATTTAAGACAGCCGACGCCCTATTCAGTTGCTGGTGATTTCTTCTGGCTTGTCAGCCCTTGGTTTTCAGCTCTGTTCCAGTCATCTAAAGCTGTTTTTCTGCTAATGTTCACACTTGATTTTGTTGGTCTTTTCAGTTTTTCGTGTGGGTTGCCAGCCCCGGCTGGGGCCTGTGCTGAATTTCCACTCTTATTTATCAGTATTTTGCTAATTTGCTTTTTGTCCCTTACTAGTTTGGTCTCTTTTTGCTCTGTCTCAGAATATTTCAGAGTGCTGATATAGTGGGAGAAGTCTAGTGACTTCAGGGTTAATTTTGCTATCAGAAGTGTTGGACATTATTTTTGTAGGGTTTTTTGCAGGTTGCAGACAGTGTCTTTCCTTTCCTTTCTAGTTAGTTTGGGCCCCATCTTTTGCTCAGTCTTGTTTCACCGTCAATACATGTGTGGGGGCTATCTATTCCTTTGGGGTCTGCTCTGGGGCAGTTAGTTTTCCCCTTTTCATGCTTCAGGCTTATTTAGTACTCCGGCTGTGACGAAGCGTCTAGGAACATCTCCACGGCTGCTTCTAGTTGTGTGGTAGGATCAGGGATCTGCAATCTGCATAGTTACCAACCTCTTTGGTTTTCTGTGACTTAGTTTGTTTTGCTTTTTTCTCCTTGGTGACCCATTCATAACAGGAAAGGACAAGTACGGGACGTAGGAGTTAAAGGGAACATAGAGGACGTGGGTTAGAGGAAGAACCCTGCCTAGAAGTTCTAAGCGCAAGGCCAGGGCCCGGTGCCCGAGGTTGTATGAACACTAATGGTTCTGCAGCAGACACCGGTGGAGTAGTGGGCTGTAAATGCACTACTCCCATCTAAGACTTGAGGGCACAACAGCAATACGGATAGAGAGCCGGGACTCAGGAGAGAGAGAGTCCCTGAAGCAGGCTACAGCTGTCTGCCGTGCAAGTAGAGTTCTTGGGAACATCTGTCAGGAGGAACTCCAGTGTAACACAGTACTAGGAGATCTTCACACTTAAAGGTGCTATATAGGAGACGTTCAGAAAAGGCACCTAAGTTGGTGGAGTGTGGAAGGGAGCATTCCAGCTTGCCTGGAGGTTGACTGAGTCCCTGACCCGGAGGACACGGCACAGAAGCGGGCACTACAGACTGTGAGTAAAGCTTTGGAACTACATGCCCTGGTGTCCTCCATTCCTTCCTGCGTCCGTCCGCCTGGCACTGCTACATCCCCTGCGCCAGACACTATACCATCTAAGTGTCCCCATATCTACACTGCCCTGGGACAACAGCCCTGCCTGTGGAGGGCTATAACATCGTTGCTGCACCACACCATCTGTCCCAGAGGATCAGTCTGCAGCGTCGGCTTAACACCTCCCTTGCCGAACACCACAGGTGGCGTCACAAACTATTCATCTAACTACATTCACATCTTCCTATTTCTTGGGTGCCCAGGGCCACGGTCCGGGTCACCGCTGCTGTGACACATCCCACTGATACCGGCCCGGTACCGAGTACCCCACGGCCCTGGGGGAGGGCAACCCAACCATTGCCCTTGCAAAACTCACACACATACCTTGCCTGGCTCACACTTTGAACCTGGTGGTGCAGTGCTTCCTTAATAATTATCCGGAGTTAACATCCCTGCTCCATAAGGTGTGAAGACTATGCTCACACATCCGTCATTCGGCCGTACACTCCAGTTGTGTGCAGAAGCTGCAGCGATTGCTCCACCTCCCCAAGCACCGCCTAATCATAGACGTTGCAACAAGTTGGAACTCCACCCTGCACATGGTTGAGAGGCTGTGCGAACAGAGGCAGGCTGTAATGCATTTGTGGGTGGATACATGGGCAGGCTGTTTGAGGGAAGACATGGAATTGTTGGGTGTGCAGTGGTCAAAGCTGAAAGATCTCTGTAAAGTCCGTCAGTGTTTTGAGGAATGCACACAGCTGGTAAGCGCAGACAACTATATCATAAGCATGAGCACCCCACTTATGCGTCTGCTCATGCAAAGTTTGATGCGCACATTAAGGATCTGGTGTCTGCAGCAGAGGAGGAAGAACAGGAAGAGGAGGAGGAGGGAAGCCTTGCTGACAGTCAGCCATTTTCTGGTCAGGGAACTGTCCTGGACAAGGTGGAATAAGAAGAGGAAGAGGAGGAAGAGGAGGAGGAGGAGGATGAGGGGGATGATTATTTTGGGCAGGAGGATGCTTCTCAGGGGGCAAGAGAAAATGTTGGTGTTCCGAGGTCAGGTACAGGGTTTGTGCGTGACTGTAGGGATGTAGATTTTCCAGAAAGTGCTCCTCCACCCAGCAGTAGCAGTGCATTATTGACACCTGGAACATTGGTCCACATGTGCGATTATGCCTTGCGGATCATAAAAAGGAACCCCCGCATTGCCAAAATGATGAAGAATGACGACTACTGGCTGGCCAGCATCCTCGATCCACGCTACAAAGGCAAATTACACAACATCATGTCACAGGAGAACCTAGAGATAATATTGGCTAACAAACAAGCAACTCTGGTAAACCATTTGTTTGAGGCTTTCCCAGCACACAGCAGCGTTGCTGGTTAAACACACGAGCCGTAGTGGGCACAATGGAAGAGGTGTTCATCGTGCATACAGCCGAAGTGGCGTTGGAGACAGGGGTTTCATGACTATGTTGTGGACTGATTTCTCAAGTACCGCTCACACAACTGCTAATACTGGATCGAGTGACAGGAGACAACAGTTGTCAACTATGCTTACAAACTACGTCTCCTCCCATATCGATGTTCTCCCTTACAGGTCATTCCCCTTTGACTATTGGGCCTCTAAACTGGACACCTGGCCTGAATTGGCACAATATGCATTACAGGAGCTCACTTGCCCTGCTGCTAGTGTGTTATCTGAAAGAGTCTTCAGTGCTGTTGGATCAATTCTGACAGAAAAAAGGACCCATCTGTCGACCCAAAATGTTGATGATCTAACCTTCATTAAAATGAACCATGGTTTCAAAGGATTTTGTCCCACCTTCCCCTGATGACACATAGGTTGCCAGAAAACTGCCTCGCTTTTGTCCTCCTCTTACTCAGACTTGCCCAGTTCCGCCATTTGCAGCTTCTGAATGTCCAGCCTACACATCAACATATGCCATTTTTTAAACCTCCCTAACTGGGCTGCCTACCCCCCCAAGGGCTGGGGTCAACACCAGGTGCACCCGGGCAAGTGCAGTTGCTCTGAACAGGTGGATGGGCCAACTGATGGCCGACGGCACTGGCACAGGGCCCCTCATAGCACAATACAGTGTCTCTGACGGTGGGGGGGCCCACTCGCCATCAGACACACCAGCGTACTATGAGGGGCCCCGTGCCAGTACCGTCAACCACGAGTGTGCCCCCCCTGCTTGGTCATGGTCACAGCACTTGCAAGTTGCAATACTTACCTCTCCGTGCTTCACTGCTGTGTAGTCTGGGCAGTTAAATCCTTCACAGGGACGGCCACTAGAAATTGGTGTATTGATCGATGATGATTAAGATGTAGATGTGGCCTGTCTTGCTGGCCTTTACCTTCAGATGATCAATGGCTACCATTTGTAATGGATGTCAACTTACAAGCGCATGTAGTGGTGCTTTATGATCACCTTTCGCAGTTGTGATAGTCACAGACGTGACATTCCTGTCACCTTTTTTCAATGTCTCCTCTCATGCCAATCCAATAGAATCGCCTACGTCCTGTGGCCTCTGTCTTTTGCACTCCAAAATGACCAGACACATCATGATAGGCAGTGAGGACCATGTCTACATCTCTCCCTGTGATCACAATTTGATGGAGACGAGTAACGGTGATGTGATCCACGCTACTGCGATAAAGCAATCCTTTCTTCACAAAGAACCGTTTTCACTGTCTCCACAGGCACAGTAATTGAGGGTCTGCATCGCCTCTGCAACATTTACCGGGAGGTTTTCCCGCGATGAGTAATTCCCAAATTTCTGCAAACACTCGACTTTCCGTCTGTACTTGTATCCATGTAGTTTCCAGTAGCGGAGAGTCTGGACTGGCTTACTGAGATTGAAATATAAACGAAGATTTAAAAGTACCACAACACTGTATACTGGTGTACGCTTCGAAAACCTTTCCCTTTTTCTACTTTTTTAATTCTGGTGTAATACATACTGAGGCTGCGAGTGTCTGACTCCGGAAGTATAGATGGAAATTTACAATTACCCCTAGACTGGATACACCTGGTATGTGCTGATACAGGACCTTTGCTCAAAATTTTTTATTACGATATCATCCATAGTGAGTGAGCGTGTTTGGTTTACGCCTTCTATATATATGGTGAATCGGAGATACCAATTTTTACCCTATACTCGATACAGCTTGTATCTTGTTATACAGTACTGGATCGCCCCCTGCTGTGAGCAGCAGGGGTCAGGGCCGTGGGGTACTCGGTACCGGGCCCGTTGATCTTCAATGGGAGTTGTCACGGCAGCTGTGACCCGGTCCGTGGCCCTGGGCATCCATTGTAAAAGGGGGATGTTGAGCGTGTCAATAATGATTAAAGTTTGCAAGTGAATGATTCGTGACGCCACCTGTGGTGTTCGGCAAGGGAGGTGTTAAGCCGACACTGCAAGCAGGTCCTCTGGGACAGATGGTGTGGTGCAGCAGTGATATTGTGGCCCTCCACAGGCAGGGCTATAGTCCCAGGGCAGAGTAGATGAAGAGATAGGGAAGAGACGTAGATGGTGCGGTCTCAGGCACAGAGATGTAGCAGTGCTGAGTGTGTTGGCGCAGGAATAAGTGGAGGACACCAGGGCATGTAGTTCCAAAGCTTTACTCACAGTCTGTTGTGCGTACAGGTGCCCGCATCCGTGCCGTGTCCTCCGGGTCAGGAGCTCAGTCAACCTCCAAGCATGATGAAGTACTCCGTTCCAACACTCCGCCAACATGTGCCTTTTCTGAACGTCTCCCTTCTAGCACCTATGTGAAGTACTCACAGTACTGAGTTACACTGGAGTTCTTCCTTTCACATGTTCCTATGAACTCTACGTGTATGGCAGACAGCTGTAGCCTGCTTCGGGGACTCCTTGCTACTAAGTCCCGGCTCACTCACTTTGCTGTTGTGCCCCCAAGTCTAGTGTGGGAATAAAGTGGTGACAACTTATATTCCTCCGGTGTCTGCTGCAGGACCATAAGTATCCATACAACCTCAGGGACCGGACCTCAGCCTTGCGCCTAGAACTTGAGGAAGGGTCTCTGCTCTAACCCTAGTCCTTAGTTCTCTTCTCCTCCTTACGTTCCGTACAAAACTATCTTTCTTATGGAAGAATTAGGCTTTCTGAATATCTCTTTCCTGTGCCAGCAGACCCTGGACACTGAGGTCTGCTGCAGCACTTCCTTCATCCATCCCACTCAGGGGATCTTCTCTCTCTGACTGACCCTGTCAGACTGACCAAATCCTAAACTCTTCCCGCTCTTTTGGTGCAGACTAAGCTCCACCCGCCTCCCAGCACTCTTCGTGTTCCAAGCAGGGAGCCACCAATAGTGCTTTGCTACACTACTATGTTGTGTGGGATGCAGGTGTTGGAGTGTGGTCAGGTGTCTCCACCTTACCTGGATGGTGGGGTACTGCACCTCGGGAGGAGGTGCAGTACCTCTGTGGTGACTGAACCCTCAGGGGCGCCACAGTACCTTTGCTTGACATTTAGTATTACGGTAAAATCCATACTGAGTAAACGTCTGAGAGTGACTATGGGACTATGTATATGGAGATTTCAATTGTACCCTATAATATATATACTTGCTATCTTGTTATCCAGTACATTTTTTACAACATTTTTTATTATGGTCAAACCCAGACTGAGTGAGCGTCTGAGGGTGACTCCGGAAATATATACCGAGATTTTAAATTTGGCCAACACTGTATACAGCTGTACGCTTCTGATACAGTAACCTTTTTTGCTATTTAGATTCTGGTGTAATCCATAATGAGCCTGTGAACATCTGTCTGTTTCTCCGTAAATATATTTGGAGATTTAAGATTACCCCAACACTGTATACAGCTGTACGCTTGTGTTACATTACCCATTTACAGCTTTTCATATTCTTGTGTAATCCATACTGGTCCTGAGAGTGCTTCTGTCTGCCTCCTGAAATATATACGGAGATTCAGAATGTTTACACTATACTATATATACCTTGTATCTGGTGATACTGTACTCTTTTTCAACTTTTTATTTTATTGTGTAATCCATACTGAGTCTGTGAGCGTCTGTGTATGACTCATGAAATATATACGGAGATTTACTGTTATCGCTAGACTGTATAGAGCTGTTCGCTTCTGATACTGTACCATATATCTGCTGGTATTTTGGGTCCATTTTCCAAAACATGAGGAAGTAAGGTGGAAGAGGGCTCGGACGTGGGCGTGGGGGGCCACCGGGTACTGATGGTGGTGGTGGTGCATCTGCTGGTAGTGCCAAAAACACAATAGCAGCTAAGGCAGGAGGTGTTGAGCCTGCGTCATGGTCTAGCTCCGGAAGGCCTGTAAGGCTCCCTTTTCTGGGAGTAGGTAGACTGCTTTTAAAGCCCGAGCATCAGGAACTGTTTTTGGCTTACATTACTGAAACAGCCTCCAGCTCTATCACCTCTTCTTCTGAAGTTTCAAAAAAATGCAAGCACTGAGTCGACAGTGCTGGCTTCTGGTGAGGAGCAACCCCTTTCCTTGTGTCCTTCACCCACACCAAAAGTGAAAGATGTGGCAGCACACACTTCAGATTACTCCATGGAGTTCTTTTCATATACCATGCCTGAGTTCATTAAAAATGGGGCCCATCATATGCTGGAGCATTCCAAATGGGGGACATCATACACTGGAGCAGCATTTACGGGGCCCATTATACACTGGAGCATTATAAATGGAGCCCATTATATATGGAGCATTATTAGGTCCCATCATACACTGGAGCATCATCCATGAGGCCCATCATATACTGGAGCATTCCAAATGGGGGACATCAGACACTGGAGCAGCATTTACGGGGCCCATTATACACTGGAGCATTAGAAAAGGAGCCCATTATATATGGAGCATTATTAGGTCCCATCATACACTGGAGCATCATCCATGAGGCCCATCACATACTGGAGCATTCCAAATGGGGGACATCAGACACTGGAGCAGCATTTACGGGGCCCATTATACACTGGAGCATTAGAAATGGAGCCCATTATATATGGAGCATTATTAGGGCCCATCATACACTGGAGCATCATCCATGAGGCCCATCCAGTAGCGTAGCTAGCAGGGGGGCAGAGGGGGCAGTTGCTCTGGGTTCCTTGCTCTGAGGGGGCCCACCCACACCCAGAGCTTCTGCCACTGTTAACTATGTCAGCGTGCGCAGCTCACTGTAGTTAAGCTTCTCTGTATAGTGCAGGAAGGCTATAGCTTTAAGCTTCCTCCAGCAGACTGCAGACACGCCCACACTGCTCCCTATGTGTCTGCAGAAGAGACCACCATGCAGCACCAGCTTCTTCACCTGGACAGAAGCAGGACAAGATGGTGCTGTAAGAACTCTGGGGGCCCTGAGGAGTCTGTGCAGTGAGGAGGGGGAAGGACGCTGCTCACCTCCTGACAAGTCCTGGATGGTTTATTTTCTTGTATCTGAGGCACAGTAGATTTATGGTAGCTACTTGAACTTTCATAGCGCTCAGAAGGTGTCTCTGTCAATGCAAATCAGCTGCCATAAATCTCACTGTGCCTCAGAGTGACTGACATGCGTGGTCAGTATCATATATATGGTATATACGGTATATAAATGTAAAAATATATAGTAGTAAAAAAATGAAGGCAGCGAACTATTGACAAAATTAAAAAATAGTGTTTTAAAAGCCCATCGGGGCTCAGCAACGTTTCGGTTCACTGAGAACCTTTTTCCAGGAGAACCAAAACTCAACCAAAACTTTTTTTTCATTTTGTCTAAATGGTGTGCTACTTTCATTTTTGCTGCTATATTGAAGATCGGTAAATGCCTGGAATGTTTCATATATCTCTACATATATATGCATATATACAGTATATACACACACACACACACACACACACACACACCCTGTTACTTGTTCCTGTAGCCGGGGTGAGAGTCCTATCATCTCATATTGTAAATCCAGGGTGGCAAGCTTGTAAACCAAATTACGGTACATAACTTTTTATTAAAAAAAATAATCCCCACAAAGTTGAGGATGAATATATCCGATAAAGAGCCAAATAGAAGAAAATATAAACAGCCAGTATGTGCGTATAGCTGATCACATATAGACCACTGAACGTATACTCAGTCTGGACAAGACCCCCCCAAGGGCAGAAAAGGGAATAAAAGAGAAGGCGTACCAGGGGAGCATTTTCTTCTTTACATGAGTGATATTTTACCCCCCTCGCTTCTAATTCCCTCTTTCTTCCCAGTTGCCTCTTTGGGGTCTTGTCCAGACAAGAGTATTTCTTTTAGGGTCACCTGGGTACATTCAGGGAGCTATTCCCATACACCGGCCTCTATACACACCCACTATCTGTTTATATTGATGCCGCCTAGGGGGGGACGTGTGCGGGTCAGGCACATGTATCCCTGCAGCATAAGTATCACTGCAGCAAAAGTATTGTGAAGATGCAGTTATTACTACGGCCGATAATTAACATCAAGATCCTCTCCTCTCTTCACACAGGTACAATCTCTACTCCTGCTACTGCTACAATCCCTGTTTGCTGTCATCTAGTGCAACCTTTCATTTAGTGGTACAAACTCTGCTCCTGCTATTGCTACAATCCCTGTTTGCTGTCATCTAGTGCAACCTTTCATTTAATGGTACAATCTCTGCTCCTGCTACTGCTACAATCCCTGTTTGCTGTCATCTAGTACAACCTTTCATTTAATGGTACAATCTCTGCTCCTGCTACTGCTAAAATCCATGTTTGCTGTCATCTAGTGCAACCTTTCATTTAATGGTACAATCTCTGCTCCTGCTACTGCTACAATCCCTGTTTGCTGTAATCTAGTGCAACCTTTCGTTTAATGGTATATAACAGTGCCTACTGAATGTTTGCTAAATTCATTTGTTGCATTGAACTCAATACTTAAGGCCCCGTCACACATAGCAATCTCGCTAGTGAGATCGCTGCTGAGTCACAACTTTTGTGACACAACAGTGATCTCACCAGCGAGATCGCTGTGTGTGACAGCGATCAGTGACCGGCCCCCCTGCCAGTATCGCTGATCGCTGCAAGAAACCTCTGGACATTTTTTCATCGCTGATCTCCCGCTGGCCAGCACGCATCGCTGCGTGTGACAGGCGGGAGACCAGTGATCAGCTGTAAAATAATGAAAAAAATAAAAAATATTGTTATTCTCACCTTCCGGCGTCCCGCGCAGTCTTCCCGCCTCTCTCCACGCTCCCGGTCCCAGTAATCCTTTGCAAGAATGACCGCGAGACTTCGCGATCCCGCGAGAACGGACGTCATCGTGGTCATTCTCGCAAAGGATTACTGGGACCGGAGCGTGGAGAGAGGCGGGAATGCTGCGCGGGACGTCGAAAGGTGAGAATAACAATATTGTTTATTTTAATTCTATTTTTTACATGGATCCATGGCATCAGCGCTAACGAACACAGCGATGGCGCGCGCTCGGCATCGCTGTGCTAATCGCTGGTGAAGCTGTCTGTTTGACAGCTCACCAGCGATCACATAGTGACTTACCAGCGATCCTGACACGTTGATATCGTTGTCGGGATCACTGGTAAGTTGCTATGTGTGACTCCAGCTTTACTGCTGTATAGCCATGTTGGGGCCAGTAGAGATGTTATCAGGTATAAGGTGTTACTAGCATATGGATGTAGCCAGGCCCTGTGCCTTTGATTGTCTAACATCCCCTGGTGTGCTCGACAATTGGTAATTTATTCCAAATCAGTTCCCACAATCCCTCTCACCTGATCCTCTACTCAGTCGTATATATTCAGATGCCGCCTAAGAGGGCACGTATGCGGGTCAGGCACGTGTCTCCCTGCAGCATAAGTATCACTGCAGCAAGAGTATCGTGAAGATGCAGTTATTACTACGGCATTAGTCTCAGCAGGAGTCAGGACCCCACACTATGTACCTGTCTCTTTTGTGTATGTCTGCTGAGTAAGCCCTTCTTATTACTTGGACTTAACTTTTCTTTTAACCTATCTTATTTCTTCACCATGTTTACATATGCCCTTACAGTTTTTACTCCTTTAGTTCTCACTCTCATTCGCTATTCCCAAACCCCAGCACCCTCTAACCAAATAATCATCTCCCCTTCCCTCTTTCCTCCCTACCTGACCTCCTTTGCTGAAATGCTCCTCAACCTCAAATCTTTCTGAATGAAACATAAAACAAGCTGCCCACTCTCCTTCTCCCAACTGCTCTCCCTTTCTCTGCTTCTCCTCACTGCTGGCGACATATCTCCAAATCCTGGACCCCCACAGCTCATACCCCCCCCATTACTTCCCCTTCCTACCGCTCCCTATCTAATAAGAACTACCGCAATATTTCCAGCTTAAAACCTGTGCCATTGACACCCAACCCCCTGCTCCCTCTCTCGGGAGCACTTTGGAATGCCTGCTCCATCTGCAATAAGCTCCATGTGATTCATGACCTCTTTCTCTCTCACAATCTTGCCTTCCTTGGCCTCACAGAAACATGGCTGACACCCCCTGACACCGCCTCCCCTGCTGCGCTGTGTTACGGCGGCCTCCACTTTACCCACACTCCTCGCCCTGGCAACAGACACGGTGGAGGAGTGGGTCTTCTCCTTTCTTTCAACTGCACCTTCAACCCAATCCCACCTCTTCTCTCCCTAATCCTCCCCTCTTTTGAAGTCCACTCTGTCCGCATCTACTCTTCCTCCAATCTCCAAGTGGCCGTCATATACCGACCTCCAGGCCCGACCACTGCCTTCATTGACCAATTCTCTACCTGGCTTCTTCATTTTCTTTCAACTGACACCCCCACTATCATCATGGGTGACATCAACATCCCCACTGATACCCTTCAGTCAGCAGCCTCCAAATTCCTGTCCCTTACTTCATCCTCTGGACTTACTCAGTGGTCCTCCTCAGCCACCCACACAGATGGACACACATTAGACCTGATCTTCACCCGTCTCTGCTCTATTTCTAACTTCACCACCTCCCCTCTCCCTCTATCTGACCACTATCTACTCACTTTCTCATCCCTGTCCTCCTCACCTGGCACCCATGTCCAGCAAAACGCGCACCCCCACAGAAACCTTGCACACCTAGACACCCATGTGCTCTCTGACTCTATTCTACCACTGGCATCCATATCCTCACTCCATGACACAAACGGTGCCACTGCTTTCTACAATGCCGCTCTCGCATCAACTATTGACGCGGTTGCCCCTCTCGTTCATGGCAGAATGCGACGTATCAACAGACAACCCTGGCACAATAACACCACTAAAATGCTCCAGCAAGTGTCCAGGATTGCAGAGCGGCGCTGGAAGAAAACAAATTCGCAAGATGACTTCACCACATTCAAACAGGAAACACTCGATTTCAAATCTGCCCTCACCTGCTAAACAGGCCTACTTCACAACCCTCGTATCTTCCCTATCTTACAACCCCAAACAGTTATTCAAAACTTTTAACTCCCTCCTCTGCCCCCACTGCCTCCTCCAACCTCCCTCATCTCTGCCGAGGACTTTGCCACACACTTCAAAAACAAGATTGACCAAACAAGGCAAGTCTTCATCACTCAACCACCACAACCCCTTTGTATACCAGGCCAATGTCCAAACCCCATAACCTCTCTTTCCAACATCACTGAAGGGGAGCTTAATCGTCTCTTCTCCAAATCGCACCTCACAACCTGTACACTCGACCCCATCCCATCCCACCTCCTCTCCAACCTCACCACCACACTTATCCCATCCCTAACCCACCTCTTCAACCTATCACTAATGTCTGGTACCTTCCCTTCTGCTTTCAAACATGCCACAATCATGCCTATCCTTAAAAAGCCAACCCGTGACCCAACCGCTATGTCCAGCTATTGCCCAATATCGTTGCTCCCATTCGCTTCCAAATTCCTGGAACAGCATGTCCACGCTGAACTTTCCTCCCACCTATCATCTAACTTGCTCTTTGACAATCTACAATCTGGTTTCCGCCCCCATCACTCCACTGAGACAGCCCTGACCAAAATTACTAACTACCTACTTACAGCCAAATCAAATGGACAATACTCTATACTCCTGCTTCTAGACCTGTCCTCTGCATTCGACAAAGTTGACCACTGCCTCCTACTACAGATCCTCTCCTCCTTTGGCATCAAAGGCCTTGCCCTATCCTGGATCTCCTCATACCTTTCCAACCGCACATTCAGCGTCTCCCACTCTCACACCACCTCCTCATCCCACCCTCTCTCTTTTTGAGTCCCCCAAGGCTCTGTTTTAGGACCCCTACTCTTCTCAATCTATACACTTGGTCTGGGGCAACTCATAAAGTCCCACAGATTCCACTACCACCTTTATGCTGATGACACTCAGATCTACCTCTCTGGCCCAGACGAAACCTCTCTGCTGTCCAGAATCCCAGAGTGTCTATCAGCCATATCCTCCTTCTTCTCCTCTCGCTTCCTCTAGCTCAATGTGGACAAATCTGAACTCATCATCTTTCCTCCATCTCACAGATCTTCCTTACCCAACCTAGCTATAACAATGAATGACATCACACTTTCCCCAGTACCAGAAGTCCGCTGCCTCGGAGTAACCTTTGACTCTGCCCTGTCCTTCAAACTGCACATCCAAGCTCTTTCTATCTCCTTTTGCCTCCAGCTCAAAAATATTTCCAGAATTCGTCCTTTCCTCAACCATCAATCTACTAAAATGCTTGTGCTTGCCCTCATCATCTCCCGCCTCGACTACTGCAACATCCTTTTCTGTGGTCTCCCTGCTAACACCCTCGCACCTCTCCAGTCCATCCTTAACTCTGCCGCCCGACTAATTCATCTCTCTCCTCGCTACTCCTCCGCTTCTCCCCTCTGCAAATCTCTTCACTGGCTCCCATTCCCTCAGTGTAAACAGTTCAAATTACTAATACTGACCTACAAGGCCATCTATAACTTGTATCCCCCATATGTATATGAACTAATCTCCCGATACCGTCCCTCACGTAATCTCCGGTCCTCCCAAGACCTCCTTCTCTCCTCCACACTTATTCACTCCTCACCCAACCGCCTCCAAGATTTCTCCCGAATAGCCCCTATTCTCCGGAATTCTTTGCCCCAACAAGTCCGACTATCAACCACATTTGGATCCTTCAGGCGGAACCTGAAAACCCACCTCTTCAAGAAAGCCTACAGCCTGCAATGACCCCGCTACCTCCTTCTCTCTCACCACTACCGGTGATATCACCTCAACCAACACCGGAACTGCTGCAACCCACCAACCTACTGTCTCCTTCCCCACCATCCTGTAGCATGTAAGCCCGAAAGGGCAGGGTCCTCTATCCCCTCTGTATCAGTCTGTCATTGTTTGTTTGTTTACTGTAAGTGATATCTGTAATTTGTATGTAACCCCTTCTCATGTACAGCACCATGGAATCAATGGTGCTATATAAATAATAATAATAATAATAATAATAATAATATTTTCTTCTATTTAGTTCTTGTCATATATTATCAGGACTGTGCAGGTTGGAGCCCACAGACAGGGACCGACAGAGACCAGAATCAAAGGTGTGGGAGCAACAGTGGGGGCCATTATACAGTGTTAGAGCTAATTCGGGGGTCATTATCCAGCCGATAAACTAATGCGAGAGTCAGTATACAGCTTGAGAGCTAATGCAGGGGTCATTATACATTATGGGAGCTAGTGTGGGGCCAGTATAGAGCGTGAGAGCTAATGCAGGGGTCATTTTACAGTGGATGAGCTAATGCAGGGGTCATTGTACAGCATGGGAGCAAATGTAGGGGTCATTATACAGTATAGGAGCTAATGTGGGGGCCATTATACAGTACAGTTTAAAGGCTACTGTAGGGGCCATCATACAGTATAGGGGCCTATATACAGTGTGGGAGCTACTGTGGGGGCCATCATACAGTATGGGGGCCTATATACAGTGTGGGAGCTACTGTGGGGGCCGTCATATAGTATGGGGGCCTATATACAGAGTGGGAGCTACTGTGGGGGCCATCATACAGTTTGGGGGCCTATATACAGTGTGGGAGCTACTGTGGGGCCACCATACAGTATGGGGGCCTATATACAGTGTGGGAGCTACTGTGGAGGCCATCATACAGTATGGGGGCCTATATACAGTATGGGAGCTACTGTGAGGGCACAAGAGACATTCTGCTATGCAAAGGGCACAATGGTGGCATTATTATGTGAGGCAGTTAGAGGATCCCTGCGCTTGTACCACACACCAGGTGCAGTAGTAGGGACACATACAGCAGCAGCGGCTCAGTATTGGGGTATCAGGTACAATAGTAGGTACATATACGGCTGCAGCGGCTCAGTATTGGGTGAGTAGTTTGTGCAGGCTGGAGATAGCTGGGTACTGGGCTAGAAATGTGAGAAGTCAAATGTGTCTTTGTTGCAATCTCTGCAGATGAGTCCTGGCTGGAGAAGTAGACATGTCGGTCTGAGTAAGATGTAAAAGTGAACGATTATCAGAAAGAACGTGGCCTGTAAGTTATCATATGTAACTGTATAGTAAACTCTTGTATATGCTGCAGGACTGGTATCTACCACTATGAGGTCACCATATGGCGGTAATATCAGCATTGTTTTTTGTATAGAGATTTTTTCAGTTACAGCACGGTCATCTGCTGAGGTTCCCCTATACTCACGACTAGAGTGTGCCAACCTGAGTTGTAATCAGGGTTACCGGTTAGGGGCCCACTCAAATTTTTTCACCCCCCCCTAAGCTGAACCCCTAGCTACACCTCTGGGCCCATCATATACTGGAGCATTCCAAATGGGGGACATCAGACACTGGAGCAGCATTTACCGGGCCCATTATACACTGGAGCATTAGAAATGGAGCTCATTATACGAGCTCATTATACGAGCATTATTTGGGTCCATAAGACACTGGAGCATCATCCATGGGGCCCATCATATACTGGAGCATTCTAAATGGGGCAGATCAGACACTGGAGCAGCATTTATGGGGCACATTATACACTGGAGCACTAGAAATGGGGCCCATTATATATGGAGCATTATTTGGGCCCATAACACACTGGAGCATTGTCCATAGGGACCATGATATACTATAGCATTATGTGGAGCTCATCATATACTGTATGGAACATTATATGTGACCAATTATTCTGTATGGAGAAATATATGGGGCTCATTATTCTGTATGGTGCACAATGTGGTGGCCATAATACTGTATGGAGTAATATACTGTCCTTTTTTTGAGCTATTGTACAATTTAAAATAGATCAGTCATGTCATGTAAGCAGTGAAGTACAGTATTTGTCATTGTACTATACCTATATTTCTGTGCCGTATCGAAGCATCATGAGTTGTGGTATGTGTTAAAGGGGCACACTGACACTCTTTGGCCCAGGGCACACGAAAACCTGGAGCCAGCCCTACCCCCCCACAATTTTAGCCAAATAACCCCCAGTTTTCAATGCATAACTATTATTATGAAGTAAATTAAGGTTGACAAGCTTTAGTAATAAGAATTGATGTTTTTGGCATTGAAATGGGCACTGTAGGTGTGTTTACTGTCCTCCACTCCCTGCCGACTTTGCTTCCCCATTGACTTGCATTGGGTTTCGTGTTTCAGTCGGCCTCCAACTTTTCCCTATAGTTGGCCGATTTCGTTCGACCCGACTTTTGCGAAAGTCGGGTTTCATGAAACCCGACTCGACCCTAAAAAAGGCAAAGTCACTCATCTATCTCTACCTGAGAGTACACAGCAAAGAAGCTGTAATATTATTGGTAGAAACAGCAGTAAAATGTTTGCATGAAGTTATTTTGTATGCACTTCAATGCCTGTTCTGCTCAGCCTTCATTCAGCCTTCTTTTCACATCAGATGTCTCTGTTCTCAAAACAAAGTGACCATGGGAGATTATAACTATCCATTTTTTCTAGGCTGTATTGTGCATAAATATGTGACTCTTCAGATTTTGTATTAGTCTAGCCTGATGAAGAGACCTGAGTAGTCTCGAAAGCTTGCAATGTGTTACCATCTTTTCAGTTAGCCATTAAAAGGTATCAACTACTGAGGACTCTCAATCCTGAATATTTTTCTATCTACTGGCTAACACGGTACAAAGATATACATCTTCCCTGTATAACTATCCAGATATTTGTTGGGAATCTGTCTCAGGCAAAAGTACTGGGTCCAGAAAATTAAATTCTTATCTTCTCTTGCTGACAACTTTATCTTTCAAAAGGTAGAAGAGAGAACAAGATGACATGCAATCTTGGACCTAATTTTTACCAACAGGTAGGAAATGGTTGAGGAAGTAAATTTGGCTGGGAATTTAGGAGGCAGTGATCATGCAATCCTCAAATTTTGGATTGCAAGAGGAGGAAGACCAGGGATGACTAAAGGTCCCGTTACATTAAGCGATGCTCTAGCGATCCCCACAACGATACGACCTGGTAAGGATCGCTGGTACATCGCTACATGGTTGCTAGTAAGCTGTCAAACAGGCAGATCTATTCAATGACGCAGCAACGATACGGCGATCCGTATAGCGACCTCGGTGGTCGTTGGGACCTTGTCACACAGCAGCTATTCTGACGACTCACGCCTGATTCCCTGGGATCTGCATCGCCAACGAGGTCGCACGTCGGCATCAAACACAGCGATGTATGCTGGCCAGCGGGACGCCAACGATCAAAAAATGGCCCAGGACATTTGGGCACAATCAGGGGGGGGCCGGCCGTTGTGTGTCACACGTAGCAAGATCGCTGGCGAGGTCGCTGTTGTGTCACAAAACCTGTGATATTTCAGCGATCTCGCTAACGATCTCGTTATGTTGAACAGGGCCTTAAGACTTTGAGGTAGGACTTCAGAAACGCGGATTTTAATGGACTCAGAAAGAGAGTAGAAAAGGTCCAATGGCTGGATGTTCTAAAGGACAGAAATTTCCAAGAAGGATGAGAGATTTTGCTAAGTGAAATTCTCATTGCACAATCAGTAACAATCCTGAAAAAGAAGGAAGAATTGGAAGAATGTAAAGAGACCATGATGGATGACCACAGAAATTAATCACTTGTTAAAATGAAAAAATATAAATGTGTATCAAATGGAAAGATGGGAAGGGGGGTATATCTAAAGTAGAATATAATGCTGGTTGCAGGAAGTGCAGGGCAAGAGTAATAAGAGCTGAAGCCAGTAATGAAGTAAGTCTTGCAAGGAAGACTAAAAGTAGGAAAAATAGATTATTAGGGCATGACAAAAGCAAAAGCAAAAGAAAAGTTAAAGCTGCTATTGGCTAAAAAGGGTAAAGTGGTAAAAAATGATGTTGAGAAGGACGAACTTTTAAATTTCTATTTTGCATCTGTATACTCTAAGAAAGCAAATGTAACATCAACTGGTATTCACGGTACCACTGAAGGAATAAAATAATCCACACAATCCATAAACAGAGAGATGGTGAGGGAACACTTAGCTAATTCAAATTAATTTAAATCTCCGGGTCCAGATGAATTACATCCTAGGGTACTGTTGAAAGAGTTAGCAGAGGAAATTGCAGAACCACTAACCAAAATCTTTGAAAAAGCCTGGAAAACAGGAGAAGTCCCAGAAGATTGGAGAAGGGCAAATGTTATCCCTATCTTCAAAAAACGAAAGAAGAAGGAGCCAGGAAATTACAGGCCAGTGAGCCCTACTTCTATACCAGGAAAGATTTTTGAACAAATTATTAAGCAGCATGTATGTAAGTACTTGGATAAAAACACAGTAATTAACCAGAGCCAGCGTGGGTTTGTAGCAAACAAGTCATGCCAGACTAATCTAATTTCCTTCTATGATGGAATAACAGACTGGGTGGATCAGGGAAAAGCGGTAGATACAGTGGGGAAAAAAAGTATTTAGTCAGTCAGCAATAGTGCAAGTTCCACCACTTAAAAAGATGAGAGGCGTCTGTAATTTACATCATAGGTAGACCTCAACTATGGGAGACAAACTGAGAAAAAAAAATCCAGAAAATCACATTGTCTGTTTTTTTTTCATTTTATTTGCATATTATGGTGAAAAATAAGTATTTGGTCAGAAACAAAATTTCATCTCAATACTTTGTGATATATCCTTTGTTGGCAATGACAGAGGTCAAACGTTTTCTGTAAGTCTTCACAAGGTTGCCACACACTGTTGTTGGTATGTTGGCCCATTCCTCCATGCAGATCTCCTCTAGAGCAGTGATGTTTTTGGCTTTTCGCTTGGCAACACGGACTTTCAACTCCCTCCAAAGGTTTTCTATAGGGTTGAGATCTGGAGACTGGCTAGGCCACTCCAGGACCTTGAAATGCTTCTTACGAAGCCACTCCTTCGTTGCCCTGGCGGTGTGCTTTGGATCATTGTCATGTTGAAAGACCCAGCCACGTTTCATCTTCAATGCCCTTGCTGATGGAAGGAGGTTTGCACTCAAAATCTCACGATACATGGCCCCATTCATTCTTTCATGTACCCGGATCAGACGTCCTGGCCCCTTTGCAGAGAAACAGCCCCAAAGCATGATGTTTCCACCACCATGCTTTACAGTAGGTATGGTGTTTGATGGATGCAACTCAGTATTCTTTTTCCTCCAAACACGACAAGTTGTGTTTCTACCAAACAGTTCCAGTTTGGTTTCATCAGACCATAGGACATTCTCCCAAAACTCCTCTGGATCATCCAAATGCTCTCTAGCAAACTTCAGATGGGCCCGGACATGTACAGGCTTAAGCAGTGGGACACGTCTGGCACTGCAGGATCTGAGTCCATGGTGGCGTAGTGTGTTACTTATGGTAGGCCTTGTTACATTGGTCCCAGCTCTCTGCAGTTCATTCACTAGGTCCCCCCGCGTGGCTCTGGGATTTTTGCTCACCGTTCTTGTGATCATTCTGACCCCACGGGGTGGGATTTTGCGTGGAGCACCAGATCGAGGGAGATTATCAGTGGTCTTGTATGTCTTCCATTTTCTAATTATTGCTCCCACAGTTGATTTCTTCACTCCAAGCTGGTTGGCTATTGCAGATTCAGTCTTCCCAGCCTGGTGCAGGGCTACAATTTTGTTTCTGGTGTCCTTTGACAGCTCTTTGGTCTTCACCATAGTGGAGTTTGGAGTCAGACTGTTTGAGGGTGTGCACAGGTGTCTTTTTATACTGATAACAAGTTTAAACAGGTGCCATTACTACAGGTAATGAGTGGAGGAAAGAGGAGACTCTTAAAGAAGAAGTTACAGGTCTGTGAGAGCCAGAAATCTTGATTGCTTGTTTCTGACCAAATACTTATTTTCCACCATAATATGCAAATAAAATGAAAAAAAAACAGACAATGTGATTTTCTGGATTTTTTTTTCTCAGTTTGTCTCCCATAGTTGAGGTCTACCTATGATGTAAATTACAGACGCCTCTCATCTTTTTAAGTGGTGGAACTTGCACTATTGCTGACTGACTAAATACTTTTTTTCCCCACTGTTTATTATATCTCGACTTTGGCAAAGCATTTCATAAAGTATTTTATACTATCCTTATGGAAAAAATGACCAAGTATGAGATTGACAAGGATACAGTTAGGTGGCTTAATAACTGGCTCAGTGATCATACTCAAAAGTAGCAATAAATGGTTGAACATCCAATTGGAAAAGTGTTTCAAGTGGGGTACCACAAGGCTTTGTCCTGGCCCCAGTGTTGTTCAACATTTTAATGCATGAGCTAGATTAGGAAACTGAAGGTAAACTAATCAAATTTGCAGACAATGCAAAGCTAGGAGGGATAACTAACACTAGGGAAGACAGAAAAAATGATTCAGAAGGATCTAGACAAGCTTGAACAGTGGGCAGTGACTAATAGAATGGTATTTAACAGGGAGAAATGCAAGATTCTACACCTGGGTGAGAAAAACAAAATTACATCTATAAAATAGGAATAGAACTAAGCAACAGCACGTGTGACAAAGACTTGAGTATATCAATAGATCATAGACTGCACATGAGTAAACAATGTGATGCAGCAGCAAAAAAGGCAAATACAGATCTGGGATGTATTAAGAGAACATAGAGTCTAGATCACGTGAAGTACTTACCCCCCTCTACTCTTCCTTGGTCAGGCCTGTTGTGAGTTCATTTTCCCCTTCACCATTGAGGTCTGATGAACTCCCTCTTCTGGTGAAGGAAGGTAGTGAGGCTGATTGCCAAACACCTGAGCTGGTGGAGGATGACTGGGTGACGGGAGTTGCTGACTGGATATAAGGCAGCCGATGCCCTTCTGCCTCGCTGGTGATTTCTCTGAGGGATTCTAGGAGACCAGTCTGATTCCTGCTCCTCAAAAGCTAAGTTTTCTGCCTTGCTTTTTGCATTTTTGTTTTGGTTTTATTTTGCCTTGCTTTTCTGGATTATGCCATTCCTTGCTGGGGTGAGCTGAATTCCTTTGTGTCTTTTTGCTCTGTCTTCAGAAAATACCTGAGTACTGACATAGTCTTTTTGAAGCCTAGCGTCTTCAGGGCCTTTTTCCCTGTCAGTCTGTTGGCTCTTGTGTTGATAGGGTTTTGGGCGGATTGCAGACAGCAGCTTTTCTATCCTGTCCTATCTAGTTAGCTTGGGCCCCATCATTTGCTCAGTCTATCTTTCTATCTGTGTTAGTGTTTTTTCTTCTTGCTTCACCATCATTATATGTTGGGGGCTGCCTATTGCTTTGGGGTCTGCTCTGGGGCAGTTTAGATTTCCCTTTCTGTCCTTAGGCTATGTAGTTCTCCGGCTGTGATCGAGGGGTCTAGGGCACCGTACGAACCCCCCACGGCTACTGCTAGTTGTTGATAGGTTCAGGGGTCTGCAATCCGATAGCTGCCAACTTCTCTGATTTTCTGGACTTAGCTAGCATTTCTGTTTTTGCCTCCTACGGTGACTCGTTCATAACACAGGCCGCATCTGCCATACTGTGTCCAGTTCAGGGCACCACATTTTAAAAAAGACGTTAGATACATTATAGATTAATGGGACTCAATTATAGTCATGTGATATATTCTCTTACAGCCTGTTTTCCACTTTTCTGTCCCTCTATCAGTAATTCGGAACACCATTGTGAATCCTTCCTCACTGTGTTCCATAATCCTGTGTAGAACATTAATAGCAGTTGCACGGCTGTCAGACACACTGGATTTTTCATCCTTATTTTTGGGACAGAAATATGGCTCCATATTTCAATAGCAACATTATGGATGAGATTTTACAAAAGCTAATCCTCAAAATACAGAACAAATTGACTAAACATTGAATTAGTAATGTATAGAATCACACTTTATCAGCCAGAAAACCGTCTCAGAGTGCATCTTGTGCATTTGAGGTGACTTTATTGAATATAGAACAATGCGTTTAGACCAAAAGTTAGAGCCTTCGTCAGGTTCACTAATATTCACTTTACAGTTCTGATACTTTTATATAAAAAGATAAAAATAGGGAAGAAGAGGGAAGGAATGGATCACAATCAATCTTGTCATGCCTTATCCTGTGACAAGTGTGGTGTATTAGCAAGCTAAAATAATGGTGACACTGAGACTGTTGTATATACATCATATAGGAGACACTGGGGCTGTGGCATATGCATCAATGGAGACAGAAGGCTGCTGTATATGTGGCACCACCAGGAGTATGGCCGCCACAGTGGCTTTGCCTTCCTCCAGGGAGGGTAATGCCAGGCTTGGAAGCAATGAAGGGTCTCTCTCGCAGTTAATCAATACATGCAACACAGTTCCACTCCCGGCCAGCAGGGGGGACTCTGAACCGGAATTGAGGGGAGGAGGGCTCTCTGAGGGTCAAGAGGAAGGAGTGAGTAGTTAGTCTGAGGAGGGTGAAGTGTGCAGACGTGAGAAAGAAGCGCGGAGATCGAGCGACGAGGAAAGGCTCATTTCCATCTAGAGCGCATGAACTGGAGCCTGGTCTCCACGGTTGTATGGATACTAATGGTCCTACAACAGACACCAGAGGAGTAGGAGGATGTAAATGCACTACTCCCATCTAAGACTCGGAGGCACAACAGCACGAAGCGAGCCAAGACAGGAATAGCGGCTACAGCTGTCTGCCATACGAGGAGTGCTAGGAGAAGAGAATCAGGAGAAACTTCAGCTGTAAGTCGGTACTGGAGACACCTCAAGTGAGCGCTAGGAAGGAGACTGCACAGCCTATCTGCAGAGAGAGAATCCCTGAGTTGCTTCCAGGCTAGCCTGCTCCGGTACCATCTGTAATCAGGACCCTGGACTGCATTTATCAAGTAAAGGTACAGAAATTGCACCCCGCTGTGTCTTTGTCTGCTTCCTACCCTTCTGGCACTGCTACATCTCCGTACCAACCACATCTACACTGCCCTGGGACTACAGCTCCACCTGTGGGGAGCTTCAACATCTTTGCTGCACCACATTACCTGTCCCAGAGGATCTGCATGCAGTGTCGGCTTAACATCTTAATTGCTGAACACCACAGGTGGCGTCACAAGCTATTCATCTAATCTATTGTATTTCCACCATTCAATCTCCCCTATTAATTGGGCACCCAGGGCCATGGACCAGGTCCCTGCCACTGTGACACATCCCGCTGACACCGGCCCGGTACCGAGTACCCCACAGCCCTGGGAGGGCGACCCAACTTGGCGTCACGAACAGGATTACGGAGCCCGGTACCCCCAGGTCCTGTGTGCCAGAGACTGTATTGTGTATTGCGAACTGTGGGTGCCATTGCCGCCATTATCCTGTTGCTTGGCGCGCGCGGGAAAACAAAAGAGGAGGGCCTTCATGGGTGGAGCCTGCCGGAGAGCGCGAAGCAGTGAGGTCCCGCGCGGGAAGAGGAAAATTGCACAAGAAGTGGGAGGGGCTGAGGCCTACAGCCCGGAGCATCGGGCCTGCGAAGCGGCCGCCGGTAAGCTTGCTCAACCCCCGGCCCTGGCTAACGTTAACTGGGGGGGAAGAGAATGTATGCGCCACGCAGCAATGCAGGGGGGGACGCCGCTGCCAACCGCTCAGCGTCGCAAGATGATGGATCCAATGTGGCTGCGGCTCTGATAGCGCCCACTGCAGCGGTCCCCATAATGCCGCTGTCTATGCCCTACCTTCCGGGAGCAGCATGGCTACCGCTGTTATGAGTTCATTTTCCCCTTCACCATTGAGGTGTGATGAACTCCCTCTTCTGGTGAAGGAGGGTAGTGAGGCTGATTACCAAGCACCTGAGCTGGGAGAGGATGACTGGGTGACGGGGATCTCTGACTGGATATAAGGCAGCCGACGCCCTTCTGCCTCGCTGGTGATTTCTCTGTGGAATTCTAGGAGACCAGTCTGATTCCTGCTCCTCAAAAGCTAAGTTTTCTGCTTTGCCTTTTTGCAATTGTGTTTTGGTTTTAGTTTGCCTTGCTTTTCTGGATTCTGCCATTCCCTGCTGGGGTGAGCTGAATTCCTTTTTTGTCGGTTTGCTCTGTCTTCAGAAAATACCTGAGTACTGACATAGTCTTTTTGAAGCCTAGCGTCTTCAGGGCCTTTTTCCCTGTCAGTCTGTTGGCTCTTATTTTGATAGGGTTTTTCGTGGATTGCAGACAGCAGCTTTCCTATCCTGTCCTATCTAGTTAGCTTGGGCCCCATCATTTGCTCAGTCTATCTTTCTATCTGTGTTAGTGTTTTTTCTTCTTGCTTCACCGTCATTATATGTTGGGGGCTGCCTATTGCTTTGGGGTCTGCTCTGGGGCAGTTTAGATTTCCCTTTCTGTCTTTAGGCTAGGCAGTTCTCCGGCTGTGATCGAGGGGTCTAGGGCATCGTAGGAACCCCCACGGCTACTGCTAGTTGTTGTTGATAGGTTCAGGGGTCTGCAATCCGATAGCTGCCAACTTCTCTGGTTTTCTGGACTTAGCTAGCATTTCTGTTTTTGCCTCCTACGGTGACTCATTCATAACATACCGCAGTATTCAGGGGAGTCACATACCCTGAGTGAATTCAAAGAGAGACTGTGTAGTTTGTTTGAAGTATACTCCCTGTCTGAAAGCCAGAAAGTGAACATCCTTATTGGACTGCTAACGGGTGCAGCACAGAGAGAGGTTAAAGCCTGGCAGGACACTGACAAAGAGACTGTTGCCAAGATTCTGGCCAAGCTGAGAAACACCTTTGACACCCGCACCGCAGCTGAAATCAAGATGAGGTTCTTTGGATGTAAACAGAAGGCGCAGGACAGTATAAGGGACTATGCTCTTAACCTGTAGGAGGCGCTGCGAGCCATTAAGCAAATTGATCGTGACAGTGTGAAAGAGGAAGACAAACTGTTAAAGGAGCAGTTCATTGAAGGACTCATATCCAGTACCCACAGAGGACAGCTGCGCATCATCACCTTGCAGAACCCTGATTTGGACTTTGCTGCTTTCAAGGACAGGGCTATTCGGGTACTGCAGGAACCAACTGTCAACCGTCCAGCGCCCCCTAGGCGCCCAGCGATCACCTACCACCAGGATGCAACATCTTTCCCTTCCATCCCTGTGGATAAAGACCCAGCTGCAGATCTACATCTTCAGGTCCAGGAGTTGACCAAAGGAATGGCTGCACTTACTAAAACTGTGCAGTCCCTGCAAGTGTCCTCCAAGGAGAAGATTCAGCTCACCTCCAGTCCAGAGGATGTCCCGTGGCTCCGGAAGAAGAGGATTCCACCACTTCGAGGAAGGAACAACAATCGCTATGACCAGGACGGACATCCCATCTGTCGTAACTGCCGCAGGACAAGCCACATCGCCAGGTTCTGTCATTTAAACGAGCAACCCCTGGGGCAGATGGTCAACCCCCAGGAATAGGATCCCCAGGCCCAAAGAACTGGAGAGCCAAGTATGTTGGAGGGAGACCAATCCTTCCAGTGGTGATTGACGGCATTCCCCTGAACGCTTTGCTGGACACTGGCTCCCAGGTGACCACCATGCCGAACATCCTTTACAAGAGGTACTGGGCTGACTCTGAACTTACCCATGACCCAACTGATGAACTGACAGTAGTTGCCAGTAATGGCCCGTCTTTACCCCAAGTAGGATGTAAAGAAATTACTGTTAAAGTGGGTAGAGTAGAGTTAAAATCTCAAGGTCTGATAGTTGTGGATATTGATCGACGTGAATGTAATCCCATTATGACTCTTGGTAGCAATGTAATTGAAAACTGTCTTTCAGAGGTTATTGTCTTGTTGCAACCGGTGGCTGAGACTGCTGGTTCCGGTGAACAATGAGTCCTGCAGAAGGAGATCAGAGCCCTGATGCAAAGACAACAGGTAGAGAACTCTCTGGCGGAGAAATTGGCAGCGTCAGAGTGAGTGATGCTTTCCCGATTGTAATACCCCCCAGATGTGAAATGTTGATTTGGTGTCGGGCAGCTATAGGTCTCAGAGGAAAAGATTACCAGGCATTGGTAGAGCCAGTATACTCTGATAGCAGGCCCACTGTCCTGACAGCCAGAGCGGTGGTTGATGTACGTAAAGGGAGAGTACCTGTACGCCTCTTGAATTGTGGGGAGGAGGAGGCCATAATACCTCGATATGCCACAGTTGCTAAGCTGCTTACTGTTAGTAACAACTCATTGCAGGCAGCAGAGCCCTTGGTCTCATCCGACCAGGTGGAGGACAATGGCTCTGTCAAGCAGCTGGAGGAGTGGTGCCAGCAACTGCAGGTGGGGACTGACTCTACACCTTCATACCAGAAAAATGGGGTTTACAGGGTGACCCAGGAGTATGAGCGGGTATTCAGCAAACACTCACTAGATTTTGGGCAGGCAAAAGGGGTTCAACATCATATCCCCACTGGAGATCATCCACCCCTAAAAGAAAGGTACTGGCCTATACCCCCAACACAATACCAATGTGCTAAAGGTATGTTGAGAGAGATGAAGGAGGCTGGGGTTATCAGAGACAGTTGTAGCCCATGGGCAGCTCCCATAGTTTTTGTAAAGAAAAAGGATGGTACCATGAGAATGTGTGTTGATTACAGGAAAATTAACAGCATTACACATAAAGATGCCTACCCAATACCTAAAATTGAGGAATCATTAGCTGCACTTAAAACTGCTAACTACTTTTCCACCTTGGATCTCACTAGTGGGTATTGGCCGGTTCCCGTGGCAGAGGCAGACAAGGAGAAAACAGCATTTACCTCTCCAATGGGTCTCTGTGAGTTCAACTATATGCCATTCGGGCTCTGCACCGCCCCAGGAACATTTCAACGGCTGATTGAGTGCTGCCTGGGACACAAGAACTTTGAGACAGTCCTCTTCTACCTCAATGATGTCATTGTTTTCTCCAAAACCTATGAAGATCATCTGGAGCACCTGGCTGAGGTGTTTGAGGCTTTGTCCAATTTTGGCCTGAAGATGAAGCCTTCCAAATGCTACCTCCTGAAGCCCAAGATACAGTACCTCGGTCATGTGGTGAGTGCAGAAGGCGTGGCACCAGATCCTGACAAGGTCACAGTCATCCGGGACTGGCAGAAACCTAGCAACCTCCATGAAGTACGCCAGTTCCTTGGACTGGTAGGCTACTACCGAAGATTCATCAAAGGCTTTACTGAAATAGCCACCCCTATGCAAAATCTTCTGGTGGGGCAGTGTAACCGTTCCGCTAGGCAAGGTGGAATTCCTGAGTGGACCCTCTGGACCGTAGCACTGATGGGCCTCGGGTGAGCTACCAGGTGGAATCGACCCCTATACAGGGGCCGCTAGGAGCAGGCCCAAGGGTTCAAATGCCACGGCAGCTGGTACCAAGAGGGGCGGCTCGGAAGGACTGGAGCGAGAGATAGTTCCTGGTACCTCGAGCACAGAAAGAGGCGTGGAACTCGGGTGTAGAAGTCGCAGCAGGGCAGCAGGAACCAGGCACGGCAGGCAGGACCGGAGTAGGACTGCGGGAATCGGACTCAGGCGGGCAGGATTGGAGTAGGACTGCGAGGATCAGGCACAGGCAGAACCGGAGTAGGACTGCAGGAATCAGGCACAGGTGGGTAGGACCGGAGTAGGACTGCAGGACACTGGAACAGGCAGACTGCAAGGAAACAGACAATAAGAAGACCAGCACAGTGCATGGAGCAGGGGCACGGGGCCTGACAGGAGGTCGCAGGAAACGACGATCAGGCAGCGAACAGGAGGAGAGGCTGCCTTTTACACAGGAGTACCGGGTCAGGTCAGCAGGGTCATGGAGGAGGAGGAACGGCCCAGCCTGTGCTGAGACCTGGGGTGCGAAGTGCGCATCCGCCCCGGGCAGAGCACAGAGGCTGACCGCAGGGCGGGGGCCAGGAGCGCTGGTGAGTGTGCGCCTGCTGCAGGAGCGCGCCGGGAGCGGCGGGCGCGCCCGAAGGCCACGGGCAATGCGGACTCAGAGACGGAAGCCGCGGCAGGAGCTGAGAGCGTGGCGGGGGCGGCGAGCGTGGAACCGGTAAGCGTGACAGTACCCCCTCTCTTACGCCCCCTCTTAAGGCCGGAAAGAAACTTAGCTAAATTTCGAGGGGCTTGAATGTTCTCCCGGGGTTCCCAAGATCTCTCCTCTGGGCCAAAACCCTTCCAGTCAATCAAGAAAAGGGTTTTACCTCTAGATCTTTTCATGGCCATGATGTCCTTAACCTCAAAGACATCCTGTGCGGAAACGGGTGCAGGTACTCGGCCCGCAGAGGTGTGGAACTGGTTAAGTATGACCGGTTTCAAGAGGGAAGCATGGAATGAGTTAGCAATCCGTAGCGAGGCAGGAAGTTTTAACTTGTAGGCAACATCATTGATATGAGCTAAAATCTCAAAGGGACCGATGTACCGAGGACCCAGTTTATATGAGGGAATTTTGAGACGGACAAATTTTGAGGATAGCCAAACTTTATCCCCAGGATGGTACAACAGGGAATTCAGACGTCTCTTATCAGCATGTCTCTTGAATCTGTCACAAGCTCGTTCAAGTGCGGTTTTGGTCTCCTGCCAGACCCTGGAGAACTCCTCGGTCAGAAGATCGGCAGCCGGCACTCCAGAAGCCAGGAGTACCGGCAGAGGTACACCAGGATGTTGCCCGTAGACAATAAAGAAAGGTGACTTGGCGGAGGATTCGCTGGTATGATTGTTGTAGGCGAATTCGGCCCAAGGGAGCAAACTGGACCAATCGTTCTGGTGGACGTTGGAAAAATGTCGAAGGTACGTTACGAGAATTTGGTTCGTACGTTCCGCCTGACCATTAGATTGAGGATGATAGGCGGAGGAAAAGTCCAACGTTACTTCCATCAGTTTGCATAGGGCCCTCCAGAATCGCGAGGTAAACTGAACTCCTCTGTCCGAGACAATGTGCTTGGGAAAGCCATGAATCCGGAAGATGTGGGATATGAAAATTCTCGCCAGCTCGGAAGCAGAAGGTAATCCAGGCAGAGGAATGAAGTGGGCCATCTTGGAGAAGTGAAACATGCAAAAACATAAGCCGCGGAGACACCATCACATGTTTCTCAACGCAAGCAATGACTAGCCAGGTCTTTCACCGGGAAGGAACAACCACGGGAAGGGCAGTCTCCAATGAAGGAAACCACCTATGCCAAAACATGGTATCCATCCACAGACAGCTGTTTCGGGGTATTGCCCCTCATCAGTGTGCAGTAGGAAACTGGCTAGTAGGAGCAATGCCTAGTAAAAGACCATGAAAAAGGGAGGATGATTGACCTCATGGAGATCAACATCCGACACTGCGGAGACACCATCACGTGTTTCTCAATGTAGTGATTCTAGAGCACTGCCCCCATCCCTTATGGGAAATATGTAAAACATGCAAAAACATAAGCCGCGGAGACACCATCACATGTTTCTCAACGCAAGCAATGACTAGCCAGGTCTTTCACCGGGAAGGAACAACCACGGGAAGGGCAGTCTCCAATGAAGGAAACCACCTATGCCAAAACATGGTATCCATCCACAGACAGCTGTTTCGGGGTATTGCCCCTCATCAGTGTGGAGTAGGAAACTGGCTAGTAGGAGCAATGCCTAGTAAAAGACCATGAAAAAGGGAGGATGATTGACCTCATGGAGATCAACATCCGACACTGCGGAGACACCATCACGTGTTTCTCAACGTGATGGTGTCTCCGCAGTGTCGGATGTTGATCTCCATGAGGTCAATCATCCTCCCTTTTCTTTATCTTGGAGAAGTGGTCCACGGCCACAAAAATGACTGTGTGGCCCTAGGACCGAGGCAGATCCGTAATAAAGTCCATCGCAATATGTTGCCATGGGGCAGACCGGAGGGTTGCTGCCGATGAACTTTGTTCTTGGCACAAGATGGGCAAGAGGCGATAAAGCTTCGGACATCTTGAGGCAGAAAGGGCCACCAATAAAAACAAGAGACGAAGGAGAGCGTTTTCTTGAGGCCGACATGGCCTGCTAACTTGGTGGCATGGCCCCAATGTAGGGCTCGCTTCCTGTCATTGTCTTGGACAAAAGTCTTACCGGGGGGTAAGGAAGTCAGGTTAACAGGAGCGACTACGATAAGCTTGCTAGGCTCCACTATGTGTGAAGGCTCCTCCTCGTTATCGGTGACCAGAAAGGATCGGGATAAAGCATCCGCCTTGATGTTCTTATCAACAGGACGGAAATGGAGCTCAAAATCGAACCGGGTAAAAAATAGCAACCATCTGGCTTGCTGGGGGTTAAGCCTTTGTGCTGACTGAATATATGCTAGATTTTTGTGGTCGGTGTAGATCTGGAGTGGGTGAACAGCTCCCTCCAGAAGATACCGCCACTCCTCTAAGGCTAGCTTGATGGCGAGCAGCTCTCTGTCTCCGATGGTATAGTTTCTTTCCGAAGGGGAGAACGTCTTGGAGAAGAAGCCACAGGTGACCAACCGTCCGGAAGAAGATCTCTGAGAGAGAACCGCACCGGCTCCGGTGGCAGAGGCATCCAACTCAAGGGTGAATAGCTTGTTAGCCTCTGGACGGTGCAGCACAGGAGCTGTGGCAAAGGCTTGCCTCAAGGTTCGGAAGGCATTCTCAGCTTCAGGTGACCAGTGATGAGGATCGGCTCCCTTATGGATCAAAGCGGAGATGGGAGCGGTCAGAGAGGAAAAGTGTGGAATAAACTGCCGGTAATAGTTGGCGAATCCAAGGAACCGCTGGATCACCTTGATTCCCTGGGGACGCAGCCAGTTGAGTACAGCGGACACTTTTCCCGGATCCATACGCAAGCCTGAATCGGAAATGATGTAACCCAAGAACGGCAGTGACGACTGTTCGAAGGCACGTTTCTCAAGCTTGGCATAGAGACGATGTTTTCTCAGACGAAGCAGGACTTGGCGTACATCTTTTCTGTGCGTAGACAGATCTGGGGAAAACACCAGGATGTCGTCCAAGTATACCACCACACAGGAGTAGAGGAGATCTCGGAATATGTCATTAACAAATTCTTGGAACACTGCGGGAGCATTACACAAGCCGAAGGGCATAACCAGGTACTCATAGTGACCGTCACGGGTGTTGAAAGCGGTCTTCCATTCATCACCAGAGCGGATCCGGACCAGATTGTAGGCCCCCCGAAGATCTAATTTAGTGAAGATCCGTGCACCCCGTAGACGGTCAAATAGCTCCGGAATGAGAGGAAGAGGGTATTTGTTCTTGATGGTGATATCGTTGAGACCTCTGTAGTCAATACAGGGGCGAAGGGACCCATCCTTCTTCTTGACAAAAAAGAACCCGGCTCCCACGGGCGAGGATGACTTGCGAATGAATCCCTTGGCCAGGTTTTCCTGAACGTACAGACATAGCTTGGGTCTCGGAGGGAGACAGCGGATAGATTTGACCACGAGGTGGGGTGGAACCGGAGAAGAGGTCGATGGGGCAGTCATATGGACGATGCGGCGGCAGGACCTCTGCTTCTTTCTTGTCAAAAACGTCCAGGAAGGCCCAGTAGGCGGTAGGAAACTCAGTTGATGTCAATGTGGAACGTGGGAAACTCTGCGGTTGTACGGTGAGCAGACACTTATCTTGGCAAGGTTGGCCCCACCGCAGAACATCACCAGAACGACAGTCCAGGGTAGGCTCGTGTGTTCTGAGCCAAGGGAGACCCAACAGGATGGTATGGGACAAAGAAGGCAGCACGCAGAATACAATCTACTCCCGATGTAAGGCTCCGATCTGAAGTTCCACTTCTTCGGTGACCTGAGTAACGGACTCCCGCAGGGGTTGGCCGTCGACCGATGCAATCTGTCGAGGGGTCTCCAGGGATCTGACCGGAATCCGAAGTCTCCTAACTGCCTCAAGTTGAATAAAGTTACCAGCTGCCCCAGAATCAATATAGGCCCATTCAGAAAAACGTTTAGTACCTAAATGCAACAGGACAGAAAGAGTCAAGGGTAGAGAGGGGTCACATTTACCTAGTGAGGCCTCTCTTACCTGTCCTAGGCGGAGGCATTTCCCGGACGTATGGGACAGGAACGAAGGAAGTGGGACACACTCCCACAATAGAAACAGAGCCTCTGTTCGACTCTTTCTCTCCGGCGCTCCTCTACCGGTTTGAGGCGATCCACTTGCATGGGTTCTGGTACCGGGGCCATGGAAGCTGACACTGGGCTAGAACGGGGTGGACTACGAGTTGCCGGAGGAGCGTGGGAAGATCTTCTCTCTCTAGCGAGCTCTCGGGATCGTTCCTGAAAGCATAGGTCGATGCGGGTAGCCAAAGAGATCAAATCCTCCAGAGAGGTGGGAGTATCACGACCCGCCAATTCATCCTTGATCCGACCAGAGAGGCCCCGCCAAAAGGCTCCCACCAAGGCCTCATTGTTCCAACCCAACTCTGAGGACAGGGTGCGAAACCGAATGGCGTACTGACCTACCGAGAGCGTGCCCTGGTGAAGATTGAACAGTGATTCAGTGGCAGTGGCCAGGTGACCCGGCTCATCGAACACCTTACGAAAGGTGTCAAGGAAAAAGGAGAGATGGGCGACTAAGGGATCATCCCGTTCCCAGAGGGGGTTAACCCACGCTAGAGCCTCTCCCTCCAGATGGGACATGATAAAGGCCACCTTAGCTCGATCGGTGGGATACTGTTGAGGAAGCAACTCAAATCGTAGTTGGCATTGATTTAAAAACCCTCTACACGTCATGGGGTCGCCACTATATCACGGGAGCTTGGCCAAACGGGGTGATGGAAGCGGAACCGCAGGCTGTGCCGAGGCTGCGGCCGCGGTCTGAAGGGCCAGCAGGCAATTATCCACCGAGGCCATGTAACTCAGGATATGAGCCGGAGTGTCGCGCTGCTGGGCAAGCTCCTGTTGGAGGCCAGCGATCTGGTTGGCACTCCCTGGATCCGAGGCCTGTAACGAGGAGAGACGGGACTCCATGGACTTGAGGAAAGACATGATCCTCGCCTGATTCTCCCGCATGAACAAAAGGTCCTTTTGGGTCGGAGTCGGGGTACCAGTGGGGTCCATGGCCTGATCTTTCTGTAACCGTTCCGCTAGGCAAGGTGGAATTCCTGAGTGGACCCTCTGGACCGTAGCACTGAGGGGCCCCAGGCGAGCTACCAGGTGGAACTGACCCCTATACAGGGGCCGTTAGGAGCAGGCCCAAGGGTTCAAATGCCACGGCAGCCAGTACCAAGAGGGGTGGCTCGGAATGACTGGAGCGAGAGAGAGTTCCTGGTACCTCGAGCACGGAAAGAGGCGTGGAACTCAGGTGTAGAAGTCGCAGCAGGGCAGCAGGAACCAGGCATGGCGGGCAGGATTGGAGTAGGACTGAGGGGATCAGGCACAGGCAGAACCAGAGTAGGACTGCAGGATTCAGGCACAGGCGGGTAGGACCGGAGTAGGACTGCAGGACAGGAGAGGACACTGGAACAGGCAGACTGCAAGGAAACACAAACAATAAGAAGACCAGCACAGTGCATGGAGCAGGGGCACGGGGCCTGACAGGAGGTCGCAGGAAACGACGATCAGGCAGCGAACAGGAGGAGAGGCTGCCTTTTATACAGGAGTTCCGGGTCAGGTCAGTAGGGTCATGGAGGAGGAGGAACGGCCCAGCCTGTGCTGAGACCTGGGGTGTGAAGTGCACATGCGCCACGGGCAGAGCACAGAGGCCGACCGCAGGGCAGGGACCAGGAGCGCTGGTGAGCGCGCGCCTGCTGCAGGAGCGCGCCGGGAGCGGCGGGTGCACCTGAAGGCCACGGGCAACATGGACCCAGAGAAGGAAGCCACGGCAGGAGCTGAGAGTGTGGCATGGGACCGGTAAGCGTGACAGGCAGTCCAAGAAGACCAAACAGAAAAATTCCACCTTTGAATGGACTGAGGAGTTGGAGAGATCCTTCATTCGACTAAAGATGGCTCTCACAGGTGATGAAGTTCTGGTCTGCCCAGATTATGACAAACCCTTTGTGTTGTACACTGATGCAAGCAACGTGGGACTTGGAGCAGTACTGTCACAGGTACAGGATGGCAAGGAAAGAGTGATCTCTTACACCAGCAGGAAGCTTCGTCCTACCGAAAGGAACCCTGACAACTACAGTTCCTTCAAGCTGGAGTTCCTTGCCATAGTCTGGGCCATCAAATATTCAAGCATTACCTAGCTTCAGCCAAGTTTACCATCTTCACGGACAACAACCCGTTGACTCACCTGGAAACTGCAAGACTGGGTGCACTGGAGCAGCGATGGATGGCTCGGCTATCTAACTATGAATTCACCATCAAGTACCGAGCAGGGCACAAGAATGCCAATGCTGATGCGCTGTCCAGGATGCCTAATCTGCCAGATGCAGGAGAGGATCCAGAGGCACTTGAAGAAATAGAGCTACCTCCCTTCCATCGGCCAATTGCAGCCCAACGTGCTCAAGGAGTGAGAAACCGACGGTCTGGCTTGAAGGAGGTCACCCTAAATCCATTGCCTCATCATGACTGGGCAGAAACGCAGGATAGTGACCCCGCAGTCCGCCTGGTCAAGGAGCTACTGTCACAAGCTGACTCACGCCCAGAGTCGGATGCTCCTGAAGAAACCCAGCAGTTGTGGAAGGAAAGAGGCCGGCTGTTCATCTTTGAAGGAAAGCTGTGTCGGAGTATCAATGCCCGCTGTCAGGACTCTGAACATTTTTACCTTTTTGCATTACTGCCCTTTTCCAAGATGGTGTCCTTGGTCTCGTGTGCATTGTGTCCTCCTGCTATAAAACTCCACCCCAGCCTTCAGTCTGTGCTTGAGTATTCTGCCTTGCATCCAGCTCCTGACCTCTGATTGCTCCCTGGCTATTTACCGTCTCCTGTGAACCTGTGTGGTGATCCTGCTGCTCTGCTCTGAGTTCCTGCTGCATACTCCAGTTTCCAGAACCCTTTTTCCTCTGCTGCTCGTGTTTCACTTCCATCTGCATTTGCTGGACATGTAAGCTGTTCCTGCTCTGCAAGAGCCTGAGACTATTTTCCAGGCCTCCCTGGTCAAGCTAAGATAAGATTTGAACTGCCTTTTAAGCTTGCCTATCTGTGTCTGGACTAAGACAAGAATTTATTCATGCCAAGTATCCTAAAGAATAACTGTGCTTCATAGACTTTTTGCTTGATTGCATTTTCCTCTGAAGTTCCTATAGACTGCTAAGCTGCTTCTTATATTTTCTCCAAGTGTTGTGGACTTGAGTTTCTTTCTGCATCTGTTGTATCACCGTGTGTTAATATAGACTTTACCACTTATAAAGCTGTGTCCTGTAGTCATCTTGTTCCACGCACAGTCTCCTGAGTTATCCCCTATAATTATTACGGGATACTCAAGCCCTATAAAAAGGAGACTGCTGGAACAATGACTGCAGAAAGCAGACTAGAGCAGGTGTTTTCCATAATTAGATCACTGCAGAAAGATGTGGAAGGTCTACAAAAGAAGTTTGGAAGCTTTGAACAACAAGTGTTTGAACAGACTTTGCAGGACTTAAGCAACCGCATGGCAGCCCAGGAAAACAAACTTGCTGGCATAGAGTCACAGTATGGACGGGCTTTTCAGGACATAAGCACGCAAATAGCTGCACAAGTAACTTTACCCGCTGGGCAACCGCCACCAGCTAGCCCACCCATGTTGCCCCCATTCAGATTTAATGGTGATCGCGACAAATTTCGTGGCTTTGTGAATCAATGTATGCTACATTTTGATGTGCATGCCGACCGTTTTCCTACTGATCGATCCAAGGTATTGTGTGTAATAATGCTACTGACCTCACGAGCGCTCGCCTGGGTGAATCCAATGATTGAGTCTCGTGACCCACGGTTAAATAACTTGGATGATTTCTTGGCCGCTATGGCATTAATGTTTGATGACCCTAATCGCCGTGCAACCGCCGAATCTGCTTTGTTGTCTTTACGCCAGGCTAAACGTTCTGTTATTGAATATGCCACTGAATTCAGGAGATTAGCGGTAGATACCAATTGGGACAGTTATGCACAATTGCCTATTTTTAAGAGGGGTCTGTCTATTGTTGTAAAGGATGAACTAGCTCGCTCTGAGTCACCACAAGAGCTAGAGACATTTATACAGCATTGTGTGCGCATAGACATTCGCCTTACTGAGCGTAGGCAGGAGAAATTTGCTGCATATAACCGTATTTCTAACTTTTCCCTTCCTTCCAAAGAGCCTGCAGGTAAAGCCTCTCGGGAGGGGGAGGAGGTGCCCATGCAAATTGATTCCATTCAGAGGCGCGAGAGTAATGAGCGCCGGGAGCATCGCCTTCGTGAGAGTCTGTTTCTACTGCGGTCAGTCTGACCACTTTTTAATCAACTGTCCCAAGTGTCCCAAGCGGCCTAGTAAGGTGCTAGCAGCAGTAGGAGAATATGACAACTGTGATGATGAATCTGACATCTCTGAATGTAGCCTGCCTCTAAATGCTGTATTTCATTCACTTTCTATGACTTCACCCCCCAAGGAGCTGAAGGAGAAGAACTCTCACTGTTCTCTACCTATTAAGATCCTGTGTTCAGGACAGTGGATTTCCAGTGCAGCTATGATTGACTCTGGTGCAGGTGGCAATTTCATGGATATCGCATTTGCCAAGGAACATGGTATTAAGATTCAGCAAAGAGCCACTCCACTTACCATGGAAACAGTGGATGGGTCACCTTTAATCTCTGGGCCTGTGGATCAGGAGACCGTGCCCCTTGAAATTTTGTTGGAGCCTAGTCATCAGGAGCAACTTTCTTTCTTGCTAATTTCTTCTCCTCATTTTCCTGTGATTTTAGGCATTCCTTGGTTGCGTTCTCAGAACCCAAGTATCAACTGGGAAACCAAGGAGATCATCTTTCCAACAAGGAGCAACGCAGCATTAACAGAAGCTGTCCCTGAGTCCTCGGCCATAGAACCACATGTACAGGTATTTCCTTTACCTTCAGCATATAAAGAGTTCTCTGACATCTGTGACAAGAAGAATGCAGATCAGCTTCCTCCACACAGGCATTATGACTGTCCCATTGAGCTGCTTCCTGGGGCAGCTATTCCTTTTGGTAACGTATACCCTTTGGCGGCACCTGAGCTTCAAGCCTTAAAGGAGTATATTGATGAAAATCTGGCCAAAGGCTTCATACGTCCTTCTTCCTCACCAGCAGGGGCACCTATATTTTTTGTAAAGAAGAAGGATGAGACCCTGTGTTGACTATCGTGAACTTAATAAGGTAACCATACGAAATCGTTACCCTTTGCCTCTGATTCCCGAATTACTGGAAAGAGTCCGCCATGCTAAGGTGTTCTCTAAACTGGATCTTCGTGGGGCTTATAATTTGGTGCGTATTCGTCCAGGGGATGAGTGGAAGACAGCATTCAGATGCCGGTATGGACACTTTGAATATCTTGTGATGCCCTTCGGCCTTTGTAACGCCCCTGCAACATTTCAAGACCTTGCTAACGACATTTTCAGAGATTTGTTGGACCAGTTTGTGGTGATCTATTTGGACGATATACTAATCTTTTCTGATTCTCTACAGGAACATGAAATACATGTCAAGACTGTTTTAAGACGTCTGAAAGAGAACCATCTGTATATTAAGCCGGAGAAATGTGAGTTCCATCATTCTGAGATACAGTTCTTAGGGTATATCATCTCTCCCCAGGGGCTGAACATGGAATCCGGTAAGATTCAGGCTATCCTTGACTGGCCGGTACCCAAGAACGTTAAGGAGGTCCAACGTTTTATTGGTTTTGCAAATTTCTACAGACGCTTCATTCGAAATTTTTCTGATATTGTCCGTCCCATTACTTCCTTGACAAAGAAGGAAAAGCCCTTTAAGTGGTCATCACAGGCTCAAGAAGCTTTCGATCGGCTTAAGATCTGTTTCACCTCAGCACCACTGTTGATACACCCAGATCCAACACTTTCTTTCATTGTGGAGGTGGACGTTTCCGATAATGCTTTGGGGGCGATTCTCTCCCAAAGAACTGGAGAGAAGGGTCTACTACATCCTTGTGCTTTCTTTTCCCGTAGACTAACCTCAGCAGAGAAGAATTACGATGTGGGAGACAAGGAATTGCTGGCCATTATTGCGGCTTTCAAAGAATGGAGACATCATCTGCAAGGAGCTGCACAACAGATCATAGTGCTAACTGACCATCGCAATTTAGAGTTCCTGAGATCCGCTAGATGTCTTTCTCCTCGTCAGGCTCGTTGGAACTTATTTTTAAACCAATTTAACTTTGTTATCTCGTACCGTCCAGGTTCTCGTAATGGGAAGGCTGATGCTTTATCCCGAATCCATGCTGCGGATTCCGTACCTGGAGCCCCGCCCAAGACCATTCTATCGGATGCCAATTTCATCGGAGTTATCCACGACCAGGACTTGTGGAAGGAGTGCAGGGAGGCTTATGACGGTGATGTATTTCTGGCCAACCCACCAGTGGATATTAATCTTGTCTTTAAGGGTGGCATGTGGTTCAGAGATCGACGTATCTACGTCCCTGAGGTCGTCCGTCTGCAGATTCTCAAGTTGGTACATGACTCCAAGTTGGCTGGTCACAGGGGGGTACAGAAGACACAAGAGTTCCTGAGCCGATTCTTCTGGTGGCCAACTTGCCTGAAGGATACCAAGGACTATGTGCTCTCTTGCGAGGTATGTGCTCATTACAAGACTCCTCATGTGGCACCTACGGGTCTTCTACAACCATTACCTGTTCCGTCTCGCCCTTGGGGGTCTATATCAATGGACTTTATTGTGGAGCTGCCCACATCGGGGGGCATGAATACAATCATTGTGGTAGTTGATCGCCTGACCAAAGCTGCCCATTTTGTTCCATGCACCGGCCTCCCCTCAGCTAAAGATACAGTGAACTTGGTTATACAGAATGTCTTTTGGTTACATGGGGTCCTGGATGAGATCAACTCTGACCGGGGTGTACAGTTCACTTCAAGATTCTGGAAGGGGTTTTGCTCTGCACTCAATATTAAGGTCTGTCTCTCTTCCGCTTATCATCCCCAGACTAATGGTCAGACTGAACGGACCAACCAGACGCTGGAACAATATCTAAGATGCTATGTCAGCCATCTCCAGGATGACTGGTTGGAGTTGCTGCCATTAGCCGAATTTTCATATAACAATTCTCAGAGCGCCTCCACTAAATTTACACCTTTCTTTGCCAATCTGGGTTATCATCCGTGTATCTTACCTAGGTCGCCAACTAATTCTCCGGTTCCGGCAGTGGAGGAAAGACTGACTGCGATGAGGCAAAATCTGGAAGTTCTGAAGGAATCCCTGACCACAGCTCAAGAACGTTATAAGAAATCGGCTGATAGATTCCGTAAACCTGCACCCATGTTCAAGGTAGGAGATTCCGTGTGGTTAGCAACTAAGAATCTGAAGTTAAACGTTGCTTCACAGAAACTTGGACAGAAATTCATTGGCCCTTTCAAGATCAACGGTATTGTGAGCTCTGTGGCCTGCCGGCTGAAGCTGCCTAGGACTATGAAGGTACACCCAGTTTTTCATGTATCTTTACTAAAGCCTGTATCTCCTAATACCTTCCAGGGACGTGTTGTGCCACCTCCGCAGCCTGTGTTGATTGATGAGCAAGAACAATTTGTGGTGGAGGAAATTATTGATTCCAGGATTCGCAGGAATCGGCTCCAATATCTGATAAGATGGCAGGGATATTCCCCTGAGGAAGACTCTTGGGAACCTGTGGAAAACATCAATGCCCAACAGAAGATTTCTCGTTTTCATCGGAGATTCCCCGAGAAACCAGGTCCAGGATCGTCCTGAGGCCGCTTCTAAGGAGGGAGTAATGTCAGGACTCTGAACATTTTTACCTTTTTGCATTACTGCCCTTTTCCAAGATGGTGTCCTTGGTCTCATGTGCATTGTGTCCTCCTGCTATAAAACTCCACCCCAGCCTTCAGTCTGTGCTTGCGTATTCTGCCTTGCATCCAGCTCCTGACCTCTGATTGCTCCCTGGCTATTTACCGTCTCCTGTGAACCTGTGTGGTGATCCTGCTGCTCTGCTCTGAGTTCCTGCTGCATACTCCAGTTTCCAGAACCCTTCTTCCTCTGCTGCTCGTGTTTCACTTCCATCTGCATTTTCTGGACATGTAAGCTGTTCCTGCTCTGCAAGAGCCTGAGACTATTTTCCAGGCCTCCCTGGTCAAGCTAAGATAAGATTTGAACTGCCTTTTAAGCTTGCCTATCTGTGTCTGGACTAAGACAAGAATTTATTCATGCCAAGTATCCTAAAGAATAACTGTGCTTCATAGACTTTTTGCTTGATTGCATTTTCCTCTGAAGTTCCTATAGACTGCTAAGCTGCTTCTTATATTTTCTCCAAGTGTTGTGGACTTGAATTTCTTTCTGCATCTGTTGTATCACCGTGTGTTAATATAGACTTTACCACTTATAAAGCTGTGTCCTGTAGTCATCCTGTTCCACGCACAGAGTCTCCTGAGTTATCCCCTATAATTATTACACCCGCATTCATGAGCTGGTCTGGCAGGTGGTAGTCCCAAAGAGAGAGGCATCAATGATCTTGGAAGCATACCACAATGGAGATGGACACTTCAGATGGAAGAAGTTGGAAGCCTTGTTCAGGGAGAGGTTCTACTGGGCTGGTATGAGGAAAGCCATTGAAAAGTGGTGCCGGGAGTGTGGACAATGTAACCTGCGCAGAAAGGATTGAAACAGCCAAAGAGCTCATCTGCAGCCAATAATAACCAAACAGCCACTTGAGTTGGTTGCCCTGGACCATGTGAAGCTGGTCCCAAGCTGGTCAGGCTACATCTATGCACTTACCATCGTGGACCACTACTCAAGATTCCTGGTAGTTGTGCCTGTCAAAGATCAAACAGCCAGGACAGCAGCCAGAGCATTCCAACAGCACTTCTGTAGACCACATGGGTATCCTGAGCGAGTGCTTACTGATCAAGGTCCCGCTTTTGAGGCAGAAGTGTTCCAGGAATTCTGTAACTTGTATGGTTGCAAGAAGATCCGGACAACACCCTACCATCCACAGATCAATGGCATGTGTGAGAAGATGAACCAGGTAGTGATTGACCTACTGAAGACATTGCCTTTGGAGGAGAGAAATCTGTGGCCAGAAAAGTTGCCAGATCTGGCAGACCTCTACAACCATATTCTGGTGAATTCCACCAACTGTACCCCAGCCTATCTAATGAGAGCAAGACCTGGCAAGTTGCCTATTGATTTGGACATGGGAGTCCTGACACCTGAAGTAACGTCACCAGATGCTGACTGGGATACAGAAAGACATCAACAGTACCGTAGAGTACAAGAGTGTGTGGAGAAGAGTCTAGCTCAGGCAAGACAAAAGCAGGAGAAGCTTTACAATCAAAATGCGCCTGCAGTTCCCTTGTCACCAGGAGAACAAGTCTTAAAAAGGAAAAGAAGATTGCATAAATTGGATGACCAATGGGAAGCTGAACCTTACATAGTCTTACCATCAAGCTTTGACAACATCAAAGTATGCCTTATTAGTAAAGATGGAGGAGAAACCTCAGCAGCAATCTCAAGAGATCATCTGAAATTATGCCCTGATCTGTTGAAGGAAAGAAGAGAAGAACAAAATAACACCCAACCCTTAGAAGAAGAAGAGAAGGTCAGCACTATACTTGGAGAATTCCCTGCAAATTGGACTAAAGTAAATGATGCCATAGTAGTGCCAGTGTTGACATTTCCTCAACTGGTAGTACAAGAAGAAGTGAGTCCAGAGAACTCTGAAAATCGGGAAGTTCGAGCAGCAGATACCGCACCAACAGTGGAGCCAGAGAACCCTCGCCCTGCCAGTGGTGAATCTGTTATGCCCACAGTGACTCTAAGACCTAGTAGACGCATACTACCCAGTTTACACGCAACACTAGTAGTTAGACCCAGACAAACAGTTCAGTCCATAACAGTACGAGTATTACGCAGATCTACCCATACCACACAAGCTGTACCACCCATCAGATTCCGTATCTAAAATAAGTTAAAGCAATGTAACTGTTAACATGTAAATACATAACTGTTCAAGTTTTTGTGCCTACAGATAATCTGTAAGAGTTCCCTTTTGAATTTTCCGCTTGTTTTTATGGACACTGAACCACAGGACTGTGTGTGGTCACTACTTTTGTATATAGTTTACCATTTGCCCAGGAATGGACCATGGACATTGATGCTGGACTTATCATCATAGGATTATTTCTGGAGCTCCTGGTTTTTGTAATTTTTTCCTTTTTACAATTATTATTGTACACTTTGTTCATTTGTTAATATGTTTTATATACTTTTCATCAGCCCAGGAGTGCTGACTTGCACTAGGGGGGAATGTGGTGCCCCCAGGAGTATGGCCGCCACAGTGGCTTTGCCTTCCTCTAGGGAGGGTAATGCCAGGCTTGGAAGAAATGAAGGGTCTATATCGCAGTTAATCTATACATGCAACACAGTTCCACTCCTGGCCATCAGGGGGGACTCTGAACCGGAATTGAGGGGAGGAGTGCTCTCTGAGGGTCAAGAGGAAGGAGTGAGTAGTTAGTCTGAGGAGGGTGAAGTGTGCAGACGTGAGGAAGAAGCGCGGAGATCGAGCGACGAGGAAAGGCTCATCTCCATCGAGAGCGCATGAACTGGAGCCTGGTCTCCACGGTTGTATGGATACTAATGGTCCTACAACAGACACCAGAGGAGTAGGAGGCTGTAAATGCACTACTCCCATCTAAGACTCGGAGGCACAACAGCACGAAGTGAGCCAAGAGAGGAATAGCGGCTACAGCTGTCTGCCATACGAGGAGTGCTAGGAGAAGAGAATCAGGAGGAACTTCAGTGTAAGTCGGTACTGGAGACACCTCAAGTGAGCGCTAGGAAGGAGACTGCACAGCCTATCTGCAGAGAACGAATCCCTGAGTTGCTTCCAGGCTTGCCTGCTCCGGTACCATCTGTAATCAGGACCCTGGACTGCATTTATCAAGTAAAGGTACAGAAATTGCACCCCGCTGTGTCTTTGTCTGCTTCCTACCATTCTGGCACTGCTACATCCTCGTGCCAACCACATCTACACTGCCCTGGCACTACAGCTCCACCTGTGGGGAGCTTCAACATCTTTGCTGCACCACACTACCAGTCCCAGAGGATCTGCATGCAGCGTCAGCTTAACATCTCAATTGCTGAACACCACAGGTGGCGTCACAAACTATTCATCTAATCTATTGTATTTCTACCATTCAATCTCCCCTATTAATTGGGCGCCCAGGGCCACGGACCGGGTCCCTGCCGCTGTGACACATCCCGCTGACACCGGCCCGGTACCGAGTACCCCACTGCCCTGGGAGGGCGACCCATATAGACATCACAGAAGAAGACATGGGTCTGCGATTTAGACATCACAGGAGGAGACATGGGACTGCAGTATAGACATCACAGGAGGAGACATGGGACTGCGGTAAAGATGTCAGAGGAGAAGACATGGGGCTGCGCTATAGACTTCACAGGGTGGGACATTGGGCTCAATATAGACATGACAGGAGGAAGATATGGGGCTGTGGTATACAGTCATACATCACAGTCATACCTCACAAGCATACATCAGAGGCATACATCACAGACAAACATCACAGACATACATCACAGTCATACATCACAGACATACTGTACATCACAGGCATACATCGCAGACATACATCGCAGACATACATCACAGACATACATCACAGACATACATCACAGACAAACATCACAGACAAACATCACAGACATACTGTACATCACAGGCATACATCACAGGCATACATCACAGACAAACATCACAGACATACATCACAGGCATACATCACAGGCATACATCACAGACATACATCACAGACATACTTCACAGGCATACATCACAGATAAACATCACAGACATACATCACAGACATACATCACAGACATACATCACAGTCATACATCACAGACATACATTACAGTCATACATCACATACATACATCACAGTCATACATCACAGACATACATCACAGTCATGCATCACAGTCATACATCACAGGCATACATCATAAGCATACACCACAGTCATACATCACAGTCATATATCACAGGCATACATCACAGACATACACCACAGTCATACATCACAGTCATACATCACAGGCATGCATCACAGATATACATCACAGGCATACATCACAGTCATACATCACAGTCATACATCACAGTCATACATCACAGTCATACATCACAGACATACATCACAGACATACATCACAGGCATACATCACAGTCATACATCACAGACAATGCTCACAGACATACAGTGGGTACGGAAAGTATTCAGACCCCTTTACATTTTTCACTCTTTGTTTCATTGCAGCCATTGGGTAAATTAAAAAAAGTTCATTTTTCTTTCTCATTAATATACACTCTGCACCCCATCTTGACAGAAAAAAACAGAAATGTAGACATTTTTGCAAATTTAGCAAAAAGGAAAACTGAAATATCACATGGTCATAGGTATTCAGACCCTTTACTCAGACACTCATATTTAAGTCACATGCTGTCCACTTCCTTGTGATCCTTCTTTAGATGGTTCTACTCTTTCATTGGAGTCCAGCTGTGTTTCATTAAACTGGTAGGATCTTAAACTTTGCACAGATGAACGGCAGCACCCCAAAACACTGGGTCTGCAAAATTATATTCTGGTTTGTTTTATTAGCTAATTGTATAATAAAACAAAAAATATATATAATCACATTCTACAAAGAATGGTGCATACTAACAAAGAAGCCATACTTGTATCTTAACAATATATACAAATAAAATGTTTTATTTTCTTTTGTAAAAAGGACAATCGTGCCACTCATGTGGTATAATAACGTGCAGGAGAAATATATGTAACCCCCGGAGCAGGCAGACCAACAGTGAAAGGGAGGTTTATTTACAGGGAGTAATACTGGTAAACATTCAATATAACAGAGAAAATGCTGTAAAAGGTTATATCAGAAACTGGAGAAATCACAGAGGTGCAAAAACAACAGAAAGTTATTCGCTTATGGGGAAGAAACTTAGCAGTTCCTGGAGGTCATGATTGCAGAGATCACTCTTCTCCCATGTAGGCACCGAGGCACAAGCGGTGCTTGATGTCCTCTGTCTCTGGGGTCCTAGGTATAGTCCAACTGGCGTATGGGGGATTAACGTGGGAGCCCAAGGTGTATGCGGATGGCGGTATCCCCCTGTACTCAAGGTCCTACCCTCTGCTGCGGCAGCGGCATTCTCTCACCAGGGTCTGGGGCTCTGCCTGGGACAGTCTCTCTTGGCAGGTCAGTGTCACGTTACGGTACATCCCTTGGTCACAGGGAAGCGTCTCAGGGTAAGGCAGGGTCTCACTGCAGGGGAGCACCTTGTCAAGGCACGCGGTCTGTCGGTGTGACAAAGTCTCTACCAGGAGGGGAGCGACCAGCTTCTTGTACTCAGTCTCGTGCTCAGTGCTCACCGCCTGTGTCTGTGGTCCCTCAGTGTTCAGTCACTGCACCCATCTCCTCTCCTGTGTCAGCGTCCTCTCTGCTCCCGTCCCTGCGCTGCTCTGCTGAAAGCGAGTGCAATTCTCCCGCCCCCAGTCCTGCCCTCTTCCTGTTCCTGGTTCTAGTACAGTTCCCTAAAGCATCCCCTGGGGAACCTAATGCCCTGCTCAATGGTTCCGGGCACAGAGCTAGGAAGGCAACACCCCCTCGGCTCCTTCGGTGCTTCATACCCTTACAGTGGCCTGATTGCAGCTATTATTATACCAATTAATAGACTCTACAGTTTCATTCAGACCACCAGGTATAAGAGTCTGCATTTTAAATATCCAGAATGAGTCTCATTTATTAAGAAGGGAATATCCATTTGTCGTATTAGCGGATTCTTCTTCAATTGGTGTTATCTAAATAGCTCTAAAGTCACTTTGATGCTCCTGTGTTTCTGTATAAGATGCTGACAAACACTGCTTTATATAGCCACTGTTAGAATTGTATTTGTGGCCAGTAAGTCTTTTCTTTAATGTTCGTGAAGTCCTGATGATATATGTTGCACCTTTGTAGGGAAGGTGACCTGACGGACGGACTGACTGGTCAGATTTAAAAAGGGAAAACAGCTAGGAAAGTGATGTGCAGTACCTTGAACTGACATTAGAGGGCAGGAAGGAGTGTGAGCATAGGACTTGACATCAGCTTAGGGCTAAGAAACCATTGGTCATGGGGGGCGGAGTTATAGGGAACCGGGAAAGCTATAAATTTGACAAGAGTTTTCCAGAAAGTTCCAGTCTCCAGGGAGAGCTCAAGTGACGAGGAGACTGTGACAGTTGCTGCACTGTGAGGAAAACCCATCCAGGGGGACTGAGGAGAAAGGAAGTCAGGGGGGTGGTCCTGACACGAAGTACCGCAGTATAGACGAGGCTCCGGGTGTGGGATACCGTATTGGAACGACGTTTGACCAGTAACATTACTGTTGGTGTATAGGCCTAAGGCAGCCACAGTGACAGAGCTGTCAGAGCGTCACTGAGTGTAAAGGGGACGGTACGTAAATATACATCCCTGGAGAAAGTGTGTCACCCTGTGTTCTGTAGCCGGAGAACTGTGAAGAAAAGTGCGGTGTGCTGTGAGGCCATCTGGCGGACGGTGAGAGAAAGAATAAACTTGGACCTGTTGCACCCGAAACTTGCCTCTAGCTTGTGTCTGTACGTTACTGCGCGGAATCTAGAGGGACCACCCCCCCAGCCCGGCCTACCAACCCTACACTTGGCGTAGTCGGCAGGATCAACACCGCTAATACAATATCTTCTGCGGCAGGCCTGCCTCTGAGGAATGGAAACGGATTTGGACTGGACTGTTTGGATTATAAACACCTGTGGATTACAAATTACCAACCTGTGGATTACAAATTGGGAGTGCTGTGGCGTATCTGCGTTGGCAGCAGAGGATCTGGGGCGGTACCAGGTTTGGCGCAAGATGGCGGTGCTGCTTCAGCGCTGAGGAGAGGTCCGGGTGTTTGCAGTCGTTCTGGATGGACTGGGACCCCCTCCTACGTACCCCTGGGGACAGCGATATGTACCAGGAGGCCGACGCTCCCACATACTGGACCCTGGCAGGTGGGTGGAAAGGCCTGCCGTCGCCCCACCCAGCAGAGGGAGTGGCACCGAGGAAAAGATTGGCTACTGCTGTTTGGCGCCATTCGATTGCAGCCCCACCGGACGGTGGAGTGAAAAGCGGAGACTGCAGGAGCAGCCGCGGAAAGATGTGCCGGAGACCGTGGCACCGGGAAGGTGAGAATTCCCCCGGCTCTACCAGCGGGTCCGCAAGCGGCCCCCACCACTCAGCAGCAGCACGCGGCCTCCTGTGATCCCGAAAGTCTGGCCAAGGAAAACCCCACTGTCTATGCGGAGCTGAGTGGGGTCTCCACTCCCAGTCCCAAGCCACCCCGTCCGGTGACGCCACGCCAGGTGTCGCCGGTGCGGAGTCTATCTCCAGAAGACGCTGTTGCGTTCCCCCTGCAAGTGGCGACATTCTCCCCGAAACCGGCCGTTACTCCAGTTATGCCGGCTACGGCTGACGCTCCGGATGTAGTTCACCCTGCGGCCGCGGCCATGCCGGCTTTGGAACTGGCTGCGGCCTATTTGTCAGGCCCTGTGGCCCAACCTTTGGAAAACCTGACTGCCCCTATCCGCCACCCGGCCCTAGCGGCTGCTGGGCCGCAGACATCACCAGTCGCTTCTGCCCTGTTTTCGTCCCCGGCTAAGTCCCGCCCACCGGGCTCCCGGGCACACACCGGACCCTCCGTTTGGGTCGCAGAAGTGGTAAAAAAGAAGAAAGCCAGGGAGAAGGAAGTATGGAACCTGCTTCATGCAAAGGGGGAGGCTGGCATGGCGGAGACACGATCTATAGGACGGCTCGTGTATACGAATATACCCAGGGGGTATGGGTTCACACGCGATCTGGCTACCGGCAGGAAGGTTTATATTAATGTGGCCTCTATTCGTCACGGCCGGGCTCTACACGAGGGGGACTTGGTGTCGTACTACAAAGAGTACTGTCCCCGCGGCTACTACGCGGTAGCTGTAATTGCTGAATCCGAAGGTCACGAGCCCCCATAGAAAGAACTCACAGGACACTCCTTACATCCCAGGAGCTCCACAGCTGTGGGGCCCCTCGCTGCCGGCCACTAGGAGGTGGCTTGAACTTTCGAAATTTCGTTGCACCGTTGTGCAAATCACAAGGACAGTTTGCGTCCAAGTTAATGGAAAAAAAAAAAGTTTAATATAAAAATTGAATTTTTTTTTGTGTGTTAAGCCTGACAAAGCGGGGATGTAAGGAGAGAGGAAGTGTCCATGTTAAAGGAAGGGGGAGAAGGAGAAAATCTGTTATGTTTATTTTATTTATATGTTGGTTTTAACAAGCAATAGTAAAAAAAAAATGTAAGAAAATGGGGTACTTGTGATATTATAGAGTTGTTCTGATGTATGATATGCACAAGAAAATGCGACAGGTCCGGGTAAGGGAAGGTCTGTGTGACCGAAGGAAGCGTGAGACCGAAGGGGTCTATGAGTTGAGAGGGTCTGGGAGACCGAGACGCCGACCATGACTGGTAACTAAGAGAAAGACAAATAGATGGAAGATGTGAAGCAGACAGTAGTCCTAGGTCAGGTCCCAGACACCACGGACACCCCAGGAAGAGGAAGGTGGGCGCCGGCGATGATCTGGTAGGTGTAAGGCCTCGATCATGGCGTACCGGATTGTGAAAAGTGACAGAAGGGAAGAGTAGGAGAGTAAGATTGTCGGCGTCGCTGGTGCTGATTGCTGGTGCTGATTGCTCGGCGTCACTGGTGCTGATCGCTGGTGAAGCTGTCTGTTTGACAGCTCACCAGCGATCATGTAGCGACTCACCAGCGATCCTGACAAGTTGATATCGTTGTCGGGATCGCTGGTGAGTCGCTATGTGTGACAGGGCCCTAACACTTCACAAGTATCTTTTTCCGGATTCTTTCTCCAAGGGAAATCCCTCCACCAGTGTCGGACTGGGGTGACAAGGGCGAGCTAATAACCATGTATAAGTATATAAGGGGACAATACAAATATCTCTTTGAGGATCTGTTTAAATCAAGGAAAGTGATGGTCACAAGGGGGCATTCTCTGCGTCTGGAGGAGAGAAGGTTTTTCCACCAACATAGAAGAGGATCCTTTACTGTTAGGGCAGTGAGAATCTGGAATTACTTGCCGGAGGAGGTGGTGATGGCGAATTCAGTCGAGGGGTTCAAGAGAGGCCTGGATGTCTTCCTGGAGCGTAACAATATTGTATCTTACAGTTATTAGGTTCTTTAGAAGGACGTAGATCTGGGAATCTATTCTGATGGAATATAGGCTGAACTGGATGGACAAATGTCATTTTTCGGCCTTGCAACTAAGTTAATATGTTACTATGTCACCAGTAGCCAACTCCAGGACCCCACTTTTCAGCTACATGCAAATGTGACATTATCCCCACAAATGTCTATAACAATGAACTGGGTAGATTGTGAAATTAATAAGATGCTGCCTTTATTTGCACATAGTGATTCAACTATATTGCGCCAAGTATTGCTTATAGAAGATGGTGGTGGCCCACTCCTGCAAAGGGACCCACCAAAGGACTCTCCTGTTCTCTTGTGGGCCAGTCCAAGCCTGCCCTCCACTATCACACACTCTGATTCACCGGGAAAAGCAATCTTCTGACATATAGTGAATACAAATTAGGAAAAAGATACAATTATTGTACTTTAGGGGAAATTTTCAGGGCAACTTCGCATATTCCTTATGAAAAGTCAAACCTGTATATTTGGGAATAAGTTTTTTCAACAAGCAAGGTTCCTTAAATCATTATAGGGGTGTTCCCTTCTCCACAATGTCTCTTTACTAGTGTTGAGCGATACCATCCGATACTGAGAAATATCGGATCGGATTGGATCGGCCGATATCCAAAAAGTATCGGGTATCGCCGATTCCGATCCCGGATGTCCCATGCAAGTCAATGGGACCGAAATATCAGAATGAAAAAAACCCCTTTCTTTCCTTGTAGGTTAATTCTACATGAAGAAAAACAACTAAGAATAATGTAGAATGTATTGGGTGAGGTGGAGGAGACATTAAAGGCATAGAGGTTTAGCCCAATGAAATGGAATAGCAGGAATTATTATTTTTTTTTTAAGACGTTTGGAGTTACAAACATATTGACTATGTTAACCTCTTTTATATTTTGTCAGATATGTATGTTTCACTACTTCCATGCTCTTCACCTTCTTTTTTACTTCTCCCACACTTTCTCCTTCATGATCCTCAGCAGCATCTTTTTCATCAACTTCTTCTTCACCTTATTCATCTTCTTCTTCTTCTTCTTCTTCTTCACCTTCTTCCTATTATTCTTTTTTTTTACATTCTTCATATTCTTCTTATTCAACTATTATTCTTCTTCATATTCTACGTCTTCATCTTCTTCCTATTCTTCTTCTTCATCATATTCTTATTTGTGACAGTCATTCCTGTAGTTGTTATCTATAAAAGTTTGAAGATTACACCTTCCGTTCTGCCTGTCACAAAAGATTAACAACAGGAATTGTCCGCGTTCAGTTTGACCTGCAGCAGCAGGCATTTTCCAGGGGCACCACGAGGAGAAACGGACTCACCCCCATACACTGCTTAGTCTTCTTCTGCTTATAATTTAGATAATATCATTTCCTCTGATTTTTAGTCTTATGCTTAATGTTCTTCTGCTTTTGGTTTTTCTGCTTCTTGGTCTTCTGTCTCTTGTTGTTCTGCATCTTGGTGGTTGTCTTCATGTTCTTTGTCCTCTTGGTCATCTTCTTCAGGGTCATCTTTTTGGTATTCTTCGGTGTGGTCTTCAGGGTCGTCGTCTTCAGGGTCGTCATCAGGGAGATCCAGAGTGAGAACCAAAAACCATTTCCACAAGCTCGAACTTGGAAAAGTAGCAGAAGGTACAAGAAGGCTGAGGAACTGCTGAGAACCAGCTGACGGTACTGGAACCTGGATGGTTAGCAGAAGGAACAAGAGCAAATGGAACTAGCTAGGACCAGCTGACGGTGCTGGAACCCGGTGGGGCAGCATAAGGAACAAGAGCCAATGGCACAACCGTGGACCAGCTGATGGTGCTGGAACACGGTTACTAAGCAGGAGGTACCTGTGCTAGAAAGGACTACCAAGGACCAGCAGACGTTGCTGGAACTCGGATACCGAGAAGGAGGCACCTAGGCCAAAGGCACTGCCGAGAACCAGCTGACGGTGCTGGAACCTGGATGGGTAGCAGAAGCTGCAAGAGCAAATGGAACTAGCGAGCACCAGCTGATGGTGCTGGAACCCGGAGGGGCAGCAGAAGGAACAAGAGCCAATGGCACGACTGTGGACCAGCTGACGGTGCTGGAACCCGGATGGGTAGCAGAAGGTACCCATGATAAACAAAGTTGTAAGGCCGTGAGCCGGCCGCAGTTACTGAAACCCACAGTCCTACAGGGGGTGCTTGTCCTATTGGCACTACGGAACCAGCCTTTATTACCAGAACCTGCAGGACACATAGGAAGCACCTAAACTGCAGGCACCATTGGCTCGGCTAACCCGACCGCAACACGACAGGACAACGTATTGGTGGCAAAGTGACGTTGACACTACCCGGAAACAGCAGGCGTGCTGGACCCAGGCTGGGCAGGAGGGAGTACCCATGCCAAAGACACTGCCGAGAACCAGCTGACGGTGCTGGAACCCGGATGGGTAGCAGAAGCTACAAGAGTCAATGGAACTACCGAGAACCAGCTGACGGTGCTGGAACCCAGAGTGGCAGCTGAAGGAACAAGAGCCAATGGCACAACCGTGGACCAGCTGACGGTGCTGGAACACGGTTACTAAGCAGGAGGTACCTGTGCTACAAAGCACAGCCAAGCACCAGCAGACGTTGCTGGAACTTGAATACCGAGAAGGAGGCACCTCGGCCAAAGGCACTGCTGAGAACCAGCTGACGGTGCTGGAACCCGGATGGGTAGCAGAAGCTACAAGAGTCAATGGAACTACTGAGAACCAGCTGATGGTGCTGAAACCCTGAGTGGCAGCAGAAGTAACAAGAGCCAATGGCACAACCGTGGACCAGCTGACGGTGCTGGAACACGGTTACTAAGCAGGAGGTACCTGTGCTACAAAGCACTACAAAGGACCAGCAGACATTGCTGGAACTTGGATACCGAGAAGGAGGCACCTAGGCCAAAAGCACTGCAGAGAACCAGCTGACAGTGCTGGAACCCGGATGGGTAGCAGAAGGTACCCATGATAAACAAAGTTGCAAGGCCGCAAGCCGGCTACAGTTACCGAAACCCACAGTCCTACAGGGGGTGATTGTCCTATTGGCACTATGGAGCCAGCCTTTATTACCAGAACCCGCAGCCCACATAGGAAGCACCTAAACTGCAGGCAACATAGGCTCGGCTAACCCGACCGCAACACGACAGGACAACGTATTGGTGGCAAAGTGACGTTGACACTACCCGGAAACTTCAGGCGTGCTGGAACCAGGATGGGCAGGAGGGAGTACCCGTGCCAAAGACACTTCTGAGCAGCAACTGGCGATGTTGGAGCCCAGGGTCAATCAGGGTGTAGGCTGAGGTCTAATTTCATCAAGTTTAATATTTGTTGTAGACTACTACTGATTTCAAACGCGCTCCAGCTAGGCCTCTGGCTCCACTCTGTCTCTAGTATTTCCCCTGGCCTCCAACCCCGCCAGCTGCTGCTCAGAAGTGGCGTCTGCACAATCAACACCTGTTCCTGTGTTACTGGGGTTCAGTAACGTCAGCTCTTCCCCTGATGTGTGTCCAGCAAAGTCTCCTGCTCTGTCCACATTCCCACTACTATTAGTGGGAATGTGGACAGAGCAGGAGACATTGCCGGACACACATCAGGGGTTCAGCTGACGTTACTGAACCCCAGTAACACAGGAACAAGTGTTGATTGTGCAGACACCACTTCTGAGCAGCAACTGGTGGGGTTGGAGGCCAGGGGAAATACTAGAGACAGAGTGGAGCCAGAGGCCTAGTTGGAGCAAGTTTGAAATCAGTAGTAGTGTGAATGTGGAGGCAGCAGAAGACATTGCCATCCACACAGCAGGGGAGCAGCTGGCGTTACTGAACCCCACTAACACAGGAGCTAGTGTTTTTCTCTGTGCCGACGGCACTTCTGAGCAACAACTGGCTGTGTTGAATCCCAGGGATTACAGTTCAGGTGGAAGAAACATGAACACAACAGGAGACCTGGATACTGTTGCCAACCAATTATTTATTCTGGAAGAGGACTGGCAAATTCTGGCGAGATCCAGGCCTTGTTCATTTTCAGAAAAGTAAGCCGGTCAACATTATCGGAGGATAGTCGCGTGCAACGGTCTCTTAGTACACCACCTGCGGCACTAAAGACGTGTTCCGATAATACACTGGCAGCAGGTCAAGCCAGCACCTCCAATGCATACTGGCTAAGCTCTGGCCATGTATCCAGCTTAGAGACCCAAAACTTGAAGGGGGAAGAGCCATCTGGGAGTACACTGACAGGGCAAGACATGTAGTCTGTCACCATCTGACGGAAACGTTGCCTCCTGCTGACTGGAGCCGTCTGTGATGGTGTAGACATTTGTGGCGGGCACACAAAACTTTGCCACATTTGGGCCATACTGGTCTTGCCTTGTGCTGAGGCGCTGCCTCTGCTCCCTCTTTGTGCAGAGCTTCCTCCACTGCCTCTACGCACAGAGCTGCTTTGTAAAGCACTAGCAGCACTGCTCTCGGGTGGAATGGAGAACATGATGGACTGCACTAGTGTGTCTTGGTACTCCCGCATTTTATGCTCCCGGTTCAACGGTGTTATGAGGCTTTGTAAGTTGTCCCGGTAGCGAGGATCTAGGAGGGTGTACACCCAATAATCAGCCGTGTTGAGAATGTGGGCGATGCGGCGGTCGCTTCTCAGGCACTGCAGCATGAAATCAACCATGTGCTGCAGACTCCCAACTGGCCAAGAAACGCTGTCCCCTGCTTGAGGCGTCATCTCTGCCTGCTCGGCATCACCCCACCCTCGCTGTACATACTGACTAGAGCATTGTGTACCTCCCTCCTCTGGAGAGATGTCTTCCTCCTCCATTGACTCCTCCTCATCCTCCTTACAAAGTGTCCCCTGCCTAGGCCTTTGTGAGGAACCACGTAGCGCAGACTGTCGAGAAGCAGATGGCATTTGTGACTCCTCATCCTCCACCTCTTCCAAAACCTCCTCCCTTAGTGCTTGCAGTGTTTTTTGAAGCAGGCAGATAAGGGGGACAGTCATGCTGACTAGTGCATCATCTGCACTCACCATCCGCGTGAATCATCGAAGGCACGCAAAACGAGGCAGATGTCCTTCATAGAGGCCCACTCAGTGGTGCTGAAGTGTGACCGGCGCACAGTGCGACTTGTTTGCGCCTGATGCAGCTGGTACTCCATTACTGTTGCCTGCTGCTCACACAACCGCTCCAACATATGTAACGTTGAATTCCACCTGGTGGGTAGGTCACATATGATGTGATGTTCCGGAAGGCGTAATCGGCGCTGCAGAGCTGCAATGCGCGATCTTGCCGTGCTGGAACGCCGCAAGTGAGCGCACTCTATGCGGACCTTGTGCAGCAGTGCATCAAGATCCGGATAGTCCCTCAGAAAGCTCTGCACGACCAAGTTGAGCACATGTGCCAGACATGGGATGTGAGTGAGGTTGCCTAAGCCCAGAGCTGCCACCAGATTTCGGCCATTGTCACACACTACCAAGCCTGGCTGGAGATTCGCTGGCAGAAACCTCACGTCGCTCTCCTGCTTGATGGCATTCCAGAGCTCCTGCGCTGTGTGGCTTTGATTCCCCAAAGAAATTAATTTCAGTACGGCCTGTTGACGTTTGGCCACGGCTGTGCTCATATCGGTCGTAACAGGCTCCTGCAGCGCTGATTCTGAGGAACTGGAGTATGAGGAGGAGTCAATGTGTACAGACTGGATTCCTGCAATCCTTGGATTTGGCAGAACACGTACAGCGCCATTCTCCAGATCTGTACCTGGCTCCACAACATTGACCCAATGGGCAGTGAGGGAAAGGTATCGTCCCTGTACATGGTTACTGGTCCACGCATCGGTGGTCAGGTGGACCTTGCTACTGACGGCGTTTAGTAGCACGTGTTTAATTTTTCCCTCCACATGCTTTTGCAGGGCAGGGACGGCTTGCCTGCTGAAATAAAAGCGGCTGGGCATGGTGTATTGTCGGACTGCCAATGCCATGAAGTTCCGGAAGGTGTCAGTCTCCACCAGCCTAAATGAGAGCATTTCAAGGGTCAGTAATTTGGAAATGCCAGCATTCAGAGCCTGTGATCGGGGATGGTTTGCCGAGTATGGCCGCCTTTTCTCCCATGCCTGTGCTACTGATGGCTGTAGAGTGGCCTGGGAGTGTGAGGATGAACGGGAACGTGGTGCTGTGGGTGGAATGTCACTGGGTCTCTGGACAACAGTGCCAGAGGTTCTTCCATGGCAATCCTGTGAGGAAGCCGAACCAGCTGTGTGTGAGCTGGAGGAAGAAGCTACAACACGAGCTGAAGAGGTGGTAGGTGGTGCTGTAGGTTGGCCTACGTCTTCAGTGTGTCTTTGTAACTCCACCACGTGCTTGGTCCGCACATGTTTCCACATAATTGTGGTATTGAGGTTGCTGACATTTTTCCCTCTTTTGACTTTCTGATGACACAGCTTGCATTTGACAAAGCAAATGTCATCTGCAACTGTGTCAAAAAAGGACCACGCACTGCAAGTCTTGGGAGCGCCCGTTTTGGCTTTTGGAAGAGGAATGCTCCTAACGGGTGCCGAAGTGGAGGCTACAGGCAACCAAGTCTGCCCCCTCCCTCTCCCTCCTGTTTTGGCCGTTCAGGGAATCTCTTCCTCAGAGCTGCTCCCACCACCTTCCTGTTCCTCATGCCATGATGGGTCAAGGACCTCATCATCTACACTCCCCTCTTCAAACACCTGCTTTTCCTGGGTAGTCTCGCCAGCACCGTACGCACAATAAAGTTGCACCTGAGTCTCGTCATCATCTGATGCGTACTGAGGTGTGCTGACCATAGGCACTGGCCCACCCACCTATTCAGATTCAGAGGGACAAAAAAGTTGCGCATCACTGCATACTCCCTCTTCTTCACATTCTTGAATGCTGCTTGGCTGGCCCCCTCTTTCCAAGCCAACAGATTCAGAGAACAGAAGTAGAGACTGTGATGGCTCCCGTCCAGGGCTCTCTGACTGCCTGGGCAATTTGGCAGGTGGTGAAGAGACAGATGGTTGCTCTTCAGGGCTCTGGCCCTGAGAAGACGTGGAAGTCATTGAAGTCGATGCGTTAGCTGCCATCCATCCGACAACGGCTTCAATTTGTTCCTCCCGCAGCAGTGGGGTACGGCGTGGTCCTACAAAGCTGCGCATAAAGGACTGTTGCCTGCTAAAACTGGGGGATGCTGACTCACTGGTGCCCACAGCAGGCACAGAATCCCCACATCTTCTCCCTGCAGAATCCCCACGTCCTCTCCCTGCTGAAACTCCACGCCTACGCCCACGTGCCTTACTCCCTGCCTTCTTCATCTTGGTAGACTGATAAAGATAGGCAGAAAAGTACAAAGGGGGGCTTAGTGTGCTTATTCCTGAACAGCTGCTAACAGGTATAAGAAATACTAATTTTATAAAGTGTGTGGACTACTCTTTAATATGAGCTAATGTGGCCTACAAAACTGTCAAATGGAGTGTTTGGTGAACTTTCTTTTGGTTTTTTTTTTCAAAAAAACAAAAAGGATGTGACCAAAGATTTGAAAGCGATAGTATAACAAACTTTTTGGAGCTATTACAATGCAGTTAGGTAACCTACCATGCAAAAGATGAGGCTCCAAAAAATAGGGTAATACTAATCTGGCTGCGGCTGAAGGGCACAAGCCAGAAAAAGGCTCCTCTATCTACTCCTATATAGTGTTTGCAACCAACCAATGTAGATGGATACGGATGGATGCACACTAATAGGAGAATGAAAAATGAGCAGCAATAAAACAAAAATATGTATGAGGCAGTGACGCACGCTGAGCGGCCTACAACCAGACGTAGCTGTAGGACACACTACAGCGTGAGCTGCACTCACACATAGAGACCTCTCAGACAGCCATGAACAGTGCAGATAAGTGGGCACTAGCACTGAAAGGCTGCAGAAAGGCTCCACTGTCTACTCCTATAGTGTTTGCAACCAACGTATATGGATACGGATGGATGCACACTAATAGGAGAATGAAAAATGAGCTGCAATAAAAGAAAAATATGTGTGAGGCAGTGACGCACGCTGAGCGGCCTACAACCAGACATAGCTTCAGGACACACTACAGCGTGAGCTGCACTCACACACAGAGACCTCTCAGACAGCCATGAACAGTGCAGAAAACTGGGAACTAGCAATGAAAGGCTACAGAGATCCTCGGCTGTCTACTCCTATAGTGTTTGCAACTAACCAATGTAGATGGATACGGATGGATGCACACTAATAGGAGAATGAAAAATGAGCAGCAAAAAAAGAAAAATATGTATGAGGCAGTGACACACGCTGAGCGGCCTACAACCAGACGTGGCTGCAGGACACACTACACAGCATGAGCTGCACTCACACAGACCTTGCAGACAGTGAACAATGCTGCAAGGCAAAAGAAAGCTACAGTGGTTTATTATGTAGCCTGGGTAAAGCACAATATGATTTTGAAAATCGCTATCTCTAACTGTCCCTCAGAGTCTTGAACAGCAGCCTGTCCCTAACTGAATTCACAGCAGAGTGAACCCGAAATGGCAGCGGCGGCTTTTATAGTGCATCATGACATCATTTCAGCAGCCAATCACAGCCATGCCATTACTTAACATGCCTACATGCCTAACAGGATGTGCCCACACTTCTGAGGATTGTCATTGGCTGAATCAAATCAAACTGGCTCATAGCATTATGGGAACTTCCAATTCTGGTATTCGATATGCTAAAAGTATCGGAACTCAGTATCGAAATTCCGATACCGTGAATATCGGCCGATACCCGATACTTGCGGTATTGGAATGCTCAACACTAGTAGTCACGATTTTCTCCAAATATATTGACAATGGAGACAAAATTGACTCTGTGGAAGCCACTATAGTTCTCCCAGGAGGATGTTCCAGATTTTTATGTATCTTTGGGAGAACATAAAAGACTGGAGTGACAGGGTGATTATTTGTCAAAAAAACACATGCTTTGGTATCTAGAACTCCAAGATTAGAATACCTGTGTAGAATGTCCTTAATTTGTTCACGAATATTACCTGTGGGGTCTTTAGGTAGTCCAGTGTACACAGTGGTATCATTAAGCTGTCTAAGGATTTCATTGATATAGTATGTCCTGTCCATCACCACTATTGCTCCCCCTTTGTCTGCAGGTTTTATAATCAAAGTATGATCATCCTGTGGTGTTCAGAGGGCCTGGCAATCTAGGGCAGATAGATTGGGAGGATAGTGAGACCAGCCCTGGTCAACGTCTTTACAGAGATTGAAAAAAGATTTGTTAACAAATCTAAGAATATTTAGAATTGCGAGTCCTCAGTGGTTGATACCTTTTAATGGCTAACTGAAAAGATGGTAACACATTGCAAGCTTTCGAGACTACTCAGGTCTCTTCATCAGGCTAGATTAATACATCTGAAGAATCACATATTTATACACAAAACAGCACAGAAATAACGCAATAGATAAATGTTTCCAGAGCACGAGAACTCTGTGGCGGCCTAAAAAGACTTTTGGCCTAAGGCTTAGGCTGGCTGCTGTGAGTAATTTGGAATTATCAACTATGTCAGTATCAGGTGCAAAAGGTGTAGGAAACTTAGAGAAATGAACTTTAAGTCTTAACCAACGAAAAAAAAGTTGGAGATCCATTTCTAAATCGAATGATCTACATCTATATGTGGGACAGTAAGAGAGTTCTTTTTGTAGTACAATATACTCTGCTATACCCAAAATTCTGGAAGAGATCATAACTACCAACGGCCAAGTACCTGAGAACGAGTCATATACTGTATATCTGGTCTGTGTTCCTTCCTATGTCCCTCCCTATGTCCATGCCCTCGTCTGTTCCTTTTCTTCTGAGTTGTCTCTTCCGTTGCCCTAAAAAATGGTTGGTAGATGGTGGATCACTTCTCTCCTGTTCGGAGCCTGAAATTGAAAGTTTAGTGGAAGATCTGAAGCAAGATCTGTTTGGAGCCTGTCTGGTAAAGAGCTTGTCACGCCATTTATATACCTGATCCAGTTCGTAGTCTTCGGCGTCTCTTGCAAATTTGTTTATTTTCTTACTTTCAGTATCCCTTCTATGTTGGTCTATATTCGTATTTATCTGTGCCTTAAGAGAGCTTAGTTCTTCGGCTGTGCTTGCTGACGCTAACTGGGATTCAATGTTCTTGATACGTTCAGAACTGGATTCAATTGCTTTACGAAGATGTTCTATAGTTAAGGTAATAAGAACAAAAGAACATTTATTTAATATTTTCTCAAGTTTAGAACAATAATCAGGAAGATCACTAAAGAGTGTCGGATGAAGAGGTACCATCAGGCCTCTTGGGATTTGTTCTATCCATACATTTTCCGTTAAAGTGGCGCAATGTAGTTCAATATTTACATGATGGCGTTGCTCCTGCTCCAGGTCTTTCTCACAAGTTTCTTTTGGGGGAACCTTCAGAAACTCACTGGAGATAGTAGAATGAGCAATGATATTGGAGGTCTCTTTTGCGTTATAGGAGAAGGTAAATGAAGACATGACCAAATAGTGTGCAATCCATACAAGCTTATTAGTATAGAGAGCCCAAGTAGGTTCCCACACCATATATAGAGAAAATAAATTTACCACTCAACTTGTGAAATATTATGTGATTTAATGCAGGCAAACTGGTTAACAACAAAACGTTTCAGCCATACTTGGCCTTCTTCAGTTACTGAATATACAAGTGGTAAGGTGCAAACCATCTTGAAAAAGGATGGAATTGTGTTCCAGCCTACCATTCCATAAAACCCAGAACAAAATGGCATTACAGAGAGAAAGAACCGTACTCTCTGTGAAAGTGGAAGAAGTATGCTGTTTGATGCAAATCTACCTACAACGTATTGGGGAGAAGCCATCATGACAGCTTGCTATCTTCAAAACAGAGTGCCAGGTAAAGCCACAAATAAAACTCCATATGAGCTATGGAACTGTGAGAAGCCTAACCAGAAGCACCTCAGGATATTTGGAAACAAAACGTTTATGTAGGTTCACAAAGAAAAACGTTCCAAGTGGCAACCACACGCAAAGCAAGGAGTCCTGGTTGGCTAAAGCGAAACTCAAAAGGGATACAGAATCCTGCACCCAGAGACTAACACAGTAACAATCAGCAGAGGTGTAGTGATTGATGAAAACTCTGTATCGCTCAAATTCCATGATGTTTCACCAGTAGTGTTGAGCATTCCGATACCGCAAGTATCGGGTATCAGCCGAAACTTGCTGTATCGGAATTCCGATACCGACTTCCGATATTTTTTCAATATTGGAATTCGGCATCGGAATCGGAAGTTCAAAGTTGATTGACAGCCTGACGTCATCATGATGCGCGGTGTGTGCGCATCATGATGCGCCGTCATTTCGGGCCTTCCGGGGGTCTCTGCCGGCCTGCCGGGGGGCTGTGCCGGCCTGCCGGGGGGCTGTGTGGACTGCCCGGGGTCTGTACCGGCCTGCCGTGGGGCTGTGCCGGCCTGCCGGTGGTCTGTGCACCCTGTGGGGGTCTGTACCGGCCTGCCGGGGGGCTGTGCCGGCCTGCCGGGGGGCTGTGCTGATGTCCGGGGGTCTGTGCAAGCATCGTCCGATGGGACTACAAGTCCCATCTGGCGATGCCTGCTACCATGACAGTGATTGACACATTAGCCAATGATGGGACAGTAGTAGTCCCATCATCCGGCTAATGTGTTAAATGTAAAAAAAAAAAAAAAAAAAAAAATACTACATACATACTACATGCATGCTACATACATACTACATGCTACATACATACTACATATATACTACATACATACTACATACATGCTACATACATACTGCATGCTACATACATACTACATACATACTACATACATGCTACATACATGCTACATGCATGCTACATACATACTACATATATACTACATGCATGCTACATACATACTACATGCTACATACATACTACATATATACTACATGCATGCTACATACATACTACATGCTACATACATACTACATATATACTACATGCATGCTACATACATACTACATGCATGCTACATACATACTACATGCTACATACATACCACATACATACTACATACATGCTACATACATACTACATGCATGCTACATACATACTACATATATACTACATGCATGCTACATACATACTACATGCTACATACATACTACATATATACTACATGCATGCTACATACATACTACATGCTACATACATACTACATATATACTACATGCATGCTACATACATACTACATGCATGCTACATACATACTACATGCTACATACATACCACATACATACTACATGCATGCTACATACATACTACATGCATGTTACATACATACTACATGCTACATACTACATATATACTACATGCATGCTACATACTACATGCTACATACTACATATATACTACATGCATGCTACATACATACTACATGCTACATACATACTACATGCATGCTACATACATACTACATATATACTACATGCATGCTACATACATACTACATGCTACATACATACTACATATATACTACATGCATGCTACATACATACTACATGCTACATACATACTACATATATACTACATGCATGCTACATACATACTACATGCATGCTACATACATACTACATGCTACATACATACCACATACATACTACATACATGCTACATACATACTACATATATACTACATGCATGCTACATACATACTACATATATACTACATGCATGCTACATACATACTGCATGCTACATGCATGCTACATACATACTACATACATACTACATGCTACATATATACCACATATATACTACATACATACAATACATTCATACAATACATACATAGACATACAGTACATATAACATAGAGTAACATACTTACCAATACTTGTCACATTGTTCCCCGAAGCCATTGTCTTTTCCGGAATAAATATTAACATAACAAACCACAAAAATACTCACCCACGATCCGAAGCAGTCCACGAGTGTGTCCCACGATGATCTTGGGTAGAGAACTGCAGCATCAGATGATGCTGCCGTTCTCTACGGGCTGCAGGAATCCAATGACGGAAGGTAGGTATCCTTCCGCACTGTATTCCTCCGCCACTTAAAAAAAAAAAGTCCCTAGTCTCACTTTATGCCATTGCTGCGTGGGAAATTCCCACACAGCAATGGCATAAAGTGAGACTAGGGACTTTTTTTTTTTTTTTAAGTGGCGGAGGAATACAGTGCGGAAGGATACCTACCTTCCGTCATTGGATTCCTGCAGCCCGTAGAGAACGGCAGCAACAGCTGATGCTGCAGTTCTCTACCCAAGATCGTCGTGGGACACACTCGTGGACTGCTTCGGATCGTGGGTGAGTATTTTTGTGGTTTGTTATGTTAATATTTATTCCGGAAAAGACAATGGCTTCGGGGAACAATGTGACAAGTATTGGTAAGTATGTTGCTCTATGTTATATGTACTGTATGTCTATGTATGTATTGTATGAATGTATTGTATGTATGTAGTATATATGTGGTATGTATGTAGCATGTAGTATGTATGTAGTATGTATGTAGCATGCATGTAGCATGCAGTATGTATGTAGCATGCATGTAGTATATATGTAGTATGTATGTAGCATGCATGTAGTATATATGTAGTATGTATGTAGCATGTATGTAGTATGTATGTGGTATGTATGTAGCATGTAGTATGTATGTAGCATGCATGTAGTATATATGTAGCATGCATGTAGTATATATGTAGTATGTATGTAGCATGTAGTATGTATGTAGCATGCATGTAGTATATATGTAGTATGTATGTAGCATGTAGTATGTATGTAGCATGCATGTAGTATATATGTAGTATGTATGTAGCATGCATGTAGTATGTATGTAGCATGTAGTATGTATGTAGCATGCATGTAGTATATATGTAGTATGTAGCATGTAGTATGTAGCATGCATGTAGTATATATGTAGTATGTAGCATGTAGTATGTATGTAACATGCATGTAGTATGTATGTAGCATGCATGTAGTATGTATGTGGTATGTATGTAGCATGTAGTATGTATGTAGCATGCATGTAGTATGTATGTAGCATGCATGTAGTATATATGTAGTATGTATGTAGCATGTAGTATGTATGTAGCATGCATGTAGTATATATGTAGTATGTATGTAGCATGTAGTATGTATGTAGCATGCATGTAGTATATATGTAGTATGTATGTAGCATGCATGTAGTATGTATGTAGCATGTATGTAGTATGTATGTGGTATGTATGTAGCATGTAGTATGTATGTAGCATGCATGTAGTATGTATGTAGCATGCATGTAGTATATATGTAGTATGTATGTAGCATGTAGTATGTATGTAGCATGCATGTAGTATATATGTAGTATGTGTGTAGCATGTAGTATGTATGTAGCATGCATGTAGTATATATGTAGTATGTATGTAGCATGCATGTAGTATGTATGTAGCATGTAGTATGTATGTAGCATGCATGTAGTATATATGTAGTATGTAGCATGTAGTATGTAGCATGCATGTAGTATATATGTAGTATGTAGCATGTAGTATGTAGCATGCATGTAGTATATATGTAGTATGTAGCATGTAGTATGTATGTAGCATGCATGTAGTATGTATGTAGCATGCATGTAGTATGTATGTGGTATGTATGTAGCATGTAGTATGTATGTAGCATGCATGTAGTATATATGTGTTATGTATGTAGCATGTAGCATGCATGTAGTATGTATGTAGTATGTATGTAGTATATATGTGGTATGTATGTAGCATGTAGTATGCATGTAGCATGCAGTATGTATGTAGCATGCATGTAGTATATATGTAGTATGTATGTAGTATATATGTAGTATGTATGTTGCATGTAGTATTTATGTAGTATGAATGTAGCATGTATGTAGTATGTAGTATGAATGTAGCATGTATGTAGTATGCATGTTGTATGTATGTAGCATGTAATTTTTTTTTTTTTTTTTTTTACATTCAACACATTAGCCGGATGATGGGACTATTACTGTCCCATCATTGGCTAATGTGTCAATCACTGTCATGGTAGCAGGCATCGCCCGATGGGACTTGTAGTCCCATCGGACGATGCCTGCACAGACCCCCGAAGCCTGCACAGACCACCGGCAGGCCGGCACAGCCCCCCGGCAGGCCGGCACAGCCCCCCGGAGCCTGCACAGCCCCCCGGCAGGCCGGCACAGCCCCCCGGCAGGCCGGCACAGCCCCCCGGCAGGCCGGCACAGCCCACCAGAGCCTGCACAGACCACCGGCAGGCCGGCACAGCCCCCCGGCAGGCCGGCACAGACCACCGGAGCCTGCACAGACCCCCTGGCAGGCCGGCACAGCCCCCCGAAAGGCCCGTACAGACCCCAGAGAGGCTGTACAAGGCAAAAAAAGGGTTTTTCTTATTCCGATACCGGAAGTCCCATAGACTTGAATGGGACTTCCGGTATCGGAATCGGCGATACCGATACTTTTTTTAAAGATCGGCCGATACCATCCGATACGATACTTTGAAGTATCGGACGGCATCGCTCAACTCTATTCACCAGTTATTCAATCTAAGAAGCAAAAACAAGAATTTCAATCACCAAACTCAGATGCTGAAAAGGAAAACACTGAAGTATGGATAAGTTCTGAAGTCATCAAGGAAGACAGAAGAACCAAGTCAACCTCCAGTCAGGAGATCAGAAAGGTCAAACAAAGGTATCCCAGTTAGATGCCTTTCTTATATGGTCAGAACACTTCCTGAACCAGAGCCACAGTCATGGCAAGAGATGCAAAAACTGCCTGTCCACGAGAAGCAGAAGTGAATAAATGCTGCTAATGAAGAGATAGAGTTCCTTCACCAACTCCAGACATGGGAGCTTACTGAGCTACCACAAGGAAAAAGAGCTATGAGATGTAAGTGGGTTTTCAAAGACAAATATGACTCAGAAGGAAAAGTTCATCAGTTTAAGGCAAGATTGGTCGCAAAAGGGTACTCGCAAAAGTATGGTGAAGATTATGATGCTACATTTTCTTCAGTTGCGAAGCTAACCACATTCAGAACTTTAATGTCTGTCGCTGCAGTTCAACAGATGACAGTGAGACATTTTGACATCAAAACAGCCTTCCTACATGGTGACACTGAAGAAGAGTTTTCCATGAGCCAACCCGAGGGATATATTAAAAAGGGTGAAGAGCACCTTCTCTGTAAAATGCAAAAATCTCTCTATGGACTTAAGCAGTCGGCAAGAGCTTGGAACTCGAAAATAAACAAAGTTTTGATGCATGAAGGATTTAAAAGATCTCAAGCAGATCCATGTTTGTATACAAAAAATGTAGCGAAGGAGTGGATGTATGTTATCCTATATGTAGATGATGTAAACATGTCTCATCAAAATGAAAAGGAAATTGCAAAGCTAGGTCAAATTCTCAACCAGCACTTTGAGACTAAGGACCTTGGAAATGTGACATATTACTTGGGAATCCAACTCCAGAGAGAGGAAGATGGGAGTTTTTTTCTCAACCAAACTTCTACATTTTCCGCAATCCTAAAACAGTTTGGAATGTCACATGCCAAAGGTGCGTCAACACCAATGGATCTGTCCTGCTTAAAGTTGGAAGGAGAAGAAGATCTGCTACTTAGCAATTAGAGTTACAGACAAGCAGTGAGTGCGCTTCTGTACATAGCAACCACAACTCGTCCGGATATCACCGCTACAGTTGGAATTCTCTGCCAACATGTAAGGAAGCCACGTCAAACAGACTGGAATGCAATTAAGAGAATTCTTCAATATCTTAAAGAAACAAAGGCTAAATCTTAAGATATCTGCATCAGGAGATCTCACTCTCAGAGAATATGGGGATGCAGATTGGGCTGGAGATTCAAGCGATCAGAAATCAACAAGTGGTTACTTGTTCAAGTTAGGAGTAAATTCAATTTCTTGATCCAGCAGAAAACAAGTGTCAGTCGCATCATCTTCTACAGAAGCAGAATATATGTCTGCTGCTTATGCAAGTCAAGATGTAATTTGTTTGAAACAACTTTTGGAAAATTTCGGCAAGCCATTAGCTCAACCAACAGTTATCAATGAGGACAACCAAGGATGCATTAAACTTGCCAGCAGTGAGAAGATTAGTGGAAGGACTAAGCACATTGATGTAAACCATCACTACTTACGTGACTTAAGGGAACATGGTGTACTTGAGTTTGTTTATTGTGAGTCTGATAAGATGGTAGCTGATGGTATGACATATCCATTATCATGAGCCAAATTTGTGGACTTCAGAACCGCAATAGGACTAATGGGATAAGTAGTTGTTGATAAGTAGTAGTTGCTGCGTGGGGGTGTTGGAATGTTGGAATTTGTTTGGTGCAACAACTCCATTCCTGTCTATGAGTGTTTAGTTGCTAGATTTGTATGCTGTTCATAAAGTTAGAACAAAAAATAAAAATTCCCACAGGGACAGCATGTGACTGCATTTCCTGTTTTTTCTGTGTCTATGTATGCTGTGCTTTGTTGCTGGCTCATTTCTTCTGATCTGAGCCTGCCGGAGAGTGCACTGTCATTGTGCACATCGCACAGTGACAGAGCAGGGACTGAAAAAAAAGGTCTGGATCGCCTCTTTACTATTGGCTAAACCAACTGAAATTGGGGTTAATTTACAGTAATATGTATGAATACCTTTGACTAATGATTATGAAAGTGAAGGGAGATAAGGACCTTGTGTGTCTGATTTTGTACTCTGTACTCTGCAACCAGAGATGTCTGGCAGAAGCTCTCTCACAGAGAACATAAGACAGCTCAGTACCTGTATATCGAAGAGTCAGGCGAGATCGGACAGCTGTCTGAAATGTATGAGGCTTTAGTCAGACAATTGATTGACTGATACATATATTGCTTAATTTATACGACTGTATTTTCATTCCGACACACTGATCTTATAATGGTTAAGTATCCAATCTAATAAATTAAAGATTACTACATCTACATGGCTGCATCACCAGAACCACCTTCAGGACATGACTTCATAACCAGAACCACCATAAGTGCATGATTACATCACCAGAACCACCAACAGCACATGCCTACAGCACCAAAACCATCATCAGTACGTGAATACAGCACCAGAACTACCATCAGAGCATGATTACAACATCAGAACCACCATCAGTACACAAGTACCTCACCTGAAGCACAATCAGTACATGAATACAGTTGTGGCCAAAAGTATTGACACCCCTGCAATTCTGTCAGATAATACTCAGTTTCTTCCTGAAAATGATTGCAAACACAAATTCTTTGGTATTATTATCTTCATTTAATTTGTCTTAAATGAAAAAACACAAAAAGAATTGTCCTAAAGCCAAATTGGATATAATTCCACACCAGCAGAAAAAAGAGGGTGGACAAAAGTATTGGCACTGTTCGAAAAATCATGTGATACTTCTCTAATTTGTGTAATTAACAGCACCTGTAACTTACCTGTGGCACCTAACAGGTGTTGGCAATAACTAAATCACATTTGCAGCCAGTTGACATTAAAGTTGACTCAACCTCTGTCCTGTGTCTTTGTGAGTACCACATTGAGCATGGAGAAAAGAAAGAAGACCAAAGAACTGTCTGAGGACTTGAGAAACCAAATTGTGAGGAAGCATGAGCAATCTCAAGGCTACAAGTCCATCTCCAAAGATCTGAATGTTCCTGTGTCTACCGTGCGCAGTGTCATCAAGAAGTTTAAAGCCCATGGCACTGTGGCTAACCTCCCTAGATGTGGACAGAAAAGAAAAATTGACAAGAGATTTCAACACAAGATTGTGCGGATGTTGGATAAAAAACCTCGACTAACATCCAAACAAGTTCACGCTGCCCTGCAGTCCGAGGGTACAACAGTGTCAACCCGTACTATCCGTTGGCATCTGAATGAAAAGGGACTGTATGGTAGGAGACCCAGGAAGACCCCACTTCTTACCCAGAGACATAAAAAAGCCAGGCTGGAGTTTGCCAAAACTTACATGAAAAAGCCTAAAACGTTTTGGAAGAATGTTCTCTGGACAGATGAGACAAAAGTAGAGCTTTTTGGGCAAAGGCATCAACATAGAGTTTACAGGAGAAAAAAAGAGGCATTCAAAGAAAAGAACACGGTCCCTACAGTCAAACATGGCAGAGGTTCCCTGATGTTTTGGGGTTGCTTTGCTGCCTCTGGCACTGGACTGCTTGACCGTGTGCATGGCATTATGAAGTTTGAAGACTACCAACAAATTTTGCAGCATAATGTAGGGCCCAGTGTGAGAAAGCTGGGTCTCCCTCAGAGGTCATGGGTCTTCTAGCAGGACAATGACCCAAAACACACTTCAAAAAGTGCTAGAAAATGGTTTGAAAGAAAGCACTGGAGACTTCTAAGGTGGCCAGCAATGAGTCCAGACCTGAATCCCATAGAACACCTGTGGAGAGATCTAAAAATGGCAGTTTGGAGAAGGCACCCTTCAAATATCAGGGACCTGGAGCAGTTTGCCAAAGAAGAATGGTCTAAAATTCCAGCAGAGCATTGTAAGAAACTCATTGATGGTTACCGGAAGCGGTTGGTCGCAGTTATTTTGGCTAAAGGTTGTACAACCAAGTATTAGGCTGAGGGTGCCAATATTTTTGTCTGGCCCATTTTTGGAGTTTTGTGTGAAATGATCAATGTTTTGCTTTTTGCTTCATTCTCTTTTGTGTTTTTTCATTTAAGACAAATTAAATGAAGATAATAATACCAAAGAATTTGTGATTACAATCATTTTCAGGAAGAAACTGAGTATTATCTGACAGAATTGCAGGGGTGTTAATACTTTTGGCCACAACTGTATATCAGAATATCAGAATGAGGATAGGAAAGATCCAATGGCTGGATGTTCTAAAGGACAGAAATGTCAAAATAGGAAGGGAGATTTTGCTAAATGAAATTCTCACTGCATAATCGGTAACAATTCCAAAAAGAAGAACTGGAAGCATTTAAAGAGACCAGGATGGATGAACACAAAACTTAATCAGTTGTTAAAAACAAAAAAAGAAATGTATGGAAAGAGGGAGCATATCTATAAAAGAATATAGTGCTGTTTGCAGGTAATGGGCAAGCATTAGAAGAGCTAAAGCCAGCAAAGTGAGACCAAAATCAGTGAAAAGGGATTTTGCAGGTATGTCAAAAGCAAAATAAAAGTCAAAGATGTTGTAGGATTTTTTACATAATGAAAAGGGTGAAGCGGTCAAAAAAATTGTTGAGAGGGCTGAACTTTTAAATTCCTACTTTGCTTCTGTGTTCTCTTAGAAAGAAATTGTAACATCAACTGATATATACTGTGTAATCGAAGGAATAAAAGAATCCACACTATCTATTAATAGAAAGATGGTGAGGGAACACTTAAATGACTTAGATTTAAATTAATTAACATCTCCTGGTCCAGATTAATTGCATCCTAGGGTACTGGAAGATTTAGCAGAGGAAATTGCTGAACTACTTGTTAGAATCTTTGAAAAATCTTGGAGAACAGAAGTCTCAGAAAATTGGAGAAGGGCAAATTTTGTCCTTATCTTCCAAAAAGTAAAGAAGATGGAGCCAGGCAATTACAGGCCAGTGAGCCTTAAAGCCCCATCACACACAGCGATCTCGCTAGCGAGATCGCTGATTTTGTGACGCCACAGCGATCTCGCCAGCGACATTGCTGTGTGTGACACACATCCGCGACCAGCCCCCCTACCGGGTATCGCTGATCGTGCACTATCGTCCTGGGCCATTTTTTGATCGTTGCTCTCCGGCTGGCCAGCACGCATCGCTACGTGTAGCAGCGGGAGCAACGATCAGCGAGGCTCCTAGGGCTCTAAGGAGGCGCTGGGAGCTGGTATCTAAGGTAAATATCGGGTTACTAAGTGGCACGCGTCACTTAGTTACCCAATGTGTACCTTAGAAACCTGCGTTCATGCCGGTGCTGATTGCTGGTGAAGCCGCCTGTTTGGCAGCTCAACAGCGATCATGTAGCGATGCACCAGCGATCCTGACAAGGTCGTATCATTGTCGGGATTGCTGATGCATCTTTAAGTGTATCGGTACCCTTAAGCCCCCGTTACACACTGCGATATCGCTAGCAATATCGCTGTAAAGTCACCGATTTTGTGACGTTACAGCGATATTGCTAGCGATATCGCTGCATGTGATACTTACCTCCGACCGGCTCCCCCGCTGGTAATCGCTGATCGCGCGAGAAGCAGCTGGACCATTCCTCGTCGTCCACTTCCTGCGGCGCTTCCTGCTGTGACGACGAGCGACGCGTGGAGCCGGGCGGGAGGACGCAGGATCGCCGCGTCTGACAGGTAAGTAGCGATCCCCGTCCCCAGCGATGTCGCTGGTGAGATCTGCCTGAGTGGCAGCTCACCAGCGACCACCCAGCGATTCACCAGCGATCCTGACCGCGTCATATCGCTGGTCGGGATCGCTGGTGAGTCGCTAGGTGTAACGGTACCCTTACTTCTACACCAGGAAAGAACAAATTTGAACAAATTAATAAACAACATGTATTTAACTACTTGGATAAGATTACAGTAATTAACCAGAGCCAGCATGGGTTTGTAGCAATCAAGTCATGCCAGACTAATCTAATTTCCTTCTATAATGGAATCAATGACTGGGTGGATCAGGGAAATGCGGTAGAAATACTATATCTTGACTTCAGTGAAGCATTTGATAAAGTATCTCATACTTTCTCTATTGAAAAAATGACCAAGTATGGGATTGACAAGGCTATGGTCAGGTGGATTCTAGTGATGGGCGAACACTAAAATGCTTGTGTGCTCGTTGCTTGAGTTGAGCAAATTGGAATGCTCGGGTGCCTGACCCAAGAAACAAGCCCAATGTAAGTCTATGGGAAACTTGAGCATTTTCTGGCGACCCTCCCCCTCCGGCGGTCTGCAGAGGGACTACAAATTGTGGAAATCGATGGGAACAGTGCTCAAATGACATGGGAACAGCATGGGGAAGACCCCTGGAAGCACTTCTGACTCCCAGGTCACTGCTGTGAACAATGTTGTCGGAGTCTTACGCCACTTTTACAGACTCACAATAAAACATACAAAAACTAAACTAAAATGGATTTTCCTGGGAAATATGTTAAGGAACATCCTTTCTGGGGTAATGATTTGTATATAAGGCAAAATAAATAACCAAAAACAAAAATACTGAGAAGTCTGGCCCAATCCAGCTGTATCACCCAGAGCAGGGTACTCAGGTCGCCGGGCAGCGTTGGATTCAGGGGGTCATGGGGGTGGCAGCCATGCCCAGTGCCTGTGCTGTAGGGACAGTGAAATAGGGGTTAAAAATAAAAGAAAATTGGGGGCGTGGCCTGGGCTCTGAGCATGTAAGCAGCAAGAGCTCTAAGCTCCCACAGTCACATTCTAAAGCTACAAAATAAGCATGCATAGGGTTAACCAAAATAACCTTGCTGGACCCTATTTTATTTAGGAAGTTTGGGTGCCCATTTTGAGACAAAAAGCAGGACTCTGGTCCAAAGAGGACTGAAGAAATAAGCTTTTACAAGTCTGGATGGCTGCAGTGCAGCAGAAGCTGAGGGACATCACCCCACATCATCTGCCCTCCTGTGAAGAGACCGGAGTGCCAGCGCAGGCTTTACTGAAGCCAGGATTGATCTGGAGGATCATTATTGGTACTGAGGACTTTATTTGGACCCCCCCAGTAAGGTACAACGTAAATCTAGCTGTCTGCACGGCTTTCTGTCTGTGGTGTGTGGAGGATAACAGTGTGGCTGTGGCGGAGGGATACAGACTCCTGCATGTTCATCCCTGCTGATTACACCTGAGTGCTGCTGAATTCTGACTGCTGTAACATCAGGGTGAGGTTAGTGGGGACAGAGGAGCTTCCCTTGACATATTCTAGCATGGCACGCTGAAGAGGAAAGCAAAGACACCGGCGGGGACTCTTTCTTTGCCAAGGAGCTGAAGGGCGGAGGGATACTACCGGACTTCTAGGACCAGACCCCGGAATCGGCCAAAAACAGCGCTATACAGACTCATAAAGGACCAGATCAGAGGCGACTAGCATCGGGGGAGCCGCTAAAAACTGCTGAGGTGAGGCACAACTGAAATCCGGTCACTAGAACCGGACGCTGCACACTGATCACAGCCGCAATAGAACTCAATGGGAAGTAGTTCCAGCTGTGTCCAGCCTGTCAGCATTGCAGAAACCTGACATCACAGGCCCCGCAGCACACAGCAAGTGGCCCCCGGTACTACAGGCTCAGCTATACCCCAGAACTGTGCGGCGCAGCAGATAGTAATCCCCAAGAGTACTGAGGAGAAGCATATAGATTGCGGGGAGGGCTCTCACTATCCCCACACAATAAAGGAATACTGACTATTCTGCACTTACCAGCAGCGCAGACTTATAACACAATAGTGACCGCAGTTTCTGGCTGGTGGCCCCGGTGCCCTATACTCATCTGTGCAGTGCACCATAATAGAGGATTATCCATTCTTCAAGCAAGGATCAGAGCTACAGTGGACTGCTTGCATTATTACTGAGGAATTGTGTGACTTTTGGCACTCTTACTGAGGGTTTCTCAGTTGACTCCTTTTCTGAAACTTGTTTTTAGACCATTTTACTTAACTTGTCTGATTGATCAAGCTAAAAGGGTCATAGATCTGAGGCCAGGGAAGGCTGCGTGGCAAATTAAGATGCAGTCAAGCAGGGGCAGAATTAATAATAGCTCACACAGGGTGATGAGGCACAATTTGGGGGCATATTCAAAATTCTATGAGGATATCGCTAATGTGTTAAGCCCCACAAAATCTAGGTCACCTTTGAAAAGAGGTGAGCCCAAAACGCCTTATATAAAATAACCCTGCACCTGTCAAAGCTGCAAAAGGGGGATCAGGTATCAGTAACCCATTGACCAAAACACTTCCTAAAACACAACCTGAAACACTTCAAAAAAAGAAAAATTTTGGGGGACACATTAAAACTCCTCCTCCAAATCAGCGCCTCATGGAGGAAATGGACACTTCCAAATCAAACAAAAGGAAGGGCACAGACGATCAGGAAATCACCGAGAGTCTTTCTTCTGAGAACTCCGACAGTGTCTCAGCTGCCTATACCCCAAACACAAGCCCTGAAGGCAGAGGCCTAGAAGGGACACTGGAGGTCCATTTCCTTCGTTTGAGGTTCCCCCTCCATCCATCAACCTGGGGGAATACAAGGGGTCCAATAAACAAGCCACTGAAGGATTCATGGCGGATCTCTTCCAGTCCTTCAGTGATGCCCTAAAAATAGGGTTTGAGACTCAGGCTAAGGCCCTACAGGAAACTTGCAGGAATCTTAGCCAAAAGGTTGAGAAATATGAGGTAAAGATGGTACAGGTGGAGAGGGACATAGTCTACCTCTCAAAGGAAAATTCTCTCCTCAAAACTGAGGTTATTTCCCTTAAAAACATATTAACGGATCTGGAGGACCGAAGCAGGAGAAATAACTTAAAAATACGAGGTATTCCTGAGTCGGTCTCCCAGGCAGATCTTTCAGATTACACTAAAAATTTATTCAAAAAATTATCGCCAAAATTGACAGAATTAGAAGTAAATATTGATCGTATACACCGCCTCCCACGACCAAAAGGGGTCCCACAGAAAAAGCCTAGGGACACTATCCTCAGAGTCCATTTTTTTGAAACAAAGGACAAGGTTCTAAATTCTCTGAGAGAGAGAGGTTCACCTCCAGAGCCATATAAAGATTTAAAGATTTTCCAAGACTTCTCCAAAGAGACAATGGACGCAAGAAGGTCCTTCAGAGATTTGACCTCTAAACTTAGAGAGCTCAGAGTGTCATATAGATGGGGTTTCCCTACCAAGCTATTAGTCTGGTATAATGACAAAAACTACCCCATCTACACTCCACATGAGGGTCAGAAGTTCATTAAATTTCTGATGGATGACCCAGCATTTAGGGATAGGGATTAGGACTGATTTTTATCTTATGTTTGAATTTACATGGTGTATACTATTAATTTCCTTTTCATGAATATGAATATCTTATGATCCGCGTTTACGGTTTATTGATGTCACTGTGGGAACTTGCCACTTAATTTTTTCTCACTTTTTCCCCCACACTAAGGTGAGTCACCAACCGGTTTGGAGTCCTCCACGAGAACGCTCAAGTTCCTAATTTTTTTTTTCTGTATTTCACTGTTTTGCTTGTTTCCATTTTTCTGTTTTGATATTGCACTCTAACGATGAAAATCTTATCATACAATGTTAGGGGGCTCAACAGTCCGAATAAGAGGTATGCGGTATGGAAGGAGATCAACCGAACCCGTGCCAAATTGGTATGCCTCCAGGAGGTTAAACTGGCTTCCGATCAACATCCGATCTTCCAGCACAAGAACTTTCCACACATGTACAAGTCACTGTCCACAAAGAAAAAGGCTGGGGTCATTACACTGGTAGGTGGCACCGTTCCTTTTCAGCTCATCAAAGAGATACAAGACTCGTTGGGCAGGTTTCATATACTCATCAATCAAAATCAATCAATCAAATTTATTATCGCCAAGTACATATTACATATATACAAGGAATTCTTTGTGGCAAAGAGGCAACATAATATATAACAACAGATATAACAAGTAACATCTAACAAGACAGATACAGTATATAGTCTACACATGACGATTTAATTGTTGAACAGAGAGTGGATAGAAGCTGTTCATATGGCGGTTGGTACTGCATTTGGGGACTCTGAAGCGACGTCCTGAAGGGAGTAGTTGGAATGAGGAGTGTCCCGGGTGAGAGGGATCGGATGAAATTTTCAATGCGTGGGATCGAATACTCTTATCATAAAGATCCTGGATTTTAGGCAGGGGGGAGCCTATAATTCTCTCTGCTGTTCTGAAAGTCCTTTGTAAGCGAAGTTTGTCATGCGCAGTGGCTCCCCCATACCAGACTATCAGAGAGGAACAAATCACAGATCTGATGACAGCATTAAAGAATAAGATCAGCAGATTCTTAGACAAACCATATCTTTTCAGCTGACGCAGGAAGAACATCCTCTGTTGTGCTTTTCTTATAACAGCATCCACGTTTTTCCCCCATTTAAGATCATGAGAGATGATAACACCAAGGAATTTGGTCTCTGTGACCCTAAGAACCACTTTGTCATGGATGTAGATTGGAAGTATCTCATGTTGATCTTTCCTAAAATCCACAACCATCTCAGCAGTTTTTTTAGTGTTGAGTACAAGATTATTGGCTTTACACCAGTCACATATTCTTTTCACCTCACTCCGATACAAGTCTTCAGCATTTCCCCTGATGAGACCAATCAGTGTCATATCATCGGCAAATTTCAAGATTTTTACTGAGTCTGCTGAAGAGATGCAATCATTCGTATAGAGAGAAAACAGTAACGGGGACAAAACACACCCCTGAGGTGCCCCGATGTTTGTGACCAAGGTGTCCGAAGTGAATGGTCCAACTTTTACACTCTGTATCCTGGCTGTCAGGAAGTTATAAATCCACAAGCATAAGTTGAGAGGGACTCCAAGAGCTACCATTTTCTTATGAAGTAAATTCGGATCAATGGTATTGAACGCTGAGCTAAAGTCCATGAAAAGAATCCGGACATATGAGTGCCGTTCATCTGTATGATCCAAAATGTACTTCAGTGCCAGATTGACAGTGTCGTTTGCCGAACGATTCTCCTTATAGGCAAACTGAAGCGGGTCCCATAGCTTCTGCGTGAATTTTATCAGGTGGGACATCATAATTCTTTCGAAGACTTTCATAGCTACAGATGTGAGTGCTACTGGTCTATAGTCGTTCAACTCAGAGGATCCCACTTTCTTGGGGACAGGGATAATTGTGGAATTTTTCCAACACTGAGGTACAACGCACTCTTTCAGTGACACATTGTATATATTTGTCAGTATAGGGGCAAGCTGGGTAGCACATACTTTCAGACACATTGGAGATACACCATCAGGGCCAGGTGCCTTTTTGACCTTAAGTCCCTTCAGGATGCGTATCACCTCTGCCTCGGAGATCACTACTTGGGTGTTGCACAATGAATGATCTTTATATGAACAGACTGAGGAGCTTAGAGATGAATAGCCACTGTGTGTAGAGCTTGCCTCAAATCTGCAGTAGAATTCATTTAACTCTGCTGCCAGACTTCTGCTGGGGTTCACTATAGTGGGGTGGCTTTTATAATTGGTGACCTCTCTTAATCCTCTCCATGCAGATCTAGTATCTTTTGATGAGAACCTTTCCTCCAGAATCTTTGCATACTCGTGTTTGGCTAACTTGATCTCTTTAGATAGCGAGTTCCTAAGTTTCTTGAATTCAGTAATATCGCCTGCTTTATAAGCCTCCTCTTTTCTCTTACGGATCAACCTGACTTTATTTGTAAACCACGGCTTGTTGTTTCCCCGAAAGTGGACAGATTTGGATGGAATAAACGTGTCTTCACAAAAACGGATATATGAGGACACTGCATCAACCCATTCATCCAGACCCGAGCATGTTTCCTGGAATACCTCCCAGTCCGTGCATTCAAAGCATGCTTGCAGTTGCAATTTTGCCTCCTCAGACCATGTCTTCTTTGTATAAACTGTAGGTTTGGATGTTTTCAACCTTTGCCTGTAGGCTGGAATTAAATGAATTAGACAATGATCTGAAAAGCCCACTGCTGCTCTCCTCACTGCCCTGTAGGCCCCTTTTAAGACAGTATAGCAGTGATCAAGCGTATTGTTCTCTCTCGTGAAGCAGTTTATATGTTGAGTAAATTTGGGGAGATCCAGGTTGAGTTTTCCTTTGTTAAAGTCCCCCATTACGATCACAAATGCTTCAGGAGATCCTTTCTCCCATTCTGATATTTTGCAAGCTAATTCACCAATAGCAGCTTTAACAGATGCTTGAGGGGGAATATATACTGCAACCAGAACCATAGATGAAAACTCTCTTGGAGCGTAAAATGGTCTACAATTGAGTGCAAGGTACTCTAGATCTGGAGAGCAACCTTTTCCCAGTATGTTAACATCACAGCACCAGCTAGTGTTGATGTAGAGACATACCCCACCCACCCTTTGTTTACCTGAAGCTACACAATCACGGTCAGCTCTGTAGATAACAAAACCAGGTAGATCCAGACTACAATCAGGGATGGTGTAAAGGGATCAGGGATTGTAAAGCGCTGCGGAATATGTTGGCGCTATATAAATAAAGATTATTATTATTATTATTATTATTATTATGGTGTCATTCAACCAGGTCTCAGTAAAACAAAGAGCAGCTGAATTGGCCATATCAGATCTCATGTTACAAAGTAAGTTCAGTTCCTCCATTTTGTTAGATAAGGAACGGACATTAGCCAAGTGGAGTGAAGGAAGAGCTGTTCTGAACCCTCTCCTCCGAAGGCGTGCCAGGACTCCTCCTCTCCTACCTCTCTTGCAGTACACCTCCACAGGTTTCACAGAAGTAATGGATTTTATGTACTCAATTGTTGAATTAGCAATCATGCTCCAAGAAGGGGAGTCCATGAGAAATTGCGGATGATTCCAGAATAATAAATCGTCCCTTGAAATCATAAGAGTAGGTTTACAGAGTGCAGTGGCCATGACTACACTCAGCTTGTAGCTAGAAAGACTGAACAGTCACAGCTTAGCAGAGTTAAATGTACAACTTTCCATAAAGGGTGCTCCCAGCACTGCTGGGGGGGAGGGCATGGGTGCAACAAGACAGGGACATCAGGGGACACACCAACAGTCAGTCCAAACCTGCCCAGCTCACCCTTTCAGCTCCACCTGGATCACAAGATCTCCAGAACATCTCCAGCACCGCACACTCCACCAGCTATCCTATCCCGGGATCATCTGCATGCTGGAAATGGGTACAAGGCAGGTAGCCAGCAGCTTCACTCTCTCCCAGCTGAAACCAGGCACGGAGCTCCACGAGGACAGAAAGACACCGGTCCCAGCTGGTCGCAGTCTCCACACTACTCCCAGCTCTGCCGAATCCTGTAGCCCTACAGCTCCATGTGGACCACAAGATCTCCAGAACAACTCCAGCACCGCACACTCCACCAGGTTTCCTATCCTGGGATCATCTGCATGCTGGAAATGGGTACAAGGCAGGCAGCCAGCAGCTTCACTCTCTCCCAGCTGAATCCAGGCACGGAGCTCCACGAGGACAGAAAGACACCGGTCCCAGCTGATCGCAGTCTCCACACTACTCCCAGCTCTGCCGAATCCTGTAGCTACGCAATGGTGAGTGAACCAAAGGGAGAATTAACAATTAAACGGGGTAAAAAACTAAAAAACTCAGGAGCCTCATGCCAGAGCAGCCATCTCTCGGCGCTCCTCCTCCTCTTCAGCCTTTCCTCTTCGCTCCTCTCATATGCTTACTCCATGAAAGGCCATGCACAATAGTGAATGTATACGCACCTAACAAGGGACACATTCATTTCTTGAACAAGCTAATCAAAAAAATAGACAAAGTCAAAAGAGGTGATCTGATCTTACTAGGCGATTTTAATATTGTCCCAGATAGTAGCATGGATTCATCCTCATTAGTTCGCCACAAGGTTCCAGCTTTGAAAAACTGGTTAATTCAAAATGATTAACCAGCCAATGGATAGAATAATTAAAGTATACCTTTTATTGATTTTTATAAAATAAAGTGCAAGGTGCTCAAGTAACGTTAAACACAACAAAGAAGAACGCATAAATGAAAAAAGCTAGTATTGCCCATCGTTACTGAGTATCCCAATTATCAAGCATATTCATTGGGTATTTTAAATCAGTCCAGAACAACCAACCTTTTCAAAAGACATAAGAATTTCTCAAAATAGTCTCTAGGCTTATCATATCATAGCGTTGGCCGTTTTTATTGGAAACCGGTGTCATGCCATCAGTATGTTCCCAAATATGGCATACCCGTTTCCCTCTCCTCATCAGGAGTACTGTATACTACAGGGTACAATACTGCTATACAACATAAAACAGAACCACATAACCTCAGTTATTACGTTCGCTGCGGGTTCTATGACACATACATAGTATATCAGATAAAAATGTATCAAGTGTCCTATAAAAGATATAATCCCGCATACCCTCCTTATATATCAGCAACAAATCTGAATCCACCAAGTATGCATAAATATCTTAGATAGACCGTCTCTTATATAATGAGACCAATATCTAGACACCAAAGTATTATATACAACACGGAACAATCTCACCCAATTAGCAGGGGCATTTTTTGATTGATTGCCATCTCCGTGACTAGTAGGCGCGACACCCCTTTCTCCCGACGCGTTTCGTCCTATCTCATCAGGGGAGTCCAGTGGGGTTCAGTGGGGAAGAGTCTTGAGGAGATCATTTGCATATTCCCAGTGCCTTCTGGGATAAGTGAAGAGTCTCCGCGAGCTCAACGATCAGTGGGTTTTGGCAGTTGCAGCTGAAAAGAGGAAATCTGAAAACCAGGGGAAGAGTCTTGAGGAGATCATTTGCATATTCCCAGTGCCTTCTGGGATAAGTGAAGAGTCTCCGCGAGCTCAACGATCACTGGGTTTTGGCCGTTGCAGCTGAAAAGAGGAAATCGGAAAAACCGCGCGCCGAATTTGGCTCATCTTTCATCGTTTTTAAGAAATCTCAAGATGGAAGAGGCCAGGAGCCATTTGGTGAGCTGCATTTCTTGCTACATGTTCACAGACTTACCAGTGGAAAAGCCAAACTTCACATGCCACAAATGCAAGCTTGTGTCCCTGTTGGAGGAAAAGTTGCAAAATCTCGAAGAGAGGTTAGCTACGTTGAAGATCATTAAGGAAGGTGAAGAGTTCTTGGACAGAGCAGAATTATCTCTTCATGTTACAGAAAGAGAAGAAATTCGAAGTGCACCTGAAGAAACAGAGGAATGGAGACATGTGACCCAGAGAAGCAGGAGGATCAGGAGGCAGTCAGCACCCATACTGCTCAGAAACCAGTACCAGGCTCTCACGCAGGAAAACAATGAAGAAATACATCAGGAAAAGACTTTGCCAACAAGCAGCAACCTTGTACGCCTTCAGAGTCCTCCTGGATGGAGAAAGAAAAATGTTGTGAAGAAGAAACGGAGAGTGGTGGTCATGGGGGATTCCCTGTTGAGAGGAACTGAGGCCGCTATCTGCAGACCGGATATAACTTCAAGAGAAATGTGTTGTCTTCCAGGTGCAAAAATTAAAGATGTGTCTGACAGGATATCAGGACTCTTCAGACCTACAGATGACTACCCATTCCTGCTACTACATGTGGGGACAAATGACACTGCAAGAAACGACCTGGAAACCATCTGCAGAGACTTTGAAGACTTAGGCAAGAAAGTGAAAGAACTGGGAGCGCAGGTGGTCTTCTCTTCCATCCTCCCAGTGGATGGCCATGGAACAAGGAGGTGGAATAAGATTCTGCAGGTGAACAACTGGCTACGTCGATGGTGCCGTCAGCAACGATTTGGATTTCTGGATCACGGAGTGAACTACTTATACGATGGACTACTTGCTAGAGATGGGGTGCACCTTACGAAGACTGGAAAGCATGTATTTGGAAGTCGCCTTGCTACACTTGTAAGGAGAGCTTTAAACTAGAACAACATGGGAAGGGAAGCAAAAGACCAGAAAAAGCCATACACCTGACAAATGCTATTGAGAACTCTGCTATTAGAAGTGGAAAGGAAGAACAAAGACGAAAGAATCTAATTAATAAAAATATTGGAGAAAGAGAAACCAATCACAAACTAAAATGTTTCTATACTAATGCACAAAGCATGGGCAACAAACAAGGAGAATTGGAACTACTAACACAGGAAAAGAAATATGATGTCATTGGAATCACTGAAACTTGGTGGGACAATACACATGATTGGAATACAAGACTAGAAGGATACAACTTATTTGCAAGAAACAGACTTGATAAACGAGGAGGGGGTGTCGCATTGTATGTTAGAAACGCGTATATCTGCACAGAGATTGAAGCTTCAGAGACTGGGAGTTCTGTGGAAACTGTTTGGGTAAGAATACAAGGACAGAACAATGGAAAGGACACCATTGTAGGCATTTACTACAGGCCGCCTGTGCAACCTGAAGCTATGGATGAACTCTTTATGCATCAAATGGCCAAGTTCTCCAAAAAATATGACATAGTTGTCATGGGAGATTTCAACTATCCAGACATTTGTTGGGAATCTCTCTCAGGCAAAACTAACAGGTCAAGGAAATTCTTATCCTCTCTTGCTGACAACTTTATCTTCCAAAAGGTAAGGGAGAAAACAAGGGGAACTGCTACTTTGGATCTAATCCTTATAAACAGGGAGGAAATGGTTGAGGAGGTAAAAGTGGCTGGGACCCTAGGAGGTAGCGACCATGCTATTTTAGAATTTTGGATAACTAGAGGCGGAAGACCTGTGAAGACTCAGACGTCAAGGTTAGATTTCAGAAAGGCAGATTTTAAGGGATTCAGAAAGAGAATTGGAGGGATCCAATGGCTGGATATCCTTAAAGACAAAAATGTCCAGGAAGGATGGGAAATCTTGAAAAATGAAATTCTCAAAGCACAGTTGTTAACAATTCCGAAAAGAGGGAAGAATAGGAAGCAGTTAAGGAAACCAGGATGGATGAACACAGAACTTAAGCACATGCTAAAAAGGAAGAAAAAAATGTTTATAAAATGGAAAGAGGGAGGCATATCTAAAGAAGAATATAATGCTGTCTGCAGAACCTGCAGGGCACAAATCAGATTATCTAAAGCTGAAAATGAATTGAGGCTTGCAAGAGATGTCAAAAGCAATAATAAAGGATTTTGGGGATATGTCAAAAGTAAAAGAAAAGTCAAAGATGCCATAGGATTTTTACAGGATGAAAATGATGAAATGGTAAGACAGGATGTTGAGAAGGCTGAACTTTTAAATTCCTATTTTGCATCTGTTTTCTCTCAGAAAGGAAATGTAACATCAACTGTTATTCACTGTCCTATTAAGGGAATAGAAGAATCCAGGATATCTATAAACAGAAAGATAGTGAGGAAACACTTAGCTAGCCTAAATGAATTCAAGTCTCCAGGTCCAGATGAATTACACCCCAGAGTACTGAAGGAGATAGCAGAAGAAATTTTTGAACCCCTCTCTATAATCTTTGAAAATTCTTGGAGAACAGGAGAAGTGCCAGAAGACTGGAGAAGAGCAAATGTTGTTCCTATCTTCAAAAAGGGGAAGAAGGTGGACCCAGGTAACTATAGGCCGGTGAATCTGACTTCTATACCAGGAAAGATCTTTGAACAAATTATTAAACAACATGTATGTCAATACCTGGATAAGAATGAAGTGATTAAACAGAGTCAGCATGGGTTTGTAACTAATAAGTCATGTCAGACTAACTTAATTTCCTTCTATGACGGTATCACTGATTGGGTGGATCAAGGAAATGCTGTAGATATAGTATATCTTGACTTCAGCAAAGCATTTGACAAAGTCTCTCATACAATCCTTATTGAAAAAATAATTAAGTATGGAATGGACAAGGCAACTGTTAGGTGGATTCATAACTGGCTTAGTGATCGGACCCAAAGAGTGGTCGTAAATGGCTGCACATCCAGTTGGAAGAATGTCTCAAGTGGGGTACCACAGGGCTCTGTCCTGGGCCCTGTATTGTTCAACATCTTTATCAACGATTTAGATGAAGGAATTGAGGGTAAACTGATTAAATTTGCTGATGACACAAAGCTAGGAGGGATAGCTAATACTAGAGAAGAGAGAGAGAGGATTCAAAAAGATTTAAATAAACTGGAGAAGTGGGCAGCAACTAACAGAATGGTTTTTAACAGGGAGAAATGCAAAGTACTACATCTGGGCAATAAAAATGGAAAAAGCATATATAGAATGGGAGGAATAGGGCTAAGTGACAGCACATGTGAAAAAGACTTGGGTATACTAATAGATCACAGACTGAATATGAGTCAACAGTGTGATGCAGCAGCAAAAAAGGCAAATGCAATTCTAGGATGTATTAACAGAAGCATACAGTCTAGATCACGTGAAGTCATTATTTCCCTCTACTCCTCTTTGGTCAGACCTCATCTGGAATACTGTGTCCAGTTTTGGGCACCACATTTTAAAAAAGACATCAACAAACTGGAGCAAGTTCAGAAAAGAGCGACCAGAATGGTGACCGGTCTGCAAACCCTGTCTTATGAGGAAAGGTTGCAGGATTTGGGAATGTTTAGTTTGCAAAAGAGAAGACTGAGAGGAGACTTAATAGCTGTCTACAAATATCTAAAGGGCTGTCACATTGTAGAAGGATCAACTTTATTCTCATTTGCACAAGGAAAGACTAGAAGCAATGGGATGAAACTGAATGGGAGGAGACACAGATTAGATATTAGAAAAAACTTTTTGACAGTTAGAGTGATCAATGAGTGGAACAGGCTGCCACGAGAAGTGGTGAGTTCTCCTTCAATGGAAGTCTTCAAACAGAGGCTGGACAGACATCTGACTGGGATGATTTAGCGAATCCTGCTTTGAGCAGGGGGTTGGACCAGATGGCCCAGGAGGTCCCTTCCAACTCTACGATTCTATGATTCTATGATTCTATGAATGGTATATCACGCATGGCCGTTCTATACTTCATCCGACATTATGTGTGACGCGTTTCGTCCTATCTCATCAGGGGAGTCCAGTGGGGTTCATCTGAATGGTATATCACGCATGGCCGTTCTATACTTCATCCGACATTATGTGTACATACACTCATGCATGCCTCCTTTTAAATGTTGGCGCCGTGGCGTCTTGGGAAGCCGTCACTTCCGGTCCCTGATCCACCTCACATCCTGTGTTCGGGTCGCGCGCATCATCAGCGTGCTCGCTCAACAGAGCGCATCACACGCTGAGAGCGCGTACCACCAACTGGGCATGCGCACATAGCGCTGCCCCCTCCAAAGGGAAAATGATATATATACTTTATATTATTATATTGGCGTCATTTAATTGCGGCATCACACAGCCCCTGTTGCACTATATATGCGCCTATCATTACCATCCATACAACAGCAAAATATCATCTCATGCTAATTGTGGGAGCCCCTCTAGGGTTTTAATTCTTGGAGATATTTATCATATTTTGAAGTATCCCCTACTACGATTATGTGCAGGAATTCATATATACGGGATTAGTTCCATATTAAATCAGGGGTTTTAGTTAATACAACTGCAGAGTCAACAGACTCCTTCAGAAATATATCAGTTCTAGAAAAATAGGCAGTTATGAAAATTATTGCTATGACAGTACCGACTCACTTTGACCAGATGGGCCTTATAACCACCGAAAAAGTGAAAGGGGTGCCACTATATTCTCCCTATAACAGTTCCTAGACTACCTCTCCCTACCTACCGCGGAGATTGGCACCCTAAGACCTGCGCAGATGGCGTCCACACTCAACGTCGGCTTTCCCTCACTGCTGACCCTATTAATCCCTTTGCTAGATGAAAGATACAAAGGATAGTTGATCATTAAGACCCTTTGGATATGTAGTTTGTAACCAGAAGATCCATTTTGTTTCTTTTTGAAGGATCATCTGGTCCCAATTGCCTCCACGTGTAGGTGGTCTTATTTTGTCAATACCCATAAATGTAATAGCCTTGGAGTTACCCTGATGGTATCCATTTATGTGGTTAGCAATGGACGTGTCTCTTTTATTACTGATGTCACGTATGTGTTCTCCTACTCTCCTCCGAAACTCTCTCCTGGTCTTTCCTACGTATTCCAGGCCGCATTCACATGTTGCCTTATACACCACTCCTGTGCTTTGGCAATTAATAAACTGTCTGATAGAGTACACTTTTCCAGTGTTATTACTTTTAAAGGTTTTACCCGGGGATATAGAAGCACAAGCTTTGCATTTCCCACATCTATGACATCCCAGTGGAGGTGACCCCAACCATGTCTGGTTGCACGGATTCTGAAAATGACTGTGGACCAATCTATCCCTCAGTGATCTACCTCGACGAAAGGTGACCTGAGGGGTAGGGCCCACTGTATCCCTGACATCCAAGTCCATACACAACACTGCCCAGTGTCGTTCTAAGATTTTATGTATCTCTTTAGCCCCACTAGAAAACTTCGTTATAAACCTAGAGATATTATCCTCCCGTTTCGGAGGTGCATGGCTCAATAGATCTCTTCTGTTTTTTGTCAGAGAGTTTTGGTAGGCTTCCGTTAGCACATTCTTAGGATAGCCTCTATCCAAAAACCTTTGCCTTAAATCATCAGCCTGTTCCTTATAATTGGCTGTATTTGAGCAGTTCCGACGGATTCTAAGATATTGTCCCTTCGGAATGCCTCTCTTAAGGGAGTTGGGATGCCCACTTTCCCATCTTAAGAGGGAATTTGTAGCCGTAGGTTTACGGTAGTTTTTTGTCATGAGCTCACCATTCTCGTTCTTTTGGACTAGGATGTCTAGGAATGTCAGACTGCATTTATTAACCTCATAGGTAAAATGCAAACCAATCTCATTGTCATTTAGTCCCCCAACGAACTGACCAAAGTCAACCTCTGTACCTTTCCATATGACGAACACGTCGTCTATGTAACGTACCCACATCACTATCTTCTCGCTGAATTCAGTGAATGTATCATTGAACACTATATTCTCCTCCCACCAGCCCAGGAGCAAATTTGCATACGTAGGGGCACAGAGACTCCCCATCGCAGTACCCCTGAGCTGGTGGAAGACCTTGTTATCAAACAAGAAGATATTGCTGTTCAGGCAAAATTCCAAAGCTTTCATGACAAACTCATTATGTCTATGGTATTGACAACCTCTTGTATGTAAATAACTATCAACTGCTTTAAGACCAGCATCATGAGGGATTGAGGAGTATAATGCTTCCACATCTATACTTCCCATTATCATATCAGCATCTAAACATACACCATCTAGTTTCCCAAGAAAGTCGGTAGTGTCACGCACATATGAATTTAGAGACAGGACAAATGGTCTGAGTATCTGATCGAGATATAGACCCAAATTTTGTGTGATACTGTTAATACCTGCTACAATCGGTCTCCCCTTAAGGGGATTCGTGCCTTTGTGAATTTTCGGAAGGCAATAAAACGTAGCCATAACAGGGTGCACTGGAATGAGAAAATCTCTCTCATTCACATCAATTACACCAGCATCAAAGCCTTCATTAATCAGGTTTGTTAGATTATGAACAATGTTATTAGTGGGATTACTCTGGACCACTTCATAGTTTTCACCATCATTCAATATTGCCATACACATGGACTTATATTGCATTATGTCCATCACCACTACATTTCCTCCTTTATCTGAAGGTTTAATTATGATGCTTTTGTCCTGCTCCAAAATCTTCAAACTACCCATTTCCTTATTTGTGAAATTGTGAAAATTGGCCTTAAAGGTACTTGACAAATTCATTAAATCATTCGACACAAGATTGACAAAGACATCTATCGAGCTTAAATCTCCCGTTGGGGGTGGCATTTTTGTACTCTTGTTCTTTAATTTTGTAAATGGACCCACTCCTCTATCATTGGGGTTCACATCTCCCAAATGATACAAGAAGCGTACGTCCGCCAATAACTCGTCATCAATGCCAAGCTCTGTCGATGTCTTTTTGTCCTCTCTTATAAAATGCTTTCGCCATTTCAATTTTCGTGCGAATAGGTGCAGATCTTTAATTGTCTCAAAGCAGTCATAATCAGTTGTGGGAACAAAGGATAACCCTTTACTTAGAACGCACATTTCAATTTCCGTTAATGGTCGTGTAGAGAGATTAACTACTTGAGGTTCTAAGGGGCGTTGTGGGTGTTCTGTCGACTTCTTAGGGGGTAGCTGAGGTCTAAAAAATCTCCCTGCGGGGACCTTCTACTACTCCCTCTATTACCACCCCTGTTTCCTCTACCTCTACCTCTTCCCCTCTGATACCTAGACTTTGTCTCAGTATCTGACACCTCCGCTTCAGAGGAGGAGATGTCTGTTTCTGGTATTTTAAAGTTACGACCAATGGATACTGAATATGCTTTATTTTCTCTGAATTCCAGAAGGTCCCTATTATAGATTTTATGTTTCCGTTCTTTCAAATGATATTGAAATCTTTCAAGGCTATTTTGCAGACTCAGCTCTTTAGCTGCAAAATCTGGTTCACTTGAGAATTTTTTTGTGACTTCTATCTGTTCTTTTAAAGTCTCGTTTAATTTATTTAGGGTCACCTTCTCTTCATCTAATAATACTTTCATAAGTCTAAGGGAACTTTCTGTTGCTTCTTTTTCCCACTTTGCTATAAGACCTGGGTTCTTGTATCTATAACCCGGTGCAAGAGTGATTCTTAAATGTCGTGGGACTATTCCTGCTCTGATATAATTGTCCAAACTTTGGACCTCCCACCAGGATGAAACTTGATCTTTATATGTTTTTGTCAATTCCTTGAAGGCAGCAGTGTATGAAGGAGTATATCTCTTCTGTATAAACGTACGGTCCGAAAAAACGTCTCGTGCCTCAGATACCCAAGCATTGGTATCAATCCCTACTGTTAGAAATCCTGCCATAATCTTCAATCAAAATATATATATACAGCACTAGGATATCCACTTCCAAAATTGTTTAACCAGCCAATGGATAGAATAATTATAATATACCTTTTATTGATTTTTATAAAATAAAGTGCAAGGTGCTCAAGTAACGTTAAACACAACAAAGAAGAACGCATAAATGAAAAAAGCTAGTATTGCCCATCGTTACTGAGTATCCCAATTATCAAGCATATTCATTGGGTATTTTAAATCATTCCAGAACAACCAACCTTTTCAAAAGACATAAGAATTTCTCAAAATAGTCTCTAGGCTTATCATATCATAGCATTGGCCGTTTTTATTGGAAACCGGTGTCATGCCATCAGTATGTTCCCAAATATGGCATACCCATTTCCCTCTCCTCATCAGGAGTACTGTATACTACAGGGTACAATACTGCTATACAACATAAAACAGAACCACATAACCTCAGTTATTACGTTCGCTGCGGGTTCTATGACACATACATAGTATATCAGATAAAAATGTATCTAGTGTCCTATAAAAGATATAATCCCGCATACCCTCCTTATATATCAGCAACAAATCTGAATCCACCAAGTATGCATAAATATCTTAGATAGACCGTCTCTTATATAATGAGACCAATATCTAGACACCAAAGTATTATATACAACACGGAACAATCTCACCCAATTAGCAGGGGCATTTTTTGATTGATTGCCAGTGCTCTAGAATCACTGCGTTGAGAAACACGTGATGGTGTCTCCGCAGTGTTGGATGTTGATCTCCATGAGTTCATTCATCCTCATTTTCACAGTCTTTTACTAGGCATTGCTCCTACCAGCCAGTTTCCTACTCCACGCTGATGAGGGGCAATACCCCGAAACAGCTGTCTGTGGATGGATACCATGTTTTGGCATAGGTGGTTTCCTTCATTGGAGACTGCCCTTCCCGTGGTTGTTCCTTCCCGGGGAAAGACCTGGCTGGTCATTGCTTGCATTGAGAAACATGTGATGGTGTCTCCGCGGCTTCTGTTTTGCATGTTTTGCATATTTCCCATAAGGGATGGGGGCAGTGCTCTAGAATCACTGCGTTGAGAAACACGTGATGGTGTCTCCGCAGTGTTGGATGTTGATTTCCATGAGTTCATTCATCCTCATTTTCACAGTCTTTTACTAGGCATTGCTCCTACCAGCCAGTTTCCTACTCCACACTGATGAGGGGCAATACCCCGAAACAGCTGTCTGTGGATGGATACCATGTTTTGGCATAGGTGGTTTCCTTCATTGGAGACTGCCCTTCCCGTGGTTGTTCCTTCACGGGGAAAGACCTGGCTGGTCATTGCTTGCGTTGAGAAACATGTGATGGTGTCTCCGCGGCTTCTGTTTTGCATGTTTTGCATATTTCCCATAAGGGATGGGGGCAGTGCTCTAGAATCACTGCGTTGAGAAACACGTGATGGTGTCTCCGCAGTGTTGGATGTTGATCTCCATGAGTTCATTCATCCTCATTTTCACAGTCTTTTACTGGGCATTGCTCCTACCAGCCAGTTTCCTACTCCACACTGATGAGGGGCAATACCCCGAAACAGCTGTCTGTGGATGGATACCATGTTTTGGCATAGGTGGTTTCCTTCATTGGAGACTGCCCTTCCCGTGGTTGTTCCTTCCCGGGGAAAGACCTGGCTGGTCATTGCTTGCGTTGAGAAACATGTGATGGTGTCTCCGCGGCTTCTGTTTTGCATATTTCCCATAAGGGATGGGGGCAGTGCTCTAGAATCACTGCGTTGAGAAACACGTGATGGTGTCTCCGCAGTGTTGGATGTTGATCTCCATGAGTTCATTCATCCTCATTTTCACAGTCTTTTACTAGGCATTGCTCCTACCAGCCAGTTTCCTGTTCCACACTGATGAGGGGCAACACCCCGAAACAGCTGTCTGTGGATGGATACCATGTTTTGGCATAGGTAACATAGTAACATAGTTATTAAGGTTGAAGGGAGACTTTAAGTCCATCTAGTTCAACCCATATCCTATCCTAACTTGCCCTAACATGTTGATCCAGAGGAAGGCAAAAAAACCCCATGTGGCAACAGTAAGCTTCACACTGGGGAAAAAAATTCCTTCCCGACTCCACATACGGCAATCAGACTAGCTCCCTGGATCAACGCAATATTAAGGAAACTAGTGTATATACCCTGTAATATTATACTTTGCAAGAAAGGCATCCAGTCCCTTCTTAAATTTTAGTAGGGAATCACTCATTACAACATCATATGGCAGAGAGTTCCATAGTCTCACTGCTCTTACAGTAAAGAATCTGCGTCTGTGAGTATGCTTAAACCTTCTTCCCTCCAGACGTAGAGTATGCCCCCTTGTCCCTGTCACAGGTCTAAGAGTAAAAAGATCATTAGATAGGTCTTTGTATTGTCCCCGCATATACAGTGGGGCAAAAAAGTATTTAGTCAGTCAGCAATAGTGCAAGTTCCACCACTTAAAAAGATGAGAGGCGTCTGTAATTTACATCATAGGTAGACCTCAACTATGGGAGACAAACTGAGAAAAAAAAATCCAGAAAATCACATTGTCTGTTTTTTTTTCATTTTATTTGCATATTATGGTGGAAAATAAGTATTTGGTCAGAAACAAAATTTCATCTCAATACTTTGTGATATATCCTTTGTTGGCAATGACAGAGGTCAAACGTTTTCTGTAAGTCTTCACAAGGTTGCCACACACTGTTGTTGGTATGTTGGCCCATTCCTCCATGCAGATCTCCTCTAGAGCAGTGATGTTTTTGGCTTTTCGCTTGGCAACACGGACTTTCAACTCCCTCCAAAGGTTTTCTATAGGGTTGAGATCTGGAGACTGGCTAGGCCACTCCAGGACCTTGAAATGCTTCTTACGAAGCCACTCCTTCGTTGCCCTGGCGGTGTGCTTTGGATCATTGTCATGTTGAAAGACCCAGCCACGTTTCATCTGCAATGCCCTTGCTGATGGAAGGAGGTTTGCACTCAAAATCTCACGATACATGGCCCCATTCATTCTTTCATGTACCCGGATCAGTCGTCCTGGCCCCTTTGCAGAGAAACAGCCCCAAAGCATGATGTTTCCACCACCATGCTTTACAGTAGGTATGGTGTTTGATGGATGCAACTCAGTATTCTTTTTCCTCCAAACACGACAAGTTGTGTTTCTACCAAACAGTTCCAGTTTGGTTTCATCAGACCATAGGACATTCTCCCAAAACTCCTCTGGATCATCCAAATGCTCTCTAGCAAACTTCAGACGGGCCCGGACATGTACAGGCTTAAGCAGTGGGACACGTCTGGCACTGCAGGATCTGAGTCCATGGTGGCGTAGTGTGTTACTTATGGTAGGCCTTGTTACATTGGTCCCAGCTCTCTGCAGTTCATTCACTAGGTCCCCCCGCGTGGTTCTGGGATTTTTGCTCACTGTTCTTGTGATCATTCTGACCCCACGGGGTGGGATTTTGCGTGGAGCACCAGATCGAGGGAGATTATCAGTGGTCTTGTATGTCTTCCATTTTCTAATTATTGCTCCCACAGTTGATTTCTTCACTCCAAGCTGGTTGGCTATTGCAGATTCAGTCTTCCCAGCCTGGTGCAGGGGTACAATTTTGTTTCTGGTGTCCTTTGACAGCTCTTTGGTCTTCACCATAGTGGAGTTTGGAGTCAGACTGTTTGAGGGTGTGCACAGGTGTCTTTTTATACTGATAACAAGTTTAAACAGGTGCCATTACTACAGGTAATGAGTGGAGGAAAGAGGAGACTCTTAAAGAAGAAGTTACAGGTCTGTGAGAGCCAGAAATCTTGATTGCTTGTTTCTGACCAAATACTTATTTTCCACCATAATATGCAAATAAAATGAAAAAAAAACAGACAATGTGATTTTCTGGATTTTTTTTTCTCAGTTTGTCTCCCATAGTTGAGGTCTACCTATGATGTAAATTACAGACGCCTCTCATCTTTTTAAGTGGTGGAACTTGCACTATTGCTGACTGACTAAATACTTTTTTGCCTCACTGTATTTATACATTGTAATAAGATCACCCCGAAGCCTCCGATTCTCCAAACTAAATAACCCCAAGTGTAATAACCTGTCTTGGTATTGCAGACCCCCTAGTTCCCTAATAACCTTGGTCGCTCTTCTCTGCACCCGCTCCAGTTCAGCTATATCTTTTTTATACACCGGAGACCAGAACTGTACACAGTATTCTAAGTGTGGTCGCACTAGTGACTTATATAGAGGTAAAATTATGTTCTCCTCATGAGCATCTATGCCTCTTTTAATGCATCCCATTATTTTATTTGCCTTTGCAGCAGCTGCCTGACACTGGCCGCTAAATGTGAGTTTGTCGTCCACCCATACACCCAGGTCTTTTTCAGTGACTGTTTTGCCCAGTGTTTTACAATTAAGCACATAATTATACATCTTGTTCGTTCTACCCAAGTGCATGACCTTACATTTATCCCCATTAAAGCTCATTTGCCATTTATCAGCCCAAGCTTCGAGTTTACATAAATCCTCCTGTAATATAAAATTGTCCTCCTCTGTATTGATTACCCTGCAGAATTTAGTGTCATCTGCAAATATTGAAATTCTACTCTCTATGCTCCCTACAAGGTCATTAATAAATATGTTAAAAAGAATCGGGCCCAAAACTGACCCCTGTGGTACCCCACTGCTAACTGTGACCCAGTCTGTGTGTGCTCCATTAATAACCACCCTTTGTTTCCTATCTCTGAGCCAGCTCTTAACCCACCTACACATATTTTCCCCTATCCCCATTGTTCTCATTTTATGTATCAACCTTTTGTGTGGCACCGTATCAAAAGCTTTTGAAAAGTCCATGTACACCACGTCCACTGAATTCCCTTGGTCCAGTCCGGAACTTACCTCTTCATAAAAGCTTATCAGATTAGTCTGACAGGAACGGTCCCTTGTAAACCCATGCTGATATTGGGTCATAAGGTTATTCTTCCCCAGATACTCCAGTATAGTATCTCTTAGAAAACCCTCCAGGATTTTACCCACAGTTGAGGTTAAACTTACTGGCCTATAATTTCCAAGTTCAGTTTTTGTCCCCTTTTTGAATATTGGCACCACATTTGCTATACGCCAGTCCTGTGGTACAGACCCTGTTATTATAGAATCTTTAAAGATTAAAAATAATGGTCTATCTATGACTGTGCTTAATTCCTGCAGTACTCGGGGGTGTATCCCATCCGGGCCCGGGGATTTGTCAATTTTAGTGATTTTTAGACACCGCCGTACTTCCTGCTGGGTTAAGCAGGTGACATTTAACGGAGAATTTTTATCCCTGATCACGTTATCCGTCATGGGATTTTCTTGTGTAAATACTGTTGAAAAAAAGTCATTTAGCATATTGGCTTTTTCCTCATCCTCATTCACCATTTCACCCAGACTATTTTTAAGGGGGCCAACACTATCATTTTTTAGCTTCTTACTATTTATGTAGGTGGTTTCCTTCATTGGAGACTGCCCTTCCCGTGGTTGTTCCTTCCCGGGGAAAGACCTGGCTGGTCATTGCTTGCGTTGAGAAACATGTGATGGTGTCTCCGCGGCTTCTGTTTTGCATATTTCCCATAAGGGATGGGGGCAGTGCTCTAGAATCACTGCGTTGAGAAACACGTGATGGTGTCTCCGCAGTGTTGGATGTTGATCTCCATGAGTTCATTCATCCTCATTTTCACAGTCTTTTACTAGGCATTGCTCCTACCATCCATTTTCCTACTCCACACTGATGAGGGGCAATACCACGAAACAGCTGTCTGTGGATGGATACCATGTTTTGGCATAGGTGGTTTCCTTCATTGGAGACTGCCCTTCCTGTGGTTGTTCCTTCCCGGGGAAAGACCTGGCTGGTCATTGCTTGCGTTGAGAAACATGTAGCCGAAAAAATTAGATTAAACAATGATATTAAAGGCTTTGAAATGCCATCACGAAATTTTAAAATTGGGTTATTCGCAGATGATCTCTTCCTCACACTTTTTGATCCCGCAAATTCCATTAAAGCCCTTTCAGATGAACTAGAAAAATTCTCCAGAGCATCCTATTTTAAGATAAACCCACACAAATCCAAATTTATAACTCTAAACATGAAACAATCCGAAATAAAGACTCAAACCTAGTTCATTTGGGAGGAAAAAGAGATTGTCTATCTAGGGATTAGAATAGCAGGATCAATCCAAGCCACAGTTAGGGCCAATTTAGACAGCATTATAAAGACTATTACAGGCAATCTATCCTTTTTGGCTCAGTTAGAGACTTCCATTTTTGGGAAGATACTGGCAGTCAAAGCCTTTATCCTTCCCAAAATTTTATACATATTTAGGACTTTGCCAGTTAGCTTTCCACTCCAATCTATTGATAAAATTCAAGAGCTCATCCGACTATTTACTTGGATAGGTAAGAAAGCAAGAATATCTGCAGACTTACTTTATAAAAATAAAAATCATGGGGGCGCAGGACTGCCCAACATATACGCTTATTATCAGGCCTCACTTATTAAACAGAGCTGGCACTGGTTTATGGAAAACATGACACATCCGTCTTGGTATGGCTTGGGGAGATGCTAGTGATAGAGGTTCCACGCGAAAGCTTTTCTTTTACTTCCTTCTGCAAAAGCCCAGTGCAAACTCATCGCATCCTATATTTCGGTCGACAATCTCAGCCTGGAGGGAACTCATTAAGCCGACTAAAAATATAAAAAAAACAGAGCAAATCTTAAAACTACCCCATCTTCATTTGCACTGATGGATGAATTCCCGATGCCGGAGGTATGGGGGAAATCTGGAATCAAAAAGGTGGGGGATGTTTTTAGTGGAGTGGAGTTCTTGAAATTCAGTGAGATCAAGGCTAAATATAATCTACCGTCATCAGAGCTGGTCTTTTACACCATGTTGAAAGACAGAATTTTGAAAATCATAAAAGGGAAGACTTTAAATTATGAAATGCTAACTTCACTGTTGTGCAACCTTAAAAATAAAATCCTCTGGAGTCTGCGTAATTTGTATAGATCTGTCGTCAAGGACCTAACGAGCCACAAAAACATATACATGAAGAGATGGGAGTCCGATTTAGGTGCTGATATCCGTCTCGAAAATTGGAACGATGCCATCAAATTCACTTACAATTCCAACATATCAATGGGTCTTCACGAGGGTTATTTTAAACTGTTAAATAGGTGGTACTATATCTCAACAAGGTTATCACATTTTAACACAGAATTATCTTCCTTGTGCTGGAGAGGCTGTGGACATCAAGGGAACCTCTACCATATATTTTGGGGTTGTTCAAAGATCAAAAACCTCTGGTTCCAGGTCACACAGCACATTAACCTCATTGCTAAGGACTGCACAATTACGCCTGAAAGAGCACTTCTTTCTTTAGACATGGAACAATTTGATGATTCGGTAAGACATATTATCATCCACATCCTCTTAGTGACTAAGACCATGTTGGCACAATGGTGGAAGAAAGTCGAGGTTCCTAAGTTTTCGGACGTACTTGATAAAATAGGCCAACATAGTGATTTAGAACTCAGATTTGCGATTAACAACAATCACATCCACAAATATACAAAAAAATGGAAGACTTGGAAAAACAAATTCCATATCAAATACACCTATTAAGAGGTATTATATTTTGAGGCCTAAACATGGCCGTTGTAGTACCGGGATGTTGTATCTCCTTCCAAGATTGTTACCCCATAATAAGAATTGGCGATTTTCTTTTCCTTTTTTTTTGTTATTTGCTATATGCTATTTAATGCCTATTTGTGGGTTCTCTAGTTTTAATTTTTTTCCGTACCTGTACAAGGTTCTTTACTTCCCATTCCCTTTCCTCCCTTCCTACCTTCCTTCCCTTACCCTGTTTAATGACTGAAAGCCAATAAAATTATTTGAAAATAAAAATAAAAATAAAAAAAAGGAAAACAAATGAAATCTTAGAAAAAGAGTTTGTGACACCAGTTGGAGTGTTCGACTGTAAGATAGCCAATACTGAGGATGATCACTGGGGGGGTAGATGATGATGGCAGTGCAGGTGTTTAACCCCCTCCAACTAGGGCTGGCCCCCAGAGATAGTGATGAAAGTAGATGGTTCAGAGTAACAAGGCAGGAGACAAGGAAAGTCACTTTATCATTTACTGAAGTCCAGATGCAGTTCAGAGGATAAAATACAACTCTCTCACCAGTCTGCTTGTTAGGCTGACAGAACACACCAAGTAATAAAAAGATAATGAGGTGCGTTCGCAGCATGGGGTCCACCGTGCAGAGATGGAAAACTGCTGCTTAGTAATGGCGGAGTATTAAGTGAACACCGGCGGGTTAACCACTGACCTGATGTGCACAGGGGTGAGCTCTGTTACTTCACAGAGCCGCTAACAGAAATGCCGGAGGCTGTTAACCCCACAGGACTCGGCAGAGAAAGCGCATAGTGTAAGGTCACAGGACTCTTAGACCGCAGGACTGGAGTCCCTCTAGACTGCGACCGCGGTGCCAGCTAAATATAACGCGTGCAAGTGTGCACAGTGCCGCTCCGGCGGATGCCACTGATCGCCCAGGATTGGGCCAGATAAGCGCAGGTTGCACAAGGCGTTGCACAGGCGTGACTGTCATTTGCCTCAGTACAATAGTGCCCTGCAGTGGGCGACACCATCGGACGCTAGTGTGCAGAAGGCTGGACTGCACTGTCGTGTATACAGTAGCCCATGAGAGGCGCTGACTCGAACCGCAGAACCCTAACAACAAACACAACCAAGGGTAGGGGTTTCATAAGGAGTCAGTCACCAGATACATGCATCCATCATCATACACTCCATAAGTATTTGAGTCTATACTAGCTCATGGCCAAGAGGCCATGCAAACCTTTTGTAGCAGCTGGAGAAGGACCTGGGCATGTGACCTCTGATCTCCAATGGGAGATCATCCCATGGGCGTGCTCAGTGGACCGAAAGAAGGCCTTAGTCCCTGGAGTTGTTTGCTGTAGACCAACATGCGTTGCTTTAGCTGGAACAGAAGTGGCAACAGCAAGCAAACCCACAAAGCTGGTCTGAGCAGAGCGCCGGGATCGACGAGTCTGCTGATCAGGCTCCTCTATGGCCAGAGAGGAATGGGAGACCACCGAAGGCAAGGCTCGGGATTTCTGTTGTGCAGCGACAGACACCTAACACTGCTCTGCACGATGGGCGTTATCTCTCTCTCTGCTGTGGTTCAGTGTAAACTTCCTGCTGTTCTAATGCATTCAGGGACAAAGGTTTCCCAGAGTCTGAAACTACCAGTACTCACAGCGTTTTCTGCCCTGGCAACATACAGCTTGAATTCTGTGTGAAGCACATGCTCGTTCTGGCATAATCCCTCAATGATTCTCGGTTGCAGTAGTTTTCCTGGGATAAGACACTCACTGCTGGTTGTATAAACCACACAGTCTCTCAGCTTACCATTTGTCTCTAAAAGCATAGATGGCCTAGGGGCTGAATCCCTGATTCTCCTCAGCATTGTTCCTGTAGAGAGCACATGTAACGGCTCCCAGAACATTCTCCATTTTTTCACACCGATTTCCTCCCAGAACAACTAAAAACTCCTCCCCTCCCAGTTAGGGTATCTCTGCAAAGCTCTCAGCTTCAGGCAAGTAAGGTAGTGGGGTAAAATTGTGTGTGCAGTTGTCTCCAGAAGAGAAAGCATAACTCCCATCATTTACAAAACACACATAAAATAGTACATATTTGACCATTTTGTGGTGGCAAAGACACAGGGCGCCACATTCCCCCCTAGCTAAAGGTAGCACGTCCTCTGGCTACACCATGGAATGTAAGATTATAACACAATGACGTAACATTTAACCTGAGTATAGGCGAACAGTCACATTAACTGAGTCATGGATTACAGCCCAAAAACCACTTCTGATTGGTTGGATCATCCCTGAGTGCAGCTGCAGGGCACAAAGACCATAATATAAGATTCACTGCACTGGCTGTTTTAGGTGGCTTCCTGCCAAGGCACGTGAATGGGTTTTCCTCTCAAGTTTATGAGTCTTTACAATAGTTCTTGTAGTAGAATAATTTGTATCAATTACTGAAATCTCACATTAGTCCATGTGGGCACAACTTCTTAAACATTTTTAATAACATTACATAAGGCATAGTTCAATATAAGTACAAATTCAAAACTAACTTATTAATCTTAATACTCTATGAGAATATTTTATAAATCATTTTGATAGCAAGAAGGGGTTTGGCCCTGCGTGCTACGCTGTGATCTGAACAAAATAGGAAAGCTAGGCAACTTCCTATGACTCTTTGAACCTACCACGGGTACAATAGGTTCACTGCTGACTGTGGGCAAGTTTTCTTATTCTTCCACATGCAAAGTGTCAGTGGTTGGAATTAGCATTTTGTCGCTTCCAGAACAGTTTGATGTCTCTGGTAAAGACCGTTGTGGGAACACCATCACTGGAACTACCACCGCATTGTCAACTTGTAGCAAAGAACTAGGGAATTCACCTAGGACAGTGTAAATCTTTGTGTCAGTCTTTTCTATTAGCTGAGGATTTTCCTTAGTCTCAACTCTTTCACTCAATTGTGCTGGACATACTTTCAGATTGTCTCTTGATATGGTAGTACACGTTTTTCCGCCGTCTTTGGAGATGGCACACACTTTGCTGTTGTCATAGCTAGATGGTTGAATAGTATAAGGTTGGGCCTCCCATTGGTCATCTAACTTGTGGTTTCTTCTCTTTTTCCTTAACACTTGTTCACCTGGTGGTAAGGGGATTGCCACAGCATGTCTATTACAGTTCGCTTCCTATTTTTGCCTAGCTTGAGCAAGACTTTCCTCTAGACATTGTTGAACCTTTTGATACTGTAATTGTCTTTCTGTGTTTCAATCAGTGTCCATTTGGCTGGATATCGCTTCAGGAGTTAGGACTCCCATTTCTAGGTCATTGGGGAGTTTGCCTGGCCGTGCTCGCATCAAGTAACCTGGGGTATATCCTGTTGAGCTAGTTGGGATATGAATGTACATTTCGATCAAATCAGGCAATTTCTCAGGCCATTGGTTCCTTGTTAATGCATTTGGAATCTATGTTTTCTGTATTCTATTAATACCCAAAAAGACAAGATTGCTACTATCTACTGGTAGCTTATGGAATCCATATTTTCTGTGGTCTATTAATACCCAAAAAGACAAGACTTGCTACTATATATTGGTTATACAAGAGGTTTCTCTATGTTTACATTTAATAGCCTGTGGTCTAAGGCCACTAATTCCAGAGGTTGCTTAGTGATGATGGGCTGCAAGGGGGCCCTTTGACTGGTAGAATTCTTCCTTCTGAGATTACATGGGCCGCATTCCCTACACCACTGTTCAAAGGACCATCTCATACCTGTCCAGAAGAAGTGGTCGCAGATGACTACTTCTAGCATTTTCCAACCAAAGTGTCCCGCTTGATTGTGGTAAGCTTCCAAAACCATAGGCACGCCGTTTCTGGGGACCACGATCTGCCATACCAGTTCATGCGTACGTGGGTTAATAGCTCTTCGGACCAACTTGCCTTCAAAAGTGAACAGCTTCTTTCTCTCTTTCCACAACTGTTGGACATCTGCAGGCGCATCAGGAGCTGGAGATGAATTTGCTTCACCAAGGAGTTCTTTGACAATACATATAGCCGGGTCACTGCTCTGCATCTCTGCCCAAATATGGTGGGGGGTAGTGGGTTAAGAGAAACTTCGTGAATGGCAAAACTTCTCCGTGTCACGCAGTTAGAGTCTTGGGAGGCACCGTGGCGGTGAAATGCCGGCATCTTTATTTCTTCCAGGTCTGCTAGATCTTCTACTGGATCAGGAGCATTTGGCATATGGGACAAGGCATCGGCATTGGCGTTTTTAGTGCCAGCTCGGTATTTAATGACAAACTTATAATTGAACAGCCGAGCCATCCATCTTTGTTCCAAGTCGCCGAGCCTGGCGGTCTCCAGATGGGTCAACAGACTGTTGTCCATATAGATGGTGAATTTAGATGAGGCCAAATAGTGCTTGAACCCCTCGGTTACTGCCCAAATGATAGCCAAGAATTCTAACTTGAAGGAGCTACAGTTGGTAGAGTTCATCTCAGTAGGACCAAGCTTCCGACCGGCATAAGCAATGACTTTCTCCTTACCCTGCTGCTCATGAGACAGGACAGCTCCTAACTCAACATTGCTGGCATCGGTTTGCAGGATAAATGGCCGATCATAGTCTGGAAACGCTAAGATCTCTTCTCCAGTAAGTGCTTGCTTAAGGCTTTTGAACAACTCATCGAACCTAGCATCCCACTCTATCAGAGGACTCTTACCTCTGGCCTTTTTGGCTTGGCCAACTAGGAGGTCTTGAAGGGGGGCTGCCAATTTAGTAAAGTCTTTAATAAAGCATCTGTAATATCCCACTAGCCCTAGGAATTGTCTGATCTCTTGGATGTTGGTGGGTACTTGCCAGTCTCTAATGACAGTCACTTTGTCTGGGTCATTTCTACTCCCTGTGCACTCATGACATAACCTAAATTCTGCACTTAGGGCTTTAGGAGATGACATTTGGATGGTTTTACCTTTAAGCCAAAGTTGGACAATGCCTCAAAGACCTTGGCCAGGTGTTGCAGATGTTCCTCATAGTTCCTGGAATATACAATCACATTATCCAAGTACAATAGCACAGTCTCAAAGTTCATATGTCCAAGGCAACATTCCATAATTCTCTGAAAGGTCCCAGGAGCACTGCTCAATTCGAACGGCATGTAATTAATCTCACATAGCCCCATAGGAGTAGTGAATGCAGTTTTTCCTGTGTCTGCCTTAGCAACAGGAACCTGCCAGAACCCACTGGTTAAGTCCAGAGTGGAGAAGTACCTAGATGATTTTAACGCTGCTAGGGACTCCTCTAGGCGCGGTGAGGGGTATGCATCTTTGTGAGTAATTTTGTTAAGTTGTCTGTAATCTACACACACGCGCATGGTATCATCTTTCTTTTTGACTAACACCAGGGGAGTCGCCAAAGACTGTAGCTATCCCTGATTACCCCTGCTTGTTTCATTTCCTTTAGCATACCTTTTGCACACTGATAATGAGCTGGAGGTACGGGACGATACCTCTCTTTGATAGGTGGGTGATCTCCTGTGGGGATATTATGTTGAAACCATTTTAACTGCCCAAAATCCAAGGGATGCTTACTGAAAACCCTCTCGTATTCTTGTACCACCCGCTTTACTCCATTTCTCTGATGTACAGGAGTGGAGTCTGTGCCAACATGTTTTTTTTTGGAAATATTCGTCCATCTGAACAAAAGAGCCATTGCCATTCGTCACTTTGGACGGATCCAAGGGTTCAACAGCCTGAATATCATTGTTGCTGACTGTGAATAGTTTGGCTATGGTTGCATAACGGGGCAAGTGAGCTTCCTCCTCCCCACAGTTCAGAACACGTATCGGAACCCTGCCCTTTTTAACATTAACAATTCCCCTGGCTGTCATTATAGTAGGTCTGCTATCTGAATAGACTAGTTCAAGGAGGGCTTGGTAGTCCCGTCCTCTGATGCCTATGGCTGCTCTGCACCAGATGAGAGTCTCACTCCTGGGGAGAAGCATAATGGAGTTGGGATCACTCACCCTTATGTTACCAGTCTCTCGACCTGTTAACTCCACCTGAGGGCATGCTGCTCTTTGTACGGGGCTGACTCGGCTATGTCTTGCAAAATGGCGATGACCTCACTTAAACAATTTTCAATCACATTTGTGCCCAATGTTGTGATAGGTTGACACTCTTCTCTTTCCACATCTACCAACATGAGACCTTGAGCTTTGAGCTCCACCTTCCCCACTTTACTGACAACCTCTTTGTACCCCACCTGTGTCAGAGGTTGACCATTACTGGCTATTAATGACAAGTCACCATCAGGAAGTCGGGTGAAATGAGCATCAGTACAATATCTCTGGTACAGTGTGTGAGGCATTGTGGTTACCTGTGATCCAGTGTCCATGAGGGCGGTGAAGGGGATACCATCAACTGCCACGGATACAAGTGGACGTCCTCCAACATACCTGTTTCTCCAGTTAGTTGGACCAGATTGTCTTACTCCTGGGGGTTGGTCCTCTCTCCCAGGGGTCGCCCATTTAAAGGACATTCTCTTTCGATATGATCAACCTTATGGCACCGTCTGCAGATGGGTCTTCCGGAAGGGCCAAATCGGTCAGTACATCTCCTGCCAGGGTGGGTCAGTCGTCGCTGTTTAGTAATTGCAGGTACGCAGGATGCAGTGACGAGACGGGAGACGGGATGAACTTTAAGATGTATCTTTCATGTATATATAGATGCCTATAGGGGCTATCTCGAGCAACCAAACAAGCTAACAACAGTTATCCTCGCAGGGATCAAAACAAGAATACACTGGTAACATGAACACAACTAACCCGGCAAAGACCGGTCACTATAGGGCCGCGGTATGGCCGACTACGGGTCCTGAATATTAACTACTACGTGTCACTTATCCTCTCTGACATCCGGCAGAGTGGTGATCAGTGATGCTTCGGCGTTTCAGCCGCTGGGCCCAGCCGACGAGGATCTGGTGGAAACTTTGGGCGTTCCTATGCCCAGGTGAAGTGGGGGCACAGCAGGCCCCTGGAGAGTTCCTCTACGTTGCGCCTCCCAGCGGAGGCGGTACGGCGTTGCCCAGGGACTGGACAATGTAGGCCGCAGCCACAAGATGGGGACGGGCAGCGGCAGCCGCGGGTTGCGGCAAACAGGCCGCAGCCAAGCTGCGAAGGCCGCAGGCGGCAGCGCACAGGCTGCTGCCATGGGCTGGAGTGAGGCGGCGGCTGTGGGCAGCAGTGGACAGGCCGCAGCCATGGGCTGGAGTGGAGCAGTGAGTCTCCCTTCAGTCTCTCGAGTCGCTGCTCTCTCTTTGCTCTTGCTCCCTCAAGCTTCCTTGCTCCTTCTCTCCTGCTCTGTCGACTGCCCTCTCCTGGTGTCCTCAGCCTTACTGGCTCCTCCCCCAACCTTTCTAGAACTCTCTGTGGTCTGTCCCCTAATTATGTCCCCTAGAAACAGTCCCCCTAGGAACCTTGGTGACAGTCCCCTTGGTTCCGGCCCGGGCACACAGTGGGAACTCCTCCTCCTATACTCCCCCATCCTGTATGCTTGCCAGTCCTCGGGCGAGGGCTTGGGAAGGCCTGGGCCGGTTTCTTGAGACAAAAGTTTCTTCTGCCACACGAACTGATCCTGTTCATAGCGTTCGGGGGGTTGGCCAGCTGTTGACCACTTCGAGCGCCGTGGTTCGACTGTGGTGGAGTCCTCTGGGGTGGTGGAAGGTGGCGGGTCGACCGGGTTTGGTGGGTCGACTGGGTCCGCTGGAATATTATCTCTCGAAGTGCCCGCTTGTACTGCTGGGAGGTCCTCATCCCATACTGCTGGCGAAGGTTCTGAGACCTGAGGAGGGGCCTCGGGTCGTGCGGGGTCGGTGGAGGTACATGGTCTTAACATATTACGGTGTACGGTACGGGTTGGGTGGACCCCACCTTTTTCAGATTGTATTTCTTACATGGGCCCATCGGGGCTTACTCTGCGCAACACCCGATAGGGATTTTCTTCCCAGCGGGGTTCAAACTTGTTCTGAGGGCTCTGATCTCGTACGAGTACCCAGTCTCTGGCCTGGAGGTCGATAGATTGAGGTAGAGTCCCTCTTGGATGTTTCAGGTCCTGAAGTTTTGTGTGGACGAGTCGGTGCAGGATTTGCAGCCGATGTCGGTGGTTCCGGACCCACGAGGAGACCCCCGTCCATGGTTGTTTCTCTTCTGGATTTAACTTCACCTCCGTGATTCCCTTGGCTATTCGGCCAAATAGCAGCGAGTAAGGGGTGTAACTGGTGACTCGGTGTACCCGGTTGTTATAAACCCACACAAATTCAGGGATGTATTCAGGCCAGCGTGCCTTTCGGTCACTCTCTAGGGTGCGTAACATTTGGATTAATGTCCGATTAAATCGTTCGCAGGCTCCATTCCCTGCGGGAATTTATTGATACCATCTAGGAGGTGCAGCTCTTCCATGACTTTTCCCAGGAAACATGCACCCTGATCTGAATGGATCCTTTGGGGGCAGCCGTATACTTGGATAAAGTTTTTACAAATCGCGTAGGTGGCTGACTCCGCAGTTTGATCTCGAGTAGGGGTTACCACGGCTAATTTGGTGAAATGGTCCACCATGACGAGACAGTGTTCATACCCCTGGTGCACGGGGCCAATGATCAAATAGTCTATCATTAAGAGTTCGAGGGGTGCTGACGTTACTATTGTCTATATTGGGGCCCGTTGTGCGGGTGGTTTAGTTAGCTCACACAGACAGCGCGCACGGCAAGCTTCTTCCACTGCGTCCTGCAAGCGAGGATGGTAGGCCAGCTGTTGCAAACACTGAAAAGTCTTTTGAGCCCCAAAATGAGCCCCGTTTTCGTGGGCCTCTCGAGCTAGTTCACTAAGTTGGGCTCCCGGTACTACTACCTGCCAAGCTATCGCTGATTTCGTCCGCGACACTGCTTTTCGGTACAATAGTCCTCCTCTGATTACCAATTTCTCCCATTGACGTAGCATTAACAAAGTATCCTGAGTCAAAGTCTGCCTCTGAGTGTCGTTAGGTATTTTGCCAGTGGCCACCCATTGACGCAGAGGCCCAATCTCACCATCTTCCTGTTGCTGCTGGTCCATTTGTCCCAGGATTGTTCTAACAGGCCCCTAGTGAGTCCTATGTGGGATTGTTCTCAGGTCGTAGCTGTGAGTCTAGCGGGGCCAGAGCGAATGGCGTCTCTTCTCCTAGTTTGTTGTTTCGGTTTTGCCCCGAGGTTGTACGTCAAATCCTGGAGAGGGCGTCCACATGCACATTCTCTGCTCCCTGTTTATAGAAGATCTTGTATTTGAACTTGGCCATTCGGGCCACCCATCGTTGCTCCAGGGCCCCTAAGTTGGCATTATCGAGGTGGACCAGCGGGTTGTTGTCAGTTCATACCACCACCTCAGAGCCCGCCAGGTACTCTGCGAACCGCTCCGTCATGGCACACTACCGCGAGGAGCTCGAGCCTAAAGGAGCTGTAATTGTTGGGATTACGTTCGGAGTCATGGAGTGATCGACTACCGTAAGCGATCACTCTTTCTCGGCCGTCTTGGACTTGTGACAACACAGCTCCTAGCCCTTGTAGACTCCCGTCGGTGTGCAGTATGAACGGCTGCGAGAAATCCGCATAAGCTAACACCGGGGCGTCCGAGAGTGCGGCTTTGAGATCTCGGAAGGCCTCCTCCTGCGGTTCCCGCCTTTGAATCTTCCATCCATTTGCTCTGGCAGGGGCCCCCTTCAGCAGGTCTTGCAGGCCTCGGGCTTGAGGGGTAACATAGTAACATAGAAACATAGATATTAAGGTTGAAGGAAGACTTTAAGTCCATCTAGTTCAACCCATATCCTATCCTAACTTGCCCTAACATGTTGATCCAGAGGAAGGCAAAAAAAACCCATGTGGCAAACAGTAAGCTTCACATTGGGGAAAAAATTTCCTTCCCGACTCCACATACGGCAATCAGACTAGCTCCCTGGATCAACGCAATATTAAGGAAACTAGTGTATATACCCTGTAATATTATACTTTTCAAGAAAGGCATCCAGTCCCTTCTTAAATTTTATTAGGTAATCACTCATTACAACATCATATGGCAGAGAGTTCCATAGTCTCCCTTCTCTTACAGTAAAGAATCCGCGTCTGTGAGTATGCTTAAACCTTCTTTCCTCCAGACGTAGAGGATGCCCCCTTGTCCCCGTCACAGGTCTAAGAGTAAAAAGCTCATTAGGAGGGTCTTTGTACTGTCCCCTCATATATTTATACATTGTAATAAGATCACCCCTAAGCCTTTGATTTTCCAAACTAAATAACCCCAAGTGTAAAAACCTGTCTTTGTATTGCAGACCCCCTAGTTTCCTAAAAACCTTGGTCGCTCTTCTCTGCACCCGCCCCAGTTCAGCTATGTCTTTCTTATTCACCGGAGACCAGAACTGTACACAGTATTCTAAGTGTGGTCGCACTAGTGACTTATATAGAGGTAAAATTATGTTCTCCTCATGAGCATCTATGCCTCTTTTAATGCATCCCATTATTTTATTTGCCTTTGCAGCAGCTGCCTGACACTGGCCACTAAATGTGAGTTTGTCGTCCACCCATACACCCAGGTCTTTTTCAATGACAGTTTTACCCAGTGTTTTACAATTAAGCACAATTATACATCTTGTTCGTTCTACCCAAGTGCATGACCTTACATTTATCCCCATTAAAGCTCATTTGCCATTTATCAGCCCAAGCTTCTAGTTTACATAAATCCTCCTGTAATATAAAATTGTCCTCCTCTGTATTGATTACTGTGCAGAGTTTAGTGTCATCTGCAAATATTGAAATTCTGCTCTCTATGCAACCTACAAGGTCATTAATAAATATGTTAAAAAGAAGCGGGCCCAAAACTGACCTCTGTGGTACCACACTGCTAACCATGACCAAGTCCGAGTGTGCTCCATAAAAAAACACCCTTTGTTTCCAATCCCTGGGCCAGGTTTAACCCACTTACACATATTTTCCTGTTATGAATGAGTCACCGTAGGAGGCAAAAACAGAAATGCTAGCTAAGTCCAGAAAACCAGAGAAGTTGGCAGCTATCGGATTGCAGACCCCTGAACCTATCAACAACAACTAGCAGTAGCCGTGGGGGGTTCCTACAATGCCCTAGACCCCTCAATCACGGCCAGAGAACTGCCTAGCCTAAAGACAGAAAGGGAAATCTAAACTGCCCCAGAGCAGACCCCAAAGCAATAGGCAGCCCCCAACATATAATGACGGTGAAGCAAGATGAAAAAACACTAACACAGATAGAAAGATAGACTGAGCAAATGATGGGGCCCAAGCTAACTAGATAGGACAGGATAGGAAAGCTGCTGTCTGCAATCCGCGAAAAACCCTATCAAAATAAGAGCCAACAGACTGACAGGGAAAAAGGCCCTGAAGACGCTAGGCTTCAAAAAGACTATGTCAGTACTCAGGTATTTTCTGAAGACAGAGCAAACCGACAAAAAAGGAATTCAGCTCACCCCAGCAGGGAATAGCAGAATCCAGAAAAGCAAGGCAAACTAAAACCAAAACACAAATGCAAAAAGGCAAAGCAGAAAACTTAGCTTTAGAGGAGCAGGAATCAGACTGGTCTCCTAGAATTCCACAGAGAAATCACCAGCGAGGCAGAAGGGCGTCGGCTGCCTTATATCCAGTCAGAGATCCCCGTCGCCCAGTCATCCTCTCCCAGCTCAGGTGCTTGGTAATCAGACTCACTATCTTCCTTCACCAGAAGAGGGAGTTCATCAGACCTCAATGGTGAAGGGGAAAATGACCTCATAACATTTTCCCCTATCCCCATTGTTCTCATTTTATGTATCAACCTTTTGTGTGGCACCGTATCAAAAGCTTTTGAAAAGTCCATGTACACCACGTCCACTGCATTCCCTTGGTCCAGTCCTGAACTTACCTCTTCATAAAAGCTTATCAGATTAGTCTGACAGGAACGGTCCCTGGTAAACCCATGTTGATATTGGGTCATGAGGTTATTCTTCTCCAGATACTCCAGTATAGTATCTCTTAGAAAACCCTTCAGGATTTTACCCACAGTTGAGATTAAACTTACTGGCCTATAATTTCCAAGTTCAGTTTTTGTCCCCTTTTTGAATATTGGCACCACATTTGCTATATGCCAGTCCTGTGGTACAGACCCTGTTATTATGGAATCTTTAAAGATTAAAAATAATGGTCAATCTATGACTGTGCTTAATTCCTGCAGTACTCGAGGGTCTATCCCATCCGTGCCCGGGGATTTGTCAATTTTAGTGATTTTTAGACGCCGCCGTACTTCCTGCTGGGTTAAGCAAGTGACGTTTAATGGAGAATTTTTTATTCCTGATCATGTTATCCGTCATGGGATTTTCTTGTGTAAATACTGTTGAAAAAAAGTCATTTAGCATATTGGCTTTTTCCTCATCCTCATCCACCATTTCACCCAGACTATTTTTAGGGGGGCCAACACTATCATTTTTTATTTGTAAAAGAAGGAAAAAGATGCGGCACTCACCCAGATTTGCAGTGCAGTGTTTCTTTATTCAACCATTAAAGGTCACACAATAAAGGACGGGCAGATAACATGAGGCATGTGGGGAAAAAAGACGGACGACAGCCGTTTCGCGTACACAGACGCTTCAACAGGTCCTGGACGTCGCGCGAATGACCGCGAGACTTCGCGATCCCGTGAGAACGGACGCCATCGCGGGCATTTTCGCAAAGGACTACTGGGAACGGATGCGTGGAGAGGCGAGAAGGCTGCGCGGGACGTCGGAGGGTGAGAATAACAATATTTTTTATTTTTAAATTCTATTTTTTACAGGGATATGGTACCCAAAGCCCGGAGGACAGTCTCCTCCTCTCCTCCGGACCGTGGGTACCATCCGCAATTGTTCTGCTTACTTTCCGCATGGTGTGCACAGCCACATGCGGGAAGTAAGCGGAACAAAAAAAATGGCAGCACAGGAATCGCTGCAATACTCGCATCCCCATTCATTAACATTGGACTCGCTAGACTCGCAACGAATAGCGAGTTTCCGAGTTGGACTCGTTAGAGTCTAGCGATTCCGAGTATTTCAGGATTCGCCCATCCCTAACAGGCGTTCAATTTTCGATAATCCACACAGAACCGCAAGGTGCCATCCTTCTTGTGGATCAACATGATGAGTGCCGCCCAGGGACTCTGGCTTTCTCGGATAACTCCTTTTAGCAGCATTTGGCCTAGTAGTGTTTTTACCTCCTGTTATAGTTGTTGGGGAATCTGTCGATATCGTTCCCTGATAGGGGCCGTCCCGGCAGTGGTAATGCCATGTGTGATGGCTGTGGTACATCCAAAATCATCCTCATGGTTGGCGAATACCTCCTGGTACTGGCCCAGAAGCGTTTCTACCTGGAGTCTGGGCCGGGGTAAGGCCAGAGAGTTCTGCTTGCATTTTCTTTAGGATGGCTCGGCCCTTTTCTTCGGCCAGGGACCCGGTGGTCTGAAGAGATTGGATAGATACCACCCAAGGGTCCCCTGCCTGCACTTTTATTTGGAAGGCAGGGGTCGGAAGCACCTCCTCCAGAGGTCTCACCAGTTTCGCCATTTTGGCTCATGGTTTCAGGGCGATGTCTTGGTCTTAGAGGTTGGCGCAGTGCACCAGGATGTTCCCTTGCCGCACAGTGGCCAAGGTGCGGGCCACCAGGACTCCAGGGGGTAGGCGCTCCGAGAAGCACGGCTCAACCTGCATCTCCACTCCCTCCAGGGGCACAAGGACCTGGATAGGCAAGGCCACTACTCTCTGCCTGGGTGGCAGCATGAGTGGAGGAGCCGTCGGCGCGATCACCTTCCCCAGTACCTCACCCTCCTGCCAGTCCTGGAGGACTCGCGCTCCCTGCACCAACTGCTGGAAGACCAGCCCTTGGGGCATGTGGGAGCCCCATTGGTTCAGAGTCTCTTGTGTGGGCTCATTGAGGAGTAGGCTGCCGAACTCTCGCAATATGTTCATACTCAGGGTAACCTGATGTTTGTCGCTTGCGTCTCCCTGGGTCAGGATCACACCTTGGTGGCCGAGTGGTTTGCCGCATAACGAAATCTGCATCCAGACTACTCCGACGACAGGAACCGGTAGCCAGTTGGCGGCTAACAACTTTATCACGGACCTCCACTGAGGTCTCACTTCTTCGGGAAAATGCTGCCGAAAATAAGTCTCTGGCATGGTCATTACTTGTGACCCTGTATCTACTAGGCATCATATGGCACGGCCTTCGAACTCTGCCTATATCACTGGACACTTCGCGATCAGATCTTCGGGACTTCCACCACCCCACGTCATGGTTTCTGGCTCCGAGCGGCGTCCCACCAGCTCAGAGCCCTCTAGTTTAATGGCCGTCGGGGTGTGTATCTCCCATGCCGTGGGCACCCTCGGTCGAGGAGGCCCAGTTCCCCACATTCATAACATTCCCGAGGTCGCGGCAACTGCGGTGAAACACTATCTGGTGAACTGAAAAATAAAAAAGATTTTTTTGCAAGAACAAGTCATTTTGAGTGCGACTGTCTATTTCGTGACTATTATTTGTGGATCATCCACGCTCAGGCTGCACCTATCCAGACAGAATGCGCATCTTTTCTACTTTCTGGTTGTATAAACCACACAGTCTCTCAGCTTACCATCCGACTCTAAAAGCATAGATGGCCTAGAGGCTGAAGCCCTTATTCTCCTCAACATTGTTCCTGTAGAGAGCACATGTAACTGCTCATAGAACATTCTCCATTTTCTTCACACCATCTTCCTCCCAGAACAACAACTAAAAACTCCTCTCTGCAAAGCTATAAGCTTCAGGCAAGTAAGGGAGTGGGGTAAAATTTTGTGTGCAGTTGTCTCCAGCAGAGAAAGCATAACTCCCATCATTTACAAAACACATATAAAATAGTACATATTTGACCATTTTGTGGCGGCAAAGACACAGGGCGCCACAAAGCCCTTGTTCATTGTTATATGATTCAGCCTGTCAGCATTTTCAGTTGACAGGCAGATGTGCTTATCAGTTATAATTCCACCCGCTCTGACAAAACGCTAGCCGCAGTGCAGGCCCAGAGAGAGCCAGTTCATGCCACGTGTCCAGCTTGGATACCCACTAATTATAAGGCACAGAGGAATCACGGAGGACGTTGGTACGGTGAGCAAGGTACTCCCTCAGGATCTTCCCAAACTTTGCACGCCTTGTGAGAGTACCCTGTGCCTCAGGGCCTGTGTGATGACAGGGTCTAAGAAAACTCTCCCAGAACTTTGACAGTGGTCCCCTGTCTCTGCTGGATTGGAGTTGTGTCTCTCTCGCCTGTAGTCTTTGCTTGTCCAGCAAACTGGGACCTGTGCCACCAGCGTTTTCAGATGGGAATATTTTAAATAATTCCACAGCAAGGGCCTCTGGTACTGCCCTATTTTAGTAGAAATGTCTGCCTCTGAAATAAGAGATAGAAAGTTCTTGTAGCATGGTTCTAATAAAAGTGTCAACAACCAGTAATGACTGTCACCGAGAATGCGAGGATCACAGAAAAGGCAGCGTATCAGAAATTCAGTCATGCGTGACAGACTGCTAACAGGCAAAACTTCTGTGTCCTCACTAAGGCTATGTGCACACGTTGCGGATTCTGCTGCGGATCCACAGTGGATTTGGCCCTGCGGACCTGCAGCGGTGTACAGTACCATGTTAGCCTATGCAAATCAAAAACCGCTGTGCAGATGCTGCGGTTTTTTCCGCGCGGTTTTGCCGCGGATTACAATCCGCAGCATGTCAATTGTTTGTGCGGAATCCGCAGCGGTTTCACACCTTATCATTATGAGGTGTGAAACCGCAGGGCAAAACCACAGGCTAATCCACAGATAAACCGCAGGACTTTTGTCCTGCGGATTTACCTGCGGATTTCACCAAATCCGCGTGGAAAAATCCGCAGATCAATCCGCAGCGTGTTCACATAGCCTAAGAGGATGACTGACCATGCTCTCCTCCTCCCTGTCCTCAGGCCATCCACACTGAACAGACGGTATGACAGTTGTGATTGTAGTACCATCTACAGTGCATGAAAGTAGCTCCTGTTCTTCCTACTCCTCTTTTTCCTCATTGTCAACCAATCCATGTTCGAATGAGATGAGGCTGGGCTGTGTGTAATCACCCTGTATGGTTCCTTGCCCCATCTCATTGTGCTCTGCCTGCAATGCATCATCTTTGATTGTGAGCAGAGAGCGTTTCATAATACAGAGAAGCGGGATGGTGATGCTAATTATGGCGTCGTCGCCTCTCACCATCTTGGTGGAGTCCTCAAAGTTTTGGAGGATGGTACATATGTCTGACATCCATGTCCATTCCTGAGGTATTATGTGTGGAGTCTGAACTGAATACCGACGGCCTTGTTGATGCTTACAGTCAACAACTGCCCTCTTCTGCTCACAAATCCTTTCCAACATCTGCAGTGCAGAGTTCCAACACGTAGGGACATCACACACCAGAAGCTGCAAATGCTGCTGAAGCATGGCAAGGGCGGCGGAAGCTGTAGCTAACTTTCTAAAATGGGCACAAAGGCGGCGTACTTTGACAAGCAGATCCGGAGGCTCCAGGTTGGTTTTTAGAAACCGCTGAACCAAGAGGTTAAGCACATGGGCCAGGCATGGTACGTGTGTGAGCTTGCCTCGCCTCAGTGCTGCCACCAGGTTCCCGGCCATTGTCAAACACGACCATGCCTAGCTGTAAGTTCAGTGGTGTCAGCCACAGATCTGCCTGCTCTTTCAGAGCTGTCCACAACTCTTCAGCATTGTGCGGTTTGTCACCTAAGCATTTTAGCTTCAGCACAGCTTGTTGCCACTTGGCTGAGGCAGTGCTGCAGTGCTTCAAGCTTGTGACTGATGTGGTCATTTCGGAGATGGAGGCTGAAGAGGAGGAGGAGGTGGTGCAGGAGCTGTAGAATGTGGGGGCAACTCTGATTGACATAGGGCCCGCAATCCTTGGCATCGGGAGGACGTGTTCCATCCCAAGGTGCGACTGGGTCCCGGCATCCACTATGTTATAGTGTGCCATCAGCGAGATCTACCATTCCTGCCCACAAGCTCTTGTGCACATGTCTGTGAATAGGTGGACTTTCTCAGTAACTGTATACTTGAGAGCATGGCTAATGTTGTGGAACACGTGCTTGTGTAATGCAGGGACGGCACACCGGGAGAAACAGTGGCCGCTGGGGACTAAGTACCAAGGGACGGCCGCCTCCATCAGGTTGCAGAAAGCTTCCATCTCCATGAGCCTAAAAGGCAACATTTTGAGCGCAAGCAGTCGAGAAATGTGTGGCCTGTGGGGCATTGGCTGCGTATTTGTGCTTGAGTTCCCAGGACTGGGGTATGGACAAATGAAAGCTGCGCTGGGACAAGGACGTGGATGTGCTTGCTGATGGTGCTAGTTGAGTGGGTGCAATGACAAGTGCAGGGCAGGAGGCATCTTCATATACACCATGGACATGGGATTGGCTTGCATACACAACAATGGAAGAAGCAGTGGTGTCAACCGCAGACACTGTTCCTGGACCCTGGGGATCGGCCCACAAAGTGGGGGGTTTGCTGCCATGTGCCTGATCATGCTGGTGGTGGCCAGGCTGGTAGCTTTGCCACCCCTGCTGATGCTGATCTGGTAGGTGGTGCAAATGGTCATTTTGGGGCTATCGGCAGAGTCTTTAAAAAACAACCAGACTCGGGAAGACCTAACAGTTAGACTGGCAACTTCCGTTGTGTTGGTGTTACTGTGAACGATTGCCAGCCTTCTATCTGCGGCCACCACACTGCTTCTTCCTGCCTTTTGGGGTGCTATGCCTCCATCCCCCTGTGTGCTGCTGTCCTTGCTTTGCATGTCCTTCTGCCAGCTTGAGTCGGTTACTATATCATCCACCACCTCATCCTCCACTTCCGCATCCTGGTCCTCCTCCTGACTTTCTGGCAATTGTTTCATAATTGTTCACCTCTTGTGAAATTTTCCCACCATCGCCTTCAATGACTGTGGCTGCTCAAATATTTGGGCATTGCTACATGCAATCTCCTCTTGCCCCACTTCAAGTGGACTGGGCGAGAGACCCGAATCAATAAATGGAAAAGTGAACAGCTCTTCGGAGTGTCCAAGTGTGGGATCAGTTGTCTCTGGGCACTCGGCATGTTGGGAGGAAGGAGGATCAGGGTGAGGAATATATACGGTCCAGACTCATGGCTACTCAGACTTGAAGGTGTGGAAGACAGGGTGGTGGTGGTGGTGGAGGCAAAGTGACTGGAAGCATTATCCGCTATCCAACCAACTACTTTTTGACACCGCTCTGGGTTCAATAGTGGTGCACTGCTGCGGTCCCCCAGTAATTGGGACAGGAAGGTCGGGCGAGAAGATGTTGGTGTTTGCTTTGGCACAGTTTCATCTTTCCCACGGCCTCGGCCTCTGCATGCACCATGGCCATCACGTCCACTTCCCTGTCCCTTGCCACGTGCCTTGCCCATTTTAAATGGAGTACAATATTTTTAATGTTCACTACAAATGGCTGAATTTGGAGCGAACTTATATGTGATCCATGCGGCAGGCAAACCTCAGTGTAAAATATCTAGCCTGTAGGTACCTATTTGTTTTCCAGCAAACTGGTGTCAGTGACTTGCCTAAGACACTGCAACAAAATTTAAATTGAGGCCTGAAATGGCACAATTTTGGCCACACTGATATGTGATCCGTGTGGTGGACAAACCCCATTTTAAAATAGTTGTTTTTTTACCGTTGTCATATGGAAAGGATCTGGCTGTATTCTGCAGTGCCAACAAGCAAATGGAGCAGAAAAATGGTGTTCTCTGGATTGCTTTTAAACCAGATAATCAGGATTAAGATCCAAAATATCTGTGATAGGCAGCAGCAGCAGCAGACAGAACTGGAATGGACCCTACTGCTATATGCACTACAGTCTCCACATACACTGCCTACCTGCCTAGCACTGATATCTATGCAGCTATTAGTCCTCAGAAGGACTGTTATTTGAGATGGATATGTGTATTATATGTGGTATACCCACACTAACTACGAAGCAAACAAATCTCTCCCTAGCTCAGCAGCAACTCCCCCTACACTGCGTGATTTCGGAGCTGACTGTGACTAGCAGGGTGGCACCAGGTCTGATATAGACCTGATGATGCCATGAGGCCAGCCAATTACTGTAATGCCACAACCAAAATGGCTGCGGCATTACAGTGTGTGGCAGACAATCCCTGCATGTTCATTGTCGCTCTAAAGAGCGCCAAACATGCAGGTCGGGGACCCGAGCTCCCGCTGAGCAACCCCAGAAGTACTCGGCGAACTCCGAGCATCACAAACGCTGCAATGCTCGTGCGAGTGTGGCGCCCCTGAGGGTACAGTTGCCACAGAGGTACTGCACCTCCTCCTGAGGTGTGGTACCCCACCATCCAGGTACGTTGGAGGCTCCCGACCACGCTCCAACACTTGCATCCCACACAACACAGTAGTTCAGCAAAGCCACATTGCGGCTCCCTGCTTGGAGTGTAGCAGAGCACCTTTGGTGACTCCCTGCTTGGAACACGAAACGTGCTGGGAGGCGGGTGGAGTTAGAATACATAAAAGAGAGGGAAGGTTTAGAATTTCAGAGAGAGGGAGAAGTCAGTCAGTGGTCAGAGACTGAGGAGTGAAGATCCCCAGGAGAGGGATGGGGGAAGGAGGTGCTGCAGCAGATCTCAGTGACCTGGGTCTGCTGGCACGGGAAAGGAAAGAAGGAGAAAGACTTTGAACAGAAACCTGATCTTCCATAAGAAGGAAAGACTAGTACGGAATGTAGGAGAAAAAGGGAACAGAGGACGTGGGTTAGGAGAGAACCCTGCCTAGAAGTTCTAAGCGCAAGGCCAGGGCCCGATCCCCGAGGTTGTATGGACACTAATGGTTCTTCAGCAGACACCAATCAGAGGACTATAAAACATCAGGACTCCTTATCTATGCACTGGTCCAATATTTATGTTTCTCCCTCTCCCATATTGATAGTTCTGCTTCACGTCACTTGTCTTATCCATTGCATTTTTTCTGTGTTGTATTGTGCATAAATATGTGACTCTTCAGATTTTGTATTAGTCTAGCCTGAAGAAGAGACCTGAGTAGTCTCGAAAGCTTGCAATGTGTTACCATCTTTTCAGTTAGCTATTAAAAGGTATCAACCACTGAGGACTCTCAATTCTGAATACTAGGAGTACTTCACTTAAAGGCACTATAGAGGAGACGTTCAGAAAGGCACATGTTGGCGGAGTGTTGGAAGGGAGCATCCTATCTTGCCTGGAGGTTGACTGGGTCCCTGACCAAGAGGACACAGCACGGAGGCAGGCACCTGTGTGTACTACAGACTGTGAGTAAAGCATTGGAACTACAAGCCCTGGTGTCCTCCATTTATTCCTGCGCCAACACACCCTGTACCACTACATCTGGGTACCAGCTTCTACACCGCCTGTGCCTCTCCTCTACCCCTATATCTACACTGCCCTGGGACTACAGCTCCACTTGTGCAGAGCTTCACCATCTTGGCTGCAACACACCACCAGTCCCAGAGGATCTGCATGCAGTGTCGGCTTAACATCTCACTTGCCGAACACCACAGCTGGCGTCACAAACTATTCAATTAACTACATTCCACCATTCAATCTCCCCTATTACTTGGGCGCCCAGGGCCATGGACCGGGTCACTGCTGCTGTGACACATCCCGTTGATACCGGCCCGGTACCGAGTACCCCACAGCCCTGGGAGGGCAACCCACGAGCACCGAGTAGTGATGAATGTGCTTGCTCCTCACTACTGGTTACATGTCCATTCAAGCTAAATGATTCTGGTATTTAAAAGTTCATCAAACTGGGGCTGTAACATCCCTGACAAAGGAAGCCGCAAGCTTTCGAAATGCATTGGATTAGGAACAGAGACTATAATCCCTCAATCTACCCAACAATCTGTAAGGGAGTGACATAATTGGGCAGCTGCTCAGGAAGGGTGAGAGCAGAGCCCAATGTAGTGACAAGATGCAGGTGGTCATGTACAAGAAATGTCCTTTTCTTGACCACTATACATGGTGACGGTGCTCACCACACAACTAGATAAGTTTCTTGAGGGGTATAGTTTCCAAAATGAGGTTACTTGTGGGGGCTTTCCACTGTTTAGACACATCAGATTTCTGCAAACACAGCATGGTGTATTCTCTCAATTCCAGCAAATTTTGCATTCAAAAAGTCAAATGGGGCTCTGATATGATTGCGTCACCGTAGGAGGCAAAAACAGAAATGCTAGCTAAGTCCAGAAAACCAGAGAAGTTGGCAGCTATCGGATTGCAGACCCCTGAACCTATCAACACAACTAGCTGTAGCCGTGGGGGGTTCCTACGATGCCCTAGACCCCTCGATCACAGCCGGAGAATTAAATAGGCCTAAAGAAAGAAAGGGGAAATCTAAACTGCCCCAGAGCAGACCCCAAAGCAATAGGCAGCCCCCAACATATAATGACGGTGAAGCAAGATGAAAACACTAACACAGACAGAAAGATAGACTGAGCAAAGATGGGGCCCAAGCTAACTAGATAGGAAAGGACAGGAAGGCTGCTGTCTGCAATCCGTGAAAAACCCTGTGAAAATAAGAGCCAACAGACTGACAGTGAAAAAGGCCCTGAAGACGCTAGGCTTCAAAAAAGCTATGTCAGTACTCAGGAATATTCTGAAGACAGAGCAACAGGCAAAAGGAGATTCAGCTCACCCCAGCAGGGAATGGCAGAATCCAGAAAAGCAAGGAAAACAAAAACAAAACACAAATGCTAACAGGCAAAGCAGAAAACTTAGCTTTAGAGGAGCAGGAATCAGACTGGTGTCCTAGAAGTCCACAGAGAAATCACCCGCAGGGCAGAAGGGCGTCGGCAGCCTTATATCCAGTCCGTGACTCCACTCAGCCTGTCATCCTCATTAGGCTCAGGTGCCTGATAATCAGGCTCATTACCTTCCTTTACCAGAATAGGGAGGTCACCAGACCTCAGTGACGAAGGGGAAAATGAACTCACAACAGTACCTCCCCCTTGAGGAGGGGTCACCGAACCCTCAACCACGCCACCAGGTCGATCAGGGTGAGCCCGATGAAAGGCACGCACCAATCTTTTGGCATGAATATCAGAGGCAGAGACCCAGGAATTATCCTCCTGACCATAACCCTTCCACTTAACCAAATACTGGAGTCTCCATCTAGCCAAATGGGAATCCAGTATTTTCTCTACCTCATATTCCATGTTACCTTCAACCAATACAGGGTCTGGAGGTGCCACCCCAGGAACAACTGGTTCAACAAACCTCTTCAACAAGGACTTATGGAACACATTATGGATTTTAAATGTGACAGGAAGAGCCAAACGAAAAGAGACCGGATTAATAATCTCCAAAATCTTGTAAGGTCCAATAAATCTAGGCTTAAACTTAGGAGAAGCCACCTTCATAGCAATATTTTTTGATGATAACCACACCATATCACCAATCTTAAACTGGGGACCAATGGTCCTATGTCGATTGGAAAACCGCTGGGCCTTTTCCTGGGAGAGAGATAACTTATCCACCACTTGGTCCCAGATCTGGTGCATTCTCTCCACCACAGTGTCAACACCTGGGCAGGCAGAAGGCTCCACCTGCCCTGAAGAAAATCGAGGATGAAACCCAAAGTTACAAAAAAAAGGTGACATCAAAGTGGCAGAACTAGGTCTATTATTTAAAGCAAATTCGGCCATGGGCAAAAATGAAACCCAATCATCCTGATCAGCGGAAATAAAACATCTCAAATACGACTCCAAGGTCTGGTTTGTTCCCTCTGTCTGCCCATTGGTCTGAGGGTGAAAAGCAGAGGAGAAGGACAACTGAATTCCCAGCTTGGAACAGAAAGTCCTTCAAAATCTAGACACAAACTGAACTCCTCTGTCAGATACAATGTTCTCAGGAATCCCGTGTAAGCGAACCACCTGTTGCAAAAACAGGGGCACCAACTCAGAGGAAGATGGCAACTTAGGGAGTGGTACAAGATGAACCATCTTAGAGAACCTATCACAAATCACCCAAATAACAGTCATTCTTTGAGAGACCGGCATATCAGAGATGAAATCCATTGAAATATGGGTCCATGGCCTCCTGGGGACCGGCAAAGGCATCAACAACCCACTAGAGCGAGAACAAGATTTAGATCGGGAGCAAGTCCCACAGGACTGCACAAAATTCCTGACATCATGAGACAAGGTGGGCCACCAAAAAGAGCGACTCACCAGATCTCTAGTACCAAAAATACCTGGATGACCAGCCAATGCAGAGCAATGAACTTCAGACATCACTCTCTTCTTCCACTGGTCAGGAACATACAACTTTCCACTGGGACAACGCTCAGGTTTGTCCTCCTGGAACTCTTGCAGAGCAAGTCTCAAATCGGGCGAGAAGGCAGAAAGAACTACCCCTTCACCCAGTGGCGTAGCAACTGTTTGTGGCGCCCGGGGCGGTCAAAAAATTTGCCGCCCCTTTGGTCGTTGATAATTCGGAAGCATCCGAAGAGCCCACACTACACTCAAAGATCTAATTTTTAGTCTGCTACTAACTCTGCTATTATTTCTAAATTTCTAGACTTTCAACTTCTTGCAGTTCTCTATATATATGTATGTATTAGCTTGATGATGCTGGATGAAGACCTAATGGCTTTTTTTAATAATAATTTTTAATAATGTGACAGAAAAAAAACCAGAAAGTACAAATTATTTTGGCGGACAGGGGGCGGACACTGACAGCTTGGGGTCCCTGTGCAAGAAATGTGTCCGGGCCCCCCTCCTTTTATGGCGTCAAAGCTACGTGTGTGTGTGTATATATATATATATAGATAGATAGATTATTGATATTATATAGCCACACACACACATACAGGTATATATTACATAGTCTCCTTTATTATGTATATTGCTGTCCCATACACAGTGCCTTCTCTTGTTATGTACAGTTCTGTCCCTTACATATTGGATTATATAGAGCCCTGTTTTTTATTACATACCGTCCTGTCTTGTTAGCTGTATAATGCAATGATGGCTGATGGAGCATGGGAAAGCTTCCTTTCTAATGGAGGAGCTGATGGACTGGTCGTCTGGTCACCGGCTCCTCGATCAGCAGTCATTTTATATCTAACAAGAGAGGGGACCATGTAATAAAAGAGGGCGCTGTGAATAACAAAAATAACAAAAATACACTATGTAAGAGACAGCACTATACATAACAGCAGAGGAAGCTATATAATAAGGGACGGCACCATATATAACTAGAGAGGATGGTAGGTAATAAGGGGCGGTGTTATACATAATAAAAGAGGAAACTATGTAACTAAGGATGGTGTTATACAGAATTAGTGAGTACACTATATACTAAGGGACTGTGTTAGACATAATAAACGATAATGTCTTCCTCCACCTCCCCCTGTTCCTAAGGCCATTATAAGTCCCCCTTCCTCCCATCCCAATCCCCCACACCCCTCATTGTCCTCCTCCCCTCGCATCCCATTATTGTCCTCTCCCCCACCTCCATCATTTTCTTCTCCACCACTATCTTTGCTTTCTCCCCCACCACTCCCATCATTGCCCATTCCACCACCTCCATCATTTCCTCCTCCTCCACCACCCCCATTTATTGCCCTTTCCACCACCACCATCATTGCATTCTCACCCACCACCCCATCATTGCCCTCTCGACCATCACCCCATCATTGTCTTCTCCCCATCACTGCCTTCTCCATCACCCCATCACTGTGCCTTCTCCCCATCACTCCCATCATTGCCTGCTCCATCACCCCATCACTCCCATCATTGCCTGCTTCATCACCCCCATCATTGCCTGCTCCATCACCCCATCACTGCCTTCTCCATCACCCCATCACTGCCTGCTTCATCACCCCATCACTCCCATCATTGTCTGCTCCATCACCCCATCACTGCCTGCTCCATCACTCCCATAATTGTCTGCTCCATCACCCCCATCATTGCCTGCTCCATCACCCCCATCACTCCCCTCATTGCCTGCTCCATCACCCCATCATTGCCTGCTCCATCACCCCCATCATTGCCTGCTCCATCACCCTATCACTGCCTTCTCCATCACCCCATCACTGCCTGCTCCATCACCCCCATCACTCCCCTCATTGCCTGCTCCATCACCCCATCATTGCCTGCTCCATCACCCCCATCATTGCCTGCTCCATCACCCCCATCACTCCCCTCATTGCCTGCTCCATCACCCCATCATTGCCTGCTCCATCACCCCCATCATTGCCTGCTCCATCACCCCCATCACTCCCCTCATTGCCTGCTTCATCACCCCATCATTGCCTGCTCCATCACCCCATCACTGCCTGCTCCATCACCCCCATCACTCCCCTCATTGCCTGCTCCATCACCCCATCACTGCCTGCTCCATCACCCCCATCATTGTCTGCTCCATCACCCCATAATTGCCTGCTCCATCACCCCATCATTGTCTGCTCCATCACTCCCCTCATTGCCTGCTCCATCACCCCATCATTGCCTGCTCCATCACCCCATCATTGCCTGCTCCATCACCCCATCATTGCCTGCTCCATCACCCCCATCATTGCCTGCTCCATCACTGCCTGCTCCATCACCCCATCATTGCCTGCTCCATCACCCCCATCATTGCCTGCTCCATCACCCTATCACTGCCTTCTCCATCACCCCATCACTGCCTGCTCCATCACCCCCATCACTCCCCTCATTGCCTGCTCCATCACCCCATCATTGTCTGCTCCATCACCCCATCATTGCCTGCTCCATCACCCATCATTGCCTGCTCCATCACCCCATCATTGTCTGCTCCATCACCCCATCATTGCCTTCTAGACCATCACTCCCATCATTGCCTGCTCCATCATACACACAGACACACACACACATAGACATACATACATACATACACACAAGACACCACCTCTCTCCTCTCACCTGTCCGCAGCATCGCCCGCGCTTCCTCCCTCACACAGCAGCGGCCGCTGAATGATGACGTCACTCAGCGGCGCTCCTCTGTGTGAAACAGGAAGCGCGGCCTCCGGGCAGGAAGCAGGACGGACCATTGCAGCTCCGCTCCTGCTATTCACTCTTGCAGGCAGCGGAGCTGCCGTGATCGCATCGCTCCCTGCCCGCCGCTGCACTGCACTGCAGGGTGGAATTGCTGCTGCCGCGCCGCCCCCACACACATGCCGCCTGGGGCGGACCGCCCCCCCCGCCCCCCCCACGCTACGCCAGTGCCTTCACCTAAGATGGTAGCAGGCTTGGTCACCACAGGAGAATCAGCAAAGAAACTCCTAGAGAGGGCGTCTGCCTTGACATTCTTAGTTCCAGGAAGAAAAGAGACCACAAAATCAAAACGTGTAAAAAACAAGGCCCACCTAGCCTGTCTAGGGTTCAAGCGTTTAGCCGACTCTAGGTAAATCAAATTCTTGTGGTCAGTGAGGACCACAACTTGATGTTTAGCTCCCTCCAACCAATGTCTCCACTCCTCAAATGCCCATTTCATGGCCAACAGTTCCCGATTCCCCACATCATAGTTACGCTCAGATGGAGAGAACTTTCGGGAAAAGAAAGCACAGGGATTCATTTTAGATGTTACAGGATCCTTTTGGGACAAAACAGCTCCTGCACCAATCTCAGAAGCATCCACCTCTACCTGGAACGGGAGTGAGACATCAGGTTGCCGCAAAACCGGGGTGGAGGTAAATCTTCGCTTCAGCTCCTGAAAGGAAGCAACAGCCTCCGGAGACCAATTCAACACATCAGCACCCTTCTTAGTCAGATCAGTCAATGGCTTGGCAATACTAGAAAATTTTGCTATAAATTTCCGATAAAAATTAGCAAAACCCAAAAACTTCTGGAGGGCCTTCAAAGAAGTGGGCTGAACCCAATCATAAATGGCCTGTACCTTGGCCGGGTCCATTTCAATAGTTGACGGAGACAAAATAAATCCCAAAAATGAAATCCTCTGTACTCCAAAAAGGCATTTCGATCCTTTGACATACAGGGAATTCTCTCTCAAGATCCGGAACACAGTCCGAATATGTTCCACATGAGAATCCCAATCCTTGGAGAAGATCAAAATATCATCCAGATAGATAATCAAAAATTTATCGACAAAGTCTCGGAAAATATCGTTCATGAAGCACTGGAAGACAGAAGGGGCATTAGTGAGCCCAAAAGGCATCACCAGGTACTCAAAATGTCCCTCCGGAGTATTAAACGCCGTCTTCCATTCATCCCCCTGCTTAATGCGGATAAGATTATACGCCCCCCTGAGGTCAAGCTTGGTAAACCAGCAAGCACCTCTAACTCTAGAGAATAGATCCGAAATCAGGGGTAACGGATACTGATATTTAATAGTAATTTTATTGAGGGCACGATAACCAATACAAGGCCTTAAAGAACCATCCTTTTTGGCCACAAAAAAAAACCCAGCACCTAAGGGTGAAGAGGATAGTTTAATATGACCCTTCTCCAACGCCTCCTTAACATAGGACCGTATAACCTCGTGCTCGGGTACAGATAAATTGAAGAGCCGACCCTTGGGAAATTTACACCCCGGGCTTAGTTCGATTGCACAGTCATAACTTCTATGAGGAGGCAAGGACGCAGACTCATTCTCACTAAATACATCATAAAAGTCCGCCAAATAGTCAGGAACATCATGCGACTGAGGAGAGGTGGAAAAAACCGGAGCCTCACTAAAGGCACACCGACAACCCCAACTCACCACAGACACAGATTTCCAATCCAAAACTGGATTATGAATTTGCAACCAGGGAAACCCCAGAACAACGGCATCATGCAGACCATGCAACACCAAAAATCTGCAATTTTCTTGATGGCCTGGGGCGACCCGCATGACCACCTCTATCACAGTGCATAGGCTCAGACGTCTGTTCAACCGGTGACAACACCTCTCGTGCAATCCTGCGTTCACGTAAACGCCGATCAACCTGAATGGCTAATGACATAGAATCGTCCAGACCAGAGGGAACAGGAAATCCCACCATAGTATCTTTTACGGCTTCTGACAAACCCTTCCGAAAGAGAGCAGCCAAGGCATTATCATTCCAGGTAGTAAGGACCGCCCACTTTCGGAACTTTTGACAGTACAACTCTGCAAAATCTCGACCCTGGTTCAATGCCAACAGGGTCTTTTCAGCCTGATCAATAGCATTAGGTTCGTCATACAACAACCCCAAAGCTTGAAAGAATGCGTTCACATTAGTCAGAATAGGATCATCTGGTTTCAAAGAAAATGCCCAATCCTGGGGATCGCCACGCAGCAAAGAGATGACAATTTTAACCTGCTGCGCGGAGCCCCCTGACGAGTTAGGCTTCAAGGCAAAAAATAATTTACAATTATATTTGAAACTCAAAAATTTAGATCGATCCCCAAAAAATACATCAGGTGTAGGGATCTTTGGTTCAACAGCATGCGAAAGAGCAAGGTAGGCGGAAATTCCCCGCACTTCCACAGCGAGCTGCTCCACACGATCAGACAATTGCTTTATCTCCATTGAGAGAAAAAAAAATTCCCCCTACGACCTCAGAGATATAGAGGAAAGAATATACACACACTTTTTTTTTTTTTTAAACACAATTCTTTCCTGCTATTGAGTACCCTAGGATCTGCGGTAGGGCGGGTGATTCTGTTATGATTGAGTCACCGTAGGAGGCAAAAACAGAAATGCTAGCTAAGTCCAGAAAACCAGAGAAGTTGGCAGCTATCGGATTGCAGACCCCTGAACCTATCAACACAACTAGCAGTAGCCGTGGGGGGTTCCTACGACGCCCTAGACCCCTCGATCACAGCCGGAGAATTAAATAGGCCTAAAGAAAGAAAGGGGAAATCTAAACTGCCCCAGAGCAGACCCCAAAGCAATAGGCAGCCCCCAACATATAATGACGGTGAAGCAAGATGAAAACACTAACACAGACAGAAAGATAGACTGAGCAAAGACGGGGCCCAAGCTAACTAGATAGGAAAGGACAGGAAGGCTGCTGTCTGCAATCCGTGAAAAACCCTATGAAAATAAGAGCCAACAGACTGACAGTGAAAAAGGCCCTGAAGACGCTAGGCTTCTAAAAAGCTATGTCAGTACTCAGGAATATTCTGAAGACAGAGCAACAGGCAAAAGGAGATTCAGCTCACCCCAGCAGGGAATGGCAGAATCCAGAAAAGCAAGGAAAACAAAAACAAAACACAAATGCTAACAGGCAAAGCAGAAAACTTAGCTTTAGAGGAGCAGGAATCAGACTGGTGTCCTAGAAGTCCACAGAGAAATCACCCGCAGGGCAGAAGGGCGTCGGCAGCCTTATATCCAGTCCGTGACTCCACTCAGCCAGTCATCCTCATTAGGCTCAGGTGCCTGATAATCAGGCTCATTACCTTCCTTTACCAGAATAGGGAGTTCACCAGACCTCAGTGACGAAGGGGAAAATGAACTCACAACAGTGCTCCTTCCCTTCCGAGCCCTGCCATGTGCCCAAAAACTGGTTTTCACCTATATATGGGGTATCAGTATTTTTAGGAGAAACTGCATTACAAATTTTGGGGCCCATTTTTTTTTTCCAGAATATTTGTAAATAAGATTTGTCATTTACTTCCTGGATCTGTAATCTATGTTGTATAGGGTAGAATATTATTGGCACCTAGTATGACAAGGTTTGTCACCCTAGTTTCAGTCTTCTTATTAACAGTTTTTAACCATTTGTTGCAGCTTGCATTAATAATGAACTTATTTAAACTATTTTTTTTCTGGAGATCCTATTGTATAGCATGCTCTTTTCTTCAGCTTTTGTGGCGTGCCCGCCAAGGCAGTGTGAATACTCGGTACTTGGCCGCTTCTTAAAAGGGCAGTGTCACAGCGGCGCTGACCCGGTCCGTGGCCCTTCGCATCCAATAAAAGGGTAGTATTTACGGGGGAATGAAAAATAAAGAGTTTTTTTGTATTAAGTGTTCGTGACACCACCTGTGGTTTCTGATCAGTAACGGCCAGCGCTGTGGTACAGATCCTCTGGGACTGATAGTGTGATGCAGCAGAGTTGGAATAGCTCTCCACAGGCAGAGCTGTTGTCCCAGGGCAGTGATGGATAATTGAAGATGCTATGTTTGCTGATGGTGGGTGTAGCAGTGCTGGTGAGTGATGAGGCAAGAATTAAAAGACACAGTGAGGTGCAGTTCCAAAGCTTTACTCACATTTATGGTGCACACAGATTCCCGCTTGGTGCCATGTTCTTCAGGTGAGGGGCCCAGTCAACTCCCAGGCAAATGGAGCACAACTTTCCAGCACTCCCTTCAGTATATGCCCTTTCCTGGCCATCTCACTGTGTTGGTTTCTCGCCTCTTCCTATGCAACACCTCACAGTCCGTGTCCCAGGCCAGCAGCCGCGGACCTTATCGGATAACTTGCCCAGTGCGTTTCCTTGCTCCCTTTTGGCTGCCTTTCAGGCAAAGATAACTGTAGTTAGTGGCTGTGACCCCTAAAGTTGCCACAGCTGTCGGCTTCCTAGCTGAGTCCTGTTGTCCACTTCACTAGGCTAAGGGGCCGAGACCCTTCTGCGACCTGATCCCTCACCCTGACGGCCATCACGGTGGAACGAGCCCCACGGGTGGCCTATACTCTGCCCGTGCCTCTGGGATTCCTTCCCTTTACAGGGAGCTTCCTTCCAAAGCTACTCCATCCAGTAGCTCCTCCTGACTAGGAGCTGCTCTGTCTACGTCCTTCCACTTCTCCCCTAGGGGAGAACTGATCCTGACTTCCTACAGTTCTCCCGCTCTGAATCTAGGCTCCACCCACCTCCCAACACCCTTTATGACTCAAGCAGGGGTCATCCAAGGTGCCCTGCTACTCTAGGGTGTTTGTTGGTTGTAGGTGTAAGAGCATGGTCTGGTGTCTCCACCTTAACTGGGTAGTGGAATACCACACCTCTAGATGAGGTGCAGTACCTCTGTGGTGACTGAACCCTCAGGGGCACCACATTGGCATACATGGAAGGAAAGGAAAACACAGAAACACAAATATGAATATGGTGGTGGATCGCCCGCCAGGGCAGTGGGGTACACAGTACTGGGCCGATATTTAAAGGGGATGTGTCACAGCAGCAGTGACCCGGTCCGTGGCCCTGGGCATCCAATTAAAGTCAGTGTCCTGATCCAGCAGCCGTGGACCCTGTCGGGTGATGTCCTCCCTGCGTCCCCTTGCTCCTATGTGGCTGCCTTTTCAGCGATGTAACTGTGGCTGTGGCTGGAGCACCTAGAGATGCCCCTGCCTCCTTCTTGCTAGCTGAGTCTGGTGATTTCTCCACTAGTCTCAGGGGACGGTACCCCACTGCGACCTGGTCCCTCCAATACTGGATACGGGCCCCATGGTTGGCTTCTGCACTTCTTGTGCCCCAAGGACCCCTTCATCCCTCTGGGGCTTCATTCTGTCTGTTTCTCTCCTGCTGCAACTCCTTCTGACAGGGAACTGATTCACAACACGTCTCTCCACTTTCCTTCCACTCACTGAACTCTCTTGTCTGCCATCTAAGCTCCTTTCCTTTTCATACCATCTCCACCCACTCTCCCAACACCCTTTACTACCCAGCCTTGGATGAGATCATCCTCTCTTAGGGTACGTCCAGGGTGCCCTGCTGCTATAATGTGTTGGGTGCAGGTGTTAGAGTACTGGGTGGTGTTCCCTCCTTACCTGAGAGTGTGGTACCACACCTCTGGATGAGATGCAGTACCTCTGTGGTGACGTGGCAAGAGGACTGAGTAGATGAAGATGCACCTATAGAGTTGGAGGTCCAACTCTATAGGTGCATCTCATCTACTCAGTCCTCTTTTCTAGAGCGAAGTGCATAGACAAAGTATTGTCTCAGGACAAAGTTCAATTAGACAAGGAACAGATAGGTAATTTTTTGTCACATTCTATATCAAGGTATGAATATAGTGTCCTGAAAAAAGGTCTTTACTTTGTCCTCACAAATCCTTTTAATTGCATTGAATGGGTGAAAAAATGTGAATCTGTTCTGCTGAAAACTCAAATGGAAAAAATTATTTCTATATAATGACCAGGAACAGTTTAGTTGGTTCTGTCTTATGGATAACGAAATTGAGGGATACCGGGCCATTGTGGGACTATTTAAGGAAAATGATAACAGCAGAGGGGTGGGTCTGTTCATGGATTTGAAAAGCAAAAGTAAAAATATTCCATCAGGGGGCAATGTGACGAATGTAGGTTTCTTTCTACAATTATTTGAAAGGGATTTGCGCAAAATACCACCCCTTAATTTAACAATAGAATTGAATCTGTCAGAAAATAAATAATTGGCTATGAACGATTTATAGAAAAATGAACAAATGGTTATTAAACTGTCTGACAAGGGGGGAAATCTGGTCATTGTGGACAATACTGAATATCTAAAAATCCTCAAATATAAGGATACCTATGAAGTTCTACAGTCTGACCCCACTACTCTGTACAGGGAAAAGCTCCGTTATATACTAGAAGGGGCTAGGTATTTGGAATTGATCTAAAAAAATGAGTTTAGTTTTCTATTGCCAACCCATTTGCTTATGACAACTTTTTACACATTGACAAAAATTTACAAGGGTTTGGTACCCATTAGAGGCTGCCCTGTGGTATCTGGGGTAGATTCCTTGATTCAAAACAGTGGAATCTACATTGACAAGATCCTCCACCCTAATGTACTCTCCCTTTCATCGTACATTAAGGACACGTCGAACCTACTCCAGAAACTTGAAGGTATACATGTGGGGGAGCATACTTTGCTGTCCTCGATAGTTATGGAGGCTCTATATAGCAACACTACACACAAATTCGGCATTAAAGGAGTACATGACTTTCAAAAATCAAGATCAGTTGTATGCAATAGACTTTGTAACTAATCTAAGGTTGACCCTTACCCACAATTGTTTCCTTTTTGACAGGAAGTACTTCCACCAGCTCAGGGGCACCGTGATGGGGAACCTGTTATGAATGGGTCACCGAGGAGAAAAAAAGCAACACACGCTATGTCTCAGTAAACCAGAGAGGTTGGTAACTATGCAGATTGCAGATCCCTGATCTTAACACACAACTAGCAGCAGTCATGGAGCGTGCCTACGATGGTCCTGGATGCCTCGTCACAACCGGAGAGCTAAATAAACCTAAAGTAAGAAAAGAGGAAAACTAACCCCCCCAGAGCAGACCCCAAAGGAAAGACAGCCCCCCACATGTATTGATGGTGAAGCAAGATGAAAACACAAACAAAGGCAGAAAAATAGGCTGAGCAAACGATGGGGCCAAACTAACTTGAAAGGACAGGAAAGGAAAGATACTGCCTGCAATCTGCCCAAAAACCCTACCCAAAATAATGTCCAACACTTCTGATAACAAAATTAACCCTGAAGTCACTAGACTTCTCCCACTATATCAGCACTCTGAAATATTCTGAGACAGAGCAAAAAAAGAGGCCAATCTAATAAAGGACAAAAAGGCAAATTGGCAAATACAGATAAATAAGAGTGGAAGTTCAGCACAGCCCAGCCGGGCTGGCTGACCACAAAAAACTGAGTTGACCAACAAGAGCAAGTGTGAATATTAGCAAAATCAAACTTAACTTGAGAAGACTGGAGCAGAGCTGAAGTCCAAGACCTGAGAAGCAGACTGAATCACCAGCAAATGGATAGGGCGTCGGCTGTCTTATATCCAGTCTGATACTCCAGAGATCCAATCATTATCCTCCTCGTCAGGTGGCAGACCATTACCAATTAAACCAACCTCACTACCTCCTGTCACCACCAGAGGGAGTACGGAAGGAGAACTCCCAGCTGGTGGAGCAGAAAATGAGCTCATAACAGGAACCCCTGTGCCCCACCATATGCCAACCTTTTCCTGGGCTGGTGGGAGGAAACTATGCTATGATTAAGGGTCAAATATGATCCGAAACGCGTAAGCCTACACATGCTTTTATCATCACTGGAATTGAATTTTTTAATTATGGATTAAATAAAGGCTTTTCTTAATTTTTTCACATCGTGTGCTGGAACTATAAAAAACTTTTTTTCATTGAGCATTTCTCCCAGATGGGGATGGATCCACTCCGTGCACCGAGATTATGGAAAGGAGGACTGGGCAGGCTGAACCAGGTGAGCTGAAGATCTATCCTACATTGTTTGAGCAGAGCTGAAGTCCAAGACCTGAGAAGCAGACTGAATCACCAGCAACTGGATAGGGCGTCGGCCGTCTTATATCCAGTCTGATACTCCAGAGATCCAATCATTATCCTCCTCGTAAGGTGGCAGACCATTACCAATTGAACCAACCTCACTACCTCCTGTCACCACCAGAGGGAGTACGGAAGGAGAACTCCCAGCTGGTGGAGCAGAATATGAGCTCATAACAGTACCCCCCCTTGAGGAGGGGTCACTGAACCCTCATCCACGCCACCAGGCCGATCAGGATGGGCCCGGTGAAAAGCACGAACCAATTTATTGGCATGAATATCCGAGGCAGAGACCCAAGAATTATCCTCCTGGCCATAACCCTTCCATTTGACCAAATACTGGAGTCTCCGTCTGACCAAACGATAATCCAATATTTTCTCTACCTCATATTCCACATTGCCTTTAACCAAAACAGGGTCAGGAGGTGCCGCCACAGGAACTACTGGCTCAACAAACCTCTTCAACAGTGATTTGTGAAATACGTTATGGATTTTGAACGTAACTGGAAGAGCCAATCGAAAAGAAACAGGATTAAGAATCTCCAAAATCTTATAAGGTCCAATAAATCTTGGCTTAAATTTTGGAGATGCAATTTTCTTGGGAATATTCTTAGATGACAACCAAACCATATCACCCACTTTAAACCCGGGGACCAGTGGTCCTATGCCGGTTGGAAAAACGCTGGGCCTTTTCCTGAGAGAGTGACAACTTATCCACCACTTGGTCCCATATCTGCTGCATTCTCACAACCACAGTGTCCACACCTGGGCAGGACGAAGATTCCACTTGTCCTGAAGAGAATCGAGGATGAAACCCAAAATTACAGAAAAAGGGTGACATCAAAGTGGCAGAACTAGCTCTATTGTTCAGCGCAATTTCGGCCAAGGGCAACAATGAGACCCAATCATCTTGATCAGCAGATATAAAACATCTTAAATAAGACTCCAGGGTCTAGTTTGTTCTCTCAGTCTGCCCATTGGTCTGGGGATGAAACACGGAGGAGAAGGATAACTGAATTCCCAGATTAGAACAAACGGCTTTCCAAAATCTGGAAACAAACTGGACCCCTCTATCGGACACAATGTTCTCAGGAATCCCGTGTAACCGAACCACCTGTTGTAAAAACAAGGGTACCAACTCAGCGGAAGATGGCAACTTTGGGAGTGGTACAAGATGGACCATCTTCGAAAATCTATCACAAATCACCCACATAACAGTCATTCTCTGAGAGACAGGAAGATCAGAAATAAAATCCATTGAGATATGGATCCATGGCCTCTTGGGCACCTGGAGGGGCATCAGCAACCCACTAGAACGAGAACAGGGTTTAGACCGAGAACAAGTCCCACAGGACTGTAAAAAAGTCCTGACATCACGAGATAAGGCAGGCCACCCAAACAACTGACTCACCAAATCTCTAGTACCAAAAATACCTGGATGACCAGCCAATGCGGAGCAACGGACTTCAGACATCACTCTCTTTCTCCACTGGTCAGGAACATACAATCTTCCCATAGGGCAACGCTCAGGTTTATCCTCCTGAAATTCTTCCAGGGCGCGTCTCAAATCGGGCGAAATGGCAGAAAGAACTACCCCCTCACCTAGGATAGTAGTAGGCTCAGTCACATTAAGAGAATCAGCAAAGAAACTCCTAGAAAGGGCATCTGCCTTAACATTCTTAGTGCCCAGAAGAAAAGAGACCACAAAATTAAAAAGCGTGAAAAACAAGGCCCATCTAGCCTGTCTAGGATTCAAGCGTTTAGCCGACTCCAGATAAATCAGATTCTTGTGATCGGTGAGGACCATAAATTGATGTCTAGCTCCCTCCAACCAATGTCTCCACTCCTCAAATGCCCATTTCATGGCCAACAATTCCCGATTCCCCACGTCATAGTTGCGTTCAGATGGGGAGAACTTTCGAGAAAAGAAGGCACAGGGATTCATCTTAGAAGTCACAGGGTCTTTTTGGGACAAAACAGCTCCTGCACCAATCTCAGAAGCGTCTATCTCCACTTGAAATGGAAGTGAGACATCAGGTTGCCGTAGAACTGGAGCTGAAGTAAATCTCCGCTTAAGCTCCTGAAATGCTGTGACAGCCTCAGGAGACCAATTCAGCACATCAGCTCCCTTCTTGGTCAGATCAGTCAGTGGTTTGACAATACTAGAAAAATTACCTATAAATTTACGATAGAAATTAGCAAAACCCAAAAACTTCTGGAGAGCCTTCAAAGAAGTAGGCTGAACCCAATCATAAATGGCCTGTACCTTGACCGGGTCCATTTCAATAGTCGATGGAGACAAGATAAATCCCAAAAATGAAATCCTCTGTACACCAAAGAGGCATTTCGATCCCTTAACATACAGGGAATTCTCCCTCAAAATCCGGAACACAGTCCGGACATGTTCCACATGGGAATCCCAATCACTAGAAAAGATCAAAATATCATCCAGATAGATGATCAAAAACTTATCCACAAAGTCACGGAAAATATCATTCATAAAGGACTGGAAGACAGAAGGGGCATTAGTGAGCCCAAAAGGCATCATCAGGTACCCAAAATGTCCCTCCGGAGTATTAAACGCCGGCTTCCATTTATCCCCGTGCTTGATGCGAATAAGATTATACGCCCCCCTGAGGTCAAGCTTAGTAAACCAACAGGCACTCTTTACTCTGGAGAATAAATCAGACATCAGAGGTAACGGGTACTGATATTTAACCGTCATCTTGTTAAGGGAATGATAATCAATACACGGTCTTAATGAACCATCTTTCTTGGCCACAAAAAAAACAGCGCCTAAAGGTGACGAGGATGGTCTAGTATGACCCTTCTCCAACGACTCCTTAATATAGGATCGCATAGCATCATGTTCGGGTACAGATAAGTTGAAAAGCCGACCCTTGGGAAATTTGCACCCAGGCATCAACTCAATTGCACAGTCATAACTCCTATGAGGAGGCAAAGATGCAGACTTACTCTCACTAAATACATCAGAGAAATCAGCCAGATAATCAGGAATATCATGAGACTGAGGAGAGGTGGAGAAAACAGGAGCGTCCCTAAGAACACACTGACAACCCCAACTCACCACAGACACAAATTTCCAATCCAAAACTGGGTTATGAGTTTGCAACCAGGGGAAACCCAGAAAAATAGTATCATGCAAATTATGCAGCACCAAAAATTAACAATTTTCTTGATGGTTTGGGGCAACTCGCATTATCACCCGGGTCCAAAACTGAGGTTTATTCTCTGCCAAAGGAGTGGCATCAATACCCCTCAAAGGAATAGGCGTCTGCAGAGGTGTCATGGACAAACCACAACGTTTAGCAAAGTCCAAATCCATCAGATTCAGAGCTGCTCCTGAATCCACAAAAGCCTTAGTGGAAAACATGGACATGGAGCAGATCAAAGTAATTGCCAAAAGGAACTTAAGTTGTACACTGCCCACAGCAAATGTGTGTGCAAAACGTTTCTCTCGTTTAGGGCAGACAGAAATAGTATGAGAGGCGTCTCCACAGAAAAAAACACAGCTTATTACGCATTCTAAACTCCTGACGTTGCGCCCTGGACAATACCCGATCACATTGCATAGGTTCTGAACAAATGTCTGAAGGTGGCAGCGCCTCCCGTGTAGTTTTACGTTCAAGTAAACGCCGATCAACTTGAATGGCTAATGACATAGAGCCATCCAGACCAGAGGGAACAGGAAATCCCACCATAACATCTTTTACGGTCTCTGATAAACCTTTCCAAAAGAGAGCTGCCAGTGCACTATCATTCCATGTAGTAAGGACCGCCCACTTTCGGATTTTTTGACAGTATAACTCTGCAGGATCCTGACCCTGGTTTAATGCCAACAGGGTTCTCTCACCTTGATCAACGGCATTAGGTTCATCGCACAACAACCCCAAGGCTTGAAAAAATGCATCCACATTAGTCAAAATAGGATTTTCAGGTGACAGAGAAAAAGCCCAATCCTGGGGATCGCCGCGCAGCAAGGAGATGACAATTTTAACCTGCTGCACAGAGTTCCCCGATGAGTTAGGCTTCAAGGCAAGAATTTACAATTATTCTTAAAATTCAGAAATTCAGACCGATCCCCAGAAAACACATCAGGAGTAGGGATCTTGGGTTCAGCAACATGTGACTGAATGAGGTAGGTAGAAATTCCCTGCACTTCAGCAGCAAGTTGCTCCACATGATCAGACAGTTGCTTAATCTTAATTAGGAGAGAAAAAAAAATCCTCCTACGGCCCCAGAGAAAAAGAGGAAAAAATATACGAAAAAAAAAAATTCTGAAACTTTTTTTTTAAACAATTTTTTCCTGTTCTTGAGTACCCTAGAACCTGCGGTATGGCTGGTGATTCTGTTATGAATGGGTCACCGAGGAGAAAAAAAGCAACACACGCCAAGTCTCAGAAAACCAGAGAGGTTGGTAACTATGCAGATTGCAGATCCCTGATCTTAACACACAACTAGCAGCAGTCGTGGAGCGTGCCTACGATGGTCCTGGATGCCTCGTCACAACCGGAGAGCTAAATAAGCCTAAAGTAAGAAAAGAGGAAAACTAACTCCCCCAGAGCAGACCCCAAAGGAAAGACAGCCCCCTACATGTATTGACGGTGAAGCAAGATGAAAACACAAACAAAGGCAGAAAAATAGGCTGAGCAAACGATGGGGCCAAACTAACTTGAAAGGACAGGAAAGGAAAGATACTGCCTGCAATCTGCCCAAAAACCCTACCCAAAATAATGTCCAACACTTCTGATAACAAAATTAACCCTGAAGTCACTAGACTTCTCCCACTATATCAGCACTCTGAAATATTCTGAGACAGAGCAAAAAAAGAGGCCAATCTAATAAAGGACAAAAAGGCAAATTGGCAAATACAGATAAATAAGAGTGGAAGTTCAGCACAGCCCAGCCGGGCTGGCTGACCACAAAAAACTGAGTTGACCAACAAGAGCAAGTGTGAATATTAGCAAAATCAAACTTAACTTGAGAAGACTGGAGCAGAGCTGAAGTCCAAGACCTGAGAAGCAGACTGAATCACCAGCAACTGGATAGGGCGTCGGCTGTCTTATATCCAGTCTGATACTCCAGAGATCCAATCATTTTCCTCCTCGTCAGGTGGCAGACCATTACCAATTAAACCAACCTCACTACCTCCTGTCACCACCAGAGGGAGTACGGAAGGAGAACTCCCAGCTGGTGGAGCAGAAAATGAGCTCATAACAGGAACCCCTGTGCCCCACCATATGCCAACCTTTTCCTGGGCTGATGGGAGGAAACTTTTGTCTTTGGGATGAGACAAGATGGTGAGATAACCACATAGGAGTCTGGTACAGATTTATTGAAGACATTTTCACCATCTGGTCTGCTACTGGTGAGCAATTCCTTAATTTCATCACAGAACTCAATGTAAATAAGGTGGGTTTGAAATTTACATCTGAATCAAATAGTAACCAATTACCGTTTATGGATGTAGTTATCAAGAAAAAACAAAAGGGAACAGTAGGAACACATATCTATCGATAACCCACCAGTACAAACAGTCTCCTAAAAAGGAACAATCAAGTAACCCACCTCAAAAAAGGTATTTCCAAAGAGCTGTTCCTTAGATTATTGAGGAAATGCTCCAGTATTCAAGAATTTCAGAAACAGGCAAGAAAAAAAGTGGCATTAATTTCACCACAGTAGAACTAGTATGACGGGGACCAACACTTATTTCACTACAGCCAACCCAGCAGATGTAGACCCAACCAGGAGTGTTCACATTTCCAACTATTAGTGGTAGATACCAACAAAGTGGCATCAATTTCGCCAGAGTAGAAACAGTGTAATAGGGACCGACACATCTTCCACAAGTTTCAAAAAAAGTGCGCCAACAGATCAGATGATTTCATTGTGAAGAGAAAGAAAAAATAGGATGGCACTCACCGTTCAGGTGAATCAAATCACTTTATTTCACATACACAAGGCATCGGCATAGGCACGGGAGCAATGTGCTGGAAGACGGACAACAGCCGTTTCGCGCTCAATACGCTTAATAAGCATATTGAGCGCGAAACGGCTGTTGTCCGTCTTCCAGCACATTGCTCCCGTGCCTATGCCGATGCCTTGTGTATGTGAAATAAAGTGATTTGATTCACATGATCGGTGAGTGCCATCCTATTTTTTCTTTCTCTTTACAATGAAATGTTCTGTTTTTTCAACATGGGATTGAGCACCCGTTCCAAGTGGGATTAAGGTGTTTTTTTTTATTAATGTGAAAAATATATGTGCAGACATCCAGGGTATTTTTCCACACAATGGTGCCGGATATCTATTTTCTCAACAGATCAGATGACACAGTGTCAAAGTGATCTATAAATTAGGCAGCCGAAAACCACAAGGTTTAAATGAAATTACAGAGGTTTTTATCTGAATTGCACTGCCCTCTTTTCTCTGTGAATATATGTGGATTTCCTATATTTATATTTATAATATATAGATTATGATCAACTTGCGTTTAAATAGAAAAATTCCAGATCTTTATCCCAATAGTGCAGTCCCCTTGTCAATGGAATATTTTATGATAATTTCATATATCTTTTCTTCCCATGTATTTTTATGCCCTTACTCCTTTTGTGATTTTTTATAACTTTTTCAATTTTTAGCATTCATATTTATATGTATCTATTGACTCCTTTGTGGATAATATGCCTTTCATTTCCCATTGTTCTAGTGGTCACCTAATTTATACTTCTATATTCATGATTATATTTTTATATATAAAAAAGTTTCTCCCTGTATGTGAGCGATCACACTCCTTGCAGTAGCACGGTCAGTAACTCCTGCTGTGGTTCCCCTCCCTCTCTCTCTTTTCTTTTTTACCCTTTTTTTTCCCCTTGATCTCTGAGGCAATTAATTTACTGGGGTGCGGTCCTGGAGCGTAGTAAACCTGTCAAGCGGTGATGGCTCGTTCTTCCCCGTTGTGCAGTGGTGCGTTCCCTCTCCTCCGGCAATGGAGAGTGCTGCTCGGGAGTTCGTTCCTGTTCTCCAAGAAAGAATGATTTTAAGAAGTTTTTTCTACTTTCCAGTTCTGCTTTAATTCCTAGGATAATTGAAGCGGCTGATTGTTTTTGGTCCTGTTACTCAGCGGTAATATAGAGTGTCGACTAGAGGTTTATAAATATAAACATATTTTTTCACATGTTTTTAGTTTCAACAGTTTTATTGAAATGAAAGCATCATTTAACATGAGCTACATTCATATTAAAGTACAAGGATCCCCTCGCAGGGGGAAATACATAGAAAAAAAGGCACTTAAGGTCATACGGTATCCTTGACTACAAAATCTTTGCTTAGAATATGTGTAGAAAAACAATTATAACACAACTAAGTTAGACTTAATGGGATGGGGAGAGAAAGTGGGGGGTTCAAAGTGAGTGTCGATGCGAGAAAAACAAACGTGGGGCGCCAGCGTACTTGTTTCAGAGTCTCTAATTGTAAAGAGCTACTACCATGCCAATATATTATCTAGATAAAGATATCATTTTGGAAAGATCATCGTCTTTATGTGCCTGAATCCAAGGGTCCCAGATACCTCGAAAGTTATCGAAAGAATCAGATCTAATAGCTTCTATTTTCTCATATAACATTATCAAATTGATCCTTCTCTTCACCTGTGTTATAGAGAGTGCACTGGTTTTCCATCTACTAGCTATGTGGTTTCTCGTCGCCATAGCAATAAAATCAACGAGACGGCAAGTCCTATTGTTGGCGTTGGTTGGTCTGTCCCCCAGCAGAAGAACTGACGGTGACAGAGGTAGTTTCCTACCCAAGATATTATCAATTAATTTTACTACATCTTTCCACAGTGACTTTACTATCGGACATGTCCACCAAATATGGAGAGTGTCTCCATCATCCGTGCACCCTCTAAAACAATTGCCAGGGACTGAATGGTAAATATTGTGCAGGAACCTAGGTATATAGTGTATTCTAAAGAATAATTTAAGAGATGGCTCAGTAAGTGAAACTTGATTACTACCACTCATTATATTTTCATAACACCTGAACCACCTTTGAGGTGTGAGGGAGATTCATAGATCTGCCTCCCATTGTTCCATGGTCTTCAATTTCGAGCCATCCCTGGGTTTGTTAAATATAGAATAAAGATGAGATATGAGACCATTGCCCAATGGGTCATATAGACATTTTAATTCGTACCATATACAAATGTCCTATATTTTCCACAACCTGGCACTTCGCAACATTAACAACCACAATTCGGACTTACAACATAATTGCCAAAAGAAGAGTTCCAGAAATATACATTTAAAAACCATTCCTTGATTTATTAAATATAATGGAAATAACAATCATATTAGAACAATATCAAAAAAGCACCCAAAGAAAAGAGGGGTTTTTGCAACAAGTGCTAAATATCTTGCAGCACATACACCAAGATAAAGTCAATTCAATCCCATCCCAAGTCCACTAACTAGCGCTATTCATTTGTATAAATATCAATGATTGTAAAGCAGGGCACATTACCAGGGAAACTAGATGAGCGGTGAAGGCAGCAGTGGCACGCCCCTCCTCACCCCGACACGCGTTTCGCATCCAGCTTCTTCCGGGGGCGTGGCGGAGGTGGGCACACATGGGGTTTAAATATTGAGCCAATACTAACAAGCGTACCTATCACGATGTGAAATATCTAAGATGGAAGTGCTGATTGGTCCTTCAGACTCAATGCGGAGCATGACGTTATTCCCCACTCCTCTATGTAAACGTCACTTCCGGACCTGCGCCCACTAGACCACAAGCTGGAACGCAAGCGGTCTTGTATCTGGGCACCTCAGGAAGTGTTTAGGAGGGGGGTCAAGCGCATGTGCACCATCTGATGACCACATTTGTATATGATACTTGTTTCTGTTGTTTCAAGAGATTGTCCCATTTATGAATTTTAGCCTAAGATTATTACGTACCTTTGGCTAAATAATTATTTAGTGACTTGATGATATTTTGCTGTTTTTTGTTAAAACAGACCATTTATTAGGATGGATTTAAAAGCTAAAGAAAGCTCTTGGCATTCAAAAGCCTCTGATTTATTCAATTTAAGCACCCAAACTGTTTCGTCTGATGTCTCTAAGGACTATAAGGAAGCTATGCAAAGATATAGAAATGCCCTTTTCCGAAAAACCAAATTGTGGTGGAATCGTACGTCATTAGAAAATTATTTATTGAAAAAAATTGTACCAAGAGGTCTAAGGGTACAACTATACCCAACCTTTGAAATACAGGAAGAGGAATTAACTTAAATTTGGATTACAGCAGCATCATCGTGCTCTCTGGAATTTATTCAAATTCTGATTGATAAAAATACTATTTCTCTAGGGGAATTGGTTCAAGAACTAGAAGTGATTCATGGTTCATTACAGAAAGATGTACCTAAAGATTTTTTGGATAAATGGCTCAAGGAACTTGATGTGGATACCATTAAATGGGAAGAAGAAGTGAGCCAAGGAAAATTTAAAAAATTCCAAAGAGATATGAACGATTACGATTCAAATAAAGTGTATAAGTGGCAACAGAGAAAAAAGATAAATTTAAAAAAAACATGATCTAGAGAACCTTCAATTACATCTAGCTTGTCGGGTTCTGAAAGCCATGCATCAGCAAGTGATCTGGATGATCATAGGGATTTTAATTTGAGAAAGGACATTCGTAAAAGGCAGTTCCCGGATGTGTTTAACAAGCCTAATAAGCGTCATAAAGACAAAGACCTTTTTAAGGTAGTAAACTTATCACAACGTGTCATATCATCAGTTCAACTGAAAGTATTAGAAAAAGGATTAACATTTTCCCCTTCTTCTTACTTAGACCCGTTCATAGCCATTAGGGACACTCACCTCTTTTCCAGAAAAATAATTTCGAAAAAACTACATTATAACAATCAACCGGGAGAGAATTTCACCTCTGAGGAACTAAAAGCTCTTGAAATTCTGGAGTCTTTAGAAAAGGAAAGTAATCCTAGGGAGGTAAGTAATATACCTAGCCATCTTTATGACAGATCTAAAAAATTCCCACTGTTGGGACTTTGCCCATCCGTGGAAGTTTTTACTAAACTTGTTACATAGGATATTGAACATCTATCTGGGTATGGTAAATACCCTTCTAAAGTTACCAAGGAGGAACGACTGGCTCTGAAGGATCTTAGATCCTGGAAAGATGTGATCCTCAAGCAGACAGATAAGGGAGGCAATCTGGTTATTTGGCCTTGTCAGATGTATGAGAAACAGCCTAATAAACTGCTTGAAGACCGTACGTGTTATCGCAAATTGACATATAATCCCTTATCTTCTTTTCAGAGCGAGTTGATTTCGATTCTTGATAAAGCCTTTTCTGAAGGAATTATTTCCAAAAAATTACTGGACAATATGAAAAATTTTCATCCTAAGCTACCGACATTTTATATTATCCCAAAACTGCACAAAAATACAATGGACCCTCCTGGACGTCCAATTGTGGCAGGTAACAGAGGATTATGTGAGATTATATCTAACATCGTAGATTATTTTCTCAAATCCATTGTCTCCACCTTACCATCATTCATCAAAGACACCACATCGGCCATTCAACGTATTGACCAATTACAGCTGGAGGAAAATATGATCATGGTCATGCCCGATGTGGAAGCTCTTTACACTTCCATTAGACACCATGATGGCTTGGTAGCTACCAAATGGTTTCTCAATGCTAGTAACATCAGCTCCCCCCATTGCTGACCTGATTTTGATCTTATTGGAATTTGTGTTACATCATAATGTATTTACATTTAATAATTCCATTTTTTTACAGTTACAGAGTACAGCAATGGGGGCGTCCTGTGCCCCGGCCTACGCAAATTTATTTTTGGGAGCGTGGGAGAGAGATATTTTTCAAGGTGACCTCATCCAGGGTGTGAACAGTGTTCACAACAGGATGAGGTACATTGATGATATTTTCTTTTTGTGGGAGGGGACAGTGGATGATTTAAATAAATTTATGAGTAGTCTAAACAACAATGATGTTAATATAAGACTCACTTTTCATCATGGTAGAAATCTGGAATTTTTGGACCTCTACATCTCAGCATCTCTTGATGGCCGACAACATACTGAAGTATATAGAAAACCCATGGCAACAAATTCGTTGCTACAAGCAAATTCTTCCCATCCTGTATCAACAATTAAAAGTGTCCCTATTGGTCAACTCCTAATAGCCAAAAGAATATGCTCGGATGAAGATCGGTTTGAGAAACAGGCAACTGACTTATTGCGTGGGTTTAAAGCGAGAGGATATAGTAACCGTTGCATCAAGAAAGGATATATGAGGGCGAAAAAGACAACTCGTGATCAACTTCTTTATGGCAAATCACAGACTATTGACCATAAAGAAAAGGACCAGGTAAGATTTATAAGTACCTACAAAAATCAGTGGAAGGCCCTCACGGATACTGTTCGTAAACACTGGGGAGTATTGATGGTGGACCCAGTGTTGAAAAATATCTTACCATCATTTCCTTTGTTTGTTGCCAAAAGATTGGCAAATTTTAAGGACATTTTAGTCAGAAGTCACTATGAATCTCCTACATCTCAAACAACTTTATTATTGGGTGTAGATCGTAAAGGGTTTTATCCGTGTGGCCTTTGTAAAGGATGTCTAAATATGACTAAAGGATGTTCCTTTACTAATTTTGATGGATCAAAGACTTTTGATATTAGAAAACATCTTAGTTGTTCCTCACAGGGGATCATTTATTATGCCTGATGCCCCTGTGGTAAGATTTATATTGGATTAACCACCAGGGAACTCAAAGTGAGAGTAAGGGAACATGTCAGGGACATCACTAAGGCCAAAGCTATTGAAGTCGTCTCACAGTTAAAAACCCTACCTAGGCACTTTAGGGAATTTCATAATTGTAATGCCAGGGATTTGTCTTTCAAAGCAATTGACCAAATTTCATTAGGAATTAGGGTAGGAGACCTAGGTAGGAGCTTAGCACAGCTTGAAAGCCGGTGGATTTTTAGACTAAGCACCATGGCTCCACAAGGCCTTAAAGGGGTTGTCCGGGCTTTTCACATAATCTCAGTGCATATCTGGGCTGCAGAATGTTGACAATAATTTACCTTCTGTGGCTACTTTGCAGCGTTTCCAAGATATGATCTCTTGCTTCTATGAAAAACGTCCAGGGGGTGTGTGTTCAGGCATTGAAATGAGAACTGGTCGTTTCCTCCTCACTAGTTTCACTTTCCATAGATCACTGTTCAGCGTGTGTCTGGGGGAGGAGCAGCTGGGTGGTCCAGCTCTCTGCACTGAGGCTGCTAGAGGGGGAGGATTTGTTACTGTGTGACGAGGGATAGGCTTGTTCATGTGGTCGGGGAGGGCCTGTTGCTATGGAGGGTGGGGTTGTTGCTATAGCGGGCATGTTTTTAGTAGAGTAGGAGGAAACGACCAGTTCTCATTTCAATGCCAGAACACACCCCCTCTGGACGTTTTTCATAGAAGCAAGAGATCATATCTTGGAAATGCTGCAAACTGGCCACAGAAGGTAAATTACTTATTGTCAGCATTCTGCAGCCCAGATGTGCACTGAGATTATGTGAAAAGCCCAGACAACCCCTTTAATGAAGGTTTAGGATTCTCATAATTTCTCTAGGTTCTAATACATGTTTTGTTTCTTTTAGTCCTTGAGTTTATTTTAGGGGTGGGTGGGATTTATTTTTTGGTTTTGTGGCTTTTAGTATGGATTTTAATTTATTTATTTTTTCAGATTTTCATGGAGTGTAATCTCTTATCGGAAGTGGCTTATTAAAGAAGGATGATGATTTTATGAGAAGACCGAAACTATGTATCTCTACGTGAAATATTAATAATGGACTTTTTTTTATTACGGTATGTATCATTTATGCTATCTATGGATTTTGTTCATATTTTTATTAATTGTGTCTGTTTTGGTATTCTATAGAACTATTTGGTGTATTAGTTTAGAGATAATAATTATGTATGGAATTTATTAGGGGATTTTTTGTATTGGTGCAGGAATCTTATTCATTGACCTCAATTTATTATGGTATTACACACTTGGTCACTTTATTTATTAATTTATTATTAATAAAATATAACTTCACTATTATGCACATTTTTTTATATGTTGTTTAATTTTTTCACATATGTATGTATATCATGGGTATTTTAACATGATGCACTTTAATATTTTATGAATATTATGGGTGTTATTAACATAATGCACTTTATTATATTATGAATATTATGGGTTTGGTCAATATATTGAACTTTATTATATTGTGAATTTTTTCATCATAATACTACATATTTATTTTTTAAATATTTTTTCACTTATTTTTATATAAGCTATTATATCACTGCACTTATTTATTAATTAGTAAAAATTATTTAGTTTACCACTTAGTATATTTTTCACATTTTTCACTTTTATCATGAATAATGGTTGTTCATTGTTTCACTTTTGATTAATATGGGGTTAATTTTTATGGATGAATGTTCTTAATTGTGTGAGACTTGTACCCATTCAATTATCAGTGGATATCCAGCACTTGTCACTTTATTTTATGTTATAATTTAGGGAGATGTATAAAGATAATTTATTGTTACTGATGTATATAATATCGCTTGTTTAGCCCCTGGGAATATATTTTTCACCATATATATACAAATATTTTAGTTTATTGATAGCCCATTAGCGCTTGTTTTGGTCTTTTTAAATATTGTGGTCATCAGATGGTGCGCATGCGCTTGACCCCCCTCCTAAACACTTCCTGAGGTGCCCAGATACAAGACCGCTTGCATTCCAGCTTGCGGTCTATTGGGCGCAGGTCTGGAAGTGACGTTTACATAGAGGAGTGGGGAATAACGTCATGCGCCGCATTGAATCTGAAGGACCAATCAGCACTTCCGCCTTAGATATTTCACATCGTGATAGATATGCTTATTAGTATTGGCTCAATATTTAAACCCCATGTGTGCCCACCTCCGCCACGGCCCCGGAAGAAGCTGGATGCGAAACACGCGTCGGGGTGAGGAGGGATGTGCGATATCAGTGTCACTGCTGCCTTCACCGCTCATCTAGTTTTCCTGGTAATGTGCCCTGCTTTATAATCATTGATATTTATACAAATGAATAGCGCTAGTTAGTGGACTTGGGATGGGATTAAATTGACTTTATCTTGGTGTATGAGCTGCAGGATATTTAGCACTTGTTGCACAAACCCCTCTTTTCTTTGGGTGCTTTTTTAATATTGTTCTAATATGATTGTTATTTCCATTATATTTAATAAAGCAAGGAATGGTTTTTAAATGTATATTTCTGGAACTCTTCTTTTGGCAATTATTATGTAAGTCCAAATTGTGGTTGTTATTTTAATTCATACGTTGTAGGTTGTACGTTTGAAGAACCAGCGTTATGCTTTGCAGAAAATGAAAAATTTGTTCAAGTCGGAATGTCTCAGACCTCGGGTCTTGATATTTTGCAATGAACTCTTGTTTTAACATTAGCTTAAAGTGAGCAGTTAGATTTTGTAGCCTAGTTAGCTTATTCTGCTGCCACCATACGTGATTTCGAGATGTAACTCCTGGCGGGAACATGGGATTATTAAACAGGTTCAGAAGAGGAGAGGTATGAGACTGCAATGCAAATTGGAATCTATTCACTCTCCAGATTCGTAGGGAGTGAAAGGTATACGGAGAATGTAGAGCCAGATCTTTCGGTAAAGGCCCCGTGGCCCAAATTAGACTCTCCAAGGAGTAAGGTGCTATTTGGGAGTTTTCTATTTGTGGCCATATGAGTGTGTGTTGTTCCGCATTTACCCCTGCCAGCTGGGCGATCTGAGCTGCCCTATAATAGAGAGTAAGGTTTGGTAGCGAAACTCCCCCCTGTCTTTTGTGTCTAAACTGGATTTGCTTGGAGATGCGGGGCTTTTTGTTATTCCAGATAAAACGTACCACGTGCGAATGTATCAACTTGAATATCATCAGAGGTATTGAAATAGGCAAGGATCGGAACAGATATAGAAATTGAGGTAAAGTAACCATTTTAATCGAGTGCACCCTTCCCAAAAAGGAAAGAGATGGGGAGGACCATTTTGACAGAGATTGTGTTAGTTTTTGGAGGAGGGGAGCTTAATTATATTTATATAATGTAAGGTTAATTCCTAGGTATGTAATATAATGTTTTGCATGTCGGAAATGAAAGTTCTCTACTATTGAGCTTTGTTCAGCAGGAGGGGTGTTCAGAAACATAATCTCTGATTTATCGATATTGACCTTTAAGCCTGAGATTTCCTCAAAGGATTTAAGTGTATTTAAAAGATTAGGTAGGGATATATGGGGATTTGTGAAAGTCAAAAGAAGGTCGTCGGCAAACAGACTGACCCTGTATTCATGTCTACCTATTGTTTGGCCTGTGATATCGGGGTGCAGACTGATCTTCTGCACCAGTGGTTCCATCACCAAAGCGAATAGGGCCGGAGATAGGGGGCACCCTTGCCTGGCTCCTCTGCTGATAATTATTGGCTCTGGAGTGGTCGAAGGTAGTTTTAAATAAGCAACCGGGGTATTATATAGAAGTTTAAGTGAATCGATTAATTGTTGTGAAATCCCCATTTTACGCAAGATATTAAACATGTATGTCCAAGTGACGGTATCGAAAGCTTTTTCTATATCTAAAGCTAGCAAAGTTAAGGGGGTTTTCTTTTGTTGGCATTATGTATGAGGTTTAGGTTTTTACGGATATTATCCGGGGTTTGTTTAGTTGGGATGAATCCAACCTGATCTTTATAATCAAGACCAGGCAGACATTTATTAATTCTATTGGCTATTATGGAGGAGAAAATCTTGAGGTCCATGTTCAAAAGGGATATTGGCCTGTAGTTTTTTGTGAGCAATGGGTCTCTCCCTTGTTTTGGGATGACAGTGATATGCGCCGTATAGAATTCCGGCGGCATTGTTTGGCCAGTTAGCATATTATTGCAGTATGTTTGTATATGCTTTAATAAAATATTTGAAAACTTTTTATAGTATAATGCGGTCAGCCGATCGGGGTCCCGAGCCTTCCCAGCTTTTAGATGATTTATAGTAGATGTGATTTCTTCTTCAGTGATAGGAGAATGCAATGTAGCAGTGTAAGCCGGAGTTAGGGAAGGTAGTGGTACATTAGTTAGGAAGTCATCCAATTTGGGCAATGAAAAATTTGTGCTATCAGTGTATAGTTTTTGATAATAAGTTTGAAATATTTTGTAGATTTTGCTCAGGTTAAAAGTAGTTTGGGACTGTTCGTCTTTTATGGAGAAGATAGAGTTTAATCGCTCTGTTTTAATTTTCGGGCAAGCATTTGGTCCATTTTATTAGAGAACCGATAGAATGTCACTTGCGTCCACCTGATTGCTCTTTCCGTACGAGTTGTTAGCAAAGTACTTAGTTGTAGCTTTAAGTCATAGATTCGTTTAGTTAAGTATAGGGAGGGGTGTGACTGATTGGCGGTTTCTAATTTATAAAGTTCATTCTCGAGAGTCAATTGCTCCTTAAGACGATTCCTCTTTTTTTGGGATGCTATCCTAATGAGTACACCAGTGATATATTTATGGGCCATCCACATATTACCCATAGAGGTATCCGGGGTGATATTAGAGTGGAAGAAGGCCTTGAGCCCTTGTTCGACCATTATTCGCGTTTGAGGGTCAGAAAGCAAGGATTCATTCAGTCTCCACGCATACAGGCGTGCAGTCTTCATGCCTAATTTAAACACAGAGAGTACGCTATCATGGTCGGACCAAGAGGAGGGGACATGTCTGGAATACATCAATGATTGTCTGTTTTCCGAATTAGTTAGAATCCAGTCAATCCTGGAGTATGAATGGAAAGCTCTAGAAAAATAGGTATAACCTCTGGATTGTCCATGAGACTCTCTCCATGTATCCACCAGATGATGAGCTTGCAAACCATCAAAGATAGTTTTTTCCCTCCTTGTCAAGTCAGGCCTCCCCTTATTAGATCTATCAAGGGTTGGGTTTACAGTCAGGTTAAAATTGCCCCCCCCAAATAATAGTATCATAGGGTATAGACCTTAGGGATCTAGCAATAGATTTGTTTAATTTGAAGTGTCGGGGGTGCAAAGCAGTTAACAAGACAGAATTGCTTCCCCTGGACCGTGCCCCAAAGGATTATATATCTACATTCTGTGTCCACAACCAAACCCTCCTGCACAAATGGGAAAGAATTATGCAGCAATATGGCGACACCTCTCGATTTTTAATCATGAGTAGCAAGAAAAAATCTAGAGTAGAGCTTATGGAAAAATTTGGGAGATGAGTTATTAGAGAAATTAGTTTCCTGTAGGAATAGCACATCAGGGGAATGTTTCTGGTAATCAATAAAGGTGTGTTTTCTTTTTATCGGGGAATTGAATCCCCTAACATTGTGTGATAGTACCTTATACATTAAGTATGCATAAAGAGACTCTAATTAAGTTTCTAATTAAACTATGGCCTGGAACAGGCATTTTCACATTAGTCACATATCCAAAAATATTTTTACATCTCATCGACACTCTTGTAGGCAAAAGAGGGATGGGTGGGTAACAAAAAATACAACAACAAGAAAAATGGTTGCAACCAATGACCAATTTGTGGGCTATAATGTGCTGGTCCACTATCAGTAGAACCAGAGGCAGTAATAGCCCAAAATGGAGTGGCATACTTACTCCAGGGGCACAACACTCCACTAGTAGAAAAAGAAAACAATATTATTCATAAATTGTCATTAGACACATCAAATAGCAATACTATCAGAACGATAACTCAGCATTTTGGTCGTTCTTTGAGAATATTCCAGCACATTCATCGATAGTGGACTCAAGAAATGGGCTATTTGTTGTACTGTGATTTATTGAGTCTGGTATTGCGAACTTCCATCAACTCTCTGCGCGGTCTCTGTCTCTGTGGTAGGGCTCCCGAATCAGAAATCGGGATGCCTGCCTTCTCCAGTGCTTTTTTTCTCCCTTCCTCGCGATTTCTTGGAGAATAGGTGGTGTTGCCATAGGAGAAAATTAAAGCATGTGGGGATCCCCACCTGTACTCAATCTTTGCTTTTATTAAGGCCAGAGTTATGTCTTTCATAGCTTTTCTCCTTATCAAGGTTGCCAGGCAGATGTCAGGGATCAGAGATACAGTATCTGGGACACCTGGTAAATTGTTCAGTTTACGAGCTGTGGATAGAATCAGGTCTCTGGATTCCTCATGATGCATTTTAAGGACAAAGTCCCTAGGTGAGGCATTAGATTTGGGACCTCCCAAAGCCCTGTAAATTCTGGTTATTTTTAAAGAATTAGGATCTGCTTGGGGCAGGAGGGAACAGAAGAGGTTTGAAGCAACCTCCATTAGGTTGGAGCTACTTTCCGGTAGTCCTTTAATTCTGATATTACCTAGGCGAGATCGATTTTCCAGGTCTTCACACTTTAGCTCTAGGAACTCGAGTCTAGCATCTTGTTCCTGTAGTTGTTCACTATTATGTTCAGCGGCATCTGCTGTGTCATCCATTCTACTTTCCAAATCGTTGGTTCTTTGAGCAATATCCTGGATATGCTGCGTGAAGTTGCTTACAGCAGAGGATAATTCGGCTCTGAACGTTTTCTGAATGGTAGTCAGGAGATCCTCCATTGTCATTGGAATCATGTTTGTTGGAGTAGTCAAGTTAGTTTGCTGTGACCTCTACAGGGAGCTCCCGGTGTTCAGTGAGGTTGATTGTGACGCTGACATAGTGTGACTAGCTGATTTCGTACGTTGAGTCATCAGTTGTGTGATCAGACGGGTATTGTTTTCTGACGAAACAGACTTTTTGGGACGCATTGCTCAGAGACCTCCTGCGTTCTGAAAGTTATCGCATGACAATTACTCATATAGGTGGGTGCATATTTGTGCCCGTGGTGACAGATCTTGTGTTCCATAATTATAGTCCACCAGGATCGTCCATGCCCTCCATGTTGGATTTTAGCAAGATATGGGGTAAATTTTATAGGACAGAGTATGCCTCTGGTGCAGTTCTGCTGCAATACCCCTTTAATATCACAAGAGCAAGGGGACGCGTGAACCTAAAAGTCAGAGCAACAACCCAAAACAGGGGAAGGGAAAAAAACCTCTCTCTTCCTTTTTTTTAAGTATGGGCAATTGCGTCAAATGGCCAGCAGAGTGAGTCCCACACCTTTATACATAAAATAAGGTATCTATGGGGATTGTATTAACTCTTACAGTCTGGTAGCTTCTCCTTTAGCTGGGGACAAGATAGAACACACAGCCCCCCAACAGCCAGGGCTGGGAGACAGCAAGGCTCCTGCAATCCCCTCAGGTGCTCTGCTGAGCAGGGGGGATCCTACAAGTGGTCCACAACCAGGCTCCTGCTGTCCTTCTCACTATTAATTAAATGAAATTTTCCCCTATTTGTTAAGGTTAAGTACCAGTTTGCTGGAGGGTCCAGTGCCCTGTGCCTGAGGCAATTTTCCTGTTGTGGCCTGATGGGGCCTCCAGTGAAGCAGATGGTTGTCCCTGTTGTTTTTCAATCCAGAGCGGTGTCTCTTATGTCTCACGCCATTCCTGTGGTGCCGGAAGGAAAGCTTTAGGTCCGGGTACTATGGCACTGCCTAGGTAATTATAGCAAAAATGTATGAGTTCTGTATATAATCCATAGGCCTAGATGAGGCCTGTAGCAGTGAGATGAGGCCTAGGCCTCAGTCCTGAAGTCTCTCTCCAGTTCCAAGTAAAAAAATCTCTGTTTGTAAATATCCGAAACAGTCCAAATTGGGTTCAAAATGTTCTGTATCAAATCCTTAGTATGATCCAAAAGAAAAATTGAGTTTTGAGTGCTTTTTGGTAGGGATGGGAGTAGATTCAGAGGTTATCCCTCAGGAGCTCTGCCTTTCTGTGGCTCCCATGTGCCTTTTCACATGTTTTATATACTACTTATTAGACAATTCGTACTTCACATATTTCATCTGTAGAAACCTTTTAATAATACCATACTGACATTAAATTATTAAATTATAATGTTTTTATTTTTAGTTTATTTTAACAGGAATTAATAAAAAACAATTTTATTTTTGACATTTAATATAAAGATTCCATTGGACTATCCAAAAATAAGGAAGTTTTCTTGTTCCATCGGTTAGTCCAGTTGTAAGGCATCTGCTTTCACACTTGACTGTTCATTTTATTTTGAGTTCTTGTCCTCTCAGTGAAAGTCGGCTTTTTTCACTCCTCTTTTTAATTTTTTCTTTTTGAATGCTGCAATCTGGATTTGCATTCTAAAAATGTAAAACACTATTAATGTCACCAGTTAATAATTGTTTTATTATACATTTCTCTGTGTTATAATCCATTTGAACTGTTAATCCTGTGATGACTATGAACTTTGACACTGTGTCATCTGATCTGTTGGCACTCGTTTTTTTTTTTATCCTTGCGTCCTGTCTTTACTATATATGTGTGATGCCTGTACAAACTGTGTGGTTCCTCCTGACGAAGGGGGCATGAGACCACCGAAACACGTTGAATAAACCACTGTGAATCTTTGATATCTCTCTCCTGGAATACTTTCTTGCGGCAGCGCGGAATATAACTACAAATTCCCCTGAATGCGTGACAACAGACAACCCAGCAGATCGACACCCAATCCGGAATGTACACATTTTAAACAATTAGTGGCAAACACCACCAAAGTGGCCTCAATTTGACCACAGTAGAAATAGTGAAATGGGGAGCAAAATCTTTTCCACGACAGCCAGCCCAGCAAATCGACACCCAACCAGGATTGTATACATTTCCAAAACTTAGTGGCAGACATCAACAAAGTGGCATCAATTTCACAAGAGTAGAAATAGTATAATAGTGACTAACACATCTTCCACTACAGCCAACCAGCAGATGGATACCGAACCAGGAGTGTTCACATTTCAAACAGTTAGTGGCAGACAAAGTGGCATCAATTTCTCCATAGTAGAAATAGGATAATGGGGACCAACACGTCTTCCCCTCGAGCTAACCCAGCAGATGAGCATCCAACCAGGAGTGTACATAGTTCCAAAAATTAGTTGCAGACATCAACAAAGTGGCATCAATTTCACAAAAGTAGAAATAGTATAATAGAGACCGACACACCTTCCACTACAGTCAACCCAGAAGATGAACAACTAACCATGAGTGTACATATTTTAAACAATTAGTGGCAGACACCACCAAAGTTGCATCAATTTCACCACAGTAGAAATAGTATAATAGGGCCGACACATCTTCCATTACAGTGCAATACCTTTTTTACGAAAGCCAACCCAGGAGATGGACACCTAACCAGCAGTGATCACATTTGAAAGAATTGGTGGTAGACATCACCAAAATGGCATCAATTTCACCACAGTAGAAAGAGTATAATGGGGAGCAACATCTTTTCCATGACAGCCAACCCAGCAGATGGACACCCAACCAGGATTGTTCACAATCCAAACAATTAGTGGCAGACACCACTAAAGTGGCTTCAATTTCACCAGAGTAGAAAGAGTATAATAGGGAATGACACATCTTTCACTACCTCTAACGCTGCTGGAGTGTACACATTTCAAAGAATTAGTGGTAGACAACAATTAAGTCGCATCAATTTCACCACAGTAGAAATACTGTAATGGGGAGTGACATCTTTTCAATGACAGCCACCCCATCAGATGGAAACACAACCAGGAGTGCTCACATTTCCAAAAATTAGTGGCACACACCAACAAAGTAGCATCAATTTCACCATAGTAGAAATAGTATAATGGGGACTGACACGTCTTTCATGACAGCCAACCCAGCAGGAGGACACCCCACCAGGAGTGTTCACATTTCCAAAAATCAGTGGCAGACACCAACAAAGCGGTATCAATTTCATGAGAGTAGAAATAGTATAATAGGGACCAACACATCTTCCCTCACAGACAACCCAGCAGATGGAGGCCCAATCAGGAGTCTTAAAATTTCAAAAAATTAGGGCCGGACACCACCGAGATGGCATCAAATTCATGAGAGCAGAAATAGCATAATAGGAATGGACACGTCTTCCTATACAGCCAACCCAGCATATGGAAACCAACCATAACTGTTAACATTAGTGGCAGATGTCAATTAAGTGGCCTCAATGTCACCACGGTAGAAATACTGTAATGGGGTTTCCAAGACAGCCAACTCATCAGATGGAAACACAACCAGGAGTGCTCACATTTCCAAAAATTTGTGGCAGACACCAACAAAGTAACATAAATTTTACCATAGTAGAAATAGTATAATAGGGAATGACATGCCTTTCATGGCAGCCAACCCAGCAGGAGGACACCCAACCAGGAGTGTTCTCATTTCCAAAAATCAGTGGCAGACACCAACAAAGCGGTATCAATTTCACGAGAATAGAAATAGTATAATAGGGACTGACACATCTTCCATTACAGCCAACCCAGCAGGTAGAGACCCAGTCATTAGTCTTCAAATTTCAAAAAATTTGGGCCAGACAACACCGAAGTGGCATCAATTTCATGAGAGTAGAAATAGCATAATAGGAACCGACAGGTCTTCCAATACAGCCAACCCAGCAGATGGAAAGCAACCATGAATGTTCACATTTCCACAAATTAGAGTTAACATCTGCATAAGCAGCAATAGCAGGCACAGAAGTCCCACTAAAAATTTCACAGACTGCAATTACGCAAGATTAATGCAGCACACTAAAAACTTCAACATCGCCAATTCTGTACAGTCTGCGATTGGGGTGCAAAAGTCCTTGGAGATCCATGACTTGTTCATCTTGATGAAAGTTAAGTGGCCTACACTTTCAGGAGACAGCCGGCTGTGCTTATCTGTCAGAACACTACCAGCAGCGCTGAAGACACGTTCTGAGAGAACGCTGGCTGCTGGGCATGATAAAACCTCCAAGGCATGAGAGGCAAGCTCAGGCTACTCATCCATTTTTGAAAATCAAAATATGAAAGGTTCCTAACCCTCCCTGATGGTTCTGATATTCAGTTCTAGATACTCGTGCACCATCCTATCCATTCGTTCACCACATGTCAGACATGGAGCTGGTCTAAAAAATGTGACAAAGGACTCACAGAAATTGCTCTTGCCACTTACACTACTGCTGCTGCTAATGTTTTGGTGTTCACTAATTGATGTCCTGGAGGTGGAAAATCTAGAACTGTGAAGCACACTGTGTGCCTCAGTGCTGTCTTGGGGAAAACCTCTCTTAAGGTTGTGTAAAAGCTTGTTTTGATACTCCACCATTCATAGGTTCCTTTCCAGGGTGGGAAGCATCTGGCAAAATTTTGCTTTAGAACTTGGATTTAACAGAGTGGCAACCCAGTAGTCAGCACTATTTCAAATCATAACTACACGGGGATCATGTTGCAGATAGTGAAGCAAGAAGGCACTTTTATGTCTGTTCTATCATGAGGTCTAAGCCCATGCTGTGTGGGTGGCTGGGAAACACTGATGCTTGTTTCCTCAATCCCCTTCCGCCAACCATGGACAGCAGAGAGGGGATGATTATCCTCTTCATGTTTTGACAGTTGCTCGCCCATCACCTCTTCCTCCTCCATTGGTTCCTCAGCTCTTGCACCTTCACTAACAATTTGTCTGGTATTACCAGCCCCCCTCGATTGCAGTAATCCACCTTCCCTTTTCACCCACCTGTGTGATGACAGTTTGGAACTTTGAGACAATGTTATCCCTTCCGCATCCTCCTCTGCGACCACCTCCTCCCACAGGCTATTCAAACTCTGATCCAGCATATAGATGACCAGAGTAGGGATACTAATGACAGCACCATCGTCACTAACCATCTTAGTAGCCATTTCAAAACTGTGCAGAGGTCCTTAATCTGTGCTCGCTCTGTAAACATGATATGCGACACGTCCATACTGCGTTGGCCCAGGCTATATGACATGACATACTGTTTCAGGGCTCGCTGCTGATGCCACAGTTACTGCAGCATCTGCAGAGTGGAATTCCACAGTGTCGGCACATTGCATATCAACCTGTTAACTGGAATGGACAAAGACCTCTGTATCGATGCAAGTCGATGACCTGAGGAGTGCGAATGGCGGAAGCAAGCACACAGCTTCTGTGCTTTTTGCAGCAGCCCACCCAGGCCAGGATAGTGGTGGAGAAAATGCTGTACCACCAGGTTGAGGATGTGAGCCATGCAAGGCATGTGTATGAGCTTGCCTTGGCGTAGGGTCTTCCCTAGATGCAGGTTTAGTGGAGACAGCCATTGCTCAAACTCAGCCTGGAGAGCTGTCCACAACTCTTTACCTGTATGACTGCGATCTCCAAGGCATATAAATTTTATGACTGCCTGATTGCGGAGAGCCCTGGCTGTGCAGTACGGAGGTGGTGGGGATTCACTGTGCACTGTTGGAAAGTGTGTCTCATTAAGGCAGAGGTTGAGGGCGCAGGCAGAGGCTCTAGAGGAGGTAGAGGAGGCATAAGCAGTGGAGGAAGTGTGAAATATAGACGTTTGTCCTTCAAGCCTTGGGGATTCCAAAACTTGCATAGCAGCACCTTCCCTGCCTGCCCCCACAGCCACCAGTCACTCAGTGCCCAGTCAGCGAGTTGTAATGTCCTGACTCCTTGGCCATGCTTACTCATTCAAATTTCTGTGGTGAAATTCACCATCAGGCATAGATTTGGGTGATGTTGTCTGCGACATGCTGGTGTCGCGCAGGCACAGCTTTCTTAGAGAAGTAATGGCAACTGGTACTGGGGGGACTGCGATGGTCATCAGCTTTCGGAAACCCTTTGTATCTACTAGGCGGAAAGGCAGCATTTCCATGGCCAACAGATTGGAGCTGGTGGAGTTCAACCTCTTAGCTTTGTTATGTGTAGGAGGAAACAATCTTTTACGTTACCACAACTGCGGTCCGGTGGGCTGGCTGCAGTGCTGAGAGAGGGCAGAGTACGGTGAACTCGACAAACTGCTGGGCCATGAGAGAGGTGCAAACAGAGATGTTACAGTGGAGTGATAAAGTTGTGGTGTGCTTGTTCTCAAAAACTGCAGGCATGTTCGCTTTCATTTAAAAACAGATTTTTAATATTTCATCCTTAAAAACACCTAACCCAGTGTGAATGGGTATATAAACCAATTGATGCAAAAACAATATAAAATGAAGGTAGGTGGTTTTCCCATCTATATTGATAGGGCTATATCAGGGAAGGGAGGGACAGTCCACGTTGAGTGGGGGCGCCAAACAATCATTTTCTTAGGCCAACCTCCACAGCCAGGAAGGGTTTTGATTAGGTGTATTGTAGGGTCTTAGCAGTGTGGGGAGGTTGAGCTGATGGACAGGTCTGTCTGTAGTAAGAGACAGAGAGATAGCACAGTGTAGGCTGAGATAAAGAGAAAAGGGTGTCATGTGGTAGTTTGACCATTAGAGGGCAGTGGGGAGCGTAGGAGAGAGTGGTTAAGGGTTACTGTCAGGTGATAGTGGGCGGAGCTACTGGGACTGGAAGTATAAGAGGTCAGGGAAGGTTCTGTGTTGTGAGTTCATTTTCCCCTTCATCACTGAGGTCTGGTGAACTCCCTATTCTGGTAAAGGAAGGTAATGAGCCTAATTATCAGGCACCTGAGCCTAATGAGGATGACTGGCTGAGTGGAGTAACGGACTGGATATAAGGCTGCCGACGCCCTTCTGCCCTGCGGGTGATTTCTCTGTGGACTTCTAGGACACCAGTCTGATTCCTGCTCCTCTAAAGCTAAGTTTTCTGCTTTGCCTGTTAGCATTTGTGTTTTGTTTTTGTTTTCCTTGCTTTTCTGGATTCTGCCATTCCCTGCTGGGGTGAGCTGAATCTCCTTTTGCCTGTTGCTCTGTCTTCAGATATTCCTGAGTACTGACATAGCTTTTTTGAAGCCTAGCGTCTTCAGGGCCTTTTTCACTGTCAGTCTGTTGGCCCTTATTTTTCATAGGGTTTTTCACGGATTGCAGACAGCATCCTTCCTGTCCTTTCCTATCTAGTTAGCTTGGGCCCCGTCTTTGCTCAGTCTATCTTTCTGTCTGTGTTAGTGTTTTCATCTTGCTTCACCGTCATTATATGTTGGGGGCTGCCTATTGCTTTGGGGTCTGCTCTGGGGCAGTTTATATCTCCCCTTTCTTTCTTTAGGCCTATTTAATTCTCCGGCTGTGATCAAGGGGTCTAGGGCATCGTAGGAACCCCCCACGGCTACTGTTAGTTGTTGTGGATAGGATCAGGGGTCTGCAATCCGATAGCTGCCAACCTCTCTGGTTTTCTGGACTTAGCTAGCATTTCTGTTTTTGCCTCCTACGGTGACTCAATCATAACAGTTCTGGAAGTTCCAGTCAGCCAAGGGAGCTCACTAGAGAGGAGAGTTTGCTGTAGGTAGAAAGACAGAAAAGGCCTACAGAGAGCTACTGACAGTGAAGACGGTCACGGGAGGTGACCCAAAAAGGATAGTGGCTGCGGACAGAGACAGACTGTGAGTGTCAGGTGGACGGCGTACTCTAAAAGGTGAAACGCTGTGGTGAAAGTGCTTAGGGCAGCCACAGCAGAGAAGAGCCATAGAGGACGCCATGAACGGTGAAACTAAGAAAGAGAAGGTACGCGTTTCTGTGTGTAAAAGTGAATTGTGGACTAATCCTGTGATGAAGTACGGTGGTCGTCTGAAAAGCGGCCAATAAAATCTGAACTGTTGGACACAACCCTTGTCTCAGTCTCATGTCTGCCGGCACCACGAAGTGTGTCACCCCCCTGTCCTGTTGGATCAACACCACGTAATCGCCTCCCTCAGCCCAACCCTACTGTAGGCAGGTGTTTTTGGTCTAATATTGGTTTTGCATCAATTGGTTTATATACCCTTTCACACTGGGTTAGGTGATTTTAAGGATGAAATATTAAAAATCTGTTTTAAAGGAGATTTATGTTCACTATATGATTACATTTTCCTTAGAATATTTTGTTAAAAGTTAATGTCTGCTTTCATTACAGCTGATAGGCTTTCACTCAGCCAGACTGGAGCAGGTAGAGAACCCGAAGTTCTGCAGACAGAGACCTGCTTCTCAATACTTGGCATGGTAGCAGAGAAAGATGAAGAAGCAGCAGTTGCGATTGATGGGACGGATGATGGTTGTTGAGGCCCACTGGTCTGCATTTTAGCAGAGTGGAATTCCCAGAATAGCGCATGTTGATTGCGCATGTGAAGGTGCATGCATGTAGTAGTCAAATTATTGCACTTTTTCCCTCTATACAGTTTTTTTTTGCAAAGCTGGCAGATAGCGTGAGTTTGCTCATCCTTTGCGGTGTAAAAAAACTACCATCCTAGGCAACCCTTGACACACCTATGAGCTGCAGATGATTTCCTCCTCTTGACTCTGTTAAGCTTTTGAGTACACTTCTGATGCCCATGGCATAGAATGTGTGAACAGCTCTGCAGACTCAACCATCTGTGGTTCCTTACAGTCAGTTGGGTGGTTGCAGAGTTGTGACGTGGGGGGAAGAAAGAGCAATTGGGGTACCACCTCTGTGGACTGTACTGGGTGTGATGTTGAGGTGGGGGAAGAGGAGGAGAGGTCACTTGAAGCTATGCTTGCCATCCACTCTAGCACATGCTGTTTCTGGGTTACATCAACAAGGTGTACCACTGTGCATCTCCCAAATAAAGGTAGTGGAATAGCCCACCCAGTAACAGAAGTTGTCAGTTGTCTTTGTAAAAGACGTGATGTTGTTGGTTCACTAGTGCTTTCACAAACATTTCCACCTATCAGACGTACACCTTGAACACCAAGCCTAGTCCCCCTTCCACCGCGACCACGCTTTTTCCCAGTCATGTTGCTCAGATAGTGTGCTAGGAGCACAGTATTAGCAACAAAAAATGTGATTTTTTTTACCCTGCACCAGCTCTGCATACAGCTGAATCTCAGCGGCACTATGTGACAAGGTAAAATATGGCGCATCCTGAATTGTGTTAGTCACATAAAAAAGAATTGAGTGTGGATGAGGCATGTATTACATAGAATAGATGTTCCAAACAATTTCAAACTGAGATCTCCCCTACTGTATCACATTAGTAACAGAGGAAATTTGATTTTTTTTGTGAGGATGAGGCCTGTATAACATAGACTAAATGCTCCAAATAATTACAAACGGATATCTCCCCTACTGCATGATGTTAGCAAAAGAAGAAATAATTGTTTGAGTGTGGCTGAGGCCTGTATGACAAAGAAGATATGCTCCAAACAATTTCAAACTGAGATTTCTCCTACTGTAGAACGTTAGTAGCAGAAGTAATTTGTTTTTTTCTGTGCGGACAAGGCCTGTGTAATATAGGCTAGATGCTCCAAATAATTTGAAACTGAGGTCTCCCCTACTGTATGACATTAGTAACAGAAGAAAGCATTGTTTGAGTGTTGATGAGGCCTGTGTGAAAAAGAAGATATGCTCCAAACAATTTCAAACAGATCTCCCCTACTGTAGAACATTAGTAACAGAAGAAATTTGTTTTTTTTTTTCGGTGGATGAGGCCTTTATAACATAGACTATATGCTACAAACGAGTTCAAACCAGTAAGATAATGTAGTTAGGGAAGCATGGGGAATTTTTAATGCAAGAATATTAGAAAATAGCTTAGATTATGGTAGAAATGGACTATGCATAGGGAGTTACAAATAAATTTACTTTGACTTCAGACCACCCCTTTAAAGTCTGTCATATACCATTTGGTTAAGATGAATTTTGCAAAGGTGTGCTCCTTTTTGTGCTTGTTTGAATAAGAAGTCTACCATAATGTATATTACAAACATGAAGACTGGACTCTGGGTTGCAAAGTGTAAATGTCAACAGTCTGTCCATAGTGTGCAGAATAAATTTTCGTAATGGGATGCTCAGCAGCGGAGGAGAAACCTTGGATTGTGCATAACGCACAGCTTCTATGAGGCTGTAAAAGTTCAGCTCTCAGATAGGTCTGGGAATAATTTAAAGTCAAAACTATGGCCCTGGTTTCACACCAGTCTTGAGGAGGAGGCATGCTGTAGTCAGGTGCATCTGATTCATTAAGGGGCATGTGCCTCTTATTGAATCCAACATTTGTAAAAAATGTCATGTGCCTTGCAACAAATCTTACTCCAGTCACTGACTGGAGTAAGATTTGTGGTTTAAGGAAAACCGCCGCTAGTTATGCATTTTCCGAGTGGGCGCTGTGAAGCTTCCAATCCACCCCATCTCCATTAGCTTTGTATGAGCTTGGTGAAATTGGCATGAAAACACCAAAGGACACAAAAAGTTAGTGTAGCCTAGCGTAAAATTGTGTGACTTTTCAAAGATTTTTTTCACAGAATTCTGGAATAAAATCATTTATGAATCGAGTCTATATGCTTGCATTTAACAGGAGGCAGTTTTAAAAAAACATGCATAACAGAAGTGGAGAGAATGTTGGCAATACTAAGAAAATGGAGAGAAGTCTCTGGAAGGACACAGTGCATCACGCAGAAGAACGATGGCGGTTACACTCTGAACATGAAAGATTCTGCTCAGTAATTGGTAGCTAGATCTCCTGTCATCTACACTGCTCACTATTTATTAACTGCACAAATCTTTAGAGAGCTGGTTGCGTTTTCTCCCCAAGTGACTGCTATTCATACTGCACCCTTTCTGTATAGTGCACATTAATTTAGAGCAGAACATTACAGAATGGCTAGGCTCCCATCTGTGCTACCTCCAGTTTTGCGTTCCATCATAGGAGCAGATAATTGAACACAACAGACGCCAACAACGGCTGACACACTACATCGTCTTGCATGGCGGTCTGTTGTGTTCCTTTCAAAGTGGACATTATTTTGCTAGAAAAAATAGTGATGCATAGAGGTGTTTTTTTTCTGGAAAATATGATGGAATCAACAACAGAGGTTCCATTGCAGATGAGAACAGAGCCTAAAATATATCCTTATTTATTCATTTTATTATTATGAAAATGCTCTTGGTCTGAATACTAAAGATGGAGAAAATGGCTACGGCATATAAAGATTTTCTCAGTTTATGGAGTATTTACAACATAGGCCACAGTAGGTCTGGCTGAATAGCCGTGAAAGAAAGCAGCAATGAATTTATAAGCACTATTACATATTCTCTATAATACTTTTTTCTATTTATACTACATATTTCAGGCAAATTCACCTCACAGTTATGCTCTACATTGACAATTCTATAGGAGGTTACATTTGAATACCTAAAAACCATTTTCCAATTGCACTTCAATGTCCATTTGTTTTGCAGGACACTAGTCTACTAAGTTATTGCTGCCTATCAAAAAAGAGGAACAACTATGGAAAGCAAGTCGGAGTAAAATGCCTTTTATTGCCTGATATATAATGTGTGTGCAGAACATTGTGGGTTCCCCTTGGAGTCAGTTGAACACATTTTAAGCTCAGTAATACAAACACCTTTTTAATGTAGATATGACTAGAGATGATCGAACCTTTAAAGCTTCGGTTCGGTTTGATTCAACAAACGTTTATATATTCGCCGAACATGTTCGTCAAACGGTTCGACGAACGTACCCAAACCCCATTAGATTCAACGGGAGGCCAAACCAAATGAATACACAACACCTTAAGGGGTGACAAAAACCTTCCCAAACAGCTAAAATTAGGGACAGGCACCATGAAAAGTGGCATTAATTGACCAACAGTAGAAGTTTGCAAATGACACAGCAGCAGTCAGCCATGGGCCATGCATGAGGTATCAGGGTCTGGCCCAGCATTTAGAGCTTGGAATTGAAATTTTAATGAGGACCTGGTGGTTAAGGGAGCAGTGCAAGCCTTCTTAGCTGGGGGACCTAATACCTCATGTAAAACCTCCATTTTTTTTTATTTCAGCCACACTCAGATGGAGTAAATACCAGTTTCATACAGTGCTATTGGTAGAAAAACGTAAGGAAAGTAACACAGGTTGTTGACTGATCAATTGACCCACAGTAGAACATTTTATAATGGCAGAGATGCAGTCAGCCATTGGCCATGCTTGAGGAATCAGGGTCTGGGCAACATTTACAGCTTGGAATAGAAGTGTCAATGAGGACCTGATGATTAAGGGAGCGGTATAAGCCTTCTTAGCTGGGAGCCCTGATACCTCATGTAACACCGCCAATTTTTTTTTTATTCCAGCCACACTCATATGGCGCAAATATCAGTTTCATACAGTAATATTGGTAGACAAATGTAAAGTAACACAGGAAAGTAACACAGGTAGTTGACTGAAAATAAGTTCAGGCCTGCCTGCCTGAGAGCCCTACTTACACAGGCAATCCAGGAGATGCAGATCGAATTTCGAGTCTCCACATTTCAAAAAATTACTGTCACACACCAATAAAGTGTCATCAATTTCCACTGAGTAGAAATATTATAATAGGTCTCTGACACACCTTTCACTACAGGCAACCCACCTAATGCAGATCCAACTTGGAGTCTCCACATTTAAAAAAATTATTGTCACACACCATTAGAGTGGCATCAATTTCCACAGAGTAGAAACAATATAATAGGCCTCTGACACACCTTGCACTTCAGGCAACCCACCAGATGGAGACCTAACTTGGAGTCTCCACATTTCAAAAAATTATTGTCACACATTACTAAAGTGGCAACAATTTCCACAGAGTAGAAATATTATAGTAGGCCTTTATCACACCTTCCATCACAAGCAACCCACCAGATGGAGATCCAACTTGGAGTCTCCACATTTCAAAAATTGTTTGTAACATCAGCAGCAGTAGCAACAATAGACACAGAAGACCAGGGGCGCACCTATAATGCGGCGAGTTGAGCCAGCCGCCTCAGGCAGCAGGCAAATACTGTGCACAGGGGGCGGCATTATGCGCTCTGCTACCCACAGCACCTCCAATTTAGCCTCTGCACGCTGGTGCTGCGGTAGCGTGCAGAGGCTTATAATTGATGAGGTCACATGAAGGAAGGAGTCCCCTGATTATGTGACCCCTAACTCCTCCCCTCCTGTGACCTCATCAAGGTCCTGTGGCACAGCCCTCGTGTGTGCAGGACTCTGCTGTGCTGGTTGCCATGGTGCTGGATGAGTAAGTTTATGTGTGGGGTCGGGGGGTGTTTACATGGTGGATGCAGCAGAGCCACGCGTGTGCGAGGTGTACAGAGCAGAGCCATGTGTGTACAAGGTGTACGGAGCGGAGCCGCGTGTGTATGAGGTGTACGGAGCAGAGCCGCGTGTGTACGATGTGTTTACGGAGCAGAGGCGCGTGTGTACGATGTGTGTACGGAGTAGAGCCATGTGTGTACAAGGTGTACGGTGCAGAGCCGCGCGTGTACAGGGTGTACGGAGCAGAGCCATGTGTGTACAAGGTGTACGGGTCGGAGTCGCCCGTGTACAGGGTGTACGGAGCAGAGCCATGTGTGTACAAGGTGTACGGAGCAGAGCCGCGCGTGTACAGGGTGTACGGAGCAGAGCCGCGCGTGTACAGAGCAGAGCCATGTGTGTACAAGGTGTACGGGTCGGAGCTGCGCACAAGGTGTACAGAGTGTGGCCACGTGTGTAAAAGGTGTACGGAGCAGAGCTGCATGTGTACAAGGTTTAAGGAGTGGAGCCATGTGTGTACTGAGTGGAGCCGTGTGTGAGCAAGGTGTACAGAGTGGAGCCATGTGTGTACGAGGCATAAAAAGCGGAACCGTGTGTGTATAAATGTGTGCAGAGCCATACGTGTACAAGGTGTATGGTGGGGAGCATTCATACCTCCCAGTGGGACAGTCCCGATTTTGAGAGAGAGTCTGCCCCACTGCCCCAGCCAGGAGCTTACTTTTCTGACGGACACAGGAGTACACGGTGGAGCCCCGAGGAGCACTTTAAATTCGCACGTGACGTTCCACCGGAAGTGACTTGCTAGAAGCTGACCGGAAATTAGGTAATTTCAGGAGGAGATTGTGATGGAACCATGGAGGCACTTCAGGGAATGCTTCAGATCCATCACCATATCCTCCTCCAACAGCGCAGATAGCGAGATCGCCTTGGACTCGGGGATGCCAGCCATGTGAGCGGATCATGATATGTCCTGCATCGGGAGGCTCAGGTGGGCATTACAATGGGAGCTGGGCTGCTATAGTATCTTTATAGAATCTTTCTTTCTCTCTGTTCTTTCTTTCTCTATTGTGAGTTAGCGCTGTCTTCAAGTAGGGGATACTCGCTCAGCAGCCACAAAATCAGATCCGGCACAGGTTTTCCATAAACTCAAAACATAGTCCTTGCGGTTTATTCACCATCATAGAGCCACAGCAGCACCAAACAGTTCATATCCGTAGCATAATCCAAAGCAATCAGCATAAAGTTCATCACAGCATAGCGTCCTTGACAGAGCTTCTCTCTGTCCTCCCTGTGGTCACACAGGTTGGCATACACAGGCTCTTCAGCCTCATAATTATCTCACCCACATCAGGGTTTCCTCATGGCTGTTGCTCCACGCTGCAGACATCCACTCTCTCCTCTGGGACTCTCAGACGCTGGCAGCCATTACACCCGGCCACACACAGGCTGTTAGCCAGGAGACAACTCTCCTCATGGGACCTTCCGCTCTGGACCAACCAGGTCCCTGCATTCACCACATGTGACCTACCCTGGCCACATTATATGATCCATAGCCACGCCCACCGGGTCATATGACTATGACCTCATCACAGGTCCTACGAGCATTCATACCTACTTTATACTAGCGTTCTTAAACACGCCCCCTGGGTGGGTTTGTAGGTCACTAGTCCCTGATACATTGAAACAGCACCTCAGCAGTATCACTGCTGATCAACGCACATATGTCTCCATCTCAAGGTCACCCACCTTGAGATACATAACGGTCATTCAGCTTGAGACACATTACAATCATTCAGGACACTGGAAATGCTTATACTCTCGCCCTGGGACATCCACACAGCGCCCCCTAGCGGACACAGTGGTCACTACACCACACTCTCAAATCTTTCTTTTTTTCTTTCTCAATCTCTCTGTTCTTTTTTTCTCTCTCCTTTCTTTCTTTCGTTCTTTCTTTCTTTTCTTTCTTTCTTTCCCCTCTTTCTTTCTTTCTTTCTCTCTCTCTTCTTTCTTTCCCCTCTTTCTTTCTCTCTCTATTCTTTCTTTCTCTCTCTGTTTTCTTTTTTTTCTCTCTCTTCTTTCTTTCTTTTCTTCAGTACCAGTCAGTGTGCCCACAGTACCAGTAGAATAAGAGGGGTAGGAAACTAGGTGGCAATGGTCACATTGAGCCTCTCATACTTTTCACTGGTGTATAATCATATGCCCTGAGCTCCCCCATAAAGTGGGCCAGCCCCAGACAACAGGGTACAAACAAATCACTATTACAGTCAGTCCAAGTGGACAATTATGTACGTAAAGTTAATGATGTCCCTGTGCCAAGCAGTGCGGAGGATCAGAATACACTGAGGAGACCAGAGCAGAGGGGTATGGGGAGAAGAATTATATGGGGCCCATTATGCTGTATGAAGTAATATATGGTGCCCATTATAGTGTATGAAGTAATATATGGGGCCCATTATGTTGTATGAAGTAATATATGGGGTCCATTATGCTGTATGAAGTAATATATGGTGCCCATTATACTGTATGAAGTAATATATGGGGCCCATTATACTGTATGAAGTAATATATGGGGCCCATTATACTGTATGAAGTAATATATGGGGCCCAATATACTGTATGAAGTAATATATGGGGCCCATAATACTGTATGAAGTAATATATAGGGCCCATTATGTTGTATGAAGTAATATATGGGGTCCATTATGCTGTATGAAGTAATATCTGGTGCCCATTATACTGTATGAAGTAATATATGGGGCCCATTATACTGTATGAAGTAATATATGAGGCCCATTATACTGTATGAAGTAATATATGGGGCCCAATATACTGCATGAAGTAATATATGGGGCCCATAATACTGTATGCAGTAATATATTGGGCCCATAATACTGTATAGAGCATTATGTGGGGATAGGGGATGACTTTCTGTTTGTTGTGGATCTGACCGCTGGGACCCCCACGATCCTGGGAAGCATAGCTTTGAAGAGCACCATGTAAATGGAGCTGTGGTCAGTCATACGCACTGTGGTGCCATTCACATGTGGCTCTTCAAATAACTACTTTAAGAGATTGATGAGGGGACGACAAAGTATAGCAAAAATTCACTGATCCGGGGTGAGGAGTGTTATAGTTTGTGGGCTGGTGGGATTTGTGTGGCAGGGTTGCATTTTTGTCTCAGTCCGGCCCTGTGCCAGGCCTACCTTTGTCATTAATGACCCTTATTCTGGATACCTCTGTGTTGTTCTTGTATGTGCATGTGATGGCGCTGACATCCTTGTGTTTAGACACCTTTTTTTCTATTTATCTAAATCAAAATGTCCACTATTGTACTCACTTTTACAGGATAGATATAAAAATCTACTTTGTGGACGGGGGGGGGGGGACGTCATTTTGCTGTTCGCCTCAGGCAGCAGAGAGGTTAGGTTCACCCCTGCAGAAGACACTGCAAAGTTGGCACTAATGGAAATAATGCGAGGTCAATACATGACCCTAAAAACTACACCATCGACTAATCTGCCCAGTCTGTGACTGGGGTGCAAAAGTCATTGGAGATGCATGACTTGTTCATTTTGATGAAAGTTAGGTGGTCTACACTTTGAGGGGACAGACGGATATTGCTTATCCGTGAGGACACCACCAGCAGCACTGAAGACACGTTCTGAAAGAACTCTGGCTGCCGGGCATGACAAAACCTCCAAGGCATGATAGGTGAGCTCAGGCTACTTTTTCATTTTTGTAGACCAAAATTCAAAATGGTCTAAACCCCACCCTGATGGCATTGACATTGAGCTCCAGATACTCCTGCACCATCCTCTCGAGTCGTTCACAACGTGTCAGACTTGTACTCTGTTCTGCTGGTGCACAGACTGGTCTAAAAAATGCGTGAAATGACTCACAGAAATTGCTTATGCCACTTACACTGCTGCTGCTGCTAATGTTTTTGCAATGACACCTTGATATTCCCAGGGTTGGACACCTAGAACTGGGATACACACTGTGTGACTCACTGCTTTCTTTGGGAAAACCACTCTTTAAGATCGTCTACATGCATGTTTAGATACTCCAGCATGCGTACGTCCCTTTCAAGGGGGGATTCATCTGCTAAATTTACTCTTGTACCGTGGATATAACAGAGTAGCAACCCAGTAGTCAGCATTATTTCTAACACTAAGAATACAGGCATTATGATGAAGATGCAGCAAGAAGGTGCTCAAGTGATGGGCTTTTCCATGAGGTCCAAGTACATGGTGTATTAGTGGCAGAGTAACAATCAAGGTTGCTTCCTCTGTCCCCTTCTGCCAACCACGGACAACAGAGAGGGGATCATTATCCTCTTCATCTACTGACTGTTGCGCGTCCATCACCTCTTCCTCCTCCATTCGTACCTTCACTAACAGTTTGTCTGGTACCATTAGGCCACCTTGATCGCTGTAAGCCATTCTCCGATGGCACCCACCTGTGCAACGACAGTCCGGAAATTTGAGAGAGTTATCCCTTCCGCATCCTCCCCTGCTTCTACCATGGGACCACTACCTCCTCAAGCAGACTTTTAAAAGTGTGCTCCAGCATGAAGATGACCAAAATAGTGATGCTGATGATGGCATCATCAGCGCTAACCATCTTAGTTGCCATTTTAAAACTGTGCAAAACAGTGCAGAGGCAGATAATCTGTGCCCACTCTGCAAGCGTGAATTGCACCACGTCTGTACTGTGTTGACCCAGGCTATGCAAAAGGACATACTGCACCAGGGCTCGATGCTGCTGCGACAATCGCTGCAACACGTGTAGAATGGAATTCCACCCTATTGGAACATCGCAAACTAAATGGTTAACCTGTAGGCTGAAAGACCTCTGCAGCGATGCAAGTGATCATCGGAAGTGATCAAACAGCGACAGCACTTTCTGCAGCAGCACATCCAGGCCGGAATAGTGGCAGAAAAATTGCTATACCACCAAGTTGAGGATATGAGCCATACAAGGCACAAGTGTGAAGTTGCCCTGACATAGGGCCTCCACCAGGTTTACACTATTATCGCACACGGCCTTTCTTGGCTTCAGGTTCAGTGGAGACAGCCATTGCTCTAACCCGGCCAGGATAGATGTCCACAACTCTTGAGCTGTGTGACTGCAATTTCCCAGGCATATTAATTTGAACACTGCCTGATTGCGGTGAGCCATGGCTGCATAGTACGTAGGTTGGGGTGATTCTATCTGCACTGTTGGACCGGATGTCGGATTAAGGGAGAGATTGAGGGCACAGGTGGAGTTGCTAGAGGGGGTGGAGGAGCCAGAAGCAGTGGAGGAAATGTTAGATACAGAGGTTTGATCAGAAGCCTTGGGGATTCAAAGACTCGTGGAGCAACCCCTTGACCACCTTTCCCCACACGGCCAGAGTCACCCAGTGCCCAGTCAGCAAGATTTAATACCCCTGGCCATGCTTGCTCGTCCAGGTGTCAGTGGTGAAAGGAACCCTCACAGAGATAGATTTTTTAAAGGAACGGGTTTTCTGGCACATGCTGGTGTAGCGCAGGCACATCTTACTTAGAAAAGTAATGGCAACTGGTAATTGGTTGTTCTGTCTCCGACATCTAATTTGTAATCTGATTATTTGTTTGTAAATATTTGCAGTAATTACTAGTAGAATATAGAGAAATTTACAGTAATTCATAGACTCTATTTGTTTGCAGTGTTTTGGCTCCCTCTAGTGACCAGTGTCATAACCGCAGTCTTATCTTGTTTTTCTTTCACTTTCATGTCTGAATCTCTTCCCTCCTTTTGCAATGCATTATGGTAGCTTTTGCAAAGCATTTTGGTAGCTTCCCTCCACTTTCCTCCATTTTCCTTCAGCCTGCATTCAGGAAGCATCTCATCTTTTCCTCTCCCCTTGCGATTGCATCGCCAGTATGTACTCATGCTTTCTGTAGCTAAATTCTGTCTTGCTTAGCCTGGTTTAATCAGTCCTCAGCCCTGGTCAGCTATTAGTATGCAGATGTTCATTCCTGTTAAACCCCTGTACTGAATGTATATATATTATGTTTGTATTATAGTTTCACGACGCCAATATATCATCACGTTCAATAAAAGCACAGATTCAATCACAGTCTCCTTATTGGACCCCGGTATAGCGGTTTAGCTGACTGTTTAGCTGCAATAAAGTCTGCTTCATTCAGTGAGGACAAAACAGTGAAACGGCGGCCATTCAGCTACTGGGAATTCAGTGAAAAGACAGCCATCCAGCTTGCAGGAACTAGTGAAACTGCAGCCATCCACCTAGTGAGATTCAAGTCACCGGCTACACAGAGACTTAATACAACTACAGCAATCTCGACACAGCCAAGCATTCCCCCAAGACACCATGTCCCACAAATCACACAGGACAAAATCTGTTACTTCCGTCTCCTCAAAGACTATATCCATCAGCAGCACGGTTGCCATTGCCCACGCAAATGCTGAAGTCGTCAAAATAAGAGCAAGCTTTGCTGTAGAAGAGATGGAACTTAAAATAGAGAAAGCACGCTTAGAAGACCAAGAGAGAGTCACGCATAGAGAGAGAGAGGTCACGCTTAGAAAGAGATGACCAAGAGAGAAGGTTACGCTTAGAAAGAGATGAGCAAGAGAGAAAGACACAGTTAGAGAAGGCATGCGTGGATGCCGCCTTAGAGAGCCTAGCAGCAAAAAGAGAAGCTGCCACAGCTCTCACCAAAGCAGAATCGTTGAAGCCGCGCAAAACCCATAGCTTCATAGCCGAAGCAGTACATCAAGTCTGGAGTTTCCACTGCAAGACTCACCACAACGCACATCTCAGTACGTTAATGAACTTCCTGATCCAAACTATAACCCTGAACCGGCATCAGAACAAGAACACGACATCTCCAGTGGAGAGAGCGAGAGTCATCATGAAGCTCAGTTCAAGGAAAATGTGGAGCCAAACAACTCTGCTAATGACTACCTTGCCCCTCACCAGGTAACCAACGTGAATCACCTTGCTGACACATCGCACATCAGATCGAAGCAATATGACACTGGCTGGTGCCACCCAGAGGATACTAACAGGTACGAACGCACCTCACATCACTATCAGGGCGGCCCATCACTAGTGACAACCGGTTCACAACAGAATTTGCTAAGTTCTTCACACCACGTGAACTGGTTGCCAAGGGACTCATGAAATTCACTGACCAAGCTGAAGGTTACAGAGCTTGGAAAGCTTCCTTCCAAAATGTCACTAGAGACTTGGGGCTACAACACAGGGAAGAGATAGACCTCTTAGTCAAATACCTGGGAGAAGAGTCAGTCAAACACGCAGTAAGGATCAGAGACATTAATATAAACTGCCCTGAGACTGGCCTCAAAGAGATCTGGAAGAAGCTGGATGAGTATTACGGCTCAGCAGAGGTAATAGAGAGAGCCTTGTTCAAAAGAATCAATGACTTTCCTAAAATATCTAACAAAGGTCTCCAGAAACTTAGAGTTGCCAAATTCGAAGATGACCTACAAGGACTTGCATTCTTTGACACAGCCAATGGTGTTAACCCTATAGTCCAAAAGTTGCTCTACAATCTACAGGAGAGGTGGATCACACATGGTTCCAAGTACAAATACAAACACAGCATTCCATTCCCTCCCTTCTCTGTTTTTGTAGACTTTGCACACCAACAATCGAGAATTAGAAACAATCCCAGCTTTGACTTTGCAATGTCATATGCCACACCGTCACCAGCTGCAAATCCACGCAGAACGTCTGTGGCAGTGCACAAGACTTATGTTTCTTCTCCAGGTTGCAATTACAGGTCTGCTGGCTGCTCCCAATCAGAGACAAAGGTGCAAGACCCTGACAAGCAATGCCCTGTCCATCAGAAGCCTCATCCTCTCCTGAAATACAGAGCCTTCAGAGGAAAATCTATGCCAGATCGCAGAAGCTTCCTGAAAGAGAACAGCACCTGCTACAAGTGCTGCTCATCCACAACTCATCTTGCCAAGGATTGTAAGGTCAGTGTAAAATGCTCAGAGTGTGGCACCACAGATCATAACACTGCTCTACACCCTGACCCAGCTCCATGGAGTACACAAAACACACCAGCTGACAGTGAGCATGGCGGGGAGGAAAGGAACACTGATGCAGCTATGCCAGAGATCACTTCACGATATACTGAAGTCTGTAAAGGGACACTAGACAGTAGGTACTGTTCAAAAATATGCCTTGTCAGATTGTACCCAAAAGGCCATAGAAATAAAGTAGTAAGACTGTATGCTATCTTGGATGATCAAAGTAATCTATCCTTGGCTAGATCCACATTCTTTGACCTATTCAACATCAAAGGACCAAGCACCCCCTACTCATTAAAGATGTGTGCAGGTACTGTGACAACAGCAGGCATTAAAGCTACTGACTACCAAATCGAGTCCTTAGACGGACAATTCTGCCTACCACTACCTACAATGATGGAGTGTAACCAGATCCCAGACAACAGATCTGAAATACCTACGCCAGATGTAGCAATCCATCACGCTCACTTGAAACGCATAGCACACCTTATACCGGAACTTGACCATCAGGCCCAGATAATCCTGCTGTTGGGGAGAGACTTGTATGCTGATGACTTTCTGAAAGCCATGGCTTCAAATTAGATTTCCATCAGTTTTCTCAGGAGAGCCCAAGAGATGCTTGCTTGCTCGAACCTCAGGCTTCACAAAACAGCCTCAAACAGCCAAGAACTCATGGAGAATTCTCTTCACAAGACTTATGTAACGGTCTCAGAGACCTGGACTTGGGGTCAGACCCCACACCAATGCAACGCAGCCTCGGGCTTCTCTGGAATCTACAGTTAGACACTTTCACCTTTCAGGTCAGCCAGGAAGAAAAGCCTTTCACACGTAGAGGTGTCCTGTCTACCATCAACAGTCTGTACGATCCCTTGGGTTTTGCAGCTCCTGTTACTATACAAGGCAAAGCCTTAAGCCCCCGTCACACATAGCGATCTCGCTAGCGAGATCGCTGCTGAGTCACAAGTTTTGTAATGCAACAGTGATCTCACCAGCGAGATCGCTGTGTGTGACACTTACCAGTGACTGGCCCCCCTGCCGGTTATCGCTGGTCGTCCTGAAATGGCCAGGATATTTTTTTGATCGCTGGTCTCCCACTGGCCAGCAAGCATCGCTGCGTGTGACAGGCGGGAGTCCAGCGATCAGCGAGCAGGAGCTGGTAACTAAGGTAAATGTCGGGTTTCTAAGTGGCATGCAGCGCTTAGAAACCCGATATGTACCTTAGTTACCAGCGCGCTGGTGCAGGGAGCTGGTAACCAAGGTACACATTGGGTTTCTGAGTGCCGTGCGCCACTTAGAAACACAATGTGTGCCTTGGTTACCAGCTCCCTGCACCAGCGTGCTGGTAACTAAGGTACACAGTGGGTAACTAAGGGACGTGCGTCGCTTGTTACCCTCCTGTCGCTGGTGCTGATCGCTGGTGAAGCTGCCTGTTTGGCAGCTCACCAGCGATCATGTAGCGATACACCAGCGATCCTGACAAGGTCATATCGTTGTCGGGATCGCTGGTCCGTTGCTATGTGTGACGGGGCCCTTACTTAAGAGACTTAACTAAGTAAACATCTGACTGGGAGGCACCTCTTCCACCTGATAAGAGAATCCAGTGGGAAGGATGGAAGAACTCTTTAGCAGCCCTCTCCAAACTGAACGTGCCAAGACCACACACCCCTCTGCTGTCTACAGAAACACAAAGCCAAAAACTGTACGTATTTGCAGATGCTTCTGTCAAAGCAATTGCCACTGTTGCCTATCTCAAAACTGTAGACTCCAAATGTCAGAGCCACATTGGATTCATTATGGGGAAGGTCAAACTTGCTCCACAACCAGAGCACACTATACTCAGGTTGAGTTTTGCGCTGAAGTCTTAGTCGTTGAGTTAGAAGAGTTCATCGCATCCGAAATGGATATCGACCTGACACAAGCCAAGTTCTACTCAGACAGCAAAGTAGTTCTTGGATATATCCACAATGAAACTAGACGATTCTACGTTTATGTCAAAAACAGAGTGCTATGAATTAGGAGATCAGTTCATCCAAAACAGTGGCATTACATTCCCACGGACCAAAATCCTGCAGATCACGCAACTAGAGTAGTTGACGCAAGTCGACTCGGAAGCACAACATGGCTCTCAGGGCCAAAACTATTGTACGCTGAGAAACATTGTCCACACACCTTTGAACTAGTAGGAGAGGACTCAGATGCTTAAATCCGCCCGCAGGTGTCTACACTTCATACAATGATATCTGCTATCCAGCTAGGATCTCACAGATTCAACACATTTTCAAGTTGGAAGTCACTTATTTGAGCCATCACCTGCCATCACATAGCTTCCTCATTCAGGACCACCAAATCTTGTGACACAGAAAAATGTAAAGGTTGGCATATTTGTAAAAATACCTATGTTACATCCGACTTAGGGCCCCTTCTCACATAGCGAGATTGCTGAAGTGTCACCAATTTTGTGACGCAACAGCGACCTCGAAAGCGATCTCGCTACGTGTGAGATGCAGCGGCGACAGGGCCCCTGCTGCGATGTCGCTGATCATGCTCAAATGTCCTGGGCCATTTTTTGATCGTTGGCGTCCCGCTGGCCAGCATGCATTGCTGTGTTTGATGCCCTTAATCAATGACGAACGTCCTCGTTAGCGACTCAGAACTCTGCGACGCAGGCGTGATTTTGCTTTTTCTTTTCAATGCTCTCTTAGCTCTGATTGGTGGCCACTACTGCGACCTCGTCATAAAAGACAACTTAGCAGCGCTCCCATCCATTGTTCCTGAGCACTGTGGATTGTATTATACAGTATTCCAGCAGCGTTCCCGTGTGAGTCGCTGGTGCGTTCCTCGTGATTTTACTACGCGGATTGCTTCAGTGTCCCTGTCTGAGTCGCTGCTGTGCTATTTATTCGTGGATTTTCCTACATCTTCTGGTTTTTTGCTCCGTCTTGCAAGGTAGGCATTCAAATTAGGATCTTTGTTGCGTTTCCTTTTTTAGGTCTGCAATCTATTATATTTAATCATAACTCTATTCTACATTGTGGTAATGATTTAACACTTGCAAGCAAATGGAGGGCTGCTTGGCTTCATTCAGTGTACATATGCTTTGGCATGGGCAGCCATTTTAGTTTTCCTGCCCCCCCCCGCCCCCGCCATTGTAGGATCTTTGTAGCGTTTCCATTACTTATTACATCAGCTATCAATTATATGCAATCCTAACATTTAACATGTCCAGTTATAATAATCGCGTTATTGTTTTTTTATAAACTTCTCTCATCTTTACCTTTTATTTTGCAGTTTGCACATCATGAATGACGCGGAGTGTGCTGTTGTGGTTGCTGCATTGCTTCTTGAGGGAGATCGGCAACAAGACGAGGCACGGATGCTAGAGAGGTGTTCCAAACGAAAGCGTCACATGTGGACCAGATAATGACTGGAGCAGAGGTCCAAATTCTCCCACATGCAACTTGTAAGAGAGCTTCAGGAGAAGAAAGCTCATGATTTACGCAACTATCTGTGGATATCAGCGGAATCCTTCAAACTGTTACTGGAAAGTGATAAGCCACTTATTCAACGGAAGGATACAGCAATGCGTGCTACTGTCCCGTCAGACGAAAGATTGGCAGTCACGCTGCGATTCCGGGCCACCGGACGCTCACTGCAAGACTAACAATTTTCTTCAGCTGTTTCAAGGTCCCTGTTCAGCGTTTTAATTCCGGAGACCTTTAATGCGATTGTCCATAGTCTACGGAGCTACATGCAGTTTCCCAAAACGGAGGCGGAATGGAAAAAATTGCCTCAGATTTTGAGCAGCTTTGGCAGTTCCCTAACTGTGCTGGGGCTTTGGACGGGAATCATGTGCGGATCACTCAACCACCGAACAGCGGATCCTATTTCTGCAACTATAAGGGCTATTTCAGCATCATCCTGATGGCCCTTGTTAACGCTAATTACGAATTTATTAATGTTGATGTTGGCATGAACTGCAGGGTTTTTGATGGTGGTGTTTTAGAGCACACACGTTTTGGAGAGCGATTGACCAACTGTGACCTGCACTTGCCTCCCAACTCAGAGACAACAGGCAAACTTAATTTTGTTTTTGTCGGCGATGAAGCCTTCCCACTTCATGCCAATCTAATAAAACCGTACCCCCAAAAAAGTCTTACAGAGGAAAGTGTTGTGAGTTCATTTTCCCCTTCACCATTGAGGTCTGATGAACTCCCTCTTCTGGTGAAGGAAGGTAGTGAGGCTGATTACCAAGCACCTGGGCAGGATGATGATGACTGGGTGACGGGAATTACTGACTGGATATAAGGCAGCCGACGCCCTTCTGCCTTGCTGGTGATCTCTCTGAGGGCTTCTAGGAGACCAGTCTGATTCCTGCTCCTCAAAAGCTAAGTTTTCTGCTCTACTTTTTGCATTTGTGTTTTTGTTTTGTTTTGCATTGTTTTCCTTGATTTCTGCCATTCCCTGCTGGGGTGAGCTGAATTCCTTTTTGCTCTGTCTTCAGAAAATACCTGAGTACTGATATAGTCTTTTTGAAGCCTAGCGTCTTCAGGGCTTTTTTCCCTATCAGATGTTGGCTCTTGTTTTGGCGGATTACAGACAGCAGCTTTTCTATCCTGTCCTATCTAGTTAGCTTGGGCCCCATCATTTGCTCAGCCTATCTTTCTATCTGTGTGAGTGTTTTTTCATCTTGCTTCACCGTCATTATATGTTGGGGGCTGCCTATTGCTTTGGGGTCTGCTCTGGGGCAGTTTAGATTTCCCTTTCTGTCTTTAGGCTATGTAGTTCTCCAGCTGTGATCGAGGGGTCTAGGGCACCGTAGGAACCCCCCACGGCTACTGCTAGTAGCAGTTAAGACAAATTTTTAATTACCGGTTGTCAAGGGCACGACGGGTTGTAGAAAATTCCTTTTGCATCATGGCCAACCGCTTCAGAATTTTCCACATGCCAATTAACCTGAAACTTGAAACTATAGACCAGTGATGATGAACCTATGGCATCCAAGCCAGAGAGGGCACGCAGAGCCCTCTCAGCTGGCACACGGCCTCGCCTCACTGATCCAGAGCTGCAGCTTCCAAGCTGCCTCTCACACATTGAGCGGCGCGGCCGCGGAGCTGAGTGATGATGTCATCCAACCGCGGCCGCACCTCTCAATGTGTGAGAGGAAGTGAGAGCCGAGGAAGTTGCTGGTGCACAGAGAGGTGAGTGTGGCCGCTGGTGTGTGTGTGACCACTGGTGTGTGTGTGTATGTGGCTGCTGGTGTGTGTGTGTGGTGAGTGTGGCGAGTGTGGCGGTGAGTGTGGCCGCTGTGGTGTGTGTGTGTTTGCCAATGATGGGGAGAGGGCCCGTGATGGGGAGAGGGCCATTGATGGGGAGATGGCCAGTGATGGGGGGAGATGGCCAGTGATGGGGAGATGGCCAGTGATGGGGAGGTGGTCAGTGATATGGGGAGAGGGCCAGTGATATGGGGAGAGGGCCAGTGATATGGGGAGAGGGCCAGTGATATGGGGAGATAGCCATTGATGGGGAGAGGGCCATTGATGGGGAGATAGCCAGTGATATGGGGAGATGGCCAGTGATATGGGGAGATGGCCAGTGATAACGGGGAGATGGCCAGTGATATGGGGAGATGGCCAGTGAAATGGGGAGATGGCCAGTGATGGGGAGAGGGCCATTGATGGGGAGATGGCCATTAATGGGGAGATGGCCAGTGATGGGGAGAGGGCCAATGATGGGGGTGATGGGGAGATGGCAAGTGATGGGGAGAGGGCCAGTGATGGGGAGATGGCCAGTGATGGGGAGATGACCAGTGATGGGGAGATGGCCAGTGATGGGGAGATGGCCAGTGATGGGGAGAGGGCCAATGATGGGGGTGATGGGGAGAGGGCCAATGATGGGAGTGATTGGGGAGAGGGCCAATGATGGGGAGAAGGAAATGATGGAAGTGGTGGAATGGGCAATTTCTACATGAAGGGATCATGATGGGGCATATTTCTACATGAAGGGGATCATGATGGGGCATTTCTGCATGATGGGAATCATGAGGGGGCATATTTCTACATGAAGGGAATCATGATGGGGCATATTTCTGCATGAAGGGGATCATGATGGGGCAGGAAATGATGGAGGTGGTAGATTGGGCAATTTCTACTTGAAGGGGATCATGATGGGGCATATTTCTACATGAAGGGAATCATGATGGTGCATATTTCTGCATGAAGGGGATCATGATGGGGCATATTTCTGCATGAAAGGGGATCATGATGGGGCATATTTCTGCATGAAGGGGATCATGATGGGGCATATCTCTCTGCATGAAGGGGATCATGGTGGGGCATTTCTGCATGAAGGGGATGATGATGGGGCATTTCTGCATGAAGGGGATCATGATGGGGCATTTCTACTTGAAGGGGATCATGATGGGGCATATTTCTACATGAAGGGGATCATGATGGGGCATTTGGTACGTGTTGGCACTTCGTCATAAATAATTGGGCTTTAGGTTGCAGTTTGGGCACTCGGTCTCAGAAAGGTTCGCCTTCACTGCTATAGACTCTGTGGTTTTGGCCTGTTGCGTGCTGCACAACTTCCTTCGGTGACTCGATGCGATTGCTTACAGTCTGCCTGGCTTCGTGGACTCGGACAACCAAAGTAATGGTGAAGTGCACGGCAGAACCAAGGATGATGCGAAGGCCTGCCGAAGCAACTACTACCAATATTTTAATGGCCCTAGTGCTGTTACTTGGCAGCATTAGATCTAGTGGGCTACAGATCACAGTTATACATTGTTTTTTCATTATTTGTAATGATTTTTGTAATAAATGTTACGTTTTACTTTATAAAAGCTTTGTTGTTCTTTCACAAATAAGGGCCCGTGCACGCAGCGGTCCGCTATGCGCATACGTGTGGCAGCCACATTTATTTTAATAGGGCGGTACACATGTGCAGCCCTTTGTGCACTGTCTCTATCTCCTCTCTCTCTCCCCTCTCTCTATATATCTAATTATATATTTAATTAGGAAAAAGAAGAAACAGCACAGTACTTAGCTTCGGGTGCAGGGCCCCAGACAAAAAGTCTTCTGTTTTCAGCCACAATATCCAATACTCATTCCAAATAGAGGCAGCACTCCATAGTTAGTTTTTCAAGTGGTAGTGAGTTTATTGAACCTACATATCAAGGCAACGTTTCGGCTCAACTGAGCCTTTCTCAAGCAGTGGGTGTTAACATGTGATGTCTATTTATAGACCAAATAACAATGTCATACAAGTGCCAATCATTTTACATTACAGCATATTTCAGAGTACATAAATCGTTTCATACATTATATATACATATAATCCATATGTGAAAAAAGTGCTTTGTGCTTTATAAGAAATTTTATTTACATATACATTATACATATAATCGTTCATTACTTGCAATGATTATATAACACTACAGTGTCTTATACCGCCCCTTTGGTTTACATACCGCCACATGGAGGACACCATGAACGCTATGGACGCCATATCCCACATTCACATAGCTCTACTGCGCATGTTCTATGAGTCATTGCCGCTGTCATACTTCATAGGCCAATAAGAAACGTTGTAGGACATTTCCCATGAGGCACAGGCGCATTAGCTTGTTCATCCCTTCAAAAACGCCATCTTGTGTGTGGCAGGTCAATTTTTTACAAAGCACCACAAAAACTGTATTTTCATTAGAAATATGCCTTCAATGAAGCAGTTTGCTTCAAATATATTATACCATTATATAGGATAATTCCTGTGGTCTTTTTATTTCTAATTTCTAAGGCTGTTAATTACATTGTATACCTATAGGGATTTAAACAGCATATTAAATCGCCCTGGACCCCCGAACAACACCCTCTCAGGATTGCCTCCGGTTTATCCAAATAGCAACTCCTGTGCATCACACAACCTTCTTCAGGTCGCTTGATTCACAAAGCAGCTAAAGAGCAACATATCCATTATCCCCGCAGTGTAGGTACCAACAGGTTCTCAGGATGCGGTGATGAGACACGAGACTGAGTGTTGTTTGTAAAGCAACGTTTATGAACTGGAGCCACTGGGGTTATGCTGAGCAACCAAAAAGGGATAACACCAATTGTCCACGCAGGGACTCAACAACAATAAATACACTTTTCTTATCGAGAATGCGACTAACCCGGCAAGGCCGGCTATTATGGGCCACGTAACGGCCAACTATGGGTCCTTATTTCCTAAAGTCAACTTATCCTTCCGGACGTCCTTCGGTGTCACTGACGTGCCTGCTTCGAGGTCACTGATGCGGCTGCTTTGACATCGCAACCGCTGGGCCCAGCAGCTGAAGACCGGTCGTGATCTTTTGGGCGTTTCAGCACACAGGAGACGTTGAGGCACAAAAGGCTCCCTGAAGGATCTTTGCTGTTGGGGCACAACAGGCCCTGAAGGATCTTTGCTGTTGGGGCACAGCAGACCCTGAAGTAATCCTGGAGCTGTGGGCACAACAGGCCCTGGAGTAATCCTGAAGCTGGGGGCACAACAGGCCCTGAAGGATCTTTGCCGTTGGGGCGCAACAGGCCCTGGAGTAATCCTCTGTGGAGATGACCCCCTGTAAACACAGCAGGGTTCGGCCTCTCAGAAAGTATTAACAGGCTAACGCCTCAAAGTGGGGTTGTGTTGCAGTTTCACAGGAGTCACGGTTGGCAGGCCTCGTGAGCGGATTGGAACTATGCCAAGGCTTCCCCTGTATGCGGGGAGTAGGCCTCAACTGCCGACTGCGGTGAGATGGCGCCCTCTGTGGCCGGTGATGAAGAGGCCGCAGCCGCGGGCTGAGGCGAGGAGGCAGTACATAGGATGCTGCAGTGGACTGGCGTGAAGTGACAGCAGGGGCTAGGGGTAGCGGACCAGCCACAACGGAGCGGGGGACAGCGGTACTGGCTCCGGCCGACCGTGGGTGGAGGGCGGCCCCGGGTCGGGGTAAAGCACAAGTCTCTTGTCGGTGAGTTCGTCGCTTACCCTCTACAGACCCTTGAAGGCCTCCCCGCTGATCAACATCTGTTAAACAGGCTCTCTCTACCTTCCACGGTCCCTTGTCTCCTGTCTGCCTTTCTGCCAGCTGAACTCTCTGCACGCTCCCTGCTCCTTTTACCCTCGCCCCGCCCCCTGCTGCCCTGTCACCTTCAGTCGTCCGCTCTCCTTCGTTGGCCCCCGATACCGTTCCTTCCGGAACCTAGATGGCGGTCCCCTCGGTTCCGGTCCAGACACTCTACGGGAGTCCTCCTCCCTACAGCAGCATATAAGACCCACAATATATATACATATAATTGGCCGACTTCATGACTCAATTATTATATAAGAATCCTAATTACAGAAAAAATTCTTTTAGAAAATTGTTTTGAAAAATTTTTTTTTGAAATATTCTACTTAAGTCCAGTAGTCCTCCATGTCCTTAATGTCTTCATCGGCGCAATTTCAACACTGCTACAAATAATGATGCATCTAAAATAGATTAAAAAATAGTTAAAAATCAGGAATGATCACAACAACATTCCCTATTTATCCATGGGTTTCAATCATATCACTTAGAAAGGAACAATTCATCATAACCGTATGTACTTTAAATTCAACATTTAACCCTTTAGGTTTTAGGGTATCTAGCTCGTAAATCCATTTTAATTCCTTTTTTCTTAAGTATAAGTTCTCTATCACCACCCCTTCTTTGTATGGGCACCACATCAATTATTCTAAATTTCAAATCCCTCTCGGTGTGGTTACACTCAACGAAGTGTTTTGGGACTGGCAAATCAAGTTTTTTCATTCTAATGGTATACCGATGTTGGTTTATTCTGGTCTTGAAGTCACGTGTAGTTTCCCCAATATATCATAATTTACAAGGACATTCCAAAAGGTATATCATGTAATCTGAATTACATGTGAGGAATTGATTTATCCTATATGTTTTATTGGTTTCATAATGCTGAAAAGAAGGACCTTTGAACATTAGAGTGTGGGTCGACCTCTCAGGGCTGTGGGGTACTCGGTACCGGGCCGGTCTCTCACAGGGGAATGTCACAGCAGCGGTGACCCGGTCCGTGGCCCTGGGCGCCCATGTAAAAGGGGTTAAGTGATGGAACAAAGTCCATGAGTGAATGATTCGTGACGCCACCTGTGGTGCTCGGCAATAAAGATGTTAAGCCGACGCTGCAGACAGATCCTCTGGGACAGATGGTGTGTTGCAGCAATAATGTTGTGGCCCTCCACAGGTAGGGCAGTAGTCCCAGGGCAGTGTAGATGAAGTGATAGGGGAGAGACGTGGATGGTGCAGTGTCAGGCACAGAGATGTAGCAGTGCTGAGGGTGTTGTAGGAAGAAGGCAAGGACACAACAGGGTGCAGTTTCTTTACCTTTACTTTGCTTGGCAAATGCAGTCCAGGGTCCAGATTACAGATGGCACAGGAGCTAGCTAGCCTGGAAGCAATTTAGGAATCTCTCTATGCAGATGGGTTGTGTAGTCTCCTTCCTAGCGCTAATTTTTAGGTACTTGCAGTACTGTGTTACACTGAAGTTCCACTTGCTTTTTCTCTTTAGAACTCCCTCGTATGGCAGACAGCTGTAGCCTTCCTCTTCTGGCTCACACGTCGGTGTTGTGCCTCCGAGTCTTATGTGGGAATAGAGCATTTACAGCTTCCTATTCCTCCGGTTTCTGTTGCAGGACCATCAGTGTCCGTACAGCTTTGGAGACGGGGCTCCAGATCATGCGCTATAGCTGGGAATGAGCCTGAACTCTCTGCTCAATCTCCCAGCTCTTCTCCTCTACGTCCACACACGTTGCCCTCCTCGCACGAACTCCTTCTAATTTTTCTCTCCTGGCCCCCAGAGAGTAGCTCCTCCCCCAGTGTTGGTTCAGAGCTCCCTCTGCTGACCTGGAATGGAAACTGTGTTGTGTGTTGTGATAAACTGCTAGAGAGATCCTTCATTGCTTCCAAGCATGACATCACGCTCCCTAGGATGAAGGCAATGCCACTGTGGCGACCATACTCCTGGGGGCGCCACATTCCCCACTAGTGCAATTCAGTACTCCCAGACTGAAGAGAAACAGGTAAACATATAAACAATTATAAATATAACAAGATTTCCAAAAGTGAAAAATACAGAAAACACAAAAAAAGGAAAAACCCAAAGCTCAAAAATAGTCCTGGTGACGACTAGTCCAAGCGTCAATGTCCATGGTCCATTTCCTGAGCAAGTTGGTAACTATATACAAGTAGAGTTTTGACCACACATAGTCCTGTGGCCCAATTGTCCATTGAAACAAAATAAAATATCCAAAAAGTATTACAGAGTCTTTGTAGGCACAAAACTTGAAACGTTGCATATTTACAGGTTAGCATTTACAAAACTTATCTATATGCGAACCTTATGGGTGGTATACCTTGGGTACTACGGACAGACCAACGTAGCACTGGTGTTGTTGGGGACCTTACTGGATGCCTTGTGTTAACTACTACTGGTGTAGTGTGTGTTGTACTGGCTACACTACTGGTGGTTCTGCGTAGCATAGGAATACTAGATTTCCTAGGACCACTTCTACTCACTGTGGGTATGACAGAGTCACCACTGGCAGGGTGAGAATTCTCTTGTTCCACTGCTGGTGTGTGGCATCCGCTGGCTGTACTTGCTGGTTTTCAGAGTGGTCTTGAGTCACTTCATCTTGCACTACCAGTTGGGGAAAGGTCAAAACTGGCACCACTATGGCTTGATTCGCTCTAGTCCAATTTGCAGGGAATTCTCTGAGTACAGTGCTGAGCTTTTCTTCTTCTTCCTCTATGGGCTGAAGGTTGTTTTGCTCTTCCATACTGTCCTTTAGTTGGTCAGGGCACAGTTTCAGATGATCCCTCGATACTGCCGATGAGGTTTCTCCTCCATCCTTACTGATAAGGCACACTTTGGTGTTGTCAAAGTTTGATGGTAGGACGGTGTAGGGTTCAGCTTCCCATTGGTCATCCAATTTATGCATCCTTCTTTTCCTCTTTAGGACTTGTTCTCCTGGTGACAAGGGGACTGCAGGTGCATGTTGATTGTAGTTCTTTTCCTGCTTTTGTCTTTCCTGAGCTAGACTCTTTTCTACACACTCTTGTACTCTTCGATATTGCTGCTGCCTCTCTGTATCCCAGTCAGCATCTGGTGATGTCACCTCAGGTGTAAGGACTCCCATATCCAAATCAATATGCAACTTGCCAGGCCTCGCTCTCATTAGGTAGGCTGGAGTGCAGTTGGTGGAATTCACAGGAATGTGATTGTAGAGGTCGACCAGATCTGGCAACTTCTCTGGCCACAGATTCCTCTCTTCAAAAGGCAAGGTCTTCAGAAGATCGATCACCACCTGATTCATCTTTTCACACATGCCATTAGTCTGTGGATGGTACGGTGTTGTCCTAATCTTCTTGCAACCGTACAAGTTACAGAATTCCTGGAACACTTCTGCCTCAAAGGCTGGACCTTGATCTGTAAGCACTCACTCGGGATATCCGTGTGGTCTACAAAAGTGCTGTTGGAATGCTCTGGCTGCTGTCCTGGCTGTTTGATCCTTGACAGGCACGACTACCAGGAATCTCGAGTAGTGGTCAACGATGGTAAGAGCTTAAACGTAGCCTGAACGACTTGGGACCAGCTTCACATGGTCCAGGGCTACCAACTCGAGTGGTTGTTTGGTTATTATTGGCTGCAAAGGAGCTCGCTGGCTGTTATGGTCCTTTCTGCGCAGGTTGCATTGTCCACACTCCTGGCACCAATTTTCAATGGCCTTCCTCATTCCAGCCCAGTAGAATCTCTCCCGGAGCAAGGCTTCCAACTTCTTCCATCCGAAGTGTCCAGCTCCATTGCGATAGGCTTCTAAGACAATTGATGCCTCCCTCTTTGGGACTACCACTTGCCAGACCAACTCATGAGTGCGGGCATTGATTCTCCTCCGGCACAGCTTTCCTTCATAGAGGAACAGCCGGCCTCTTTCCTTCCACAACTGCTGGGTTTCTTCAGGAGCATCTGGATCCTGGCGTGAGTCAGCTTGTGACAGTAGCTCCTTTACCAGACGGACTGCAGGGTCGCTATCCTGCGTTTCTGCCCAGTCATGATGAGGCAATGGATTTAGGGTGGCCTCTTTCACGATAGACCGTGTTTCTCACTCCTTGGGCACGTTGGGCCGCAATTGGCCGGTGGAAGGCAGGTAACTCTATTTCTTCGAGTGCCTCAGGGTCTTCTGCATCTGTCAGATTGGGCATTCTGGACAGCGCATCAGCATTGGCATTCTTGTACCCTGCTCGGTACTTGATGGTGAATTCGTAGTTAGACAGCCGGGCCATCCATGGCTGCTCCAGTGCACCTAGTTTGGCAGTTTCCAAGTGAGTCAACAGGTTGTTGTCCGTGAAGATGGTAAACTTGGCTGAAGCTAGGTAATGCTTGAATCGTTCAGTCACAGCCCAGACTATGGCGAGGAACTCCAGTTTGAAGGAACTGTAGTTGTCAGGGTTCCTTTCAGTAGGACGAAGCTTCCTGCTGGCATAGGAGATCACTCTTTCTTTACCATTCTGTACCTCTGACAGTACTGCTCCCAGTCCCACGTTGCTAGCATCAGTATACAAAACAAATGGTTGGTCATAATCTGGGTAGGCCAGAACTTCATCTCCTGTGAGAGCCATTTTCAGTCGAGTGAAGGATCTCTCCAGTTCCTCATTCCATTCAAATGTAGTACTCTTCTTCTTGGCTTTCTTGGGCTGACCCACCAGAAGATTTTGCATAGGGGTGGCTATCTCAGTGAAGCCTTTGATGAACCTTCGGTAGTAGCCTACCAACCCGAGGAATTGACGTACCTCATGGAGGTTGCTGGGCTTCTGCCAGTCCCGGATGACAGTGACTTTGTCTGAATCCGGTGCCACACCTTCTGCACTCACTACATGACCGAGGTACTGTACCTTGGGTTTCAGGAGGTGGCATTTGGATGGCTTCACTTTCAGGCCAAAGTTGGACAAGGCTTCAAACACCTCAGCCAGGTGCTTCAAATGGTCTTCATAAGTCTTGGAGAAAACAATGACATCATCAAGGTATAACATGACTGTCTCAAAGTTCTTGTGTCCAAGACAGCACTCCATTAACCGTTGAAATGTCCCAGGGGCGGTGCAGAGCCCGAACAGCATGTAGTTGAACTCGCAGAGACCCATTGGGGTGCTAAATGCTGTTTTCTCCTTGTCTGCCTCTGCCATGGGAACCTGCCAATACCCACTAGTAAGACCTAAGGAGGAAAAATAGTTAGCAGTTTTAAGTGCAGCTAATGACTCTTTAATTCTGGGTAAAGGGTAGGCATCCTTATGTGTAATGCTGTTAATTTTCCTGTAATCAACACACATTCTCATGGTACCATCTTTCTTTTTCACAAAGACTATTGGAGCTGCCCAGGGGCTACAACTATCTCTGATCACCCCAGCTTCCTTCATTTCCCGCAACATACTTTTGGCATATTGGTATTGTGTTGGGGGTATAGGCCGGTACCTTTCTTTAATGGGTGCATGATCTCCAGTGGGGATATGGTGTTGAACCCCTTTTGCCTTCCCAAAGTCTAGAGGTTGTTTACTGAATACCCGCTCATACTCCTGAGTTACTCGGTAAACCCCACTCTTTTGGTAGGAAGGGGTGGAGTCAGTTCCCACCTGCAGCTGCTGACACTACTCCTCCAGCGGTTTTACAGAGCCATTGTCCTCCACCTGGTCGGATGAGACCAAGGGCTCTGCTGCCCGTATTGCATTGTTACTGACAGTAAGCAGCTTAACAACTGTGGCATACCGAGGTATTATGGTCTTCTCCTCCCCACAATGCAAGAGGCGTACAGCAGGGGCTGGCTGGCACATTTTAGCCTGGGGGGCAAGCACACAGCAGTGGCCCATGAGTAGCGGCCCATCGTTAAAAAGGTTGTCCATCTTAAGCTACAAGTCTAAAGTCACTATATGTGAATCCTCACATTATGTGCGCTGTGAGGATTCTCTGGTGCTGGCGGTGGGAGAGGGCACTTATGTGATCAAGTATGTGATGTGTATATTCCCCGCCATATTACAACTAGACTGTTTCTGGCCTTGCTCAATACAGGTGTAATAAGTGGGGCCGAGCAAGGCTAGTTGTCATGTATGCAAATCACATATCTGCAGTCACACGCCCGCCGAATCATGACAGCACTGCGAGCAATGTGAGACTGACTTGTAACTTAAATCTGGACAACCCCTTTAACATGTTTATCTCCGGCTGCTTCCTAGGCTATATGCCTACTACTGTATTGACTGAGAGCTGTTCAATGAAAAACCAGAAAGTACTGGGATCAGCTCAGATGAGCGTTTCTATTGATCAGACAAATCACATATTATGCTCATGTATTAGTAATTTTAAACTGGATATACATTTTCAGATATGTAGTAAAGCAAAGTATGCTATGCTTCTCATCATTACCTAGGATTTTTTTTTCCAATGCTCTATACTGGTCACACCTGGACCTGCCTACAGAACCTCAGATATCACATATGGAGCTATATAAGTTTCAGTTTTAACATAGCCATGAAGCACATTATGGTTTGCTACATGTGTACATGATCAGAACCAGTAGTAGAATGAAGTGACAGAACCGTCAGTAGATACATGCAGCACCAGAACCACCGACAAGTAGATAAATGCAGCAACAGAACCACCATCAGTAGATGAATGCAGCAACAGAACCACCATCAGTAGATGAATGTAGGGCCAGAACCACCATCAGTAGATGAATACAGGGTCAGAGCCACCATCAGTAGATGAATGCAGGGCCAGAACCACCATCAGTAGATGAATGCAGGGCCAGAACCACCAACAGTAGATGAATGCAGCAACAGAACCACCATCAGTAGATGAATGCAGGGCCAGAACCACCATCAGTAGATGAATGCAGGGTCAGAACCACCATCAGTAGATGAATGCAGGGTCAGAACCACCATCAGTAGATGAATGCAGGGCCAGAACCACCATCAGTAGATGAATGCAGGGCCAGAACCACCATCAGTAGATGAATGCAGGGCCAGAACCACCAACAGTAGATGAATGCAGCAACAGAACCACCATCAGTAGATGAATGCAGGGCCAGAACCACCATCAGTAGATGAATGCAGGGTCAGAACCACCATCAGTAGATGAATGCAGGGTCAGAACCACCATCAGTAGATGAATGCAGCAACAGAACCACCATCAGTAGATGAATGTAGCAACAGTACCACCATCAGTAGATGAATGTAGCAACAGAACCACCATCAGTAGATGAATGCAGCAACAGAAACAATATCAGAAGATGAATGCAGCAACAGAACCACCATCAGTAGATGAATGCAGCAACAGAACCAACATCAGAAGATGAATGCAGCAACAGAACCACTATCAGTAGATGAATGCAGCAACAGAACCACCATCAGTAGATGAATGCAGCAACAGAACCACCATCAGTAGATGAATGCAGGGCCAGAACCACCATCAGTAGATGAATGCAGCAACAGAACCACCATCAGTAGATGAATGCAGCAACAGAACCACCATCAGTAGATGAATGCAGCAACAGAACCACCATCAGTAGATGAATGCAGGGCCAGAATCACCATCAGTAGATGAATGCAGGGACACAGCCACCATCAGTAGATGAATGCAGGGTCAGAATCACCATCAGTAGATGAATGCAGGGTCAGAATCACCATCAGTAGATGAATGCAGCAACAGAACCACCATCAGTAGATGAATGCAGCAACAGAACCACCATCAGTAGATGAATGCAGCAACAGAACCACCATCAGTAGATGAATGCAGCAACAGAACCAGAATCAGTAGATACATGCAGGGCCAGAACCACCATCAGTAGATACATGCAGGGCCAGAACCACCATCAGTAGATGAATGCAGGGCCAGAACCACCATCAATAGATGAATGCAGGGACACAGTCACCATCAGTAGATGAATGCAGCAACAGAACCACCATCAGTAGATGAATGCAGCACCAGAACCACCATCAGTAGATGAATACAGCAACAGAACCACTATAAGTAGATGAATGCAGCAACAGAACCACCATCAGTAGATGAATGCAGCAACAGAACCACCATCAATAGATGAATGCAGGGCCAGAACCACCATCAGTAGATGAATGCAGGGACACAGCCACCATCAGTAGATGAATGCAGGGTCAGAACCACCATCAGTAGATGAATGCAGCAACAGAACCACCATCAGTAGATGAATGCAGCAACAGAACCACCATCAGTAGATGAATGCAGCAACAGAACCACCATCAATAGATGAATGCAGGGCCAGAATCACTGTCAGTAGATGAATGCAGTGACACAGCCACCATCAGTAGATGAATACAGGGTCAGAACCACCATCAGTAGATGAATGCAGGAACAGAACCACCATCAGTAGATGAATACAGCAACAGAACCACTATCAGTAGATGAATGCAGCAACAGAACCACCATCAGTAGATGAATGCAGCAACAGAACCACCATCAATAGATGAATGCAGGGCCAGAACCACCATCAGTAGATGAATGCAGGGACACAGCCAACATCAGTAGATGAATGCACGGTCAGAACCACCATCAGTAGATGAATGCAGCAACAGAACCACTATCAGTAGATGAATGCAGCAACAGAACCACCATCAGTAGATGAATGCAGCAACAGAACCACCATCAATAGATGAATGCAGGGCCAGAATCACTGTCAGTAGATGAATGCAGTGACACAGCCACCATCAGTAGATGAATACAGGGTCAGAACCACCATCAGTAGATGAATGCAGGAACAGAACCACCATCAGTAGATGAATGCAGGGCCAGAACCACCATCAGTAGATGAATGCAGCAACAGAACCACCATCAGTACATGAATGCAGGGCCAGAACCACCATCAGTAGATGAATGCAGGGCCAGAACCACGATCAGTAGATGAATTTAGCAACAGATCCACCTCAGTAGATGAATGCAGGGCCAGAACCACCATCACTAGATGAATGCAGGGACACAGCCACCATCAGTAGATGAATGCAGCAACAGAACCACCATCAGTAGATGAATGCAGGGCCAGAACCACCATCAGTAGATGAATGCAGCAACAGAACCACCATCAGTAGATGAATGCAGCAACAGAACCACCATCAGTAGATGAATGCAGCAACAGAACCACCATCAGTAGATGAATGCAGGGCCAGAATCACCATCAGTAGATGAATGCAGGGACACAGCCACCATCAGTAGATGAATGCAGGGTCAGAATCACCATCAGTAGATGAATGCAGGGTTAGAATCACCATCAGTAGATGAATGCAGCAACAGAACCACCATCAGTAGATGAATGCAGCAACAGAACCACCATCAGTAGATGAATGCAGCAACAGAACCACCATCAGTAGATGAATGCAGCAACAGAACCAGAATCAGTAGATACATGCAGGGCCAGAACCACCATCAGTAGATACATGCAGGGCCAGAACCACCATCAGTAGATGAATGCAGGGCCAGAACCACCATCAATAGATGAATGCAGGGACACAGTCACCATCAGTAGATGAATGCAGCAACAGAACCACCATCAGTAGATGAATGCAGCACCAGAACCACCATCAGTAGATGAATACAGCAACAGAACCACGATCAGTAGATGAATGCAGCAACAGAACCACCATCAGTAGATGAATGCAGCAACAGAACCACCATCAATAGATGAATGCAGGGCCAGAACCTCCATCAGTAGATGAATGCAGGGACACAGCCACCATCAGTAGATGAATGCAGGGTCAGAACCACCATCAGTAGATGAATGCAGCAACAGAACCACCATCAATAGATGAATGCAGGGCCAGAATCACTGTCAGTAGATGAATGCAGTGACAGATCCACCTCAGTAGATCAATGCAGGGCCAGAACCACCATCACTAGATGAATGCAGGGACACAGCCACCATCAGTAGATAAATGCAGGGACAGAACCACCATCAGTAGATGAATGCAGGGTCATGAATACCATCAGTAGATGAATGCAGCGATAGAACCACCGTCAGTAGATGAATTTAACATTAGAACCACCGTCAGTAGATAAATGTAACATTAGAACCACAGTCAGTAGATGAATGCAGCACCACGTTTATTACAGTGGTCAATTTCAGTGTTAGATCAGCCCCGTGATACACTTGTATGACATGAACATGTAGCTCCCAGTATGTCCTTAACTATGGTAAGAAGATACTGGGAGTTGTTGCTACCTTTATCATCAGACAGAGGACCATACAGGAACCTCACTACTTATGAGATGTAGTCAGTATTAGACATATCACTGAATTGACACCCTTACACCAGATATAAATCCAACCAATTACCGAAATTGCAAAAATCACTGACTGTGGTGGAAAAATAATAAAACTTAACTTTTAATAAATTGTGAATAAATAATATATCAAATCATCCACCATGCTTGTGTGCAGTCTGTCCAATCAACCCCTACCACAAGAGGGGGTCATAAAGCACACTAATATAATTATACAACATTGTATTCATGGACTCTAAGACACCCTTTAACGAGGGAAAATCTCACTAGGCATCCTTTTTTAAGGGAAGTGTTTAACAATTATTGCATATATGGATATACCATTGCATCATTCTCAATCATTAATAGCCAATTTTACACTCCAATATCCGTAGACTAAAGTGCTAATGCTATTGCACATTGTCCCCAATAGAATAACGGAATCTCCCTAATACAGTGTCATCCGGTGACTACACAAAGGCTCCTTTTCCCAATTGAAACAGATGCCAGCCAGTGACCGAATGATTTATCTCACTCACTCAGTCCGTAGATGTCACCTCTCACATGCACATGCTATCCCCTTATTCACATGGGAGTAACATTAATATAGTCTGCCAGTATACTGAGCCATAAACTTAAGGCTCTACCACATCCCGGCAATTTTGCCTCATCCCCGTACTCATAATGGGATTAATATGTCCACAATGTGCCTGAGATGTTAAGCCGTGATATTAAGCTCTGACACACCTCAGCAATGTTGCCTCAACACGTTTCGCCCTACACTATCATATTAGGGTACATCAGGAGGCTTAGCCCTTTTGCTGTGCGCTTATGATTTTACAACGGCGCAAAATACTCCTGGCCACGATGAGAGCCGCGTTATAAACAACGCGCGTGGCTCTCATCATGGCCAGGAGTATTTTGTGCCGTTGTAAAATCATTATACTGCCAACAAATTATAAATATCTACCATGTTGTGCCCCTGACGAAATAATTGCCCTTCAATGTGCTTCCTGCACAAAAAATCCCCCTAGACTGTCTCTCTCCATAATATCCCTCCCACACCACCCTTCTCCATAATATACCCCCTACACCACACCTCCCCATAATATACCCCCTTCCCCACCCCTCACCATAATATACCCCCTACACCGCACCTCCCCATAATAAACCCCCTACACCACCCCTCACCATAATATACCCCCTACACCACACTTCCCCATAATATACCCCCTACACCGCACCTCCCTATAATATACCCCCTACACCGCACCGCCCCATAAGATACTTCCCACACACTGCACCCCTCCCCATAATATACCCCCCACACCACCCCTCTCCATAATATACCCCCACACAACCCCTCTCCATAATATACCACCTACACCGCCACTCACCATTATACCCCCCACACCACCCCTCTCCATAATATACCCCCCACACCACCCCTCTCCATAATATACCCCCTACACCGCCCCTCACCAAAATATACCCCCACACATGCCGCCCCTCCCCATGATAAATGTCCCTCTCCATAATATCCTGCCTACACCACCCCTCTCCATAATATCCCCTTCGCTGACTCTCCCTATAATATACCCCATACACCACCCCTCTCCAAAGCATACCTCTCCATCCCATAATATCCCACCTACACCGTCCCTCTCCATATTGTTCGTCTCCATAATGTCCCCCACATACTGCCCCTAGTCTCTATAATGTCCTCCCTCCACACTGCCCGTCTGAACACACACACATACACACACTCACTTACACATACTCATACACACACACACTCACTTACACATACTCATACACACACATACACACTCACTTACACATACTCATACACACACATACACACTCACTTACACATACTCATACACACACATACACACTCACTTACACATACTCATACACACACATACACACTCACTTACACATACTCATACACACACATACACTTACACATACTCATACACACACATACCACACTCACTTACACATACTCATACACACACACACACTCACTTACACATACTCATAGACACACACACACTCACTTACACATACTCATACACACACACTCACTTACACATACTCATACACACAGTCATACACACTCACTTACACATACTCATACACACACAGTCATTTAAACATACTCATACACACACTCACTTACACACACACACACACACACACACATATATATATATATATATATACACACACCACACTTACACACACTCATACACACACACTCTCATACACACAATGCTGTGCGGCTGCCCTTGTGGACTAACACCATGGATTCATGCCCCATACCTTATGCATGCACAGCAAATGACAGCTCTCCAATCTTCAGCAGCTCAGCTCCTGCACCTCATTGGAGAGCTGCTGCTCACCATTTTTCCCGCCGGCCGCCTTGTCCCCGCCTCTTCAGCCCTGCTCTGCGTCGCCAGCAGCAGTGTGAGGAGGTCGCAGCATGATGACCTCATCACTCTGCTGCACGCTAGGCCGCGGAACAGCAACAACGGCTCTGCTCTGCTCTGTGCCAGATATAATGCATTCAAATGTATTCGCGTCTCAAAGATGCAAATACATCTGGATACATCATTCATGTGCGATCAGGAAGGAGTCTGCCAGCCCGGCCACAAATTAAGTTTTGGCGGCCGCAATAAAAAGTATAGTGCCAGGCCTCCGGCGGCCCTGAACAGCCGTCTGGGGACCGGCCCGGGGGGAAAATGCATCCCTGCCACCCGGCCCAGCCCGCCACTGGCGTATAGGTACTCTCCCTTTACGAACATCATCCACCCCTCTGGCTGTCAGGACAGTGGGCCGGCTATCAGAGTACACTGGCTCTACCAATGCTTGGTAATCTTTTCCTCTGAGGCCTATGGCTGCCCGACACCAAATCAACATTTCACATCAGGGGGGTATCGCAATGGGGAAAGAATCACTCACTCTGGCGCTGCCAATTTCTCCACCAGACAGTTCTACCTGCTGTCTTTGCATCAGGGCCTTGATCTCCTTCTGCAGGACTCGTTGTTCACTGGAACCAGCAGTCTCGGCTACCTGTTGCAACAAAACAATAACCTCGGCAAGACAATTTTCAATCACATTAGTACCTAGGGTCATCATTGGGTTACATTCTCGTCGATCAATGTCTACAACTATCAGACCTTGAGATTTTAACTCTTCTCGCCCCACTTTAATAGTAATCTCTTTACATCCTACTTGCGGCAAGGACTGACCATTGCTGGCAACTACTGTCAGTTCATCACTTGGGCCACGGGTAAGTTCAGAGTCAGCCCAATACCACTTTTAAAGGATATATGGCATAGTTGTCACCTGAGAGCCAGTGTCCAGCAAAGCGTTCATGGGGATGCCGTCAAAAACCAATGGGAGGACCGTCGCCCTCCAACATACTTGGCTTGCCAGTTCTTTGGGCCTTGTGGTCCTACTCCTGGGGGTTGGCCCTCTGCCCCAGGGGTTGCTCGTTTAAATAACAGAATTTTGCGATGTGGCCTGCCTTGCAGCAGTGACGACAGATGGGACGTCCGTCCAGGTCATAGCGAACGTTGTCTCTCCCTCGGCGTGGCGGGATCCTCTTCTTCCGTAGCCATGGGACATCCTCTGGACTGGAGGCCATCTGGATCTTTTCCTTTGATGACTCCTGCATGGACTGTACGGTTTTGGCAAGTGCAGCCATATTTTTGGTCAACTCCTGGACCTGAAGACGCAGTTCGGCAGATGGGTCTTTGTCCAGAGTCTGTGCATCAGCCTCCACAGGGCTGAGAGGGAAAGATGCTGCTTCTTGATGGTATGTGATCGCTGGGCGCCTAGGGGGCGCTGGGTGGCTGACAGTTGGTTCATGCAGCACCCGAATAGCCCTGTCCTTGAAGTCTGCAAAGTCTAGGTCAGGGTTTTGTAGGGCTATGATGCGCAGCTGTGCTCTGTGGGTACTGGATAGGAGTCCCTCAATAAATTGCTCCTTTAACTGTCTGTCTCCATCTTTCACACTGTCTAGGTCAATCTGCTTTATGGCTCGCAGCGCCTCCTGCAGGTTAAGTGCATAGTCCCGTATACTGTCCTGCACTCTCTGCTTACACCCAAAGAATCTTATCTTTATTTGAGCTGCAGGCGGGTGTCAAAGGTGCTTTTTAGCTTGGCCAGAATCCTTTTAACAGTCTCTTTATCACTGTCCTGCCAGGCTTTTACCTCCCTCTGCGCTGCACCAGTTAGCTGCCCAATAAGGATGTTCACTTTTTGGCTTTCAGACAGAGGATACATCTCAAACAAACTGCACAGTCTCTCTTTGAATTCACTCAGGGTATGTGACTCACCTGAGTACTGCGGTAGCCAGGCCACTCCCGGTATATAGGGCATGGACAGCGGCATTATGGGGACTGCTGCGGTGGGCGCCGATTCTTTCGGTGGCCTGGAGGCAGCGCTGGCTGCTAGATTCAGCGGCGCTATGGGAGCCGTAGCTGCGTTGGGCCCTGCAGCTTGTGGTGCTGTTGGGTTTGCAGTGGTGTCCGCCGCTACGTCTGCTCTTGCTTCAGACATTCCCCCCCCTATTTAACGTTGGCCAGGCCCTGGGTTGCGCTGGTTTACCGGTTACCGGTCATCCTTCTTAACAATCCTCCGTACCCTTAACAGCTGACTCAGTGGTATCGATCTAATCATACTACGTGGGTGTTGACTGTCATATACCAATAAATTATTCCTGTCTGTTTCTTTAGTAAATAATGTGGTAACCAGTTCTGCCTCCGTTTGGATGTCTTGATAAAACAAAAATTGTAGTTGTGTCTTTGAAGAGACTAAAGTAAATTTAATAGTTTCATCTATAGTGTTCAAAAACTGATAATTATATATTTAGCTTTTTAGCAGCTGCTATATTAATCTGAGGTGACCTCCTAATGCTGTAATTCTACAAATGAGCATTTTCATTTCTTTAAAACTTATGACATTTTTATAAACTCTACTGTGCCTCATAAAATTTTTTTTTATGATTATACTGTTTTCATTGTGAAATTTCTTTAATATATTTCAATATATACTCCAACGCGTGATGACTTTTATTACACTGACTGTCATTTGCACCAACAACAGAGAAAAAGAACATTTGCATAATAATTACGGACATGGTGTACATACCAATATGCATACAAAATATATTCCTTTTTTAATGTCTATACACCTATCTTAACAATTACATTTATATACTGTATATCCATACAAAACAGCAACGGTGAACACACCAGCGTTCCCGTCTGACCATTGAAGCTGTATCTAGGAAGCGACACTTTGCGAACACAGTTGCGTCTCCGATCGGCGTTGCTTCCCTTAGAGGAAGCATTAGCGTCCCCAACGGCGTCGAACGTACGTCGTCGACATTCTGGTGGGCGTCGTTGATGTGGCGTGGTCCCCATAATTGCTAAGATGGCGGCTTGTCAGCGTTCTGGTACCTGGGGGGAGGTTGAGGTAATGTGATGCACGGGACTATGAATTCGCCCATCACCATGAGCATCCCATGCACCACAAAAGGGCGGTGCTAAAAAGGATAAAAGTGAGCCTATCCTGCCGATTCACGATCGAGCGGTCGACAACCCAGATCCGCAAGAAGCTGGCGGACCTGCGCTTCTGGTCCAGTGATCGGATCGCCAGCATCCGTGCGCAAATTCTAAGGGATCGTGGTGAGTGTTGTTGATCGTTTCTGGAGAGGTTCTGTTTTGTTGGTTATCTACCTGTCCCAAACAAGAACTGTCAATTTTACTGTACTTCAGACATTCATGTCATTTTGGGTTCTTTTTATATTCATTTTTATGTTGCTGTCATATATATTTTTTTTCTGTTATCAGGCTATACTGGTGGTAAGAAAAAGGCCTTTTTTTTCTCATTTTATTTTATGACCACACACCAAATATACATTTTAATAAAAATTAAAAAAAATTATTTTTTAAAAAAAATAAACTAATAAAAACACAACCATTATATCTGGGCATCTTTACCCCGCCTTATTAGGCCAGCTAATAACTGTATGCAGAATTTAGGAAAGCAGACCACAAGTTTGAAGTAAAATAACATTTTTATTAAAGTCAAAAATATGTAAACTATAAAATAAACACAACATGTCATAAGTAATTTGTGAACAAAACGAAACATCACTCTAACTACAATTGTTGGTAATACGGGTCAGAATCATTAAATCGTTGCCTGGGGGGAGTAAACAATTGGGAAGCCTGAGATAACATGGGATACTGTGGGGGCCCAAGGTTCAGGTTTTGCGGCGGCTCAATCCCCCTCCTTGGTGTGCTCTCAAGAGGCTCTTGTATATGTGTCCAGGAGTACTAGGGATTCGGGTTTCTATCGAACACAGCAGACATGTCTCTCAGTTTCCCCGTTGCCACTTTACTTAATGCCTCTAACATTACTCTTTCGGCATGCACCCTTTGGGTTTTATCCAACGTACACAGTTTGTCATCCACATAGTGTGCAAAGCCGCTAATGGCAGGTTTGTTCTGCTGGGTTAAGACTTTCTTTGTCAGTTCGGTGAAATCAGGAGTCGGAGAGGTGGTGGCCTTTCTTTTACGACATGATGATGTTAGTCGCCAAGGTATAGATGAAGGTGCAGCTTCTTGACTAGCCTCCTCAGTGTTTATTGGTGTACTGGCGACATCATCTCTGCCACATGTTGGTGTTGACATAGCTTCACCAAGCTCCTGCGTGAACAGAAAATGCATGTTAAAGCAAAAAACAAAAGTTATTGTACATCATACAGCAACACCCAAATACAGTAATGGGTTTGCACTGGATATCATGAGCAGCAGTCACAAGCATTCACATGCACTGGAAACAAATGTGAGGGCGGGACTAGTACTACAGGATATGAAATGGCATGAAATGGTACTGGAAAGCTGAGTGGGCCTAAACAAGTAAAGGAGTATACTTATCTGTACTGGAAGGGATAACTTTTGTAATCTGCAAAATTAATCATGTAAAACCAGAGTTACTATTTTCAATTCAACTATGTCATGTACATACTAAGTTTAAATGCTATTTAGAGGGAAGCAAATAAGGTACTTACATCTCCGACAGGGGAGTCTGGCCGGATCTCTGGTTCTTCTTCCATCATCGATACCATTGGGCGTGGTATCTCTTGGTCATGTGTGAAGGTCATCAAGTCGTAGTACCATAACTTGGGCAAAAAAGACCTCTTCTGTATCGACACCACACTTTGTGGACTTCTGTAAGGACTTGGACTGCATATCCGTTTCTCTGAAATCCTTGCCTTATGTCTGTCGCTCAGTTTCTGCTTTGCCCTTAGTTTAGTTCATTTTTGCCCTCATCCAAGATGGAGTCACTAGCCTCACGGGGCCATCTTACTTCCTGTGTTGATCTTTCTTGTTCCTGTCTGCTCTGTATATAAGGATGTTCTGTATGATTACTCATTGCTTGAGTGTCATGTCCGCCATGTCTGCCCTGTCTGTTTTCTCTCAAGAACTCCTGGAGCGATGTGCATGCGCATATCTTGTTTGCTGTCCTGCTTGTTCCCTAGAACAGTGTGCACACTCACCTCATGTCTGAGCTGCGGGATGCCTGCGTTTCTGCTCTGTCTTCTGTGGTCTTCTCGTCATGTCTAGAGTCTCTGATCGGGTGTCCCTGTCTGGATCCTGCACTGTCTGCTTCTGCAATCATCTCGTCATGTCTGGAATGCTGATCATGTGACCTTTCCTAGGATCTTGCACTGTCTGGTTTGGTAATTATCTCGTCATGTCTAGAACTCTGATCATGTGACCTGTCTAGGTTTCAGCACTGATTCTGCAGTCGTCTCGTCATGTCTGGAACTCCGATCATGTGACTACGCTCTGTTATCCTGTGGATCTGAACCTGGAAGTGCTCCCCTGGTCCTGACCTGGAAGAGGAGGTGCTATGCCCTATATCAGGCCGCCCCTTCCTATGCTCAGGGCCTGAGTATTGTGTGGTGTCCCTGCATGGCTGCTTGGTCTGTGGGGCGCTCCCTCTATTCTGTGCCCTTGCACTCTGCGCTGTCATGCATCTCTGCACACGCTCCGTGCTCGTATTCCGTCTTGTGTCTTGTCTAGTGTTTGTCCTTCGTGCCATGTTTTGTCCCTGCTCTGCTTTGCCTTGTAGTCCTTGTTTGCTCTGATTCTGTTCCGTGTTTCTGTCTACGTGTCCTGTCTCGCTCTGCTTTGTGGCTTCAGGTATTCTGCCTCTGTCCCTGGCGTGTCCTTACACGTGCAGGCCTCCGTCTCTGTACCTCCCTGACGTGTCTCCTTACACGTGCAGGCCTTCGTCTCTGTACTCTGCCCTGATGTGTCTCTACACGTGCAGGCCTCCGCTCTGAACCTCTCCCTGGCGTGTCTCTACACGTGCAGGCCTCCGCTCTGAACCTCTCCCTGGTGTGTCTCTACACATGCAGGCCTCCGCTCTGAAGCTCTCCCTGGCGTGTCTCTACACGTGCAGGCCTCCGCTCTGAACCTCTCCCTGGCGTGTCTCTACACGTGCAGGCCTCTGCTCTGAACCTCTCCCTGGCGTGTCTCTACACGTGCAGGCCTCCGCTCTGAATCTCTCCCTGGCGTGTCTCTACACGTGCAGGCCTCCGCTCTGAACCTCTCCCTGGCGTGTCTCTACACGTGCAGGCCTCCGCTCTGAACCTCTCCCTGGTGTGTCTCTACACGTGCAGGCCTCCGCTCTGAAGCTCTCCCTGGCGTGTCTCTACACGTGCAGGCCTCCGCTCTGAACCTCTCCCTGGCGTGTCTCTACATGTGCAGGCCTCTGCTCTGAACCTCTCCCTGGCGTGTCTCTACACGTGCAGGCCTCCGCTCTGAACCTCTCCCTGGCGTGTCTCTACACGTGCAGGCCTCCGCTCTGAATCTCTCCCTGGCATGTCTCTACACGTGCAGGCCTCCGCTCTGAACCTCTCCCTGGCGTGTCTCTACACGTGCAGGCCTCCGCTCTGAACCTCTCCCTGGCGTGTCTCTACACGTGCAGGCCTCCGCTCTGAACCTCTCCCTGGCGTGTCTCTACACGTGCAGGCCTCCGCTCTGAACCTCTCCCTGGCGTGTCTCTACACGTGCAGGCCTCCGCTCTCAATCTCTCCCTGGCGTGTCTCTACACGTGCAGGCCTCCGCTCTGAATCTCTCCCTGGCGTGTCTCTACACGTGCAGGCCTCGCTCTGTACCCTGTCTAGTCCCAAGGTCCTTCCTTGGCCTGGCTCTAGGCTTCGGCCTACGCTCCGCTGCTAGACTGTCCCTGTCCCTGGCATGCTCTTTGCATGCGCAGGTCTCTGCCTCGTTCTTTGTATTGTCCCTGATGTTTCGTGCGCTCTTGCGCATTTCGTACTAGGCTTTGCCATGCTGTCTCGCATGTGGCTCTGTCCTGTACCCTTTGCCTAGCCCTGCCTTGTGGCTCCGTGCACATGCCTGGTCGCCTGGGTCTGTCTGGTGTGCCTGAGCCGTGCCGCCTCTAGCCGTGCTCGCCTGTGTGCCCCAGCCGTGCCCCGTCCAGTGCTATAGTGGTCTGGCTGCATGGCCCCGCAGCGGTGCCGCCTCTAGTCGTGCCTGCTTGCAACTGCCATCGTCGGTACCACCTGCCGGTGCTCCCAGCCGTGGTCTCTGTGCTTCCTTGCACTCACGCTGGTTCTCGCACTGTGCCTTTTCGTGCTACTCTTGCACAAAGCCTTTGTCTCTTTTGCTCTTCTCTGTTCCCTAGTTTGCCTGCCGGATTCCATAATCTGCCGACCGCTGCCAGAGGTCCGGACCTAGATGACTGCGGCCTGATGTCCGGAGCTGATGCCCGTAGCCAGATACCTGGACCCTGTCGGTCGATGCCAGCGTTTGGATTCCGATGCCACCGTACTCTGTGCCTCTCCCTGGCATTTCCCTTGGCATGCGCAGGCCACTGTCCTGTGAACCTGACCCGTCCCTGGCATGCCCCTTGGCATGCGCAGGTCTCTGTTCTGTGAACCTGATCCTGGCGTGTCCGTTGACACGCACCATGTCACTAACTCTATCTTGTTTCCTTGCATGGAACCCTGGCTGACTTCTGGATGTCCGGATCCTGCCGATCATCCTCTGAGCTACAGACCCTGATGCCCTGGTTGATCGTGGACTGTTGTCCGGAGTCCGATGTCCACGTACCATCTGCACATTCCATGCTTGGTCCTCGGCGTGCCATTGCACGCACCCTGTTCCACGAACTCTGTGTGTTCACGTTTGCTCCTGTTGCACCCTGAAGAGTTCCTCAAGTCTTGGACCTCGGCGTGCTCTTGCACGCATCTTGCCTTATGTTATGTGTGTCCACGTTTTGCACCTGTTGTACCTGAAGTCTTCCTTAATGAAGTTTCTTTGAATTAATGACTCGTCTTGCCTTGTCTTGTTTCACTGAGCCGGCCGTCTGGTCCAGCTGCCGTGGTGGCTCACCCCCTTGGTCTTGCCCCTGACACTCCCTGTATAGGGGGTGGTTCTCATTAGGTCAGCTCGCCCTAGGTGGGTGGGTGCCACGGCCCAGAGGGTCCACTCTTTCTAAGAAGAACGACTCAGCGTAAGCTGACACTCGTCACATTGAGTATACTTGTTCTTGGATTTGTTATCAAGCTGGAAGGACTGCTACCTAGCTCGTCTCTTCGTTACCTTGGGATACCCCGCTTGCCTGTGAATCTTGGTATCGTTGTAAAGACTTGTTTCTTTGGATCAGCCTCTGCACCCACCTCCACTTCAAAGACTGTTTCCTGCTAGCAGGCCTGGCCTGCTCTCCAGGTCTCCGGATCTGGCAACTTGGACTTCATACGTCTCCACCGTCTGTACGGCTGTTCACTGCATTATTATCTTCGTCTGCTTTTACCCTGCTGTGTCTTATCTGTAAACCTGCTTGACTCTGATAAACACTACGGAACTACAAACCTATGAGCTTAGGCCGCTTTTTTGATCCATGTCACCGACCTCCATTGCACTTAGTATATAAAGTTGTAACAGAATACTCAAGCCATTAAAGATGGAGATCTCTGGGTCAGATTCTATGGAGGTACGAATGAAGAAACTCTGCTCATTTGTTTCTGGACTTCATGGGGAGCTGCAGGCTATTAAAACAAAGCTGGGGACCTTAGAATCACAAACCAATCATAACGCGAATGTGGCCGATACGTCTATTCAGGCCTTAGCGTCTCGACTTTCAAATGTAGAGACTACAGCTGCAGCTGTGGTTGCTGCCCCGGCTCCAATTCCAGCTCCGGGTCCGGGTTTTCCTAAACGCCCACCATTCAGGTTCGCTGGTGAAAGAGAGAAATTTCGGGGATTTTTGAATCAATGTCAGCTGTATTTCTCTGCACGTGCGGCCCGTTCTTAACTGATCGAGATAAAGTATTGACTATGATTATGTTGCTAACAAACAAAGCGTTAGCCTGGGCTAATCCGTTGATCGAAACTAATGATGTATGCCTGAATTCTTTGAATGACTTTACTGCAGCAATGTCTCAAATGTTTGATGACCCCAACCGAAGTTTAACAGCAGAAACTGCACTACTGACACTTCATCAAGGGAAGCGTCCGGTGGTGGAATATGCAATGGAATTCTGGAGGTGGGTGCTGGATACTACATGGTGCGATTCTTCAAAGTATGCAGTGTTCAGGAGGGGCTTGTCTGCTTCAATTAAGGACGAACTGGCTCGACAAGAATCAACTACTAATTTAGCTGACTTTATGCATCATTGTATTCGGATTGACATTCGTCTCACTGAATGTCGACAGGAAAAATGGGTTGAGGCTAATCGTAATAACCTCATGTCTTTCCCTTCCCCCACCAGGGAGGCGTCGAGTAAGACTTTATCCCAGACGGAGTCAGAACCCGGAGTCAAAACTCATTGATACACGTAAGGAATATCGTTTCAAGGAGAACTTGTGTTTCTATTGCGGAAAGTCGGGTCATTATCGGAGTGCCCTGGAAAAAATCGCAAGTCCGCAGCTGCAGTGACCGAACTTGACTTTTCAGCTATATCTTCTGTAGGTTCTCATTCACACAGTCAGGAAATAACTGCTGCAAATTTTGATTTCCCTGATGATTCATCAGAAGCCTCATCACCTGTGAATATTGCCTTACTTTCTGCAAGTTCTACCACAGGAAGGAGAGATTCGCTCTGTTGCATTTCTATCAAGATCTGGGTACATTCCCGCTGGATCACGTGCTCTGTCATGATAGACTCTGGAGCTTGCAGCAATCTCATGGACACTTCCTTTGCTGAGAAACATGGCATTCTTTCACTAAAGAGGGTCTCTCCGGTGTTTATGGAGACTGTGGACGGGTCTCCATTGATATCTGGGCCTGTGAAACTCGAAACAGTCCCACTAAAGATCCATATGGGGGCGGATCATTCGGAAAAAATGTCCTTTTTACTGATTTCCTCTCCTAATTTTCCTGTTTTAGGTCTGCCCTGGTTGTGGCTGCGCAATTCTACGATCAATTGGACAACAAAGGAGTTACAATTTCCAAATGAATCGGCAGCGTCCGGAGAGCTGGCTCCAGTGAAAACAGCAGTCGCGGTCGACTCGACACTACCGGTAGAGTATCGGAATTTCAGTGATGTATGTGATAAGAAAAATGCGGATAAATTACCGCCACATCGGCCATATGATTGCCCCGTGGAATTATTGCCTGGTGCCGCGATTCCATTCGGGAGTATTTATCCATTGTCTGGTCCGGAATTAAAATCTCTTAAAGAGTATATTGACGAAAATTTAGCTAAGGGGTTTATACGACCATCGCCCTCCCCAGCGGGTGCCCCAATCTTCTTTGTCAAAAAGAAAGATGGTTCACTTCGTCCATGCATTGACTACCGGGAGCTCAACAAAATCACAATCAGGAACTCTTACCCACTCCCAATAATTCCCGAGTTACTTGAGAGAGTTCGACAAGCCAAAATCTTCACTAAATTGGATCTTCGTGGAGCGTATAATTTAGTACGGATTCGTCCTGGCGACGAGTGGAAAATGGCATTTCGATTACGTTACGGACATTTTGAGTACCTTGTTATGTCTTTTGGCCTCCGTAATGCACCAGCTACGTTCCAGCACTTGGCAAATGATGTTTTCAGAGACATACTTGATGTTTTTGTTGTGATTTACCTGGATGACATTTTAATTTTTTCCAGCAATATCGAGGATCATCAGCGACACGTGAAAATGGTTTTGGATCGTCTACGGCAAAATAACTTATACATTAAACTAGAGAAATGTGAGTTTCACAAAACAGAAATTCAATTTTTGGGATATGTTATTTCTCCCCAGGGTCTCAGCATGGATGTAAGCAAGACGCAAGCCATTCAGGAGTGGCCAACTCTCAAATCAGCGAAGGAGGTACAGCGATTCATCGGATTCGCTAATTTCTACAGACGATTTATTAAAAATTTTTCAGCGATCGTTGCACCCATCACTCATTTAACTCGGAAGAAGACGCCATTTGTCTGGTCATCGCAAGCTCAAACAGCATTTTCCACATTAAAGTCTAAATTTATGACAGCTTCCGTTCTCGTACATCCTGACCCAGACAAGACCTTCATAGTGGAAGTGGACGCCTTGGACTGTGCTGTAGGGGCCATACTCTCGCAAAAGACAGGTGAGAAAGATCTCTTGCATCCGTGTGCCTTTCTCTCTCAAAAGTTATCACCTGCAGAAAGGAATTACGATGTTGGCAACAAAGAACTGTTAGCCATTATAACCGCGTTTAAGGAATGGAGACATCTGTTACAAGGAGCATCCCAACAGATTGTTATACTTACGGATCACCGAAATCTCGAATTTATGAGGTTGGCAAGATGTCTAAAACCCAGACAGGCTCGGTGGAATCTTTTTCTCAACCAGTTTGATTTTGTCATTTCCTATAGGCCGGGCTCTTGCAATGGAAAGGCTGATGCACTGTCAAGGATTCATTCAGATGAAGCAACTCTGGCTTCGTCTCCAAGGACCATACTATCTGAGAAAAACTTTGTAAAGGCCCCGTCTCACTAAGCGACTTACCAGCGATCCCGACACCGATATCAAGGTGTCAGGATCGCTAGTAAGTCGCTATGTGATCGCTGGTGAGCTGTCACACAGACAGCTTCACCAGCGATCAGCACAGCGATGCCGAGCGCCCGGCATCGCTGGCCATCCTGTAAAAAATAGAATCAAAATAAAAAATATAGTTATTCTCACCATCCGATGTCCCGCGCAGTCTTCCGGCCTCTCTCCACGCTCCGGTCCCAGTGATCCTTTGCATGAATGACCGCGAGATGTCACGGTCTCGCGGGATAACAAAGTCTCGCGGTCATTCGTGCAAAGGATCACTGGGACCGGAGCGTGGAGAGAGGCGGGATGGCTGAACGGGACATCGGAAGGTGAGAATAACTATATTTTTTATTTTTTTTTATTATTTTTTACACCTGATCGCTGGTCTCCCGCTGTCACACACAGCGATGTGTGCTGGCCAGCGGGAGACCAGCGACCAAAGAAATGTCCAGAGATTTCTTGCAGCGATCAGCGATACCGGCAGGGGGGCCGCTCGCTGATCGCTGTCACACACAGCAATCTCGCTGGTGAGATCGCTGTTACGTCACAAAAGTTGTGACTCAGCAGCGATCTCGCTACCGAGATTGCTTAGTGAGACGGGGCCTTTAGTGTCCTACATAATCAAGATCTTTTAATGGAGATTAAGGAGGCTTATGCTGCAGATTCTCTTTAGGGCCTACCCCCCCACCCAGGTAAATCTAACTTTCAAGAATGGACTTTGGTTTCAAGGACAGCTTTTGTACGTTACAGAAACAGTAAAACTGAGTGTCTTGAAACTAATGCATGACTCTAAGTTTGCCGGCCATAGGGGAGTTCAGAAGTCTCAGGAATTTCTGTCTCGTTTTTTTTGGTGGCCAACCTTTCGGAAAGATGTGCTTCAGTATGTGTCATCATGTGAGGTATGTGCCAGGTCAAAAGTTCCTCGCTCTTCACCGACAGGACTCTTGCAACCTCTTCCCATTCCATCTCGTCCTTGGGGGTCTATTTCAATGGACTTTATTGTTGAGTTGCCTCTGTCACAGGGAAAAAACACAATTCTAGTAGTAGTTGACCGGCTGATTAAAGCTGCTCATTTCAGTCCCTGTGTTGGTGTACCAACGGCTAAACAAACAGCGGATCTTGTTGTACAAAATGTTTTTCGTTTGCACGGAGCTCCGGATGAAGTAATATCAGATCGTGGGGTTCAATTTACCTCACGGTTTTGGCAAAGCTTCTGTGCTGCTCTGGACATCAAAGTAAAATTGTCATCTGCTTTTCATCCACAGTCTAACGGCCAAATTGAACGGACCAATCAGACCTTGGAACAATATCTGCGTTGCTATCTGTGCCATCTACAAGACGATTGGGTGAGTTTGCTTCCGTTGGCTGAGTTCACATATAATAATTCTCAGAATGCCTCCACCAAATTGTCTCCGTTCTTTGCCAACAAGGGATACCATCCCAGTATTCTTCCTCGACTTCCAATAGACATGTCTGTGCCTGCAGTAGCTGACCGCATTTCGTCCTTGCAATGCAATTTGGAAGTTCTTAAAGACACTTTAGGTACCGCTCAGGAAAGATGCAAGAAGACAGCAGACAAATTCCGTAAGCCAGCTCCAATGTACAAGGTAGGCGACATGGTTTGGCTCTCAACTAAGAACTTGAAACTCAGGATCCCAACATCGAAACTGGGGCAAAAATATGTTGGCCCATATAAGATCAGCAGTATAGTGAATTCTGTAGCCTATCGACTCAAGTTGCCTAACTCATTGGAAATTCATCCTGTCTTTCATGTCTCTTTGTTAAAGCCGGCAGTGCCTAACCTTTTTCCCGGATGCACCTCTGCTCCTCCTGACCCAGTTCTCATTGACGGGCAAGAGGAATTCATCGTGGAAAGGATCTTGGGTTCATAGGAGACGTCTCCAATACTTGGTGAAATGGCAAGGATATTCGGCTGAAGAGAATTCCTGGGAACCAGTGGAGAACGTCCATGCTCCTCACTTAATCAGACTGTTCCACAGCAGATATCCCAATAAGTCGGACTTAAGATCGTCCAGAGGACGTCTTTTAAGGGGAGAGTAATGTAAGGACTTGGACTGCATATCCGTTTCTCTGAAATCCTTGCCTTATGTCTGTCGCTCAGTTTCTGCTTTGCCCTTAGTTTAGTTCATTTTTGCCCTCATCCAAGATGGAGTCACTAGCCTCATGGGGGGCCATCTTACTTCCTGTGTTGATCTTTCTTGTTCCTGTCTGCTCTGTATATAAGGATGCTCTGTATGATTACTCATTGCTTGAGTATACTTGTTCTTGGACTTGTTATCAAGCTGGAAGGACTGCTACCTAGCTCGTCTCTTCGTTACCTTGGGATACCCTGCTTGCCTGTGAATCTTGGTCTCATTGTAAAGACTTGTTTCTTAGGATCAGCCTCTGCACCCACCTCCACTTCGAAGACTGTTTCCTGCTAGCAGGCCTGGCCTGCTCTCCAGGTCTCTGGATCTGGCAACTTGGACTTCATACGTCTCCACAGTCTGTACGGCTGTTCACTGCATTATTATCTTCATCTGCTTTTACCCTGCTGTGTCTTATCTGTAAACCTGCTTGACTCTGATAAACACTACGGAATTACAAACCTATGAGCTTAGGCCTGTTTTCTGATCCATGTCACCGACCTCCATTGCACTTAGGATATAAAGTTATAACAACTTCTCTACCTTATTTAATTCTTTTTTGTAGACTGTGCGTAGACCCTGAATTTTTTACGTCACCACAGTCTCATCCACCATGTCGCTTGGATTGCGCTGTTAGAACAGGGCAACTAGTTTCTCATAAGCATCCTTTTTTTATATTTGTTGCTGTAGTCAGCTGATTTTATCTTCCATAGGCAGGGAGCGATACATTTTGATCACTTCACGAATAAATTCTTGTTTATCAGAGGACATCTGAAAAAAAATTAAAGCAAACAGTGAGAACGGCACAATACATGTAACATTTTTGAAAACTCAAAATCCACATTTGAAATGCACTAGTGTTTGTTGTGCGGGGCAGGAAACGCTACAAAGATCCAACAACAGCGGGGGCGGGCGTGGCAGGAAAACTAAAATGGCTGCCCATGCCAAAGCGTATGTATACAGATAGAAGCCAAGCAGCCCCCCCTTTGCTTTCAAGTGTAAAAGCATAAACAAAACAAAATGTAGAATAGAGTTATGATTAAATATAATAGATAGCTGACCTATAAAAGAAAACGTAGCAAAGATCCTAATTTGAGACCCCAAACAATGCTTCCTTGCAACAAAACGGAGCAACCAGAAGGTGTTGGAAAATCCACGAATAAATAGCGCAGTAACATCTCAGACAGGGTCGCTGAAGCAAGCCGCGTAGTAAAATCCACGAGCGACTCACATGGGAACGCTGCAGGAATACCGTGTAATACGATCCACAGCGCTCAGGAACAATGGATGGAAACACAACTACATTGTCTTTTATGACGAGATCGCCCAATCAGAGAATGATAGCGCGGCAGTGGCCACCAATGGGAGCAGAGGGGCGTGGAAAAGGCAATGCTGAAGCACGCCTATTGAGGTCTGAGTCGTCACAATAGATGCTGTGTGACAAGGTCCCAACGACCGCCGAGGTCATTATACAGATTGCTGTGTCGTTGAGTAGATCTAAGTGACTAAGCAGCTGCACAGGGCCGCCGGAGGATCGGCAGTGATTTTAATACATAGAGCACCTGTAGTGCATGGTCACGTCATCTTGCCAGCCACCCCGACATGCAGGCTGCAGCAGTATGTCATGAGCAGGTCTAGACTGGAAATAGGCCGAAGGTAAATTGGGCCGCCGCGGTCCCTTTAAATCTTTCTGCGGCTGCCGGCCGTGCACAGCCAGGAAGCCGCAGAGAGTAGCTGCAGGGAAGCTTCCGGTTCTGTTCCTGCAGCCGCTTCTTGGAGGAGGAGTATGACAGCTCCACTCCTCAGCGGCTCAAGCTGCTGGATGGCTACTGCTGTAAATTCTGCTGCCTGGGGCCATGGAGTTCCTGCACTGCTTGCAGGTGAGCACTTTTGCATGATTCATCTCCTTCCTGTCTGCTTCACATCCTGCGTGGGCTTCTTCATCCTGGGTGGTAAGAGGGTGTATTATGCCAGATTGCCAGCTATCATAGACATTACTGCAGATCTCTCCATTACAGGTGCAGTAATGCTGTCACTCAGGCTGTAGGGAAAGGCTTCCTCACACTGGAGTCCTCCATATTCCACTGGGGCCAGAGGTTTGTGCATAGTGAGGAGAAGTCTGGATTCTGTCTTGTGGCTGCAGTAGATTTATGGGAGCTTGAATTTTCTCTGAGACCCCCCCCCATCTGTGACATTTCAAACAGCTGCCATAAATCCCATCATACCACAGACAGAGCAACCAACTGACCTACAGAGCAGAATCCTGCACTGGACTGAGAACAGTGACCTGGGCAGCAGAACACCAATGATAAGACCATCTGTATCCCTACCTCTCCACATGTATGTGTGTGTGTGTATACATATACACACACTAGCTATGAACCCGTTCTACGCCCGGGTGGCGGGCATTTTTATTGGTATATGGTCTCCCATCCTGGTATGTGCTGCTGTGGCGCCCCTGAGGGTTCAGTCGCCACAGAGGTACTGCACCTCCCCCTGAGGTGTGGTACCCCTCCATCCAGGTAGGGTGGAGACACCTGACCACACTCCAACACCTGCACACCACACCACAAAGTAGTGTAGCAAAGCACCTTCGGCGGCTCCCTGCTTGGAGTACAGCATAGCACCCCTTGATGGCTCCCTGCTTGGAACACGAAACGTGCTGGGAGGCGGGTGGAGATAAGTTTACACTAAAGAGCGGGAAGAGTGAGGATTTAGTGAGTCAGTCTGACAGAAGGTCAGAGACAGACAGGGAGTGGAGTGGAGAGATCCCAGAGAGAGGGATGGATGAAGGAAGTGCTGCAGCCGACCTCAGTGACCTGGGTCTGCTTGGCACAGGAAAGAGACAGAGAAAGAAAGCCTGATTCTCCATAAGAAAGAAGGATTAGTACGGAACGTGAGGAGTGAAAGAGAACAAGTACCATGGTTAGAGGAGAACCCTTTTCAATTTCTGAGCGCAAGGCCGGGGTCCGGTCCCCGAGGTTGTATGGATACTAATGGTCCTGCAGCAGACACCAGAGGAATAGAAGTAGTGACCACTTTATTCCCACACAAGACTTGGGGGCACAACAGCAACGATAGTGAGCCGAGACTAGGTAGTAAGGAGTCCCCGAAGCAGGCTACAGCTGTCTGCCGTACAAGTAGAGTTCATAGGAACATGTGACAGGAGGAACTCCAGTGTAACTCAGTACTGTGAGTACTTCACTCAAAGGTGCTAAGAGGGAGACTTTCAGAAAAGGCACATATGTTGGTGGAGTGTTGGAAAGGAGTACTTCATCTTGCCTGGAAGTTGGCTGAGCTCCTGACCCGGAGGACACGGCACGGATGCGGGCACCTGTACCTGCAACAGACTGTGAGTAAAGCTTTGGAACTACATGTCCTGGTGTCCTCCACTCATTCCTGCGTCAATCTTCCCAGCACTGCTACATCCCTTGCGCCCGACACTACACCATCTAAGTGTCACTTCACCTACTCTGCCTTGGGACTACAGCCCTGCCTGTGGAGGGCTATAACATCATTGCTGCACCACACCATCTGTCCCAGAGGATCTGTCTGCAGCGTCGGCTTAACACCTTCCTTGCCGAACACCAAAGGTGGCGTTACGAATCATTCATAAACTTTCCCCTTTTACAATGGGCGCCAAGGGCCACGGGCCGGGTCCCAGCTACCGTGACATCTCCCATTGGTACCGAGTAACCCCCACGGCCCTGGGAGGGCAACCCACTGCCCCCTCCTATCCTGGTATGCATGGATATTGCATTGATCCAGGGAGCTAGCCTGATTGCCGTATGTGAAGTCGGGAAGGATTTTTTTTCCCCAACGTGAGGCTTACTGTTTGCCACATGGGTTTTTTTTGCCTTCCTCTGGATCAACATGTTAGGGCAGGTTAGGACAGGATATGGGTTGAACTAGATGGACTTAAAGTTTCCCTTCAACCTTAATAACTATGTTACTATGTTACTATGTTATTATGTTACTATGGTACCCCCTCATCCCTATCCTGGTATGCATGATACCCCCTCACCCCCCTATCCTGGTATGCATGGCCCCTTCACCCCCCCTATCCTGGTATGCATGGCCCCCTCACCCCCCCATCCTGGTATGCATGGCCCCCCTCACCCCCCTTTCCTGGTATGCATGGCCCCTCACCCCCCTTTCCTGGTATGCATGGCCCCCTCACCCCCCTTTCCTGGTATGCATGGTTCTCTCACCCCCCTATCCTGATATGTATGGTCCCCCTCACCCCTATTAAACTGCACACATACACAAAAGGCCAGGGGAGGAGTGCGGTGCCGGAGCACGCGCATGCCCATACTGCGCTGTCCGGCGCCATATTGCTGAAGACACACTGCAAATGTGTCTTCAGTAAAATGGCGCCGGATAGCGCTATGCGCATGCGCGATTCCGACGCCTCGGTCAGGTAAGTATGTGAGCATGGCGCCGGAGATCACAGTATGCATTCAGTGTCTATGCGGACCGCCATCTCCGGCGTCATACACACTCCTCTTACCTGTAACCACTGGATGCCTCCATCTGTCTGGAGCCAGACTGCGCAGGTGGATTGCGCTTGCGCAGTCTACAGTATAAAGGCTTCAGACAGAGTGACGCTCCCAGCACTATATTATAGATATAATATACTGTATGATTGTGCGTGTACATATGGATATGTGTGTGGTACTGTTCAGACACTGTATTGGTTTTGCTGAGGCACATTATGGTGGAATTAGTAAAGCATTGTTCATTGGCCTTAGTGAGGCAGTGTACTGTTCTGTTGAGAAACTGTATGGTGGACGAGGTGTTATCGAGGGACCGCATGGTGCTGTTATCAAGGGACCGTATGGTTCTGGTATGGAGGGACCATATGGTGCTGGTATGGAGGGACCATATGGTGCTGGTATGGAGGGACAGTATGGTGCTGGTATGGAGGGACCGTATGGTGCTGGTATGGAGGGACCGTATGGTGCTGGTATGGAGGGATCGTATGGTGCTGGTATGGAGGGACCGTATGGTGCTGGTATGGAGGGAACGTATGGTGCTGCTATGGAGGGACCGTATGGTGCTGGTATGGAGGTACTATATGGGTGGTGGACGGCGGGAATGGTGAGCAGTGATCCACATAGGTAATGAAGATTACATGGCCTGACAAGAGGAGAGGAGGGAAGGGAGTACTGGGCCAAGTGTTTTACTTCTAGAGTAGATTCAAGGACTGTGGGGTGAGTGTGTGTGTGTGTATCATTCTACAGTGGGGCTGTGTTTGTATTATTTGTCGGGTGTGTGACTGCAAGATTGTGATTTGCATACATGCGGTCACATGCCGACTAGATCTGCATGGCCTAATGCAACTGTATTGAGCAAGGCCAGAAACAGTCTAGTCAGAATGTGGCTGAGAATATACAGTGGGTACAGAAAATATTCAGACCCCTTTAAATTTTTCACATTGTTTCATTGTAGCAATTTGGTAAATACAAAAAAAAGTTCATTTTTTTCTCATTAATGTACACTCTGCACCCCACCTTGACTGAAAAAAACAGAAATGTAGACATTTTTGCAAATGTATTAAAAAAGAGAAACTGAAGTATCACATAAGCATTCAGACCCTTTGCTCAGTATTGAGTAGAAGCACCCTTTTGAGTTAGTACAGCCATGAGTCTTCTTGGGAATGATGCAACAAGTTTTTCACACCTGGATTTGGGGATCCTTTGCCATTCTTCCTTGCAGATCCTCTCCAGTTCCGTCAGTTTGGATGGTGAACGTTGGTAGACAGCCATTTTCAGGACTCTCCAGAGATGCTCAATTGGGTTTAGGTCAGGGCTCTGACTGGGCCAGTCAAGAATGTTCTGAAGCCACTCCTTTGTTATTTTAGTTGTGTGCTTAGGGTCAATGTCTTGTTGGAAGGTGAACCTTTTGGCTAAGGCCGGGGTCACACTTGCAACTGCAATGTGAGAAACTCGCGTGAGTCTCTCGCCTCCATACCCGGCACTGCTGCCGGCATTCGGGACCGGAGCGTTCAAGCTGCATAGAAATACTTGCAGCCGCACACTCTGGTCCCGATTGCCGGCGGCAGTGCCAGGTATTGAGATGAGAGACTCATGCAAGTGCCACGCTCTCCTTCTCCCCGGCGCCTGGCACGCTCACCTCCCCGGCTCTTGTCCGCTCTGCGGCGTCTGCGGCCGCTGTCCCGACCGCCGCTGTCTCTGCTACCTCTGCCCGGGTCTCTCCATCTGCTGATGCCGCGGCTCCACCGCTTGCGGCGCCTTCTGTCCCTGCCGCCTCCCGTGCCTCCACGCCTTCTGGGCCTCTCCGGTGTGTCTGCTCCTCTCGCTCCGCCTCCTCTGCTGGCACCTGTCAATCATCCTTCCTGCGGCCGGCTCCTGCTCCTTCACACAGGCGTACTGCTAGATACGCCCCCTAGACCTGGCGTCCTATCTCCTGGTCCCATGGTTCAGCGGCACTCTGACCCGGAAGTTCTCTAGCATGTCCTATATGAGGCTGTCTCTCTCTATGCTCACTGCCTGACTATCATTTGTGGTATCGGGTCCACGCGCTCCTGCGTTCCTCTTCGTTCCTGCGCTGTGTACCACTCCGTGGTCTCCGCTGTTCTTCCTGTTTGTGACTTTCCTGTGTTCCCTCCTAGATCCAGTCTGTTCCTGCTTCCGTTCTCCTGTTCCTGTGTCTTGTCCTGTACCGGTTCCTGCCTCCCACCATTGCCAGTCTCGTCTGCCATCCCCCACCATTCCCGCAGTCTCAGCAGCCATCCCTGTGGCCGTCGTCATCTCTCATCTGGTCGCCTACATTTCCCTGCCTGCTTACTTACCCAGCTGTTCCCAGGTATCAGCTTTCACAGCGATAGTCTCCCTTGGGTCTGCCCCTAACGCTCCCTGTATAGGGGGTGGTCCACATGGTTCAGCTCGCCTGAGGGAGGTTCGTTGTTGCGGTCCTGAGGGTTCACTCCGGAGGTCCCCAATCTCACAGTATAGTCAGGCCATGGACCCTGCTGGGACCCCGACCCCGACCCAAAAGGAACTCCTGTTCCTGCGAGAGAATCAGATGAGGATAATGTCCTTCCTCAAGTCTATGGAGTCTCGTCTGTCCTCCCTTCAGTCCTCAGATCCCACCAGCACCTCCCAAATGGCGGGTCTCCAGCAGGAGCTCACTTAGCAGCGCGACACTCAGGCCCATATTTTAAATTATATGGCCTCGGTGGATAACCGTCTCCTGGCCCTCCAGTCCGCAGCCTCTGCTCCGGTCCAGGCGGCAACCCCTCATCCCTCACCCCGTTTGGCGAGACCTCCACGGTATAATGGGGATCCCAAATTATGCAGAGAGTTCCTAAACCAATGCCTGCTCCACTTCGAGCTGTCTTCCCTGCAGTACCCTAGGGATTGGGCCAAGGTGGCCTTTGTTGTATCTCATTTGGAGGGGGAGGCTCTAGTTTGGGTAAATCCTCTCTGAGAGCGAGACGACCCCATTGTTTCCCAACAGTCCAATTTTTTGGACACCTTCCGGAAGGTGTTTGATGAACCGGGACGTTTGGTCTCCACTACCGAAGCGTTATTTAATCTCCAACAGGGCACGCTCTCGGTAGGCCAGTACGCCATACGCTTTTGCACCCTATCCTCTGAACTGGGGTGGAATAACGAGGCCTTGGTAGGAGCTTTTTGGCGGGGGCTCTCTGGCCGAATCAAAGACGAGTTGGCGGGACGAGATACTCCAGCCTCCTTGGAGGATTTGATCTCCTTGGCCACCCGTATCGACCTCCACTTTCAGGAGCGATCCCGAGAGGCTGCTAGAGAGAGGAGGCCTCGCGTCCTGCCAGCCGCTCGAAGTCCACCTCGCTCCCGCTCAGTGACGTCCTCGGCGGCTTCTGCACCGGAACCCAAGCAAGTGGATCGTCTCAAGCCGGTGGAGGAGCGTCGGAGAGAGAGGGTTGATCAGGGGCTCTGTTTCTATTGTGGGTGTGCATCCCACTTCCTCCGTTCCTGTCCCATACGCCCGGGAAACGCCTCCGCCTAGGTCAGGTAAGAGAGGCCTCCCTAGGTGATTGTGATTCCTCTCTACTCCTGATTCTTTCCGTTCTTTTGCATGTAGGCTCCAAACGATCCTCTGAGTGGGCCTACATTGATTCAGGTGCTGCCGGCAATTTTATTCAGTTTGAGGCGGTTAAAAGACTTCGGATCCCTGTCCGATCCTTGGAGACTCTTCGGCAGATTACTTCGGTCGACGGTCGACCCCTGTGGATGTCCGTCACTCAGGTCACTGAAGAAGTGGAACTGCAGATTGGAGCCTTTCACCGAGAGAGGATTGTCTTTTATGTTCTGCCTTCGTTATCTCACACCATCCTCTTGGGCCTGCCCTGGTTAAGAACTCATGAACCTGTTTTGGATTGGCGCTCTGGGGACATCCTGCGTTGGGGACAGTCGTGTCAAGCCGAATGTCTGTCTGCCGTTCAACCGAAGAACGTCAAGCCTTCCGCTCCAGTCCCTACAGGATTACCTTCGGCCTATTGGGCCTTCTCGGACGTCTTCAACAAGAAGGAGGAGGAGGTTCTGCCCCCGCATCGGCCCTATGATTGCCCGATCGACCTGGTCTCTGGTTCTACACCACCCCATGGTCGGATCTATCCTCTATCTCCCTCCGAGACCCTGGCCATGACCGAATACATCCAAGAGAACCTGGCCAGAGGTTTTATTCGCAAATCATCTTCACCGGCAGGAGCAGGGTTCTTTTTCGTCAAGAAGAAGGATGGCTCCCTTCGTCCTTGCATTGATTACCGGGGCATCAACGATATCACCATCAAAAACAAATATCCGTTGCCTCTCATTCCGGAGCTATTCGACCGTCTACGGGGAGCACGAGTCTTCACTATACTGGATCTCCGAGGGGCGTATAATCTGATCCGCATTCACCCTGGAGATGAATGGAAGTCCGCCTTCAATACCCGAGACGGCCACTATGAATATTTAGTCATGCCCTTTGGTCTGTGCAATGCTCCCGCGGTATTCCAGGAGTTCGTCAACGACGTCTTTCGAGACTTTCTCTACTCCTGTGTGGTGGTGTATTTGGACGATATCATTGTGTTCTCCGCGGACCTGGCTTCCCACAGAAAAGACGTTTGCCAAGTTTTACTACGCTTAAGAGAGCAGCGTCTCTACACCAAACTCGAGAAGTGCGCCTTCGAGCAGTCGTCCCTGCCATTCTTGGGATACATAATTTCCGACTCGGGTCTCCGCATGGACCCTGAAAAAGTGTCCGCCGTCCTGAAATGGCCACGTCTTCAGGGAGTCAAGGCGATCCAACGATTCCTTGGGTTTGCTAAATATTACCGGCAATTCATCCCACACTTTTCTTCTCTGACCGCTCCTATCTCCGCTTTGACCCGTAAAGGAGCCAATCCTCACCTCTGGTCCTCGGAGGCCGAAGATGCTTTTCTGTCGTTGAGACAAGCTTTCGCTTCCGCTCCCATCCTACAGCATCCTGAAATTAACAAGCCATTCATTCTCGAGGTGGACGCGTCAGCCATAGGAGCCGCGGCAGTTCTTTTCCCAGAAATCTTCCTCCAGTCAGCTACTCACCTGCAGTTTTTTCTCTAAAATGTTTTCCACTGCCAAGAGAAACTACACTATTGTTGACAGAGAGCTACTTGCCATCAAGTTGGCTTTGGAGGAGTGGCGGTATTTCCTGGAAGGAGCTGTTCATCCGTTTAAAATCTACACCGACCACAAGAATCTGGCATACATCCAGTCAGCACAAAGACTTAGCCCCCGACAAGCCAGATGGTCGCTGTTCTTTGCCCGGTTCGATTTTGAGCTTCATTTCCGTCCCGGTGGAAAGAATCTGAAAGCTGACGCTCTATCCAGGTCTTTTCTGGTCTCCGATACTGAGGAAGAGCCATCACACATCATAGATCCTGGTAAAGTCATCATGGTTGCACCTATTAACCTGACTTCTTTGCCGCCCGGTAAGACCTTTGTGCAAGAGAGCGAGAGAAAGCGAGTGTTACACTGGGGTCATGCCTCCAAACTGGCCAGCCACGTGGGTCTCAAGAAGACACTCCTTCTCATCTCTCGTTTCTATTGGTGGCCATCTCTTCTTAAGGATTTCCGAAGTTTTATCGCCTCCTGCCTGTCGTGTGCCAGAAACAAAGTTCCTCGGCATCTACCGTCTGGTCTCCTATACCCGCTTCCGATTCCTTCGGTCCCATGGCAACACATCGCAATGGACTTTGTTACTGATCTGCCACAATCTTCTGGTCACACTGTCATCTTGGTTGTGGTGGATCAATTTTCCAAAATGGCCCATTTTATTCCGTTGCCGGGGTTACCCTCCGCACCTGAATTAGCAAGGATTTTCGTCACCCATATCTTCCGGATTCATGGCTTCCCCAAGCATATCGTTTCCGACAGAGGGGTGCAGTTCACCTCGCGATTTTGGAGGGCCCTATGCCGTATGAAGGAGGTAACGCTGGATTTCTCCTCCATCCTCAGACTAACGGCCAGGCAGAACGAACAAATCAAATTCTCGTGACCTATCTCCGGCATTTTTCCAATGCTCACCAGAACGACTGGTCCAACCTGCTCCCATGGGCCGAATTCACCTACAACAATCATTACAGTGAGTCCTCCTCCAAGTCACCCTTCTTTATTATCTACGGGCAACATCCAGGTGTTCCTTTCCCGGTACGTCCTGTCTCGGGTGTGCCGGCGGCCGATCTTCTGACCGAGGAGTTCTCCAGGGTCTGGCAGGAGACCAAAACCGCGCTTGATCAGGCTCAAGGCCGGATCAAGAGACATGCCGATAAGAGACGCCTGGATTCCCCACGGTACCAGCCTGGAGATAAAGTATGGCTATCTTCTAAGTTCGTCTGCCTGAAGCAACCCTCGAATAAACTGGGTCCTCGGTATATAGGCCCGTTTGAAGTCTCAGCTCGTATCAATGATGTGGCCTACAAGCTGAAACTTCCCGCTTCTCTCAGGATTCCAAATTCTTTCCATGTCTCTCTCTTAAAGCCTGTCGTACTTAACCGCTTTCACCCCACCACCGGCCGTCCTCCTCCGCCTGTATCTGCACAAGATGTCTTTGAAGTCAAAGACATTCTCGCAATGAAAAAGTCCAGAGGTAAGAACCTCTTCTTAATTGATTGGAAGGGTTTCGGTCCTGAGGAGAGATCTTGGGAGCCCCGGGAAAACATTCAGGCTCCTCGCATCTTGGCCAGATTCCTTTCTGGTCTTAAGAAGAGGGGGCGTAAGGAGGGGGGTACTGTCACGCTCACCTCCTCCCCGGCGCCTGGCACGCTCACCTCCCCGGCTCTGGTCCGCTCTGCGGCGTCTGCGGCCGCTGTCCCGACCGCCGCTGTCTCTGCTACCTGTGCCCGGGTCTCTCCATCTGCCGATGCCGCAGCTCCACCGCTTGCGGCGCCTTTGGTCCCCGCCGCCTCCTCTGTCTCCACGCCGTCTGGGCCTCTCCGGCGCGTCCGCTCCTCTCGTTCCGCCTCCTCTGCTGGCACCTGTCAATCATGTACTGTTGTACTGGTGTCATGTTGCCTTTGGAGAGCCCCTAATGTACCTAAACAGTGGAAACCCCACACAAATGACCCCATTTTGGAAACTAGACCCCCTAAGGAACTTATCTAGATGTGTGGTGAGCACTTTGAACCCCCAAGGGCTTCACAGAAGTTTATAATGCCCGGGCATGAAAATAAAAAAATCGCATTTTTTCCACAAACATGATCAATTAGTCCCCATTTTTTTTATTTTACCAAGGGTAACAGGAGAAATTGGACCCCAAAAGTTGTTGTCCAATTTGTCCTGAGTACGCTGATACCCCATATGTGGGAGAAAACTACTGTATGGGCACACGTCGGGTCCCGGAAGGGAAGTAGTGACGTTTTGGAATGCAGACTTTGATGGAATGGTCTGCGGTGTCATGTGCGTTTGGAGAGCCCCTGATGTACCTAAACTATTGAAACTCCCCACAACTGACCCCATTTTGGAAACTAGACCCCCCACGGAACTTATCTAGATGTGTGGTGAGCACTTTGAACCCCCAAGTGCTTCACAGAAGTTTATAACGCCCGGGCGTGAAAATAAAAAAATCATTTTTTTCCACAAAAATGATATTTTTGCCCCCAATTTTTTATTTTCCTAAGGGTAACAGGAGAAATTGGACCCCAAAAGTTGTTTTGAAATTTGTCCTGAGTAGGCTGATACCCCATACGTGGGGGTAAAACACTGTTTGGGCGCATGGCAGAGCTTGGAAGGGAAGGACTACCGTTTGATTTTTTCAACTCAGAATTGGCTGGAATTGAGATCAGACGCCATGTTGCATTTGGAGAGCACCTGATGTGCCCAAACAGTGGAAATCCCCCAATTCTAACTACAACCCTAACCCCAACACACCCCTAACCCTAATCTCAGCCCTAACCCTAACCCTAACCCTAGTCCTAGCCCTAACCCTGGCCCTAACCCTAGCCCTAGCCCTAACCCTAGCCCTAACCCTAACCCTAGCCCTAACCCTAACCCTAGCCCTAACCCTAACCCTAATGGGAAAATGGAAATAAATAGATTTTCTTTTAATTTTATTATTTTTCCCTAACTAAGGAGGTGATAACGGGGGGTTTGATTTACGATTTATGGCGGGTTTTTATGTTTGGCAGCTGTCACACGCTAAAAGACGCTTTTTATTGTAAAAATAGTTTTTGCATCACCACATATTGAGAGCTATAATTTTTCCGTATTTCGACCCACCGAGTCATGTGAGGTCTTACTTTTTGTGGGACGAGTTGACGTTTTTATTGGTACCATTTTGGGGCACGTGACTTTTTTATCGCTTTCTATTCCGATTTTTGGGACGCAGAATGATCAAAAACCAGCGTTTCATGAATTTCTTTTTGGGGGGGTGCGTTTACACCGTTCCGCGTGCGATAAAATTGATAAAGCCCTTTTATTCTTCGGGTCTGTACGGTTACAGCGATACCTCATTTAGGTTGTTTTTTTATGTTTTGTCGGTTTTATGCAATGAAAACTATTTTATATAAAAAATAATTATTTTTGCATCGCTTTATTCTGCGAGCTATAACTTTTCTATTTTTTTCGCTGATGATGCTGTATGGCAGCTCGTTTTTTGCGGGACAAGATGACGTTTTCAGCGGTACCATGGATGTTTACATGCGTCTTTTTGATCGCGCGTTATTGCACTTTTTGTTTGGCAGTATGGTAATAAATAATTATTTTTTGCTTCGTTTTTTATTTTTATTTTTTAAGGGGTTCTCTAAAGGGGTTAACTAATGGGACAGTTTTATAGGGCAGGTCGTTACAGATGCGGCGATACCAAATATGTGTACTTTTATTGTTTTTTTTGTTTTTTATTTACAAAAAAATTAATTTATTGGGGGAATATTTTTTTTCTAATTTATTAGGCGATTTTTTAAAAATTATTTTAACACTTTTTTTTAACTTTATTACATTGTCCCAGGTGGGACATCACTGTCCTGTGACAGATCGCTGATCTGTCACATCACAGATCACTGTGACAGATCAGTGATCTGTCACAGGCAGTGCAGCAGGCTTCCTCGTGCCTGCGCTTTGCAGGCATGAGGAAGCCAGCTCCCTGCAGGCCCCCGAAGGTCCCCGTCGCCATCTTGGATTCGGGGGCCTGCAGGGAAGGAGCCCCCCGCAGCAGCGCTGCACATTGCACTGCCGTGGGGGGCTCAGGGAAGCACGGAGGGAGCCTCCTCCCAGCCGATGCTTCCCTTTAACCCCGGTACACCGCAATCGTGTTTGATTGCGGTGTGCGAGGGGTTAACATGTCGGGAGCGGTCCATGACCGCCCCTGACACATTGTGCCGGGTGTCAGCTGTGATAATCAGCTGACACCCGGCCGCGATCAGCGGCGCTCACCGCGTGGGCGCCGCTGATCGCTATGACGTACTATCCCGTCCCTGGGAATTAAGTCCTAGGGCACATGGACGGGATAGTACGTCATATGTGATTAAGGCTGGTTTCACATTTGCGTTTTTTTTCGCGGTAATTTAGCGCTAAATAGCGCATGCGTTTTTTTTTCCTATACTTTGCATGGGATGCGCTTATGTGCGCATACACATGCGTTTGTACGCGTTTTACCGCGCATGCGTTTTTTTGCGGTATGCGCTCGGGCGCACAAAATGCAACTTGTTGCATTTTTTGTGCGTCCGATTTGCCTCAAAAAAACGCATGCGCGCGCAATGCGTTTTTTTACAGCAAGACACCCATTATAAGTCTATGGTGAGCATATGTGCGCATTGGCATGCTTATGTATGCGTTTTTTTGCACATGCGTTTTTTTTTTTACCATTAGTTTAGACAATGGAATTTAGGGGTTTGGGTAAAGTTAGGGTTAGTTAAGGGGGTTTAGGGTTAGGGTCAGGGTTAGGGTTAGGGTCAGGGTTAGGGTTAAGTATGGTTTGGTTAAGGGTTAGGGTCAGGGTTAGGGTTAGGGTCAGGGTTAGGGTTAAGTATGGTTTGGTTAAGGGTTAGGGTCAGGGTTAGGGTTAGGGTTAGGGTTAGGGTCAGGGTTAGGGTTAAGTATGGTTTGGTTAAGGGTTAGGGTCAGGGTTAAGGTCAGGGTTAGGGTTAAGTATGGTTTAGTTAAGGGGTAGGGTCAGGGTTAGGGTTAGGGTCAGGGTTAGGGTTAAGGTTAAGTATGGTTTGGTTAAGGGTTAGGGTCAGGGTTAGGGTTAAGTATGGTTTGGTTAAGGGTTAGGGTTAGGGTTAGGGTCAGGGTTAGGGTCAGGGTTAGGGTTAGGGTTAGGGTCAGGGTTAGGGTCAGGGTTAGGGTTAAGTATGGTTTGGTTAAGGGTTAGGGTCAGGGTTAGGGTCAGGGTTAGGGTTAAGTATGGTTTGGTTAAGGGTTAGGGTCAGGGTTAGGGTCAGGGTTAGGGTTAATGTCAGGGTTAGGGTTAGGGTTAAGGTTAAGTATGGTTTGGTTAAGGGTTAGGGTCAGGGTTAGGGTTAAGTATGGTTTGGTTTAGGGTTAGGGTTAGGGTTAGGGTCAGGGTTAGGGTTAGGGTCAGGGTTAGGGTTATGGTTAGGGTCAGGGTTAGGGTCAGGGTTAGGGTTAAGTATGGTTTGGTTAAGGGTTAGGGTCAGGGTTAGGGCTAAGTATGGTTTGGTTAAGGGTTAGGGTCAGGGTTAGGGTTAGGGTCAGGGTTAGGGTTAAGGTTAGTTAGGGTTTGGGTTAGGGTTAAGTATGGTTTGGTTAAGGGTTAGGGTCAGGGTTAGGGTTAAGTATGGTTTGGTTAAGGGTTAGGGTTAGGGTTAGGGTCAGGGTTAGGGTTAGGGTTAGGGTTAGGGTCAGGGTTAGTAAAGTCATGGTTTGGGTTAGTGTGAGGGGCCACCTAATGTTGGAAAAAAACGCAAACGCGGTAAAAACGCACTAAAAACGCATACAAACGCATAAAAACGCTGCGTTTTTTTCATGCATGCTCATAAAAATGCTTGAAAAAAACGCAGCAGTTGTATGCTTTTGTATGCGTTTTTCAATGCGTTTTTTTGCGGGAAAAACGCGCTGCAAAAAAAAGCAAGTGTGAAACAGGCCTTAAGGGTTAAATAGGTAATCATCAGCTATGTATTACCTCATGGTACCTATGTATTACCTCATGTTACTGTGTATTGCAGACTATCTGTATTCTGTACTCTGTGCAGTTATATATTCTGAAATACTCCTGTTATTGCATCCTATAGTTTCACCCTTTCCTGTCACATCTGCAATCAATAAAAGAAGGTTACAATTTTACAGCCTTTTTCTTAAAGAAGACAGGGGGTTTAGCTACATGTCTCATTGCACACCCTGCTAACGTGTATGAGGACAGTATAACGATTACAGCAATACCTCATTTGTATTTTTTTTATGTTTTGTCGCTTTTATACCATAAAAATTATTTTATAGAAAAACAATTATTTTTGCATCACTTTATTCTCAGAGCTATAACTTTTTTATTTTTCTGCTGATGGAGCTATGTGGCGACTTGTTTTTTGCGAGACAAGATGATGTTTTCAGCAGTACCATGTTTATTTTCATACGTCTTTTTCATCGTATTTTATTCCACTTTTTGTTGGGCAATATGATGAAAAAGGATTGGTTTTTGCCTTGTTTTTTATTTTTTGTTGTGTTCACTAAAGGAGTTAACTAGTGGGATAGTTTTATAGGTCGGGTTGTTGCGGACATGGTGATACCAAATATGTGTACATTTATTGTTTAGATTTTTGTCATACAAATATTTATTTAGAGATACAATATCTTTTGATTTTTTTTATTATTTTTTAAAAATATTTTTACAATTATTTAAACATTTTTAACTTTTTTCTAACTTTTTTATGGGACAATCATTATTTGCAGTATTATTTAGTTGGAGGAGAAGGAGCACTGAAAGCAATCCCACAGTAGGTAGACTATGATGTGGTTTATTGTCCAGAGAACCTCGGAAAGCAAGATGATAAAATATGTTGAAATGGCTGTAATCTTATACTTGGCCACAAGATGGCGCCAAATTACCATATAAGTTGGGGAATCCAGCAGATGTGCTCACCCTGCCTTTGTGGATACAGAGAAAAATGACCAAGGTTCCTGTGATATTAATATAACTTGTTAACCCTTTAACTTGTGGAAGGGACCTCACAGTTATCAATACATAAATAATATGCAGGTAATAATGATTAAAATGGGCAATGGCAGTTATTATGGCAGTGCCTGTGTTTGATTTATTCCTACTCTGAGGGTTTACGTCAAGGAGGTTATAGAAAATCACCACTAAGGTAATGCCCTCTATTACAGGTGCTTCTCACAAAATTAGAATATCATCAAAAAGATAATTTCAGTTCTTCAATACAAAAAGTGAAACTCATATATTATATAGAGTCATTACAAACAGAGTGACTTATTTCAAGAGTTTATTTCTGTTAATGTTGATGATTATGGCTAACAGCCAATGAAAACCCAAAAGTCATTAACTCAGTAAATTAGAAAAATTAACAAAAAACACCTGCAAAGGCTTCCTAAGCGTTTATAAAGGTCCCTTAGTCTGTTTCAGCAGGCTCCACAATCATGGGGAACACTGCTGACTTGACAGATGTCCAGAAGGCAGTCATTTACACACTCCACAAGGAGGGTAAGCCACAAAAGGTTATTGCTAAAGAAGCTGGATGTTCACAGAGTGCTTTATCCAAGCATATTATAGCGCCCGCATCTCTGCCTGCAGTCCCGCTCTCCCTGCAGACACCAGGGTACTCACTGCCGAGGCTCCCATCCTGCTCCTTCCAGGTCTGCTGCTGCCGAGGGTGCGTGCACTTCTAACAGATATCCAGGCATTGTCTTTGGGGCGTGCACACACACACTTCCTCTTTGTTAAAGGGGTCATATGCAATTCTCTAAAGTGTCCACAGCCAATAGCTGGAGGTCACTTACTATTTAAAGCCCCTCCTCCAACAAGGAGGTGCCTGTGCAATGTTGTGAATTTGTTCCTAACACTCCTATTAGTTCTCAGATCCCAGTGTTTGCATTTAGTCTGCTGCACCCACCAGTGCTCACCTCAACTGCAGCAGAGCCAGTTGCACCCACCAGTGCTCACCTCAACTGCAGCAGAGCCAGTTGCACCCACCAGTGCTCACCTCAATGGCAGCCAAGCCTGCTGCACCCGTCTGAGCTCGTCTCTCCATCAGTCTGTCCTGTTTACTGCTGTTACTGTCATCTTCTCTGCTTGTCTGCATCTGTTAGACACTTCCCTTGGCCATCCCAGCTACCCGTTCCAAGGGGTCAACTGCCATCCACCCAAGGTCAGTCCTGGAGTAACACCTGGACCACCTCCCTTGTCTGTCCTCAGATCTTGGTGTCATTAGCTGCTGCCTATCTGGGCTCAGATTGGGTTAGGCTCCTAGTCACACCCCTCCAGGTCATCGTTGGATTTTGATGCAGTAGTTCCACCACCCAGCCCGTTACAGTTTGCACAGGCCATGGAATCCGCTGGCTCCCAGGTATCTTCCATCTCAAACCTATACCAGGAGGTCTCCTGCCAGAAGGATCAGCAGGACAAGATTTGATCCTATCTATGGACTGAAAATACCCCTCTTGATACACTGGCAGTACTGGCTACTTCCACACCCTATCAGGCAGCAGTTACCACCACGGTGACCCCCCAGGCAGCCAGTTATGCACCAGATTCCAGACCTACTATGTCGACTACTCCATGCTTTGGAGGAGATCCCACCCTTTGTCGGGGGTTCATTAACCAGTGCACACTAAACTTTGAATTCCTGGTTCATCAGTTCACCTCAGACCAAGCCAAAGTGGCCTATATCATGTCACATCTATCTGGTGAGGCCCTAGCATGGCTCAATCCTTTGTCGGAGAGAGGCGATCCATTAGTGTTGAACCTACAATCCTTCTTCGAAGCCTTTCGTAAGGTCTTCGATGAGCCCAGTCACGTTTCTTCTTTAGCCTCTTCTCTGCTCTAGTTACGCCAAGGTAACCTCTCCGTGGGCCAGTATGTGGTCCGCTTGTTTTCAGAACTCGCTTGGAACAATGAGGCTCTGGTGGCAACTTTCTGGGAAGGCATTTCCAAGCGAACTAAGGATGAACTGGCTGGCCTGGAGATACCCACCTCTCTGGATGACCTGGTGTCTCTCGCAAATCGAATTGACATTAGGTTCCAGGAAGGGAACAAAGAGGTGAACCGTGAGAGAAGATCAGTATGCCTGGCTCCCAACATTCAATGAGCGATCATTAAGCAAGTTTCTGCTGTGACTTCTTCACTTGAAGCTATCCTAGCACTGCCAAGAGGTTCGTCAGGCCGAAGGGACGTGCTTCCACCTCGACAGCTCTGAACACCTTATTCGTTCCTGCCCTGAGAGACCCGGAAATACCAGTGCCTAGGGTCGGTAGGAGAGGCTACCTTAGGCACGATTTCTACCTCTCCATCATTGATCCTGACTGTATCTGTCTCCTGTGGCAAAGGGTTTTTTGTTGAATTGGCCCACCTGGACTCCGACTCCACGGGTAACTGTTTTAAACAGGCTGTGGTCGAGTGGTGTAAGATTTCGGTCCTACGTCTTCTGGATCCATTAGTGATATCTTCAGTGGATGGAAAGCCTCTTCCAAGGTCATCCAGTTCATCATGAAGCCTGTGGAGCTTCAGATGGGGATGCTGGATTCAGAGATGATTTTTTTTCATGTGCTGTCTGGTCTCTCTTATCCTCTACTTCTAGGTCTCCCATGGCTGCAAAAACATGACCTAGTTCTGGACTGGAAGTCTGAAGAATTACTCTGTTGGGGCTCAGGTTGTCACAAAATGTGCCTTGCTCCCGTTCGTCCTGTCCGGTCTCCTACTTCTCTAAATTGCCTGGCTTGCCAGCGGCATATTGGACATATGTGGACGTCTTTGACAAGAAGGAGGCTAAGACCTTGCCACCTCATAGGCTGTATGACTGCCCAATTGACTTCCTGCCTGGCAATCTCACCTCCACAAGGCCAAATCTACCCCCTGTCCTAGGGCGACAATCGTGCTATGTCCGAATGCATAGAAGAGAACCATGCTAAGTGTTTCATCCAGAAATCCTCCTCTCCAGCCGGAGGAGGGTTTTCTTTGTGAAGAAGAAGGACGGCTCTCTGCGGCCCTGCATTGACTACAGAGGCCTTGTCACGTGTGCCTGTCCTGTGTGACACGACCCGCAGGTCGGTAACTGAAACAACAAGACAAACTGGGAACACTGGGGACACAGTTACAACAGTGGGCCCTGCAATAGGGAACAGGGACGTGGAGACCTCTTGCACTCCCCTGAGGCAGTGTCCCTGAACACTCCTAACGTTCCCTATACAGGCTCTTCACTTGTCACTGACCAGGATACCTGAATCCCTCACTAGCCCTGCACCTATCCCTTACTAGGGAACTGGATAGTGCGGACACTGGTCCCACCTCTGCATTAATACACATGAAGGAAAATACACCAAACGGGGGAAAACAACAAAACACTTATCTGTCATGTGGACCCGTCCTGTGTGACACGACCCGTAGGCCGGTAACTCAGACAACAAGACATGGCACGTGTAACTGTCCTGTGTGACAGCCCGCAGGCCGGTACTAAAAGAACAAGACACGAGGAAAGGGGCAACAGTTACAACGGTGGGCCCTGCAATAGGCAACGGGGATGTGGAGACCTCCTGCACGCCCCTGAGTCAGTGTCCCTCCACTCCTAACGATCCCTAGGCCGGTTCAGCATCGGGCGCCGATCAGGATACCTGTCACCCTAGCACACCCTGCACCTATCCCTTGCTAGGGAGCTGGGTGTTGCAGGCACGGGCCCCACCGCTGTACTAATGCACACCAGGGAAAAATACAAACAGGGGAAACACAAAAAGACTTATCTTGCTCTGCTGCAGCACCAGGCAGCAGAGAGCATCACCGGATTAACTTTTCACAGTGGCTCGACACCTCAGAGCCAGCTGCCACCTTCACCATCTCACTCTGCTGCGGACACCGGGCAGCCAGCGTTCAACACCAGTTTCAGCAGTGGCTCCAACCTTCAGCCAGCTGCTCCCTTCACCATGGTTGGAATCCCAAAAAGACGCTATCACCAACACCTGCTCATAGACCATGTGACCCTATATAGGAAAAGGGAATGGTCAAATGATCAGGGGCTAAAGGCTGCTATAATCTCAGTGACCACCGGGGGCAAAAGGCAAAGCAAAGAAAACATCAAGTGCAATGACCCTAACGGCCACCGGGGGCAAAACTAGACCTTAAACCACCAGCGTGCAATGACTAGAGTTGAGCGATACCGTCCGATACTTCAAAGTATCGTATCGGATGGTATCGGCCGATCTTTAAAAAAAGTATCGGTATCGCCGATTCCGATACCGGAAGTCCCATTCAAGTCTATGGGACTTCCGGTATCGGAATAAGAAAAACCCTTTCCTGCCCTTGTACAGCCTCTCTGGGGTCTGTACGGGCCTTTCGGGGGGCTGTGCCGGCCTGCCAGGGGGTCTGTGCAGGCTCCGGTGGTCTGTGCCGGCCTGCCGGTGGTCTGTGCAGGCTCCGGGGGGCTGTGCCGGCCTGCCGGGGGGCTGTGCCGGCCTGCCGGGGCGCTGTGCCGGCTCCGGGGGGCTGTGCCGGCCTGCCGGGGGGCTGTGTCGGCCTGCCGGGGGGCTGTGCCGGCCTGCCGGTGGTCTGTGCAGGCTCCGGGGGTCTGTGCAGGCATCGTCCGATGGGACTACAAGTCCCATCGGGCGATGCCTGCTACCATGACAGTGATTGACACATTAGCCAATGATGGGACAGTAGTAGTCCCATCATCCGGCTAATGTGTTAAATGTAAAAAAAAAAAAAAAAAAAAAAAAATTACATGCTACATACATACAACATGCATACTACATACATGCTACATTCATACTACATACTACATACATGCTACATTCATACTACATAAATACTACATGCAACATACATACTACATATATACTACATGCATGCTACATACATACTGCATGCTACATACATACCACATATATACTACATACATACTACATGCATGCTACATGCATGCTACATGCTACATACATAACACATATATACTACATGCATGCTACATACATACTACATACTACATATATACTACATGCATGCTACATACATACTGCATGCTACATGCATGCTACATACATACTACATACATACTACATATATACTACATGCATGCTACATACATACTACATGCTACATACATACTACATGCATGCTACATACATACTACATGCTACATACATACTACATGCATGCTACATACTACATGCTACATACATACTACATATATACTACATGCATGCTACATACATACTACATGCTACATACATACTACATATATACTACATGCATGCTACATACATACTACATGCTACATACATACTACATATATACTACATGCATGCTACATACATACTACATGCTACATACATACTACATATATACTACATGCATGCTACATACTACATGCTACATACATACTACATATATACTACATGCATGCTACATACATACTACATGCATGCTACATACATACTACATGCTACATACATACCACATATATACTACATACATACAATACATTCATACAATACATACATAGACATACAGTACATATAACATAGAGTAACATACTTACCAATACTTGTCACATTGTTCCCCGAAGCCATTGTCTTTTCCGGGATAAATATTAACATAACAAACCACAAAAATACTCACCCACGATCCGAAGCAGTCCACGAGTGTGTCCCACGACGATCTTGGGTAGAGAACTGCAGCATCAGATGATGCTGCCGTTCTCTACGGGCTGCAGGAATCCAATGACGGAAGGTAGGTATCCTTCCGCACTGTATTCCTCCGCCACTTAAAAAAAAAAAGTCCCTAGTCTCACTTTATGCCATTGCTGTGTGGGAATTTCCCACACAGCAATGGCATAAAGTGAGACTAGGGACTTTTTTTTTTTTAAGTGGCGGAGGAATACAGTGCGGAAGGATACCTACCTTCCGTCATTGGATTCCTGCAGCCCGTAGAGAACGGCAGCATCATCTGATGCTGCAGTTCTCTACCCAAGATCGTCGTGGGACACACTCGTGGACTGCTTCGGATCGTGGGTGAGTATTTTTGTGGTTTGTTATGTTAATATTTATCCCGGAAAAGACAATGGCTTCGGGGAACAATGTGACAAGTATTGGTAAGTATGTTACTCTATGTTATATGTACTGTATGTCTATGTATGTATTGTATGAATGTATTGTATGTATGTAGTATATATGTGGTATGTATGTAGCATGTAGCATGTATGTAGCATGCATGTAGCATGCATGTAGTATGTATGTAGCATGCATGTAGTATGTATGTAGCATGCATGTAGTATGTATGTAGTATGTATGTAGTATGTATGTAGCATGTATGTAGTATGTATGTAGTATATATGTAGTATGTATGTAGCATGTAGTATGTATGTAGCATGCATGTAGTATATATGTAGTATGTATGTAGCATGCATGTAGTATGTATGTAGTATGTATGTAGCATGCAGTATGTATGTAGCATGTATGTAGTATGTATGTAGTATATATGTAGTATGTATGTAGCATGCATGTAGTATGTATGTAGTATGTATGTAGCATGTAGTATGTATGTAGCATGTATGTAGTATGTATGTAGTATGTATGTAGCATGCATGTAGTATGTATGTAGCATGTATGTAGTATGTATGTAGTATGTATGTAGCATGCATGTAGTATGTATGTAGCATGCATGTAGTATGTATGTAGCATGCATGTAGTATGTATGTAGTATTTTTTTTTTTTTTTTTTTAACATTTAACACATTAGCCGGATGATGGGACTACTACTGTCCCATCATTGGCTAATGTGTCAATCACTGTCATGGTAGCAGGCATCGCCCGATGGGACTTGTAGTCCCATCGGACGATGCTTGCACAGACCCCCGGACATCAGCACAGCCCCCCGGCAGGCCGGCACAGCCCCCCGGCAGGCCGGTACAGACCCCCACAGGGTGCACAGACCACCGGCAGGCCGGCACAGCCCCCCGGCAGGCCGGTACAGACCCCGGGCAGTCCACACAGCCCCCCGGCAGGCCGGCACAGCCCCCCGGCAGGCCGGCAGAGACCCCCGGAAGGCCCGAAATGACGGCGCATCATGATGCGCACACACCGCGCATCATGATGACGTCAGGCCGTCAATCAACTGAACTTCCGATTCCGATGCCGAATTCCGATATTGAAAAAATATCGGAAGTCGGTATCGGAATTCCGATACAGCAAGTATCGGCCGATACCCGATACTTGCGGTATCGGAATGCTCAACACTAGCAATGACCCTAATGGCGACCGGGGGCAAAACTAGAACTGAAACCACCAGCGTGCCATGACCCTAATGGCCATCGGGGGCAAAACTAGAACTGAAATCACCACAGTGCAAGAAAAAAAAGGTTACTAGTGCATTTTATCTGTCATGATCCAGCATGGATCATGACATTATCTTCCTCTGCTGCAGTCACCGGGCAGCAGAGTTCATTACCAGTTTAACTTTCAGCAGTGGCTCAACACCTCAGAGCCAGCTGCTAACTTCACCATGGTTGGAATCCACCAAGGACCTGCTAGAACCAACACCAGCTGATACACCATGTGATCTTATATAGCAAAGGAGGAGTGGTCACATCAGCAGGGAAACCAAAGACATGTAATGACCCCAGTGACCACCGGGGGCAAAAGGTAAAGAAAAGAAAACTATCAGACATGTAATAACACCCGTGGCCACCGGGGGGCAAAAACCCATATTAAGTACCCAAAGGCCTGAAAGGAAAAAAAACGGGTTAAATGAGGGAATCCCGAATCTGACACAGATCCAAGAATTGGACTGTGACAGTACCCCTCCCCCAATGAGGGGCCTCCGGACCCTCAACACCGTACTTCACTGGACCACCTACAGTGAGGACGCCTTGTTCCACCATAGTTCACTTCAACAATCATCAGACACTCCGGTTCATGGCAAGAGAGGGTAGTTGGAGGTGACGACTTATACTCCAGAGGTACCTCAAATCTCCAGAGCGCCAACCTGGGGAATGAGCTAGGCCTGGGTATAACAAAGGGTAACTCCAGTTTATAACTCGCTGGCGCGAGAATGGCAGACACCCATACAAATACATACACACCCAGGTCCGGACGTGAACGCTTATTGTCATTCACTCTCTTGCCACTAGATGGTGAACTCCTCACAGAACCGACAACAGAGGCATCCCCCCGTGTCGTAACACTCACACCCCAACAAGGCTCAGAGGTAACCACTCCTCTCTGCCCCCCCTCCTAAGAGGACTCCGACTCTGAGGGCCAGCTTGTGGTGAGGGTTGCGACTTGTCCCTACTCCCTGGCAGCACCCCTGCTGCCACTACTGCAGGTGAAGGGGATGGGAATATGGAGGAAATATACACTCCCTGGTCATCTTCCTCCACACGACCAGGAGGGGGCGGCTTCTTTGAAGGTATAGAAGTTTCGGCGTGAGCCCCGCAGACTAAATCATCAGTCTGCTCACTACAGGGACATGCCCCCTCACCACGGGGAACATCAGGCAGCACCTCGGGGACACCAACTCCTCCCACCTGTCTGGGTGCATCCGCATGTATGAGCAAGTCCTGCTCCCTAGCAGGGACTACAGGGGGCATATTTGCCAGAGCCGTAATTGGGAAGGGAAAGATGAAGGAAATATACTCTCCCTGGTTGTCATCCCCCACACGACCAGGAGGGGGCGGCTTCTTCGGTAGTATAGAAGTTTGGGCCTGAGCCCCACGGACCAAATTATCAGTCTGCTCACAACAGGGATGTGCCCCCTTATAACATCAGGCAGCACCTCGGGGACACCAACTCCTCCCACCTGCCTGGGTGCGTCCGCGTGTATGAGCAAGTCCTGCTCCCTAGTAGAGACTGCAGGGGGCATATTCGCCAAAGCCGCACATAGACATTCTGGTTGAGCCAGAGGGGAGGCCCCAGACCCTGCCAACTGCTGCTGCTGCTCCAACACACCGTGCAGCACCTCACTATCCTCAATGAGGACCAGAAGCAATTGGCCACAGGTCTGTACTTGGCCCACGGCTCACCAGAGAAAATGAGTGGTTGGTTATAAACTGTCACGTGCACCTGTCCTGTGTGACACGACCCGCAGGTCGGTAACTGAAACAACAAGACAAACACCAGGGACACAGTTACAATGGTGGGCCCTGCAATAGGGAATGGGGATGTGGAGACCTCCTGCACTCCCCTGAGGCGTTGACCCTGAACACTCCTAACATTCCCTATACAGGCTCTTCACCTGTTGCCGACCAGGATACCTGAATCCCTCACTAGCCCTGCACCTATCCCTTACTAGGGAACTGGATAGTGTGGAAACTGGTCCCACCGCTGCACTAATACACACGAAGGAAAATACACCAAACGGGAGAAAACAACAAAACTCTTATCTTTCTCTGCTGCAGTCACCGGGCAGCAGAGTTCTTCACCGGATTAACTTTCAGCAGTGGCTCGACACCTCAGAGCCAGCTACTACCTTCACATCTTGCTTTCAGCAGTGGCTAAACACCTAAGAGCCAGCTGCTAACTTCACCGTGGTTGGAATCCACCAAGGACCTGCTATAACCAACACCAGCTGATACACCATGTGACCTTATATAGCAAAGGAGGAGTGGTCACATCAGCAGGGAAACCAAAGACATGTAATGACCCCAGTGACTACCGGGGGCAAAAGGTAAAGCAAAGAAAACTATCAGACATGTAATAACACCTGTGGCCATCGGGGGCAAAAACCCATATTAAGTCACCAAAGGCCTGAAAGGAAAAAAAAAGGTTTAAATGAGGGAATCCCGAATCTGACACAGATCCAAGAATTGGACTGTGAAAGGCCTTAACCAAATCACGGTAAAAAATAAGTACACCCTACCTCTGATCTATGAGCTGTTTGATCACCTGAAGGGTTCCAGAGTCTTCATGAATAGAGTTGAGCGACTTTGGTCGGATCGGGTTTCGTGAAACCCGAATGAAGCAAAATTTGAGTTGGATGAAAATGGTCCGACTAGGGCAAAAAAAGTCGGAGTTTCGTCCGAAACCCGACCCGAATGCAAGTCAATGGGAAATAAAAGTCGGCATTGCGCGGATGACATTCATCCACTCAATGCCGACTTTTATTCCCCATTGACTTGCATTGGGGTCGGGTTTCGAACGAAACTCTGACTTTTTTTGCCCTAGTCGGACCAGTTTCATCCGACTCAAATTTTGTTTCATTCGGGTTTCATGAAACCCGATCTGACCAAAGTCGCTCAACTCTTTTCATGAAGCTTGACCTATGAGGGACATACAACCTAGTTCGAATTCACCAGCGAGACTTTCAACACCCGCCATGGCCTTTATAAGTATCGCGTTATACCGTTTGGACTGTAATGCCCCAGCCGTCTTCCAAGAACTGGTGAATAACATCTTCTGTGACCTGCTCTATACATGTGTGGTAGTATACCTGGACAACATCTTGGTATTCTCTCCTGATCTGCCAACACACAGGAGGGATGTGTCATGATCCAGTGTTGATCTGGCGGTATTAAAAGCACAAAGTGAACTTTTTTTTACTTTGGTTAAGTTCAAAGGTGTTTTGACTGTCCCCGGTGGTGGTTGTGGTATTGCACTTTGGGTTTTTGTGCACTTAATTAGGTATTAGGTGTGACACCCTATAAAGGTGTGCTAGAGGTGTGCAATCACTGCCTGTGATATTGTGAGTTTGTGTTCACTCTGTTTTTGGAGAGCCTGGATGAAGAATGGAGCTGGTGAGGAGTCCTGCGCAGCTTAGCCAGGGGGGAAGAGTGTCAGCTATGGTGTCTGGATGAAGGGCTGGCATGGCGTGGTGGAGTCGCAGTGATGGTGTCAGCGGGAAGTGTCTGCATGGGCTGGTGGAGTGGCGACTATGGAGAGTGGCACTCACCATGTGGGACTTGGCCGCTGAGCTAGACTCAAGCATGCTCGACTTCGTGTCAGCAGCTGAACTCATCCTTGGGACTCTGGTTCTAAGCAGCTGCAACTGGTGTTGGACTCTGCTCCAAGGCTGCACTAAGGTGAAGGATCCTGTTATGGTGATGGATCCAGGTGGAGGAGAAGATGCACTCAGGTGGAGGGCTCTGTTGCTAGGAGCGCACGCAACAGAGCAAAGCTAAGTGGTGTTTCCCCTGTATTGTCTCTTTCCTCATGTGTGTTATTAGTGCAGTGGTGGGATTAGTCTCCGCACCGACCCATTCCCTAGTGAGGGTTTAGGTTCAGGGTGAGCAAGGGCGTTGAGGTACGCGTGCGGCGCCCGGTGCGAAACCGGCATAGGGAACGTTAGGAGTGCAGGGACACTGGCTCAGGGGAGCTCAGGAGGTCTCCAATTCCCTTTTCCCTATTGCAGGGCCCACACCATTGTTAAAGTTTCCCAGGTTCCCACTTTATTATTTGATTATTGTATGTATAACGTGTAATACCTAAATTCGCCAGGTGGAGGCGGCGTATCCACCTGCACGTTTTTATTATTTAAATGCGCCCCACTGGAGGCGGTGTATCCAGGGTCACGTGTGTTATGGGTTCGCCTTGCAGCATCATCTGCGTCCTGACACACGTGATCATGACATTATGCTCGCCAGGTTCTACTAAGGTTAAGAACTAACCGTCTCTATGCCAAATATGAAAAATGCGTCTTCGTACAGTCCTACTTTCTGTTTCTGGGATACATAATTTCTGAGAGTAGTCTGAATATGGATCCCGAGAAGGTATCCGCTGTCAAGAAGTGGCTACGGTACAGACGGTCTTAAGGCTATCCAGCGGTTTCTCGTGTTTGCAAATTATTATCGCCAATTTATTATCGCCAATTTATTTTGAATTTTCTTCCCATCTGTTCCCTGGCAGCACATCTCCATGAATTTCATCATGTATCTGCCAGTGTCGACTGGACAATGGACACTTCCACCACCCAACCAGTTACACATATTAATGGAAAGTTGAGTGGGAGGAAAAAGCATGGTAGAAAAAGGTGCACAAGCAACCAGGATAACCGCAGCCATGAAAGGATTGTTAAGAAAAGGCCATTCAAAAATTTGGGGGAGATTCACAAGGAGTGGACTGTGGCTGGAGTCATTGCTTCAAGAGCCACCACACACAGACGTATCCAGGACATGGGCTACAAGTGTCGCATTCCTTGTGTCAAGCCACTCATGACCAATAGACAACGACAGAAGTGTCTTACCGGGCCAAGGAGAAAAGGACTGGACTGTTGCTCAGTGGTTCACAGTGTTGTTTCCAAATAAAAGTAAATTTTGCATTTCATTTGGAAATCAAGGTCCCAGAGTCTGGAAGAAGAGTGGAGAGGCACACAAGAACTAGTGTGTAGTTTCCACAATCAGTGATGGTTTGGGGAGCCAAGTCATCTGCCGGTGTAGGTCCACTGTGTTTATGTTACATAGAGGGTAAATTTGTTTTTCAGGTCATATACTTTGTGTTCAAATCAAAATAACATAAAATTTCAGAAAATCTTTACACATAGACTATAATAAAGTTTTGAAATAAAAAATATTTTTTATATTGACTCATAAAGCTGCTTGTGCAGAATTTTGAAAGGGCTATTTATTGGCAAAGACAGGGGAAAGTTTATTCATCCCCATATATAGAACTCATGCATGGTGGCTCAGTGGTTAGCACTGCATTGCTGGAGACCTGGGTTCAAATCCCACCAAGGACAACATCTGCAAGGAGTTTTTTATGTTCTCCCCGTGTTTGCATGGGTTTCCTCCCACATTCCCAAGACATACTGATAGGGAATCTAGATTGTGAGCCCCATCAGGGACAGTGACAATAATGTTTGTAAAGCGCTGTGGAATTAATGGCGCTATATAAGTGAGTAAAATAAATGAAAATCAATTTATTAAATAAATAAATATACAGAAATCAGTTGTGCTCAGAACAAACTCTTATTACTCGTAAATGACTATTAATCTGCCATCTAGTGGTAAGTTAGGGAATAGTATCCCACTTGGACATGACTAAGCAGTTTCCACCTAAGCCATATAAAAAGTCCTATGTGTGTATTGTGGATGGTGTCGAGCATTACAAAATAAATTATCAAATCAAGTAATTTAACCTCTTGGCAGATTTAGTTAAGTTGCATCAAAAAATGACATGCCAAAGTGCATTTAAAGCTGCTCCAATAGTGCAAGATAACCAACACAACCAGGCACACATAGGGTTAGGTAGACATAGTATTTCCCAGTAACTCTGTAACAGTCGACCACGTGCAGAGACCGCTTAATGCGCGTTTCGCGATAGCTTCCTCACATATTTCATTTGAAGACATAGTATATGAACTGCAAAAGAAATGTACCCTCTACGTAACATAATAAAACAACATCCTGTATTGTATGAATTTATGCCATATCTGTACTAGAGTGTACCATGTGTTGTCTTATCATGGACTACCTTGCAACCCTTGTTGTTTTTTTTTAAATTGTCATTATATGTAATAAAGATTTTTGTATTGTCATTTTAATAAGAATTCTCCAGTGCTTGATAGGATGAGTTAGTAATTAGATAGGAGATACTTTACACTTTTGGCCCAATTATTGACTTTTTTTTCCACATAGAAGCACTCTAGAGAAATAAAGCCCAACAGCGCAGTTCAGCAACCTTTTCAGATGCAGTTTTCATGAAATCACATCCTCTTTGCTTGGACAGATACAGACAGAATTTCAGGACAAAAAAGCAGCATTTACGCTAAATATCCAAGCAAAGTGGGCATGTTTTCATGAAGACCTCCTTCTAGGTGTGTCTGAAGACGCTGTTGTACTGTGCACTTTTACTGATTTTTTTCTCTTTTTCTCTGTTGGCTATAGAAGCTACAGAGCTTGAAAGAAAAATGAATGCAGAAAAAAATTGTAGTTGCATTTTTAAATGCAGAATCAAAGCTTTTCTCTACTATTAAAAAACATTTAAAAAGCTTTAAAAAGGCAGTTTTACATCTGCATCAAAACCACATCAAATAAGAGGGAAAACACATAAAAGAAATGCAGCAAAAATGCAATAATCCAGGGAAAGTCTTATTGCGTTGTGTGGTATGGACAACTTCAGGAAAAAAGCAGTAGAAAAACGCAGCATTTACGTTACTTGTGAACACGGTCTCTCCTGATTTGTCATATTTGTGTTTGTTTTTTTGTTTTTTTAAAAGCGCATTAAAAATTAAACATTTTTGCATTTGCTTTTCATTAATTTTTAGTAATTTTATAGGAAGAGTAAAATCTCTTAATTTCCCTTGAGAAAACAGGGACCTAGAAATACACTGCTATATACAGATGTATCGATCTCTTTATGCCAGTGTAATCTGCCTGTGGGTTCAGAGCCTGCAACGCAGGTTCAAGTATACAAAGTCCTCCTGTACTTGTCAGTGTAGGCTGTGGGTTGTGAGTTCAATTCCCAGAAGACCAGATCACAATAGGAGAAATAATTTCTTTTGGGAAAAAAAAAAAACAAGTTTTCTTTACCTCTAGAATACACGGACATACACTCACTGGCCACTTTATTAGGTACACCTGTCCAACTGTGTGTTAAGACTTAATTTCTAATCAGCCAATCACATGGCGGCAACTCAGTGCATTTAGGCATGTTGACATGGTCAAGACAATCTCCTGCAGTTCAAACCGAGCATCAGTATGGGGAAGAAAGGTGATTTGAGTGCCTTTGAATGTGGCATGATTGTTGGTGCCAGAAGGGCTGGTCTGAGAATTTCAGAAACTGCTGATCTACTGGGATTTTCACGCACAACCATCTCTAGGGTTTACAGAGAATGGTCCGAAAAAGAAAAAAAATCCAGTGAGCGGCAGTTCTGTGGCCGGAAATGCCATGTTGATGCCAGAGGTCAGAGGAGAATGGGCAGACTGGTTCGAGCTGATAGAAAGGCAACAGTGACTCAAATTGCCACCCGTTACAACCAAGGTAGGCAGAAGAGCATCTCTGAACGCACAGTGCGTCGAACTTTGAGGCAGATGGGCTACAGCAGCAGAAGACCACACTGGGTACCACTCCTCTCAGCTAAGAACAGGAAACTGAGGCTACAATTTGCACAAGCTCATCGAAATTGGACAGTAGAAGATTGGAAAAACGTTGCCTGGTCTGATGAGTCTCGATTTCTGCTGCGACATTCGGATGGTAGGGTCAGAATTTGGCATAAACAACATGAAAGCATGGATCCATCCTGCCTTGTATCAACGGTTCAGGCTGGTGGTGGTGGTGTCATGGTGTGGGGAATTTTTTCTGGGCACTCTTTGGGCCCCTTGGTACCAATTGAGCATCGTTGCAACGCCACAGCCTACCTGAGTATTGTTGCTGACCATGTCCATCCCTTTATGACCACAATGTACCCAACATCTGATGGCTACTTTCAGCAGGATAATGCGCCATGTCATAAAGCTCGAATCATCTCAGATTGGTTTCTTGAACATGACAATGAGTTTACTGTACTCAAATGGCCTCCTCAGTCACCAGATCTCAATCCAATAGAGCATCTTTTGGATGTGGTGGAACGGGAGATTCGCATCAGGGATGTGCAGCCGACAAATCTGCACCAACTGTGTGATGCCATCATGTCAATATGGTCCAAAATCTCTGAGGAATGCTTCCAGCACCTTGTTGAATCTCTGCCACGAAGAATTGAGGCAGTTCTGAAGGCAAAAGGGGGTCCAACCCCTTACTAGCATGGTGTACCTAATAAAGTGGCCAGTGAGTGTAGAAGTACACTGACAAGAGACCCATATCAATGAGCTGGATGGTGTGGCTTCTTTTTTCTTGGGAAATCTTTTTCAAGCTCAAAACATTGTTACCTGTTTGCTTATCACTGTACATTTGTCTACAGCAGTTCATTTTTGTGTACCACTATAACTTTCTTGTGGATTTGACAGCAGCAATGCAGCTTCAACTATACAGCGCCCTTCCATACTTGCTTGTGGAGGCTGTGAATCATAGGTTTAGCTGCTACCTCTAAACATAGAGATTGTGGGATCAATTCCTGAGACCAAATCTTAAGGAAAAAAAATCAGGAGAGTCCTGCTGAATCTGGAAAATGCAGTGTCCATTTTAGGACATGATCATATATCAACAGGGTCGGACTGGGGTGTCTGGGGCCCACCCTACAGCTATATGCAAATATCTGTCAGTAGTTTATCCTGATTACAATGGAGCATCGGCTGTAAAACACCTTGCTCCTCCATAAAGTATTATAGGCCCCCATGCACCTCCATACAGTATATTATGGGCCTCCAATCTCCTCCATACAGTATATTATGGGTCCCATGCTCCTCCATACAGTATATTATGGGTCCCATGCTCCTCCATACAGTATATTATGGGCCCCTATGCTCCTCCATACAGTATATTATGAGCCCCCATGCTCCTCCATACAGTATATTATGGGCCCCATATTCTGTTCCATAAGCCAGGCATTTAACAACTCAGCAATTAGCTCAACTAGCAGTGAATGAGTCTCTTTTCTTCGCTTATGAGATGATCCATTCAAGTAATGTATTAAGGGTATCAGAAAAACCTTCTGATTTTGATGTTTGAATGTTTCATGTATTAAAATCAGGTATCAGACTCAGGTATCAGAATCAGGTATCAGAATCAGGTATCAGAGTCAGGTATCAAAGTCAGTATCAGACTCAGGTATCAAAGTCGAGTATCAGAGTCAGGTATCAGAGTCAGATATCAATGTCAAGTATCAGAGTCAGGTATCACACTCAGGTATCAAGTATCAGAATCAGGTATCAGATAAAGTATTTCTGATGTTTGACTTTGATATATGATCATGTCCTTAAAAGGACACTGTACAAGTATCAGGTATCAGACAAAAATATTTTGATTTTGATGTTTGAAAGCAGTCAAGTATGATGTCTCAGACAAAAATATTTTGATTTTGATGTTTGACTGAAGTCAAGTATCAGACTCATTCATTGAAATCACACAGCTAGGAGTTACAGCCACATGTTTAAATCGATAGCCACATAAGCAAAGAGAAGACTCCTATCTTCCAATTGACAGTATAGTGCAGTGGTAAATTGTGCTGGCTTAGAACCAGGGATCTTTGAGTTCAAATCATAGCAATGAAATTTTATTTTTTTGTTATTGTTTTTCTTATTATTTTAAACCTATGTGTGATGCAGATGTTTCACTCTTAGGCTATAGATTATTTTATTAGAACTCAGGAGGATAATTATTATTATCTTTAAAAATAAAGATAATAAGAATGTCAGATATTAAAAGTGTAATGCAGATGCTTCACCCTTAGGCAATAGATTATTTTACAACAAGTGAGGAAGATAATAAGAATGTCAGATATTAAAAGTGGAACAGAATTGGAGTTTGTGTGGTAACCTGCATAACCTAAAAAAAAAATTCTAACTTGGGATTTGAACCCAGAAAAAGCTCCACTTCAAAAGGAGCTGCCAGTAACATTACCAATGTACCACAAGCTCAAGTAATACCACTCACTAATTTTCTTTGGTAATGAAATCAGCTTTTCAAACTCTCAGTGAGTTGAAAAATCAAATAGATTTTCATTTTGACATATATGTGATTTTCGTCACTCATCACAAGAGAAGAGTTTATGTGCATAAGTTACAAACACAAAGTTTACTTTCAACTCAGCTTGAACTCACATATTCTGTTCCATAAGCCAGACATTTAACCACTCAGCGATTAGCTCAACCAGCAATGATTGAATCTCTTTTCGTCACTTATGAGATGATCCACTCAAGTAATGTATTAAGGGTATCAGAAAAACCTTATGATTTTGATGTTTGAATGTTTCATGTATTAAAATCAGGTCTCAGACTCAGGTATATCATGTATCAGAGTCAGATATCATGGTCAGGTATCAGAGTCAAGTATCAGTCTCTGGTATCAAGAATCAGAATCAGGTATCAGACAGAGTATTTCTTATGTTTGACTTTGATATATGATCATGTCCTAAAATGGACACTGATGACATGGAGGATTCCAGAAATATCCAAGGTGATCCAATGTAAGGCCAGGTGTGTCCAGATGACACTGCACAGATATTAAAGTTACATTTCATCTATGGACTTTGTTTTCTTATCAACATTTTGAATTTATGGACTTTGATTGATACATGACAGATGATCTCTGCAATAGCTGCATGATATAATATATTTCAAAGGAATTGTCATCTAAAGACAGTGTTTTAAAAGAACCAAGAAGAAGACGGGAAGACATCAAGATGAAGACTAGATGATGTCAGATGATGATGATCGGACCTGTGTTACTTCGAGTTAGATTTAGGGAAGTATAATGATACATTTTATATGAATATTGGTCACAGCTTACCGTAACATGAATCCACATCATTATGTTATTGACAGAGGGCAGAAACAGTCATGAGGTCAAGAATAAAACTGAAAGAATTTTTATTACTACATAAAAATCATACAGACAGACAAATACAAGTGGGGGCTGGAAGATGTAAAGGTCATTCAAACCACATATGTGAGGCCCAGGGTAGGTATGAAAGAAGGCAGATATATAGCGACATCATAGCACAAAAATCATATGTGCACAGTGGCAAAATAGAGATAGAACGCAGGTACATGACATCATCATATAATGCAGGTAAACAGCACAACAACCATATGTGCATAATAGCACTAAGGAAAACCTGACACAAGTGAAGTCAACAAGGCCTAAATATGGCCATATATGTCAGGCACGCAGATAAATAAATGTGCATAAGGAGAACAATAAAGGAGCTCAAGTACCTGCAAGCAGAATGGCCGCCTTCCTCCACGTCCCACCCGCCCATTCTGCTTGCAGGTACTTATGATTTTTGTGCTATGATGTCGCTATATATCTGCCTTCTTTCATACCTACCCTGGGCCTCACATATGTGGTTTGAATGACCTTTACATCTTCCAGCCCCCACTTGTATTTGTCTGTCTGTATGATTTTTATGTATTAATAAAAATTCTTTCAGTTTTATTCTTGACCTCATGACTGTTTCTGCCCTCTGTCTATGACTTTAGTATTACAGTTGGTCTTCCTTGTCTGCACTTGTTGTGGGTGTGAGATTCTAATATCTCCTCTTTATATTTTACTATTTACCCACTATGATCATTGGATTTATCTTATATCATTATGTTATTGAGTAGGTATAACAATAATCTCATATTATTATTATTACTAGTATTATTATTATGGACATTAAATTATTTTGCCAAAGAAGAAGAAAAAAAGAAAGAAGATCTTATTATCCTAATGATGAACTTATCTACTTTGAGGGCTCCAATTAATGTCTGTCACCCTGAAAAAGGAGGAATTGTTAAATATTAATTAATGGTTATTGATTTATTCTCATTCTCAATTCTGTACTGAGCACATTGCTGTTGTGAATTCCCTTGCTCGGACTTCTGAGCCGGAGCTCCCTCTGGTGGTTACTGGGAGTAGTGGAGCTGGCCAGTTTGATGGAAGTTTGCCACCTGACGATGATGATTGGGAATCTGGGATTACTGGCTGGGAGTATATAAGTGAGCAGGCTTCCCTTGGTGGTTGCTGGTGATTTCCTCCTTGTTCATTTTGAGTTCTTCTGTCCTGCCTGATCTGCATGATTCCGTTAAGTGATTCTTTTGCTAATCCTTTGCATCTAATCTGGTTGTGCCTTTTGTTTGCTTTCTGCTTTGTTGCGAGGGTTCAGCGTACTCCCTGCTGGGGGCAGCACTGGGCCACACTCCATATGTTACAGCTTGTGTCAGTTTGTTCAGTCCCCTGTTATATTAGTATCTTTTGCTTTGCTTCCAGTTCTCAGGGGGAGCTGATCTAGCGGGGGTGAGGTCGTGTGGCCTCAGGTTTTTGTATATCAGATGTGTTGGATTTTTTAGGGTTTTTGCATGATTGCAGACAGTATATTTTCTGTCCTGTCCTATCTAGACAGTTTGGGCTCCACCATTTGCTCAGTCTATTTTCTGCCTATGTTTGTGTGTCATCTTGTCTCACCGACAATATGTTTGGGGGCTGTCTATTCCTTTGGGGATCTGCTCCAGGGCAGTTTAGATTTCACCTTTCTGGCTTTAGGCTTAGTTAGTTCTCATGCTGTGCCGAGCCATCTAGGGCATCGTAGGAATGCTCCGTGGCTACTGCTAGTTGTGTTGTTAGGATCAGGGGTCTGCAATCCACTGAGTTAGGCTACTTTCACACATCAGGTTTTCGGCGTCAGGCGCGATCCGGCGTCGTGCTGGAACGCCGGATCCGGCAAATGTTTTGTAAAACCGGATGTGACGGATCCGGTTTTCTGCCGGATCCGTCTTTTTCTTGACAGACAAAACCGGATCCGTCTCATCTGGTTCATCCGTTTTTCTATCCGTTTTTCGACGGATTACGCCGGATCCGGTTTTTAAAATTGACCCTTGTGGCCTTCCGAACGGGATTGGCTACTGGAAAACTATATATAGCATGTTCCTACAGCCCTTCTTTGACAGGTTGTAGAGGAGAAAGTGCAGGTTGGAGAGAAGAGCAAGTTACTGGCGAAGATGGATGTTGTCATTGGAAATATTTTGAAGAATTTGGCGGATTTTATAGCGGAGGCGAATCGTTTGAGGGTGATTGTTCTGGAGAAGGAGAGAGCGAGACAGCAGCGCATCAGGCATCGTAGACGACGTTTGTGGATCCACCCCATCACAGCCAAGAGAATGACGCGTGGGGTCTATTCTACACTCTGCATGGACCTTCGACGAAACCCGGATACATTTTTTGGCTATGTTAGGATGAAAATGGAGAATTTTGATTACTTGGTGGAGCGCATTGCACACCTCATAAGAAAAGCGGACACCTATTGCCGCTTCTCTGTTTCACCCGCAGAGCGTCTGATGGTGACTTTAAGGTAAGCCACATTTATTGGATGTGATCGCATCAGAGCACACTTTCACTGCAATCTTGTTGGTGGTAGTTTGTATCTCCAAGTGTTATAGCTCAGTTTTGGTATGTAATGCTGTGATTTAAAACTAATTTATTGTTTTTTAATTCCCCACAGATTTCTTGCAACTGGAGAATCCCTTTCGTCACTGCATTTCCAGTACAGACTCGGGATTTCCACCATATCTGGAATTGTGAAGTACACATGCCATGCACTGTGGGACTCCTTAGCTGAAGAGTTTTTACCAGAGCCCACAACAGAGAGGTGGATTGAAATTGCTGACAAGTTTCAACAGATATGTCAGTTTCCCAACTGCTTGGGCGCTGTGGACGGGAAACATATCCGCATTGTAAAGCCAGCTGGATCGGGATCAGAATATTTCAATTACAAGAAATATTTTTCAATTGTCCTCATGGCCATCGCTGACGCGGAATACAAATTTATTGCGGTTGATATTGGGGCCTATGGCCGCTCCAATTACTCTCAAGTTTTCAAACTGTCTGCCATGGGGCGTAAACTGTATGGAAACACCTTCCAGTTCCCACCACCTAGACCGCTGCCGCAAACATCTGGTCCACCTATGCCATTTGTCTGTGTAGGGGATGAAGCCTTCCAGCTGTCAGAACACCTTTTGAAACCGTACTCTAGCGGAGGATTGACAAGACCAAAACGCATTTTTAATTACCGCCTCACAAGAGCAAGAAGAATGGTTGAATGTACCTTTGGTATTCTGACAGCCAAATGGCGGGTCCTATTGACTGCGATCAACCTCAAGACAGAAACTGTGGACGAGGTGATCAAAGCTTGCGTGGTACTCCACAATTTTGTTATCTGCAAGGAACCCATTTCCATTGAGGACACCTCTGAAGAAACCACCTTGCAAGATTACCATGACATTACCACTAGAAGTTCTGTGACGGTTTCAGTAATGAGGGACAATTTTGCACTATACTTTATGTCACCTCAAGGCAGAGTACACTGGCAGGATGACAGAGTGTGAAAGATTTGTGCCCTAACCAAACTTGTGTACCTTCTGTACCAACAGTATATACCTTTGCCAACCAAAGTTGGCTATTGTCATGGTCTTACTATTTTTAGCTTTAGGCCACAGGTGTGTACCTGGTTGTGTTTTATGCAAAGTATTTCACCTTTTAACAAAAGTTGTGTACATTGTTAGGAAATCACCAACAATAAACACAACTTTTTAGGTGAAATACTTTGCTTCAAACACAACCAGGAACACAACTGTGGCAAAAAGCTAAAATTTACCCACAGTTATATACCTAGTTTTGAATACCATTTCACCTTTTAAATACCCTGTATTTAACCTTTTTCGCCGCAGAAAGAAATGACAGACAACCAGTGTAAAATAATTTAACTTTTATTGAAAAATGTTTTTTTTAGTAAACTTTTTTAAAATTTTAATAAACTTGTTTAATAAAGCTTTGAAACCATAAAACTGGTCATTTTTATTTAAATACACACATTATAAATCTGTGTAGTGTGTGGTGGAAATACTGCTGGAGGGGCTGCGGGACACTTCGACACTGGGAGTGTGGAGAGAGGACTGGGATCGTGGTGGGGAAGGAACAGTTAGAGGTGAAGATGTGGAAAAAACTACAGAATGGGTGGACATGTGGGAAGCAGAAGAGGTGGTGGGTGGTGGAGTGGAGGGTTGGGCAGGGACTGTAGGAGCAGATGATGTTGATGGCAAGTTGTATGGGGAAGGAGTTTGGTACGGGGCAGGTTGCTGGAAGTGGGGAGATGTCTGGTACGGGGCAGGTTGCTGGAAGTGGGGAGATGTCTGGTACTGGGGAGGTTGCTGGTACTGGGGAGTTTGCAGGTACTGGGGAGGTTGCTGGTACTGGGGAGGTTGCTGGTACTGGGGAGGTTGCTGGTACTGGGGAGGTTGCTGGTACTGGGGAGGTTGCTGGTACTGGGGAGGTTGCTGGTGCTGGGGAGGTTGCTGGTGCTGGGGAGGTTGCTGGTGCTGGGGAGGTTGCTGGTGCTGGGGAGGTTGCTGGTGCTGGGGAGGTGGATGGTATGTAATAGGAGGGGGAGGATGGAAAGTGGCTGGAGGGGGTGTAGATGTAATAGGAGGGGGAGGATGGAAAGTGGCTGGAGGGGGTGTAGATGTAATAGGAGGGGGAGGATGGAAAGTGGCTGGAGGGGGTGCAGGTGGAGGAACTACTGTGGTGGGAGGAGGAGGTTGGGAGGTAACTTGCTGGAGAGCAGCGTGGCATGAATGCATTACATGCATCTGCTGGGCAGGAGAGAGCGTTTCCATGCGCTCCACAACAGACCTGAAAAAGGTGTGGTTTGGCGAAGATCTTGCTTCTGAATGCATGGTTTGCAGAAGTGTCTTCACCTCCAGAATGCTGGAGTTGATCTGCTGATAGCCTGCGGAGATTTGCTCTGACAAGACTTTTAGACAGTTCTGGAAAGATGCATTCAGATGCAAGAACTCTGGAGCAGAAGTCTTTTCCTGACCCCTCTGCCGCTGCCGCCCAGTACCCGCAGGTGTACTAGAGGTGGCAGGGGCAGAAGGGTGGGGTAAAGGGAAAGCGATCTCCTCACCAGCAGCTTCATGTAATGTAGGCGGCCACGATGCTCCTGTGCTGGTGGATGGGACAGATGGGTCGAATGTGTGGGAAGGCTGGGAAGGTGCAGATGTACCGCGGCGGTCGAAGTGTCCCTCGGTGCCGGTCTCCTCAGGGATCGCCTCAGAAGGGTCCAATCGTGCAGGCTCCCGAGTGCTGCTCACCGTGCTGTGGAATAAAGAGAAAAAAAAACAATTAAAATAGTGACATGGTATGGCCCTGGCTGAAAAAAAAAAGTTACATCTAAACATTTTTTTGTCACATGTGGTGTGTAATATTTACCTTCTGGTGAGCATTGTCTCCCGGAGGAACGACAGGGCTCGTGCGTACTTGTACTTGCTCCTGCGTCCTCCAGATCCACTCGGGGCCCCCATCTCTTTATTGAACTCCTTCTTGAAACGATCCCTCACAGACCGCCACCGCTTCACAATTCGCTCCCCTGAAACGAGAAAGGACAAAGTGGTTAGTATACAACATCAGTGTTTCCCAAACTCCAGTCCTCATGGTCCCCAGGGGTCATGTTTTCAGGATTTCCAAAGTAAATAGAAATCCTGAACACATGATCCGTGGGGACCACGAGGACTGGAGTTCGGGAAACACTGGTTTAAATCAAGCAACCGGTACTGTATATACTTACGCTCTTTAATCTGGGCCCGAGCTTCGAGGTCCTCCCAGCGGTCCACAAGGAGCGAACAGATTTCCTCCCAGAGTCGTCGGGTAACAATCAGGTCAGCGTGGCGGCGGTCAGCCATATTCCAGAGCGGCTCCCTTTCTCTGACGAGATCGATGAGGCGGTCCACATCAATCCCTCCATCCTCACCGTCAGAGTCGGGAGCACGCTGTGAAGGCTGTTAAAGAAAAAGACAAAAATAACATAATTAGCCTCCACAAAAGAAATGAAATAAAAAGTGCAAAAAAAACAAAGCAAAAATATTTATACTTACACGCTGGTGACCGCCGCGTTGCTGTCGCCGACGACCCTGGGAGGCACTGCGAGGACCTCTTGGCCGAGCACCAGATTGGGAAGACTAGAGAAGAAAACAAAAAATGTTATGTCTTTGGATGTAGGCATTTGTTTGCTGTGTGTGGTCTGCAGAACATTGTTTTCTATGTGTTGTGTGTAGTGTGATGTTGTGTTTCTGCGTTTGATGCAAAAAACTTACCAATTGTGAGCCCACTCCAAGTGTCTGTCCACCCCTTCCTTCTTCTTCTGGGAGCTCCTCTTCATCTTGTTATTTCTGTTTTGAAATAAAAGGCAATGAATACACATATATTACAGAGATGATGGATTTTGGAAATAAAAACTTACCGTCAAACGCTGACGATGCGAGGGAGGGCTCCCAGAAGATGTGCTGTCTTCCTCATGGCCAGACTCCATGGCTGTGGGTGGTGTTTCTGCTGCTGCCGCTGCTGCTGCTGCTGCATCTATTGGGCGGCTGTTGAATAAGAGAAACAAAGGGCCAATGAATATCTTGATATTCCATAGCCCTAGTTTGGAGGAATGGGGGATTTGATAATTACCGTCTCTCATCTGCTGCTGGACTCCCCTCCCGTTGTTCAGCATGCTGCTCCATTTGGGGTGGTGCTGATGGTGCTGCTGCTGCAGATGTCTGCTGCCTTCTCCTGCTCCTGGTTCTTGGCTTGGGTGGCATGTTGGGTGTGGCTGAGGGTCCCATTGTCTTGCTTTTAGATATCTCCTGTGGGCAGAGCTACTGAGCATGCTCAGACCAAAGAAACCGGATCCGGCCGCCGGATCCGGCTGTCGCCGGATCTGGCGCATTGCGGCGCTCATAGGCTTTCATTGTATGAAAAAGCCGGACACGCCGGATCCGGCGTGTCCGGCTTTTTCGCCGGAGACAAAAAACGTTACAGTCTCCGTTTTTTCCATATGCCGGATCGCGTCACATTGCCGGATCCGGCGAAAATCGGATGAAACGCATGGCCATCCGGCTCGATCCGGCTCTAATGCAAGTCAATGGGGGGGAAACCGGATCCGGCATTGCATTTCGCCGGATCCGGTTTTAGTCAAAAGCGCCGGATCGCGCCTGACGCCGAAAACCTGATGTGTGAAAGAGGCCTTACCAACCTCTCTGGTTTCCTGGTGGCTTAGCCTATTCCTGCCATCCTCCTCGGTGACCCGTTCATAACACATTGCCTCGTGGAAGATTTTGCTGACATTACATGTGTTATTTCTGTATATTTTGCTCAGGGTAGATGGTAACACCATATACAGAAAACACATGCTATATGGGACATATATAACCACATGACCCAGACACCAGATGGACACCAGGTTGTACGACACTCGATAGTTGATATCCATGCTATTAACACAGACAGACCATTCAGGATCCCAGGAAAGATGGGGAACAAACTTTGATATGGACAATTAGACAATCTCTTTGTAACTATTTCACCAATCTTGTGTTTTGCTGCAATGATGCTTTTTGCTGGCCAAACTAATAAACTATTACATTTTTTATAACAAACACTGTGATATTTTCTTTAGAGTATTGCGTCTGGTAAAGAGTCCTGAATAGATAAATATACAAAATAAATATATTTAAGAGGTGTAAGTGCGATTACAGCGATACCAGATTTATTTTGGGTTTTTATGTTTGGCTGCTGTCACACATTAACAGATGCTTTTTATTGTGAAAAAATAGTTTTTGCATCCCCATATTTAGACAGCTATGATTTTTCCATATTTCAGCTGATAGAGTCTTGTTTTTTGCGGGTCGAGCTGATGTTTTTATTGGTACCATTTTTGGGCACATGACATTTTTTGATCGCTTTCTATTCTGATTTTTGGGAGACAGAATGAACAAAAACCAGCAATTCAGGAATTGTTTTTCGCTTTTTTATACCGTTCTGTGTGTGGCAAAACTGATAAGACAGCTTTATTCTTTGGGTCAGTACAATTACAGCAATACCTCATTTACACTATATCATTTTTTTGGCGCTTTTATACAATAAAAGCTATTTTGTTAAAAAATTATTATTTTTTTCATCGCTTTATTCTGAGAGCTATAACTTTTTTATTTTTCCACTGATGGAGCTTGTTTTTTGCTGGACAAGATGATGCTTTCAGCAGTACCATTTATATTTAGATTCGTCTTATTGATCACGCTTTATTGCACTTTTTGTGTGGCAATATATAAAGCATAGTTTTTACCTCATTTGTTTTTTTGTTTTTTTTTTACAGTCTTTACTGAAGGGGTTAACTAGTGCGATAGTTTTATAGGACGGGTCGTTCCAGACGCGGCGATACCAAATATGTGTACTTTTTTTAATTTTATTTTTTACATAAATAAATGTATTTTTCCCTTTTTTGCTCTTTATTTGAGGATTTATTCTTAATATTTTTACACTTTGTAATCACTATTTTTTACATTGTACCAGGATGGATCATCACTATATGTGACAGATCGCTGATCAGATACTCGGCAATGCTTCAGGGAGGTGGAGAGAAGGCATGTCAGCACCTGTTCTCAGCAGGCACTGTCAAGCCACCTACCCTGAAGGACCCTGCAGCTATCTTGCTGCTGGAGGTCACCATGGAGAACATCAGCACAACGCGATCACATCGTGTTGTGCTGATCAGAGGAGCAGGGGGCCCACTACCTTTACTATGGTCCTCCTCAATGTCACTGTCACTTTTGACAGCGGCATCAGAGGGGTTAAACGAACCACCATCAGTGCTAGCTGACACCCACACCTGATTGGTGCAGCATTTAGTGTAAACCTGCATGATCGCGGTGCTGTACATATACTTCTCTTTGCGGATGATGCAGCTCCTGCAGAGGCTTCCCGGCGTGTCAGTTCACTCACCCGCAGTTGGTTCCTCTCCCCCTCATGTTCCGCATGCTTCCAGCAGCACTTCAAGCCAGGCCTCTGGCCATGTTCTAAGGGCATGCGCGCTCCCGCCCTCTTAACCCAGTTCTGCCATTGGACAGAATAGTACATCTGATGGCAGTATCCCCCGCTTTGATGTGAGCTCCGGTGGTGAGCCCGCATCAAAGCCGGAACATGTCATGTTTTGAACAGCTGACATGTGCCCGCAATAGGCGCAGGTGGAATCGCGATCCACCCGAGGCTATTAACTAATTAAATGCCGCTATCAAACTCTGACAGCGGCATTTAACAAATGCTCCCAGCCATCCAGCCAGAAATGCACTCACTGGTTAACCCACATCACGTGATTGGGGGTCATCAGTTCGTCAGCATAACAACCAGAGGTCTGCTGGAGACCTCTATGGTTGTTGATGCTGGATTGCTATGAGTGCCACCCTGTGATTTGAGGTGATAGAGGTGATTTGAGCGTCGCCTATATGTACCAGAGCCGATCGGGCTATGGCAGCTTCTAGCCTCCCATTGTCATGTCGGACGCTATTCATACCACAGCGTCCGGCAGGCAGAGGTAGTTCCATCTTCGTCCACTATAGCCTCAGTGGCGCTGGCTTGATTTTACTCAGGTTATCGGGGTTAATCTAGCTGGAAATCAGGTGGGATGTTTGGTCACGCCCACGGTCTTTAAATAGTCGTACTGGCCTATGGGCGTCGCCGATTATAGCTTGTTTTATGCCAAGTGGTTCCGGTCTGGAGCGGAGGTGTTGGAGAGAGAAATTCGTATCTGGTGGCGTATGATCCGTTGTTACCTTTTCGCCTTCCTATATTTGTGTTTTGTTTTGCCCTGTTCACATTACGGTATTGTCCTGTGTGTATGCAGCGCAGTGCGGTTTAAGTTCTCCCTGTCTGTCATGACTGTGTGGGCTTTGGTGGTTGGACGCCTCACTGGGTGGAGGGTGGAGGGTTCAGATTAGGGCTGAGCAGGAGATAAGGAAAGGTTGGAGGCTCAGGCATTTGCACCATTAGCAAAAACCCTGGGTTGAGGGTCAGACAGGGTTTTCCCTAGTTGGAGGGACTCCGCAGGGGCCCCGGGTATTTCAGCCTTCATTGACCTAAGCCCCGCGTAACACCCATAGAGACTATTGAAACATGCCAAAAGTAAAAAAAATTTTTCAAAAAATATGAAAAAAATAAAAAAAACATAAAAGTTCAAATCACCCCTCATTCGCCCCATCTATATATATAAAATTGAATGTATGTATATGTGTATCGGCCACGCCCACTCCTCATAGCCCCACCCAATCACTAAGCATCTTTCATTTCATCAGAGCTGTTTAAAAGAAGCTGAGCTGTGATTTGTTGCTATGAGCAACAGTTTTCCCATTCCACAACACCTCAGCAGACACTGACCGGGTGGGAGAATTCTAGCATCCCCGGGAACATAAGCTTCCAGCCATTGTCTGCCCTCAGAAAGGAGCAGAGAGCACATGACAGAAATGAATCCCCTCTCCCTGCCCATATCACACATCCTCCATCCCATAGGCACATCTTCCTTCTTAAAAGGATCTCTAGTATGGAAGTTAGGGCAAATGCCTCAGCGCACTGATTCTGACCCCAGATTCTATTAAAAGGATCATTGGTATGGAAGTCATGGCAAATCCAATCAGCACTCTGGTTCTGACCCAAGGCCTCTCATAAAGGGATCCCCGGTATGGAAGTTAGGACCATTCCACTCAGTGCTATGGTTCTGACCCCAGGCCCCTCTTAAAAGGATCCCTGGTATGGAAGTGAGGGCAAATCCACTCTGCGCTTTAGTACTGACCCCAGGCCTCTCTTAAAGGGATCTCCGGTATGGAAGTTAGGATAAATCCCTCAGCGCTCTAATTCTCACCCCAGGCTTCTATTAAAGGGATCATTGGTATGGAAGTCAGGGGAAATCCACTCAGCGCTCTGGTTCTGATGCCAGGCCTCTCTTAAAGGGATCCCCAGTATGGAAGTTAGGACCGTTCCACTCAGCACTCTGGCTCTGACTCCAGGCTGACGGGATGATGTGGGATATTAGGGGTAGTAGTCTGGTGGCTCTGGCTGAAGGGATGATGTGGGATATTAGGGGTAGTAGTCTGGTGGCTCTGGCTGACGGGATGATGTGGGATATTAGGGGTAGTAGTCTGGTGGCTCTGGCTGAAGGGATGATGTGGGATATTAGGGGTAGTTGCACGGTGGCTCTGGGTGATGGGATGATGTGGGATATTAGGGGTAGTAGTCCGGTGGTTCTGACAGGACGATGTGGAATATTTGGAATTTTTTTTCACCACTTACAGTAAATAAAAAAGAACCTAGACATGTTTGGTGTCTATGAACTCATAATGACCTGGAGAATCATAATGGCAGGTAAGTTTTAGCATTTATAGTAGTGAACCTAGAAAAAAGCCAAACAAAAAAAAGTGTGGGATTGCACTTTTTTGCAATTTCACCACACTTGGAAAACACAAAACCGAAAAAAGCACCGGTCATTAAAAGGTCAGTGCATGCACTTGCTATTTCCTCCCCAGCCAAAGGTTTTGAGGCATTATGTATATATTGCTTCCTCTCCACTGGGGAGGTGCCAGAGCAACCTTCCTGCTTCTGTCTATGTTGTGTAAGGTCGCATACAAGTACAAATCCTGCCAGCTGTGCTATAAGTACAAATCCTGTCTGAAGTACTCTAAGTTCAAATTCTGCCTGAGCTACTCTAAGTGCAAATCCAACTTGCTGCACTCTGATGCAAATTCTGCCTGCACTCTGAAGCAAATCTTGCTATCTGCACTCTGACACAAACTCTGTTTTTGATACCAACTCTGTCTGCTGCACTCTGACACGAGCTCGGCCAGTTGCTTCATCCTGTCTGTTCTTCGGGTCCAGCTGCTGTGCATCCGATGTTCTGTCCTGGAGGGGTACCTGGCGTTCATCGGGAGCCAAGTCTAATCTCACCATCAGAGGATCTAGCGAATAGTCAGGTGATCACTTAGTCACGCCCCTCCAGGCTCTCCACGGTCCGTGGCACAGTGGTTCCACAAACCACGTTCATGACATAGAGAAGTATATGTATGGCACATAAGTAGCAGAATAACTGACTGAAACAACGAGAACTAGTCTGAACAGGTGCATACCAAAAACAACTAACATATCAAAATACAAAAATGGTTTCACTCAATCGTGTTAAAGCATATCAATGTGAAATACATGAAGTGTGAACAGCAAAATGGCTTTTGAAATTTAGGAAAAATACACATAAGATGCATAGCACATAATTTGGCCAAATAATGTGAGCCCATCCTCCATCATCAAGGTAATCTCATGAATCGGATGGGTCTCTGACCTAACTGCCCAGTGTGAACACTTACCTATGGCTAATCTGTGAATGTGTGGGTGAATTTTAACACCTCTCTTGGTAAAGCCTACATTTATGAGTTGGTCGGAACCTGATGTGATTACATGTAATTAAAATCACTGCATGGTGAAGGGCGGTGTGCTCAGTCAGAAAGTTTAGTTATAAGTAACAGAATAACTGACTGAAACGAGAACTAGTCTGAACAGGTGGATACCAAAAAACAACTTACCGTACATATCAAAATGATTCCAAAGATTCCACCAGGATTTGACGCTCATAGAGCGACGGTATCAGGGTAGATGGGATGTACATATGATGACTGACTATTGTAGAAACATCTGACGAGATTTCCACAGATTGAACACTCCAGGAAAAGCTATAAGCGTAATTTTTTACCTTAACTGCTACCTAACTTTACTACTTGCACACAATTTGACTTACAGTAACTATATATCCTTTGTATGAACAAAATAGCTTTAAATAATCATTACATTCAGGTAATTTATAACCTTTAGCTTAATAAGCTGTTATGATAACGAAAAGCTAGGATCACTTTTGTATTGAAAAGTCAAAAATAAGTGTCAGATCTAACAGAAAGAAAATTGCTAGGAAATAATATATTAGTGATCACTGTGAAAAGTAAAACACATTCAGTCTGAGAAAATGAGAGCAGCACAAAAAAATCATTGCAAAATGTTCTAATTGTATATTTTTACAAACAGAAATAGATATGATTTACACTTTACATGAGCATGTGACAATAGTATTATTGTAGTAAATGTAGACAAAATGATAAAAAACAGCACCAAAAACATCTGTAAACAATGTTGTTACCCTTTATGATCACTGTAGATTTGTAACTATTATAAGGGTGGTTTTACACTTACCGCATTTTTTGCAGTCTGTTATTGCGGCCCATTTTTGCGGGCCGTATCGCCGCATTTTTTGTGGTGTACCGCAATAACGGGCAACAAAAAATGCTTGCGAATCGCTGTTTTTTCCAATACTATGGAAATAGTATTGGAGAAACAAAACGGCGTTCCGCAAAACCGAAAGTGACGGAGCGCCGCAGAAACAAACTTCCGGATTGTTTTTGCAGCCCTATTGATTTAAATGGGCGCCGTGTCCACTCGCCGTGAAAAATATTGATCAAGCTCAATATTTTTTCATGGCCGTATATATGGCCCTCACGGCCGTATGGCACACAGCGCACCATTGAATTTTTGCGGGCCGATTTTGCATCCCCAAGGAAAGCTATTGGGGCCACAAAATCGGCCCGCAAAAATACTGTAAGTGTAAAACCAACCTATTTAAGGAAATGTCAATCTATATCCTGAAAATGTTACCTGGAACTTGTAATATTTGCTACAACTGGATGACAAGGTAATGTCAGAAATGGTTTGGACAGTCTGTGAGTCTTGTGTATTGCCAATTCTTCCATTTTCGTAGAAAATGCTCTTGAGTTGACATTAATGCAGCTTCTTCTTAGCCTCTTGCAATTTCTCTGCAATCAGTTGTTGAATCCTCTGGTTTTTTGTTTTTTCAAACATGGACCTTCTGCGTGGCAGGGCATTAGGAGGGGGAACTTCATTGTCAAGTCTGTTGGTCTTGTAGGACAGATCTACTCTATTGGTGTCTTGCAGATTGTCACTTGCGTTTCTACTAGACATCTGTGTGCTGTAAATTGTGCTGTAAATTGGGGTATGAGATATGGTTGATGGAATACTTGGAAGAGTTGGAATTGCTGGTGAAATATTTTTAATGTTATTATTTTTTGCATAATTGTCACTTGAATTTTGAGATGAATTGCAGGCCTTACAGCACAATTTGCTATATCCCCGCATTGAGCAATAACGAGCCAACACTTCCAAACGACAGAAAACGGACTTATCCCCAAGACAGTTTTCATCTAAAAGAGAAAAAAATTACTATAATTATTACAAATTCAAAGGCTAAATATGTAAAAATGTTACTAATGCACGTATCAAGTATACAAACAATTGAAATGTTTATGCAGAGTGGAGCAGGTACAATGCACTCAAGATAGAGAGAACCTACATTTAAGGAAAGTGCATCCTCAAAAAATGACCTACTGTTTAGTATAAAAACATGGTTTAAACATTTTTAAGACATTTTGATGAAACTTATCTATTAATCCTACATGTCACTATAATTCTAATAACAATCATATCACTTAATCTAAAATCTTGTAGCCTTTTCCCTGACCACTTATCCTCCTAACTATTGTAAAATAGAGATGAGCAAATTGATGGATAGCACAGATGCCTGACGAATCACCTCCTAGCAGCATCCCTGACGGCTCTTTCATTAGGTGACTGAGCGCAATACCATGCAAGCTTCACAACGCAATTATGACATCGCTGCACCTACAGATCAGAAGAGGTGCCACGGGTAACGGCAGGTAAGCGGCAACTCGCTGGGTTCCTATTTGGCAGGCACAGAATACTTATATGGCTTCTGGACCAGGCTCCTGTAAATAGATTATTCGCTACATCTTTTCTGAAAAGTGATCAGTTTAGTGTCAGTCTATCAGATCATTATCATTACAGAGGATTAAAATTGAAAGTAAGGAATGGTTGTCACAGCTAACCTTCTCTCCCTCACTGCATAGTGACATTTTCCCAGGTAACAGTGTATTGATAGTACAGGTTGGGTACAGAGACTCCTCGTAGTTGGCTAGGCAAGCAGGATCAGAGACTCTGTCCCTATACCTGCATACTGTTACTGTAACAACTGATTTGGGAAAATAGGTAACATACTAAAATCTGCAACTGACACTGCTGGTTCCTGTACAGACTAGAGATCCTGACCTTGCAGTCCCTAGTGGTTCCTGCATGAGCTGAGATAGCCCTAACCACAGACTAAACAATGGCAACTCGGACCTATGTTGCCTGAAAATCCATTGAGTGCTTCACGTTCCTCCTAAAGAACTAGAGGGCAGAAGAGTGTATATTACCTACAGTAGGTAAAAAAGATTCCAGAGTGATTAAAACCAACCACAAAATAAAAGATTAAATACATACTGTTAGAAAATAAGCCGCCTACTTCCCAACAAGAAACAGATGGAATGAGTGAACCCAAACTGTAAAGATCGGGATTCATACCGGACACCTAGTATGTCCAAACTCCGAACACGGACTTTTCCCAAGAAGTCCGTTTTGTTGTTCGGGGCCGCAAAAAGTTTGCTAAAAAGACTGCAGTGCAGCCAATCTACAAACTTTTAGGTTAAATCCTACAAGAATTCACGAATTCATTGTCCAAAATATTATAAAAATATAGCAAGGATTATTATGATATAAATTACAAAAAATTACATTTATCGTCATTTACAGCTATAACAGACAAGGCATATAGAAAGCTTATGTGTGAAGGACACAAAAAACGCTGGATAGATCACAGAATGGGCAAACTGACAGGAATCAAGTACCCTATACCTCAAACAAACCCTCTTGGCACAAGGTATATGCAACAAAGTGTATAGTGCTTATAAGGTGAAATTAATATGCAAAGAGAAACCCCTGGTCAGATAGAGATTACATGGGAGAAGTAGGAGTAAGTTCAAGTGAATACTATTTTCCACATGCCACAGACCTTAGGGGAAAGGTAATGATAGGAGATGCCCTGCTTACCCATGTTTGCCTGTCAGCGTGTGTCCGGTGCAGCCCCGACGTGCGTTTTGTGTGGGCTTCTTGGGGGCTTGTCAAACTTTTAGGTTGTGGGCATTTCTAGAACCATCACAGCCATGCCAACACGTGACACAGCCTTTATAAATGCCAGATCATGGGTGGCACTAACATTGTGCTCTGATTAGCATAGGGACAGTGTAAAATAAATCATTAAAAAAAGCAACGTGAATGACTTACACAGGTTTACACAGTGGGAATCTCCTTGCTGTTATCTCTTCACCGAGAGTGAAAGGAAGGGGGAGAAAAGATCGCTGTCATGGGCTGGACCTGTAATGGATTTGTAGAAATTTTGAAAAACACTCAGGCTGGTTTCACACTTGCGTTTTTTTGCGCTGTATTTTAGCGCTAAAAAACGCATGCGCTTTTTTTCCTATATTTTGCATGGGATGCGCTTATGTGCGCATACACATGCGTTTGTATGCGTTTTTACGCGCATGCGTTTTTTTGTGGTGTGCGCTTGGGCGCACAAAATCCTGTTGCATTTTTTGGGCGTCCGACTTGCCTCAAAAAAATGCATGCGCGCAATGCGTTTTTTTACAGCAAGACACCCATTATAAGTCTATGGGTGCGCATATGTGCGCATTGGCATGCTCATGTATGCTTTTTTTGCGCATGCGTTTTTTTGTTGACCATTGGTTAGACAATGGAAATTAGGGGTTTGGGTTAGAGTTAGGGTTAGTTAAGGGGGTTTAGGGTTAGGGTTAGTATGGTTTGGTTAAGGGTTAGGGTTTAGGGTTAGTTAAGGTTTAGGGTTAGGGTTAGGGTTTGGGTTAGGGTTAGTAGGGTTTGGTTAAGGGTTACGGTTAGGGTTAGTATGGTTTGGTTAAGGGTTAGGGTCAGGGGTAGGGTTAGGGTATGGTTTGGTTAAGGGTTAGGGTTAGGGTATGGTTTGGTTAAGGGTTAGGGTTAGGGTTAGTAAAGTCCTGGTTTGGGTTAGTGTGAGGGGCCAACTAATGTTGGAAAAAACCGCAAACGCGGTAAAAACGCACTAAAAACGCATACAAACGCATAAAAACGCTGCGTTTTTTTCATCCATGCCCATAAAAATGCTTGAAAAAAACGCAGCATTTGTATGCGTTTTTCCCATGGGTTTTTTTGCGGGAAAAACGCGCTGCAAAACAAAGCAAGTGTGAAAGTAGCCTCAGCTATATAAAACATAAGTGTAAAATGCTCAAGATCCACAGGTAGAACAAAGTAAACAAAGAAAAAAAAATCCATGTTAAAAAAAAACAGAACACCTTTTTGACCTTTTAAACTCTATATATTATTGGAAGCAAAATTAAAAAAATGTAAAAGTTATACATGTTTAGTATTGCAAAATACTGTACTTCCTATGAAACTTGCATTCAAAAAGTTACTCAGGAAAAGTAGCTTTTCCTGGAAAAAGAAGCAAAAAAAAAACAAGCCGTAAACGACTGAAAAAATGTTCCAATTAAACCTATGATGACAATTATTTAACAAAAAATTCTAGTAAAATTGTGTTCCAAATGGCATTCCTTCCCTTATTATGTGCCATGCCGTATGCCCGCAGTGTATGACCACAGTGTATGCCTTGTGAGACAGTCACTGGTGTCACATGTAGGGGGCGCTGTGTATTCCCCCCCCAGGATGCGCAAGGAGGCATATTGAGGCCATGGGAGTGCATTGCAGTCACAGGCATAGCTGTGAAAACCTGCTCTCGGCTCTTTTGCTTTGAAATGGACTACAGGATGGTAGTGGGGCAGTCCATTTCCTTCCTCCCTTGGGTCGGGTTTTCCATGTGGCCCATGGCCACAGGTTCCAGTTAAAAACCCTGCAGTAAAGGGTTTGGGTTTGTGAGGGTCAGTGTTTGTTTGGTCTGGCAAGCATGCAGACAAGAAGGCTCTGCAGAGCTTCACCTGTGTGAGGCAACACAGGCCAGCGGAGCCAAACAGCAAAGGTAGCTGAAAGGCCTGGCAAACACAGCATACACAGAGAGGAAGTCACCTACGGCAACCGGTCTCAGAAGTGGACTGGCGTGTTTATTGGCTGCAATCCGGAGGATATCCTTTTGTTTTGTACTTTGTGAGTGTTCTGAACATTAAAGAGACTTTTGTTTTGGAACTTTACTGTCGTCACTGCCTGTCTATCACACTGCACCAACCCCGCTGCACTACATATGGTTAGAGAATGCGGGCAGTGTGAACTGAGGCATACCACAAAGTGTGCTGCATGTCAGTGCTCAAGAATGCTGGAAAAATGGAGGGAGGCTGGGGTCCAGAGAGCATCCTCCCCTGAAAGGCACCCACCTACCCTCACCGAGGTCTGGATGCACGCGGCGTGCACCGGCCGGAGAACGCCGCTAGCAGTGACGGATTGTGGAAGGGGCGTGGTCTGGGTGACGTCACCTAGAGCAGGGAACTGGGAATGGAAAGACGGTAGCTGCAAGGGGCCGATCGCCAACGCGTTTCGAAGGTACACGGACCTTCTTCGTCAGGGCTGTTGGCCCAGCTGCCGTCATACCATTAAATATGAAAACGGTGTATACGCCCCTCCACTGACGAGCCCTCCTTGATCTGTAAAGTCAATTAGAGGGGACTCACTAATACTCCTGATGCACTCAACCCAAGGATTTGGAATGCACAAATATAAAATTCCAAATTTGCAATAAAATTTGTGAAACACTTTATTAGAAAAATACAAATAGATGATTAAAAAATATATAATCGAAAAATATCTACAAAAAACTTTAAAATTTATGTACACACAAACTGATGAGTCAAAACAGTTTGAGTTTAACAATAGAAAAATATAAAAATATAAAGATATAACAAATGAAAAAAATAAAAAATGAAAAAAATGAATGAAAAATAAAGAATAGGGCATAAATGTGATTTTAATTGCAGGCAGCACTTTGATCTAATTTTTTCAGTTACCTGTTATTGTCAACAGACAACTTTTTTATTTTGTTTAGCAGCAGCTTTAGCGCGGTGCACTATTCTTTGTATTTTGTTTTCATTACTGTTGCCAGTTATTTGCACAGTAACGGCTTGAGCACCTGCAGCTTTGGTTGGTACTGCTGAGAGCGCCGGTGTATTGTGATCATTTTTGTTTCCTATATTAACCCTTGGTGGTTCTGTGCTTATACACCCAGGCAGCACCTATGGCCCTCAATGCTTTGAAATTGGACAGGGAACATCGATATACATGCATTAAAGAAATATTTATTTCCAAGAGTCCATCTTTATGTGTTGATGACCAAGTGAGAGATTTATTTAAATCATTGGAGAAATATCTAACCATTGAAATGAGGGATATGTGGGATTTAGCCTCATTAAACAAGTATGCACTAGCTAATATTGTCCCTAAGGGACTGATATTATATAAATCCTTAGCGGGTGATCTTGGAGACCCTCAAATTCAATTGGAATGGGATACAATGTTTTCAGAATTTTCTCATAGAACGCTTCAATTTTTAATTCAGAAGCGGACAATGAAATTAGAGAAAAGTAGTCAGCAGGTCACTAAATTATTTGATCAGCTACATCAATATAATAACTTGTCAGGTTTTCAAACTTTGTCTGACAATATATTGTCAAGGATAAGAGAAAAAGAAAAAAATTATGTTTAAAAAAAATTAAGAAATTCCAGAGGGATAATGTACCTAGTGAGTTTTATGAGAAACCATTTTTAGTGCAACCAGATTCACCATCTACTAGTACACATCATGGTTTTGCTGATCTTGTAGTTTTGGATGAATATAATTCAACTCCAATGCAAAATGACCTGGAACAGTCTTTAGCTTTCTCACTATATGCTAATACCAACTCAACCCAATATACACCGGTCCCCACATATACTAGGGATCTTCAAACTAGGAGACCATATCGGGGTACCCCTAATGAAAATTTGGAGGTCATTAACTTATCCTTTACATCCAGTCCAAATGTGGGTTCCAAGCAAACATCAGAAATATTAAATACCTCCATTCTGACTACTAATCGTTTTTCCCAACTAGAGGAAGTTAGTGTAACTCCAAGTTTAAGGGAAACACCGGGACTGAGTTGTCAATCAAGGAATATGGAACCTACTATGCCAAATATGGCTACTACTAGTAGAGTATTAAGCGACAACTCAGGTCCATTACCCTTACCAACGGAACGATCCACTACTGTCCCCAAAAAAACAGGTCTAAACACTAATAATAACAACATGAATAACATTAATAGAAAAATTGGTGCTATTAAAAAAGCCTCTAACCTTCCCCACAAAAATGGTAAGGGTCCCACCCCTCATTTGCGAATCAAATGGGATTTTTTCAGGCAAGAAACACAAGAATTCCAAAAGAGGTAGGAGGGGGAGGCAACTCTCCAAAATAAAATAAAATAAACATACTTCTTCCACTCAGAGAATTTTTAATTTAAGCTCTTATACGCCATCTGACAATGAGTTGTCACTTCTGCAAAAGGGGCTAAAATTTGCACCAACTGTTACTTCAAAACCATTTAATCTGTATATTAGTCTGAAACAATTTTTACGGAATTTAGCCATTAAAAAACATTTTTTTAAGAAAGGACCAGAGACTGCCTATTTTCATAAGCATGATGTGTCTAAGTTCATTCGAACAAACTTAGCTAACCCCTCTGTTTTCCACCCTACTCATGAATATTCTAATGCATTCTGCAGTTTTGAATCCTTGGTCACACGGGATATCAGGAAAATGAAAAAAATTAACTTTAAATATATTCCCCAAAATCTTAACAATGCGGAAAGACAGGCCTTGTCTGATTTGCAGACCAATAATGCCATTATAATATGCCCTGCCGATAAGGGAGGGGGTATCGTTATTTTAGAACAAAAAATGTACCGGGATGAATCTGATCGCCTTCTTGGCGATGAACTCACATACCGAAAATTAAGAAATGATCCTACACAATGGTACATCAAGAGTTTAGGTGTTTTAGCCTTAAGAGGTAAAACTTTGGGAGTACTCACCAAGAAGGAATATTATTTTATTTTTAATAAAACACCCAGCACGGCAATGTTTTACCACCTTCCTAAAATTCATAAGAATGTTACTTGCCCACCAGGAAGACCCATAATTTCGGGTATTAATTGTTTAACGTCCGATTTATCTCGGTATGTCAATGTCCATCTCCAAAAGTGCATGTCTATCATTCCAGCTTATCTTAAAGATACTACCCAGGTTCTCCAGGTATTAGAAACAGTTCAATGGAGTAGTGAATTTATTCTGGGTACCCTGGACATAAAGTCCTTATATACAGTAATTAACCACGCTAAGGGCTGTGAGGCAGTTGAACACTTTCTTAATAAACTGAACGTCTACACGGAAACCCAATCTCGCTTCATATTAGACAGTATTATGTTCATATTAGAACATAATTACTTTATGTATGAGGGTCAGTTCTACCTCCAAACATGGGGGACAGCCATGGGTACAAGATTCGCACCCAGCTACGCGAATATATATGTAGCCAAATGGGAGGAGTCTTATGTTTTTCAATCTACTAACTCTAGCCTAGTACTGTGGCGACGATTCATTGATGATGTCCTATTCATCTGGAGAGGCCCCCAAAGTGAACTAGATGCATTTATTACCAACTTAAATGTAAATGATTTTGGTCTTGAATTTACAGCAACAGCAAGTACTATCGACGTTAATTTTCTAGACCTATACATTTTTATCGAGGATAATCAATTATATACCAAATGCCATCATAAGCCATTCCATCAAAGTCTGCATTCCAAAACGTCACTACTTCCCTTCCGAGCCCTGACGTGTGCCCATACAGTAGTTTTCTCCCACATATGGGGTATCAGCGTACTTAGGACAAATTGGAAAACAACTTTTGGGGTCCAATTTCTCCTGTTACCCTTGGGAAAATAAAAAAATTGGGGACTAAATGATCATGTTTGTGGAAAAAATACGATTTTTTTATTTTCACGCCCGGGCGTTTTAAACTTCTGTGAAGCCCTTGGGGGTTCAAAGTGCTCACAACACATCTAGATAAGTTCCTTAAGGGGTCTAGTTTCCAAAATTGTGTCATTTGTGGGGGGGTTCCACTGTTTAGGTACATTAGGGGCTCTCCAAATGCAACATGACACCCGCAGAGCATTCCATCAAAGTCTGCATTCCAAAACGTCACTACTTCCCTTTTGAGCCCCGACGTGTGCCCATAAAATAGTTTTCTCCCACATATGGGGTATCAGCATACTCAGGACAAATTGCTCAACAACTTCTGGGGTCCAATTTCTCCTGGTACCCTTGGGAAAATAAAAAAATTGGTGACTAAAAGATCATGTTTGTGGAAAAATACGATTTTTTTATTTTCACGCCCGGGCGTTATAAACTTCTGTGAAGCCCTTGGGGGTTCAAAGTTCTCACCACACATCTAGATAAGTTCCCTGGGGGGTCTAGTTTCCAAAATGGTGTCATTTGGGGGGGTTTCCATTGTTTTGGTACATCAGGGGTTTTCCAATCGCGACATGGTGTCCGATCTCAATTCCAGCCAAAAAAGTAAAATGGCGCTGCTTCCCTTCTTAGCTCTGCCATGTGCCCAAATAGTCGTTTACACCCACATATGGGGTATCAGCATACTCGTTCCTTGGGGGGTCTAGTTTCCAAAATGGGGTCACTTGTGGGGGGTTTCTACTGTTTAGGCACATCAGGGGCTCTCCAAACGTGACATGGCGTCCGATCTGAATTCCAGCCAATTTTGCATTGAAAAGTCAAACGGCGCTCCTTCCCTTCTGAGCTCTGCCATGCGCCGAAATAGTGGTCCCCCCCCCCACATATCAGGTATCAGCGTACTCAGGACAATCTGCACAATAACTTTTGCAGTCCAATTTCTCCTGTTACCCTTGGTAAAATAAAAAAAATTGAATCTGAAGTTTTTTTTTGTGAAAAAAAGTTAAATGTTCATTTTTTTTTTAAATATTCAAAAAATTCCTGTGACGCACCTGAAGGATTAATAAACTTCTTGAATGTGGTTTTGAGCACCTTATGGGGTGCAGTTTTTAGAATGGTGTCACTTTTGGGTATTTTCTATCATATAGACCCCTCAAAGCGGCTTCAAATGTGTTGTGGTCCGTAAAAATAAAATGGTGTTGCAAAAATGAGAAATCGCTGGTCAACTTTTAACCCTTATAACTTCCTAACAAAAAAAAATTTTGGTTCCAAAATTGTGCTGATGTAAATTAAACATGTGGGAAATGTTACTTATTAAGTTTTTTGTGTGCCATATCTCTGTGATTTAAGGGCATAACAATTCAAAGTTGGAGAATTGCGAAATTTTAAAAATTTTCGCCAAATTTCCATTTTTTTCACAAATAAACGCAAGTTATTTGAATGAAATTTTACCACTAACATGAAGTACAATATGTCACGAAAAATCATTGTCAGAATCACCAGGATCCATGGAAGCGTTTCAGAGTATTACCTCATAAAGGGACAGTGGTCAGAATTGTAAAAATTGACCTGGTCATGAATGTGCAAACCACCCGTGGGGGTTAAGGGGTTAAACAGTGGGTCTCCTATGATGTTATTGCTTATGCAGTGAGTGGATGGGCTGCAAAGAATTATGACACATCCCTGATTATCTGCTTGTTAAATGTTTTCAGTGTTTTCTGGCTCCATCTAGTGACCAGAGTCATAGCTGCAGTGTTATTGTGTGTTTTACTTTCATTTTCCCATTTCCCTCCGTTAGCAGTGCATTCTGGGAAGGTTGCAATGCACCCTGGTAGCCTTTTGCAAATGAATTATGGTTAGTGCAGCCCCATTTTCCCTCCAGTCCACCATTTTACTTCTGCCTGCATTCAGGAAGCATCTCATTTCTCTTCCCCTTGTGACAGCATCGCTGGTATGTATTTATGTTTCCTGTATCCAATTCCTGTCTCATACTATCCTGTTTAGTTAGTTCCCCCTGGTTAGCTATTAGTGAAGATGATGTATTAGGTATATATGAATCCCTGATGAACCCAGTACTGATTGTATGCATATGTTTTTGTTTGTAGTTTCACTGCGCCAACATACCACCACATTCAATAAAGCACAGATTCAACCTACAGTCTCCTTATTGGACCCTGGTATAGTGGTTTAGCTGCCTGTATAGCTACATGAAGGCTGCTTCATTTGGTGGGGACAGAACAGTTTCATAAAAAATTCACATTACAAAGGAGCGTTTCATCTATATTTGGAATGCCCATGCACTATATGTATGGGCTGACAAACATTTGCCCCTGGGGGTAGATATCAACATAGTGTGGCCTTTTTTTGGGGGGTGGGGCATCATAAACACCTTGCAAAACTGTTACATGGTTTCATGCACAGTTGCTGCTGGGAAGGTGCAGGATTTTAGTAAAAATATGGCGGACGAATCGTTGGATGAAGTGATCAGGAAAAGGGGCATGGTGATGACAGGAATGGGAACATACATGATTAATAACAGCAGTGGCTATGGGAGATATGAGATCCAGGATACAGCCTATAATGATTCGTCATTTAGCCACCACCAATTACCAGAATGGGTTTCATGCCCGTCGCCCGTCGGAAGATCGGTGTAACAGATGCACGTGTGAGACTCGGCTTAAGAAATGCCCATCCAAAATATGACGCCAAAGACACAAGTGTCTGTATAAAGAGCAAAGTGCAACATGTGCGTGAGATGCTGAATTAGAGAAAACAGATCAGTGTTGGAGGAAAACCAAACAAACTGATGGATGCTCATGAAAAATTAAGTTTAAAGAGGAGTACATAGTATGTAACTATAAACACACCCATGGCAAAAGTTCTTCATCTTCACCCATACATATTACCAATAATATCCAATTGTACCAGTCGAAAATTATTTTTCCGAGTGTAACGAACACTGTTAAAGGAATGCCACCAAATGTTCCCTTGGAAACACCAGATTTCCTCTTTACAAGATATCAACGATGATGGTATTGATGAAATTTACCACATCCACACCAAGAAGATGAAGATCACAGCTGCAAAAAATGTGCAAAAAACGCTGTGAATGTCTGGAAAATCATTTTCTCTTGGGCAAAGTTTCCCTCTTACTAAAGTGGTACTGAATGATGCATACACAGCTCTCATGTCTACTGAGTGGGAGATGCTTGAAAGATGATGTATTTTGATTTGTCCATGTCCACTTTTTGAAAGCGAGCAGAAAAGAAGGATGATATAGCGGGAAGACGTGTAATTTTGGTCAGTAAGGAGGTGATATCAGGTACAGATAGGTAGATCTGAGTATCATTGGCATAGTCATGATATTGCAAACCGTGTCATTACATCAGCTGTCTCAGGCCGAAGGTGTACATGGTAAAGAGTCGGGGTCCTAGAACTGAGCCTTGGGGAACACCGAAAGATAGGTGTTGAGGTGAGGAGGTGGTGTGGGAGAGAGAGACAATGGATGTCCCCCTAACACTGTTGTTGTTTTTTAAAGACTCTGCCCCAAAAAGACCATTTGCACCACCGGCCATGCCTGAATCAACGTGGGTAGCAAAACTACCAGCCTTACCACCACCAGCATGATCAGGCGCAAAGCACCCGACTTTGTTGGTTGAACACCAGGTTCCATGAACAGTGTCTGTGGGTGATACCACTGCTTCTTCCACTGTTGTGCGTGCAAGCCAAACCCCTGTTCAGGGTGCATGCAAAGATGCCTCCTGCCCTGCATCTGTATTTGCACACAAAGTCAACTAACACCATTAGCAGGCACGTCCATATCCTTGTCCCGACGCAGTGTTCAGTTGTCCATACCCCAGTCGTTGGAACGCAAGCGGAAATACTCAGCCAACTTGACAATACTTAATTCACACATTTCTCGTCTGCTTGCGCTCGAAATGTTGCATTTTAGGCTCGTGGGAGATGGAAGCTTTCCGCAACCTGATGGCGGTAACTGTCACAATGTACTTGGTCCCCACCCACCACAATTTCAATCGGTCTGTCGTCACAACATTACACAAGCAAGCACGTGTCCCACAACATTACCCGGGCCCTCAACAATGCTGTTACAGGGAAAGTGCACCTAACCACGGACACGTAGACAAGTGCTTGTGGGCAGGGATGGTACATCTCGCTGACGGCACACAGGGTTAGCGGAGAAGTCATCACCCAGTCAGACATTGGGAGACCTTATCACAGATGTATGGAGGCGACATGTTGTGGAAGGCTTTGTATGTCATAGTTAGGGTTTTTAACTGTAGCCTATGTGCAATAGGAAGGCAGTGAAGGGCCTGGCAGAGAGGAGAGGCTAGGGAATAATGGAGGGACAGTTGGATTACTCTGGCAGCAGAATTTAGGATAGAATTGAGTGGTGCAAGAGAGCTAGAGGGGAGCCCAGAGAGTAGTAGGCTGCTATAGTTGAGGCAGGAGATCATGAGGGCATGCACAAATTTTTTTGAATTTTCTTGGAACGTACGGATCCAGGAATTGTTTTCGAGTTGTAGTGGGCAGGAGGAGGTAAGGGCTTGGATATGTATCTTGAAAGAGAGGGCAGAGTCGAGGATAACCCCGAGGCCATGAACATGCGGGACTATTTGTCTCGGTGTGCCGTCCCGGCATTACACTGGCACGTGTCCCACAAAATTACCCGTGCCCTCCACAATGCTGTTACTGGGAAAGTCCACCTAACCACAAACATGTGGACAAGTGCATGTGATCAAGGAAGGTACATCTCACTGAGGGCACACTTGGTTAACATAGTGGAAGCCAGGATCCACTCTGACCTTGGTATGGTGCACATCCTCCCAAGCACGAGTATTGCGGGCCCTAAGTCAATCTGGGTTGCCCACACAGTCTACAGCTCCTGCACCTCCTCCTTCTCTTTCTTTTCAGCCTCCATCTCCAAAAATAGCACATCAGTCACAAGCTGGAAGCATTGCAGCACTGCCTCATCAAAGCGGCAGCAGGCTGTGCTGAAGCTAATATGCTTATGTGACAAACCGCACAATGATGAAGAGCAGGCAGATCTGTGGCTGCCACCACTCAACCCACAGCCAGGCATGGTTTTGTGTGACAATGGCTGGAACCCGGAGGCTGCTCAGTGGCGAGGCAAGCTCACACACGTGCCATGCCTAGCTCATGCGCTTAACCTCATTGGTCAACATTTTCTGAAAAGCAACATGTAGCTACAAGATCTGCTAGGAAAAGTAGAACACTCTGCGTACCCATTTTAGAAAGTCAGCTACAGTTTCATTCGCCCTTGCCGTGCTTCAGCAGTGCTTGCAGCTTCTGGCTCACCGACTGGTGTGTGATATCCTCAGGCATTGGAACGCTACACTGCAGATGTTGGAAAGGATTTGTGAACAGAAGAGGGTAGTTGGTGACTAGTGTACCAGCATCAACAAGGTTGTCAGTATTCAGTTCTGACGTCACACATAAGATCTCAGGAGTGGACATGGATGTCAGACATATGTACCATCCTCCAAAACTTTGAGGAATCCACCAAAATGGTGAGCATCAATGACGAAAAATTAACATCTCCATCCTGCTTCTCTGTGTTCTAATATTAATTTTTATAGTTATTTATATAGCGCAAACATATTTACAGTTTAACAATTTCAAACACAACAGTCCTAAGTAACAACGATAACAATAATACAATAATTAAACCAAAATAAAACGACCCTGCTCATGACAGCTTATAATCTACACTAAATAACAATAATTAAACCCAAGAAAACATTCCTGCTTGTGACACCTTACAATCTACAATGAGGTGGGGGAGATAAAAACTACAGGGGTGTATTTACAAGAATGTATTTACAATGATGTTTTTACAATGATATTACTGTGGTTAGTCGAAAGTCGTGGAGGCCTGAGGACAAGGAGGAGGAGGAGTGCATGGTCAGTTGTCCTCTTGGTGAGGACACAGAAGTATTGACTGTTAGCAGTCTTGCATGCATGGCTGAGTTTATGTTACGCTGCCTTTCCCATCACCCTCATGTTCTCAAAATTTTGGGTGACAGGTAATACTGATTGGTGACACTTCTAGACCCACGCTTCAAGGAGAACTTTATATCTCTTATTCCAGAGGCAGACAGGTGTACTAAAATGTTGGAGGACCAGAGGGGTATTCTTGTGGAATTATTAAAAAATTCCCATATGAAAACGCTGGCAGCAGAGGTCACAGTTCATTGGCCAATTAAGGAGTACAGGTGAGAGAGACAACTCCAATCCAGCAGAGGCAGTGGAACACTGGCAAAGTTCGGGGAGAGTTTTCTCAGGGCCCTGGCCCTGAAGCGTGGGGAACTCTCACAAGGAGTGCAAAGTTTGGGAAAATGCTGAGGGAGTACCTTGCTGACCGTACCAATGTCCTCTGTCATTCCTATGTGCCTCATAATTATTGGTTATCCACACTGAACACGTGCCATTAACTGGCTCTCTCTACTCCGCACATGTGTTGTACATATCGTCAAGGAGCGCACGGCGCCTCACTCTCTGGTGGTCACTGGGAACACGGCACCTCACTCGCAGGCAGTACCGCTTTTAGTGGCGGGAGCCAACGGGAACAATCCTTTGCAGCGCCAGTGCTCTAAGGACAGAGCACGCTGCTCAGCCTCCTATGCCCTGCTTGTCCACGCCAAAAATCTCTGCTGTCGTGCCCGCTTTCTCTTAAGCTGGCCCCCTGCCTCTAGGTCACCGGGTCTGTCTGTCTGCTGCAGTTCATCGCAGCGTCGGCGCTTCGGGTGCATAGTGCATTGCCCCCCTTGCTGCTCACACTCTCACATCTACGGACTCACTCCTGCTTTGCGCTTTTTCCCCTCAGCTTCCGGCCAGGTTGCCTGTCTAAACACGCCCCCTCTTCCTGGGTAATGGGCCCTGTCCATTCCCCTATTCCTTCCCCCGGAAACAGGGTACACAGCCTTGACAGTTCTGGACCCGGTGCTTCACAGGTACCCACAGCCCGGTCATCCTGACTCTGTTCATATCTGGCAAATCAGTTCTATAATGCAAGCATTATAGAAGGCAAGTTCTTCCAATTTTCAAGAGAAAAGTGTACATTACATCCAGAACAGTTTCACTTTGAAGAACTTTTTGGCTCATATCAATCCACAAGATGACACTAGTCCCATACTTCAAAATTTCGGTGGTAAATCAATTCCCCACTGATAGGTTGTGCATGTTCTGACTTATGTAACATGATGTAGATGATAATAATCATTCATACCTATTTGTTTCACAATATATTCATCTTTTTCTTCAAGGCTTCGGAATATAATGTTGTAAAAGTGAAAGCAAGTTGGTGAAGCGTGTTTTAACTCAAATGTTAAACTAATTGTCTTTACTAGTTCTCCATTCTGTGTGCGGCTAACCACCTTATTGATCTTACTGAGTTTCTTTGGCAAGAAAACAACAGCTCCATAAATACCACATGCTTTTCCTATTAACTCATCATGCTGGTAAAGTAGAGGTGAGATTAGGGATCTAGATAACATCTGTGGACTGTAGTCAACATGACACTGTGCCAAGACGCACTGGGGTCTAGCTACCAATTTGACATAGTTTGTGCACAGCTGAACAGAGTTGTCAGAAAAACAAGATTTTGATTCAATAACATGTTGGATATATTGTCTAGTGGAAACACCCATATAGTATTATTATTATTTATTTATATAGCGGCATTAATTCCATGGTGCTGTACATGAGAAGGGGTTACATACAAAGTAATAGATATCGTTTACAGTAAACAAATTAACAATGACGGACTAGTACAGAGAGGAGAGAACCTTGTCCTTGCGGACTTACATTCTGCGGGATAATGGGGAAGAGACAGAAGGTCGGGGGTGCGGCACTTCGTGTGGTGGAGAGGTGGCAGCTCGGGTGGTGGTGTAGAAGTCACATCTAGGACCACCACGCTCTCCAATTGACACCTCTTGAAATGTAGCCGAAATGTCAAAATCTCTAGCTTCTGTTATAGAAAATGCAGGTTCTCCTTTTTGACATCATCGTCCAACCAGTTCGGTATTAGTAGGTGATGGATTGTCAGAATCTGGCCCAGAAACACCAGGCTTCAGTCGTTGTGAGTCCTGGCCCCGAGCTTTTCCACGTGCTCTTGTTCTGGCTCTTCCAGTCATGATTTAGTCTAGAAGATTGCGCCTTCGTAATCCAGAGACAGAGTACAACACCGCCCAAGCATTCACCCTCAGCTTCTAAGACTTTCATTCTGCGCAGTGACTGCCTCTAGGCAGAAGATGATAATGGTGGTAGTAGTTGGAGCATTTAAGACTGTCATGAAACAGCCATAACAACGTGAAACAGAAGTATTTTTACCACGATAACAAACTGATCAATATGTGGCCTGTATTTTTACACCAAATTAGGGTAGAGAACTAGGGTAACAGACAGCAAATACAGTGGAATGTAGGCCTGAATTGCCACAATTTGTAGGCCACAAATACATCAGTCGTCTGTCAGCGACACCAGACTGCTCAATATGTGGCCTGTATTTTTTTACTCCAAAATAGTGTAGAGAACTATGGTAACAGACAGCAAATACAGTGGATTGTAGACCTGAATTGCCACAATTTGTAGGCCAGAAATACATCAGAGGTCTGACAGCGATACCAGACTGTTCAATATGAGGTCTGTATTTTTTTACCCCAAAATAATGTAGAGAATTATGGTAACAGACAGCAAATACAGTGGAATGTAGGCCTGAATAGCCACAATTTGTAGGCCACAATTACATCAGAGGTCTGACAGCGATACCAGACTGTTCAATATGTGGCCTGTATATTTCTACCCCAAAATAGTGTAGAGAACTAGGGTAACAGACAGCAAATACAGTGGAATGCAGGCCTGAATTGCCGCAATTTGTAGCCCACAGATACATCAGACGTCTGGCAGCGATACCAGACTGTTCAATATGTGGCCTGTATTTTTTTTAATGCAAAATAGTGCTGTGTATAACTAGAGTGACGGACAACAACAGAAATGGAATTCAGGCCTAAAATGCCCAAATTTTGAGCACACGGATTTATGAGGCGTTTCACATACATATTGAACCACACTGTAAAATATGTAGCCTGTTTTTTTTTTAACTGCAAAATTGTGCTGTATATAACTAGAGTGATAGACAGGAAAACACTGGACTACCGGCCTAAAATGGTCAAACTTGGACAACGCAGATATATGAGGCATGGCACGGAGATACCACACTGCCAAATATGTGGCCTGTTTTTTTTTAAAATGGTCTGATTTTGTTGGCACTACGCCCTTTTGGCGCTGCACCCAGAGCACAAAAATGCAACACAACGCGTTTTTGTGCGCTGGGCGCAGCGCCAGCAAAATCAGACCAGCGCATGGTCAGCGCACGATCAGCGTATCCAACACTAAATATAGGATACGCTGATCACACGCAGCCTCATGCGATCAGAGGAGGAACTGACAGGAGGGGGCAAGGCCGGGGGCGGGGCTTAGCGACGGCCCTGCGCTGCGTCCAAGAACACTTGTGTGAAACTAGCCTTAGACATAGAAAAATTTTTTCACACGGATGTATGAGGCATGTCACAGTTATACCACACTGTAAAATAAATGGCCTGTATGTATTTTTTGGGGGGTTCAGCAAAATGGTGTCAAGAAATTTTGTAAGACTCAAAAAAAATTCTACTCTACCGTACCACATAAAAATGAAAGATTTCTCTGCGCACTCAAAAGTGATTTTTGGGACCCCTTTAAAATTGTTGGATTTTCATGCTGTGCTAGGAAAAGGATCTGGTTGTATTATGCAGTGTCAAAAAGCAAATGGAGAATAAAAAAAGGGCTCTGGATTGCTTTGCAACAAAATAATCTCTATTAACCTGGCAAAAATGTTTTTTCCTAGCCAATTAGACCTGGGGCTAGGTATATACGGTCAATATATGCTATAGGTAGCAGCAGCAGACAGTAATGAAAAGGATTCTCTTGATGTATGCAATGATATCTATACACACACATACAGTGCCTGCAGGCCTTGTACTGATAGGTAAGCAGGGGAGTGTACGTCGCTCTAACAGTGCAACCTATATACTCCGGAATTAGTCCTTAGAAGGACTTTTGGTTTAGCTGGATTTGAGTAGTTTAGGATGGTAGACCCCACACAGACTAATAAATCCCCAAATCTGACCCTATCAGCAGCTCTCCCTACACTATCTCAATCCGGAGCTGAATGTGCCGAACTCGGTGGCGTCTGGTCTATTATACCCCTGATGATGCTGTGCGGCCAGCCAATCACTGCAAGACCACAACAAAGATGGCTGCGGCGTTACAGTGCCTGGCAGACAACCCCTGCATGGTGATTGGGTCTCTAAAGACCTCCAAAAATGCAGGGTGGAGACCCGAGTTCCCGCCGAGTAATCCCGGAAATCCTTGGTGCTCGCCGAGTACAGTGATACTCGGGCGAGTAACGAGCAGTGGCGAGCACGTTCGCTCATCACTACTTATTATTTGTTTGTGTGGTAATACTGAAAAAGTGACATTTTTAGAAAGTGACAGTTCCATAGCTTGGGTTGTTTAATAAGCAGCATTACTGATGTGTGGGGTTTTTGGATTATTTTTGTTTTTTCTAAAAATCTTGTGTTTTTAGTCTTGAAAACTTTTTCGGTGATACATGAACACTGCAGTGTATTGAACCTGTCAGTTTTATGCTCACACATGGCCTATTAATTAGAGCCTGCTTATGGTAGGGCCTAGCAGACCATCATAACTTTGAACTGTCATAGTTCAAATGAACTATGATGAACTATGACAAATGAACTATGATGAACTGTCAAGTTCATAGTTCATCAGCACATCCTGTTTCAGAGTACTGATAGGATGAAAGACTCTCCTCCCTCTGTTAACTATCTAGAGGTTAATGTCACAATAGACTGCAGAATTTTGAGGGTTAAACAACCATGATCGGATATTCGTTATACCTTCAGCCATGATTTATTCTAGCACCTGTCAAGCTGGCATCCGCCAAGAGCACTATACACCTAGTCCTGAGCGCTGTATAAAGGTAGCGCTGACCAATTGGGCCCCTTAATGACCACTGTAAAAGGCATATTGCTGGTCAGTAAGGGAAATCTCTCATAACAATCAACCCACCCTATCCCCAAAATGCTTAAGCTTGTTTAAAGATAAGCCAATTTGTGCCCTGCCTTGCTGTTCCATTACTGAAAAATCAATGTTTTTTCCTCAGTCTATGGGCATGGTCTAGGTTGACCAGGTACGTGACATCATTGAGCCGCTGGTACCCGAGGTATGGGCCCTCCCAGGCTGCCTGAAGCTTGTTCTGTGGTACGGGGACCAGTACCCATACTTTCTGATCCACCTGGTAGGTCCATTGACAAACATTCTGGTCATACCAGCACTTCTGGTCAACCTGAGCCTGCGCCATATTGTCCTGCACCAGCTGCAACAAGACTGTCACTTTGTCCCAGAAGCGCACGACATACTAAATGACTGACACTCCAAGGGTGGCCAAGTCTCCTTTCCATGGCTCTTTCACCAGAGCAAAGGGCCCTCGTACATGTTGCCCATACATGAGCTCGAAGAGGGCGAACCCCGTTGAGGCCTGTGGAGCATCCCGATAGGCAAATAGGTGTGGGAGGTACCACTCCCGTGGGAGTCAACCAACATCCTAAGCATCTGCTTGAGGGTACCATTGAACTGCTCACACAGACGATTAGTCTGTGGATGACCACCAGATGTTGCACCTGTATTTGCTTACAAAGGGACTCCATCAGTTGCGACATGAACTGGGTCCCTCTGTCGGTGAGCATTTCCTGGGGAAATCCCACTCTGGAGAAAATCTCCACTTAAGCGGTGGCCACCTTTTCGGCCCGAGTGGACAACAAGGCTACCGCTTCTGGGTAGCGGGTGGCATAATCCACTACTGTTAGTATATAGTGTTCCCCAGAGTGGCTGGGAAAGGACAGCGGTCCGATGAGAGCCACAACCACCCTCCAAAAACGCTCATCAATGATGGGCAATGGCACCAGTGGGGCTTTGGTGCACTGTCCTGCCTTCCCCACTTTCTGACGGGTGTTACATGAATGACAGTAAGCAGCCACATCGGTCCCCATTTTAGGCCAGTAGAAATGCTGGTCAAGCCTGGCCTCGGTCTTAGCGATCCCTAAGTGTCCTGTCATCGGAACCTCATGTGCGATCCACAACTCCACCCGGAACAGATAGGGTACCACTAACTGTCAGTCCCTAGACCACGTCCCTGGTCCCAGTTATTGGCATAGTCATCTGCCAGGGCGGCTGTAGCTGCTGCTCCTTTTGATTTCCGGTCACGGAGGTATTGCTGGAGGTCCTTTGGGCAGTTCCACAAGAATTGCTCCATGATAAACGCCTCCTGGATCTCCTGGCTGGTGGTGAGCTCCAGACCCTTGGTCCAGTGCTCTGCAGCTCTCATAACGGCCCGCATGTTGTCGGCCCACCATGTCTTTGGGGCCTTTTTGCAGGCTCCGGAACATTCTGCGTGAGGTTGAACTTCTGGATCAGAGCCTGTTTGATGCTCTCATAGTCCTGTTCCACACCGGCAGGTAAGTCCTCCAAAACTTCCAGAGACTTACCCCAAAAATACGGGGGGAGGTCAGGTACTTGGCCCACTCATCCGAGGCCAGATGGTGCTGTCGGCAGATCTGCCAAAGGCTCGCAGAAAGGAGTCCATGTCTCCGTCCTTCTCCAGCAAGGGGAAGTCCTCAGCTTGGTACTTGGCTGTCTTGGGTTCCGGAGGTGCTGCGATGGGCGGTAGGAGACCTTGCCGAGCCAACTCCAGCTGATGCTGTCGCTCTGCTGCTTCACGGTGTTCCACCGCCTCACGCTTCGGCTTTGCTTAGTATTCTGCCGCCTCCCACTCTGCAGCCATACAGCATTCTGCCACCTCTCGCTCTGCCTGGCATTCTGCCGATTTCAGGAGGGCTGCAGAGGCTTACTCGAGCCCCGTCACGAGACTCGGCAGGGCAGCTTGAAAGAGGGCCTCCAACCTGAGCTGTCTTTGGAGAAGGGCAGTAGGAGGGTGTTCTCCTGCACGGTAGTGCACTGGCGGCGAGACGCTTGGTTCACCCTTTCTTCGGAACCAGTACAGTGATTCTCCGCATTACGGGCTAGCTCCGTGGCCATCATTCTTGTCCGGCTTTGAGTGTTTGCAGCCAGTCTTTTCAGCTCCCAGTCACGGACACAGCGGCAACCCGAGCACCCACACACCTACAGCACTTACATTCAGACTGTCTAGTGCTGAGCTGATCTTAACACCCCAGCAGCAAAAGCTACTGCTGGTAGTCCTTAGTGTCTGGGAGTAGGGATCCCACACACTGCGCTGCTGCCACCAATCTGTGAGGGAACTCACAGAGGAAGGGGGTGGTTGACTTCACTCACCTCGGGGGAGGGTGATATATATCTCCAGTCTAGGTTGGGGATATATATATATATATATATATATAAACCTCCTGGCCGTCACTGCCAGAGTTCCTCACTAATACAATACGGTATTCTGCCAAAAGTTCCTCATTTGCAATAAGCCCGTCCGACAACAGGCTTATATCAGGTCAGAAACCAACCCGGGGAGCGTACCGTTCACCAACCGAGTGTGCGGACATGGGAATTCATGAATCGAGATAAAAGAGCAGCCCAAGATTAATTTTATACTTAATCACCGAAAAGACACACTAGAAATATACAGGTATATATTTACAAGAACAATTTACAGGTATACAGGCAGGAGTGCAGTACAAAGGTAGGGTATAGATAGGTTGCAATTACCGTGTTATGTAGCATGTGACCACAGGGAGGTGCTGATGGATCACAGGTCCAAATCTTAGTTACAGGCTTTCCTGGCTGCGTCAGCTAATGTATCCTCCGGCCATTAGAATACCCAGTCCAAAATGAGGGACTGCCTTATACATCCCAGGCTGTTCCCTCCCACACTCTGCTCCCACCCCTGGGTTTGTACAGCCTCTCCCCTCCCACATCGGAGAGTAAGATTTTCTACCTAGAACCGGGGAGGTTCATAACTTTCCGCCCGACGCTCTGAATGAATTGGCAGAGATGCCACTGGATTCTGCTGGATTATATCTGCACATAGTGACTAAATATGCCTAATGTAATTCCTGTTAGCTATGCTTTCTAACTCCATAATGCAGCATTCTGGAGATGGCTAAATAATATGGGCATGTGGAGAAAGGAATGCCGATTCAGATTATGTGCTTGGCTAGTATCAGAGATATTGCATTCTGTTATTATAGGTAATTTTCCAATTCATTACCTCAGAGCCTGCTGTGACTTGTTGTACGCGCTGTCTTCATGTGCGTCAGTCACACAAATTTGCTATGAAGCTGCAGGGAGCTCACACTTTGGTGCTAATTGCTAGTCGCCCAAGCTTCAAAGAGTTTCTTCCTAGCTCTTTTAATTAAAAATAAACATTGCATGGCTTTTTATGGCCTGGGGGAATGCCAAGGTGGGGGCACATTCCCGGAGGGACATCTCCGTCGTCCCTCAGACATAAGTACTGCAGTGTATTGGACCTGTCAGTTTTATGCTCACACATGGCCTATTAGAGCCTGCTTATGGCAGGTCCTAGCAGACCATCATACCTTCAGCCATGATTTATTCTAGCACCAGTCAAGCTGGCATCATAGTAACATAGTAACATAGTTATTAAGGTTGAAGGAAGACTTTAAGTCCATCTAGTTCAACCCATATCCTATCCTAACCTGCCCTAACAAGTTGATGTGACATCCCAGAGTCCGGTTGTCACAGTGACATTGCCTCCCTCTAAGAGGTGAAATCATACTTGGAGGCAGAAGGGGGGCCCCATGCCAGGTAACATAGATTAAATCACAATTCCTGCTGCAGGTCAGAAAAGGGAGTTGCCTTATAAATTCTGGCCAGCAGATGGGGTTGGTGACTCAGCTAGAAATCAGCTGAGAGAGTTGTCATGGAAACGAGAGCAGCTGTGAGCTGTGAGGAAATGACAAGACAGTAAAACGTGAGGTAAAAAGATCTTTCTGGAAGGTCCAGTCAGTTAGAGATGGAGAGCTGATCTGACAGGAGGGGAAGGATGAGAGCAGAGAGAAGAGACTTTGGGAAGCTAAAACTGCATATAGCAGACCCCAGAGTGAAGCGCTAATAGAGAGAAAAGGGACGCCAGAGTCCTTGGTGGTCAGGAGCTGTATGTCCTGATCGCCGAATCTGAAAGTACAGGGGACTGTAAGTTCCTGTGCAACACTGAACACCTGAGGGTATGGCAGCGGATAAGGAGCCCGGAACTGACGGAGAAAAGGACGGTACCCGTGGAATAGGCTCACGCTGACAGCCGTTCAGGTTAGAGAAACCATCACGCAATAGAGGGTCTCAGCTTAGTTATAAACAGCAGATACCCACACACAAAGCGCAGAAGGAAGGTCCAAAACACCCACCTGGCAAGGTGGATCCCCCGAATGCCTCCATTCGAGCTGGACTCATTCCATCACCTGTATGTGATACTCCGGATTGCAATCAATTGCCTGTAAAAGGTAAAGAAACTGCACTTCTCTGTGTCCTCCTCTCATTTCTCTGCACCCCAACGTTCACATCCATCTTAATTATTAATCAAACATCTTTGCCCTGGGACTATTGCTCTACCTGTGGAGAGCTATTTTCACCTCAGCTGTGACACACTAACAGTCTCAGGGGAACAACACCGCAGCGCTGGTCACCTCTGACCAGAATACCACAGGTGGCGACATGTATTTAACCATCTATAAACTTCTTCATTTCTACCACATCTAACCACATCACAAACAACTTTCCCCCCTATTTTATTATTTAATGGACGCCCCAGGGCCACGGACCGGGTCACCGCCGCCGTGACACTGTCCCCCATTGAAGTCGATGGGCCCGGTACCGAGTACCCCACGGCCCTGCGCTGCTGCGGGGTGCTCCAACTGGCGTCACGAACAGAATTTAGCGAGCCTAGCAAAGTTGGCTAAAGGAGCCTGGCAAAGCTGGGTACTGTGTGCCATAGACTTTATTAAATTGAGTGCTAAAGACTTTAATGCACTTTCAAATAACCGCCATAGCTGCGTCACACAGTGTGTGCGAGCAGAGAGGGGCGTGCCAGTGAAGCTGGAGCTGCGCTCTATTGTGAGCAAGTGAAAAACAGGAAGAAAATGCCCAACGCGCGTGACGATTCTGCGGCGGTCGCAGCCGCAGCCTCCATAATGCCGCTATCAATGTCATATATACCAGGAGCAGCCTGGTTACCACAGTACTCAGGGGAGTCGCACACCCTGAGTGATTTTAAAGAAAGACTATGTAGTTTATTCAAAGTGTACCCCCTGTCTGAGAGTCAAAAAGTCAGTATCCTCATTGGCCAGTTAACTGGTGCGGCCCAGAGGGAAGTAAAGTCCTGGCCGGACACTGATAAAGGGACTGTCCAACAAATCTTGGCCAGACTGAAGAACACTTTTGATACCCGCACTGCAACAGAGATAAAAATGAGATTCTTTGGATGCAAACAGAGAGTGCAGGACAGTATACGGGACTATGCCCTTAATCTTCAGGAGGCACTACGGGCCGTAAAGCAGGTTGACCCTGAGAGCGTGCAAGATGAAGATAGATTACTAACGGAGCAGTTTATAAAGGGACTCCAGTCTAACAATCAAAGGACACAGCAGCGCATAATGGCCCTACAAAATCCTGAATTGGACTTTGCACACTTTAAGAATAGAGCCATACGGGTGCTACATGAACCTAACCCTAGCAGCACAGAGCCCTCAAAGCATCCAGCAATTACATACCAGTGGGAGGCAGCATCCTTTCCAAAGACCTCTATTGAGACTGACAAGCCGTCCCAAGATGATGATTCTGCTGCAGACTTAAGTCTACAAGTCAAGGAACTAACCAAAAGTGTGGCTGTACTCACAAAAACTGTGCAGCCCTTGCAAGTGACTCCAAAGAACAAGATCCAGCTGGCCTCCAGTCCAGATGACGTCCCATGGTGACAGCAGAAGAGGATCCCACCACCGACCAGAGAGAGAGAGACAGCGATCGTTACGACGAGGACGGACAGCCCATCTGTCGCCGCTGCAACAAGGTGAGACACCTAGCCAGATCCTGTCATTTAAACAAGCAACCCCTGGGGTAAAGGGCCAACCCCCTGGAGTAAGACGGCCTGGCCCGCCAAATTGGCGAGACAAGTACGTAGGAGGACGACCAGTCCTGCCTGTCGTGATTGACGGCTTTCCGATGAATGCTTTACTGGACACCGGCTCCCAGGTGACAACGATGCCATATATTCTTTTTAATCAGTACTGGGCAGATTCAGACATTACTCATAGCCCAGATAAAGACCTTGCCATTTTTGCCAGCAATGGTCAGCCCTTGCCTCAGATGGGATATAAAGAGGTGACCATCAAGATTAGAGTAGAGTAGAAATGCAATTGCAAGGTTTGATTATAGTAGATATTGACAAACGAGAATGCCATCCTATGATCACTTTAGGTACTAATGTAATTGAAACTTGTCTTGGAGAAATTATTGCTTTGTTACAACAGGTAGATGAGACCGCCAGCTCCAGTCAGCAACGGGTGCTACAAAAGGAGATCAGAGCCCTGATGAAGAGACAACAGGTAAAGCTGTCTGGTGGAGAAGTCGGCAGTGTCAGAGTAAGTGATCCTTTCCCCATTGCAGTACCTCCCAGAAGTGAAGTGTTAATTTGGTGTCGGGCAGCTGTAGGCCTCAGGGGTCAAGATTACCAAGCCCTGGTAGAACCCATGTACTCTGATAGTAGGCCCACTATCCCGACAGCCAGATGGGTAGTTGATATCCGCAAGGGGAGAGTACCAATACGCATCTTAGATTGTGGGGAGAGAGAGGTCCAGTTACCCCGGTATGCCACCCTTGCTAAGCTGTTCACTGTCAGGAACAATGCAATAGAAGCACTAGAACCCTTGCTTCCATCTGACAAGGTGCAGGAGAATGGCTCTGAAGGGCAGCAGGAGGATTGGTGTCAGCAGCTACACGTAGGCACTGACTCTACCCCTTCGCACAAAAAAGCATGGGGCTTACCGGGTGGCTTGAGAATTTGAACAGGTCTTCAGCAAACATCCTCTAGACTTTGGGCAGGCAAAAGGGGTCCAACATCATATCCCCACCGGAGATCATCCACCCATTAAAGAGAGACACCGGCCTGTACCCCCAGCACACTATCAATGTGCCAAGAGTATGTTACGGGAGATGAAGGAGGCTGGAGTAATCAGAGATAGTTGTAGCCCCTGGGCATCTCCATTAGTCCTCGTTAAGAAGAAAGATGGTACAATGAGAATGTGTGTAGACTACAGGCGAATTAACAGCATTACACATAAGGACGCTTACCCATTACCTAGGATTGAGGAATTACTAGCTGCACTGAGAACTGCTAATTATTTCTCTACCTTAGATCTCACCAGTGGGTATTGGCAGGTTCCAGTGGCAGAGGTAGACAAAGAGAAGACAGCATTTACAACACCAATGGGCCTTTGCGAGTTTAACTACATGCCGTTCGAGCTCAGCAATGCGGCAGGAACATTTCAGCGGTTAATGGAATACTGCCTTGGACATAAAAACTTTGAAACCATTCTGCTTTACCTGGATGACATCATCGTCTTCTCCAAAACCGACGAAGACCATTTGAAGCATCTGGCCGAGGTATTCGAAGCCCTGTCAAACTTTGGCTTGAAAGTAAAGGCGTCCAAATGTCACCTTCTGAAACCCAAGGTGCAGTAACTAGGCCATATGGTGAGCGCGGAAGGTGTGGCACCCGATCCTGATAAAGTCACCGTTATCCGGGACTGGCAAAGACCCAGAACTACTACCGAAAATTTATCAAGGACTTCACCAAGATAGCAGCACCACTGCAAGATCTTCTAGTGGGCCAATCCAAGAAGGCCAAGAACAAGAGTCTTCCATTCAAGTGGAACAACAGAATAGACGAGTCCTTCACCAAGTTGAAACTGGCCCTCACGGGAGATGAGGTTCTGGCCTACCCTGACTATGACCAACCATTTGTACTTTACACTGACACCAGCAACGTGGGATTGGGAGCAGTGCTGTCACAAGTACAGAAAGGCAGAGAAAGAGTGATTGCCTACACCAGCAGGAAGCTTCGTCTCACTGAGAGGAACCCCGACAACTACATTTCCTTTAAACTGGAGTTTCTTGCCATAGTCTAGGCGGTAACAGAGCGCTTCAAGCACTACTTGGCTTCAGCCAAGCTCACCATCTACATGGACAATAATCCGCTAACCCACCTGGAGACGGCAAAGCTCGGGACACTTGAGCAGCGATGGATGGCCCGGCTGTCCAACTATGAGTACACCATAAAGTACCGGGCAGGACATAAGAATGCTAATGCGGATGCATTGTCCAGGATGCCCAATTCACCAGACGGGGAGAAGATCCAAAAGAACTCGAAGAAATTGAGTTACCAGCCTTCAACCGTCCAATTGCAGCCCAGCGATCCCAAGGAGTAAGGAATAAGCGCTTTGTCATACAAGAGGTAATGTTGAACCCATTACCGCATCATGAGTGGGCAGAGACACAAGATAGTGACCCAGCTGTTTGCCTAGTAAAGGAGTGGCTGGCACAAGCCGGTGCACACCCTGTTCCAGATGACCCACAGGAAGCACAGCAGTTATGGAAGGAGCGAGGCAAGCTGTTCATCTATGAGGGTAAACTGTGTCAGAGGAACATCAACTCGCGCACACACGAACTGGTCTGGCAGGTGGTAGTCCCGAAGAGGGATGCACCAATGGTCTTGGAGGCATACCACAGTGGAGCAGGACACTTTGATAGGAAGAAGTTGGAGGTCCTAATTCATGAAAGATTCTACTGGGTTGGCATGAGGAGTTCCATTGAGAAGTGGTGCCGAGAATGTGGCCCATGCAACCTGCGCAGAAAAGACAGTAACAGCCAGTGAGCCCCATTACAGCTGATCATCATAAAACAGCCGCTTAAACTGGTAGCTTTAGATTACGTGAAGTTAACTCCAAGTAGGAATGGCTACACCTATGCTTTGACCATCACGGACCATTACTCAAGGTTCTTGGTAGTCGTGCCTGTTAAAGACCAAACAGCGAAGACAGCAGCCAAGGCATTTCAGCAGCACTTTTGTCGACCGCACGGATACCCTGAACAAGTGCTCACCGACCAAGGTCCAGCCTTTGAGGCAGAAGTGTTCCAGGAATTCTGTAACATGTATGGTTGCAAGAAAATCAGAACGACGCCGTACCATCCACAGACAAATGGCATGTGTGAGAAGATGAACCAGGTGGTCATGGACTTATTGAAGACCTTACCTCTGGAAGAATGAAACCAGTGGCCAGAGAAGTTGCCAGATCTGGTAGATCTATATAATCATATACCGGTAAACTCTACAAATTGCACTCCGGCCTACTTGATGAAAGCAAGACCTGGCAAGTTACCCATTGATTTGGACAAGGGAGACTTAACACCTGAGACAACATCACCAGATGCAGACTGGAATACAGAGCGGCAGCAACAATACCGCAAAGTACAAGAATGTGTGGAGAAAAGTTTGTCCCAAGCAAGACAGAGGCAGGAAAGAAATTACAATCAACACACCCCTGCAGTTCCCTTGACACCGGGAGAAAGAGACGTGTTCACAAACTAGATGACCAGTGGGAGGTAGAGCCATACAACGTAATACCTTCAGACTTTAATAACACCAAGGTATGCCTCATCAGCAAAGATGGAGGAGAAACCTTAGAAGCAGTCTCAAGAGATCACCTAAAGATGTGCCCTGATCAATTGAAGGACAAGAAAGAAGTCCAAGACACTCCACGGCCCATAGTAGAGGTGGAAGAAAACATCCAAACTATCCTTGGAGAATTTCATCGGACGTGGACACAAGTAAATCAGGCTATTCTAGTGCCAGTCCTAACCTTTCATCAGCCTACTGCACCAGATGAAGCAGAGACTCATAATAAAATGGCTCCAGGTACAGATACCACATCTGCAGTGGAATGCGGAAATCTGTCCCCTGCTAACAGCGAATCTGTCAATCTCATGGTGAGTCTAGGAGTCAAGAGAAGGCAGTCCAAAATACCAATCTTACACAAGTCTACTTATAGCGTAGTGACTAGTGCACCAACAGTAGACATCAGAGAACAGGTCAGGTCATCAGAACTACCTATACTGCGTAGATTTACTCATAGTACTAGAGGTCAGATCCCTGCCCGTTATAGAGATTACATAATGTAAATAAAGTAATAAGAATGTATAGTTGTAACCATTAAGCATGAGAGCCTACAGAGCCTTAATATATGAACCTTTTTAAAGCATTCGTAATAACCAGTTAAAGGACAATTGGGCCACAGGACTATGTGTGTTCAGAACTTTTATTTGTAAATAGTTACTTCAAAAATGCCTTGAAAATAAGCAGCCGGCGTGGCCGAAAAATAGGTCCATCTACAGAGTACCCTGTAGCCACGCCCAGGGACGACACACAAAGTGGGTTAAGGCTGTTCCCACCAATCAAACTTCAGGTACAAGCACAAAGACAATTCCTGGATAGCACCTTAAGTACTGGTCGCTGCAGTAACTGTGCTATTGTTTCTTTTTCTTGTTTGGTTTTTGATAATTTTTACATTTTTAAGACTTTGTAGATTTTCATTAATTGTTGTGGTTAACAATTCTTGTTATGTTTTCCTCAGTCCGGGAGTACTGAACTTAACTGGGGGGGAATGTGACATCCCAGAGTCCGGTTGTCACAGTGACATTGCCTCCCTCTAAGAGGTGAAGTCATGCTTGGAGGCAGAAGGGGGGCCCCATGCCAGGTAACATAGATTAATTCACAACTCCTGCTGCAGGTCAGAAAAGGGAGTTGCCTTATAAATTCTGGCCAGCAGATGGGGTTGGTGAGTCAGCTAGAAATCAGCTGAGGGAGTTGTCATGGAAACGAGAGCAGCTGTGAGCTGTGAGGAAATGACAAGACAGTAAAACGTGAGGTTAAAAGATCTTTCTGACAGGTCCAGTCAGTTAGAGACAGAGAGCTGATCTGACAGGAGGGGAAGGACGATAGCAGAGAGAAGAGGCTTTGGGGAAGCTAAAACTGCGTATAGCAGACCCCAGAGTGAAGCACTAATAGAGAGAAACGGGACGCCAGAGTCCTTGGTGGTCAGGAGCTGCATGTCCTGATCGCCGAATCTGAAAGTACAGGGGACTGTAAGTTCCTGTGCGACATTAAACACCTGAGTGCACGGCAGCGGATAAGGAGCCCGGGGCTGATGGAGAATAGGACGGTACCCGTGGAATAGGCTCACGCTGACAGCTGTACAGGTTAGAGAAACCATCATGCAATAGAGGGTCTCAGCTTAGTTATAAACAGCAGATACCCACACACAAAGTGCAGAAGGAAGGTCCTAAACCCCCACCTGTCAAGGTGGATCCCCCGAATGCCTCCAGGTGAGCCGGACTCATTCCATCACCTGTATGTGGTACTACGGATTGCAACCAATTGCCAGTAAAAGGTAAAGAAACTGCACCGCTCTGTGTCCTTCTCTCATTTCTCTGCACCCCAACGTTCACAGCCATCTTAATTATTAATCAAGCATCTTTGCCCTGGGACTATTGCTCTACCTGTGGAGAGCTATTTTCAGCTCAGCTGCGACACACGAACAGTCTCAGGGGAACAACACCGCAGCGCTGGTCACCTCTGACCAGAATACCACAGGTGGCGTCACGTATTTAATCATCTATAAACTTTATCTTCATTTTTATCATATCTAACAACATCACAAACAACTTTCCCCCCTATTTTATTATTTAATGGACGCCCCAGGGACACAGACCGGGTCACCGCCGCCGTGACACCGTCCCCCATTGAAGTCAACAGGCCCGGTACTGAGTACCCCACAGCCCTGCGCTGCTGCGGAGCGCTCCACTGATCCAGAGGAAGGCAAAAAATACCCATGTGGCAAACAGTAAGCTTCACATTGGGGAAAAAAATTCCTTCCCGACTCCACATACGGCAAACAGACTAGCTCCCTGGTTCAAAGCAATATCAAGGAAACTAGTGTATATAACCTGTAATATTATACTTTTCAAGAAAGGCATCCAGGTCCTTCTTAAATTTTAGTAGGCAATCACTCATTACAACATCATATGGCAGAGAGTTCCATAGTCTCACTGCTCTTACAGTAAAGAATCTGCATCTGTGATTATGCTTAAACCTTCTTTCCTCCAGACGTAAAGGATGCCCCCTTGTCCCCGTCACAGGTCTAAGACCCCAAGTGTAGTAACCTGTCTTGGTATTGCAGACCCCCCAGTTCTCTAATAACCTTGGTCGCTCTTCTCTGCACCTGCCCCAGTTCAGCTATGTCTTTCTAAGTGTGGTTGCACTAGTGACTTGTATAGAGGTAAAATTATGTTCTCCTCATGAGCATCGATGCCTCTTTTAATGCAACCCATTATTTTATTTGCCTTTGCAGCAGCTGCCTGACACTGGCCACTAAATGTGAGTTTGTCCTCCACCCATACACCCAGGTCTTTTTCAGTGACAGTTTTGCCCAGTGTTTTACAATTAAGCACATAATTATACATCTTGTTTGTTCTACCCAAGTGCACGACCTTACATGTATCCCCATTAAAGCTCATGTGCCATTTATCAGCCCAAGCTTCTAGTTTACAAAAATCCTCCTGCAATATAAAATTGTCCTCCTCTGTATTGATTACCCTGCTGAGTTTAGTGTCATCTGCAAATATTGAAATTCTACTCTCTATACCCTCTACAAGGTCATTAATAAATATGTTAAAAAGAAGCAGGACCAATACTGACCCCTGTGGTACCCCACTGCTAACTGTGACCCAGTCCGAGTGTGCTCCGTTAATAACCATCCTTTGTTTCCTATCCCTCAGCCAGCTCTTGACCAGCGGTGGACGCCGTGTCTGCAGCTCTGAACGCTTGGCTGCATCCACCAATGTTACTACCCAGACTGAATCATTCAGCATTACTGCTCACGGGCTCTCACTGCGAGAATATTAAGCCTCTTTTGCATATCCTGCCACAATTACTAGTACGCAACTGATGAAGGTCTTGTACATTGACCGGAACGTTTTGTTATGCTATACTGTACCACTGTCTGGGAATAAATTCACCTATATATTACTACCAAGTTGAGTGCCAGGTTCTTTGTTTAATAAGCTCTTAACCCACCGGCATCTGCCGGGAGCACTATACACCTAGTCCTAAGCGCTGTATAAAGGTAGTGCTGAGCAATTGGGCCCCTTAATGACCACTGTAAAAGGCATATTGGTGGTCAGTAAGGGAAATCTGTCATAACAATCAACCCACCCCATCCTCAAAATGCTTAAGCTTGTTTAAAGATAATCCATTTTGTACCTTGCTGTTCCATTACCGAAAAATCAATGTTTTAATCCATATGCAAAAGAGGCTGAAGTGCTCTGGGATTGATTGGAGCACTTTTTGAGCCTCTGCCTTACTTGCTCTATTCCCTGCCCAGGGCCATCTTCTTCTTTTTGATTGACAGTTCACTGATTTGACAAAAGAGCCACTTAGCTGCTAAACAGAAGAAGATGAAGCTAGGCGAGCAATAGATTTGGGGACACAGAGGCTTGGGAAGTGCTCTGATCATGCCCAGAGCACTTAAGCTTTATCTGCTTATGTATTAAAAGGTGGAGCCGCAGAGTTTATGAATAAATTGGCTTTTCTTTCAACAAGCGACATGATGGTATGAGTGGATACAGGGGGGGTGACTGATTAACATAACAGATTCCATTTTAAGGATATACAAGTCATTATGTGTGTCAGTGCCAACAACTACCTCATGCAAGCAGTAAACTGTTACAAAGAAATCCCAATTATTTATTCATTTTACAAGGTTTCTATTATAGATGATAAATAATTTTCTTTGTAGACAAAATACAATTTAAACCAAGTTTATTTCAGATACTTTCATTTGTAACAATCAAAATAATTCAGATTAAGGAAAAACCATTGTAGACAATATTGTGACATTTATCACATAGGCGGTTTTCACACAATAACATACTGTACGATTTCTTTACTACCTTAAGACTAGTATCCCTGACATTTGTTAGAGTGCATATAGGTTAAAGTCAAAAAAGGGTAAAGGTCTGAAATTAGTCTTTTCTATTTAATGTGCAAATATAATTCAGTATTAAAAATGTAAACTTTCTTTCAAAAGTTTGAGTATAAAGGGGATATTGAGAAATTTGGGTAAGGAAGGAAATGCCAAATGCATTTAGAAAAAAAAAGTTCATGGATTTTTTTTGCCAATGAATAAGCTTAGAAAGCAAAAATATTACCAACTGAAGCCATGATGTTCCCCACCAGTCCTGCAGTGATGATTTCTTGACCATTAACTTAGCCATACATGGCGACTACACGGGTCAATGAATCAGGGGAGAGAAATCATTGCTACAGGACTTGCGAAGAACACAAGAGCCGTGATGGAGTTAAAGGGAATCTTTCACATTGTACATACAATCCAATCCGTGGACAGAATGGTATAGAGATGGAGACACTGAGAAAGTCTTCTCAGTGTCTCCATCTCTATACCATTCTGTCCACGGTTATAGTTTTGTAGGAAGATTTATTTTAGTCATTGAAATCTCTGTATGCATATAGTCCAGTGGGCGGTCCTTCTCAGTGATTGACATTTATCTCTACATAGATACAGGGAACACTGTCAATCCCTGAGTAGTACCGCCCACTGGACTCGTATGCATACAAACATTGGCGATTTCACTGAACAACATACAAGGTTTACTGAAACGTTAACAAAAAAAATGTGTATGATTCTGATCAGCACCTTTTGCTTTATAACATCCTGCCGTTGGATTTTCCATATACGGTGACAGATTCTCTTTAAGGGGTTAGTAACAGTTTTGTTTTTCACTGTAGAACAGGCCACACTCTTGGGCACATTTAGTAAAATCTAGGAGAACCTTTTTTCCGGTGGAGAAAACTCTACAAATTTCTATTACCCTTTAGTAACTTTAGCCAGGTGGCTGTTTTAAAAAAAAATCTTTTAAAGACACAATTCCCATCATAGCTTCACACAATATTAACAGTCAAACGTACAACAACTGAATATCACTTCGTATATTTGTCTATTTAACAGTACTAAGAGCCAGTGCAAAACAGCGCACATTGATTTCACATTGGCAGGAGAATTCACAGAAGCTAAATGATTACACACTGTAAGAAGCACATGTCCGATTGCTTCGTGGTCAGCAATTATAGCACACTTTATAACAACAAAATTAGTTTTCTTCACTTCACTTACAAATGTTAATGTCCGCTTCTCTAACTTCAATCTCAGTGCATTTACAGGTACACAATGTAGCATCCTCATTTTTAGGAAATAACAGTCCTTGTCATTCATATTTGGTTCCTAGGCGTAGCACATAGTTTGCTTTGTAGTGATACTGTACAATAAATTACATTTTTTTTGCCATATAACAGGACAAAGTGCAGAATGGGTTGTCATACATATGGATGGCTTTCGCAAAAAATAAAACAATGTGCGGGTAAAAATTACATTTTTTCGCAGCTATTCAAATGTATTTTTTTTGGAACACACCAGGTGCTACCACAGAATAGAAAGTCAAGTGCCCTACTTAAAAGGAGTCGTCTCACAACAGACATTTATAGCATATCCACAGCTTTTGATCAATATTTAGCGGAAATAGAGGAAAAATCCATCCCACAATTTGTTTCACAATCTCTCAAGTTTGGCAATGCCAGATGTGTGGTGATAATCTGTTGTTTGGGCACATGGGGAAGAAGCAATTTTGCGGATATCTTTTTGGGCAAAATGTATTATTTGCCGAGTATCTGAATTACATTTATGTTATTCATCTAGGAGTACAGAATGAAATAGTACTTTTGTTTGGGATTTTAATCATATTTTAATATGGAGGGAAATATAAGTTTAAATCCAATAACAATTTTATAAATAGAAAATCAGCAGCAATGTTGTCAATGTTGTTTCAATTTTCTTTTTCTGAAATTCATTATATAGTGTAAATGAGTGGTTAACCTAATTCTGCTGGTAACCAGTTCACTATTTTTATATCAAGCTACCCGGAGACGCATACCTTTCTTAATTTCTGTCAAAGGCGCTGGGACATTTTTGCTTTGTGGGACTAGTTGACTGCTTCATTGATACCATTTTGGCTACAGCATTTTTGTTGCTTTTTATTTCCTTTTTGTGTGCCAGGATGAACTAAATCTGTTTTTCTAAAAAAATCATAGACTTCAGAGAATGCTTTACCAGAATAATTTTACTGAAAGCTATGAAACACAAAAGAATATAATTTTGTCATGGCAGCTTTATGAAAAACAAATTATTGATAGGTATAACGCTTCCTTTAAATTGACAGCACCACATGAAAAATAACTAATAAAATGTAAACTAGGGAGGGACTAAGGCATGCAATAATCTTCTGCCTAAGACTAAAGCCTAACCAACATACTCATCTAGCTTGTAATATTTTAGGTTTGTGTAAGGGCTTTTAGCATCTTTGGGACAGGTTTGCAGGGCAGCGATTATTGGCTTTTTTTACAGACAATTATGCTAGACTAGCCCTTTTAAGACCCAAAGTGTGAACGTGTTCTTCTTGCTTGTCTTTGGATTATTTCATAAGGAAGGTAAGATGAGATGTTGATTGACTGCAACTGAAATAGTCTGTCATTCATTTTCATTTCTCATAAAGTAAACAACAATCAAGGAGACATTTTGTTTGCCACTGTTGTTGCATTTTCTGTGTAGAATTTTAACATGATGACACTGTAGTTGATGCAGTAATTTCCCGAATGCCTCCCACACTGCACTCTTTATAATTTGAAGAGTGATTTTCTGAAGAACAACAGTCATTAGTCTTGATGAAAAGCGTGAAAGGCTTGCGCTCTCCATCCCCAGGTGCTTGTGTTTGTGGTCAGTCGAAAAAAATAGATCAAATTCCAAAGAACAATTTATCATAAGATGTTTGAGTTTATCCACCATTTAAGGGAACTTTTCACCTTTTGTCTAATTAGAACTGAGATTTGATTTGTGGTGTTAAATCTTGAGCTTGCAGTGGACTTCAATGAAATTGACATGAAGCTCCTGCTAAGATATCGGGTGTCAAAATTACAAGGCTAGACATAGCTTCCCTGATGGCACAGTTTCTCTTTCTAAGAAATTCTTTTTTTCTGTGATAGATATGAGGCCTGTTATCTTGAGTTTAGAAGGACTCCTAAAAACATTTTTCTGTGTGATAGAGAAAGATCTGATTTTTTTCTAAATCTACAATCTATCCTTGATTCTGAAGAATATACAGTCCTTTGAATATTTTGTTCTAGATTGCAGAAATTTGACATACAGAAAAAGTCATTTGCAAATGAGATGACTACTAGATCTCAAAGTTTATGAATAGTCTTGGCACAAATGCAATTCCAAATGGCATGGTCACAGCTTGATAATAAAGAACTCGACTGTTGCATAAAGTGGCAAACCTCAGGAACTTTTGATGTAGATGCATGGATTATCAAATGAAAATATGCAATTTTTTAGGTCCACTCTTGCTATAGCCAAGTTACTCTGGATTAATGGAATTGTAATTTTACTTGCTTCAATCTTGAAACATTCATATATGATGAAGCAAGCTACAAATTTCAGGTTTATTTTTTCAAGGAATAAGCCATTTGTTTATTTCCCAAGAACAAAATGAGACAAGTATTTATGGAGACTACTACCAAGCACTACTAAATGGCCAACATTCTGAACTCTTTCCATTTTTGTTTGCTAATGGTGAATTTGAGTTTTTTTGGTGGAAGCTCTATTTTGCAGCTTTCTCTAAAAGCACGTAAAATAAAGGATTTTTGTTTACATACTCCCATAGTTGTTATTTGTAGAAAATTTGACAATTTACCTTCAACCTTTTTGGTATCATTTCCCTTCAACAGTCTGACTTGGATTGAGGATGAAATCTCTACCACCTTTTCCAGCTTTTGGGTTGCTTTCACAACCTGTTTTTCCTTTCCCCAGAAAATCTAGATTGTTGGCTCTAGGATGACCAAAATTCTTCCTAGGTTTAAAAGACTTGTCGTCTGGTAATCTTTGCTTTGTGTCTGCTACATTTTCTGAAATCTGGTTTATCACAGGGCCAAAAAAAATAATTATATAAAAATGGTACAAAACTTTGTTTTATACATTGAATCACATTTTCAATGCTTTAACCACAACAATCTTCTTGCTCAATTTTACAAGGCAGACAGCAAAAAAGGCAGCTATATGAACATATTCAGACATGATTTTATCTTTCAGGTTCTTTCATTGAAATAATTTACTTGCTGGTTAAGGTAAAAAAAGATTTTGCAACCTTTTTGTGGATATATTTGGTTTTAACAAGGTAGTTGTCTTATCAATAGGATCTTTAAGATATGATCAAAGAACATCAATGAGATATAATGAGCCTCAACAGGAAGCGATGTCAATGCCTCTTCAGGGTCTTCATCAACAAACAGCATATGGTTGTTCATCTCATTTTGGATAACCAACTTTTTCTCTGGAAGCTGCTCTTTATCCATGATCCTTTTCTTCACATTATGAATGGTAAAAACTCTTCTTTTGAATGGTTTAAGTGCTCCAAATAGTTTGTTTTTCATGGACCATGGTTCTTTCCATTCCTCTAAGTTCGTAATGCTAAAAGATTTTAATCTTCCAAAATAAATCTGTGTCTTCAGATGAAAAATAATATTTTCTAGTTTCCTCTATGGGAACTTTCACGACTTTATCTCCTTGCTTAGAAGACTCTTTGAGGGAACCTATAAAATCATGATATTACTTGGGTTCTGAGATCTCCTCGATGTTGAGCAAGAATTCCTTGCAGTAGGGATTAGAAATAAGAGAATCGATTTCCAGCAATTCTGTCCATCAGCCAGGTCAGTAATCTGACCGCTGGATGGGAGGCCTGTGCATCTCCCACAGTATTCCCAGCTCCTCTTTTGATTAGCCGGGCTGATACAACATTATCATTGCAGTGTGACACACACAATGACAGCCCAACTAGTCAAGAGATGAGCCAGGAATGCATAGAGGCAAGAAGATTCATAAACCTTCCATCCAGCAGTCACAGATTATTAACCTGGCCAATGGACTGGTGTCCTGCACATTTATTCTCCCATCTCTAGTAGAGATGCAATCTGTATTGCTAAATCTGCTCCCTCTCCTGAAAGGGAAATGAAAACACAGGGGAAGTGAACAAGTGGAATAAGTTCTCCCAAATGCTTTCAACCTTTGTTTTTTCTGTTCCTGTTAGGACAGTGGAGCAATTTCTCTCTAATGTGGAGCTGCCATGGTGGAAGAATGTACAGTATAACAACAATAATTTTTGTAATTTTTTAATCGAGTTCTCTATGACAGATAAATACTAGTTAATTACATTGTGATCATGGTGAAACAACTCTACTTTTTTAGTTTATTATAGTTTTTGACAATTATTGAAAAAAAACTTTCATTTTTCATATTTTCAGAAATTTTAACTGGTTTGTTCAGAGGAAACAAAGATTTATTTTGTTTTAAATGGCAATAACAATTTTATACGTTTTTTTTTTTTAGATTTTAGTTGTTGAAAAAAATATTCCGAACCTTGTAAGAGATTTTTTTGTATGTGAAGTCAACTTTTAATCATCTTTTTTTCCATCCTTAGAGCTGCGTGATATATATATTGTTTTGTGCTATTTTTCATTGATACCATTTTGGGGTATATATGAGATTTTTAAAACTTTTAATTGTATTATTAAAGGTGGTGCAGTGACCAGAAAAACTGCAATTTTGGTGTTTTAATTTTTTTTTTTGCCATTTCAGACAGGTTTGAGCACACCGATACCAAATCTGATTTCTACATATTTAGTTTACACTTTTATATATTTTTTACGCCATGTTTTAATTTTTAGTATATGTTTTAGTCCTTTAGTGGATCTGAACCTACAATTGTTTGGTCAATTTTATTATATACTGAAATACTAAATTATTGCAATTAAAAGTGTAATTGTAGTTCCATATGGCTGACATCACAGGAGGTCAAAAATTACAAAAATTGCAGTAACTGGGGCCTTGACCATGCACCCAACTGTTAAAACAACTATTGGCTAGTAACCATCATGTTGAAGGGTTCCCATTGGAGCCGATGATCTAGGTCAAAGTCAATCATGACATTTGAGTGCTGCTGGCAGTGATTGATAGTATCATCTAAATAGTTATCAGCAGTGATCGGAGACCAATGATGGCTATTTAACACAGCTGGCATCTTCAGAGTATGAAGCCAGTTCAGCTACTGAACTATCTTCAGTCAAAGTCAAAAAATTTTAGTGCAGCCTTGCATTGCACCAAAATTTAGCAATTTTTCAAACCTTTTTATGCCAGAATATTGGGGTAAAAGCTTTGATGAATCTGGCATATTTTTGAAAACCACACAATCTTCATAAAATCCCTTCCACTACAGCATAAACAGTGGGATATAAGCTCTCCTAACAGGGCATGGTGGCCTATGTATCTAATTGTTGAAAAACAACCATTGTTTTTTCCTATCAGTTGAGAACCAATAAAGATATCCTCACCTGTACATCTCACTATATTACCGTATATATAATAGGGGAAAATGTAGCAAATGGTTCTCACTAAGTCACTTAACATAACTGGGACAATTATACTCATACTGCATTATGAATGGAAAAAATAACCAGCCCTGTCAAAAGATGCAGAAGAGCATAGCATATATAAAAACAAAGAGACACATGAGACTATATAGACGCCTTGGAGTACAGAAAGAAAAGAACATGCCATATAACTACGTAAAAGGCTTATATTACATGACTTCTCATCACTGGAGAAACAGCCTGTTGTTATTAAAATGGTCATTATTGTATACCACAGGGAATAGTGGTGTCCTAAACCTCAGCTAGAATCAAGGATCTCATGGTAACGCTTCATTCTGAATTGACATACATAATATATGTCACAACCTATCTTGAAAAGTTTCCCCACTTCCACACACTAATGTGCCACAAACAGGAAGTTGATATCACCAACCATTCCCATTTTATTTAGGTGTATCCATATAAATGGCCCACCCTATATATATATATATATATATATATATATATATATAGCTCTGTTTTACAGTAGACTTCCATCTTCATTGGTCACACAAACATCTGAATCTCCTTATTTTTAGAGCATTGCAGAAGGTCTATTCACATTATGAAGGAAATAACATATTGGGTATTGCCTACAGAAGAACTTCCTTAATATATCTTTGTAATGTGGCTCAGAGGCACAGATTAAAATATTTATCCATAGGGAGCAGCAATGAGCATCGATTTCTGTGAAATCTATAAAAAAGTAAATAAAAAACAGTCCTTGAGGTTAGACCAAAGCTTCAACTTTGGTCCTGCTTCATTAGCAGCAGACATACTGTCCTCAAAAATCTTACATTGTCCTCATGTAAACAATGATACAACAAGCAGGAAATCAGCAATGGCCCCATACAGATATCCTATAAAAGCATGTGACATCATGCTGTACAATATGCCGCCATTACAAAGTAAGACATGAAAAAATACCTTGGCACCAAATGATGCTGTTTCACTGATTCTGTAAAACTTTTATCCTTTTTTTCTAGGCCCCTCCATTACAAAGTTATGCTTCCCCAACCAGTAAAATAAAAAACTCAATATGCAAGTTCTGGAAAAAAATGGAAAGAGGGAGGCATATCTAAAGAAGAATATAATGCTGTCTGCAGAACCTGCAGGGCACAAATCAGATTATCTAAAGCTGACAATGAATTGAGGCTTGCAAGAGACATCAAAAGCAATAATAAAGGATTTTGGGGATATGTCAAAAGTAAAAGAAAAGTCAAAGATGCTATAGGATTTTTACAGGATGAAAATGATGAAATGGTAAGACAGGATGTTGAGAAGGCCAAACTTTTACATTCCTATTTTGCATCTGTTTTCTCTCAGAAAGGAAATGTAACATCAACTGTTCTTCACTGTCCTATTAAGGGAATAGAAGAATCCAGGATATCTATAAACAGAAAGATAGTGAGGAAATACTTAGCTAAGCTAAATGAATTCAAGTCTCCAGGTCCAGATGAATTACACCTCAGAGTACTGAAGGAGATAGCAGAAGAAACTTATGAACCCCTCTCCATAATCTTTGAAAATTCTTGGAGAACAGGAGAAGTCCCAGAAGACTAGAGAACAGCAAATGTTCCTATCTTCAAAAAGGGGAAGAAGGGGGACCCAGGCAACTATAGGCTGGTGAGTCTGACTTCTATACCAGGAAAGATCTTTGAACAAATTATTAAACAACATGTATGTCAGTACCTGCATAAGAATGAAGTGATTAAACAGAGTCAGCATGGGTTTGTAACTAATAAGTCATGTCAGACTAACTTAATTTCCTTCCATGATGGAATCACTGATTGGGTGGATCAGGGAAATGCTGTAGATATAGTATATCTTGACTTCAGCAAAGCATTTGACAAAGTATCTCACACAATCCTTATTGAAAAAATGACTAGGTATGGAATGGACAAGGCAACTGTTAGGTGGATTCATAACTGGCTCAGTGATCGGACCCACAGAGTGGTCGTAAATGGCTGCACATCCAGTTGGAAGAATGTCTCAAGTGGGGTACCACAGGGCTCTGTCCTGGGCCCTGTATAGTTCAACATCTTTATCAACGATTTAGATGAAGGAATTGAGGGTAAACTGATTAAATTTGCTGATAACACAAAGCTAGGAGGGATAGCTAATACTAGAGAAGAGAGAGAAGATTCAAAAAGATATAAATAAACTGGAGCAGTGGGCAGCAACTAACAGAATGGTTTTAACAGGGAGAAATGCAAAGTACTACATCTGGGCAATAAAAATGAAAAAAGCATATACAGAATGGGAGGAATAGGCCTAAGCAACAGCACATGTGAAAAAGACTTGGGTATACTAATAGATCACAGACTTAATATGAGGCAAAAAAGGCAAATGCAATTCTAGGATGTATTAACAGAAGCATACAGTCTAGATCACGTGAAATCATTATTGTCCTCTACTCCTCTTTGATCAGACCTCATCTGGAATACTTTGTTCGGTTTTGGGCACCACATTTTAAAAAAGACATCAACAAACTGGAGCAAGTTCAGAAAAGAGCAACCAGAATGGTTACCAGTGTGCAAACCCTGTCTTATGAGGAAAGGTTGCAGGATTTGGGATTGTTTAGTTTGCAAAAGCGAAGACTGAGAGGAGACTTAATAGCTGTCTACAAATATCTAAAGGGCTGTCACATTGTAGAAGGATCATGTTTATTCTCATTTGCACAAGGAAAGACTAGAAGCAATGGGATGAAACTGAATGGGAGGAGACACAGATTAGATATTAGAAAAAACTGTTTGACAGTTAGAGTGATCAATGAGTGGAACAGGCTGCCACGAGAAGTGGTAAGTTCTACTTCAATGGAAGTCTTCAAACAGAGGCTGGACAGACATCTGTCTGGGATGATTTAGCGAATCCTGCTTTGAGCAGGGGGTTGGACCAGATGGCCCAGGAGGTCCCTTCCAACTCTATGATTCTCTCATCAATTTATTTCTCTGTGGGTGTTTGCTTTTTATCCTCTATGACAGCAGAGCACAGGAGAACAGCAGAGCAATAGTTACATGCTATCCACTGTTCTTCTGTGTACTGGCACTCAAATAGCAGGAAGGGGAGCGATAACTGCAGAGTTCTCAATATGTTCATGTGAGACAAATCAGGTCTCATGAGAACTAACTCAGCTACAGCTGTGACCTTTGGGAGATAGTTTTTTCCCGTCTGTACTGTGGCTGTGCTTTGATTGGCCAATATCAGAGAGGAGCAAAAGAAAACAGCGAAAAGAAGTTCAGTGGTATATGCCCAGTCAGTTGAAGGGAAAATCTGCATATTGTTCACTCTTTTTTTGTTATAACTTTGTAATGGAAGGGCACAAAGAAAACCTATTCAGGAATCTGTGGATCAGCAGCCATTGGAGGTTTAAATAAAAAAAAAATCCAAATAAAGTTCCTCTTTAAAAGCCTCACTTGTGAGAAAGAGGAAAAATAGTTGGAACATGATCAGTATGAAAATGAGGGAAATGGAAACTAGGAAGGAAGTGTGATTATGCATAAAACAAATATTCCATATTTCAAGTAAGCGTCACTGACACAGATGTTGTGTCGCATTAAGGCAATATTATAACATTGAACTTTTTGAATGAAATAAATACATGCGGTATAAACTGAGGTATTCTTGTTTCATAGCTTTGAGAACTGTTTGCGCTATAGACAACATGTCCTTTAGTTTGATATACATCACATACAATGAGCTAGAATTAATAAAGCATATAATATTAGCTCTGCAAAGTAGACAAGCAAGCATTAGTAATTAAATGGGAAAAACTACCCAAAAGTGTGTGAACTAATAGAATACACCAAGAATTAAGAAACAACTACATTTAGGATTCCCTGAACAAATAAGCATCTCCCAGATAAAAAGGTAACTTGTATGATTAGACTTTTGTAATTCTATCCCAGACTAACCAGCTTTGGGGAGTGTTTCCCATTTTGAACAACTTAATAAAGCCTAGGCAACAACATAGATCAGAAGATACAGAATTTAGTGAAAAGTATAATCAAAGTACCGTCATTTTTGCCAAACAAGTTTGAAGGTCAAAGTGCAGATAAAAACAATGATAATTTTCATCTTCAAAAAGGGAACGTGTTATCAGAAAATGGTCTATTATTTAAATGGTGTTTGCATTTCATGGATTTTCATACAATTTTTGACATGTATTTTTAAAATCACGATCTAAATTCAAAACCCAAATTGGCAATGTTCCAATTTTCACATTAGCTACTAGGACTCGTTTAGATTCATACTTCCTGTTATTTCAGGAAGAACTTTCAGCAGGCTCATTATCATCAGAGGCATGGATACAATGAGAGGTAACATCTCAATACATATCTGCTCTTCCTCTGTTCGCAATGACCTTTGCACATTCATTAGATACTTCAATATCTAAAGAATCTGTTTATTGTCAAAGTCCAAGTGGAGTTCCTGAAACATGAAGTGTTACAATTGCAAGATTTCAAATGTTGTTTTTAATTACAATAATGCTCTAAATGAAAAAATCCTTTTTTTAATTTAACACAAAAACCTAATTTAAACAATTGGTAAGTTTCCGATAACACATCCTCTTAATGTATACCCAAAGCATACAAGGTGGCAGTTTTTTTTCTCACTGAAGTATAACAATTGCAAAATATGCTTTGAAGATGCAAAAGCAATGCAGATATAATACAGCGTAGTACAGTAGTTCACCTTTCAGAACACACCTGTGGGTAATACAGAGAATTTTGATAATACTGAGCTGCATACGGGAACTACCTTTACCTACATGTCTATATTTCTTACAGATCTCTTCTCAGTCTCGTCATGATCCATTTGGCAGATCCATTACAATCTGTTTTCTTACAGTTTTTGCTTATAATAGTTCAGTCATTCTTTTCCTTAATATTATAGAACTAGATGGAGGCTCGCTGCTATCGCATCGGGAGGGCGGTAATGTCACAATGGGGCAGGCTTTGCAGCATTGAGAATCTCTCCCCCATGTGCTCACCCACCTATCCACTCTCTCTTTCTCCATGTGCTGACTTCTCAGTCTGTGCTCTCTTCTTTGACCTGTCTAACCCATGTGCTATCCCCCTTGTCTGCTGTCTCTCTCCTTCCTGTGCTGTATTCTTTCCTCATGTGCTGTTCCGTTTGAGCTGTCTCCCCCCTGTGCTGTCTCTCTCATCCCTGTGTGCTTTCTCTCTCCCCCATCTGCTGTCTTCTCCTTTCATGTCACCTCTTCTTTGACCTGTGTACCTCATGTGCTAGCCCCCTTGTTTGCTCTCTCTCCACCACTGTGCTGTCTTCTTCCCTCATGTGTTCTCTCGTTATGGAGGAAGCAAAAGACAATACTGGCGTTACAGCAGGAGATCGCAGAGGATACATTTTGTGAGGTAAAATATTGTTTAAAAACTGTCAGTGAAATATTTTACCTCACAAAATGAATCCTCTGTGATTCCCTGCTATAATGTCAGTATTGTCTTTTGCTTCCTCCCCTGCCCAGGAGATGTAGTATGCTCCGTACACGGTCAGACACAGACAATTTCATTCGTGGGAAAACCCCTTTAAAGTGAACGACTTCCTCTGCCTGTAGACACATCACGCATCTGCTGCCTGGATCAGCCAAATGATTCACTGCGCCTGCACGGAATACGAACAAGCTCAGGAAATCAGACCGCTGCCATCTTTGTGCAGACAGATAGCGGCGGTCACATTAAAACTGCGCATGCACTCCTCCTGTACAAAGATGGCGGCGGTCAGTGAATCATTCGTCTGATCCTGGCGGCGGCATGCTCGCGACGTGCACGACATGTTCCGCTGGTGGTACCACGCAAGAGGCTGCGTACGGTGTATACATTGTGTGTGGTGCGTACGGCATATACAGAGTGTGTGGTGTGTACGGCATATACAGTGTGTGTGTGTGTGTGTGTGTGCGTGGTGCGACAGTTTTCCACTGGTGGTACCGTGCAAGAGGCTGGTAAAACCAGCAGTTTCCATATTGAGACACCCATCACTTGGGTGTCCCAATATGGTGGTTGGTGAACTTCCGCTGCTTGGAATTCTAGGATCTGGACACATCTGAATGGAACAGGATGTGAAGACATTACAAGGTAAGTATATATTAGATACAGCAGCCCGCCTCACTCAATAACATATTGCAGAAGCCAGGGGCGTAACTAACACGGTCGCAGCAGTCGCCACAGTGACCGGACCCGGGGGGAGTCAGGGGCCTGGCAGGCATATCTCCCAACCCCCCAATTCTCATGGGACAGTCCTGTTTTTGACCCGCCCACCCACGTCCCACCCTGGAGTCTATTTTTCCCGCACTGCAATGTGCCGCTATGCCCCCCATGCACCCCATCCTCGCCCTCCTGCAGAGACACACCGCACTGATAGCAGCCCTCACAGTCTGTAATGACCTCGCTAGGGGTCACTTGATCAGAGGCCTCAGTGTCTGCAGGACTCTGCTGTGCTGTTTGACATGGTGCTGGATGAGGTAGTTTATGTGTGGGGTCAGGAGGGGTTTACAGTGTGGACGTAGCAGAGCTGTGTGTGTACAATTTTGGACAGAGCGGAGCCATGTGTGTAGGAGGGGTACAGAGCAGATCCGTGTGTCCAATTTTGGATGGAGCGGAGCCGTTTGTGTATGACGTGTACGGAGCAGAGCCATGTGTACGAGGTGTGAGGAGCCGAGCCGTGTGTGTACGAGGTGTACGGAGCGCAGATGTGCGTGTATTTTGGCATGGGGGGCCCATTTGAAAGTTTGCACCGGGGCCCATAACTTTGTAGTTACGCCACTGGCAGAAGGGACTAGACAAACGTGTAGCCTGAGCACATAGACAAGCCCTTTAACGACCAGGGAATTTCCTGTTTTTGCTCTTTCATTTTTACTTTGTCTTCTTCCAAGATATACTGTATACTTTTTTATTTTTTCTGTTGACATAGACATACAAGGGAATTTTTTTTCTAAAAATTAGTGCACACAGAAATCTGCCAATCAGAGGTCTGGGTGGCATTCTGAACACTATGCCAGCCAAGATGCCGCCCACGTCTGTGCAGTAGCAGCTCTGAGACTGCCGAGAGCTGCTACTGAGTGGGTGGCACCATTTTGGGCAGGAAATTCTTTTTTTTTTCTTCTCCAGCAAGATGGCGCCTACACAGTAGCAGCTATCGGATACACACCGATAGCAGCTACTGCACTAGCAATGCGGGCACCATTTTCAAATTGATATTTTTTTGTAGTTGCTCAATAACATGAAGAACAGTTATTACTAAGACTCTAAACATGTGATTATGCTGCAGAGCAGGTGCCAATGGCTGGCGACTGCCTGCAGAAGGGTTTTGTTTTTTTTCTTCAGTATGTATAGATATTCATTATGCAAACTAGGGGTCAGGTCAGTGAAGGATCAGTGACCTATCAGCAATCTGCATTATGAATACCTAATCAGAGCACCACATGAAGCCCCCCCACAGGCCGCCCCCCCACTGAAAAGTGAAAATAAAGATTAAACAACACCACAAGATGGATTTCATAATCCCAGGTATCACTTTATTCAGTATAATGGCGCTGACTTGACACTGTCTGTAGGTTACTATGCACAATCCTGCTGACAGGTTCCCTTTAAGACTAAGGGCAGATTCACACATGCAGGCTTCTACTTTGTTTTACTTGTGAAATTCTCAATAAGTTTGTAGTGTCACATGACCCTCTTCCCATTGGAAAAAATAAAGTTGGATCCAAAATGGCCAACTTCAAAATGGCTGCCATGGTCACCACGCATCTTGAAAAGTTTTCCCCCTCCCATATACTAATGTGCCACAAACAGGAAGTTGATATCACCAACCATTCCCATTTTAATTAGGTGTATCCATATACATGGCCTGCCCTGTACATTGTGCAGTAGCTGCTGCCCAGTACTGCAGAGCCTCGGTATATTTTGTAGTGGCTGCTGCCCAGTACTGCAGAGCTATGTACATTATGTAGTGGCTGCTGCCTAGTACTGCAGAACTCTGTACATTGTGTAGTGGCTGCTACCCAGTACTGCAGAGTTCTTTACATTGTGTAGTGGCTGCTGCCCAGTACTGCAGAGCTCTTTACATTGTGCAGTGGCTGCTGCCCAGTACTGCAGAGCTCTTTATATTGTGTAGTGGCTGTTGCCCAGTACTGCAGAGCTTTTTACATTGTGTAGTGGCTGCTGCCCAGTACTGCAGAGCTCTTTACATTGTGTAGTGGCTGCTGCCCAGTACTGCAGAGCTCTGTACATTGTGTAGAGGCTGCTGCCCAGTACTGCAGAGCTCTTTACATTGTGTAGTGGCTGTTGCCCAGTACTGCAGAGCTCATTACAATATGTAGTGGCTGCTGCCCAGTACTGCAGAGCTCTTTACATTGTGTAGTGGCTGCTGCCCAGTACTGCAGAGCTCTTTACATTGTGTAGTGGCTGCTGCCCAGTACTGCAGAACTCTGTACATTGTGTAGTGGCTGTTTCCCAGTACTGCAGAGCTCATTACATTATGTAGTGGCTGCTGCCCAGTACTGCAGAGCTCTTTACATTGTGTAGTGGGGGCTGCCCATTACTGCAGAGCTCTGTACATTGTGTAGTGGCTGCTGCCCAGTACTGCAGAGCTCTTTATATTGTGTAGTGGCTGCTGCCCAGTACTGCAGAACTCTGTACATTGTGTAGTGGCTGCTGCACAGTACTGCAGAACTCTGTATATTGTGTAGTGGCTGCTGCCCAGTACTGCAGAGCTCTTAACATTGTGTAGTGGCTGCTGCCCAGTACTGCAGAGCTCTTTACATTGTGTAGTGGCTGCTGCCCAGTTCTGCAGAGCTCTGTACATTGTGTAGTGGCTGCTGCCCAGTACTGCAAATCTCTGTACATTGTGTAGTGGCTGTTGCCCAGTACTGCAGAACTCTGTACATTGTGTAGTGGCTGCTGCCCAGTTCTGCAGAGCTCTGTACATTGTGTAGTGGCTGCTGCCCAGTACTGCAGAACTCTGTACATTGTGTAGTGGCTGTTGCCCAGTACTGCAGAACTCTGTACATTGTGTAGTGGCTGTTGCCAAGTACTGCAGAACTCTGTACATTGTGTAGTGGCTGCTGCCCAGTACTGCAGTTTATGTCCAATTCACTTGAATTCACTGACTTAATGAATTCCACTCAAAGACTTTCTCAAATGATCTGAAAACTAAGGGCCTGATTCTTCAAAGATTTTATGAAAGTATTATGCGGTAAAAAGCTTTGAAAAGTTATAATTTTGGTGCAACTGGCAGCTGTGCTAAAGTTGTGTGTCTTTTGGTGTTTTCACGCCATTGTTGCCCAACCATAACAAGCAGGTGGAGCTGGGTGGGGTGTGAATACCACCTCTTGCCAAATTCATGATGAGCAGCGGCATTCACAGAACCACAAATCTTACTCCAGCAAGAACTGGATTATGGATTTGTGGGGGGGCGCAAACTTAGGTTCCCACTACTTGTCCAGCATCTGACTCCAGCACACCTCCTCATCAATGCCTGCATGAAAAACGCTGGTCTTGATGTATAGGGCCCTAAAGGTGAATCACATAATACTTTGATCAGTCAGGTGTTCCATTTGATATCATTGGATACTTTAAAAATTAAGGATACTAATAGTTATTGTTTTCTCTTTTAAGAAGCCTTGTGGTCTAACCAAAAGCATGATGTTATAACAGTTCACGATTTAGTGTGTTTCACTAGGGCCTCTTTGGTCACGGCCGTGATTTGGAAGTCAACATCTTACTTTAAATCTAGGTTTCATATGTACGAATAAAATCAGACGTGTTTTCTGTGGCAGAAATCTAAGGCTGATCTATCATTTATTGTGACTAATCCTTGGCTTTTCTGTCTGGAAACCATGGAAAATAAGTTGTAAACCACAGGAAAAAGACTAAAGATCCTGGCACAATATTTCTAATGCATGTGAGTGGATGCATAAACATTATACACATGCATCGATTGTAGATTGTGACAACATTTACCATGGATGAAATCCGTAATGAAATCGGTGTGAAATCCGATAAATGTGTACAAGCCCTAAATTGTCTTTACATTGGCAAAAGCATAATAAGAACTTTGTTAAGTAAATGTATTACCTTAAAATGTAAATGTTCTCAGAATTATTAAATAGCTGGGTACAATCGGTGCACATTTGAGGTTTATATTGCCCACAGGTGTTTTGCAGCAACATAGGTTCAAGTATAAAATTTTTATATAGTTCCATAAAAAAATATATAAATCTGAAAATCCATTTGCCATTGTTTCCGTCATGTGATGCACTGCTACATTGTGTTCTTACTGCTAAACAACATTATAAAAATTACTGTACAGTAATTAAAGAGAAGAGTGTAAACAGAAGACAGAAAGTGAAAGAATAAATCAAAGATGTGTAACGGTCCCACAAAGGATAAGGAAAAGAGCCAGAGTCCAGAGCAGCAGCTGCTTCCATTGCATGCATTCAGTGCCACAGGCAGAATTATAAATAGGTCTTTTACTTGAAGATATTTTTTGGTTTGGAGAACCTGTATCCGGTTTAGAAAGCCATTGGACAATGTAATTCTTCTTTAATGGATCAGAAGAGTTTCCTAAAATAAAGAACAATTCTTTGGTTAAACACACTTTTTATAGAGAATTAAATAATATATAATCAATGTTTATCAGACAAGTGACGTGTATTCTATAATTTGGAGATAAACTATACCATGTCTTGTCAAGGTATCTCCAAGTCACAACAGCTAGCTGCTCTCCTTTCAAATAGACACGGTGGGCAGCAGTGTGAGCAACCTCTCTATAGCTTCAGCACCCCTATTATATCCAGTATTAGCTCAAATAGACAGGATGAACAGCAGTGTGAGCAAGCCTCTTCATAGCCTCAGCACCCGTATTATCTCCAGTATTAGATCAGATAGACAGCAGTGTGAGCAGCCTCTTCATGATCTCAACACCCCTGGTATTTCCAGTATTAGATGAGGTAGACAGGATGCACAGCAGTGTGAGCAGCCTCTTCATGGCCTCAGCACCCCTATTATCTCCAGTATTGGATCAAATAGACAGGATGGATAGAAGTGTGAGCAGCCTCTTCATAGCTTCAGTACCCATGTTATCTCCAGTATTGGATCAGATAGACAGGATTGACAGCAGTGTGAGCAGCCTCTTCATAGCCTCAGTACCCCTCTTATCTCCAGTATTAGAAAAGATAGACAGGATGGATAGTATTGTGAGCAGCCTCTCCATAGCCTCAACACCCTTGGTACTTCCAGTATTAGATCAAAAAGACAGGGTGGGCAGCAGTGTGAGCAGCCTCTCCATAGTCTGAGCTCCCGTTATCTCCTGTATTAGATCAGAAAGACAGGGTGGGCAGCAGAGTGAGCAGCCTCTCCATAGCTTCAGCACCCATGTTATCTCCAGTATTAGATCAGATAGACAGGATGGACAGCAGTGTGAGCAGCCTCCTCATAACCTCAGTACCCATGTTACCTTCAGTAGTAGATTCCATAGACAGGATGGACAGCACTGTGAGCAGATTCTCCATAGCCTCAGCACCCCTCTTATCTCCAGAATGGGAACAGACAGACAGGATTCACAGCATTGCGAGCAGCCTCTCCATAGCCTCATTACCCTTGGAATCTTCAGTATTAGGTCAAAAAGACAGGGTGGGCATCAGTGTGAGCAGCCACTCTATAGCCTGAGCACCCCTGTTATCTCCTGTATTAGATCAGATAGACAGGATGGACAGCAGTGTGAGCATCCTCTTCATAACCTCAGCACCACTGCTATCTCCAGTATTAGGCTGCCCAGAAGCACAAACATGTTCTTCATCATAGAGACAGAGAGAGACAGACTGTTTGAGCTTCGGGGTGGCCTGTGGGCAAATCCTTCCTTGGTTTCTCTGGCTTAAAGCAGGAAGATAAGACCCTGCCTACAGTCCCGCCCCGGAGCACGAGCATATCATTAACTGAAAACTTCTAACACTGATTACACAAAAATCACAAGATGGATTTCTTTAACCCAAGTATCATTTTAATCAGTTTAACACTGCCAACATGACAATTCCTGTAGTTTATCTAGCAAAATCCTTCTGACAGGTTCGCTTAAAGGCTGCAAGTGTATTATCAGGTATTATGAGTTAAATGTATACTGTCACATACTTGGTGACGTGTAAGTTTCTGCTTCAATCTTTTGTAAATAAGCATCTATAGTTGCAATGATTCCTTATATCCTTAATTCTAGCATTGAGATTGCAAATAGTTAATTGTGACTGTAGTCAGCACATCCTAGTGTATGTACACAGTGGGGAAAAAAGTATTTAGTCAGCCTCCAATTGTGAAAGTTCTCCCACTTAAAAAGATGAGAGAGGCCTGTAATTGACATCAAAGGTAGACTACAACTATGAGAGACAAAATGAGAAAACAAATCCAGAAAATCACCTTGTCTCATTTGCCAAGATTTATTTTGCAAATTATGGTGGAAAATAAGTACAGTCATGGCCAAAAGTTTTGAGAATGACACAAATATTAATTTTTACAAAGTCTACTGCTTCATTTATTCTAATGGCAATTTGCATATACTCCAGAATGTTATAAAGAGTGATCAGCTTAACAGCAATTAGTTGCAAAGTCAATATTTGCCTAGAAAATTAACTTTATCCCCCAAAACACATTTCAACATTATTGCAGCCCTGCCTTAAAAGGACCAGCTAACATCGTTTCAGTGATTGCTCCATTAACACAGGTGTGGGTGTTGATGAGGACAGGGCTGGAGATCAATCTGTCATGATTAAGTAAGAATGACACCACTGGACACTTTAAAAGGAGGCTGGTGCTTGGCATCATTGTTTCTCTTCTGTTAACCATGGTTATCTCTAAAGAAACACGTGCAGTCATCATTGCACTGCACAAAAATGGCCTAACAGGGAAGAGTATCGCAGCTAGAAAGATTGCACCTCAGTCAACAATCTATCGCATCATCAAGAACTTCAAGGAGAGAGAGGTTCCCTTGTTGCCAAAAAGGCTCCAGGGCACCCAAGAAAGACCAGCAAGCGCCAGGACCGTCTCTTAAAAGTGTTTCCGCTGCGGGATCGGGCTACCAGCAGTGCAGAGCTTGCTCAGGAATGGCAGCAGGCAGGTGTGAGTGCATCTGCAAGCACTGTGAGGCGGAGACTCTTGGAGCAAGGCCTGGTCTCAAGGAGGGCAGCAAAGAAGCCACTTCTCTCCAGAAAAAATATCATGGACAGACTGATATTCTGCAAGAGGTACAGGGAGTGGACTGCTGAGGACTGGGGTAAAGTCATTTTCTCTGATGAATCCCCTTTTCGATTGTTTGGACATCTGGAAAACGGCTTATTCGGAGAAGACCTGGTGAGCGCTACCACCAGTCTTGTCTCATGCCAACTGTCAAGCATCCTGAAACCATTCATGTGTGGGGTTGCTTCTCAGCCAAGGGAATGGGCTCTCTCTGTCTTGCCTAAAAACACAGCCATGAATAAAGAATGGTACCAGAATGTCCTCCAAGAGCAACTTCTCCCAACTGTCCAAGAGCAGTTTGGCTATCAACAATGCCTTTTTCAAAATGATGGCGCACCTTGCCATAAAGCAAAGGTGATAACTAAATGGCTCAGGGAACAAAACATAGAGATTTTGGGACTATGGCCTGGAAACTCCCCAGATCTTAATCCCATTGAGAACTTGTGGTCAATCATCAAGAGATGGGTGGACAAACAAAAACCTTCAAATTCAGACAAAATAAAAGCATTGATTTTGCAAGAATGGACTGCTATCAATCAGGATTTGATCCAGAAGTTGATTGAGAGCATGCCAGGGAGAATTGCTGAGGCCCTGAAGAAGAAGGGTCAACACTGCAAATATTGACTTGCTGCATTAACTCATTCTAACTGTCAATATAACCTTTTGTTACTCATAATATGATTGCAATTATATTTCTGTATGTGATAAAAACATCTGACAAACACACATAAAAACCAGAGGGCAGCAGATCATGTGAAAATATAATATTTGTGTCATTCTCAAAACTTTTGGTCATGACTGTATTTGGTCACCTATTCACATGCAAGATTTCTGTCCCTCACAGACTTCTTTAAGAGGCTCCTCTGTCCTCCGCTCATTACCTGTAGTAATGGCACCTGTTTTAACTTGTTATCAGTATAAATAACACCTGTCCACAACCTCAAACAGTCACACTTCAAACTCCATTATGGTGAAGACCAAAGAGCTTTTGAAGGGCACCAGAAGCAAAATTGTAGCCTTGCACCAGGCTGGGAAGACTGAATCTGCAATATGCAAGCAGATGGTGTGATGAAATCCACTGTGGGAGCAATAATAAGAAAATGGAAGACATACAAGACCACTAATAATCTCCCTTGATCTGGGGCTTCATGCAAGATCTCACCCTGTGGGGTCAACATGATCACAAGAACAGTGAGCAAAAATCCCAGAACCACACGGGGGGGGACCTAGTGAATGACCTGCATAGAGCTTGGACCACTGTAACAAAGGCTACCATCAGTAACGCACGCCGCCGCCAGGGACTCAGATCCTACAGTGGCAGATGTGTCACCCTGCTTAAGCCAGTACATGTCCGGGCCCCTCTGAAGTTTGCTAGAGAGCATTAGGATTATCCAGAATATTATTGGGAGAATGTCATATGATCTGATGAAACCAAAGTAGAACTGTTTGGTAAAAACAAAACTCGTCGTGTTTGGAGGAGACAGAATGCGGAGTTGCATCCAAAGAACACCATACCTACTGTGATGCATGGGGGTGGCAACATCATGCTTTGGGGCTGATCCTGCCAGTGTCTCAACTCCATAGAAAACCTTTGAAGGATTGGAAAGTCCATGTTGCCCAGTGACAGGCCCAAAACATCATTGCTCTAGAGGAGGTCTGCATGGAGGAATGGGCCAACATACCACCAACAGTGTGTGCCAACCTTGTGAAAACTTACAGAAAATGTTTGGCCTCTGTCATTGCCAACAAAGGATATATAACAAAATATTGAGATGAACTTTTGCTAATGACCAAATACTTATTTTCCACCATAATTTGCAAAATAAATCTTGCCAAATCAGACGTGATTTTCTGGATTTGTTTTCTCATTTTGATTCTAATAGTTGTCGTCTACCTATGATGCCAATTACAGGCCTCTCATCTTTTTAAGTGGGAGAACTTGCACAATTGATGGCTGACAAAATACTTTTTTCCCCACTGTATTACTTATCTTATTTTCATAGTCTATACAAGGTCTCCAACATGGTTGATATTGCTATATTAATATATGATTTGCTGCACTCCATATAGTGACATTGAATAATTAGCCAAATTTTCTTCATGCTGCCTAGTTTTATGATGCATTTACCATTGGAGACAAGTGCAATCTTTGTTATAATAATGACAAGTTTAACTTTCATGTTTACAACAGTATGTCATCTTCTTGCATGAACATTTTGTTGTTTATCTGGTGTTCCATGTCCATTGTTCTGCCTTCTTCCACGTATGACGCTGTGTGGATTCCAGCATACAGCTAAACCCTTCATCCACTCCCAGTAAAAAGACTGTATGGGTGTTTAAGTCTATGTTTATTGAGATGATAATGAACTTAGTAACGGAGAACAACAATGGTAGATGATAACGGATGATATATTGGATGATATCAGATGATATTGTGGATGAGATCGGATGATATAGTGGATAGATCAGATGATATAGTAGTGGATGATATCGGGTAAAAACTACAAAGAAATAGACATTACAGTATACTGTATCAGTACTGGCAGATAACAAGACAGTAGTAGTAATACAGGGTGCTATTACATCAGTAACAAGAGTATTACAGAGGTTGCACAATACAACACATAATGCAGTTAAGAGGGATATCTAAGCAAAATTAGGCTGCAGCATGGCACAACCCTAAATAGAGATGAATCTATCTACATGCAGTGTGAAGAGCATTACAACTAGCTACAAAATACATTGCACCATATACCTTTCTCCTAAGACACTGCACCGTGGCTGCATGATGGATAGCTTACACTGATACATTGTACAAACACATAACTGTATTAAACCCTCACCGGAATCTGCTTGACAGAAGCAGTGATTTGCAGGGAGCAGGGCACGTGTGTGTAACTCAGAGATCCGGGAGAAAATGGCAACAACTTCTCTAACCCTGGGAAACTGAAGGGGCGGTTCTAAACAGAGCAAGATGTTAAAGGGAAAAAATCCTAAATCCAGTAACAGGAAAAAAGAACAACTATGACATCTAATGGTCATAGCTGGTACAGCACTTATGAAATTACTTGCTGCACATAAATGGGCAGAACATCCATTATTGAGACAAACGAAATATGAGTGCATACTGAGTAACATGGGCAGTTAATCATATTTCTATTGTTTTATGGGTGCTTAATGGCATCAATGATGTGACACCCAGAGATTTTCCTCCAGGGTACTAAGTGCTGTGAGTTGTTAACAGATAATTTACACAATGGGCTGGGTTTTTGTGGACAACCATAGACTGGGTGTGAGGTTGACCACCTTATTTACACCCCAGGGATTGGTCTGGGGATTAAATAACTGGACTCCAGAGGTAGTCTTGGTTCAGCAGGGCAGGAGAGAGGATCTCCAATGGTTTGTTTCCTGAGGAGGAAATACTGAACCTGTGTTGCTCCAGAGTGGGCAGCTTCCCGTAAATGTATGAACTGTGTTACAGCATTTTATTTTATTTTTTGTTGTTCTCCTGCTTTGCCTGAAGGGCTGTGTTTACTTTTCTCTTCATATTGGTTTATGCCATCTATATAATAAACCAACAAAAGATTCAAAGAGACAGTGTTCCTGTTTTCTACTTCCATGTACTGCTGAGTGAGTTGAACTACCATAAGAGATATATATACAGTTGTGCTCCAAAGTTTCCTGGCCTTTTTTCAGAGAATATGAATGACAACACCAAAATTTTTTTCTCCACTCAAGGTTAATGTTTGGAGGTGGATCGACGGAGGTGAATCGCTGATGCTTTGGGGATGTTTGAGCTACAAAGGCACAGGAAACTTGGTCAAAGTTGAATTAAAGATGAATGCAGCACGTTGTCAGCAAATACTGGAGGCAAATTTGTAATTATCAGCCCGGAAGCTGCGCATGGGACAAACTTGGACGTTCCAACATGTCAACAATCCATAACACAAGGCCTTGTCGACCTGTCATTGGCTACAGCAGAACAAAGCGAAGGTTCTGCAGTGGCCATCTCAATCCCCTGACCTCAATATCATTGAGCCACTCTGGGAAGATCTCAAGTGCGCAGTTGATGCTAGACAGTCCAGGAATTTACAGGAACTGGAGGCTTTTTGCCAAGAAGAATGGACAGCTTTACCATCTGAGAAAATAAAGAACCTCATCCACAACTACCACAAAAGACTTCAAGCTGTCATTGATGTTAGGGGGGGCAATACATGGTATTAAGATATGGGGTATGTTAACTTTTGATTAGGGTCATTTGGATGTTTTGGGTTGGCATTATGATTTAAAAAGAGAAAACACAGTAGTTTGACAACAAATGGCTTCATCCAACTGTAAGGGGGTGAAGGGGAAGAAGAGCCAGAAGGGGGTTACCTCTCCTGCTCCATGTCCGGAACCACATAGCCGGGCTGCAGGGTTGCCGGGGGGAAGACTTACTGACTTGGACCGACTGCACCATGTGACTGTAAGGGGCAGTGAGGGAAGAGAAGGGACGGTGGACCGGAAGCTGTGCAGGCTGACGGCGCGAAAGCAAAGCGCGCCAGAGGCAGATCAGCGCACATCATGTAAAAAGCAGGCCGCAGCACCGCACTCCAGGAGAGAGAGAACTCCCTGTCAGAGGACTGGGGCTGAAGGACGAGATATAGAAAGCGCTGTCTGTGAGTACGTGGACTCGGTAACCCCTGTGACCAGAGGAGGCTTTCCCCCTGACAGCGCAGAGACAGTGACCCGTGCTCGCAGCCCCGGTGACCGCGGTGACAGGCCAGAGTCCCTGAGTGTGGCAGAGAGACTTTTCAGTGTTTGTGCATCGTACCTGCAGAGAGACATAGAGCAGGGGAAACTCAGGTTCACAGTGTCTCCCTGCTTCCTGCTTTAACCCCGGAGTTCCTGGTTTCAAAGAGAGGAGAGACTACAGAGACTTCAAGTGCCGCTGTTGACGGTGCCAACATTGGAGAAAGAGACCCTGCAATCAAGACTTCACTGGACTAATAATTTACAAGAATTCCCGTTTAATCATTTCTACTCTGCTTAACTGTTTCATAGCTTTACCTAGCCTTTTGTGTACCGTTTTACCGTTTACCCTGTCACTTTTAACCCCCACTGCTTCTCCCTGGTGGAGAGTCTATCCCCTGTAAATAAACCCTTTAACTCTTGATCTGTCTCTGATCCGTGGTGACATGATCAGTACCTGCAGATTATTACACAACCATTAACCATGAGTGGAAAAAAGTTTTGGTGTTGTCATTCATATTCTCTGAAAAAAGGCCAAGAAAGCAAAAACTCTGCCAGGGTATGTAAACTTTTGAGCACAACTGTGTGTGTATGTATATATATATATATATATATAAACAATGCTGCCAGCATCACTGCAAGGCATCCCATCTCCCATCTTACTCAGCACTCCGGGCCATGCTGTGATTTCGGTCCTCTGCTGGCTGCATGTTCTGGGCCTCATGTTCTTGCTTGCTACATACTTCCTGGCTGTTTGCTTAGGGCGGCGGCCCCAGCACTTCCTGGTTCTTATAGAGACAATGTGCACCTTCCTAAGGTGTCCCCAGCCAATTGCCAAGAGGCCTCAGGTACTTAAGGCATCCCCATCCATAGAAGGATGCCTGAGCAACTATTTCTCTCAGTCAGTGTATTGCTACTGAGGTGCCAGGTCCTGTCCTGTTTCCGCTTTCTCTGGGGGCTGCATACCCAGACCTGTTTCTGTGCTTTGAGTGTCTTTTTTCCTGCCTTCCTGAGGGCCTCATACTCAGTCTTGTATCCTAGATCCTGTCTCCCTGTTGTGTGTATCCTTGTGTTTACTCTGTCTGCTTTGCTCTCACTCCACACCTTGCAGTTCTGCTTTGCTCTTGCTTTGCACCTTGTGGTTCTGCTTTGCTCTCGCTTGGCACCTTGCAGTTCTGCTTTGCTCTCGCTCTGCACCTTGCGGTTCTGCTCTTGCTCCACAATCCTGTGGTTCTGCTCTTGCTCTGCAATCCTGTGGTTCTGCTCTTGCTCTGCAATCCTGTGGTTCTGCTCTTGCTCCGCAATCCTGCAGTTCTGCTGTTGCTCCGCAATCCTGTGGTTCTGCTCCTTGCTCCGCAATCTTGCAATCCTGCTCTGCTTCTGTTCCGCATCCTGTGGGTCTTTATTCTTCCTATCTGAACTGTTTCTTAAACAGTTCCTGCCCCTCCTGTCTGGACTATTTCCAAACAGTTCCTGTCCCTTCGGTCTGAACTGTTTCCTAACAGTTCCTGTCCCTCCTGTCTGAACTGGCTCCTACCTTTTCCCACACACTATTTGTACCTGTCTGTGTACCTGTCCTTCTCAAATCAGTCCTAGCTCCTACAGTCTGAACAGGTCTCTAACTGTCCCCATATACCCTCCAGCCTGAAAAGGTCCCTACCTGTTTCCATATATTACTTATACCTGCCCGTGTTCCTGTCCCTACCGAGTAAGTATCTTGCCCGCCTGTCCTGAAAGAGTGTCAGCCTGTCCTGCCAGAGTGCCAGCCGTGCCCGCCTGCTAGTGTCTCAGCTGTGCCCACCTGCCAGTGTCTCAGATGTGCCTGCCTGTCTGCCAGTCAAGCCAATTTCCCGCTCCTGTCTTAGCGTTCCACCCCCCCAGTAGGATCAGCATCCACAGCCAGACACCACCTTGGAGTGGTACCGGCAGCTACCTGCCACACAAGCCTGACCTCCCCATCAGAGGCTCCAGTGAACACCAAGGTAGCTGCTTAGTCATACCCCTTTTAGGATAGTCTGGTTTGTTGCACCATGGGGCCACACCTCCACACTCGTGCCAACCTGTCAGGGTGCGAGCGTAACTATATATATATATATATATATATATATATATATATACAGCTCTGGCAAAATTTAAGAGACCACTTTCAAATGTTCAGCTTTTCTGATTTTTCTCTTTATAGGTATATTATTGAGTAAAATGTAAATTGTTATTTTAGTCTATAAACTTCTGACAACATGTCCCTGAATTTCCAAGCAATAAATTTTGTATTTTTTTTCTGACAAAGAAAAATGGTCAAAATTAAAAAAAAAAATCAGTGTTTTCAGACCTCAAATAATGCAAAGAAAACAAGTTCATAATAATTTAGTAACAATAATATGAATGATTTATCTCAGGAAGAGTTCAGAAATCAATATTTTGTGGAATAACCATGATTTTTAAAAACAGCTTTCATGCGTCTTGGCAAGCTTTCCACCAGTCTTTCACACTGCTTCTGGCTCAGAAATGTAAGCAGTTCTTCTTTGTTTGATGGATTGTGGCTATCCATCATCCTCTTGATTACATTCCAGAGGTTTTCAATGGGGTTCAGACCTGGAGAATGTGCTGCCTATGACATGGTTTTGATGTGGTGGTCTCTTAATTTTTTCCAGAGTGTGTGTGTGTGTGTGTGTGTGTGTGTGTGTGTGTGTGTGTGTGTGACTGCACAGTCCAGTAACTGACCATTGTCAATGCACATAGTTCTTTCCCCAGGGGGGCATTTATGTACATGTAATCTAAGTACATGTATCAAAGTACGCTGGCAGTTATAACATGGCTGAATCTAACACGCATCTCTATTCTCTTCATACAGGTATTTAACTATTTCCAGCAACTTCACTGAATCTTGCATGTGTCCAACCTCTATCATTCATCTTTGCAGCATATATAATGGTATTTAACTATTTCCAGCAACTTCACTGAATCCTGCATGTGTCCAACCTCTATCATTCATCTTTGCAGCATATATAATGGTATTTAACTATTTCCAGCAACTTCACTGAATCCTGCATGTGTCCAACCTCTATCATTCATCTTTGCAGCATATATAATGGTATTTAACTATTTCCAGCAACTTCACTGAATCCTGCATGTGTCCAACCTCTATCATTCATCTTTGCAGCATATATACTGTTATATAGTTATTTCAACTCACCCTGCTTGTCCCCTTATGCTATTGAGGTCAAGTAACTTTTCAAAGTGGTGTTTATGATCCATGTAGGCCTGGACACTTGTTTATCTGCTAAATACATTTATTGTGTCCTGCTGTCCTAACTTAGTTTGATTGATTGCTAACGAGTAAGGAGAGAAAAAAAAAAAGGAAGATCTTAGAAGTGGCCTTCTATAAATTCAGAGCTAGCCTGAGGAAGGCATTTATGCAGGGGGGCATTTATGTACATGTAATATAAGTACATGTATCAAAGTACGCTGGCAGTTATAACATGGCAGTTGGGCAGGAGACAGGTAAGACAAATAAATAAATCTATTCCCTGTACATTTGGGCAACCCCAAATATTTACCATATGCATTTGTCTAATTTATATCCTGGCTGCTGCATTTACACACATCCACCGCCCTGGTATTAACTTTCTACACTCCATCCATATTGGCCCCTCACTCCTTTCCTCTCCTATGTATAGCACTCACGCTCTTTTCACATTGCTACACAGCACAGATCCATTCAGTCCCACCATTCAACATCAGAGACGCTCTCACAAATCACTTAACCATCTGCTCACTCTTTCTATCCTTCTTCTCCTAGTCGCAGGAGACATTGCTCCCAATCCTGGTCCCCCATGTTATAGAAAGTCAAACCCCCCAACTGCTACACTCAGAAACCCTTCTAATCTTATCAATATTCCCTGCCTGCCATCTGTCTCTCTTAATTGTGCCCTTTGGAATTATCGCTCAGTGTGTAACAAACTCTCCTTCATTCATGACTTTTTTCCTTTCTAATTCTCTTAACCTTTTGGCTCTTACTGAAACCTGGATCCAGCAGTCAGACACTACCGCTGCTGCTGCTCTTTCATATGGTGGACTACACTTCTCTCATACCCCAAGATTAGACAATAGAGCAGGTGGAGGCGTTGGTCTGCTCCTATCATCAAAATGTACCTTTCAGGTTATCCCTCAAGTACCCTCACTTGTCTTCCCTTCTTTTGAGGTCCATGCTGTCAGACTCTACACCCCCTTCTCCATGCGAGTGGAGGTGGTATATCTTCCTCCCGGCCCCTCCCATCAGTTCCTGGATCATTTTGCCACTTGGCTTCCACATTTTCACTCCTGTGACATCCCTACCCTCATCATGGGCGATTTCAACATCCCCATTGCTCTTCCCCTCTCCCCATCTGCTACTCACCTTTTATCTCTAACATCCTCATTTGGCCTTTTGCAGCTTACTAATTCTCCAACGCATGAAGACGGAAACTCCCTCGACTTGGTCTTCTCTCGGCTTTGTGCAGTGGATGATTTTGCAATATCCCCTCTCCCGCTCTCTGACCACAACCTTCTTTCATTCTCTATGAAGAACTGCCAGGCTGCTCAGGTCAACCCCACTGTCCATATTTATAGAAACATACAGGCCATTAACACCCAGAAACTTAAGAAGAACTTGCAGTCTTCATTGGCCCCTATCTCCTCCCTCTCATGTCATGATTCTGCATTGAAGCATTACAATGAAACACTTCAAAGTGCCCTGGATGAATTTGCTTCTCCTATACATAGAAGACTGTTATGATTGAGTCACCGAGGAGGAAAAAACAAAACACAAGCTCAGCCCAGAATATCAGAGAGGTTGGAAACTAGCGGATTGCAGACCCCTAATCCTATGACACAACTAGCAGTAGCCGTGGAGTGTTCCTATGGTGATCCTAGACACCTCGTCACAGCCGGAGATCTAAATAAGCCTAAAGAGAGAAAATAAAAAACTGACTGCCCCAGAGCAGACCCCAAAGCAATAGGCAGCCCCCAACATGTAATGACAGTGAAACAAGATGAAACCACTAACACAGATAGAAAGATGGGGCCCAAGCTAACTAAAAAGGACAGGACAGAAAAGCTGCTGTCTGCAATCCGAGAAAACCCTGCTAAAAATATTACCAAGACAACTAATAAGCAAAAAGGACCCTGAAGTCACTAGACTTCAAACCCTATATCAGCACTCAGAATATTCTGAAAGCAGAGCAAAAGAGAACACTGATTAAGGAATAAGAATCCAGCACACCCCCATCCGGGGATGGCTGAACTCAAAAAAACAAGGTAAACAAAACCAAAACTAATAAGTTCAATAGCAGAGCAAAAACTTATCTTTGGGAAGCAGGAATCAGACTGGTCTCCAAGAATCCAGCAGAGAAATCACCAGCCACTCAGAAGGGTGTCGGCTGCCTTATATCCAGTCTGAAGTTCCTGTTACCCAGTCACAATCCACCTGATCAGGTGTTTGGTTTCTTTCATCCAAATCAGCCTCACTACCTTCCTTCACCAGAAGAGGGAGATCCTCGGACAGAAAAGGTGAATGAACAGATGAGCTCACAACAGAAGACCACAACACAGACAGTGACAACCCTGGCACACACTGCAAACACGTTTCCTGCAGCGGTGCTCCAGGTGCGCCGAACGTCTGTGGAGAAAATCCAACCTACCCGAAGATTTCATCCATTATAAGTTTATGCTTCGAACATACAACACTGCCCTTCACCTCTGAAAACAAACCTATTTCAACACCCTCATTACTTCACTGTCCAAAAACCCTAAACGTCTCTTTGACACTTTTCATTCTCTATTCAACCTAAGAGTACAGGCCCCAACCACAGAGCTTCGAGCTGGCGATCTGGCCAATTACTTCAAAGAAAAAATTGACCAGATCCGACAGGAAATTATCTCCCAATCCCCTCATACCATGCACTGTCCTCCTGTCATGATCTGAGTTTGATCTGACAGAGTTAATGTATATAGTAAACTTTTTTTTCCTTGGCTGTGTGCCAAAGGGAGTTTTTGCCCCCCGGTGGCCAATAGGGTCATTTTACGTGGTGTCGTTTGGTCTATGTTACCCCAGTGGTGGTTAGTGGTATTACACTTTAGTTAAAGTGCACATGATTAATACAGGTGTGATGCTCTATAAAAGAGTTCATGTGTGTTTAATTATGGTTGGTAATAGTTGTTCTTTTGCAATAAACCTTGGTGGAGGAAGGAACTGGAGAGAGTTCTTTACACTGTTGTGGAAGGAGTCACAGAAGGGATTTCCTTGCTGCTCTGTCAGAGCTTGGTGGCAGCTATTCAGGTGGAAGGCTCCATTCGGTTGCTGGACTCTGTGCTGGAGCATTAGCACAGAGAGAGCTAAGTGTTTCTTTATCCCTGTTTGTGACTTTCCTTATGTGTGTTCTAGTACAGTGGTGGGATTAGTTTCCGCACCGACCAATTCCCTAGTGAGGGACTAGGTGCAGGGCGAGTCAGGGTTTCTAGGTTCCCAATTGGCGCCCGGTGCGGAACCGGCATAGGGACCATTGAGGAGTGCAGGGTCACTGGCTCAGGGGAGTGCAGGAGGTCTCCACGTCCCCATTCCCTAGTGCAGGGCCCACCACTGTAATTGTTCCCTGGTGTTTACCCTTATTATTTAAATTCGCCAGCTGGAGGCAGTGTATCCGGCTGCACGTCCCATTATTATTTAAATTTGCCTGGCTGGAGGCGGTGTATCCAGGGTCACGTGTGCCATAAATTCGCCCTGCTGGAGGCGCTGTGTCCAGTCACACGTTAATCGTTACACTATCACCAACCATAAAACTTATTTTTCTGCTGAGCCATGGACCTAATGCAAACCTTTACCCAGGTACTGCAGACCTTTACTGAAGAGATTATGGGGCTGCGCGGTGAGATGGTGCAGCAACTGCAGCTGTTGGTGGGCTTTGGAGGTTTGATTCAGGCACAGGCTCAGCCAGAACCCAAGATATTTCTCCCGGACCAGTTTTCTGGAGGGAGAGATCAATTCTTGGTATTTCAGCAAGCCTGCAAATTATATTTCAGGCTGCACCCTCGTTCATCAGGGAGTCAAGAGCAACGGGTGGGAATCATTATGTCCCTTCTGAAGGGGGATCCCCAATCCTGGGCCTTCTCCCTGCCGGACGATTCACCATCTTTAGAGTCCGTGGACGAGTTTTTTGCGGCTTTGGTGTTTGTGTATGGGGATCCTTATGGCGTCTCTCTGGCGAAATCCCGACTCTGTAGGTGTAAACAGGGAGCCCGGGTTGCTGAGGAGTACTGCTCAGAGTTTAGGAGGTGGGCCACTGACACTCAGTGGAATGACCCTGCGCTTAGGAGTCAATTTGTGCAGGGTCTGTCTCCAAAGTTGCAGGACACTCTGGTGCAGTACGCCGCCCCCGGGTCGCTGGAGGCCACCATGTCCCTTGCCATCCGGGTGGATAGGTGCCTTAGGGAAATACATACACAAAATGTGCCCCCTGTAGTCCTCTCCAGGGGGGAGGACCCACCAGTGAGGTTGGTGGAACCCAAGCAGCCTGGTGTTGTTGGTACAAAAATGGGGTTGCCTGCGGTTCGCCGTGGTGGTGGGGTATGCTTTTCCTGTGGGATGCAGGGCCATTTCATGGGAGCCTGCCCAGCCCGTGCCAAGTCTCCGGATGAACCTATGCAAGTAGGAGGTGTTGGGTTGTGTTCAGGCCTGCCTACGGTTCAGGGAGCGGTGTCGGCATGTTTTTTCTGTGGGCAGACTGGTCATGTCCTTAAGGCTTGCCCATTGTGCGCCAAATTATCTGTAACATAGTAACATAGTAACATAGTAATTAAGGTTGAAGGGAGACTTTAAGTCCATCTAGTTCAACCCATATCCTATCCTAACTTGCCTTAACATGTTGATCCAGAGGAAGGCAAAAAAAACCCATGTGGCAAACAGTAAGCTTCACATTGGGGAAAAAAATTCCTTCCAGACTCCACATACGGCAATCAGACTAGCTCCCTGGATCAACGCAACACTAAGGAAGCTAGTGTAATATTATACTTTTCAAGAAAGGCATCCAGTCCCCTCTTAAATTTTAGTAGGGAATCACTCATTACAACATCATATGGCAGAGAGTTCCATAGTCTCACTGCTCTTACAGTAAAGAATCCGCGTCTGTGAGTATGCTTAAACCTTCTTTCCTCCAGACGTAGATGATGCCCCCTTGTCCCTGTCACAGGACTAAGAGTAAAAAGATCATTAGAAAGGTCTTGGTATTGTCCCCGCATATATTTATACATTGTAATAAGATCACCCCTAAGCCTTCGATTCTCCAAACTAAATAACCCCAAGTGTAATAACCTGTCTTGGTAGTGCAGACCCCCCAGTTCCCTAATAACCTTGGTCGCTCTTCTCTGCACCCGCTCCGGTTCAGCTATGTCTTTCGTATACACCGGAGACCAGAACTGTACACAGTATTCTAAGTGTGGTCGCACTAGTGACTTATATAGAGGTAAAATTATGTTCTCCTCCTGAGCATCTATGCCTCTTTTAATGCATCCCATTATTTTATTTGCCTTTGCAGCAGCTGCCTGACACTGGCCACTAAATATGAGTTTGTCGTCCACCCATACACCCAGGTCTTTTTCAGTGACAGTTTTGCCCTGTGTTTTACAATTAAGCACATAATTATACATCTTGTTCGTTCTACCCAAGTGGATGACCTTAGATTTATCCCCATTAAAGCTCATTTGCCATTTATCAGCCCAAGCTTCTAGTTTACATAAATCCTCCTGTAATATAAAATTGTCCTCCTCTGTATTGATTACCCTGCAGAGTTTAGTGTCATCTGCAAATATTGAAATTCTACTCTCTATGCCCCCTACAAGGTCATTAATAAATATGTTAAAAAGAAGCGGGCCCAAAACTGACCCCTGTGGTACCCCACTGCTAACCGTGACCCAGTCCGAGTGTGCTCCATTAATAACCACCCTTTGTTTCCTATCCCTGAGCCAGCTCTTAACTCACCTACACATATTTTCCCCTATCCCCATTGTTCTCATTTTATGTATCAACCTTTTGTGTGGCACCGTATCAAAAGCTTTTGAAAAGTCCATGTACACCACGTCCACTGCATTCCCTTGGTCCAGTCCGGAACTTACCTCTTCATAAAAGCTTATCAGATTAGTCTGACAGGAACGGTCCCTTGTAAACCCATGTTGATATTGGGTCATAAGTTTATTCTTCTCCAGATACTCCAGTATAGTATCTCAGTATAGTCATCTCACAAGCCACATACCCCTGGTCATTTGGAGGGAGACGACCAGGGAGTGTACATTTCCTCCATTTTGCCCTCCCAAGGTATCATGTCAGCAGAAGTGTTGGCTGGCGGGGTACTGGAGGTGGTACCGGTGCTTGTGGACAGCGGAGCAGGAGTCAGTCTGGTGGATGCTCGCTTTGTCCAGACTCGTGGCCTGAAGTGTAGGATGCTGGCCAAACCTATAAGCGTCCAGGCCATTAACTCTGTTCCACTGAGCCAGTGGAGCCTTACCCAAGTTGTAGAAAACATCCATCTGCGTATAGGACATCATGAGGAGTCCTTGTCATGCTACGTCTTGGAGGGAATGTCAGTACCTATCGTTTTAGGCTTCCCTTGGCTGAAAAAACACAACCCGGTGATAGATTGGCGAGCGAGGGAAGTAGTCAGCTGGGGGCAGTCGTGTGAGGGCTGCTGCCTAGGGACTACTGTCTCTGCCGTCTCTTCAACGGACCCCTTCCTCTCCAGTGAGAGCAGCGGATGTGCTGCCGAAGAGTAGGGGCAAGTCTCAGCCCTCGCCGCTTGCCAACCCTGTGAGGCGCAGACCTCATGGTAGAAAGGGTTGGAGGGTGGTGTACCCCATGGTGAAGTTCGGGGGTGTGAGTGTAGTGACACAGGGGGACGCCTCTGTCGTCAATTCCAGAAAGAGTTCTCCAAGTCGTGACAAACGAACGAGTGGCAATAAAGGTCCAGACCTGTGTGTGAACGAGTATGTATGGGTGGCCACCAAAAAACATCCAGTGGAAGTGTGTTGTGGAGTCTTAGGCTACTTTCACACTAGCGTCGGTACGGGCCCGTTGCAATGCGTCGGGCCGACGTACGTTGTGAAAGATTTGCACAACGGGGGAGGCAGATGCCGTTTTTCAACGCATCCGCTGCCCCATTGTAATGTCCAGGGAGGAGGGGGCGGAGTTTCAGCCACGCATGCGCGGTCGAAAATGGCGGACACGACGCACAAAAAAACATTACATGTAAAGTTTTTTGGTGCGTCGCGGCCGCCAAAACACGACGCATCCGTCGCACGATGGATGCGACATGTGGCCATAATAAATCTTTGGAGGTCCGAATTAAGGATTTTATAACTTGTGACACCAAGGGGGTAATCTATGGGATCACATGCCCCTGTGGAAAATTATATATCTGTAGCACTATACGCCCATTACATATAAGAATAGGGGAACATTTGCGTAATATTGGGAATAAATTCACTGGCCATCCTCTTTCAAACCATTTTCTAATCCATCATGGAGGCTCCATTAAAGACATCAAAATAACCGGCATCAAAGTGGTTAAAAGGAGCTGGAGGAGAGGGAACTTCAAAAGAAGAGAGTAAATGGATTTTTGAGATGGACACATTAATTTCTAATGGTCTGAACAGCGAAATCGAGCTTTTTGCTTTTAATGTTTAAATCCAGGCATTTAACGATGCAGGGTACAAAAGTGCTGCTTATGCTCTATGGAACATCCCTGAAGAAGGAATCAGCCGATTCCGAAACGCGTTTGACAGTTTTGTGAGCTTCTTCGCTTTCCATAGCCAGTAATGTGAGCAATCACGTGACCGTAACGTCACGCAATGTCCTGCAGCTCCTCTGCACCTTGCCGGCTACAGCCTGTGTGCGGCACCTCTACTGCTTACTAGCCGAGGCTGTTACACCGCAGGCAGGACGTCTGTCTCCGGCGGGACAGCGTCCAATACCCTGAGCATCAACACTGCCTTCTTGGAACTGGTGTTCAAACCTACGGAGCCTCAACAGGATAATACTATTTTTTAGTTAGACTTCATTCACCACAGGACCTGTTCTGGGAAGTATTTCATCGTATGTGCACTTCAGCTCTAGTTTCAAGGTAATTCATCATTCTCCAGATTTACTTTGCAAATATTCTGGAGAAATGTTATATATTTTTTTTTATATATTTTATTATTTTTTTTGCCTGTATAATAATCCGTCAATTGGAATTCGCTCCATCATTGGGCGTTCGATCAATCCATACCGATTAGCCAAGGGGGCGGTTCTTCACCTTTCTTTGTGTCGGAGTTCCCCCCTCTTTTCTTTTTTTGTGTTTGAGTTCACCTCATATACAGATTTTACTCTAAGCGCAAATATTAAATACATATTTTCTAGTTTAATATTGCATTTGGACTAATCTGGTGGTATTGTCCTAATATTTTGCTGCTGAGTTGTCTGTTAGCGCTAGCTGGTCTTTCAAATGTAAATAGAAAATATAACTTTTGTTTCTATAAGAAAGTTGTATATTTGTGTTTTGCTTATGTCAGTTGTGTACTAGGTGCTATAATAGCACCTTCTTCTGATACTAACAGCGCAGGCCGATGAAGAACTGAAGTAAGAAAAATGACTAGAGTCCCCTAAGCAAATTATTCAGCTAATGGTTTACTCTTTGCTATAGCCCAACCTGTCTGATATTCATGCAGGGGTGGGAGAAGGATGGAGGAAATAATATGGAGCAGGGATATTCCTCTTGCACGTAAGGATGTCTCCCTTGGACCACACTAGTCATCTATATCAGTCCCTTATTAATTTTAATAAAGTATACGTCAACTGAGCTGCTTCAATAAGGAAATTCCTTTGTGAGTGTAAATGGGCACAGTATAGAAGATTAATGCATATACTCAAAAGAGTATTTAAGAAGTTGGTATGATGGGTATTATTTATCAATTGTCTACCGAGCTTCAATTATTCTCCTACAGATGTAATATCAAATGCTGCAAATGTTTAAAGAGAACTTGTCATTGGGATTATATACTCCAAACTAATGGCATGTACTGTATGTAAAAGTGCTTTAAAGGGAACCTGCCATGTAAAAAAACACTATTGACCTGCAGATATGGGGTTAATCTGCGGAATTCTTATAGTTCTGAAGCCGCCTTGCACTTGAAATGAGAGCCCCACTGCCGAGAGAAAATTAACATTCCTCTTGGCAGCCTCCAGTTTTCAGTCATAGGGGTGGGCTGACGCAACTTCAGTCACAGCTCAGTATATAGTGAGAGACAACTGCAACCGCGCCCCCGACACTCACTGACAGTCGACTCAAGTACTGGGGGCACAGTTACAGCTGTTGCTTACTATACACTGAGTAGTGACTGAAGATGTGTCGGCCCACCCATATGACTGAAAGCCGGATGCTGCTGGGAGGAAGAAAATTCATTTCCTCCCAGCACCTGGGCTCCCAGTGCAGCCACTGTACAGCTTTAGAACGCTATCAACCTGCAGATTGATAGCGTTTATATTTTACATTACAAGTTCCCTTTGATGCTGTAAATCCTTACCTTTCTTGAATAAATTGTTTTGCTGTTTTAGAGAAATCCACAGATGAAATTGTAAACTACTGAGCTGTAAGTGTCGTGGGTGGGCATTACACTTCCAGCTCTCCTGCCTCCTGCCTATATGACTTACAGGTCAGTCATGCTTCAGTGATCTGTTAGACAGGAGGCAGGCAGTAAGCTGGACGTGTTACACCCCCCGCTCACTGCCAATACTACTCATTAGTTTACAATTACAAATATGGATTGCTCTAAGACAGTAAGGCTCTGTGCCCACGTAGCGATTTTCATGCAATGTTTTCCTGAGCAGAAACGCATGCCCTTGCCAGGGAAATCGCATGCGCTTTTTGACACACATTTTTGACGCGATTGTTAAGCGCTTTGACATGCGTTCTCCCATGCGTTTTTGCTCATATAATTGATGGTATGCTGAATCTCGGGCGATTCCGCAAAATTAATGAACATGCTGCGTTTTTTACCGCTAAGCGATTCCGCAGCGGTAAAAAACGCACCATTTTTCACAACATGTGCGTTTTCTATTAGAAATGCATGGAACGCTTATTTTAATCGCGCGTTAAAAAATGCAGCGGAAATACTTAAAAATCGCTACGTGGGCACACAGCCTAAAAAGGATTTTTCCAGGAATGGTAAGGATTTACTCAGCCTTAAAGAGCCTTTATATACACGCCATTAGCTTAGGGTATAAAATCTTGATGACAGGTTCTATCATACAATAAAAAAATAGCCATATTCAGCCGTTGTGTATTTTCGGCTAAAGTATCCCTATATTTGGTACATTTGTGTATTTTCTTAACATGTGGGACAATCCCTTTAAAGACGAGATGATAATGATAATGTTAAAAATAATGTTGATAATAATCAGCATATAGAAGCAAGGAATATAGGAAATGGAATAAGAGTGCTAATAATCTCTAGAATAAGGAATCATATTACAGATCCATATATCCAGGCTTCAATGATGGCTGTGAGAGAAGCACAGCAGTACTAGTTCTACCATACCCTTACAACAATATGGACAGCACATAGCAATATGGCCATGTCAACAGCTACTGATTAACACTTAGTGTGAACTTTAGATAAGTACAGGAAAGGTCCCAAATAAAATTCCGGCATTTATACTTCTATTTTCTTAAGTAAGAGAGATATTCAGGTAATTTCGCCAGATAGGTGGGGGTCCGCCTGCTGAGACACCCAACAATCACTGGGACAGGTTACTTTTGTCTCGTTTAAAGGCTGCACATGCTTGCTGCCTTCATTCTCTACAGGACTGCCATAGGAATAATAGTGAAGTACTCAGCCCGGCAACTGGAGCAGGCGCCAATGATGCACACTGCCGCTCCATACAAACCGGTGACAGAAGTTCCTGTTTTGGTGACTGGTGTGGGGCTCAGCATGCAGAACCTCACCAATCTAGAAGTTTCCTATGGATATGTAATAATCTTTGGTTACTAGAATCCCTCTTTAACAATGTACACTTGTCAATCATTCTGCGGTAGTGTAACTTACCAGAACATGAAGGCAGACTGCAAATCTGTATGGTTTCTGGTTTGTCACTATTACAGCTATCTATCTTATTGTCACTTGAACCACAGAGAACTTGCCTTTCTTGAGTTCCATTACCACAAGTTACTGAACACTATGGAAATAAGAGAACAAAATAAGCAAAGGTGATATTCTACATAATCTAAGAACTACAGTTCTAATACAATGCATACACAGCCCAAATGCTACCTACCAGGGGAGAAATGATCATTACACCACGCTCCAAATTATTATGCAAATGCTAAATTTCTCTGACTTTCCTAAATGAATCAGTGTAATGTTCATATCATCCACCGTGGGAGCACAAATCAAACATGATCTTTTAGTCCCCAATTTTTTTTCTTTTCCCAAGGGTAACTGGAGAAATTGGACTGCAAAAGTTGTTTTCCAAATTGTCCTGAGTACGCTGTTATCCCATATGTGGTAGAAAACTACTGTATGGACACACGTCAGGGCTTGGAAGGGAAGTAGTGATGTTTTGGAATGCAGACTTTGATGAAATGGTCTGCAGGTGTCATGACGCATTTGGAGAGCCCCTGATGTGCCTAAACAGTGGAAACCCCCCACAAGTGACCCAATTTTGGAAACTAGACCCCCCCAAGGAACTTATCTAGCTGTGTGGTGAGCACTTGGAAACCCCAAGTGCTCCACAGAAGTTTATAACTGATACCCCATATGTGGGGGTAAAACACTGTTTGGGCGCATGGCAGAGCATGGAAGGGAAGGAGCACCGTTTGACTCTTTCATCGCAGAATTGGCTGGAATTGAGATCAGATGCCATGTCGCGTTTGGAGAGCCCCTGATGTGCCTGAACAGTGGAAATACCCCCCAATTCTAACTCCAACCCTAACCCCAACACACACCTAACCCTAACTCCAACCCTAGCCCTAGTCCCAACTCTAGCCCTAGCCCTAGCCCAAACCCTAGCCCTAATGGGAAAATGGAAATAAATACTTTTTTTAATTTTATTACTTTTTCCTAACTAAGGGGGTGATTAAAGGGGGGTTTGATTTACTATTTATAGCGGGTTTTTATGTTTGGCAGCTGTCACACGCTAAAAGACGCTTTTTATTGCAAAAAATAGTTTTTGCATCACCATATTTTGAGAACTATAATTTTTCCATATTTTGACCCACAGAGTCATGTGAGGTCTTATTTTTTATTTTTATTGGTACCATTTTCGGGCACATGACTTTTTTATCGCTTTTTATTCCTATTTTTGGGACATGGAATGAAGAAAAACCAGCAATTCAGGAATTTCTTTTTTTGGGGGGGGCATTTGCACCATTCCGCATGTGGTAAAATTACGATTACAGCGATACCTCATTCATGTCATTTTTTACGTTTTGGCGCTTTTATACAATAAAAACCATTTTATATAAAAAAGAATTATTTTTGCATCGCTTTATTCTGCGAGCTATAACTTTTTTATTTTTTAGCTGACAACGCTGTATGGCAGCTCAGTTTTTGCGGGACAAGATGACATTTTCAGCGGTACCATGTTTATTTATATCCGTCTGTTTGATCGTGTGCTATTGCACCTTTTGTTCGGCAGTATGATGATAAAGCATTGTTTTTTGCCTTTTTTTTTTTAAGAGGTTCACTAAAGGCGTTAACTAGTGGGACAGTTTTATAGGGTGGGTTGTTACGGACACGGCGATACTAAATATGTGTACTTTTATTGTTTGTTTGTTTTTTATTTACAAAAAAAGAATTTTATTGGGGAATATTCTTTTTATTATTTATTTAGGAATTTTTAAAAATTATTTTTACAAGGTTTGTTTGTTTTTTTTTAATGTTATTACATTGTGCCGGGGGGGGGACATTACTATATAGTGTCAGATCGCTAATCTGACACTTTGCACTGCACTGTGTCAGATCAGCGATCTGACAGGCAGTGCAGGCAGCTTCTCAGCGCCTGCTCACAGCAGCCACTGAGAAGCCACCTCCCTGCAGGACCCGGAAGGTCCCCATGGCCATCTTGGATCTGGGGGCCTGAAGGGAGGAGTCCCTCGGAACAATGCGAGAACATCGCATTGTTCCGAGGGTCTCAGGGAAGCACGAAGAGAGCCCCCTCCCTACGTGATGCTTCCCTATGCCCCCGGAACACTGCAATCATGATTGATCAGGAGCGGGCCGTGATAATCAGCTGACACCCGGTCGCGATCAGCTGCGCTCCCCCCATGAGCGCAGCTGATTGCTATGACGTACTGTCCCATCCATGGTCATACGGGCCCAGGTCACCTGGACGGGATAGTACGTCAGATGTCAGGAAGGGGTTAAAGTTGTAAGAAAAATAAACTGTGCCTTTAAAAAAGGAAATGTAAATATCATACATACGTGTGACCATGGTCCTACTCTCCACTGAAGTGGGCATGGTTGCCGATTGCAAGGTCTTTTTATTTCTGGACGATTCTCATTGCAGTATTTACTGTGCACAGATCTGTTCATATTGTCACTTAGAGGTTGAATGCATCGTACTGTGCGGCTTTCATAACCCGTTTTTCCACATGTTGTAGAACATTGCTCCCACTCTCCTGTCATCCATCTGTTTGAAAAAAACAACAAAACAACAACTAAATGTTAAAAAAAGAGCCCAAAAAACTAAAATTACATTATTAAATTTAATTATTAAAATGGGTTATCAGGTGAACACCAGTCAGTAGGTGCAGACTGTGCCACTTGAGACTACGCCCATTGTGTGCTATATTGGTATCTTTTGTTACCCAATAGTGTACAGTGCATGATGATGGTATTGTATTTATTTGTTATGTATTTACAATTATTTATTTATATGTGCTTTTTTTTTTTTTTTTAAATCCACTATACTCTTCCAGACATATGGACGTTTTGGTTTAGTGCTAATTATTATGGTCTTCACTAAGAGGCATAGCTCACATGATTCTGTGGGAATGTGTCTTTAGGCTGCCCTGCTTTATTACCCTGTGAGCATTGTTCCCTTGGTAAAGACCATAAAAATAATTAGCACTAAATAGAAAAGACTCTTGTCTCTGGACCAGTATGGCAGATTTTAAAAAAACAAACAACCCCCGCCATACTCAGGGGAGCAGCAGGCATAAAATAAGAGCAAAAACTGGCCACTTTTTGAAAAGTGCTCTGGTGATCAGTGTGACTCTGTGTTTTCATGTGTTCAGATATTTTTTGCCTGTTTTTTTAATATATCTATGATAAATGTATTAAGTGGGAAAACATATTTAACAGTGTAAATGGATCCTGTCCAGTGAAGGCAAGGATATGGAGGGTTGTGCCGATGAGGGTAAACACCTGCCCAGTTCTCGGTTTGATTTTGATTTATCTTAGTGTTCATGAGGAAGTGATTGGATCTGAACCCCAAGCTTAACAAACTAGATTGCATAAAGGTTTAAATTCAATAAATGCATAGTAGATTAACACAAAGCATGGTAAAGTAGCCAGTCAGTACATCGCAACATCTCACTCTTATTATTATTATACATTTTTATAGCGCCATTTATTCCATGGTGCTCTACATGTGAAAAGGGGCAAATATACACAAGTACAATAAACATGAGCAATACAAGACACACATAAGTACAGAAGGCGAGAGGACCCTGCCCGCAAGGGCTCACAGTCTACAGGGGATGGGTGAGGATACACTAGGATAGGGTAGAGCTGGTTGTGCAGCAGTTCAGTAGACTGAGGATCACTGCAGGTTATAGCCTTGTCGGAAGAGGTGGGTCTTCAGGTTCTTTTTGAAGGTTTCCATGGTAGGCGAGAGTCTGATGTGTTGGGGTAGAGAATTTCAGAGTATGGGGGAAGCACAGGAGAAGTCTTGTATGCGGTTGTGGGAAGAAGAGATAAGAGGGGAGCAGAGAAGGAGATCTTGAGAGGATTGAAGGTTGTGTGTGGGTAAGTACCAGGAGACCATGTCACAGCTGTATGGAGGAGACAGGTTGTGGATGGCTTTGTATGTCATAGTTAGGGTTTTGAACTGGAGCCTCTAGACGCCAGGAAGCCCAAGAAGGGCTTGGCATAGGGGAGAGGCTGGGGAATAACGAGGAGACAGGTGGATTAGTCTGGCAGCAGAGTGTAGGATGTATTGGAGTGGTGCCAGAGTGCTAGAGGGGAGGCCAAAGAGTAGGAGGTTGAAGTAGTCGAGGCAGGAGATGATAAGGGCATGCACTAGTGTTTTTGTGGTGTCATGGTCAAGGAATACACGGATCTGGGAAATATTTTTGAGTTTGAAAAGGCAGGAGGAGGCTAGGGTTTGGATATGTGGCTTGAAAGAGAGGGCAGAGTCGAGGATCACCCCGAGGCACCAAGCATGTGGGACTGGGGAAAGTGAGCAGCCATTGACATTGATAGATAGGTCTGGTGGAGGGGTAGAGTGAGATGGGGGAAAGATTATGATTTCTGTTTTGTCCATGTTCAGTTTTAGAAAGCGAGCAGAGAAGAAAGCTGAAATGGCGGACAGACATTGTGGGATTTTGTTCAGTAAGGAGGTGAGGTCAGGTCCAGATAGGTAGATCTGCGTGTCATCGGCATATAGATGATATTGCAAACCGTGAGATTCTATGAGCTGTCCCAGGCCAAAGGTGTAGATGGAGAAGAGTAGGGGTCCTAGAAATGAGCCTTGATGAACACTGACAGAGAGGGGGCGAGGTGAGGAGGTGGTGTGGGAGAGGGAGACACTGAATGTTCGGTCTGTTAGATATGAAGAGATCTAGGAAAGGGCCAAGCCTGTGATGCCCAGAGAATCTTGAGCAGGAGGGAATGGTCCACAGTGTCGAAGGCAGAAGGCAGGTCCAGGAGGAGGACAGAGTAGCGTCACTTGCTCTTGGAGGTTAGTAGGTCGTTGGTGACTTTAGTTGGGGCAGTTTCAGTTCAGTGATGCAGTCGGAAGCCTGACTGTAAGCGGTCAAAGAGGGAACAGGAGGAGAGGTGGGAGGACAGTTTAAGATGGACATGCTGTTCCAGTAGTTTTGAGGCATAAGGGAGAAGAGATATCGAACGATAGCTAGACACAGAGTATGGGTCAAGGGAGGTCTTTTTGAGGATGGGTGTGATCGAGGTATGTTTGAAGGATGAGGGGAACACACCATTTGTGAGAGGTTGACGAGGTGTGTTAGAGTAGGGATGAAGACTGTGGCGAGGTTAGGGATGAGGTGGGATGGGAGTGGGTCAAGCTTGCAAGTGGTGAGGTGTGATCTTGAAAGAAGGGTGGAGAGCTGATCTTCTGACATGGTGGAGAAGTTGGTTTTTGAGGAACAGGGCTGAGCAGCTAAGAGGGGCATTGGGGGCTGTGGGCCAAAGCTTTCTCTGATCGTATCAATCTTCTGCTTAAAGAAGGAGGCAAAGTCTTCAGTGGTAATGAGATGAGAGGGATGAGGTGCTGGGGGATGGAGTAGAGAATTCAAAGTGTTTAAGAGCTGTTTAGGGTTGTGAGATAGTGAGGATATGAGAGATGAGAAGTAAGTTTGCTTTGCAGCAGTGAGTGTGGACTTGAAGCTGGTGAGGGACTGCTTGTATGCGGTTAAGTGCTCAGCAGAGTGGGATTTCTTCCATCTCCGCTCAGCAACCCTGGAAGACTGTCTCAGTTCTTTGGTCAGGCTGGTCATCCAGGGCTGTCTGTTGATTGTACGAGTTTTACTATGTGTGAGGGGGGCGGCCGAATCAAGTGCTGTTGTTATTGTGGTGTTATAAAAGGTGGCAGCAGCATCTGTGTCATGAAGTGAAGCTATGTCTGTAATAGGGAGGAGGGACTCAGAGAGCAATTGTAAATTAAGGTGTTTGAGATTTCTGGGTGAGTGAGATTGTGGAGTGGGAGTTGCACACTAGGAGAGGAGAGGGAAGAGAATGTCAGTAGGTTGTGGTCAGACAGGGGGAGGGGTGAGTTAGTGAGATTAGTAAGGGAGCAGCGGCGGGTGAAGATAAGGTCCAGCGTGTGACCATCTTTGTGAGTGTCCACGGAGGACCACTGAGTGAGGCCAAAGAAGGCAGTGAGCGATAAAAACTTGGAGGCAGCTGGGGTGGAAGCATCAATGGGGATGTTGAAGTCACCCATGATGATAGAGGGGATGTCAGCAGAAAGGAAATGAAGCAGTCAGGTGGTGAAGTGATCGAGAAAGGTGGAGATGGCTAGTTCTTGGGGGTGGTAGATTACAGCCAGCTGGAGGTAGGAAGGGGAATTTCTGTGGCAGGTGGGACTCAATGGCTATCATATTGCAAAGAAAACCCTGTGAAAAGCCCACATAAGGCTATGCTAATGTAAAATAAAAAAGTTATAGCTCTTGTACGATTTAGGCTGTGTGCCCACGTTGCGTTTTTTTAAGCATTTTTGATGCGTTTTTTGGGGTCAAACCGCATCAAAAATGCTTAAAAGAAGCATCCCATTCATTTTAATGCATTTTGGCCTTTTTGTGCCAATGGATGCGTTTTTTACCGCTAAGGAAACGCTTAGCGGTAAAAAATGCAGCATGTTCATTAATTTCCGCTTAGGTCCGCGTTTTTGGCTATTTCCTATAGCCCAGAAGACGCACGGAAAAAAACGCATAAAAAACGTGCGTTTTTTTCCGCAAAACATTGCGGCAAAAACGCGCGTTTTCTGGGAAGGAGACCCGTTTCCTGAGCGTTTAAAAACGCTACTGTGGGTAAAAATTTTGGCAGAAATAAGAAAGTAGTGTGGCATTCTAACTACTGTTTAATTTGCCCAAAGGAGAGAAACAGAATGGTGTGTCCCATGAGATAGGAGCTAAGGTGTAATGTGTTCTCTTCACCTTGTGGAAAGTGACATGTTAGGCCTGGCATGTCAGAGTGAGTAGACATATGCCATTCATGCTCCTCTGGGGAAAAAATATGCAAATTGCATCTTAAGAGAGGAAGAGGACTTGAACTCTAGTGCCAACTATTGGAAGTAGCAATCCTAAAAGTTAATATCGACCCTTAACAAGCCTTGCCATATGATTTAGGATAAAAGTTAAAACAGAATCTCAGTAAAAAAACAAAGTGCTTCAGGGTGTTGCCACTCGTCAGTGCAAAGTATGAGATCTGATTTGGCTAGATGAGAGGCTTATTACTGGCATCTAAGGGGTAATGTTTCTCCTTGAGGAGAGTGACAAGCCAGGTCTGTCATGACAGAGTGAAGAGACTTATACGCCATGCATGGTCCTCTGGGAAATTAAATATGCAAATTATCTTTTCAGCAAGGAAGATGATTTGAACTCTAGTGCCACCTACTGGAGGTAGCAATCCTAAATTTAATATCGACCCTTTAACAAGCTATGCCATATGCGGAAAGACATAGTGGATAAGGTAAAAGACATGGTGCTTTGGGGTGTTGCGGAAGAGGATTGCTAATTCCCATAGGCGGCACTAGAGATGAAGTCCTCTTCTTCTCCAATGAAGCAATTTGCACTATAAGAGATATCATGCATCACTTCAAAATTCTGCTTCAAAAATTCTGTTTCACATGGCCCAAATGACAATTTAAACATCACCTTCACCTTACCATTCCCATATCTTTCCTGCATATGTGTTGTTTCTTGTCTAAGGAGGCAAGGAAACCCTCCTGATGTCTTTGCCATGGAGGTGTGGCAGAAAAACATTGCAGTGTAAATACACAAATATGCATTGCACTTATACCAACTGTAACACTATTTCCGGTAACCTTTCATGTTTCCCCTTCCACCTCCATGCAGGGATGATGGCATACTCACCTCCCCGGCTGTGTGGCGTGGTCCACAACATGCTTCCTAGTGGCTCCCCTGCTCTTAAAGGGGCAGCATGTGCATATAGTTAAATGCCGCCAGCCAATAACACATAAGTACTCCTGGTCCTAGTGCGGCCAGTGCCTGAACCTCACTAACCAGTCCATATGCAGCCAGTCCCTGAAACAGTATCCAAGACGTGTGTGTGTGAACATGTCCCTATCCAAGTATTCCATATATCCAGACTGTCCTAATAGACTCTGAATCAGCCCTGTCTGAGACTCCGTGTCAGTAATTGTTGTATTCGTGGATCCTGAAATTAGTAGTCTGAACAGTCCATGTCAGTAACCGTTCTGCAGAAGATCAAGAATCTACACTATTCGTCAGAAAAGAGCCCTAGTGATATCGGTGTCTGAGTCCTTGACTCAGAAGCATCAGTATCGGAGACTGCCGAGGAGTGGTACCGGGCTGCTACCTGCAGCTGAAGCCTGACTCCACCAGAAGGAGCTCCAGTGAACACCAGGTAGCCTCTTTGCTATGCCCTTCCTAGGTAAGCCCGGTCCCGTGGGTCCACAAAATCATGTGCGCCACCTGCGTGCATAACACTAACGTGATCTGGCTCACATGGTTTTAGTTTAATTTTTGTATTTTGTACAAACTGGGGCATGCCTCTGCTTTTTTTGAGCTGTTTAGTTTGTTTTATTTTGTTATTTTTCCTCAAACATGTGGCTGAGCAGTCGATACTCAAGTCCTACTCTGCCCTTATCTATTTTACATCTACTAACACATAGGGAGGTGAACTACAAGAGATAGATATTGTCCCGATAAGTTATAATATGTACAGTGGCACGTAAAAGTTTTGGCACCCCTAGTCAAAATTATTGTTATTGTGAACAGTTAAGCAAGTTGAAAATTAAATTATCTCTAAAACATCTACAGTTAAAGATGACACATGTAATTTGTATTTTAGGCAATATATATATACATATACTGTATATATTGTAGAGTGACTAATGGCTGCATAATTAATGGGAGGTATGTGTCACAGGGATGGCTGCTCCCTGTGATGTAACCCGGAGTATTTTTTCTTTAGTGCACGTAAGCCCTGAGGGGTTGTTGTTCACACTTGGGTCCGGGTTACGGGTAGCTCTGAGAGGTGGGAGGGTCAGGCTACCCATATACGTCATTCTGAGGTGAGGGTGCTCACTGTACCCCTTTGTCCCTGCAGAAGCCTGTGTGGTTGTGTGTGTTTAAGGACCTGCGGTGATGTCACGATCACCTGACTAGCCATGTGATAGCTGTAACCACACCCAGGTTCCTATGTAATGGAGGTGTGTTTGGCACATGGGAGTGAGTGTTTGGGAGTCTGTCAGTGTGGACAGATTTCCATGTATCCAGGCTGGACACTACGGAGTGGACGGTCTGACAACCGTGAGTGATACTGACCGGGGTCAGTGAGGAGGGTTTATTGGATACCTCTGAGAAGAGGCAACCGGGAACCTGTGTGGCTGACACCAACAGGTAATGGACAGGAATCCTTGTTATACTGACCGGGGTCAGTGAGAGACTGTGTTTTTTCTATAGAGCTGAATTTTTAACGGACATTGTATTTGCGGCTGCATACTACTTGGTTCCTGAGGAGCGGTTTATGCTGTTTACTAATAAACCGAATGGCCTTTAACCCAGAGTGTCCCAGCGTATGCCTCAGCGACCAGCAAATCGAGTAATCCCCGTCATCCACAGATAGTGTGGGACGTTACAATATATATATAGCCTTTTAGAGTTATGGCTTGTTCACTATCAGTGTTAGGAATGGCCAGGTGATGCAAATTTCCCAGCTTTATAAATACCCAGCCTCATCCAATTTTATGCCAACAAACAGCAGCCATGGGTTCTTTTAAGCAGCAGCCTAGCACTAAGCAAATGAAAACAGTGAAGTCCCACAAAGCAGGAGAAGGCTATCAGAAGATATCAAAGTGTTTTCAAGTTGCCATTTCCTCAGTTCAAAATGTAATTAAGAAATGGCAGTTAATAGGAACAGTGGAGGTCAAGATAAGGTCTGGAAGACCAAGCAAAAGTTCACTGAGAGTTGCTCGTAGGATTGCTGGAGAGTAAAATCAGAACCCACAATGATCAAAGGTATATGTGGAGAGAAAAGGACACAGAATTTCAGGAAAAGAACATCTCATCAACCATTAAGCATGGGGGTGGAACAATCATGCTTTGGGGTTGTGTTGCAGCCAATGGCACGGGGAACTTTTCACGTATAGAGAGAAGAATGGATTCAATGAAATGTCAACAAATTTTTAATGCAAACATCTGTAGAAAAGCTGAAGTTGAAAAGAGGATGGCTTCTGCAAATGGATAGTGAACCTAATCACACATCAAAATCCACAATAGACTACTTCAAAAGTCACAAGCCAAAGGTTTTACAATGGCCCTCATAGTCTCCTGTTCTGAACATCATTCAAAATCTGTGGCTAGACCTCAAAATAGCAGTGCATGCAAGACAACACAGGAATCTCACAGAACCGGAACAATTGTCCAAGGAAGAATGGATGAAAATCCCTCAAACAAGAATTTAAAGACTCTTGTCTGGCTACAAAAAGAGTTTACAAGCTGTGACACTTTCAAAACGGGGTGCTACTACGCACTAACCATGTAGCGTGCCCAAACTTTGGCACTGGCCCATTTTCCTTTTAGAAATTTTTAAAATTTAAAGATGAAATACAAAGGAAATGTGTCATCTTGAACTTTAGGCCCTTTACAGAGCATTTCATCTACAACTTGTTTAACTGTTCACAATAACAGTAATTTTTTACCAGGGGTGCCCAAAACTTTTACATGCCACTGTAATTACTATAAAATTACTTACATTCCTTTTTCCTGGCTCGTAGTCAGTTATATGTGTGACTGCACTACATATTCATATTGATGGTGTTACGGTCCCATTGCAAATACACAGAGCTGAATATGAGTCACAGACTAGGAGAGTAAGTATGAGGACTACAATCTATTGAATTAAAATATTAGATACTAAAATACTGCAAATTATTTTATCTACAATTCACAAAATAAAACAAAAAACAGTCTCATCTGTAATCTGGAGGTGAAGATTATATATAAAGAAGATTCCCACCTTTATACACAATATTGAAAATGCCAGGAAAAGTCATGGAATTATGAAAATCACAGGATCGATAGAAACATTAAAAATATGCAACTAATGCACAAATGTAAACTCATTTTTCAAAACATCTTGACTTAATCAGTACAGAGTATAAGCGCCACACACACAAACTTATTGTACATACTACATAAATGCACGCACTGCATACATGAAAAAAAATATATACTGTATATTGTGAGGTAGCGATGTCATTTAAGTAGGGGATCACTCGCTTGGCAGCCACAAAATCAGATCCGGCACAGGCTTTCCATAAACTCAGAACGGTCCATGCGGTTTATTAAACATCATAAACCATGACCAGCAATATATAAACGGCACAGCGTCCATGACAGAGCTTCACTCTGTTAGCAATGTCCAATACTCAGGCTTTTCAGCCTCACAGTTATATCTCACCCCGTTAGGGTTCTCTCATGGCTACTTCTCCATACTGCAGACATTCATTCCCTCCAGGGAACTCTCAGGCACTTGCAGCCATTAAACACAGCGTTCACACGTGCTGTCAGGCAGGAAGCCCCATCTCAGTGGAACCTTCCACACTGGACCAACCAGGTCCCAGCATTCACTCCCATGTGACCTACCCTGGCCACATTATATGGTCCATAGCCACGCCCACCGGGTCATGCGACTCTGAGCTCATCACAGGTCCTTCAGGCCTTTACACACTCTTTACAATAGTGCTTTAAACACACCCCCCGGGTGGGTTTGTAGGTAACCAGGTCCATCTCTCTAGTTACCTGGAGACATCTCCGTTACACATTGAAATAACACCTCAGCAGTATCACTGCTGATCAACATCTCCATCCCAAAGCCACCCACTTTGAGATACATAACGGCTATTCAGTATTCTGCCATTCATCATTTCTCCTGGGACATCCACACAGCACCCCCTAGCGGAGTCAGTGGTTACTACACCACATACCTTCCCCCTCTGTCCAAACTTGTGGGGTTGAACACACAACATTACACCAGGGTCTCGCGATCGGGCACTCATTACACCTTGCCCCACAGGTCGAGAGAACCATCTCCATCTGTCATATGGCCTCATCTCTACGTTAGACCTCCCCCCGCCCCCAGCGGTCAGAATATCGGTCATTGTCTTTGACCCTCCAGTTACAGTCTGTCTGCATCATCAGACACTGTTTGGTCACCACGTTTCTCTCCCTGTTTGTTCCGTTCCCCAACCAGCTCCCCCGGTTGGTATGGTCATCAGTCTTAATCGGGCCTACTGTCTGGCCTGAGTCTGACTCATTCAGGGTCTCACAGGAACTACAGTTTCTCAACGTCATCCTGCCAGTCGAACCACCACTTGCTGACATTCTTCGGTCAGCTGCCCTGACACTTCTTGGTGGAACCCTTCGGGTCCTTACATCTTGGGTTGAAGGCGGCCGCCACCTGGTATTCCGTACTTCTTTATTAATTTGCCGGCGGTCCAGCCTCAACTGCTCAATTTCTTGCAGGTACCCCACTCGATACTCCACGAGCATCCGAAAGTTTCTTAGGATTTCCACGGAGCCAACCACCATGATGGGAATCCTACCCTCTTCACTGGATGCCTGGTCTTCTTTGTCAGGAGGGATCCTCACCTTCACCACACCGGAGATATTCACAAGGTCTTGCATTACCTTCCGGGTTCTTCCAATGATTCTCCCAATCAGAGCTTTGGGTACCGGAACCACATCTTTCCGCAAACCCAGCTGATCCATAGCCTCCCTTGCTAACTCTAGGCGTCGAGCAGCCTTCACATTACTCCGCCTGACCAGCTGTTTGGCGTGGAGACATTGTAGATGCATCTCCTTCAGGACAGCTACTCGGTTTGATGTACCTTCTCTGGCCGATACTATCACCAACTGCCCAGTCTCAGGTGCCCAGCGCACCTTACCCGCTTTGACCGCCTCTTTGAAAGCCTCATGCAAACCATCCTCAGCAAAGGCTTCTTGCATGTCTTCTGGTACATCAATCACAGACTGGAAGGTCGTGGTCTTGCTCTCTTCCTGGACCGAAGGTTCTAGCTTTACCACGGACACTTCCCTCACTATCGTTGACCTGACCGGGTGACTGTCTTCTTCAGTTCTTAACTCACCAACTTCACACGATTTGATCACTTCATGACCCTTTGCCACAATGGCTACTGGCAGTTCTGTCTTATTATCACTCGTGCTCACCCGTGGTAAGTCTTCGTCCAACTTCTCCCGCAGAAGACTTTTTACTACTCCTCTGAGTTCCTCCATCCCTTCCTTGAGGTTCTCGTTCACACTTTGCCTGGTGGACAGGTGACCTCTGAGCTCCAAGACTTCTTTCTCAAGCCCCTCCACCCTGTGCTTGGCCATTTGTCTCAGGACTCTTTCTCGTTCAAGATGTTCTTCCACTGTCTCTTTTATTAACTGTATCTCATGATCTTGTTCCCTTTTGGCCAGCACGTGCCGCACCACTACGTCTTTGATTATATTGTCAAAGGGTAACACTGGGTCAGTCCCGTCAGCCGAGTGAACCGTCCTGTTACCGTTTAACCGTGTTTTTACCCCAGTCATCTCATCTCCTAGCCCAGCATCCGTCATATCACGAGACATCAGGTCCGTAAGTTGGGCAGATGTACTTTTTCTTCTGGTCAGTTCTACCTCTGACCTGTCCACATCAGGAGCCATCACTGTCTCAGTGTCTGCAGGCCCCACAGTCGAAACGTCTCCACCGTCCGACCATACGTCATCAAGCAAAACAAAGTCCCGGCCCCTCTCCAAGGCATAGACTAAGTCCTGTGGTATCCCGCCCCCTTGGCACGCACCACCTTTGGTCCCCTCGAACATTACTCTGTCTACTGCATAATTCACCATGACCCCAAGTTTACAGCGAACCCTGGCGTTTTTCTCGGTCAGAGATAAAACGAGAGGCGTTCCTGTCAGAGTCACCTGACTCTCTGAGTCCAGTCTACCAAAGACTCCTTTCCGGTGCAGCATCACGTTACACACCTGTGGCCCGTCAATATCTGGAAAATACATGCCGCACTCCTCAAAACTCATAAGGACACATTGCAGTTCCCCAGACATACCCAGTGAGGCAACCAGTGCTGCCATTTTCTGAACCACCCCAATTTGGGTCACCGCCCCCCTCTGGGACGTCACTTCTTTTTGGGTTACCACCCCCTTCTGGGACTCCACCCCTTTTGGGCTACCACCCCAATTTGGGCCACCGCCCCCTTTTGGCATTTCTCCATGTCCGTTATACCGGTCTCCTTAGACCACAGTTCACATAACACAGTTTGTCTCTTTTAACGATACCACACAAGTCCTTGCTGGCACGACAACAGCTCCTGCTGTCACCGATCACCGACACTACCGGCTGCTGTTCACACACACAGCGGCTGGTGTCCTCTTTGTATCCCCGCCGAGTTACAGGAAGCCGCTTGTCCCCTTCATAACCCCACCGAGTTACAGGAAGCCTCTTGTCCCCTTCGTAACCCCGCCGAGTTACAGCAAGCCGCTTGTCACCTTCTTGACTCCCACTGAGCCACCGCAGGCTGAGTTGAGAAAAGAAGAAAAAAAACACACCACAAAAAAACTCATGTGTCCTGTCTGTGTGCTATTCAGGACGTACCGTCTCCGCCTGAGACCGTCCAACACACAGGGCGCACCGGGTGCTATTCAGGGAGCCGACCCTCTTCCCAGGGTTTCCCAACACACCGGCCTCACCAGGTCCAGGGGCTCGGCGGGTGCTATTCAGGACATCCGTCTCCACCTGAGACTGCCCAACACTTTCGCCTCACCAGGTCCAAGGTCATACCACGTGTTCCAGGGATCCGATTCTTCTCCCAGAACCTCCCAACACTGACCCTCCAGGACCTTGCTCACTGAACCCTCCAGGTACACAGTCTTTATCACTGACCCCGGTCAGTACAACACCAACACCCGTCCGTTACCTGTGTCGGCCCCACAGGTCCTCGAATACCTCTTCTCCACAAAAGCACCCTATCAATCACCAGTCTCTTTCTCACTGACCCCGGTCAGTACAACATGGTTTTCATGACCGTCACCTGCTGGCCGCGCAGGTTCTTGGACCCCTCTACCGCAGAGGTAGCCTATAAGTCTCTTTCTCCTGGGGAAACAGCCGCACTGGGCTCACCGATCCGGACAGTGCCTTACTCACTAGGCCGCCCCACGTTTCCAGAACCACTGCCGGGCAGTGGCTTCCCCAACCGTCAGCCCTACTGGCTCAGCGTTGCCCTTAGCAACCGACTTTGCAGCCCTTTTCCGTTGCTCCCAGCAACAAGGCTACAATACTGCCCATAGCTTTCTCCACCAATTGTGAGGTAGCGCTGTCATTTAAGTAGGGGATCACTCGCTTGGCAGCCACAAAACCAGATCCGGCACAGGCTTTCCATAAACTCAGAACGGTCCATGCGATTTATTAAACATCATAAACCATGACCAGCAATATATAAACGGCACAGCGTCCATGACAGAGCTTCACTCTGTTAGCAATGTCCAATATGCAGGCATTTCAGCCTCACAGTTATATCTCACCCCGTCAGGGTTCTCTCATGGCTGCTTCTCCATACTGCAGACATTTATTCCCTACAGGGAACTCTCAGGCACTTGCAGCCATTAAACACAGCGTCCACACGTGCTGTCAGGCAGGAAGCCCCATCTCAGCGGAACCTTCCACACTGGACCAACCAGGTCCCAGCATTCACTCCCATTTGACCTACCCTGGCCACATTATATGGTCCATAGCCACGCCCACCGGGTCATGCGACTCTGAGTTCATCACAGGTCCTTCAGGCCTTTACACACTCTTTACAATAGTGCTTTAAACACACCCCCTCAGTGGGTTTGTAGGTAACCAGAATCGCCCATCTCTCTAGTTACCTGGAGACTTCTCCCTTACACATTGAAACAACACCTCAGCAGTATCACTGCTGATCAACACATAAGTCTCCATCCCAAAGCCACCCACTTTGAGATACATAACGGCCATTCAGTATTCTGCCATTCATCCTTTCTCCTGGGACATCCACACAGCGCCCCCTAACAGATTAGGTATCCTGCTATGCGGTAGGTGCAGAACCTACAGTGCCTTGCGAAAGTATTCAGCCCCCTGGAACTTTTCAACCTTTTCCCACATATCATGCTTCAAATACAAAGATACCAAATGTAATTTTCTGGTGAAGAATCAACAACAAGTGGGACACAATTGTGAAGTTGAACGAAATTTATTGGTTATTTTAAATACAAAAACTGAAAAGTGGGGTGTGCAATATTATTCGGCCCCTTTAACATAATACTTTGTTGCGACACCTTTTGCTGCGATTACAGCTGCAAGTCGCATGAGGTATGTCTCTATCAGTTTTGTACATCGAGAGACTGAAATGCTTGCCCATTCTTCCTTGGCAAACAGCTCGAGCTCAGTGAGGTTGGATGGAGATCGTTTGTGAACAGCAGTTTTCAGCTCTTTCCACAGATTCTCGATTGGATTCAGGTCTGGACTTTGACTTGGCCATTCTAACACCTGGATATGTTTATTTGTGAACCATTCCATTGTAGATTTTGCTTTATGTTTGGGATCATTGTCCTTTTGGAAGACAAATCTCCATCCCAGTCTCAGGTCTTTTGCAGACTCCAACAGGTTTTCTTCAAGAATGGTCCTGTATTTGGCTCCATTCATCTTCCCATCAATTTTAACCATCTTCCCTGTCCCTGCTGAAGAAAAGCAGCCCCAAACCATGATGCTGCCACCACCATGTATGACAGTGAGGACGGTGTGTTCAGGGTGATAAGCTGTGTTGCCTTTACGCCAAACATATCATTTGGCATTGTTGCCAAAAAGTTCGATTTTGGTTTCATCTGACCAGAGCACCTTCTTCCACATGTTTGGTGTGTCTCCCAGGTGGCTTGTTGTAAACTTTAAATGACACTTTTTATGGATATCTTTGAGAAATGGCTTTCTTCTTGCCACTCTTCCATAAAGGCCTGATTTGTGCAGTGTATGACTGATTGTTATCCTATGGACAGACTGTCCCACCTCAGCTGTAGATCTCTGCAGTTCATCCAGAGTGATCATGGGCCTCTTGGCTGCATCTCTGATCAGTCTTCTCCTTATTTGAGATGAAAGTTTAGAGGGACGGCTGGGTCTTGGTAGATTTGCAGTGGTATGATATTCCTTCCATTTCAATATGATCGCGTACACAGTGCTCCTTGGGATGTTTAAAGTTTTGGAAATCATTTTGTATCCAAATGTGGCTTTAAACTTCTCCACAACAGTATCATGGACCTGCCTGTTGTGTTCCTTGGTCTTCATAATGCACTCTGTGCTTCAAACAGAACCCTGAGACTATCACAGAGCAGGTGCATTTATACAGAGACTTGATTACACACAGGTGGATTATATTTATCATCATTAGTCATTTAGGACAACATTGGATCATTCCGAGATCCACAATGAACTTCTGGAGTGAGTTTGCTGCACTGAAAGTAAAGGGGCTGAATAATATTGCATGCCCCACTTTTCAGTTTTTGCATTTCCACAAAAATTTAAAATAACCATTAAATTTCGTTCAACTTCACAATTGTGTCCCACTTGTTGATTCTTCACCAAAAATTTACATTTGGTATCTTTATGTTTGAAGCATGATATGTGGGAAAAGGTTGAAAAGTTCCAGGGGGCCGAATACTTTCGCAAAGCACTGTATATACACACGCACACACACACTGCACACGCTGCACTCAGATTGCCCTCTTGGCATTAGCTGACAGAACTGTGCAATATCCTGCTGCAAAAGTTCTCTGTTGGAGGGGAAAAGGGTAATGATCACAGTGCACCCCCTTTTCTACCCCTTGCTGCACAATGACCTTTGCTCAGATGAAACCATGCTTAGAAAATACTTCTCTACAAGTCAATAAGGGCAGAACAAGCGTATGTGTTCTGCTGAAATTAAACTATATGTACTGAACTGCTATAGTGGCCAGTGTGAAAATTGCAAGATATGTTTTTTTTTGTTTTTAAATATGAAGATAGGAATGTAGAAAAGTAAAAAAAAAAATGGTTACATTAACTTAAAAAAAGAATTTATCATAAAAATCCTGGTTAAACAATAGATTATTTCCAAATGACATATCATTAAGGTGCAGAAAGCTCATAGACTAGTGATCATGGATCCCCGGCTTTTACTTTTCATTGGACTTAGGACTGGAAAAAAAAGAAAATAACACTCCAATACTCACCTTCTCCACCCTGTCTGTCTACTACTGCAGACTTAGGTGACAGGTTGCAGCGGTGATTACAATCAATGACTTCAGTGGCTAGTGTCGTCTGCATCAGTAAGGCTCTTGGCTAAAACAGTCATGTGTGTTATCATTATGATCTTACCACTATATCCTGTCAACAAAGAATGCAGTTGCAATAGAGAGGGAGCAAGCAACTGCAGCTGCAGCAAAGAGGGAGCAAGCAACTGCAGCAAAGAGGGAGCAAACAGCTGCAGCAAAGAGGGAGCATACAACTGTAGCTGCAGCAAAGAGGGAGCAAACAACTGCAGCAATGAGGGAGCAAACAACTGCAGCTAAAGCAAAGAGGGAGCAAACAATTGCAGCTGCAGCAAAGGGAGCAAACAGCTGCAGCAAAGAGTGAGAGATCAACTGCAGCTGCAGCAAAGAGGGAGCAAGCAGCTGCAGCAACGAGGGAGCAAGCAACTGTAGCAAAGAGGGAGCAAACAGCTGCAGCAAAAAGGGAGCAAACAACTGCAGCAAAGAGGGAGCAAACAGCTGCAGCAAAGAGGGAGCAAACAGCTGCAGCAAAGAGGGAGCAAACAGCTGCAGCAAAGAGGGAGCAAACAACTGCAGCAAAGAGGGAGCATACAACTGCAGCTGCAGCAAAGAGGGAGCAAGCAGCTGCAGCAAAGAGGGAGCAAACAACCACAGCTTCAGCAAAGAGGGGGCAAACAACTGCAGCTGCAGCAAAGAGGGAGAAACAGCTGCAGCCAAAAGGGAGCAAGCACTTGCAGCTGCAGCAAAGAGGGAACAAACAACTGCAACTGCAGCAAAGAGGGAGCAAGCAACTGCAGCAAAGAGGGCGCAAACAACCACAGCTTCAGCAAAGAGGGAGCAAACAGCTGCAGCAGAGAGGGAGCAAACAACTGTAGCTAAGAGGGAGCAAACAATTGCAGCTGTAACACACAGGCTGCACTGGACATAGAGGGGATGAGCATATGTAGTTCTATAGCCAATTAAAAGTTATCTTTTTTCCACCTAATTTGAGAGCAATATAAATTAAAGGCAGAGATGCTGATTCCAGGAATGTGTGACTTATTGGGCTTCTTGGTGTAGTTTTGATAACATCCTGCTGATAAAACAGTAATTGTATCATTAGAAGACTAGCAAACTTACTGGCAGGTAGTCCTAAGCTCTGAATAACCCTAGACCCACCACTAATTAACAGCATACTGTGTACACTGTGCATGAGCAGAAAGCTGCAATCAGTTCTGTGGGCGGGGTTACAGAGAGCTCAACATTCACAGAACTGCTAGATCTGAAGCTGATAAAAGATTATATAAAAATGACAGCAAGCAGCCCAGTAAGTGATACATCACTTGAATTAGGGTCTCTGCTTCTACACTGTACTGTTCTCAAATGAGGTAGCAAAAAAAACTGGTGACCGATTCCCTTTAAACCTGAACAACCACTTTAATAAACCGCTGAAAATATGAAAAATACTGCTATTCATTTTATATGCACGGTAGAGAGAAATATTAAGTGAAATCTAGAAAAATGACACTTCAGGTAAGAACTTACATGGGCTGTGAACACTCCTGAAGATTACATGCTCTGCGAATAGGTTTCAGCTTTGGAATAGATTCACATAACTTCTTGTGCACCATTTTATGGTCTGACTTCCTTCGACATCCATATTTTGTAAACTGATTACCTGAAAAAGGACATGATTTCTTAGTTGCAACTTTTGGACTGAATGCGTTATGATAATGCTTTACATTTACATATGGTACTAAAATCCAATTTCAAGAATTAAAAAAAAAATAAAGAAATATAACTTTCTAAGAAATCTATGTTCATTACTATTAGTGCAGGACAGCACCATTCACAATTAGTTGTACACCAGTTTTCAATAGTTTTAGACACTATGTATGTGTAAGGAGAAGAAGCAAGCCAGGCTTGCCTTATCCATAACGGGCTCCGAACCGTCGGGTCTGTCACCTCAGTTACAGGGGGAGCGCTTAGAGTATCAGGATGTTCCCTGTACTCGAGAAAATGGTGCATGACTAAGCAGACAGAAAATGCACGAGCAGAGATTCCAACTGTGGAGGTGGGAACGCTGAGCGCACATCAGTGGTGTGAGGTAATTTCAGCTGTGAGGCGAGAGGATGGAGCTAAGGGGAGCCAGAGACAAGACGACGCGCTGACAGGAGCTGACCGACGGGGTCCCGCTGACAGGCCGCATGTACCGCTGTCCCCGCCTACATCAAGGTCCTTGACAAGACTGCAAACTCAGCCAACGACGCTGACACAACTGCCCCAGCCGAGGGTACTGACTAGGGAAGGCAAGGTCTGTGTGAGGGATACCGTTGCTCAACGGTACAATTCAGCAGACCGTACAGGCCATTGTGAACTGTTTCTGGACCATCAACCCAGGCCCGATAGTACAAGTATTCTCACCGCTGAGGGAAGAATTTGCCCCTCCTTCTGCCCTGCATCTATTAGGGCCAGTGCCCTTGCTAGAACCCCTGGCAATTGCTGCCAGTGACAGGATTGAAAAGAAGACACCGTCAGGACCACAAGAGGACATTCTCAACCCCAGAAAACCTTCCCGCATTTTCCACAGGACTGTAACAGATCCCTGTTGTGGCTCATTCCAAATGGTCCCAGTCAAAGTGAGGGGCACATCTGTGACTGGAGCGCAAAGTGATAAGTAGAGTTGAGCGACTTTGGTCGGATCGGGTTTTGTGAAACTCGAATGAAACAAAATTTGAGTCGGATGAAACTGGTCCGACTAGGGCAAAAAAAAGACGGAGTTTCGTCCGAAACCCGACCCCAATGCAAGTCAAAGGGAAATAAAAGTCGGCATTGAGCGGATGACATTAATCCACTCAATGCCGACTTTTATTCCCTCAACTCTACTTATCACTTTGCGCTCCAATCGTATTGACCTGGGAAGTGCATTCCAAAGAATTGGCGCAGCACGTGTAAAGTCTTGGCGACGGGAGTGGGAGGTTCTGATTATTGAGGATGCTAACCTCAGGTCATCAGCAGAATGGAGGGCGCGGGTAGGGTGGTATACTGAAACAAGGGAGGAGATGAAGGGTGGTGCTGAGCCATGGAGGGCTTTGTGGGTGAGGGTAATAAGTTTATACTGAATTCTGGAGTGGATGGGTAGTCAGTGTAATGACTGGCACAAGGTAGAGGCATCGGTGTAACGATTGGTGAGGAATATGATCCTGGCTGCAGCATTCAAGACAGATTGGAGAGGGGAGAGTTTGGTAAGAGGGAGACCGATTAGAAGAGAGTTACAATAGTCGAGACGAGAATGAATAAGAGAAACAGTAAGAGTTTTTGCAGAGTCAAAAGCAAGAAAAGGTCGAATTCTAGAAATACTTTTGAGGTGCAGATGACAAAAGTGAGCCAGTGATCGAATGTGGGGGGCAAAGGAAAGCTCGGAGTCAAGACAGCGGGCATGTTGCTGGGGAGTAATAGTGGAACCACACACAGAAATGGCAATGTCGGGTATAGGTACATTAGTAGAGGGAGGAAACACAAGGAGTTCAGTCTTTGACAGGTTCAGTTTCAGATGTAGTGAGGACATGATGTTAGACACAGCATTTAGACAATCGCTTTTGTTTTCTAGAAAGGCTGGCGTAATGTCAGGAGAAGCGTATAATTTGGTGTCATCAGCATAGAGATGGTACTGGAAACCAAATCTACTGATTGTTTGACCAATAGGGGCAGTGTACAAGGAGAAGAGGAGGGGGCCTAGAACCGATCCTTGAGGAACCCCAACAGTAAGGGGAAGGTGAGAGGAGGAGGAACCGGCAAAAGATACAGTAAAGGAGCGGTCAGAGAGATAGGAGGAGAACCAGGAGAGAATGGTGTCCTTGAGGCCAATGGAACGGAGAATAGTGAGGAGGAGTTGATGATCCACAGTGTCGAATGCTGCAGAGAGATCCAAGAGAATTAGCATGGAGTAATGACCATTTGATTTAGCTGTTAGTTGGTCATTAGAGACTTTAGTGAGGGCAGTTTCAGTAGAGTGTAAAGAGCGGAAACAGGATTGGAGAGGGTCGAGAAGAGAGTTATCAAAGAGATAGCGGATAATACGGGAGTGGAGCAGGCGTTCCAGGTGTTTAGAGATGAAGGGAAGATTAGAGACAAGTCTATAGTTAGCAGCACAGTTTTGGTTGAGGGATGGTTTTTTAAGTAGTGGATGTATGATGGCATGCTTGAATGAGGAGGAAAAGATACCAGAAGAGAGAGGTTAAATATTTTAGTTAGGTGAGGGGTGACAGCAGGGGAAAGGGACTGGAGGTGATTTGACGGAAATGGGTCACTGGTGCAAGTGGTTGGGCGAAAAGATGCAAGGAGCCTGCTTACTTCTTCTTCTGTGACTGGTTCAAAATCAGAGAGTGAGCTAGATGCAGTACGGGAGGGAGGACAGTGCATGGTATGAGGTGATTGGGAGATAATTTCCTGTCGGATCTGGTCAATTTTTTTCGTTACTGCCTCCCGCTACCTGCTCACATATGCTTGTTCAGGATAACACAATATTGCACTGTATCAATTTTCAAATTTTACTTAAGTAAACCTGCCTAGAATATTATTACTATCAACTGCCAGTGCAATGTTCATATAGACTGGCAGCACCATGAATAACGTCAGCAGTGAAAACTGTACAGAAGGACAGTGATTTTAGCTCCTCACTTCTAGTAGTTTACCTTTGCACCTACTTTACTACAAGTTTTCCAAAAGTATTATATAGCCTTTCTGTCAGGTAACAAGTTCAAACAGGTGCAATTAATCCAGGTAATGAGTGCAGAGTAGGAGGCTTCTTGATGAAAAACTAACAGGTCTGTGAGAATTCTTGCTGGGTGGTCGGTGATCAAATACTTATGTCATGCAATAAAATGCAATTTAATTATTTAAAAATTATACAATGTGATTTTCTGTTTTTTATTTTAGATTCTGCTATCACAGTTGAAGTGTACCTAGGATAAAAATTACAGACCTCTCTATTCTTTTTAGGTGGGAAAACTTACAAAATCAACAGTGTATCAAATACTTATACCTATCAAGTACTTATTTTCCCCACTGTATATATATAAAATTGTTTTCTGTATCTTGATACTCTTATTCTCATGCCACTGTGCATCCTTACATAGTACTGTATATATACAGTCATAATTATATTCTCTGGTATTTATCATGCACTTATTAGCTAGGAGATACAACCCAATAGTAAAGAGGAAATAGCAAATGGGTAAATTACAACTTTTAATTATTCAAGCAATAAAAAGGTTACCTAATAACAAGTCCTTATGTGCAAGTGAAAATTGTGCAATATGGACACAGGCTAATAGCCTGAATCAATGTGTGGGTTCTACCTCAAATGTCAGCAGTTAGAGATAATACAATATGGCTCACTATCAAAGTTCCACTGGGACCAAATGATTAGGGACCAAACTGTGGGTACAGTTGGAGGCAATGATTCACCAATACACAGAGATTCAGATTGATGCTTGCATTGGTTCTCTTGCCAAGTGTATCAAAACCTATTCTTAGCATGGACATGATGGACACTTCTGGCACAGGTGTCCATAACAATGTTGCTTACACATTTCCTTGAGGTTACCAGACGCCAGATAGCGCCATTAATCCTGGCATATTACTTAAGCTTGCTCCTTAGGTGAGTCACCAAAAAGGGGGCAAGTAATGAACAGATAAGAGGAAAATGTACTCTGCTCATCTAATATATAAAGCTCAATGTGGGTGTGTATGTATGTGTGATCGGGAGTGGCATCCGCACCGTCGCAGCTACAGCCACAAAATTTTGCACAGTCACACGTCTGGACCCCGAGAGCGTCATAGGCTATGTTGTGAGGCAAAATTTTAACCCCTCGCGTTCCAATTCACCAAAAAATTTTGCCCCTATCTACATAATGGGGAAAAAGTGAAAGGAAAAGTGTTGGAGGCAAATTGACAGCTGCCAGATGTGAACAAGGGGGACTTGAAGAATGAGAGCGATGGCGCCAATGAGTATATACCGTACAGTTGCTAAGGTGGGGCCCTGACATGGGATACTCACCACACACGGGGATATAAACACACACACAAAATGCGCCACACACTACCACGTGCTTCAACACATATACCACCCTCAGCACACATTTCACGGGGATTTGGATGTTTCGCTCCCAGCAGTTCGCCCCCCAGCAGTTCGCTCCGGGTACATTTTGCCCCCGCACATTTCGTCCCCAGCATTTGGCCCCCAGGAGGATTCGCCCCCGCACATTTCGCCCCCAGCAGTCCCCAGAAGTTCGCTCCCGGATGTTTCGTCCCCAGCAATTCACCCCCGGATGTTTCGCCCCCAGCAGTTCGCCCCTGGATGTTTTGCCCCCAGCATTTCGCCCCCAGATTTTTCGCCCCAGATGTTTCGCCCCCAGCAGTTTGCCCCTGGATGTTTCGCCCCCAGCAGTTCACCCCCGGATGTTTCACCCCCAGCAGTTTGCCCCCGGATGTTTCGCCCACAGCAGTTCGCCCCCAGATTTTTCGCTCCCTGGATGTTTCGCCCCCAGCAGTTCGCCCCGGCAGTTTGCCCTCGAATGTTTCACCCCAGCAGTTCGTCCCCAGATGTTTCACCCCCAGCAGTTCGACACCGGATGTTTCACCCCTGGATTTTTCGCCCCCAGCAGTTCGCCCCCAGATGTTTCGCCCCCAGCAGTTCGCCGCCCAATGTTTTGCCCCCGGATGTTTCGCGCCAGGATTTTTCGCCCCCAGCAGTTTGCCCCCCGATGTTTCATCTACAGCATTTTGTCCCTGGAAGTGTCACCATCTGATGTTTTGCCCCTAGCATTTTGACCCCAGATGTTTCATCCTCAGCTTTTGGGGTCAACATACAGGGAACAAAACATTTAGGGCTGAACATACCTGGGGGTAAAATATACAGGACCCCAATTGCTGGGGATTCTTGTGACTGCCTTTTCAGCAGCTCTATTGGCTGGCCTTAAAGGAGTATTATTACCCTAGAACACAAAAAAACTGACATACTTACCTGTCGCAGCTGCATCTCTTGGGTCCCGGAGCGCGGTCTAGTGGTTCCCACGTGATGTCTTCTGCTTCTGGCTGTCTTTTCATCTTGCCTGGATCACTGATCCATGAAGCATGCCACGGCAGTGAGGCCGAATGTCTCCTGGCTCCTCACTGACATGACGTCACTCCTGCCCCATTCATCAGTCAATCCAGGGGGTAGGATGCCTCTCCTGTCACCAAAACACTGCTGCGCATGCGCAGTGCCGCGATGAGATCAAGCAGAAGAAGAGGATGCTGGGAAGAAGGAGAGGACTCGTGGTGGCTTCCGGATCCAGCATGGCGATCGCCAGCCCACACAGTCAGGAGAAGATCAGGCAAAGATGAGCAGAAGACCTCTAGATAAGTACCAGGAGGGGAAGATCGTCATCATGCTTACCATAACATGATTGCTGAAAGCATGCTGCCTTATTTTGCTGTTCGGCATGAGAATACCCCTTTATTGCAGGCTATGTATGGAAGCAGGGGGACCGTTGACTGACTACAGGGTTAATCGCCACCAACCATCTCTGCAGAACTGAGATATTGGCTTTGCTGAACTAAAGTGGTGGTTAACCAGCTTCTACAGAACCTCTTTATCAGGTCTTCAGAAGGGGGGTTTGGGATTAGCCCTCACAGAACACTCTGCCAGTACACCAAAGAATGGAGCAGCAGATAAAAGTGGTATTCTCACTTCAGGATCCCATTTTCTGTTGATGCCCATTCCTCAGATTAGGCCAAGAATAGGGTCCAGTTGTATTCTGCATTGAACCAGCTGCTTATCAGCAGCTTTCAGCACCAACGACAAGGACAAGTGACTGGAAGCTGCAGCCATAGCTCTCCATGATTTCAGTGAGATCCAGGGAAGATGTGACAGCACTTGGTAAAGAGCTGATCCACCGTGACATGTCTTATACAGGGGCATGCACTGCTCTGTGCAGAGAAATGCATGTTCTGGACGGGACTCGATTGTGTGCATCCGGTCTTTCAGTAACAAACGGCCCTTTGGGGACAACCATTAACTTGGTGTGGCCCTTGTTGAATATGAGTTTGACACCCCTGATCTAAGACAAGTGACCATCATTTTACTGTCATGTACTAGTGGTGTTACACTTAATGGCTTCTTTTTGTCATCCATTACATATCATACTATATCTAGTGATGAGCAAACCCGATCTTGAAAGTTCAGGTTTCGTATCGAACATTGCATGCTCGGGTTCAACCACACCGACCCAAAACAGGCACTGTTTGGCGTTTGCTCATCAGAAAATAAAAATCGCTTCTCTCCCCTTTGCCGAGGTCCCTACCTGTGTGGAGAGTCTTCTTGATCAAAGGAATCCCTAGCTAGGAATAATGAAAGGGATTCCCTCGGGAACGATCACATATTCACACAATGTGGAAGTGCATGGAAGAGGATTGAAGAGGACCCTCCGCCTCTGTCGGTACCTCATAGAACCATAGGAAAAAGGATGATCACAAGGCAATTATTTGTGTGTATAAAAATATAATTTTTATTGAAACAAATTCATTAAAACCATACTGCCAAAACTGGGAAAGTAGGAGAGTACAGATACACTCATTGCTCACAGTCACTCATTAAACGCGCAAATCCAGGAAGAGACCGCTACCACGAAAACGGATAGACATAAGGACTTCCAGCAATATATTGCAGCTACAAGGGACAGAACTGAAAAAGCCCTAATAATGAACTACTACAAATATTAATATAGCCTTAATTATATCGCAAGCTGTATAGGCCACATCACAGATTATGATCTAGATGTCAACCATAAAACAATGCCGCTTGCCTGGCAATAACCCTCATACCCATAATTACAATAATACTCCGCAAATATAATCAGATAACCATGGTCACTTCTGGTCCGCGCGACTGGAAATAACGCTCACCACCTGGATTTGACGTGTCACATCCGGGTGGTGAGCGTCACTTCCGGTCGCGTGGTATACCACGCTGCGGCTGGGAGATTTAAATAATGGAGACACCTGGTTGGTAGCAGGCTCCTTGAGAAAGGAGCCGAAACGCACGTTGGGGCAGACGCACTAGTCCAGGAAGTAGCGGCACCCTGTATAAAAGATACCCAAAGGTAATTTTACCTGATTATATTAAAAAACACACTCCCCTTGAAAAAGCAAATGCGAAACGCACGATGGGGTACCGCCACTACTTAAGGTAATGTAGCAACACTTTTTCTTTTATATATCTTCCTTATACCTTAGCTTTCAAATCTCTAATATGTACTCTGGTCATTTCTGCCACATGGATTAACTTTTCTCTACCTGGAGTTGCATATTTTTTCTTGGACACTTAGGCTAGTTTCACACTAGCGTTACTGGGCGCAGTGCAGGGCCGCCGCTAAGCTCCGCCCCCGGCCGTGCCTCCTCCGGTCAGCTCCTCCTCTGATCGCATGACGCTGCATGCGATCAGCATACCTTATACTTAGCGTTGGGTGCACTGGTTGTGCGCTGGTACACTTTTGCCCGTGCATCCGCCCTTTTTGCGCTGCCCCGACATGCGCCAAACGCACTGTGTTGCATTTTTGTGCACTCGGTGCAGCGCAAAAAGGGCGGATGCGCGACAGAGAATTTTGGGATGAATTCACAATAAATTTTCCTAATCAGAAGCATCCGTTGTTCATATCTCACAACAAAAACTCACATTTTGCTTCAGATTTTCTGATTTTATAACAGAAACGTTAAATTGAAGCAAAATCTGGTGTGAAGGAACTAAACAATAGTTTTTTCTACGACATGTATTGTCCCAGTGGAAAATGATATATTCCTGTTTAAAAATGCTTCCAAGCTTCAAAAATGTCACATTTTCAAAGTCGTGAAAGGAATAATGGCAGCAGAAACTAGCAAAATGCTGAATTCCATGATAATAAAAGGTTTACAAAAGGAAAAATGAGCCAACATGTAAGAAGTATTTGTGAAAAAAAGCATACTAACTCAACGGTTCATTAGGTCGGGGTCATATGCAGCATAAATGTCTAAATCCCATCCACATGCTCATGAAAAAATGCACAGTTAAAAAAAATGACATGCAGTGCAGCAGTGGCGTACCTACCATGTAGGCAGGGGACACCACTGCCCCCGGGCCGTCAGGGGCCTGCTGCCAAGGGGTGTAATGCACCCATGAACAGCGGGCCCCCTGGATCTATCATGCTCTAGTAGATGCCTGTCTCCTCCTGGAGCATGGCAAGGATAAATTAATACTCACCGCCTGCTGCTGCGCCGCTTTCCTCACTCTGCTTCGATGCAGATCCTGAGACATGTGTGATCACATGATTGCATACATCATTCCAGGTCCTGTATCAAAGCAGTGTGTGGCAGCAGGTGGTGAATATTAATTAGCCCCCTGCCATGCACCTACCGGGGCATGGTGTACCCTCTTCCCAGCACTAATTCAGCATTGGAACTTCATTTCAGGCTGTTGGCAGGGGGCATGGCTAAAGGGGCAGGGCAGAGGTTAGGAGACATGTTAATGAATCCTTAAGGTCCATTCACATGCACTAAGTAGTTGCAGCAGACAATCTGCAGCTAATTTATAGCAGAAAATTCTACACTAAAATTGACATCTAGTGATACGATTTTGATGCGGCAACCTTGTCCTCTGGCTGTGATTGACAATGGCAAATCATGGTTGGTGGACAAGATTGCCACTGTGCTTATGAACATGGCAGGCCACTGTATCTCAAAGGCAGGGCTTCTACTTTGAAGCTGAGCAGAGAATCAGACTGCAACTAAACAAGTGAGGAAAAGTTGGAATCAGTAGGCCTCACCCTACATTATACTATCCTCAAAGTTTCCCTTTAAGGTAAAATAATCACATAGTATTCTATATCAGCACTTTGTAATTGTAATGTCTGAGGAGAAACTACGTCAGAGAGTGGACCCTCTGGATCGCGGATCCGGAGCCCCTGGGCCGATCACGCCAGGTGAAGACCGACCCCTATACAGGGATCGTTTGGGGCAGGACCACAGAGGACGGAGGCGCGACAGCCGGAACCAAGAGGTACGGCTCCACGGACAAAAGGGGCTGGGAAGGCAGAGGGCTGATATACGAGCAGGGACCGGAGGCACAGGAGAAAACACAATACGGGAAATGGCAAGAGGACGGGCCAGGGCTGACCGGAGACAGAGGGAAGGGCACAGAGGATAGGAAGGAAGCAGCGCCTGGGCAGACTGGGGAGGGCGAGGGAGGCGAGGCCGAGGGCGGCAGGGAGGACAAGGCAGAGGACGGAAGTGCTACAGGAGAACTGTAGTGGCCAGAGGGTGCAGAATACTACACAATCATCAGGCGTCCTCCTAACAGCGAGGACGCCTGAAATACACCAACCCCCGGAAGTGCATCCCCCAGTCCAGCCCCTCAGCGCCGCCCACCGCTGGTGAGAGAGAGCGGGAGGGGGCGTGCGCGTGACAGGGGGCGGGTGTCAGGAGCCACCGTGAGGGCGAATGTGCAACGGGCGCGCGCACGGACGGGGGCGCGCAGGTAAGGGGACGCTGCGGCGCGCGCTGCCGCAGGAGGGGCATCGGCGGGCATAGCCGCCGATGTCACAGTAATAGATAATTTTTCACATTTGTGCAACATAAACTTTGCAATAATTCTATATAATGGAAATGTTAAATGCTCACCAGAGTCATGCAGAAGGAACTGCTGCTGGATACCATCAATACTGATCTCCTGGAACTCCTAGGGAATAACAGGTTGATCAAAGGTTTGGGGCAACCTTGGAATATTGCCAAGTTGCCTTGATAATCATATTGTTCTCTTCAGTGATGCTTTCTTTGGGAGAAGTGCTACATTAGAATGGGCTCCTGCAATGACTTCTAGGGGAATCTGTTGTGGTGTCTCCTGTGTTGTCCTTGTCCTGGTGACCGCCTCATTGACAAATCGGTTTGCTTCAGGTCTTGCTGCTTGTACTGCGTGGTTGTGGGGATTGGTTACTTTCACCACTTCACCAGATGCTTCATTGGTCCAAACACGTCCCTTGCAAGTCAACCGTTTTTCACACACCCAGATGGAATAGACATCGTCGGCCGTTCGTTTGGAAAATACGTAAATGTGATTCTCGTAGACCAACTTCTTCTTCCCACGTTTGGATAGAACTGAATTTATACTTGCAGAAAGTGAATTGCTGTGGAAGCTGACTGATGGTTTGTGCTAGTACACCTCTCTCTTTGTAGAGATTTTAGACACTGCTATATTCTGATGTAAAGATGAAATAAAAGCTAGTCTAATGTAACTTGCAGGACACCTGACATGAAAATTGTTACATCTGCAACAAAACTTGCAAAAAAGCAGGTCAGTGCTGAGTCAGGTAAAAGTTCACACAATGTTTTGAGTTTAGAGTGGTTTACATTCCCCACCTAAATCAGGCCTCATTCACACTGCATTTTTTGAATCCGTTTATTTTTTTCGTGGTATGTTTTTGTAACACAAAAACGTTTTAGAAACGTTTTGGAAAATGTCTTGTTAAAATTGCGGGCAAAATGCTCTGACACTATAATGCAATCAGTTGTGAGGTTTACAGATGGAAACAGTTGATTTAAAATGTCACAAAAGTGCAGCACTCTGTACATTATTTTTGTGACATGAATTGATGACGGACGAGAATTCATGAACCACAAGGACAAACTGGCGAAACATCCAAACACAAAATTCTGTGGGCAAAACAGGGTACACACATCTGGGGGCAAACTACTGGGGGTGAACTGCGGGGGGGGAAAACATCCGGGGGCGAAACATCCGGGGACGAACTGCTGGGGTGAAACATCCGGGGGTGAACTGCCGGGGGTGAAACATCTGGGGGTGAAAAGTCCAGTGGCGAACGGCTGGGGGCAAAACATTTGGGGGTGAACTGCTGGGGGCGAAACATCCGGGGGTGAACTGCTGGGGGCAAAACATACGGGGGCGAACTGCCAGGGGCGAAACATCCAGGGGCGAACTGCTGGGGCAAAAAATCCGGGGGGTGAAACATCCGGGGGCGAACTGTGGGGGCGAAAAATACGGGGGCGAACTGCTGGGGGTAAGCTGCTGGGGGCGAAATGTACGGGCGTGAAATGTGCGGGGGCGAATCCTCCTGGGGGCGAAATGTACCTGGGGGCGAACTGCTGGGGGCAAATTGTGGGGGCGAACTGCTGAAACTTCCTAAAACCAGGATAAACAGTTTTGAGGCAAAATATCCATTGGGATTCTTTTTGTAGTGTCCTTTTATCCCAATAACCTCCTCTGGAGGAGTTTGGGGCGATTTTGTCTATCCCCATAAATTTCATTTTACCAGTATTACCTCCATGTACCTGATTGAGGTGATTGGCTATTGGTGAGTCCCTTTTGTTCATAGTGTCCCCCAGATGCTCACCAACCCTTCTCCGTACTTCCCTCCTAGTCTTGCCAACATATTCCAGACCACATTCACATATGGCTTTGTATATGATCCCTTTTGAGCGGCAATTAATAAAGTCACGAATGAGATATGTTGCTCCTGTTGTATTACTCCTAAATTCTTTACCGGGTATGATAGCTCCACAGAACTTGCAGCTATGCATCTAAAACAACCTTTGGGTGTGTTGCCCTGCCAAGACTGGTTAATTGTTGGCTGGAAATAGCTGTGAACAAACCTGTCATTTAGAGACCTTCCTCTTCTGTATGTTATTTGTGGTGTCACTGAAACACTGTCATTTAAATCCTCATCCATTAAAAGGATTGGCCAGTGTTTTTGGAAGACATCCCTTACTTCCTTGGACCTATTGGAGTATCTTGTTATAAAACGTAGGGTTTCTTCATCATCTGCCTCTTGGATGGGATTGAGTAGTTGTTTGCGATCCCTCCTTATTGAGTTCCTATACGCCTTTCTAAGTACCCTATCTGGATATCCCCTTTCAAGGAATCATTTTCTGAGGTTGTCAGCTTGCTGCTTAAACACAACTGGGTCAGAGCAATTCCTGCAAATTCGCAAATACTGGCCCTTCGGGATTCCTCTCCTAAGAGGAGCAGGGTGGTTCGATTTCCATCTCAAGAGAGAATTGGTGGCAGTGGGTTTTCTTTATGTACTTGTTGACAATTCACCCATCTCATTTTTTTTATTGCAATGTCTAAGAACAATAGTTTAGACGTATTAACTTCGAAAGTGAAATGGGGTCCCAAGTTGTTAACATTGAGACTTCTCACAAATTCTGCAAAATCATTTTCGCTGACTTTCCATATTACAAAAACATCATATATGTAACGGAGCCATATAATCATCCTCTCACTGCACTCCAAAGGAAAGTCACCAAAGACAATGGTTTCCTTCCACCAGCCCAGGATCAAATTGGCATAAGAGGGGGCACATGGGTTCTCCATAGCTCTGCCCCTGAGCTGGTGGAAGTACTCTCTGTCAAAAAGAAAAAAAATTTTTTTCAGGCAAAATTCAAGTGCTCTGATTAGAAACTCATTGTGTACAGCAAACTGAAGCCCCTGGCTTTTAGGTAGTAGTCCACAGCTTGCAGACGCTTTTCATGAGGTATGGATGAGTAGAGGGCTTCAACATCAATTGCATTTAGGATCATATCTGGCTCCAAAGTGACACAGTCCAGTTTATCAAGGAGATATGCCATATCATGCACAAATTTTAGCCTAGACATAAATATTTTTTGCCTAATTAATATGTTGGCTACTATAATTTTTCTTCAATGTGAATCTGACTGTACCTTTTACATTGGTGACCACTTATCAGATATCGCTTGTTATGGATAAGGAACGAAGCCTTATAGGCTATGAACAGAGTACATTTTCCTCTAATCTGTTCATAACTTGCCCTCTTTTTGGTGACTCACCTAAGGAACAAGCTTTAATAATAAACCAGGACTAATGGTGAAATCTGGCATCTAGCAATCTCCTTGGTAACCTCAGAGAAATGTGTAAGCAACGTAGCTGTGGACGTATGTGCCGTCAGTGACGCGTGCGTGTCAGCGCCGGCTCCATGCAATCAGCATCTGGAAGTACTAGCTTAACCCCAGTCATACGTTCCATTCATCGGAAGCTATTCATATGCTTCCTCTGAAGGCGCATATTTATAAATGGAAACAGCGCTGTGCACCATACTCTGCAGTCCTGCATACTTATGCCCTGGTGCAGCCCCCCTGATGAGTCCTAGATGATGAAACGCATTGGGAGGCTACAGCTGGAATAGCGTGGTAGAACCAACACCCGTATACACGGTGAGATTATTCCATTAACTACTACTTTGACCATAAGAAATATGGGTCATTATTTGTAGTTATTATGCATTTGATTCAGCTGCATATATTTATTAATGAATGTTCACCAGTTTAACTATTTTCCTGCATGCCTTGTGTTGATGTCTTTGTGGTCTCCTGTGGTATGAGGATGATAGCACTTTATTGTGTTTTTTCACTGCATTCTCTGTCTGAGCCTGCGATGGCATGATTTGCAATCCATAATGTCCATGCTAAGAATAGGTTTTGATACACTTGGCAAGAGAACCAATGCAAGCATCAATCTGAATCTTTGTGTATTGGAGAATCATTGCCTCCCACTGTACCCACAGTTTGGTCCCTAATCATTTGGACCCAATGGGACTTTGATAGTGAGCCATATTGTATTATCTCTAACTGCTGACATTTGGGGTAGAACCCACATATTGATTCAGGCTATTAGCCTGTGTCCATTTTGTACAATTTTCACTTGCACATAAAGACTTGTTATTAGGTAACCTTTTTATTGCTTGAATAATTAAAAGTTATATTTTACCCATTTGCCATTTCCTATTTATCAGGCACCAAGTGTATCCATCTACAATATTGTGCCTGCTTTACTTATTGCCTGTTGCTGCTATATTGTCCCTAGTGTAACCACTACATATTTTTAGACCATGTGATTTGTAAAGTTTCCATTACAGGATTTTTTGCATCATGCTGCTGTTTACCTTGCTTATTGAGTTGGTACTCATCAATCCTGACAATCTTGTGTTGTACATTTTATAATATTTATTTTTAATCAACACTTATCAAAAATTATATATTTTATTTATTGCATTGTGCCTTACACTTATTCTCTTTAGTTTTTCAAAACAGTATGTGCTTTATAGTAAATTACCATGTGTTCGCTATACATATGTAGGTTTAATCCAAATTTATTGTGTAGCAGAAAAACAACCCCAGACATACAGCCAATATTATTAAGAGCGAACTTCAGTGTGAGTAAGAACGAGAAGTCATGGAAGTGATAAGACATAAGGAGTCTACATCCAAAGATCTGTGGTTAGTTCTCCAATATGTTTTAAACAACGTCTTGCTAAGTTCCCTCAAATATTTTAAGTAATTGCACCAATACGATGTTGGTTTGAAGACAATCCAAACACACTAAGCATTGTCTTTTTTCACTCATTTTGCATTTGGTTAATTGATTACAACTATTACAATACTGCTGCAAAGTAAGAGTGTTTTCAAAGAATTTGTAAGCACAAATTGGCTTTAGCTGGAAGTAGGTGTCGAACCTGACACCTTTAGCTCCTAGATTCAGAGCTTAGATGGGGGGTTAGCAAAAGGTCTGTACGAGGCAGAATATTTCCTATTATCTGTATAGGGAGACACAGGATATTTGAAATGCAACAAGTTGACTCATCGTCCAGTCACAGACAGCAACCTATGAATGAGCCAATCTGGCTCATCCTGGAAATATGAGCCTATGATCAAGGCTATAAAAAGTTGTGTTAACCCCTTTACCCCAAGGGCGGTTTGCACGTTAATGATTGTGCCAATTTTTACAATTCGGACCACTGTCCCTTTCTGGAACGCTTCCATGGATCCCGGTGTTTCTGACATTGTTTTCTCGTGACATATTGTACTTAATTTTAGTGGCAAAATTTCTTTGATATGACTTGCGTTTCTTTGTGAAAAAACGGAAATTTGGTGAAAATTTTGAAAATTTCGCAATTTTCCAAATTTGAATTTTCATGCCCTTAAATCACAGAGATATGTCACACAAAATACTTAATAAATAACATTTCACATATGTCTACTTTACATCAGCACACTTTTGTAGCCAAAATTTTGTTTTGTTAGGAAATTATAAGGGTTAAAATTTAAACAGCGGTTTATTATTTTTACACCATTTTTTTAGGGACCACATCACATTTGAAGTCACTTTGAGGGGTCTACATGATAGAAAATACCCGAAAGTGACACCATTCTAAAAACTGCACCCCTCATTGTGCTCAAAACCACATTCATGATGTTTAATAACCCTTCAGATGCTTTACAGGAATTTTTGAATGTTTTAAAAAATGAACATTTAACTTTTTTTCACAAAAAAATTACTTCAGATCCAATTTATTTTATTTTACCAAGGGTAACAGTAAAAATTGGACCCCAAAAGTTGTTGTGCAATTTGTTCTGAGTATGCTGATACCCCATATGTGGGGGTAAACCACTGTTTGGGCGCATGGCAGAGCTCGGAAGGGAAGGAGCGCAGTTTTACTTTTTCAAAGCAAAATTGGCTGGAATTAAGATCGGACACCATTTCACATTTGGAGAGCCCCTGATGTGCCTAAACAGTGGAAACTCCACACAAGTGACACCATTTTGAAAACTAGACACCCTAAGGAACTTATCTAGATATGTGGTAAAAACTTTGAAACCCCAAGTGCTTCACAGAAGTTTATAACGTAGAGCCGTAAAAATAAAATATCATATTTTTTCCAAAAAAATGATCTTTTCGCCCCCAATTTTTTATTTTCCCAAGGGTACCAGAAGAAGTTGGACCCCAAAAGTTATTGTGCAATTTGTCCTGAGTATGCTGATACCTCATATGTGGGAGTAAAAAACTGTTTGGGCACATGGCAGAGCTCAAAAGGGAAGGAGTGCCAGATTTCACTGTTATGGATTGAAGGTGTAATGACCCACTAACAGAGACCAAGTGGTGCCAAAACAGCAGAACCCCCCATCAGTGACCCCATTTTATGAACTACACCTCTCAATGAATTCATCTAGCGGTGCAGTGATCATATTGACACCATAGGTGTGCCACAGAATTTTATACCAATGGACAGTGAGGACAAAATAACTACATTTTTACCATCAAAATTTTGTTTTAGCCAAAGATTTTACATTTTCACACAAGAAGTGGGTAAAAATGGCAACAAAATTTGTCCCACAAGTTCTACTTAACGTGGCAATACCCCATATGTGGCTGTGCAGTGCTACTTAGCCATGTGGAGAGACTCGGGAGGAACGGAGAGCTATTTGCCTATTTATGTGAATGGGTTGGTGCACATGGTAGTGTGCTTCCTCAGACCCTATGTCCATGTGCAAAACACGTTGACATGTCCATTTTTTAATGTCAGCACGGGTCACAAAACATCCAGCACTTGTGCATACGCATAACACCCATGAGACACGCATCGACGCCGGGGAAGAAGGGTTACAGTAAGTGCTGTTTTCCAGCGCCGGGTGCTGAACACGGCTCTCATCATTCTCCCCTGCTCTGTCAGCGATCGGCACAAGCAGGAATCCCTGCTTGTGTCGATCACTGGCAGAGCAGGGGAGAATGATGAGAGCCGTGTTCAGCACCCGGCGTCGGGGAACAGCACTTACTGTTACGCTTCTTCCCTGGCACAGGTCCTTATGGTACTGATGTGACACACGCATGCCACACGTGTGCCGCAAGTATTACGCACACGGACACTGACATCTCCGGTACCGGAAATATCAGGACATGTGATGAGACGTTATAGCGGGTTTTTATGTTTGGCTGCTGTCACACACTAAAAGACGCTTTTTATTGCAAAAATTAGTTTTTGCATCACAATATTTTGAGAGCTATAGTTTTTCCATATTTTGACCCACAGAGTCATTTGAGGTCTTGTTTTTTGCGAGACGAATTTAAGTTTTTATTGGTATCATTTTCGGGCACATGACATTTTTTGACCGCTATTCATTCCTATTTTTGTGAGGCAGAATGAACAAAAACCAGTAGTTCATGAATTTCTTTTGGGGAGGGGGGCGTTTATACCCTTCCATGTGTGGTAAAATTGATAAAGCAGGTTTATTACGATTACATCAATTCCTCATTTATATTTGTGTTTTGACACTTTTATAGAATAAAAACTATTTTACATAAAAATTAATCATTTTTGCATCGCTTTATTCTGAGAGTTATAACATTTTTATTTTTCTGGTGATGGAGCTTTATGGGGGCTTGTTTTTTGTGGGACAAAATTACGTTTTCAGCGGTACCATGTTTATTTATATCCATCTTTTTAATCGCGTGTTATTCCACTTTTTGTCTAGCAGTATGATGATAAAGCATTTTTTTATGGTGTTCACTAAAGGGGTTAACTAGTGGGACAGTTATATAGGTCGGGTCGTTACAGATGTGGCGATAGGAAATATATGTACTTTTATAGTTTAGATTTTTTTTCATTCAAATATTTATTTAGTGAGAGAATATATTGATTATTTACTTATTTTCCTTTTTTATATTTTTACAATTATTTAATTTTTTTTTTAACTTTATTCTATCTTTTACACTTTGTCCCACTATGGAACAATCATTTTTTGCAGGCAGATCGCTTTTATAGCATGCAAATGAAGCAGTATCTGCATGCTGTAGAAGCTGTCAGTGCAGCACTTACTGCACTGACCTAAGAGACTTCCTGATCATGCCCTAAGCATGACCGGGAAGTTTCTCAGCTCATCATGACGACATTGGGTTACCAGGGCAGTGATCGGGACTCCGAGTCACGCCGCGGGGTCTCTGATCCAAAGGCAGAGGGGCTGTCAGCTGGGGGCTGGCATTCTCAGGCTGATAAGGGGTCATGCATATTAAAATAAGGCTCAGTGGATAGCACTGCAGCCTTGCAGCGTTGGAGCCCTGGGTTCGAGTCCCACCAAGGACAACATCTGCAAGGAGTTTGTATGTTCTCCCCGTGTTTGCGTGGGTTTCCTCTGGGTACTCCGGTTTCCTCCCACATTCCAGAGACATACTGATAGGAAATTTAGATTGTGAGCCCCATCGGGGACAGTGATGATAATGTGTGCAAACTGTAAAGCGCTGCGGAATATGTTAGCGCTATATAAAAATAAAGATTATTATTATAAGGCCCATCTATTAGAAGCACTAATTCTGGTGCTTTGCTCGGCTCTTCCAACTTGCCCTGTAGCGGTGTCAAGTGGGGTTCATATTTGTGGGGTTGATGTCACCTTTGTATTGTCCGGTGACATCAAGCCTACGGCTTAGTAATGGAGAAGCGTTTATAGGATTTGTAATGGATAGGTGTCTTATAGTTGTATGGTAAATGAAGACACAGCTAAAATAAAGTCCTTTATTTGAAATAAAACAAAACACACTTTTACTTTTTTATTTAAAAATAACAAAACACAGTTATACTCCCCTAACACCCATTCCACTGAATCCTTCATCTTCTGTAATAAAACTAAAATAAAAAACAACAATATCCCTCACCTGTTCGTTCGTCTGTCCCACGCCGTAAACCATGTCTGGGGATTAATAGTTTTCAACCTGGATGGTGCCAAGATGTGACGATCCAGGCTAAGAACCACTGGTGAATGAGATACTGCAAGCACAGAATCAGTGACGTTATCGAGGTTACTACTGATCACTGAGGCCATGTTCCCAGCCAGGCAGAACTGCCACAACGTCAGTGAGATCCGCGTTAGCACAGTGAGAAAAAGTTTCACAGTGCAGAGGCGAGTTCAACTGCGGTGACTTCACCTCCGCATTGTGAAACTTTTTCTCACTGCGTTAGCGGGATCTCATTGAGGTCACCGCAGTTCAGCCCAGCTGTGAAGGCAGCCTCAGTAACTAGCAGTAAACTTGATGACGTCACCGCTAGTCACTCATGTTTTATTACAGGAGACTAGGGATTCAGTGGAATTAGGCGTTTGATAAGTATTACTGTGTTTGTTATTTTTAAGTAAAAAAAAGGAAAAGTGTGTTTTGTTTTATTTCAAATAAAAAACTTTATTCTGGCTGTGTGTTTATTTACAATATAACTGTAGGATTAGTAATGGGTAGATGTCTTATAGACGCCTCTCCATTACTAATCCATGGGCTTGATGTCACCGGGAAATACAAATGTTACATCAACCCCACAAATATGAACCTCACTTGACACCGCTACAGGGCAAGTGAGAAGAGCCGGGCAAAGTGTCAGAATTGGCGCAACTAATAGATGTGCCTTTTCTAGGCGACTGTGGGCTGCTATTTTTAGGCTGGGGGGTCAGTACCCATGGCCGCTTTCCAGCCTGAGAATACCAGCCCCTAGCTGTCTGCTTTAGCAAGGCTAGTTGCCAAAAATGAAGGGGGGGATCCCACATCATTTATTCTAATCATTTATTTAAATAATTTAAAAAATCAGAGTGGTGACCCCTCTATTCTTGACAACCAGCCTTGCTGAAGCTGACAGGTGATGGTTGCAGCCCCAGCTGTGAGTTTTGCCTGGCTGGTTATGAAAAATAAAGCGGAACCCACACTGTTTTTTGTAAATTATTTATTTACAGCACAGGAGTCGGCTGATGAATACTCTCATCATCTGCTCTTGCTCTCACTGTTATTAGCAGCAGCAGGCTTCGGCTGATGGGAGCAGCAGTCCCATCAGCCGACACCAATGACCGGATGTAAACTTTATACCTCTGATCACAGCTTTGCACTCATGCTGTCATTAGGGCACCGCAGCTGTCTGACCGGCAGTGGTGATTTTACTACCAATTCGAAGCAGTATTTGCCGTGCTGTCATGCACATGACAGCACGACAAACAACCGGTATTCGGGGGGCTGAACTGTACCCAAACAGTAACATGGTCTTCCTGGTGAAGTCCGTGTTTGAAGTCTGTGCCTGAATAGTAGGTGTTCGGTACAGATGCCAAACATTACTGTTTGGGTTAGCCCATCTCTACTTTTCACATGTGAGGGCAGCACAAGGTCTGATGTGATCCATGAATCATTTCTCCCTCCCTCAGGAAAACAGAGGATAATTGAAGATGGAAACATTAAGGTATTTCTGTTATTTATCCCTTTTTATTTTAGAACAGTTTTGCATATTTGTCTGCTGTTTTATTTTTACATTTTTTAAATATTTATTGTCAGCACTGTATATTTCTATATTAAAGCTGAAAATCTTTAATAAGTTTGACCTTCTCTGCTCTCCCTGAGACAATAGACCACTTAGGCTTGGTTCACACGTAGCGGAACTCTCGCGGAAATTACCTTGAGAATTCCGGAATTCCATTGCACAGGAAAATCGCATTTTAAATTCCCGTGATTTTCCCGCGGAAAAACTAGCATTTTGCAAGCGTAATTAGCTTGCAGAATTGCTAGCGTTTTCCAAGCGATCTGTAGCATCGCTTGGAGAACTGATTAACAGGTTGGTCACACTCGTCAAACATAGTGTTTGACGAGTGTGACCAACCTTTTACTATTGAGCTGCCTATGCGGCATCAATAGTAAAAGATAGAATGTAAAAAATAATAATAAAAAATGTTTTTGTTATTCTCACCTTCCGACGTCCCGCACAGCCTTCCCGCCTCTCTCCACGCTCCCGATCCCAGTAATCCTTTGCGACAATTACCGCGATGACGTCCGTTCTCGCGGGATCGTGACATCTCACGGTCATTCGCGATGACATCGCGCGAATGACCGCGAGACTTCGCGATCCCGTGAGAACGGACGTTATCGCTCGCAAAGGCTTACTGGGACCGGGAATGTGGAGAGACGTAGGAAGGCTGTGCGGGACGTCGGAAGGTAAGAATAACAATATTTTTTATTTTAAATTCTATTTTTTAAAGGGATATGGTACCCAAAGCCCGGAGGACAGTCTCCTCTCCTCCGGACCGTGGGTACCATCCGTAAATGTTCTGCTTACTTTTCGCATGGTGTGCACAGCCACATGTGGAAAGTAAGCAGAACAATGCATTCTTATGGGTGCGGGATCGCCGCGATTCCGCAAAATTAATGAGCATGCTGCGTTTTTTATCGCGAAGCGATTCCGCCACGGTAAAAACCGCAGCATTAGCACAGCATTGCGGAATCCCATAGGAATGCATGAGATGCTTAATTTTCGCGTTTTTGTGGCAAAATTGCACGGATAAAACCGCCACGGAAACACGAAAAAGACGCCACGTGTGAACTCAGCCTTACCCTCTCTCCACTGTTGATCTATATACAACCTCCTCTCCTAGCTATTATCGTTAACAAAAAATTGTTGTCAAAATTGTAGAAATGTCATGATAAGGATTATTGAAAAATGCTTAACTTTATATTTATTATACACATTTACAATAAAGAAAATTCTGTGTGAAAATGTACATAGCCTTTAAAATATAGTACTAGTACCTAACATAGTTGTAAAAAGCAGATAAACAGATTGATTACCTCCTCCACATGGTTTGGAACAATGAGACCATTTTTTCAAAGCCCACTCATACTCCACCACATCCTCTTCCAGAACATAATTGTTACCTACATTTAAGGAATCTTCATGTATCATGTACTTATAAGACAATGAAATTTTAACATTTCCATTAGGAATGACCTGAAATACAAAGAGAATGCAATAGCTGTAATGTTGATGGTAACATGCAGAGGTCTCACAAGAGCTGACTGATTTTATGTAATATTATAACATTTTCATTGTCCCAACTGTTCTAGGTATCATCTTACTACAGGATAAGTGACTACCTGCTGATTGCTGAGAATGGGGTTTTTGAAATGCTCCTCTAATTGTCTATGGCATTTATGTATATAGCCAAGTTACTCTACAGGAGCATATTGGAGCTCAGTTTTCGGTATTGGCGGCAGACACAAAAAATTGGACCTTTCGAAATCAACAAGTTCTAATTTACGCTATGGTTAGGTCATAACTTGACAAGCTGAGACAACCCCTTCACAGTATTACTATCACATTACTGTCTTCTGTACATTTTACAAATGTTGTTAGAAGTGTAAAAATTGCATTTTAAGAAAACTAATAATGCACCATATTCATAAGTGATACAAATGCTACCAATGTAGATAATGCACAAGATGGAAATGTATTGGCAGACATTCATGTTCCATGTGACAATATTGCCACTGCTCAGCTAAACAGTCGGACTACTGAGAAATTAAAAGTAGTAAATGGAGAAGTGGTGCATCATTTACACGATCATTCTGTGAAGATTATTATTATTGGCAGCAGGCTTTCTGCTTACACAGGACAATGTGATGGTGATAACTTTAACCCTTTCAGCCCTGGACAATTTTTTGTTTTCATTTTTTCCTTCCCTTCATCCAAGAGCCATAATTTTTTTTATTATCCAGTCAATATTGCCGTCTGAGGTCTTGTATTTCGCAGTACAAGTTATACTTTTGAATGACATCATTAATTCTACCACATAGTGTACTGGAAAATGGGAAAAAAAATTCCAATTGATTTGAAATTGCAAAAAAAGTGAAATTTCACAATTACTTTGTGGGTATTGTATTAACCATGTTAACTATACTGTAAAACTGACCTTGCAATATGTTTCTTCAGGAGAGTACAAAGATATCAAACATGTATAGTTTTTTTATTTAAATGATGAAAAAGAATTGCAGATTTGCATGAAAAAAATGTAGCTATAGTCGCCATCTTCCAAGATCAGTAGCATTTTAATTTTTTCGTGATTTGGGACTGGGCGAGGGCTTATTTTTTTGAGCCATGAGCTGTCGTTTTTATTGATACCATTTCTTGAGTAGATATGATATTTTGATCACCTGTTATTGCAATAAGGGGTAAATAAACGTAATTGTGTAGTTGTCGCTATTTTTCACATTGCGCTGTTTACCGATCAGATTAATTTTGTTTATATTTTGACATATTGGACACTTCTGAACGCATTGATACCAAACGTGTTTTTTTTTATTATTTTATTTTCATTGGCGCAAAAGGGGGATATTAGAATTTTTTAAAATATTTTTAAAACTTTTCTTTTCTTTACTTTATTCAATAGTCCACTTAATAGACTTGAAGCTGCTATCATCCAAAATCAGTATCTTCTATGCATGCAGGCCACAAGCTAGCATACACAGGAGTATTGTAATGACAGGAAAGGGGGTCTTCAGCAGACCCTTGGCTACCATGACAACCCATCGGCGCCCAGCAATCAAATGAGAAGGGCACCGATGTGCAGGATTAATGAAGTGCTTCCAGTCAGCGAGTGTTAAATCCCACTGTCAGTGATTGACAGCGGGATATAACTGGATAACAGCCACTGGCAGAGCAGCGCTCCTCCCATGGCTGTTAAAGGCACATGATGACTGATTAAATCAGTCTGGAAGGGGAATGATGGCACACTGTCCTTTTAAAAGAACTCATGGTCCCGACTAATAGAGGTAAGAACATCAGCACCACCAACAAAAATGAGACTGTTACAAATGGCTTACACCCTGCTTGCCACATTTCCCAATTCCTGGCTCCTGCTGCACACAGGTCCTCCTTGACATGAAAAAGATCTTGCGATTTACATTATTGCTCTACTAGACCTTGCCTACCTGCACTGGCAACAAATGTACTTGACAAAGGCCATTCTTGGTCGAAATGTTGTACCACATCTATATTTGACTCCATGTCAGATCAAAATAAATTTAAACTGCAGCAAGACCTACAGTCTCATTTTCTTTTGTGGTGCTGAGTTTAAATCAGTCATCATGTGCAAAAATGATACGGCTCAGTGAGTGAGCACGCTTAAAAGGCAGGGACACAACATATGATGTAAATATACGTCATTTGCCATGAAGAAGTTAATACTAGCATTAATGATCAAATCACCCAATCTGATAATTGGAACAAGCTATCATTAGAATGCTTGTCGGTCTGTCTAAACAGGCCCACAACCCCTTCTTACCCGTTTCCACCTTCCTGACCAGGATACATTTTTCAAATTTTGCAAGTGTCACTTCATGAGGGAATAACTAAAGAATGTTACTCAGTTTTTTGTGACACATTGTACATTATGTTTGTAGGAAATTTAGGTCGATACGAATTGCATTTACTTAGGAAAACATTAGAAATTTATTACATTTTCAATATTAGAACTTTTAATTTTTATGCCCTTTAAGGGCATTTTTAAACTGATCGTCTGTACAAAATAGTTAAGAAATTATATTTCTATTTTGTGTCACCACCCCATTTAAAACTCCTGTTTTGCTAGGATTCTAGAAGTGTTAAAAGTTTAGCATCAATTTTTCATTTTATCAACAAAACTTAGAAAACCTATTTTTAGGGACCACTTCACTCTTTAACCCCTTTACCCCCAAGAGTGGTTTGCAAGTTAATGACCAGGCCAATTTTTACAATTCTGACCACTGTCCCTTTATGATGTAATAACTGGAACACTTCCGTGGATCCCGATGATTCTGACACTGTTTTATTATGACATATTTTACTTCATGATAGTGGTAAAATTTCTTTGATATGATTTGTGTTTATATGTGAAAAAAATGGAACTTTGGCGAAAATTATGAAAATTTCACAATTTGCCAACTTTGAATTTTCATGCCCTTAAATCACAGAGATGTGTCACATAAAATACTTAATAAGTAACATTTCCCACATGTTTACTTTACATCAGCACAATTTTGGAACCCAATTTTTTTTTTGTTAGGAAGTTATAAAGGTTAAAAGTTGACCAGCGATTTATCATTTTTACAACACCATTTCTTGGAGGGACCACATCAAATTTGAAGTCACTTTAAGGGGTCTATATGATAGAAAATACCCAAAAGTGACACTATTCTAAAAAGTGCACACCTGAGGCTATGTGCACACATTGCGTTTTTTTAGCGTTTTTGCTGCGCTTTTCCGCTGCGGAAATGCTGCGAAAACACTATGAAAATGCATCCCATGCAATGCTATGGGATTCCGCATTGCTGTGCTAATGCTGTGGATTTTTCTGCTGCGGAATCGCATAGCGGTAAAATCCACAGCATGTTCATTCTTTGTGCTGAATCGGAGCGATTTCGTCACCATAGGATTGCATTGAAACGCTCACTTTACGCATGTGGCCATGCTCACCATGCGTAAAGTGAGCGCTCCATGTGTGGATGGTACCCAGGGTCTGGAGGAGAGGAGACTCTCCTTCATGTCCTGGGTACCATAATCCTGTAAAAAATAGAATTTAAATAAAAAATAGTAATATACTCACCCTCTGATGGCCCCCGGAGTCCTTCCCGCTTCTCACCACGCTGCCAGCATCTTCCGGTCCCAGTGATGTTTTGCGCGAATGGCCTGAGATGATGTCGTGCACTCGCGAGCGTGACGTCACAAAGGTCCTTTGTGCAAAGCATCACTGGGACCGGAACTTACCAGGAGCGCCGCTGAGGAGATCGGTGGCCGTCGGAAGGTGAGAATAACCATTTTCTTAATTTTTTTAAATTATTTTTAACATCATATCTTTACTATTGATGCTGAATAGGCAGCATCAATAGAAAAAAGTTGGTCACACTTGTCAAGCACTATGTTTGACAAGTGTGACCAACCTTTCAATCTCTTTTCCAAGCGATGCTTGAAATCACTTGGAAAGCGCAAGCATTCTGCAAGCTAAATATGCTTGCAAAACGATTGTGTTAAGCGGGAAAACGCATGCGAATTCCGCATATCTTTTACCCGCTGCGGGAGTTGCAGAAATGCTGCGGACATTTCCGGAGCATTTCTGATCATGTGCACATAGCCTGAGGGTGCTCAAAAGCACATTCAAGACATTTATTAACCCTTCAGGTGCTGCACAGGAATTTTTGGAATGTTTAAAAAAAAAACATTTAATTTTTTTTCACAAAATATTTACTTCAGATCTATTTTTTTTATTTTCCAAGTATAACAGGAGAAATTGGACTGAAAAAAATGTTATGCAATTTCTCCTGAGTACGCTAATATCCCAAATATGCAGGTAAACCACTGTTTGGACGCATTGCAGAGCTCGGGAGGGAGGGAGGGAGCGCCGTTTTAATTTCCAATGTAAAATTGGCTGGAATTGAGATTGGATGCCATGTCACGTTTGGAGAGCCCCTGATGTGCCTACACAGTGGAAACCTCCCACAATTGACACCATTTTGGAAACTAGACCCCCTTAGGAACTTATCTAGATGTGTGGTGAGCACTTTGAACCCTCTAGTGCTTCACAGAAGTTTATAACGTAGAGCCGTAAAAATAAAAAATCATATTTTTTTCACAAAAATGATATTTTTGCTCTCAGTTTTTTATTTTCCTAAGGGTAACAGGAGAAATTGGACCCCAAATGTTGTTGTGCAATTTGTCTTCAGTACACCGATAACCGATATGTGGGGGTAAACCACTGTTAGGGTGTATGGCAGAACTCAGAAGGGAAGGAGTGCCGTTTTACTTTTTCAACACAAAATTGGCTGGAATTAAAATCGGATGCCATGTCATATTTGGAGAGCCCCTGAAGTGCCTAAACAGTGGAAAGCCCCGACAAGTGACCACATTTTGGAAACTAGACAACCTAAGGAACTGTGTGATGAGCACTTTGAACACTCAAGTGCTTTACAGAAGTTTATAACGTAGAGCCATAAAAATAAAAAATAATTTTTTAACAAAAATTATCTTTTTGCACCCAATTTTTTATTTTCTCAAGGGTAACAGGAAAAATTGGACCCCAAAAGTTGCTGTTCAGTTTGTCCTGCGTATGCTGATACCCCATATGTGGGGGTAATCCAAAAGAGAGCCAGATTTTACTGTTATGGTTTGCAGGTGCCATGACTCGTTGTGAGAGCCCATGAGGTGCCAAAATAGCAGAACTCCCCTCAATGAATTCATCTAGGGGTGCAGTGATCATATTGACACCATGGGTGTGTCACAGAATTTTATACCATTGGGCAGTAAGAACAAAATAACTACATTTTTACTACCAAAATTTTGTTTTAGTCAAAGATTTTACATTTTCACATAAGAAATGGGTAAAAATGGCAACAAAATTATTCCACAATTTCTACTGAACGTGGCAATACCCCATATGTGGCTGTACAGTGTTACTTAGCCATGCAGAGAGACTTGGGAGGAATGGAGCGCTATTTGCCTATTCAAGTGAATGGGTCTGTGCACATGTCAGTGTGTTCCACGGACCATGTGTCTGTGGGCAAAACACACTGACATGTCCTTTTTTAATGTCAGCACGGGCCACAAAACAAACAGCATACATACATATTGTACACATAACACACATGGATGTCATCCATGTGACATGAATCAGTGCCAGGGAGGAAGTGTTACAGTAAGCGCTGTTCCTCAGCACTGGGTGCTGAACAATGCTCTCATCATTCTAAGATGAGAGCCGTGTTCAGCACCCAGCGCCGGGGAACAGCACTTACTGTAACGCTTCTTCTCTGGTGCCCGTCCTTGTGGTACTGATGCAGCACACGCATGCCACACGTGTGCTGCAAGTACTACACACACGGACACTGACATCTCCGGTAATGGAAATATCAGGACGTGTGAAGAAGGCGGTATAGCGAGTTTTAAAGTTTGGCTGCTGTCACACAATAAAAGACACTTTTTATTGCAAAAAATAGTTTTTGCATCACCAAATTTTGAGAGCTAGAATTTTTCCATATTTTGGCCCACTGAGTCATGTGAGGTTTTTATTGGTACCATTTTTGGGTACATGACATTTTTTGATCGCTTTCTATTCCGATTTTTGGGAAGCAGAATGAACAAAAACCAGCAATTAATGAATTTCTTTTGGGGGGGGGTGTTTACACTTTTCCACGTGTGGTAAAATTGATAAAGCATCTTTATTCTTCGGGTCAGTATGATTACAGCAATACCTCATTTATATCATTTTTTATGTTTTGTTGCTTTTATACAATAAAAACTAGTTTATATAAAAAATTATTATTTTGCATCGCTTTATTATGAGAGCTATAATTTTTTTACTTTTCCGGTGATGGAGCTGTATGGGGGCCTGTTTTTTGCAGGACAAGATGATGTTTTCAGCGGTACCAAGTTTATTTATATCTGCCTTTTTGATCTCGTGTTATTCCACTTTTTGTTCAGCGGTATGATAATAAAGCATTGCTTTTTTACCTTTTTTTATGGTGTTCACTAAAGGCGTTAACTAGTGGGACAGTTTTATAGGTCGGGTTGTTACGGATGCGGTGATACCAAATATGTGTACTTTTATTGTTTAGATTATTTTTTTCATTCAAATATTTATTTAGTGATAGAATATATACAGTGGGGAAAAAAAGTATTTAGTCAGTCAGCAATAGTGCAAGTTCCACCACTTAAAAAGATGAGAGGCGTCTGTAATTTACATCATAGGTAGACCTCAACTATGGGAGACAAACTGAGAAAAAAAAATCCAGAAAATCACATTGTCTGTTTTTTTTTCATTCGATTTGCATATTATGGTGGAAAATAAGTATTTGGTCAGAAACAAGCAATCAAGATTTCTGGCTCTCACAGACCTGTAACTTCTTCTTTAAGAGTCTCCTCTTTCCTCCACTCATTACCTGTAGTAATGGCACCTGTTTAAACTTGTTATCAGTATAAAAAGACACCTGTGCACACCCTCAAACAGTCTGACTCCAAACTCCACTATGGTGAAGACCAAAGAGCTGTCAAAGGACACCAGAAACAAAATTGTAGCCCTGCACCAGGCTGGGAAGACTGAATCTGCAATAGCCAACCAGCTTGGAGTGAAGAAATCAACTGTGGGAGCAATAATTAGAAAATGGAAGACATACAAGACCACTGATAATCTCCCTCGATCTGGTGCTCCACGCAAAATCCCACCCCGTGGGGTCAGAATGATCACAAGAATGGTGAGCAAAAGTCCCAGAACCACGCGGGGGGACCTAGTGAATGAACTGCAGAGAGCTGGGACCAATGTAACAAGGCCTACCATAAGTAACACACTACGCCACCATGGACTCAGATCCTGCAGTGCCAGACGTGTCCCACTGCTTAAGCCTGTACATGTCCGGGCCCGTCTGAAGTTTGCTAGAGAGCATTTGGATGATCCAGAGGAGTTTTGGGAGAATGTCCTATGGTCTGATGAAACCAAACTGGAACTGTTTGGTAGAAACACAACTTGTCGTGTTTGGAGGAAAAAGAATACTGAGTTGCATCCATCAAACACCATACCTACTGTAAAGCATGGTGGTGGAAACATCATGCTTTGGGGCTGTTTCTCTGCAAAGGGGCCAGGACGACTGATTCGGGTACATGAAAGAATGAATGGGGCCATGTATCGTGAGATTTTGAGTGCAAACCTCCTTCCATCAGCAAGGGCATTGAAGATGAAACGTGGCTGGGTCTTTCAACATGACAATGATCCAAAGCACACCGCCAGGGCAACGAAGGAGTGGCTTCGTAAGAAGCATTTCAAGGTCCTGGAGTGGCCTAGCCAGTCTCCAGATCTCAACCCTATAGAAAACCTTTGGAGGGAGTTGAAAGTCCATGTTGCCAAGCGAAAAGCCAAAAACATCACTGCTCTAGAGGAGATCTGCATGGAGGAATGGGCCAACATACCAACAACAGTGTGTGGCAACCTTGTGAAGACTTACAGAAAACGTTTGACCTCTGTCATTGCCAACAAAGGATATATCACAAAGTATTGAGATGAAATTTTGTTTCTGACCAAATACTTATTTTCCACCATAATATGCAAATAAAATGAAAAAAAAACCAGACAATGTGATTTTCTGGATTTTTTTTTCTCAGTTTGTCTCCCATAGTTGAGGTCTACCTATGATGTAAATTACAGACGCCTCTCATCTTTTTAAGTGGTGGAACTTGCACTATTGCTGACTGACTAAATACTTTTTTTCCCCACTGTATATTGATTTTTAATTTTTTTTTTAAGATTTTTACAATTATTTAAAAAAAATCTTTTACTTTTTTTCTGACTTTTTTACTTTGTTCCACTATGGGAAAATCATTTTTTACAGGCATATTGCTTCTATAGCATGCACAAGAAGCAGTATCTGCATGCTATAGAAGCTGTGAGTGCTGCACTTAGGGTATGTGCACACGTAGTTTTTAGGTTGTGCGGATTTTGTTGAAAAATCCGCAGGTAAATCCACAGGACAAAAGTCCTGCGGTTTATCTGGGATTAGCCTGCGGTTTTGCCTTGCGGTTTCACACCTCATAATGGATAAGGTGTGAAACTGCAGCGGAATCTGCACAAAGAATTGACATGCTGCGGATTGTAACCCGCAGCACAACCACGCGGAAAAATCTACATCGTGTGCACAGCGTTTTTTAGTTTATCATTGAAAACAATGGTACTGTACAACTCACCTAAATCTGCTGCAGACCTGCAGGGCCAAAACCGCTGCGGATCTGCAGCAGAATCCACACCATGTGCACATAGCCTAAGTGCACTGACACTGACAGACTTCCTGATCATGCACTGCGCATGGCAGGAAGTTTCTTATCTCTGGTGACCGAATGTCGTTATTACGATATCAGGTTACCATGCCATCACGCAGTTGGGTCCCCGATCCAAAGGCAGAGAGGCTGTCAGCCCTTTGCCTGCTCCCGGAATGCTGCGATCATGTTCAGTCACAGTATTTCAGGGGTTAAAGTGCCCATGTGTGAGGCTGATCGCTATGACGTACTATACCATCCATGGTCAGACAGACCTAGGTCACATGGACGGTATAGTACGTCAGATGGCAAAGAGGGTTTAAAGAGAATCAGTCGCCACATTTGACCTATCTAAACTATTAATATAGAATGCTGAAATCAATCCTGATTGTTGCCATGGTGACCCGATGTCGTCACCGGAGCTAGGAAACTTGCTGATCATACGCAGTGCATGATCAGCAAGTTTCTCTGTTAGTGCAGAGCTGACAGTTTCAACAGCTGCCAAATCCCCATGCTGTAGAAGAGATCAGTCTACAAAAAATGATAGTCCCATAGTGGGACAAAGTAAAAAAGTTTAAAAAAAAAGTTAAAACTTTTTTAAAATAATTGTAAAAATATAAAAAAAAAATAATAAAAAAACAAAGGATATTGAATAAATAAATATTTGTATGAAAAAAATATAAACAATAAAAGTACACATATTTGGAATCATCGCGTCCATAACCCGACCTATTAAACTGTTCCACTAGTTAACCGCTTTAGCAAACACCATAAAAAAATAAAAAATAAGGCAAAAAACAATGCTTTATCACAAATATAAATAAGGTATCGCTGTAATCATACTGACCCGAAGAATAAAACTGCCTTATCAATATCAATTTTACCACACATGGAACGGCATAAACCCCCCCAAAAAAAAATCCTGAATTGCTGGTTTTTGTTCATTCTGTCTCCCAAAAATCGGAATAGAAAGCGATCAAAAAATGTCATGTTCCCAAAAACGGTACCAATAAAAACATCAGCTCATCCCGCAAAAAAAAAGCCATGAGATGACTCTGTGGGCCAAAATATGGAATAATTATAGCTCACAAAATGCGGTGATACAAAAACTATTTTTTGCAATAAAAACTATCTTTTAGTGTGTGACAGCAGCAGAACATAAAAACCCGATATAAATCTGGTATCGCTGTAAACGCACCGACCAGAAGAATAAAGTCGACACATCACTTATACCGCACGAGGAATGACGTAAAAAATAAATAAAAACAATTCTTCACCTGCTGTTGATTGTTTCATTCTACCTCCTATAGATCGCAGTATGGCTTGGGGCACGTTTATCCTGCGCTCTGTGCTGAGCGCTTGCACAGGGGTTTCCATGTAAATTTCTGAAATACGTGATTCAAACGAAACTTCTGGCAGAAGATTTCCTATAATGATGCAGATGGAGGCACTGTGGATGCCATACGACCTGTGATCTGGCAGTGTCCGTCTTTTTAGGATTGCATAAAAGTGGCGTCGGCCATAGTTTTGTGCACTTCTGAAAAGGACACTGCTGATCAGAGGCCAGACGGAGTCAAGAGAATCTCTGCTGCCTCATTATAGTGAATGGATCCCTCGAGTGTCTCACCTATCATGTCACTCAGAGATTTAGATGGAAATCCCAAAGTAAGTGCTCAGCGTAGGACGCAGGAAAAATGTGATCCCAAACGTTATGTAAAATGGTCATAATAAAAGCTTTAACTCAATCCACAAAAAAGCAAGCCCTCATTCAAGTCTGTCATCTGTTAAAGGAAACATAGGGGGCCTCCAAGTTACTGGTAGCACAAAGGTTCTGCAACAGCAAAATGGCTCCTGATCCAAAGAAATTCAGCAGATTCTTTGCTCCCAAATCCAAATGCCCCCTCCTTTCTGAGCCCCATGGGTTGGGTTTAACGCACTGGTGACTGTAACATACTGGTGACTGTTTGCAAATTTCACTTGGTATCAGTCATTGCTGCTTGCTTCTGGAAAATACCCATGGAGTCTAAATAGTCACCACACCTGTAGATAAGTTCCTCAAGGGGTATACTTTCCAAAATGTCACTTGAGGGGGGATTCTGCACTTCTTGTAATTAGGGGCTCTGCACATGTGTGGCGCCCCTGAGGCTCAGTCGCCACAGAGGTACTACACCTTCTCCTAAGGTGTAGTGCCCCACCGCCTAGGTAAGTTGGGAACTCCTTTCCACACTCCAACATCTGCATCCCACACACAGGATAGTTCAGTAGGTCCACCTAGCAGCTTCAGGCTGGGGGTAGCAGAGCACCCTTCGTGGAACCCTGCTTCGTAACACGAGATGTGCTGGGAGGTGGGTGGAGTTAGTATAAAAGAGGGGGAAAGTTTAGAATTACAGGTCAGTCTGACAGAAGGTCAGTCTGACGGGAGGTCAGGCGAGAAGAGTTCATTTTTGAAGTTAGTTTGAGTTCAGTTTGAGTTCAGTTTAGAAAGAGTGCTGCAGCTGCCTCAGTGATCTGAGCCAGCTGGCACGGGAAAGAGAAGAGAAGGAGAAAGACATAGACCTGCAACCTAAGCTTCCATAAGAGAGAGAAGGAACAGCGCAGAACAAAGGAGTAGGAGAACAGAGAGGAGTTGTGGGTTGGAAGAGGAACCCTGCCTATAGGTTCTCAGCGCAAGGCCGGGGCCCGGTCCCCGAGGTTGTATGGACACTTATGGTTCTGCAGCAGACACCGGTGGAGTAGTTGGCTGTAAATGCACTGCTCCCATCCAAGACTTGGGACACAACAGCAACTGATTAGAGAGCCAGGACTCTGAGAGGAGTCTCCGATAGAGGCTACAGCTGTCTGTCATACAAGTAGAGTTGTTAGGAACATCTGACAGGAGGAACTTCAGAGTAACCATGGTACTGGAGCTCTTCACACTAAAGGCGCAATAGAGGAGTCGTTCAGGAAAGGCACATGTTGGCGCAGTGTTGGAGAGGAGAACCCTGACTTGCCCGGGAGGTTGATTGAGTCTCTACCCCGGAGGACACGGCACGGAGGCAGGCACCAGTGGGTACCACGATCTGTGAGTAAAGCTATGAAAATGCAAGCCCTGGTGTCCTCCATTCATTCGCCACTAACACCTTCAGCACCGCTACATCTGGGTACCAGCATCTATACCATTCTGCGCCTCTCCTCATCCATTGCACCCACACTGCCCTGGGACTACAGCTCCACCTGTGGGGAGCTACACCATCTTTGCTGCACCACACCATCAGTCCCAGTGGATCTGCATGCAGCGTTGGCTCAACATCTTATTTGCCAAGCACCACGGGTGGCGTCACAAACTATCCATATAAACTAATATACTATTAACATCCCCGCCATTGATATTGGGCGCCCAGGGCCACGGACCGGGTCACTGCTGCTGTGACACATCCTCCTGACACTGGCCCGGTACCGGGTACCCCGCTGCCCTGGGTGTGAGGGCGACCCAATTTTGGCATCACAAACAGGATGACGAGACCCGATGCCATCGGGTTCTGTGCGCCTGAAATTTGTGAGACTTTGTGCTTTTGAAAATGTGCAGAAGACCAAATTTAATAGACTGTAAAATGGACATTAGAAATGGCCGCTGGCACGGAGAAGAAGGGAGTGAAGAGATGGGAGGTCCTAGGAAAAGACCGCGAAGAGTATTGGGCCTTTCCTGCCTGAATTACTATGTGACAGCGACATGGCCCACCCCCGAGGGGTTCGTATACTGGCTTGGTATGGAGGCGCTGGAAGAAGACGCCGCCCCCGGAAGGAGGGGCAGAAGAAGCCAGTGGCGGGAAAGGGGCCGAGGCATAAAGAAGAACGCCAGAACGCCATTTTGGAGAGTGAGGAAAGGAGGCCTGCAGAGCACGGGGAAATGGATCTCCCTGGCGCCATGGCTGACGGCTCCAACCCGAACTATGAGATGAACTGCCGGCATTTTGAAGAAGAAATAGTCACGCTGACCACCCGGCTGCGTCTGAGGCAGGAGGCCTTGGGGAGACTGAGCTGGCAGTGCGCCCCAGAGGGCCCTACACCTGCGGTACCCGCGACATCGGTACCCGCCGCTGCTGCACCGGATCTTTTCCTGACAGACCCTGCGGAGCTTGGAGCCGCTGCCATGCCACCGGCAGCGTACTCTGTCCCCTCTTTGCCGCAGTTACCAGAAGAGTTGTACACAGCCCAGGGAGCTGAAGTGGAGGAAGAGGAGCTCCTGCCCGGACCTGGCGTGGCTGCGCAGGTCCCGCCAGCGACCCCCGCGGAACAGGACCTGCCATGGGCTCCACCGCCGTCCCCAGTTTCTCACCGGGCAGCGCCCGCTACCACCCCACCTGCACCGGAGCAGAGGCCACACCGTCGGGAACTCCCAGGTATATACCCCGGCCTTCCTAATGGGTTGATGGGGAGGAGGAGGACCATGCTGGTGGGGGTACGGTTGGAGCCGGCATGCCCGATCCAACATCTACAGGCCAGAGAGGAGTCTGGATCGTTTTGGGACGGTGATCTCGGGATTCCTTCACTGCCCAGTCCCCAGGTAGTTGCTTGTCGGCGCCACCAGGATGTAGAAGCACTAGGATCTAGACCTCGAACCAGAGCAACGGAGTCATCTATTGTGGAAGAGCAGTTGATGGGCATTGAGATACATCATGGGTTCCATTTGCCACAGCTTCAAGGTCCTTTAGAGAGAAACCAAAATCAGGATGAGGACAGTTCCAGTTCTTCCAGAACCCCAGGAGGGGACCACAATTAAGAAATACTTTTCAAATCTCGTTACCCAGGAGGGTTTGTTTGCACCAGTTGTGCCTTGTTTTGCTATCATGTTTTTCCGGTAGCACTTTTGTTGCCCTGTTTTTGATTGGCAGCGTTTTCCCAATTTGAACTAGCGATCATGAACTTGGAGTGATCCAAAAACTTTTATTGTAAATAGTTTGCACCTCTTTAGGTGCCCTTTCTTGGTTTTACATAAAAAGACACTTTGCGAAGATAATGTTTTTGCATGGACTCTTTTTGAAGATGATGTCTACCTCAAAGGACACTGCAAGAGATCCCGACTGGGAGCGGTGTCCAGCACCTCACAAGAATAACTGTTGAATGTTTTACTGTGAAATATTTGATAATGTGTTTTATGAGTATTAGCAACTGAGAAATGGCTTTTATAGAAGAATTAGGAATGTCTGATCTAGAGATGAGTGATGTGAATAAAGAATTGAAAGTAGACAGGTGACTGACCAGGTACTTGCGGTCAGTGTCTTGCGTCTAGAAGAGACAGTGAAAGTTGAAAAATAAATGTGTACTAGAGAAGAAAATGAGAGAAAATGTGTTACAGAGAATAGCACTTTGAATTGAGAATTGCACTTAGAATTAAAAATTTTAGATAGGAATTAAGATAGAATTGTTTGTAACGTTCAAGATGAGTACCTCCTATACTAGGAAGATTAGTATAAGAAAAGTTTGTTATGCATTACAAAATTTTTGTATGTTTCTTTGCTGTCTGGTTTGTTATCTTGCAGCCCGCGGACGTGCTGCGTTTAACGGGGGTATGTGGCGCCCCTGAGGCTCAGTCGCCACAGAGGTACTGCACCTTCTCCTAAGGTGTAATGCCCCACTGCCATATGTAAGTTGGGAACTCCTTTCCACACTCCAACATCTGCATCCCACACACAGGATAGTTCAGTAGGTCCACCTAGCAGCTTCAGGCAGGGGGTAGCAGAGCACCCTTCGTGGAACCCTGCTTCGTAACACGAGATGTGCTGGGAGGTGGGTGGAGTTAGTATAAAAGAGGGGGAAAGCTAAGAATTACAGGTCAGTCTGACAGAAGGTCAGTCTGGCGGGAGGTCAGGCGAGAAGAGTTCAGTTCTGAAGTTAGTTTGAGTTCAGTTTGAGTTCAGTTTAGAAAGAGCGCTGCAGATGCCTCAGTGATTTGAGCCAGCTGGCATGGGAAAGAGAAGAGAAGGAGAAAGACGTAGACCTGCAACCTAAGCTTCCATAAGAGAGAGAAGGAACAGCGCGGAACGAAGGAGTAGGAGAACAGAGAGGAGTTGTGGGTTAGAAGAGGAACCCTGCCTATAGGTTCTCAGCGCAAGGCCGGGGCCCGGTCCCCGAGGTTGTATGGACACTTATGGTCCTGCAGCAGACACCGGTGGAGTAGTTGGCTGTAAATGCTCTACTCCCATCCAAGACTTGGGACACAACAGCAACCGATTAGAGAGCCAGGACTCTGAGAGGAGTCCCTGATAGAGGCTACAGCTGTCTGTCATACAAGTAGAGTTGTTAGGAACATCTGACTCCGTACCTCAGTCCTGTACTCTGTACCTCTGTCCTGTACTCTGTACCTCTGTCCTGTACTCCGTACCTCAGTCCAGTACTCCGTACCTCAGTCCTGTACTCTGCACCTCTGTCCTGTACTCCGTGCCTCAGTACTCCGTACCTCAGTCCTGTACTCCGTACCTCAGTCCTGTATTCTGTACCTCAGTCCTGTACTCAGTACCTCCGTCCTGTATTCTGTACCTCCATCCTGTACTCCGTGCCTCGGCCCGGGACTCCATTCTCTGTCCGGTACCCTGCATTCAGTCCAAAACTCCGCCAGCTCCTCTCTTGTCCCTTGAGCCGCCCCTCTTGGTTCTAGCAGTCGCAGTATCTGTCTTCCGAGGGTCTGCCCCTAACGGTACCTGTATAGGGGTCGGCATCACCTGGCTCGCTCGCCCCCGGGAGCTCCAGTGCCGCGATCCAGAGGGTCCACTCTCGGACGTTACCTTCCCGGTTGTCACACCCCATATCCTACTGCTACACAGGAGTGGGATGAGAGAGGATAAGTGCCAGAAAAGGCGTAACTTATAGATGAGCCTTTTCTGGGGTGTCTGGGGGCAGATTTTTGTAGCCAGGGAGGGGCCAAAAACAAGGCTATTAAAATATGCCCTCACTCACTGGCTTTACCTCTCTTGGTGAGAAATTACCGCGGGAGCCCACGCAATTTTTTTACAGCGAATTAACCCCTTAATTTAACACCTACATGTCCCATATTTTGCACACATACCCTCATCTAATTATTAGTCAGGGACATATTAAAAAAACATGAAATGAAATGATTTACAGAAGCCGGCAATACAATTAGCGGCTATTCTGCTATGTGGAACTCTATGAAACACAAATGCAAATATATATATATATATATATATATATAGTGTCTCAATGACATGTGTATATATACAGTATATATATATATATATATATATATGTATTCTATGTGTATATATCTATTGTTTCGTTTGTGTTTTAACCTGTCATTGAGCTCCATTATATGTCCATTTTGCAAAACTCTGACAAAATATCGGCAGACGGATGGCAGACGGATGCTTAGATGCAATAAAATCGTATCCTCGCATGAAAATTGGATGGCAGACAGATCATTGTTCATGAAACATTTGTGTGATTGTGGTCTGTCAAAATCGGACCTATTTTTTTTTTTTACGTTGTGTGTGACTTCAGCCTTACATCGACATCCAGAAAACAAATTTATAACTTGTAACTTAGGCGAAACAAAGAAAAGAACAGTGAAAGAGATTCAGGAGGAAAGGAGAAGGAGAAAAGTGGAAAGGAAGGGCAAAGTAGAAGGTGGACAAAAAAGGAGTCTTAGAAATATAGGGAAAGAGGGATAAAGGGAGAAAAAAGAAAGATCATCCATATTATAACCTCACAGGTTTTCAATTTATGTGTATCGAATCAAAGTAATATCTATTTATTTTTTGGCTAATAATATTAACATTTATGTAGAGAGGTTATTCCTGCTTGTGGAAAAGGATTTATTCTAGAAAGACCATCTAGAATAATATTTTCATTGAGAGTTTTTTAAAGCAAAAGAGTATTCAAAAGAATGAGTGAATATTTTTCTATAATATCTGAATTAGTTGGAACATCAATAGACTTCTATTTAGATGCAAGAAGTAAGGTAGTTTCGGTATAGAAAAAAATCTGTGAATTGAAATATATTTTATCTTCTGGAGCAAGTTTGAATTGAAAGAAAGAAGAAATAGATGAGGAGGGATTTAAACTGTAGATATATTGATTTTATTTAGCAATTTAGAGATTTCTTTCCATATTGTAATAATTTAGGACTTGTCCAGAAGATATGTGGAAGATTTGCTTTTTGACCACAATTTCTCCAGCAAGAATCGGAATGTTCCACAAAAGCTTTCTTAAGTCTCTTAGTGACTATTTTACTCCACAGTTCTCCATATATATGCATGTAGCTGGTGTTGTAATATGAATATTGCAAATACACCAGCTTATTGCCCAACACATTGTGCCAGCTTGTAGTTGTGGAGACAGAACTGATAAGTGTATATTCACACCACCTGAAAACAAATTGTTGTAAATCCATCCTTGTACTGACTTATGGAGATCAACCTAGAACACATCATATTTAAAGTTGTTGATTAGAGATACTGATGATAAACAAGATTATGAAAAATCTACATTAGGAATATGTATAACATTGATGACATCCGATTTCTATTAGTAAATGATGTCTTAAGCACAACAGGTCCCCTTGTTTCCTCCAGTAGACCTGCTTGCACTTGAAACCCCCTCTGATGTTTCTTTAATTTTCTTTCCCCCATTTTATTGGAATGCCTAAAGAAGCAATACTTGCTTCAACCTCATGATTATTGGGATCATCGGGAAAAAATATTACTTCACTCAGACATAAATCGGATCCTGAGTCCACTTTTCCACTGGATTCCAGGCGCTAAACGGCCGTCGTCCGAGCTATGTGCCACTCTCTTCCATATCAATTGTTTTAATCATGTGAATAATCTTTGGACTTTTATACAGAAGCGGTGAGTGCCACTATTTCATTTGTTTTCTAATTGTATATTTAACGCCATTTTGGCGTTGTTTAGCTCCTTTTAGTGACTGAGTATTTTTTTCAGTGGGTTTCAGCTCTAAATTCATTAAATTCAGAGAATGTTCAACATGTAAGCATTTTAATTATAAAACAAAGTCAGCATTGCCTTAAAACTGGAATATCCTTTTAAATATCCTTAACCTACATGGGGAGCTGTCAATATATGATTGCAATGAGTTAATAGTTTAAAATAATCTCACCTCCTTCTCTGCAAATAAATACTTTTAGTTCTAAAGACTCGATACTTAACACTTGTAACTCGTCTTTGATGATACTATGGAAAAAAGTAATGTCTGTGCAGCCTTCTGACCTTTCATTAATGACTCCAATTTGAGTGTTTGTCCTGTATTAGCAGAAAAGTCAATTTCCACATGGAGTGTACAGTGTACTCAGGCTTACGATAAGTTCACAACCAAGTCTGCATCATGAATAAAGCCAGCATGCCTGTAACACACACACTTTACCACTTGCCGTGAAGTCAGAGATAAATATCAGGCACCATGGTGCTCATATTTATCTTTGAGGACTTGATTCTTGCTGAACAAATTACATTTCCATTTACCGTATATCTTTTTATTCTTTAAAAAGAACTGACAAATTAACTTTCATTTTAAATATCAATTTAATGACAATATAATCTATTTTTAATATTCTTTAATTAAAAATTTCCTAATTACATTATATAACTGCTTTTTTTTACCACCTGTACTTTCTCTTTGATGAAGGTTCCTTTGAGAATCCCAGTGCATGCTGAGACACTTAACCCTTTCACCCCAAAGCCTGTTTTCACCTTTCAGACCAGGCCTAAAGCATAGTTTTTAGCCTTTTTTTTTTTTTTTACAGCATCCACTGACCAGTGGGACAGTTTTATAGGTCGGATTGTTCCAGATACGGCAATACCAAATATGTGTACTTTTTTTTTCACATAAATAAGCTGTTCATTAAGTTCCTATGGTCACTGACATAAAAATCCAGCTAATATTTAATCAGCTAAAAACTTAACCCCCAGACAGGCCAGATGGTCCTTGTATTTCTCTAGGGTTAATATCTTTATAACATTCAGGCCAGGGTCCAAGAATTTGAAAGCTAACGCATTATCTTGCGGTCTTGATTTAATTACCGTACTCCTCCAGAACCTTCATTCTCCATTCTTCCTCGAGGCATAATTGTTTCCGTGGTATCCTCAAAGTTGGAAGCGGAGATCCATAAAAGTCCAATCGTTGGCACCTTCAATTACTCCAGTGTACAAATTATTTGTGCCTGTGTATCTAAATTTGTGTCTGTTATAGGAGTTACATGAATTCATCTTGAGTGGTCATCCTGGAGTCACAGCTACACAAAAAGCCATTGATAGACTTTTTTGATGGCCGTCTATGAATAATGATATTAAACATTTTGTATCCGCTTGTGAAGTTTGTGCACGCACTAAAGTCTGGCATAACCACCTGGCCGGGGAATTTACTTCATTGCCAATTACAGAAAGACCATGGACTTATCTGTCCATGGATTTCATCATGGATTTGCCTCTGTCTTATGGGAAAACTTATTTGGGTGGTAGTTGGCTGACTCAGCAAACAAGCAAAACCAAAGAAAAGACGATGTGTGCATATACCTGAATGAAAATAAAAACAGTGGGGAAAAAAAGTATTTAGTCAGCCACCAAATGTGCAAGTTCTCCCACTTAAAAAGATGAGAGAGGCCTGTAATTGACATCATAAGTAGACCACAACTATGAGAGACAAAATGAGAAAAAAAATCCAGAAAATCACCTTGTCTGATTTGGCAACATTTATTTTTCAAATTATGGTGGAAAATAAGTATTTGGTCACCTAAAAACATGCAAGATTTCTGGCTCTCACAGACCTGTAACCTCTACATTAAGAGGCTCCTCTGTCATCCACTCATTACCTGTAGTAATGGCACTTGTTTGAACTTGTTATCAGTATAAAAGACACCTGTCCACAACTTTAAACAGTCACACTCCAAACCCCACTATGGTGAAGACTAGAGTTGAGCGAAACGGGTCGAAAAAATTCAAAAGTCGCCGACTTTTGGCAAAGTCGGGTTTCATGAAACGAAACCCGACCCTAGGATGAGGTCGGCCACGAGGTCGGCGACTTACGCGCCAAAGTCGCGTTTCAAAAGTTTGTTTTGCGCTCTTTTTCAGCCAATCAGGATCCACGGACACTGTGGGCAACGTGATGACCTAGGCACGGGTCACCACCATCTTTCAGAAGGGCATGCAAGTGATTGGCTTGCTTTGGTGGGCGTCACAGGGGGTATAAAAGGGCGTACACGCCGACCGCCATCTTACTTCTGCCGATCTTAGTATAGGGAGAGGTTGCTGCTGATTCTGTAGGGAGAGCGTTAGGCAGGGAAGAAGACAATAGAACTGCTTCTGCTGCTAGCGATTTGGCCTGCACAACACACAAGTCACTGTGTGTGCAGTGCAAGGGGAGGCTATATTGTGGTGTATCAGTGGTGTTGGTTGTTGGGCTGCCTTTTAAGGCTTCCTGACACGCTGGCATTGCTGTTTACCCACTGCTCCGCAAACTGCTTTTTTAAAAGCAATCCAATCTCCCTTATCCTCTAGTCACTTTTGTCACAGCTGTGTCATCGAGTGTGTCACATAGCGCTTAGATATCAGTGGGCCTCACACAATCCACAAGTGTCCAGTGTCCAAAAGTGTACGCAGAGATTCAAAATCTCCATTATCCTCTCGTCACTTTGGTCACAGGCAGCTGTGCCATCGAGCGTGTCACATAGCGCTCAGATATCAGTGGGCCTCACACAATCCACAAGTGTCCAGTGTCCAAAAGTGTACGCAGAGATTCAAAATCTCCATTATCCTCTCGTCACTTTGGTCACAGGCAGCTGTGCCATCGAGCGTGTCACATAGCGCTCAGATATCAGTGGGCCTCACACAATCCACAAGTGTCCAGTGTCCAAAAGTGTACGCAGAGATTCAAAATCTCCATTATCCTCTCGTCACTTTGGTCACAGGCAGCTGTGCCATCGAGCGTGTCACATAGCGCTCAGATATCAGTGGGCCTCACACAATCTACAAGTGTCCAGTGTCCAAAAGTGTACGCAGAGATTCAAAATCTCCATTATCCTCTCGTCACTTTGGTCACAGGCAGCTGTGCCATCGAGCGTGTCACATAGCGCTCAGATATCAGTGGGCCTCACACAATCTACAAGTGTCCAGTGTCCAAAAGTGTACGCAGAGATTCAAAATCTCCATTATCCTCTCGTCACTTTGGTCACAGGCAGCTGTGCCATCGAGCGTGTCACATAGCGCTCAGATATCAGTGGGCCTCACACAATCCACAAGTGTCCAGTGTCCAAAAGTGTACGCAGAGATTCAAAATCTGTATTATCCTCTCGTCACTTTGGTCACAGGCAGCTGTGCCATCGAGCGTGTCACATAGCGCTCAGATATCAGTGGGCCTCACACAATCTACAAGTGTCCAGTGTCCAAAAGTGTACGCAGAGATTCAAAATCTCCATTATCCTCTCATCACTTTGGTCACAGGCAGCTGTGCCATCGAACGTGTCACATAGCGCTCAGATATCAGTGGGCCTCACACAATCCACAAGTGTCCAGTGTCCAAAAGTGTACGCAGAGATTCAAAATCTCCATTATCCTCTCGTCACTTTGGTCACAGGCAGCTGTGCCATCGAGCGTGTCACATAGCGCTCAGATATCAGTGGGCCTCACACAATCCACAAGTGTCCAGTGTCCAAAAGTGTACGCAGAGATTCAAAATCTCCATTATCCTCTCGTCACTTTGGTCACAGGCAGCTGTGCCATCGAGCGTGTCACATAGCGCTCAGATATCAGTGGGCCTCACACAATCCACAAGTGTCCAGTGTCCAAAAGTGTACGCAGAGATTCAAAATCTCCATTATCCTCTCGTCACTTTGGTCACAGGCAGCTGTGCCATCGAGCGTGTCACATAGCGCTCAGATATCAGTGGGCCTCACACAATCCACAAGTGTCCAGTGTCCAAAAGTGTACGCAGAGATTCAAAATCTCCATTATCCTCTCGTCACTTTGGTCACAGGCAGCTGTGCCATCGAGCGTGTCACATAGCGCTCAGATATCAGTGGGCCTCACACAATCCACAAGTGTCCAGTGTCCAAAAGTGTACGCAGAGATTCAAAATCTCCATTATCCTCTCGTCACTTTGGTCACAGGCAGCTGTGCCATCGAGCGTGTCACATAGCGCTCAGATATCAGTGGGCCTCACACAATCCACAAGTGTCCAGTGTCCAAAAGTGTACGCAGAGATTCAAAATCTCCATTATCCTCTCGTCACTTTGGTCACAGGCAGCTGTGCCATCGAGCGTGTCACATAGCGCTCAGATATCAGTGGGCCTCACACAATCTACAAGTGTCCAGTGTCCAAAAGTGTACGCAGAGATTCAAAATCTCTATTATCCTCTCGTCACTTTGGTCACAGGCAGCTGTGCCATCGAGCGTGTCACATAGCGCTCAGATATCAGTGGGCCTCACACAATCTACAAGTGTCCAGTGTCCAAAAGTGTACGCAAAGATTCAAAATCTCCATTATCCTCTCGTCACTTTGGTCACAGGCAGCTGTGCCATCGAGCGTGTCACATAGCGCTCAGATATCAGTGGGCCTCACACAATCTACAAGTGTCCAGTGTCCAAAAGTGTACGCAGAGATTCAAAATCTCCATTATCCTCTCGTCACTTTGGTCACAGGCAGCTGTGCCATTGAGCGTGTCACATAGCGCTCAGATATCAGTGGGCCTCACACAATCCACAAGTGTCCAGTGTCCAAAAGTGTACGCAGAGATTCAAAATCTCCATTATCCTCTCGTCACTTTGGTCACAGGCAGCTGTGCCATCGATCGTGTCACATAGCGCTCAGATATCAGTGGGCCTCACACAATCCACAAGTGTCCAGTGTCCAAAAGTGTACGCAGAGATTCAAAATCTCCATTATCCTCTCGTCACTTTGGTCACAGGCAGCTGTGCCATCGAGCGTGTCACATAGCGCTCAGATATCAGTGGGCCTCACACAATCCACAAGTGTCCAGTGTCCAAAAGTGTACGCAGAGATTCAAAATCTCCATTATCCTCTCGTCACTTTGGTCACAGGCAGCTGTGCCATCGAGCGTGTCACATAGCGCTCAGATATCAGTGGGCCTCACACAATCCACAAGTGTCCAGTGTCCAAAAGTGTACGCAGAGATTCAAAATCTCAATTATCCTCTCGTCACTTTGGTCACAGGCAGCTGTGCCATCGAGCGTGTCGCATAGCGCTCAGATATCAGTGGGCCTCACACAATCCAAAAGTGTCCACTGTCCACAAGTGTGTGCAGAAATTCTAAATCTCCCCTGTCCTATAGACACCTTGTACCTTGTTTTACATTACTATATAGTTTGTTGGATTTTGTCTACATTTCTACCAAAAATGAGGAAGGCTGGTGGAAGAGGCCGTGGAATTGGGCGGGGGTTGGCAGCTGGTAATGATGGTGTTGGTGGTGGATCTGATGGTAGTGGCAAGAGCAAAATAGGACCGAATGCAGGAGGTGCTGACCCTGCGTCATCGTCTGGCTACATAAGGCCTCGAACGCTTAGTTTTCTAGGAGTTGGCAAACCGCTTTTAAAGGCAGAGCATCAGGAAAAAGTTTTGTCTTACATTGCTGACTCAGCCTCCAGCTCTATTGCCTCCTCTTCTTCAGTTGTAAAAAGTAAAAGCACTGAGTCGTCATTGGAGGCTCATGTTCATGAACCACACCTTTCCTTGTGTACTTCACCCCAACCAAGATTGAAGGATGACGCAGGCCATACTACTGATTACTCCATGGAGCTGTTTTCACATACCATGCCTGGATTATCAAGTCAAATGGTGAATTACCCAGGCCAAGATGAATCTGACATGGAGTGCACTGATGCACAGCCGCTGATGGATGATTCTGCTGGTACATTCACTCAGAGCACTACATTGTCCTCGCAGTGTACAGAGCCAGATTTTGACCCTGATGAGACTCAGGTGCCCCTTCCCGCACACTATACCACCATACACGGTGACACAGAGAAAGGTGCACATGACATAGAAGAGGAGGTGATGGATGACCCAGTTGTTGACCCAGATTGGCATCCATTGGGGGAAGAGGGTGCTGCTTCCAATAGCTCAGATGAGGAGCATCCACAGCAGACATCGACATCGCAACAGCTGTTATCTGGCAGGCCCGGAGCACTCCAAAGACAGGTTCCAAACATCAAAAGAGTTGCTGGACAGCTTGTCCAGAGGGTCAAAAGATCACAGCGTGCTAGGCCGCAAAATGTCTGCCAAAGTAGGAAGAGTGCAGTGTGGCACTTTTTTGAACAAAATCCTCATGATCAGGCCAAGGTTATCTGTAAGAAGTGCGCAAAGACCTTTAGCCGAGGGAAAAATCTGAAAAATTTGAATACCAGTTGCATGCTTAGACATTTAACCAGCATGCACTTGCAAGCGTGGACACAACACCAAACCTCAAGTGCCACATGTGCAACTGATCACAACGAAGGTAGTCAGCAACGCTACATTGTTTCCCCCACTGTAAGCCCACCGGTTAGCACAGCATCAAATGTTGAGGTGTCGTTGCAAGGCCACAGCAGTCAGGGAATCCCACTGTTATATCAACGAAAGACTGATTCTAGACCATCAGAAAGAACACCAACTCCATCACCATCATCAACCCTCTCTCAGTCCGCCCTGTCCACCGCTACTTCCACCATATGCAGCTCTCAAGTCCAGCTCACCCTCCCAGACACTATGAGTAGGTCAAGAAAGTACTCAGTCTCTCATCCGCGTACACTGGGTTTGAACACCCACATTGCCAAACTAATCTCGTTTGAGATGATGCCCTTTCGGTTGGTGGAAAGCACAGCTTTCCGCGAACTCATGGCCTATGCAGTACCACGCTATGACCTACCCAGTCGCCACTTCTTCTCTCGCAAAGCCATCACAGCCCTCCACCATCATGTGAAAGACCGCATTGTCCATGCACTCAAGCAGTCAGTGAGCGGAAAGGTGCACCTCACAACTGATGCATGGTCCAGTCGGCATGGCCAGGGCCGTTACGTGTCCATCACTGCGCACTGGGTTAATGTGGTGGATGCAGGGTCCACAGGGGACAGCGGTGGTGGGACAGTGCTGCCTAGCCCACGGTATAGGAAACAGTTGGCTGTAGGCGTTCGACCCTCCTCCTCCTTCTCCTCCTCCAGAAGCGAAAGCTCGTCCACAGAGCGCAGTCGTACGAGCACTCCATCTGCAGCTGCCACTGTTGCACACGATGTGTCCCCCTATCGAGCAGCTAGTGGACAGCGTCAGCAGGCTGTGTTGCAGATGATGTGTTTGGGCGACAGACACACCGCCGAGGTGCTGGCCGAGTACTTGAAGCGACAAACTGAGTCATGGCTGGGCAGTGTACATCTTGAGGCAGGCAAGGTAGTTAGTGATAACGGCCGTAATTTTGTGGCAGCCATAGCCCTTTCAAAACTCAGCCACATACCTTGCTTGGCTCACACATTGAACCTGGTGGTGCAGTGCTTCCTCAAAAATTATCCGGAGTTAACAGCCCTGCTCCAGAAGGTGCGAAGACTGTGCGCGCACATCCGCTGGTCGCCTGTACACTCCGTTCGTATGCAGAAGCTGCAGCGATTGCTCCACCTTCCCAACCACCGCCTCATTATCGACATTGCAACAAGGTGGAACTCCACCCTGCACATGGTGGAGCGGCTGTGCGAGCAGAGGCAGGCCATAATGCATTTGTGGGAGGATACACAGCCAGGCACTTTGAGAGCAGACATGGAGTTGACAGGCGTGCAGTGGTCGAAGCTGAAAGACCTTTGTAAATTCCTTCAGTGTTTTGAGGAATGCACACGGCTGGTAAGCGCAGACGACGCCATCCTAAGCATGAGCATCCCACTTATGCGTCTGCTCATGCAAACTTTGACGCACCTTAAGGAGCAGGCGTCTGCAGCCAATGTTGATGAGGAGGAAGAGGAGGAGGGAATCCTTGATGACATTCAGCCATTGTCTGCTCAGGGACCTCTCCTGGACGAGGTGGAGGAAGAAGAGGAGGAGGAGGAGGATGATGGGGATGATTACTTAGGGGAGGAGGATGCATCTCGTGGGGCAAGTGAAAATGTTGGCGTGGCAAGGTCTGGTACAGGGTTTGTGCGTGACTGGAGGGATGTGGATTTGCCAGAAAGTGCTCCTCCACCCAGCACTCGCAGTGCATCATTGACACCGGGAAAATTGGCCCACATGTCAGATTATGCCTTGCGGATCCTAAAAAGGGACCCCCGCATTGCCAAAATGATGAACGATGACGACTACTGGTTGACCAGCATCCTGGATCCACGCTATAAAGGCAAATTACAAAACATCATGCCACAGGAGAACCTTGACCTAATATTGGCTAATAAACAAGCAACTCTGGTAAATCGGTTGCTTGAGGCATTCCCAGCACACAGCAGCGGTGATGGTTCTCACACGAGCCGTACGGGCCGGGGGCAGCTTGGCAGAGGTGTTCGTGGTGCACACAGCAGAAGTGGCGTTGGAGACAGGGGTTTCATGACAATGTTGTGGACTGATTTTTCAAATACCGCTCACACAACTGGTAATACTGCATCGATGGAAAGTGACAGGAGACAGCAGTTGTCAACTATGGTTACAAACTACTTTTCCTCCCATATCGATGTTCTCCCACACAGGTCATTCCCCTTTGACTATTGGGCCGCTAAACTGGACACCTGGCCTGAATTGGCCCAATATGCCTTACAGGAGCTCGCTTGCCCAGCTGCAAGTGTGCTATCGGAAAGAGTCTTCAGTGCAGCTGGATCAATCCTGACAGAAAAAAGGACCCGTCTGTCAACCCAAAATGTGGATGATCTAACCTTCATTAAAATGAACCACGCATGGGTTTCCAAGGATTTTGTCCCACCTTCCCCTGATGACACATAGGGTGACAGAAAAATGGCTTGCTTTGGTCCACCTCTTCCTGGTACTTCACCTATTTCGCCTTTTGCATCAGCTGAATGTCCAACATCAACATATGCCACTTTCTAAAACTCCCTAACTGTGCTGCCTCCCCCCCATGGCCGGGGTAACCACCTAGCGCACGACACCGTGCGAGTGCCGTTGCCCTGGACAGGTGGGTAGGCCGACTCTTGGGCGCGGGCACTGGCACAGGGTCCCTCATAGTGCAATCAAGTGTCTCTGACGGTGGTGGTGCACACCCGCCGTCAGACACACCGCTGTACTATGAGGGGCCCAGTGCCAGTACCGACGCCCAAGAGTGGGCCTCCCTTGCTTGGGCAGGGCCCCAGCATTTGCAATCTTTACCTCTCCCTGCTCCTCCGCTGTGTAATCTGGGCCGTCAAATCCATACTGTGCCTGACACCGTCTGAGCCTGCCTCCTGAGACATATATTTTGAATGTGTACGCTATCCATACATGTTATCCGGGGATACGGTACCCTTTCTAACCTTTGTGCAATGACGTGCAATCCATACTGGGCCTAACACCGTCTGAGCCTGCCTCATGCTGTATAGACATATATTTTGAATGTGTACGCTATCCATACATGTTATCCGGGGATACGGTACCCTTTCTAACCTTTGTGCAATGACGTGCAATCCATACTGGGCCTAACACCGTCTGAGCCTGCCTCATGCTGTATAGACATATATTTTGAATGTGTATGCTATCCATACATGTTATCCAGGGATACGGTACCCTTTCTAACCTTTGTGCAATGACGTGCAATCCATACTGGGCCTAACACCGTCTGAGCCTGCCTCATGCTGTATAGACATATATTTTGAATGTGTACGCTATCCATACATGTTATCCGGGGATACGGTACCCTTTCTAACCTTTGTGCAATGACGTGCAATCCATACTGGGCCTAACACCGTCTGAGCCTGCCTCATGCTGTATAGACATATATTTTGAATGTGTACGCTATCCATACATGTTATCCGGGGATACGGTACCCTTTCTAACCTTTGTGCAATGACGTGCAATCCATACTGGGCCTAACACCGTCTGAGCCTGCCTCATGCTGTATAGACATATATTTTGAATGTGTACGCTATCCATACATGTTATCCAGGGATACGGTACCCTTTCTAACCTTTGTGCAATGACGTGCAATCCATACTGGGCCTAACACCGTCTGAGCCTGCCTCATGCTGTATAGACATATATTTTGAATGTGTACGCTATCCATACATGTTATCCAGGGATACGGTACCCTTTCTAACCTTTGTGCAATGACGTGCAATCCATACTGGGCCTAACACCGTCTGAGCCTGCCTCATGCTGTATAGACATATATTTTGAATGTGTACGCTATCCATACATGTTATCCGGGGATACGGTACCCTTTCTAACCTTTGTGCAATGACGTGCAATCCATACTGGGCCTAACACCGTCTGAGCCTGCCTCATGCTGTATAGACATATATTTTGAATGTGTACGCTATCCATACATGTTATCCAGGGATACGGTACCCTTTCTAACCTTTGTGCAATGACGTGCAATCCATACTGGGCCTAACACCGTCTGAGCCTGCCTCATGCTGTATAGACATATATTTTGAATGTGTACGCTATCCATACATGTTATCCGGGGATACGGTACCCTTTCTAACCTTTGTGCAATGACGTGCAATCCATACTGGGCCTAACACCGTCTGAGCCTGCCTCATGCTGTATAGACATATATTTTGAATGTGTACGCTATCCATACATGTTATCCAGGGATACGGTACCCTTTCTAACCTTTGTGCAATGACGTGCAATCCATACTGGGCCTAACACCGTCTGAGCCTGCCTCATGCTGTATAGACATATATTTTGAATGTGTACGCTATCCATACATGTTATCCGGGGATACGGTACCCTTTCTAACCTTTGTGCAATGACGTGCAATCCATACTGGGCCTAACACCGTCTGAGCCTGCCTCATGCTGTATAGACATATATTTTGAATGTGTACGCTATCCATACATGTTATCCAGGGATACGGTACCCTTTCTAACCTTTGTGCAATGACGTGCAATCCATACTGGGCCTAACACCGTCTGAGCCTGCCTCATGCTGTATAGACATATATTTTGAATGTGTACGCTATCCATACATGTTATCCGGGGATACGGTACCCTTTCTAACCTTTGTGCAATGACGTGCAATCCATACTGGGCCTAACACCGTCTGAGCCTGCCTCATGCTGTATAGACATATATTTTGAATGTGTACGCTATCCATACATGTTATCCGGGGATACGGTACCCTTTCTAACCTTTGTGCAATGACGTGCAATCCATACTGGGCCTAACACCGTCTGAGCCTGCCTCATGCTGTATAGACATATATTTTGAATGTGTATGCTATCCATACATGTTATCCGGGGATACGGTACCCTTTCTAACCTTTGTGCAATGACGTGCAATCCATACTGGGCCTAACACCGTCTGAGCCTGCCTCATGCTGTATAGACATATATTTTGAATGTGTACGCTATCCATACATGTTATCCAGGGATACGGTACCCTTTCTAACCTTTGTGCAATGACGTGCAATCCATACTGGGCCTAACACCGTCTGAGCCTGCCTCATGCTGTATAGACATATATTTTGAATGTGTACGCTATCCATACATGTTATCCGGGGATACGGTACCCTTTCTAACCTTTGTGCAATGACGTGCAATCCATACTGGGCCTAACACCGTCTGAGCCTGCCTCATGCTGTATAGACATATATTTTGAATGTGTACGCTATCCATACATGTTATCCGGGGATACGGTACCCTTTCTAACCTTTGTGCAATGACGTGCAATCCATACTGGGCCTAACACCGTCTGAGCCTGCCTCATGCTGTATAGACATATATTTTGAATGTGTACGCTATCCATACATGTTATCCAGGGATACGGTACCCTTTCTAACCTTTGTGCAATGACGTGCAATCCATACTGGGCCTAACACCGTCTGAGCCTGCCTCATGCTGTATAGACATATATTTTGAATGTGTACGCTATCCATACATGTTATCCAGGGATACGGTACCCTTTCTAACCTTTGTGCAATGACGTGCAATCCATACTGGGCCTAACACCATCTGAGCCTGCCTCATGCTGTATAGACATATATTTTGAATGTGTACGCTATCCATACATGTTATCCGGGGATACGGTACCCTTTCTAACCTTTGTGCAATGACGTGCAATACATACTGGGCCTAACACCGTCTGAGCCTGCCTCATGCTGTATAGACATATATTTTGAATGTGTACGCTATCCATACATGTTATCCAGGGATACGGTACCCTTTCTAACCTTTGTGCAATGACGTGCAATCCATACTGGGCCTAACACCATCTGAGCCTGCCTCATGCTGTATAGACATATATTTTGAATGTGTACGCTATCCATACATGTTATCCAGGGATACGGTACCCTTTCTAACCTTTGTGCAATCACGTGCAATCCATACTGGGCGTGAGAACGGCTGGCGAGCTGTTAAGCAAGCTACAGCACCTGTCCAGACAAGTACAGGGATTCCCTAGCGAGGAGACTTATTTGATTGTTTTCAATGTTGGGACAACAATTTTTGGGGAGCACTATACTCTGGAGAATGATAGATGGGGCCCACCATACACTGGAACATTCCAAAGGTGGACATCAGACACTGGAGCAGCATTTACAGGGCCCATCATACACTAGAGCATTAGAAATGGGGCCCATTATGTTTGGAGCATTATTTGGGCCCATAAGACAGTGGAGCTTCATCCATGGGGACCAACATATACTGTAGCATTATGTGGAGCTCATCATATACTGTTTCAAACATTATATGGGACCAATGATTCTGTATGGAGAAATAGATGGGCCTCGTCATGAGATGTAAAAAGTGAGGTATTTTTCATTGTACTATACCGCTATTTATCTGCCGTATCGGAGCATGATGAGTTGTGGTATGTGTTAAAGGGGCGCTCTTTCGCCCAGGGCACATGAAAACCTGCAGCCAGCCCTCCCCCCCCCCACAACTTTAGCCAAATAACACCCATTTTTCAGTGCGTAACTTATATTATGAAGTTAATTAAGGTTGACAAGCTTAAGTAAGAAGAATTGATGCTTTTGGCATTCAAATGGGCACTGTTGGTGTGTTTCCTGTCCTCCTCTCACTGCCGACTTTTATTCCCCATTGACTTACATTGGGTTTCGTGTTTCGGGACGACCTCGACTTTTCCCTATAATCGGACGATCTTGCTCGACCCGACTTTTGGAAAAGTCGGGTTTCACGAAACGAAACGCGACCCTAAAAAACCAAAAGTCGCTCAACTCTAGTGAAGACCAAAGAGCTGTCGAAGGACACCAGAAACAAAATTGTAGCCATGCACCAGGCTGGGAAGACTGAATCTGCAATAGGCAAGCAGCTTGGTGTGATGAAGTCAACTGTGGGAGCAATAATAACAAAATGGAAGACATACAAGACCATTGATAATCTCCCTTGATCTGGGGCTCCAAGCAAGATCTCACCCTGTGGGGTCAAAATGATCACAAGAATGGTGAGCAAAAATCCCAGAACCACATGTGGGGTCCTAGTGAATGACCTGCAAAGAGCTGGGACCACCGTAACAAGGCTACCATTAGTAACACACTACGCTGCCAGGGACTTAGATCCTGCAGTGCCAGACATGTCCCCCTACTTAAGCCAGTACATGTCTGGGCCCCTCTGAAGTTTGCTAGAGAACATTTGGATTACCCAGAAGAGTATTGGGAGAATGTCATATGGGCTGATGAAACCAAAGTAGAACTGTTTGGTAGAAACAAAACTTGTCGTGTTTGCAGGAGACAGAATGCCGAGTTGCATCCAAAGAACACTATTCTGTACCTACTGTGAAGCAACATCATGCTTTGGGGCTGTTTCTCTGCAAATGGACCAGGACGACTGATCCATGTACATGAAAGAATAAATGGGGCCATGTATCGTGAGATTTTGAGTGCAAGCCTCCTTCCATCAGCAAGTGTATTGAAAATGAAACATGGATGGGTCTTTCAGCATGATAATGATCCCAAGCACACCACCAGGGCAATGAAGGAGTGGCTTCGAAAGAAGCATATGAATGTCCTGGAGTGGCCTAACCAGTCTCCAGATATCAATCCCATAGAAAACCATTGGAGGGTTTGAACATCTGTGTTGCCCAGCAACAGGCCCAAAACATCACTGCTCTAGAGGAGATCTGCATGGAAGAATGGGCCAACATACCACCAACAGTGTGTTCCAACCTTGTGAAGACTTACAGAAAACATTTGACCTCTGTCAATGCCAACAAAGGATATATAACAAAATATTGAGATGAACTTTTGTTAATGACCAAATACTTAATTTCCAACATAATTTGAAAATAAATCATGCCAAATCAGACAAGGTGATTTTCTGGATTTGTTTTATCTTTTTGACTCTCATAGTTGTGGTCTACCTACGATGTCAATTACAGGCCTTTCTCATCTTTTTAAGTGGGAGAACTTGCACAAATGGTGGCTGACTATATACTTTTTTCCCCACTGTAAATAAAAAATCAAGTGTATTAAATAATTAACATAGGGCATTTAGTAAACACCGTTTTTTGATCAAAAAAGCATAAACCTGTCCCATCGCGACAAGTTATACCCAATTGCGGTGGGACAGATTTATGTTTTTATTGATCAAAAAACAGTGTTTACTAAATACCTGTCATGGTTTTCTCAGATGGTAGGATTAGGTAGTTCAGAGGTTAATCTGGATGGCCTCATTCTGGGATTCTGGGAGGCTTCTTATAGCCTCATTGTAGGGACATTCCTCGTTGCTTATACTCTGACCCTTGGCTGAGTGTGTGTGACCCTGTTGTGCCTGTGTCTGTGCTTTGTGCCTGTGCTACTTTACACTTGTCTGGTTCTGATCTGGTTCTGTCCCTGTTAAGAGTTCTGCCTGTCCCTCCTGTACTGTGCTGAATTTCTGTGTATGAACCCCTTGGCTTCGTCCTGACTATTCTCTGCTCGCTCCTCTTGTACTATGCTGCCATCTGTTTTTTGACCCCTTGGCTACGTCCTGACAATTCTCTGCTCGCCCCCGGGTCTGCAGTCTCCCAGCGGTGCTCCACTGTGGCCCCATCCCCTCCTGTGAAACACGGTCACATGATCGCAGGTCCTTCTGTCTCCTGTTAGTACAGCGTCTCCTCTCACCGTGGTGCTCAGGTCCCGTCTGCCTGAGCTCCCCTGCAGCTCAGGATCCCCGGGCTCCATCGCAGTGTGGGTGAGTCACCCTGTCCAGCCATGGCAGATCGCTGATGCTGACAGGGTCTTGACAATACCCTATGCAATTATTTAGTGCACTTGCTTTTTTACTTATTTATTTTCATTAGGGTATATGCACACATTGTCTTTTCTTTGGTTTTGCTTGTTTCTATGGCCAGTGTGAACATGCCTTTACATCATGCATGTTTTCAAGTCATACTCCCGCTCAGATTTCTGTTTTTTTGTTTGTTTTTTTTATTCAGCAAACAGGCTCATTTTGTTCATTTGTGAGGATTACCTAATTTACCTAGTGCAGAGACACTCTCCAGGCTGTTTATTTCTCAGATTTTAAGGTTGCATGGGATCTCTTTTAACATAGTGTCTGATAGGGGAGTGAAATTTGTCTTTAAATTATGGAGATTGATTTGTCATTTTCCTCTGCTTACCACCCTGAAACCAACGGTCAGAAAAAATGTTAAGGTGCTTTGTTGCAGTTCATCATGATAATTGGTCTGCATTCTTACATCTTGCTAAGTTAATTTTTAACAGTCAGGTTAATCAAACCACCGTGCCCTAGTCATTTTTCTGTTATTATGGTTTTCATCCTCATTATTTTGGAGACGATTCTATGATTAGCTCTGAATGTCCTAGGATGAAGGTCACCGTAAAGAAAATGGGGAGGTTCAAAAGAATATTGGGTCTCTCAGATTCACCCAAAACTTTAGGTGGGTCCTGTCTTTAAAGTGAACCGGTCAGCAGGCTTGTGCTGAATGTGTCAGGAACACCGCACTGAAGGTGCTCACTGAGCCACTGCGCGTGTCCTGAGTAAAGCGAACAGTGCTCAAAGATACCTGTGGAGCGGGCAGCAGCCGAGTAGATGCGTACTTCAGAGCCGCAGGACCTGAAGCACGTGACTGCTAGGGGCGTGGCCTAAACTCCACAGAGCTAGGAGCTGCAAGATAACTCCTAGCAGGGTAACCGCGAGACAAAGTTACCAGGAGGCATAGACAGGGAGAATAGTCAAGACTTAGCCAGTGAGTCACACACAGAGATAGCTGCAAAGGTACAAGAGGGGCGAGCAGAGAGTAGTCAGATCACAGGCAAGGAGTCATACACAGAGATAATAATGCAGTACAAAATCAACAAGCAAACTCACAACGGGAAACAGAACCGGGTCAGAACCATATAAACAAGCTATAGCAACAAACAGGCACACAGGGCTCAGCACACTAGGCCAAAGGCAAAAGTATAACTGGCAGGGATTGAAGCTTCCCCGGGTTTAAGAAGCTCTCCCAGAACCAGAAAGAGGCCACAATCATTAACCCCAGGTGTGCAGGTCAAAACCTGCACTGAGCTCCAGACATTAACCCCAGGTGTGCGCTCAAAAACCTGCACTGGGATCATGACAGAATGCTGAGTAAACTACAGACAGTGTCAGGTTGGCACTTTTAAACTGATTAAAATTATACCTGGGTTGATAAAATCCATCTTTTGGTTGTTGTTTAATCTTTATTTGCAGTTTTCAGTTGATGAGTTTCTCGAGGTGGGCCTGTGGGGCTCTGCTTGTATGGTTAATGCAGGTTATTGATCCCTCAATGATCTGCCCCTTATTTTACATACTGAATATAATATGGTTTAAAAAAAATTCACATTCAGAAGGCAGGTGCCTGCGCTGTCTCATGATACAGTGTAAAATATGCAGATTTTTGTTTTATTTAGACATATAGTTTTGCTTGAAAAAAAACAATCAAAATAGCGCTTGTGGCCATGCCTGCGAAGTAGCATCTATCGCGTTCCAATAGATCCTACTGCGCAGGGACTGCCACGGCACTATTTTGGCAGAGGAAAAAACTTAGGCTTCATTAAGATAGTGCTGGCGGCACCATCTTGATGGAGCCTAATTTTAGTTTTGCTGCCGAAATGGCGCCTGCGTGGTAGCGGCCACCTGCACCATTTTGATTAAGATTTTTCTTTCAAACAAAACTATATATCTAATCAAAATGAAAATATGCATATTATAAACTATATCATGTTACAGCACAGGTGCCGCCGCCTGTCTGTTGAATTTAATTTTTTTTTCAAACAATATTATATTCAGTATGTAAAATAAAGGGCGGGTCACTGAGGCATCAGTGACCTGTCACAAGCCATACAGAGCACCACATAAAGACTCTGCCCCGAAGCAGGAGAATCTAATTAACTGAAGACTGCAAATAACAATTAAGCAACAACCACAAGATGGATTTCATCAACCCAGGTATCATTTTAATCAGTATAACAATGCCAACCTGACACTGTGTGTAGTTTACTCAGCACAATCCAACTGACAGGTTCACTTTAAGATTGGTGATAAGGTTTGGGTTTCGGTGAAAAATATTAAACTTAAAGTGCTGTCGGCAAAGTTGGGTCCAAAGCTTATTGGTCAATATGAGATAATTGAGGCACTCAATCTGGTGGCGTTTAGATTAAAGCTTCCTCAATCTTTTCAGATGCCTAATGTTTTCCATAGATCCCTATTGAAGGAGTTTCCCTTCGGTAGTGTCTCAATCATCCCACCTTCTCAGGTTTCAGTTGATGGTGGCTTGGATTATGAGGTTCAGAGGATTCTTGTAGGGTCCAAAATTCCCTCCAAACTTCATGCACAGGAGGAGATATGGACCCTAGGAAAGATCCTGGGTCCCAGCTCGAGATATGAAGACAGATTAGATAGACATGGCCTTCCATCTGAAATTGCCTAGTAAACAGCAAGAAGAGGGGATACTGTCACACTTCTTCCACTCAGTGAATCTTGGATGCAGTGAGTGACAGTTTTGCTGTGCTATGGAATTAGTGTCATATTGAGCTTTCAGTTTCATGAGTGACAGCTCAGTCGTCCAATCTAGCACATTGGGAGTGCTGGGCTGTCAATATTTTAATCCAAAGCTCAGTTGTCCCATGTGAGACTGGGCGGTGCTGAGCTTCTTTCAGGTGCTCCTTATTCTTGGTGTTTACCCATCTGTTTAGCTATGCTGTTAGTCCAAGACCTCTGCTAGTTATAGCTTTAAGCTCAGTGGTGTGTTCCCTCTGTGCTTTGAACACAGACATTCTGATCTTTTGTTGTCAGATCTTGGATTAGCCTTTTGACTACCCATTTGTATTACCCCTTTTTCCTTAACGCACTCTGACCTTGGAATTCCTCTTTCTTTTTCCTCTGTTTATGATGTACCCTCTAGGCTCCGTACCTCGGACTCCTTGAATTCCCTGACTCAGCGTCACACTAACATTTTGTCTGGACATATAATTTAGCTAAAGCATGAAAAAGGCGACCGCCATCTTACATCTCCCGATCTTAGAATAGGGAGAGGTGCTGCTGCTGATGATTCTGAATAAGGGAGAGCGTTAGGCAGGGAAGAAGAAAAATAACTGCTTCTGCTGATAGTGCTTTTCACTGTACAGTTAGTGTGCAGTGAAAGGGGAGGATTTTTGCTTCTGTGCAGCAGCGCTGGTGGTGATTAGGCTGCCTTTTAAGGCTACCTGCTAGCTGCATTGCTGTGTGCACACTGCTGTTCAAGCTGCTTTTTTCAAAGCACTCCAACTTTTATTATTTTGTCCTGGTGAGTTACTGAGTGTTCATTTTTTCACACACAGTATAGCGGCGTACGCTCCTCACACACTACCGTGTACCGGCTGGTATCACGGACAAATAGAAGCTATCTGCGTGTGACTCTGGAAGAAAAAGCCGAGGAGTTTTTCCATTTTTCCAGATCTACACCTTAGAGTGCTTCCACTTTTCAAACATTTTCGTATATCTGCTGTTTGATAACGGTCAAAACTAGACAGAGACAGCGTGTATCAGTCCCTATACAAATAGACGGAGATTGACAATTTTCCATACAGACACCGTGTAGCGGTGTACGCTCCTCACACAGTACCGTGTACCGGACAAATAGAAGCTATCTGGGTGTGACTCTGGAAGAAAAAGCCGAGGAGTTTTTCAGTTTTTCCAGACCTACACGCTAGAGTGCTTCAATAATGAAAAAGTTTCCAGCTTCCAAATATACAAAAATTTATTCAAAGCATAAGAACAAGGATAAACGGACATGCCCCATCATAGCGGAAAGACACAGCAACACATATTGAACAATAGGTTATTTTTCAAGCTTGAAAAAGAACATTGTTTGATACACATTGCTGTGTCTTTCCGCTATGATGGGGCATGTCCGTTTATCCTTGTTCTTGTGCCTTGAATACATTTTTGCATATTTGGAAGCTGGAAATAGACGGAGATTGACAATTTTCCATACAGGCACCGCATAGCGGTGTACTCTCCTCACACACTACCGTGTACCGCCTTGTATCACGGACAAATAGAAGTTATCTGTGTGTGACTCTGGAAAAAAAAGCCGAGGAGTTTTTCCATTTTTCCAGACCTACACCTTAGAGTGCTGTCCGCTTTTCAAACAGTTTCGTATATCTGCTGTTTGATGACGGTCAAAACTAGACAGAGACAGCATGTGTCAGTCCCTATACAAATAGATGGAAATTGACAATTTTCCATATAGACACCGTATAGCGATGTATGCTCCTCACACTACCGTGTACCGCCATGTATCACGGACAAATAGAAGCTATCTGTGTGTGACTCTGGAAAAAAAGCCGACAAGTTTTTCCGTTTTTCCAGACCTACACCTTAGAGTGCTGTCCACTTTTCAAACAGTTTCGTATATTTGCTGTTTAATTACAGTCAAAACTCAAGTCAAGACAGCGTGTGTCAGTCCCTATACAAATAGACGGAGATAGACAATTTTCCATACACACACCATATAGAGCTGTCCGATTCTCAAACAGTATTGTATATCTGCCGTTCGCATTACAGTCACATCTATACAGAGTCAGCGTGTGTGTGTGAGACACTCTGTAAACACATATACGGAGATTGTTAGTTACACAAAAAATGTATACAGCGGTACACTTCTGATACAGTTCCACATATCTGCTTGTTGGATTAAGGTCCAATACAGAGCATCTGTGACTAACAAAATATATACGTAGATTTAATTTTTTTAATACGCCTTACACAGCAGGATGCTCCTCATACAGTACCATCTCTCTGCTGGTATTTTTAGTACATTTTCCCAAACATGAGGAAGTATGGTGGAAGAGTCTGCGGACATGGGCTGGGGGGCACAGCTGGTACTGATGGTGGTGGTGCATCGGCTGGTTCTGGCAAAAGCACAGTAGCAGCTAAGGCAGGAGGTGTTGAGCCTGCGTCATCGTCTGGCCCAAGAAGGCCTGTAAGGTTGCCTTTTCTTGGAGTAGGAAAACCGCTTTTAAAGCCGGAGCATCAGGAACAGGTTTTGGCGTACATTGCCGAAACAGTCACCAGCTCTATTGCCTCCTCTTCTGACGTTCGAAACCTGCAAGCACGGAGTCGTCAGTGCAGGGTTCTGGTCAGGAAAAACACCTTTCCTTGTGTCCTTCACCCCCACCAAAAGTTAAGGATGCGGCAGCCCACACTTCAGATTACTCTATGGAGCTCTTTTCACATACCATGCCTGGGTTATCCAGTCAAATCCAGAATTCCCCAGTCAAAGATGAATCTGACATGGAGTGCACTGATGCACAGCCACTGCTAGATGATTCTGCTGGTACATCGACCCAGAGCACTACATTGCCCTCGCAGTCTATTGAGCCAGAATCTGACCCTGATGAAACTCAGGTGCCCCTTTCTGCATATTATACCACCTGACACGGTGACACAGAGGAAGGTAAAGAGGAAGGTGCAGATGACTTTGAAGAGGAGGTGATGGATGACCCAGTTCTGGACCCGGATTGGCATCCATTGGGGGAGGAGGGTGGCGCTGGCAATAGTTCAGATAAGGAGAAGGATCCGCAGCAGGCATTGACATCGCAGCAGAGGTTATCTGCCAGGCCCGTAGCTGTCCAAAAATGTGGAACAAAAACTAAAAGAGTTGCAGGACAGCTTGGCCAGATGGTCAACTTAGCACAGCATGGAAGGCCAGAAAATGTATACCATAGTAGGAAGAGTGCAGTGTGGCACTTCTTTGTCCAAAATCCTACTGATGACGCAAAGGTTACCTGTAAGAAGTGCGGAAGGACCTTTAGCTGAGGTAAACAACTCAGAAATTTGAATACTAGTTGCATGCTTAGACATTTAATCAACATGCACTTGCAAGCGTGGACAGACTACAAAACCTCATGTAGCACGTGTGCACCTGCTCCAACTCAAGGTAGCCAGCAATGCTCCATCGCTTCCCCCACTGTAAGACACCGCCACCGTTAAGCACACCACCAGCACTAAATGTGGAGGTGTCGTCGCAAGGCCAAAGCACTCAGGGAATCACAATGGTTTTGCAACACAACACTGAATCTAGGCCATCAACACCAATACTATCACCAACCCCCTCTCACTCCATCCGGTCCACAGCTACTTCCCCCATATGCAGCTCTCCAGTCCAGCTCACCCTACCAGACACTCTGAGTAGGACAAGAAAGTACTCATCCTCTCATCCGCGTACACTTTGTTTGAACGCCTACATTGCCAAACTAATCTCATTAGAGATGATGCCTTACCGTTTGGTTGAAAGCGAAGCTTTCCTCGACCTCATGGCCTACGCTGTCCCACACTATGACCTACCCAGTCGGCACTTCTTTTCTCGAAAAGCCATCCCTGCCCTCCACCGGCATGTGAAAGACCGCATTGTCCATGCACTAAAACAGTCAGTGAGTGGAAAGGTGCACCTCACAACAGATGCATGGACAAGTAGGCATGGCCAGGGCCGTTACGTGTCCATCACTGCGCACTGAGTTAATGTGGTGGATGCAGGCTCCACTGGGGACAGCAGCGGTGGAACAGTGCTGCCTAGCCCACGGTATACGAAACAGTTGGCTGTAGGCTTTCGCTCCTCCTCCTCCTCTATCAGTGAAAGCTCGTCCACAGAGCGCAGTCGCACGAGCACTCCATCCGCAGCTGGCAGTGTTGCACATGAGGTGTCCCAGTATCGAACAGCTAGTGGTAAGCGTCAGCAGGCTGTGTTAAAGATGATGTCTTTGTGCGACAACAGACACACCGCAGAGGTACTGGCCGACTGCTTGCAGAGACAAACTGAGTCATGGCTGGGCAGTCTACATCTTGAGGCAGGCAAGGTAGTCAGTGATAACGGCCGTAATTTTGTGGCAGCCATAGCCCATGCAAAACTCACACACATACCTTGCCTGGCTCACACTTTGAACCTGGTGGTGCAGTGCTTCCTTAATAATTAACCAGAGTTAACATCCCTGCTCCATAAGGTGCGAAGACTGTGCTCGCACATCCGTTGCTCAAACGTCCACTCCACTCGTATGCAGAAGCTGCAGTGATTGCTCCACCTCCCCAAACACCGCCTAATCATAGACGTTGCAACAAGGTGGATCTCCACCCTGCCCATGCTTGAGAGGCTGTGCGAACAGAGGCAGGCTGTAATGCATTTGTGGGAGGATACACGGGCAGGCAGTTTGAGGGAAGACATGGAATTGTCGGGTGTGCAGTGGTCAAAGCTGAAAGACCTCTGTAAAGTCCTTTAGTGTGTTGAGGAATGCACACGGCTGGTAAGCAAAGATGACGCCATCATAAGCATGAGCATCCCACTTATGTGTCTGCTTATGCAAAGTTTGATGCACATTAAGGATCAGGCGTCTGCAGCAGAGGAGGAGGAGGGAAGCCTTGATGACAGTCAGCCATTGTCTTTTCAGGGAACTGTCCTGGATGAGGTGGAGGAAGAAGAGGAAGAGGAGGATGAGGGGGATGATTATTTTGGGCAGGAGGATGCTTCTCAGGGGGCAAGAGAAAATGTTGGCGTTCCAAGGTCAGGTACAGTGTTTGTGTGTGACTGTAGGGATGTGGATTTGCAAGAAAGTGCTCCTCCACCCACCATTGTCAGTGCATCATTGACACCTGGAACATTGGCCCACATGTGCGATTATGCCTTGCGGATCCTAAAAAGGGAGCCCCGCATTGCCAAAATGATGAGAGATGATGACTACTAGCTGGCCAGCATCCTCGATCCACGCTACAAAGGCAAATTACACAACATCATGCCACAGGAGAACCTAGAGATAACAAGCAACTCTGGTAAACAGGTTGTTTGAGGCTTTCCCAGCACACAGCAGTGGTGCTGGTTCTCCCACGAGCCGTAGAGGGCACAATGGAAGAGGTATTCCTGGTGCACACAGCCGAAGTGGCGTTGGAGACAGGGGTTTAATGACCATGTTGTGGAATGATTTCTCAACTACCGCTCACATGACTGCTAATACTGCATCGATTTAAAGTGACAGGAGACAGCAGTTGTCAACTATGGTTACAAACTACTTCTCCCATATCGATGTTCTCCCTCACAAGTCATTCCCCTTTGATTACTAGGCCTCTAAACTGGATGCCTGGCCTGAATTGGCACAATATGCCTTACAGGAGCTTGCTTGCCCTGCTGCTAGTGTGTTATCTGAAAGAGTCTTATTAAAATGAACCATGCATGGGTTTCAAAGGATTTTGTCCCACCTTCCCCTGATGACACATAGGTTGCCAGAAAACTGCCTCGCTTTTGTCCTCCTCTTCATCGGACTTGCCCAATTCCGCCTTTGCAGAAGCTGAATGTCCAGCCAACACATCAACATATGCCAATTTTTAAACCTCCCTAAGTGAGCTGCCCCCCCATGGCTGGGGTCAACACCTGGCGCACCCGGGCAAGTGCCGCTTTTCTGAACAGGTGGATGGGTCCACAGATGGCTGACGGCACTGGCACAGGGCCCCTCATAGTACAATACAGTGTCTCTGACGGTGGGGGGGCCCACTCGCCGTCAGACACACCAGCGTACTATGAGGGGCCCTGTGCCAGTACCGTTGACCAGGAGTGTGCCCCCCCTGCTTGGTCATGGCCACAGCAGTTGCAAGTTGCAAAACTTACCTCTCCCTGCTCCACCGCTGTGTAGTCTGGGCAGTTAAATCCTTCACAGGGATGGCCACTAGAAATTTGGTGTATTGATCGATGATGGTTAAGATGTAGCTATGCCCTGTCCTGCTGGCCTCTACCTTCAGATGATCAATGGCTACCATTTGTAATGGATGTCAACGTACAAGCGGATGCAGTGGTGCTTTATGATCACCTTTCACAGTTCATGGGATGCATTAGAAGAGGTCTGGGGACACGAGATGAAAATATAATTCTCCCTCCATATAAATCACTCGTCAGACCACACTTGGAGTATTGTGTGCAATTTTGGACGCCGGTGCTCAAGAAAGACATTACTGAACTTGAAAGGGTTCAAAGGCGGGCTACTAAAATGATAAATGGAGTTGGTTCACTACAATACCCAGAAAGGTTATCAAAATTAGGTCTATTTACTCTAGAAAAGAGAAGACTTAGGGGAGACCTAATATATGTACAAGTATATTAGAGGGCAATACAGAGATCTCTCCGATGAACTGTTTGTACCAAGGACTGTGACAAGACCAAGGGGGCATTCTCTTCGTTTGGAGGAAAGACAATTTCTGCACCAACATAGAACAGGGTTTTTCATGGTAAGAGCAGTGAGGCTCCGGAATTCTCTTCCTGAGGAAGTGGTGATGTCCAACTCACTGAATGAATTTAAGAAAGGAATGGATGCTTTTCTTGTAACAGTATAGGTGGTTACGAATAACATAATATTATAGGTAGATGGTTGACCCAGCTTAGGGGAAGGAATTTTTTTCCCTATGGAGAAAATTGGCTTCTACTCTGTGGGGTTTTTTTGCCTTCCCCAGGATCAACAATGCAGAACAGCTGCACTAAAAATAGGCTGAACTAGATGGACATAAGGTCTTCATTCAGCCTTCAAAACTATGTTACTATTTTACTACTGAGATAAAGCAATCCTTTCTTCACAAAGAACCGTTTTCGCTGTCTCCACAGACACAGTAATTGAGGGTCTGTATCGCCTCTGCAACATCTACCGGGAGGTTTTCCCATGACGAGTAATTCCCAAATTTCTGCTAACACTCGACTTTCCATCTGTACTTGTATCCATGTAGTTTCCAGTAGCGGAGAGTCTGGACTGCCTTACTGAGATTGAAATATATACGAAGATTTAAAAGTACCAAAACACTGTATATTGGTGTACGCTTCGACTACCTTTCCCTTTTTCTACTTGTTAAATTCTGGTGTAATACATACTGAGCCTGTGAGTGTCTGTGTCTGACTCCGGAAGTATAGACGGAAATTTACAATTACCCCTAGACTGGATACACCTGGTATGTGCTGATACAGCACCTTTGTTCCAAATTTTGCATTACGGTATCATCCATAGTGAGTGAGCATGTGTGGTTTGTGCCTTCTATATATACGGTGAATCGGAGATACCAATTTTTACGCCATACTCGATACAGCTTGCATCTTGTTATACAGTACCTTTGTTCGACATTTAGTATTACAGTCAAATCCATACTGAGTAAGCGTCTGAGACTGACTACGGGACTATGTATACGGAGATTTCAATTGTACCCTATAATATACTGTATATACTTGCTATCTTGTTATCCAGTACCTTTTTTACAACATTTTTTATTATGGTTAAACCCAGACTGAGTGAGCGTCTGAGGGTGACTCCGGAAATATATACCGAGATTTCAAATTTGTCCAACACTGTATACAGCTGTACGCTTGTGTTACATTACCCATTTACAGCTTTTCATATTCTTGTGTAATCCATACTGGGCCTGAGAGCGTTTTTGTCTGCCTCCTGAAATGTATACGGAAATTCAGAATATTTACACTATAATATATATACCTTGTATCTGGTGATACTGTACCCTTTTTCACCTTTTAATTTTATTGGGTAATCCATACTGAGCCTGTGAGCGTCTGTGTATGACTCATAAAATTTATACGGAGATTTACTGTTATCCCTAGACTTTGTAGAGCTGTACGCTTCTGATACAGTACCATATATCTGCTGGTATTTTGGGTCCATTTTCTAAAACACGAGGAAGTACGGTGGAAGAGGACATGGACGTGGGCATGGGGGGCCACCTGGTACTGATGGTGGTGGTGGTGCATCTGCTGATAGTGCCATAAACACAATAGCAGCTAAGGCAGGAGGTGTTGAGCCTGCGTCATGGTGTAGCTCTGGAAGGCCTGTTAGGCTCCGTTTTCTGGGAGTAGGTAGACTGCTTTTAAAGCCGGAGCATCAGGAACTGTTTTTGGCTTACATTGCTGAAACAGCCTCTAGCTCTATCGCCTCTTCTGAAGTTTAAAAAAATGCAAGCACTGAGTCGTAAGTGCAGGCTTCTGGTCAGGAGCAACCACTTTCCTTGTGTCCTTCATCCACACCAAAAGTGAAGGATGCGGAAGCACACACTTCAGATTACTCCATGGAGCTCTTTTCACATACCATGCCTGGGTTAATTAAAAATAGGGCCCATCATATACTGGAGCATTCAAAATGGGTGACATCTGACACTGGAGCATCATCCATGAGGTCCATCATATACTGGAGCATTCTAAATGGGGCAGATCAGAAACAGGAGCAGCATTTTTTGGGGCCCATCATATACTGGAGCATTCCAAATGGGGGACATCTGACACTGGAGCATCATCCATGAGGCCCATCATATACTGGAGCATTCCAAATAGGGCAGATCAGACACTGGAGCAGCATCTATGGGGCACATTAGACACTGGAGCATTAGAAATGGGGCCCATTGTATATGGAGCATTATTAGGGCCCATAAGACACTGGAACATCATCCATGAGGCCCATCATACACTGGAGCACTCCAAATGGGGGCATCAGACACTGGAGCAGCATTTTTGGGGCCCATTAGACACTGGAGCATTAGAAATGGAGCCCATTATATATGGAGCATTATTAGGGCCCATCATACACTGGAGCATCATCCATGATGCCCATCATATACTGGAGCATTCCAAATGGGGAAGATCAGACACTGGAGCAGCATCTATGGGGCACATGATACACTGGAGCATTAGAAATGGGGCCCATTATATATGGAGCATCATACACTGGAGCATCATCCATGAGGCCCATCATATACTGGAGCATTCCAGATTGGGGACATCAGACAAAGAGCAGCATTTATGTGGCCTATTATACACTGGAGCATTAGAAATGGAGCCCATTATATGTGGAGCATTATTTGGGCCCATAACACACTGGAGCATCGTCCATGGGGACCATCATATACTGTACCATTATGTGGAGCTCATCATATACTGTATGGAACACTATATGTGGCCAATTATTCTGTATGGAGAAATATATGGGGCTCATTATTCTGTATGGCGCACAATGTGGTGGCCATAATACTGTATGGAATAATATACTGTCCTTTTTTTGAGCTATAGTACAATTTAAAATAGATCAGTCATGTCATGTAAGCAGTGAAGTATTTGTCACTGTACTATACCTATATTTCTGTGCCGTATCGGAGCATCATGAGTTGTGGTATGTGTTAAAGGGGATCACTGACACTCTTTGGCCTAGGGCACACGAAAACCTGGAGCCAGCCCTACTCCCCCCACAACTTTAGCCAAATAACCCCCAGTTTTCAATGCGTAACTATTATTATGAAGTAAATTAAGGTTGACAAGCTTCAGTAATAAGAATTGATGTTTTTGGCATTGAAATGGGCACTGTAGGGGTGTGTCCTGTCCTCCACTCCCTGCTGACTTTGCTTCCCCATTGACTTGCATTGGGTTTCGTGTTTCAGTCGGCCTCCAACTTTTCCCTATAGTCGGTCGATTTCGTTCGACCTGACTTTTGAGAAAGTCGGGTTTCATTAAACCCGACTCGACCCTAAAAAAGGCAAAGTCGCTCATCTCTAGTGCTGATTGAATAAAAAGTGAGCCCCCTACTTTAGTCAACCATGTAAATGAAACTATGAATAGTGCTAGCACCATTCAAACCATTGACGCAGAGTATCAACTGTAGTATGCAGCTGATAATAATGGTAGAGAGGTCTCAGATACTGTGCCATACGGTGCTTTGCCAGCAGCACCATATATATATATATATAAAGAATGTCCGGAAGGGATTAAAAATCAACAACATGCCAAGAATCAGATGCAGATTTATACACTATGAATTGGTTTATAAGAACCCCATAACATTGCACAGTAATTTGTATATTATCATTCCCTGTCACAGCCTATTAATCCATGATATATATGATAACTCATGATGCAGAATGCAGTTTAGAGTGTACACTAGAAAAAATGCCAATGAGTACACTAAACACATGCATAGGATGTAATTAACCAAATGGAGATCAATATGGAGATCAGCTTCTCAGTCATTTGTGAGGCTGGTAAACAAAAATGTGCACTGTACAGAGACATCTGTCAGAGCAGCATGATATAGAAGCAGAGATGCTAATTCCAGCAATGTATCACTTACAGGGCTGGTTGCAGCAGTTTTGATAAAATCACTATTTTTATCTTCTGCATATCCCTGAATTCTGAGCTCTGTATAACTCCGCCCACACCACTGATTGGCAGTTTGCTATGTACATTTCACATATGCAGAAAATGTCCAATCAATGGTGAGCTATACAGAGCTCATGAATATCAGCAGGTTAACTAGTCCACTAATGATAATCTCCTGCTGATAAAATGGATTTAATCAGTACTAGAGCAACCAGCGCAGTAACTGGCACATTGCTGGAATCTGGGTCTTTGCCCCTATATTATGCTGCTCTCAGACTAGGAGACAAAACCCTAGTGACAAGTTCCACATAACATGAATATCTGCATGCTACTAAGAAAAAAAATAACATTACAGGACTTACAAGGATTACAATTGGATTCCTCAAAGGTCCCATAGTCTGGATTGTTTCTCGGTTTTCATCATTCCGATATTCCCATTCAATGCCCATTTTCACAAACTCTTTTGAGTCCTGTAGACTCTCATTTTCATCATTTAAAATGAACTTTCCAGTTGCCTGATTTCGGATTGCTAGACATAGAAAGTAAATAGAAAATTACTACTAAGCCTGTTGTGGCGCTCTGCCAAATACAGCGCACACATCTCACACATCATTGTGTTATGTGTTTGTCAAGTTGACAATTTTGTTTCTGGGTATTATCCAATGCGACAATATTAATCCTGAAATACAAAGAAACTAGACATTTCCTGAACAAAGTAGTAATAGAACTATATGAAATCTTTCTCCAAGGTTAATCGCTGATCATCGGATAGGTCTCATTACAACATATTGGGAAGCACCTTCTTTTCCAATTCATAGTAAAAGGGTTCTCTCATCTCTTATCTTAGCGATATGCCAGCCTTTAGGGGTTGGAAAACCCTTTAGTTACTTGATCTTCAACAACCTACACTACTTGCACAGTCAATTTCTCTGAAATTTACATAGACATGCGAGTCTCTGGGAAACTGTAAAATATTTCTATTGTTTAAGGCCTCATTGTACATGGTATTTTTTAAAATCAAACCTAAAAGAAAACCCCCAAAAAACTGACCTATTTCCATCAGTCTGTTCGACCAAGATTTTCATGCGAGTTTGGTGGTTTGTCAGTTTTTATAATCAGTGTTTCTTGAGTTCTGCTTATATGTCTTAAAAAATATTACAAGCTTCTCCTCCCCAAATGGATAGCACATGGATGAAAAACTGATGGGACCTATGTGCGAGTCTAGATTTTCATGGACAAATAAACTTACATTGGGGAGTGTGATCAAGAGAAATGTCTCCATTTATTCTTAAAATACACAGTCCAGAAAAATCCCCCAAACATATGAAGCCCTTTGTAATTATAAAGGGACTGTTCTATTAAGAAAAAAAATTGGATAAAGCCTGATGGCTAATTCAGATGTCCATTTTTAACGCACGTGATCTATCCATGTTTTCTATTGGTAGTCTATAGTGGGCACATGTTCTATGTAGCTCTTTATTGAGGGGCTGGCAAAAAAGGAGACTTGTCTGCTTTTGATCATACTCATGGATCAAACTCAAATAGATGGATTGGGAGATATTTAATTTTGGGGGAGTCGATTTTAATCGAGCGAGAACAAAACCAGTTGAGGAGACAATTCAACAATAGTGTTGTTAATATCTAAATATATATATATATAAAGCTGAGTGTATGTATGTGTGTGTGTATGTATCAAGCCACATCCACTCCACATAGCCCCGCTCACTGGTGGGTGAAGAGCGGAACTGCGAGGAAGAGAATGGGACATGAATGGAGAGTGGGGCTACGGAGGGATAGAGAGGGACGGGGGCATGGAGAGTGGGGCTGTGGAGGGAGAGAGCAGGGCTGTGGAGGGAGAAAGCGGGGCTCTGGAGGGAGAGAGCGGGATGGCGGGTGGAGAGCGGGGCTGCGGAAGGAGAGAGCATCATGGTGGGTAGAGAGCGGAGCTGTTAAGGGAGAGAGTGGAACACAGGTGGAGAGCTTGGCTGCTGAGGGAGATAGCGGGATGGCCAGTGGAGACAGGGACTGCGGAGGGAGCGAGCGGGATGGTGAGCGGAGAGCGAAGCTGCGGAGGGAGAGAGCGGCATGGCCAGTGGAGACAGGGGCTGCTGAGGGAGAGAGCGGGGCTGTGGAGGGAGAATTCAGGATGGCAATTGGAGAGTGGAACTGAGGAGGGAGATAGCGGGGTAGCGGAGCCAAAGCGGGGCTACTGAGGGAGAGAGCAGGACAGCCAGTGGAGACAGGGGCTGTGGAGGGAGAGAGCGGGACGGTGGAAGGATAGCGGGGTTACTGAGGGAGAATGCGGGATGGCAGGAGAGCTGGACTTCAGAGGGAGAGAGCGGGACGGCGACTGGAGAGCGGAGTTGCGGAGGGAGAGCGCGGGACAGTATATATCCCCTGTGGCTTATACTACTATACTATATATTCCCTGTGGATGATACTACTATACTATATATCTCCTGTGGCTTATACTACTATACTATAAATCTCCTGTGGCTGATAGTAAAAGGAGGAGTGTGAGGTGCAGGAGGAGGCTGTGTAAAAAGCAGAACCATGAGGTGTATCAGTACTTGGGTAATCATTTAGTTAATTTGTATTGCAAATCTGTAGTGTTGAATATATGATGTGAAATGTTTTTATGTGCAATATAATCATTATAATTTGTTATAACTAACCGCAGTTTGTTACTATGCCCGGGCAACTCCGGGCTCTTCAGCTAGTTGCTCAATAAATTAGCAACTTCTTTCCACAGGTCAATTATTTTAGGACATGATCACAAAATGTGTAATATGCTAGCTTTTTGAGAACAGTTCCTCCAGCACAAGTCCCACCCGTCCTTAAAAATCTGCTTTAATCTGACAGGTGTATATAACCAACAAGATAAGACTTTAAAATAATTATCATGAATATTAGCATTTACATTTGATTTATTTGTTATTTTAATTGCTTGTTTCCATGAATCAGGCAAAAAACATATATTCATATCTTCTTCCCACTTAACCATGTGTTTTGACTTAGCAATATATGCAGTATGCCCTCATAGCATCTGGAGATCGCCTCATCCTCCTCCCGGTGTATTAACGCTGGATGTATTCTGACTGGCCACACAGCGCAGGCACAGTCTATGCAGGCTTCTTACAGAAGGACACATCCAGCGTTATATTATAGATCATGTTTTCTGCTTTTCCCTGGCAAATACACTTGCCAGAGGTAAGGGAAGCCAAATTTCGTCTGCGTTTCTCAGTATCACTGCGAATACCGATAGTAAAGAGATTGCTGGCGACTTCCACATTTTTGGCCGTGATGTGTTTTTTATTTTTTATTTTAAACTATCCCATCCAGAGCAATTTTCTTTAACAATTTGTACAACATTAAAATGAACTTTTGGCAACCCGAGTTACTGTCCCCTTGCCAAAAGGATGTAATAAGAAATGCTAGGTAGGTATGTGTACAGAAAGGAAGCATGAGAAGGCGGCGCTGGGTGTCGAATAGAGCTGGAGTGACAAAGGCTTAAAATCTACAATAATTCTTCATCCTCAAACAGTGATTTCTCAGTAATGGAGGAACGGACTGTCCACGTAATGTCTCTAAAAGAGCTACATATACAGATCGGGATGAAATCCTGCTGACAGACTTTGTACAGCCTGATAGCCCATCCAGATTGGCTGCGCTATACTATGTAATAGTAGCAAGGCATTATGGGGCAATCACGCCTGAGGTCATGTTAGTGTTACACAATAAGCAGATGTGTATTCCTATGACTTATTGATTGGCAGGCCCCTTTCTCCCATGGGCGGCCATAGACACGGCCCAACTTTGCCTACAGGTAGATTCGCCTCTCCGTATAGGATTTTAGAATACAGCGTTTTCTGTATTTTGCTATTTACCAATATAATGGGTAGATGATTCGGTTTCTTGAATTAGTAAATGCCGTGCGCCAGCTGGAATTTCAAATATCCTAATGTAACCTGTAACAAAACAAAATCAACATTACCTAGTAGAAAGGCAGTGCAATCAGACCTGGAAAGTGAGGGCACATAAGAAGGTGCATACCGAAAATATTAGTTATCTAATATCTTTATTAAGAACAGCCAAATAACATAGAATCTGTTGTAGTGTCATAATGGATGAGCTGGGATCCTCAATTAAGTCTGAGGATTAGTTTTAATGAGTATTAATTTTATGAATAATTATGTTTTTAGCAAAAAAAAACACTTTATAGGGTACATTCCCTGGGAGAGCGGGTGTTTCAAATCTGCAGTTGTTCCAACGATACTGTTTTTTAAGCACTTCACAACGGGACCCATTTCCATTTTTTCCTCCCCTTCTTCCTAGAGCCCTAAATCTTACTTTTTTTGTCCACATAAACATATGAGGCTTGTTTTTTGTGGGACGAGTCCTTTTGAATGACACCATGACCACATAGTGTACTAGAAATGGAAAACAAATTAAAAGTAAGGAGAAATTATGAGAAAAACGTCTTTCTGAAATAGTTTTTTTTAGGAATTGTTTTTACGGTGTACATCTTGTGGTAAAAAAAGATACCATTTTGGGATAGATGTTACTTTTTGATCGCTTGTTACTGCAATTTTTGTGGAATTGAAGGAACCAAAAAACAACTAATGTTAGCATTCTTGAATTTTTTTTTTCGGTTTACGGTTTTTTACCAATTGGGTTAAGTATTTGTGTATTTCGATCGATTGGACTTTTCTGAAAGCAGTGACATCAAATATGTGAATTTTTTATTAACTTTTATTTTTAATGGGGAAAAGAGAGTTGAGTTGAACTTATGCTTCTTTTAATTTTTTTCATACATTTAAAAACATAATTCCCCCCTCACCACCTTTTTTTCCCTTTGGGAACTAGAAGCTGCAATTGTCTGATCGCTTGTGCTCTATGTAGCTATGCCACAGCATCGCTGTATATAGAAAAAATCACAGTGTCCTTTGAAGCGCGGCCACAGGCTGGGGGTTCCAGAGGAGCTCTGTAATGAAGAGCATGGGGGTTTTCACCAGATCCACTGCTGTCACAGTAACCTATTGGCAACTTGCGATTACTTCACTGCCTAACAGTCCCTGTGCATCTCTCTGAAGCTGGGACACATACACTCGGCTTCAGAGGATCAATGATGGGCAGAGAAGAAGCTGCAGGCATGTGCGAGGTAAGTATAGTGCTTGCGATGTCTCTGGTGCTTATAAGTTATGTTATCACACCCACAGGGGCATGATCACATGCTTAGTGGGCCGATTAGTTTGGGGACACTAACACCCCATCCACTAGTCAATGGCTTCATCTACATATCATAAATGTGTAATGACCAGGCTGAACGTTCCCTGCTATCCACTCCCACACGGTGTCTGCAGCTGAAGGAATTATGACACACACCGGTCTCGGGGATAACAGTTGCTTTTACTTCAGCAGGAATGGGAATTATAACTTGAAACAAATAAGGAACAGTCTCTCATGGGTAGTCCATGGCAATTACAGATCACACTTAGATGCTGAGATGTGATTGGGGTCTGGAGGTTTAAGAGCACTGGACAGTGTCTTTTGGTATTTTACAGAGGGAGGTAGACGCAGCAGTTAGAGGTTACAGACCTGTACTTGGGGTTAGCTCCACAGTGTGTCACGGCACGTGCACAAGTACTTAGAGGCGAATGTAGAAACTGTGGTGAATCCTGTCATAAAGACTAGATGTGGTGAATTCTGTCAGCAATTCTTTAGATGTGAATCCTGTCAGCAATACTTTAAATGTGGTGAATCCTGTCAGAAATATAATGATGTCTGTACAGGTTAGAGGGAACTTAGGCTTTTATGCCTGCAGGAGATCTTGAGGTAAAAACATCCTCCATGTGTGTTATCCTCTCCCTGAAGGCATCCCTCTAACTAAAGAACATTCTAGACTTGCCTGGAAAAACAGCTCCTCCTATTGACCATGTAACTAGGAGCTGGCCAATAGGAGACTGAATTCACATCTCAGATCCTTACAAAACAATAATTCAGTCATTATACACTTTCACCATTAGATGGCGACAGAACACAGCAAACAAGAAATGCATTGCATCTAAAATGAAGGTGACTAGAAATGGAGAATTACAGCTCACAAATAATGTAGAGAGCCAGTTAGAGAGTGAGCAGTAGTGTACAGAAGCTACTCACAATTCAGTATTACTTAAAGGGACAGACACACTCTGGACTGGGTCACTACAAATGGACTTTCGAAATAATTTTACTAAAGATCTGTTTATGTGTGTAATATAACACAGGGACTCTAAGGCAGGGTGTCTACATATGCAGATGCAACTGCTGGTGTTTCTGGGGGCAAGGGGGACCTGACAGGTTCCCTTTTTTACTGTTTATATTCCTTATCATATTGATAGTTAGTAAATTTGAGACTAATAAGGGCTTTCTCTTTAAAAAGTACAATTTAAATACAGTAATAAGGGTCTACACATATGTACCGGGATTCCATGAAATGCACGAGTACTGCCATATTAACGTCAGTAATGACTTCATAATCTTTGACAGTGGCATTTAACAGGAGCTGGCATAGGGCAGTCATTCCATGCACTCATCGAAACGCCAGTGAATTAATTGCAGGTTGCCAATAGGTTGTAATGACAGCAGCGGATCTGTTGAAGACCACAATGCTCGTCATTACGGAAGCCTGAGGCCGAGCTTCAAAGCACACTGTGATTTCTGCTGTATACAGCAATGCTGTGGCATGACTGCATTGGATCGATTATACTGCCACTCATAGTGGCATTGCCCTCTTCCTCACAACATGATTACGGGTGGAGTGGAATGGTTATGACAGCCGGGGACATGCAGAAGGTCCTGACGCTGCCATCATGGTTATCACTGCCTATGGCTGGGTGTCATGGCTAAATGTCATTCTTACTAAATACTGGAATACAGCACTGATGCAGCATTTTGAACAAGTAATCAGCTCATACCAAGTTTAAGTTTCCTAAGAAGAAAACAAAACTTAGTAAACAATAAAAAAAGTTTTAAAAATATGAAAAAAAAATCATAATTCACATTTCCCAGTTTACAAATGAAGAAATAAAAACATGTTTTTTTTTTAACCCATATGGTGTAAAGAGAAGAAAAAAATTGACACCCAGAATTACTGTTGGTTTGCAGCTGCACTTCAATAATTGGAAATATAAAAGCTTACAGGTCTCAGAAAATGTTGCAAAGTTATTTTTACTGTTAATGGACACCATAAAGTAAAAAAAAAAATTGATGAAATGTTGTTTCCCGATTTTACAGCACTCAGATTGTTCTTCCATTTTGGATTTTGAAAAATGGTGTCATTTTATCTACCAGCCCACGTAAGGCTATGTTGACAGAAACCAGCAAATCCCTGCAGTGCATAGTGCGTGCTCCAGGGGGATTCCTACGTATGCAGTCACACAGAGTGACTGCAGACTATCGGTTTGGACCGGACAACCCCTTTAAATAATTGAATACTCTGTAATGTCTGTGTTTGTCCATGTTCCTTCTGAATTGTAAAGTGCTGGTGATGTGTAGATAAAGGTGAATAATACCATTATTACTACAATGTTATAGCTTCTTGCTATGGAATGGCACTTGTTTGCTAAAATTGGAATAACTTTCTTTAGCAGCTGATGAGAGCATTCTTTATGGTAATATAATATTTTCATTATTTTTACGAAAGAGCAGATATGCATCTAGAGAATAACAATATAACATTTCATCTACCTTGCTTCTTAGGTGTTCTTGTAAATGTTCCTTTCACAATTTTACAATGTGAATTATCACCGCCACATACTCCACACTTGTCTTCTTTCTTTGTTGACCCAATCACTTTGTCACAGCCAACTTTCTGCATAAAAAAACAATATTTACAATGCACTTAAATCCCTAAGGACCAAACCTATTTTACCCACAACCCTTGCAATTTGTAACAACACACAAAGCATAACAGGTGCATCTGGGCAGAACACAGCACCAAACGACAATACAGAATTGTATGATAAAGAGCGAGAATAAAAGGATTTCTGATTTATTACACAGTGGGGACAAAAGTATTTAGTCAGCCACCAATTGTGGAAGTTCTCCCACTTAAAAGATGAGAGATGGCCATGTATTTCTACTAACTGAGTGTTCCGAACCAAAATGATGCAAACCACGGATTAAACTCAGAAATGCAAATCTATAGGTCAATGAACAATATCAGACTGCATTCGGATGCCATCCATGTACTGTTCATTTTTAATGGACTGAGAGAGACTGAAAATGTGATGATTAGGTCTCATTCACACATTCAGTATTCTACATCAGTATTTGTAAGCTAAACGCAGGAGTGGGTGAGAAATACAGAAGTGGTGACGTGTTTCTGTTATACAATAATGAGACCAAGGAGGGCACTACTAAATAAGAATTAGGGATACCCGTGCAGTCAGTAAAGACATACACTGGAAAAAAGTAGAAAAGCTAGCGACCAAAGAAAAGCAGGGATCACCAGAAAATATAGTAAATTTTATTGGACAACCATAAACAACACCATCTAAAAACACTTAAAAGTAATAAAACATGACAAGGCATACACAAGGCTCATAATAAAGCCAACAAGACATCCCCCACGACTAAGAAAGTGGCTGAACAGTTCAACGTAATATATGAGCAATAGGAGTGACAAGCAATGAACAATAATTATAAATGCATATGGTACACTAATAGAAATACATAGATCAGATTATTGTTAATATCACCATCCCCTATCTGTAGCAGCAGTAATAATAATCGTTTGCCCATGAGAATGAACACATCACAGTACTATAGCGGTGTGAAAAGGCATCTGAAATATATATAAAACAGATAGTGGGCAATGGAATCTATGATGCACAATTTGCATAAATACCTCAAAATGCCCTGAAGAGTGACCAAAGAATTAGTTGAAATATTCACAATATAGGAAAATAACCTATAGTTTTCTCCATACCAATAAGTGAACCGTGGTCCTAATAAACTCAAGCCATATCCGGCAATACAGCAACAGTGCAGATAGACATTAAGGACAGGCTGAAATAAATCCAAGGTAAATGGAGACCATACCCCGCGTCACCTAAAAATAGAGATGCAATGTACTCAAATAGAAGTGAGAAAAAAGTCCTGCCCGGACTATCCTGGTAACATACATTTACATGTGGGAGCTTGTGGAGTGTCCGACGTGTGTCACCACCGCAAGGTGGCTTCGTCAGGGGCTGGAGAGTATGTTCAATGGAAGTCCTATAAATATATTCTATAATAAGGCATAATAGATTGCAGCTGTGGCAAGTTACCTGATCGGCCGCATTGGATGAAAACACGAGGATGCGCCGTCAGACGGAGACCAGAGGCATGACCCGTGACACACCATTACTTCCGGGTGAGTGCACGTAAGTTCATTAGAAGTGCCCGACATGGCAAATCATACTGCGCATGCGCAGGAAAGATGGTTGTCGCAGTAACCAAAAGATGCTAGCATTAAGAGTGATCCAATTCTCCTACGAATATAACGCGCTGATTCATTAGACGTGTGTGACATAGCAATTCACCACTGCGCAGGTGCAGGGAGAGTAGTCACAGTAACTATAGACGCTAATACTTTGAATAATCCAGCGCGCACGTAATATAATCCAATAGAAAAGATACAGACAAATAAGCTTATTATCTCCCGAAAAGGAACAGATGATAGTATAATGTAAACAAGACATATAATAATAAAAATATTGAGTAGACATGCAAGGTACTCATTGCGCATATAAGATACCGACTACAAAAGAGGGACTTCATAATCAGATACTGCATATTAAAAGATGGAAATGCGCTAATGCATTAGAGCTTCAAAGGAAAGCAATTCCCCAAACGCAGATACAACGAAAATAATTGCAACACAGGCGATGACACTATTGCTTCAAGTCACTCTGGTGCAGGTAATTATCAATGCGCATGCGCTACAGTCAGACATGTAAATTCAAACAGATATTGCATATTCAAGCAGTGAGTGATGTAATGCACTGGTTAATTAAAGCTGGGAAGCTTGGCCCAACACTCATGCGCTAGAGCGCAGAAAATAGCCGCTTTAATTGCAAGTAGTGCTGCTGCTGAGCATATTTAAATTCAAATAGTCATAGGCGCGCACATAATAAAGTAAAGATAGAAAAATTCAATAAAATATGCCTGCCTACCGTCCCTTCAAAGATGAAAAAAGGGCACATTATTAGACCCAAAAAATGACATCCTCAATAGAATAGGAACATATATGGGTATTGCTTAGTGCGCTTATGAAATAGACATATATCAATAGAAATTTTATTCAATGCTGCGCATTGTACAAAATGGACCAGAAACCGTGCGCCAGATTTAAAGAGTTTGTATCCCAACGCGAACACAAAAGAAATAATTACCACAGTCACTAATGACACTGAAATTGATATTGATCTCACATCAGAAGACTACAAATGTGAACAATATTAGCAAAAAGAGACATACAAATTGCAGTTGCACAAGGCACCACAACAAATTAAATGATCACAGAATATTCCTGGTATGGGTCACCAAAAGTTTTGGCTGAAGGGATACCACACATAGAGCCAAGGAGAATATGTACTTTTTATTATCAAGGTGTACACTTCAAATAAGACAGAGATGTCTTATAGCAAAATAATTATTAAATAGATGCTATGTATAATAGATGATGCAACTCCACAAACTCCCCATCTTTACCAAAGATCCTCGTAACAATGAGTACATAGTTGGTATACAAGCCGTAAATAAGGCATTAAGTGTACAACAAGGCACAGTCAAAAGCTGTTGCCAGCTGTATAGCCCGATCAATGATCTTTATGGAGAACAGCTCTTATTTTAACTGACATTGTACCATATAAAACAAAAAATAAAGTTCTGTTTGAATATATTAAATAGAAATGTGCCATAAATACACACAATATGATATTGTTGATGTTACCAAATGCGAAGTCACCAAGAAAAGGGGCCAAAACCATGTAAGCACACCCTAATAGCATGTTTCCCAGACAAAGATACACTAAGAGGTCTAGCCTAGAAAGGAAATCCAGGGAAAATGAATCAAAATGGACCATAGCACCGATTCCAAACCGGCATCAGCCAGCTATGGAATCGAGGATCTCCACAAGCTCACCCCCATACCAACACTTGGATAGACAAATATAGGTTAGAAAGAATACTAATATTGTAGTGCAGGGCAATCCATGGTAACTGAGGTGATAACGCAATATACAATAAAAATAAGGAGATATAAATCTCCAAATAAACAGGTAACACGCTCATAACAGGGCATCCAAGTAAAGACATATTGAAGTCATGAGCAAAATTCTTCAAGGAGAGTCCATGACATAATAAAGGCAAAAATCCAGTTGCAGGAAGTCCACAAAAGAACTTTATCCGGAGATCACTGGGAGGTGCGACACATCTAGATTGAAGCGAAGAGATCCAGGGTATGCTGTAAAGACGATGAAATCCAAGGTGATTAAACTTTAAATCGTTGTGTCCGAAATCTGCAGAAAGAAGCAAAGCTTAAAAAGCGAGCTAATTCAAATCTGTTTGTAGTACCCAGTAAATAAAAGGTCTTCATTTAATCCTAAAGGAGAATGACTCCGAAGATGGAAAATCCACCTATATTCACGTTTCAACAATTCCAACGAGATGTTCCCCCCTCTAATATTAGTCTGTACAGCTTCCAATCCCATAACCCTCATACCAGTGCTACAACCCTGATGTTCACGCAGAAAATGCATAGCCATTGAGGTTAGGGGTTTACCTTTTTCACGGTCAGTTTTCGCTGTATTAATGTTCGAGAGGTGTTGTTGGATCCTCTTTCTAAGTTCTTGTGTGGTTTGTCCCAAATAGATTTTCAGGCATTGGCAAAACAAGGCATATATCAGATTTTTGGACCTGCAATTGAAAAGGTCTTAGAAAGAACAGGAAAGGTCAAAGTGGGTAAATTAACCCCCTCACTACCAACAGTAAGGTGACAGATATTACATCTGCCACAAGCAAAAGTCCCTAACAGACGTACCCCCCTATTTAAGCTAGAAACAGGTCTCTTGAAGTGACTATGGCACAAAGAATCCTTCAGGGATTGTGCCTTTCTGGCAATGAGGGTAGGTTGTGGTGCTATATGGGGTGCCAACTTGGGCTCGTCAACCAACATACCCCAATATTTGGTCAAGATGCCTCGTAAATTGTGCCAATGATTGTTATATGTTGTAACAAGACCCAAAGGCCTGTCAACTTTGGGGGATCGTGGACGTAGCAATTCAGCACGATTGACATCTCTCGCTGATTGGAAAGCACTAGAAATTACCTTATGTGGGTAACCCCTATCTTTGAAGTGTCTTGTCAAGTCCTTGGCCTGTATCAAAAAATCCTGTTGACTGGAACAATTTCTTTTTAGATGGTAAAATTGTCCATTTGGAATCCCATTTCTCAAATGTTTCGGATGGAAGCTTGAGTAATGTAAGATACTGTTGGTAGAAGTCGGTTTACGATAAAGGGTGGTCTTGATAGATGACCCCTCAATAGCAAGTTTCAAATCCAATAATTCAATAACAGAGCCTGCAAAGTTAGCTGTAAGATGAATATTTAGACCATTATCATTAAGTCTATCAACAAAGCTTTTGCATTCTTCCATGGGCCCCGACCATAATAAGAGAACGTCATCAATGTAACGCCACCATTTAAATACGTGATCTTTGAATTCAGATAATGGATAAACACAGGTCGACTGCCACCACCCGAGATACAGGTTGGCATAGGATGGGGTACAGCATGCACCCATCGCTGTACCAGAGACCTGCCTGTAAAACGCCCGATCGAATACAAAATAGTTCTTGTCCAAAATAAAGTGCAACAAGTCCACTAGGAATGAATCATGTTGGCGGTCGCCAGTAGTACGATGTTCCAAAAAGAAGGTAACCACCTGGATACCCAAATCGTGTCGGATATTGGTGTACAAGGATTCAACATCCAGTGAAACGAAAAACGTATCAGGAGGGATAATCAAATCGTTTAACAAAACCAGAAGATGTGAAGTATCCTTCACATAGGAAATGAGGGTAGTAACCAAAGGCTGGAGAAAGAAATCAACATAAATGCAAGGTTTCTTAAAAATCCCACCAATACCCGACACGATGGGCCGTCCAGGCGGATCCACAGTGGACTTGTGCACCTTAGGTAACATATAAAAGGTGGGAACTCTCGGGTCGTGGGTAGTCAGAAATTCTCTTTCTTTTTTACTCAAGACATTATGGATCTGAGCCATATTTAGAAGTTTGCCCAGTTTAGAACTAAACACTGAGGTGGGATCAGATGGAAGTTTCTGATAAAAATGGGAGTTACTAAGTTGTCTCTTAGCCTCCTTTAGGTACTGATCCATGGGCCAGATGACAATACTGCCACCTTTGTCAGCTTCTCTTTTCACTAGATCTTTATTATCACTAAGATCTTTTATGGCCCTCCTTTCGGATTTACTTATATTATTCAAACAGTCAGGTTTGACTCTAAGTTGCTGTATATCTCTACATACCGCATCAAAGAAAATCTGGACCACAGGAAACAACGAAAACTTGGGTGTTGCCTGGGAAGGTAGTCGTCCCATAAAGCGTTTTATTGTAGAGGGATTTTCATTTTCTTCCAAAAGGTAAAGAAGATCTCTGAATGCTTGTCTATCCTCCATCGGCAAGGTATCCAAAATTGTGGGTTGATGATACAATAATTTGAAGGTGAGTTGTCTACAAAACAAGTATAAATCCTTGACAAAGACAAACTTGTCTAACATATTCATGGGACAAAAAGACAGTCCACGTTGGAGAATAGAATACTCAGTTTGTGACAAATTGTAGTTGGATAGATTAATAATAGACAACTTACCCTCAAGTTGCTGCGCCGTATCAAGGGGATGTGACAAAGTTACCTCACCTTCAAATTATTGTATCATCAACCCACAATTTTGGATACCTTGCCGATGGAGGATAGACAAGCATTCAGAGATCTTCTTTACCTTTTGGAAGAAAATGAAAATCCCTCTACAATAAAACGCTTTACGGGACGACTACCTTCCCAGGCAACACCCAAGTTTTCGTTGTTTCCTGTGGTCCAGATTTTCTTTGATGCGGTATGTAGAGATATACAGCAACTTAGAGTCAAACCTGACTGTTTGAATAATATAAGTAAATCCGAAAGGAGGGCCATAAAAGATCTTAGTGATAATAAAGATCTAGTGATAAGAGAAGCTGACAAAGGTGGCAATATTGTCATCTGGCCCATGGATCAGTACATAAAGGAGGCTAAGAGACAACTTAGTAACTCCCATTTTTATCAGAAACTTCATCTGATCCCACCTCAGTTTTTAATTCTAAACTGGACAAACTTCTAAATATGGCTCAGATCCATAATGTCTTGAGTAAAAAAGATACAGAATTTCTGACTACCCATCACCCGAGAGTTCCCACCTTTTATATGTTACCTAAGGTGCACAAATCCACTGTGGATCCGCCTGGTCGGCCCATCGTGTCGGGTATTGGTGGGATTTTTGAGAAACCTTGCATTTATGTTGATTTCTTTCTCCAGCCTTTGGTTACTACCCTCAATTCCTATGTGAAGGATACTTCACATCTTCTGGTTTTGTTAAACGATTTGATTATCCCTCCTGATACGTTTTTAGTTTCACTGGATGTTGAATCCTTGTACACCAATATCCAACATGATTTGGCGGTTACCTTCTTTTTGGAACATCATACTACTGGCAACCGCCAACATGATTCATTCTTAGTGGACTTGTTGCACTTTATTTTGGACAAGAACTATTTTGTATTCGATTGGGCATTCTACAGGCAGGTCTCTGGTACAGCGATGGGTGCACGCTGTACCCCATCCTATGCCAACCTGTTTCTCGGGTGGTGGGAGTTTACCTGTGTTTATCTGTTATCTGAATTCAAAGATCACGTATTTAAATGGTGGCGTTACATTGATGACGTTCTCTTATTATGGTCGGGGCCCATGGAAGAATGCAAAAGCTTTGTTGATAGACTTAATGATAATGGTCTAAATATTCATCTTACAGCTAACTTTGCAGGCTCTGTTGTTGAATTTTTGGATTTGAAACTTGCTATTGAGGGGTCATCTATCAAGATCACCCTTTATCGTAAACCCACTTCTACCAACAGTATCTTACATTACTCAAGCTTCCATTCTAAACATTTGAGAAATGGGATTCCAAAGGGACAATTTTACTATCTAAAAAGAAATTGTTCCAGTCAACAGGATTTTTTGGTACAGGCCAATGACTTGACAAGACGCTTCAAAGATAGGGGTTACCCACATAAGGTAATTTCTAGTGCTTTCCAATCAGCCAGAGATGTCAATCGTGCTGAATTGCTACGTCCACGATCCCCCAAAGTTGACAGGCCTTTGGGTCTTGTTACAACATATAACAATCATTGGCACGATTTACGAGGCATCTTGACCAAATATTGGGGTATGTTGGTTGACGAGCCCAAGTTGGCACCCCATATAGCACCACAACCTACCCTCATTGCCAGAAAGGCACAATCCCTGAAGGATTCTTTGTGCCATAGTCACTTCAAGAGACCTGTTTCTAGCTTAAATAGGGGGGTACGTCTGTTAGGGACTTTTGCTTGTGGCAGATGTAATATCTGTCACCTTACTGTTGGTAGTGAGGGGGTTAATTTACCCACTTTGACATTTCCTGTTCTTTCTAAGACCTTTTCAATTGCAGGTCCAAAAATCTGATATATGCCTTGTTTTGCCAATGCCTTTAAATCTATGTGGGACAAACCACACAAGAACTTAGAAAGAGGATCCAACAACACCTCTCGAACATTAATACAGCGAAAACTGACCGTGAAAAAGGTAAACCCCTAACCTCAGTGACTATGCATTTTCTGCGTGAATATCAGGGTTGTAGCACTGGTATGAGGGTTATGGGATTGGAAGCTGTACAGACTAATATTAGAGGGGGGAACATCTCGTTGGAATTGCTGAAACGTGAATCTAGGTGGATTTTCCATCTTCGGAGTCGTTCTCCTTTAGGATTAAATGAAGACCTTTTATTTACTGGGTACTACAAACAGATTTGAATTAGCTCGCTTTTTGAGCTTTGCTTCTTTCTGCAGATTTCGGACACAACGATTTACAGTTTAATCACCTTGGATTTCATCGTCTTTATGGCATACCCTGGATCTCTTCGCTTCAATCTGAATGTGTCGCATCTCCCAGTGGTCTCCGGATAAAGTTCTTTTGTGGACTTCCTGCAACTGGATTTTTGCCTTTATTATGTCATGGGCTCTCCTTGAAGAATTTTGTTCATGACTTCAATATGTCTTTACTTGGATGCCCTGTTATGAGCGTGTTACCTGTTTATTTGGAGATTTATATCTCCTTATTGTTCTTGTATATTGCGTTATCACCTCAGTTACCATGGATTGCCCTGCACTACAATATTAGTATTCTTTCTAACCTATATTTGTCTATCCAAGTGTTGGTATGGGGGTGAGCTTGTGGAGATCCTCGATTCCATAGCTGGCTGATGCCGGTTTGGAATCGGTGCTATGGTCCATTTTGATTCATTTTCCCTGGATTTCCTTTCTAGGCTAGACCTCTTAGTGTATCTTTGTCTGGGAAACATGCTATTAGGGTGTGCTTACATGGTTTTGGCCCCTTTTCTTGGTGACTTCGCATTTGGTAACATCAACAATATCATATTGTGTGTATTTATGGCACATTTCTATTTAATATATTCAAACAGAACTTTATTTTTTGTTTTATATGGTACAATGTCAGTTAAAATAAGAGCTGTTCTCCATAAAGATCATTGATCGGGCTATACAGCTGGCAACAGCTTTTGACTGTGCCTTGTTGTACACTTAATGCCTTATTTACGGCTTGTATACCAACTATGTACTCATTGTTACGAGGATCTTTGGTAAAGATGGGGAGTTTGTGGAGTTGCATCATCTATTATACATAGCATCTATTTAATAATTATTTTGCTATAAGACATCTCTGTCTTATTTGGAGTGTACACCTTGATAATAAAAAGTACATATTCTCCTTGGCTCTATGTGTGGTATCCCTTCAGCCAAAACTTTTGGTGACCCATACCAGGAATATTCTGTGATCATTTAATTTGTTGTGGTGCCTTGTGCAACTGCAATTTGTATGTCTCTTTTTGCTAATATTGTTCACATTTGTAGTCTTCTGATGTGAGATCAATATCAATTTCAGTGTCATTAGTGACTGTGGTAATTATTTCTTTTGTGTTCGCGTTGGGATACAAACTCTTTAAATCTGGCGCACGGTTTCTGGTCCATTTTGTACAATGCGCAGCATTGAATAGAATTTCTATTGATATATGTCTATTTCATAAGCGCACTAAGCAATACCCATATTTGTTCCTATTCTATTGAGGATGTCATTTTTTGGGTCTAATAATGTGCCCTTTTTTTCATCTTTGCAGGGACAGTAGGCAGGCATATTTTATTGAATTTTTCTATCTTTACTTTATTATGTGCGCGCCTATGACTATTTGAATTTAAATATGCTCAGCAGCAGCACTACTTGCAATTAAAGCGGCTATTTTCTGCGCGCTAGCACATGAGTGTTGGCCCAAGCTTCCCAGCTTTAATTAACCAGTGCATTACATCACTCACTGCTTGAATATGCAATATCTGTTTGAATTTACGTGTCTGACTCTAGCGCATGCGGATTGATAATTACCTGCACCAGAGTGACTTGAAGCAATAGTGTCATCGCCTGTGCTGCAATTATTCTCGTTGTATCTGCTTATGGGGAATTGCTTTCCTTTGAAGCTCTAATGCATTAGCGCATTTCCATCTTTTAATATGCAGTATCTGATTATGAAGTCCCTCTTTTGTAGTCGGTATCTTATATGCGCAATGAGTACCTTGCATGTCTACTCAATAATTATTATATGTCTTGTTTACATTATACTATCATCTGTTCCTTTTCGGGAGATAATAAGCTTATTTGTCTGTATCTTTTCTATTGGATTATATTACGTGCGCGCTGGATTATTCAAAGTATTAGCGTCTATAGTTACTGTGGCGACTACTCTCCTTGCATCTGCGCAGTGGTGAATTGTTATGTCACACACGTCTAATGAATCAGCGCGTTATATTCGTAGGAGAATTGGATCACTCTTAATACTAGCGTCTTTTGGTTACCGCGACAACCATCTTTTCTGCACATGCGCAGTTTGATTTGCCATGTCGGGCACTTCTAATGAACTTACTGTACGTGCATTCACCCGGAAGTAATGGTGTGTCACTGGTCATGCCTCTGGTCTCCGTCTGACGGCGCGTCCTCGTGTTTCCATCTAATATGGCCGATCAGGTAACTTGCCACAGCTGCAATCTATTATGCCTTATTATGGAATATATTTATAGGACTTCCATTGAACATACTCTCCAGACCATGACGAAGCCACCTTGCGGTGGCGACATGCGTCGGGCACTCCACAAACTCCCCCATGTAAATGTATGTTACCAGGATAGTGCGGGCAGGACTTTTTTCTCACTTCTATTTGAGTACATTGCATCCCTAGTTTTAGGTGATGCGGGGTATGGTCTCCATCTACCTTGGATTTATTTCAGCCTGTCCTTAATGTCTATCTGCACTGTTGCTGTATTGCCGGATATGGCTTGAGTTTATTAGGACCACGGTTCACTTATTGGTAAGGACAAAACTATACGTTATTTTCCTATATTGTGAATATTTCAACTAATTCTTTGGTCACTCTTCAGGGCATTTTGAGGTATTTATGCAAATTGTGCATCATAGATTCCATTGCCCACTATCTGTTTTATGTATATTTCAGATGCCTTTTCACACCGCTATAGTACTGTGATGTGTTCATTCTCATGGGCAAACGATTATTATTACTGCTGTTACAGATAGGGGATGGTGATATTAACAATAATCTGATCTATGTATTTCTATTAGTGTACCATATGCATTTATAATTATTGTTCATTGCTTGTCACTCCTATTGCTCATATATTACGTTGAACTGTTCAGCCACTTTCTTAGTCGTGGGGGATGTTTTGTTGGCTTTATTATGAGCCTTGTGTATGCCTTGTCATGTTTTATGACTTTTAAATGTTTTTATATGGTGTTGTTTATGGTTGTCAAATAAAATTTACTATATTTTCTGGTGATCCCTGCTTTTCTTTGGTCAGTAGCTTTTCTACTTTTTTCCAGTGTTTGTATTATACTTTTCCTCTGATTGTTCCACTCCTGGTTTTGAAATAAGCTGAAACCATAAACGGGCATGTACCGTTGCACTATACTAAAAGGTTCAAGGCTTCTTATGGTTTCAGCTTATTTCATTCAGTAGCACTCAGTTGACAGGGTGTGCACTACCTTTTGCAGCTTTCTTGCCCATTCCTCCTCCCATCCTTTTGGTTTGAGAGTGCAGGTGTCTATTTAACATGTCTTACAAATACTGATGTAAAATACTGACAAAATACTGAATGTGTGAATGTGGTCTAAACCTGACACTCTGATGAAACTCTGATCCAAAACAGTAATGAAAATCTGTCAGTTTATTGTGTACGAAGCAGATTCATGACGGCTGAATAAGCTTCTCCTGCCCTGACTGTACTGGTCCATAAAAAATCCAGATTAGTTCTACTTCTGTATGCGTCCTGCATTTCCCTACATACCTATCTTTAACATTGGGAACGCAGGGACATGCATTGTATGTGGATGCGTCCGCATGCAGTGATATGACATGTGCGGCGACCGCACGGAAATGCAAAACTTTGCATTTTCATGCGGTCGCCAAACACGGCAAATCGCCGCATGGGGATGCATCCACATACAACACATGTCCCTGCGTACCCAATGTTAAAGATAGATATGCAGGATGCATACACAAGTAGGCGGAGCTTCAGGGAGGACGAAAGGAGGAAGTTGGCTGCCATCCACAGCCCTCCTGAAAGCAAATGTGAAACCAGCCTTAGATGGAGGTTCCCTAAAGCATTTTTTTTGCAAAACACGAAAATAAAAAATAAAACTATATGTGACGAGGTCAGCTTACGCTGAGTCGTTTTTCTTTAGAGTGGACCCTCTGGGTCGTGCCACCCACCCACCTAGGGTGAGCTGACCTTATGAGGAACCACCCCCTATACAAGGAGTGACAGGGGCAAGACCAAGGGGGTGAGCCACCACGACTCCTGGCACCAGACGGCCGACTCAAGTAGCCACTAGATACGAGTGTCTGACGACAAGGATGAGCAGGAAGCAAGACAAAACAAGACTTAAGTTCAAAGTATCTTCATTAAGACAACTTCAGGATAACATGCAGTGCAAAAATGTGAGAACAAGCAAACACGGCAAGTTGCGTGCGTGGGCACGCCAAGGTCCATAGCATGGTACGTGCCAGGTGGCACGCCTGGGTACAGGCAAAGGCTCAATGGCATCGGACTCCGGACAACAGGCAACGATCATCAGGGTCATCAGGTTCCGGAGCTCTGATGGCGATCGGCAGGTTCCAGGCATCCGGCAGGCAAACCAGGGTTCAGGCATGGAGGCACGACAGATCTCCAGGCATGGTGTGTGCTAGGGAACACGCCTAGGTCCAAGGCAGGATTCCAGGCAACGTGCAAGCTAGGGGCAAACCAGGGTCCAGGGCAAGGTGCAAGGCAAGGTGCATGTTTTGGGGACACGCCAGGGTTCAAAGATAAACAAACAAGACAGGGTGCGTGTGGAGAGAAACGCCAAGGCACAAGGTACAAGGCAGAGTCCTGCACGTGCAGAGAGACATGCCAGGGTCAGGGTTCAAGGCAGAGTCCTGTGCATGCAGAAAGACACGCCAGGGTCAGGTTCAAGGCAGAGTCCTGCGCGTGCAGAGGTCACGCCAGGGTCAGGGTTCAAGGCAGAGTCCTGCGTGTGCAGAGAGATATGCCAGGGTCAGGGTTCAAGGCAGAGTCCTGCGCGTGCAGAGGGCACGCCAGGGTCAGGTTCAAGACAAAGTCCTGCGCATGCAGAGGGGCACGCCAGGGTTCAAGGCAGAGTCCTGCGTGTGCAGGGGGCACGCCAGGGTCAGGGTTAAAAGCAGAGTCCTGCGTGTGCAGAAGACACGCCAGGGAAAGAGTACAGGCAAGGACCTGTACGTGTGAAAGGGCATGACAGGGTACATGGCAAGACCTGCACGTACTTTTACAGAAGCACGGGGAGGTATGCCACGGGGCAGGCGAGGGCCTGCACGTGCTAAGAGAGGAGTACGCAAACACAGTGCAGAGACAGTGTGAGTGCAAGGAAGCACAGAGAGCATGGCTGGGGCACTGGATAGCTGGACGGGCTGCAGCACAAACAGGCGGGCAAGACTCCAGCGAACCCGGCTGAGGCATAGCAGGCGACACAGTTGTCACTGACCGTCGAGCACTGCTGAGGCCCAAGCAGGAGGCTAGGAAGGCCAGGCGCATGCAAAGGGCACACGAAGAAACAAGGCAAGACTAGGCGAGAAACAAGGCAAGACAAGGTACGGAAAACGGAGCAGAACAAAGGCAGAAACACAGAGCCAGGTCAGAGCGAGAACAGTGCTAGCAGCGGAGCGTAGGCCGAAGCCCAGAGCCGGGTCAAGGGAGAACCTTGAGACTAGCGTGGAAATGTGCAAGAGAGCACGATAGGACAGAGTCTAGCAGCGGAGCGTAGGCCGAAGCCCAGAGCCGGGTCAAGGCGGAGCCTTGAGACTGGACATGGAAATGTGTCCAGTGTCCACAAGTGTCTGCAGAAATTCTGTGACATAGCGCTCAGATATCAGTGGGCCTCACACAATCCAAAAGTGTCCAGTGTCCACAAGTGTCTGCAGAAATTCAAAATCTCCCTTATCCTCTAGTCACTTTTGTCACAGCTGTGCCATCGAGCCTGTGACATAGCGCTCAGATATTCAGTGGGCCTCACACAATCCAAAAGTGTCCAGTGTCCACAAGTGTCTGCAGAAATTCAAAATCTCACTTATCCTCTTGTCACTTTTGTCACAGCTGTGCCATCGAGCCTGTGACATAGCGCTCAGATATCAGTGGGCCTCACACAATCCAAAAGTGTCCAGTGTCCACAAGTGTCTGCAGAAATTCAAAATCTCCCTTATCCTCTCGTCACTTTTGTCACAGCTGTGCCATCGAGCCTGTGACATAGCGCTCAGATATCAGTGGGCCTCACACAATCCAAAAGTGTCCAGTGTCCACAAGTGTCTGCAGAAATTCAAAATCTCCCTTATCCTCTCGTCACTTTTGTCACAGCTGTGCCATCGAGCCTGTGACATAGCGCTCAGATATCAGTGGGCCTCACACAATCCAAAAGTGTCCAGTGTCCACAAGTGTCTGCTGAAATTCAAAATCTCCCTTATCCTCTAGTCACTTTTGTCACAGCTGTGCCATCGAGCCTGTCACATAGCACTCAGATATACATTGGGCCTCACACAATCCAAAAGTGTCTAGTGTCCTCAAGTGTCTGCAGAAATTCAAAATCTCCCTTATCCTCTCATCACTTTTGTCACAGCTGTGCCATCGAGCCTGTGACATAGCGATCAGATATCAGTGGGCCTCACACAATCCAAAAGTGTCCAGTGTCCACAAGTGTCTGCAGAAATTCAAAATCTCCCTTATCCTCTAGTCACTTTTGTCACAGCTGTGCCATCGAGCCTGTGACATAGCGCTCAGATATTCAGTGGGCCTCACACAATCCAAAAGTGTCCAGTGTCCACAAGTGTCTGCAGAAATTCAAAATCTCACTTATCCTCTCGTCACTTTTGTCACAGCTGTGCCATCGAGCCTGTGACATAGCGCTCAGATATCAGTGGGCCTCACACAATCCAAAAGTGTCCTGTGTCCACAAGTGTCTGCAGAAATTCAAAATCTCCCTTATCCTCTCGTCACTTTTGTCACAGCTGTGCCATCGAGCCTGTGACATAGCGCTCAGATATCAGTGGGCCTCACACAATCCAAAAGTGTCCAGTGTCCACAAGTGTCTGCAGAAATTCAAAATCTCCCTTATCCTCTCGTCACTTTTGTCACAGCTGTGCCATCGAGCCTGTGACATAGCGCTCAGATATCAGTGGGCCTCACACAATTCAAAAGTGTCCAGTGTCCACAAGTGTCTGCTGAAATTCAAAATCTCCCTTATCCTCTAGTCACTTTGGTCACAGCTGTACCATCGAGCCTGTCACATAGCGCTCAGATATTCATTGGGCCTCACACAATCCAAAAGTGTCCAGTGTCCACAAGTGTCTGCAGAAATTCAAAATCTCCCTTATCCTCTCGTCACTTTTGTCACAGCTGTGCCATCGAGCCTGTGACATAGCGCTCAGATATCAGTGGGCCTCACACAATTCAAAAGTGTCCAGTGTCCACAAGTGTCTGCTGAAATTCAAAATCTCCCTTATCCTCTAGTCACTTTGGTCACAGCTGTGCCATCGAGCCTGTGACATAGCGCTCAGATATCAGTGGGCCTCACACAATCCAAAAGTGTCCAGTGTCCACAAGTGTCTGCAGAAATTCAAAATCTCCCTTATCCTCTCGTCACTTTTGTCACAGCTGTGCCATCGAGCCTGTGACATAGCGCTCAGATATCAGTGGGCCTCACACAATCCAAAAGTGTCCAGTGTCCACAAGTGTCTGCTGAAATTCAAAATCTAACTTATCCTCTAGTCACTTTGGTCACAGCTGTGCCATCGAGCCTGTCACATAGCGCTCAGATATTCATTGGGCCTCACACAATCCAAAAGTGTCCAGTGTCCACAAGTGTCTGCTGAAATTCAAAATCTCACTTATCCTCTAGTCACTTTGGTCACAGCTGTGCCATCGAGCCTGTCACATAGCGCTCAGATATTCATTGGGCCTCACACAATCCAAAAGTGTCCAGTGTCCACAAGTGTCTGCTGAAATTCAAAATCTCACTTATCCTCTAGTCACTTTGGTCACAGCTGTGTTATCGAGCCTGTCACATAGCGCTCAGATATTCATTGGGCCTCACACAATCCAAAAGTGTCCAGTGTCCACAAGTGTCTGCTGAAATTCAAAATCTCACTTATCCTCTAGTCACTTTGGTAACAGCTGTGCCATCGAGCCTGTCACATAGCGCTCAGATATTCATTGGGCCTCACACAATCCAAAAGTGTCCAGTGTCCACAAGTGTCTGCTGAAATTCAAAATCTCACTTATCCTCTAGTCACTTTGGTCACAGCTGTGCCATCGAGCCTGTCACATAGCGCTCAGATATTCATTGGGCCTCACACAATCCAAAAGTGTCCAGTGTCCACAAGTGTCTGCAGAAATTCAAAATCTCACTTATCCTCTAGTCACTTTGGTCACAGCTGTGCCATCGAGCCTGTCACATAGCACTCAGATATTCATTGGGCCTCACACAATCCAAAAGTGTCCAGTATCCACAAGTGTCTGCTGAAATTCAAAATCTCACTTATCCTCTAGTCACTTTGGTCACAGCTGTGCCATCGAGCCTGTCACATAGCGCTCAGATATTCATTGGGCCTCACACAATCCAAAAGTGTCCAGTGTCCACAAGTGTCTGCTGAAATTCAAAATCTCACTTATCCTCTAGTCACTTTGGTCACAGCTGTGCCATCGAGCCTGTCACATAGCGCTCAGATATTCATTGGGCCTCACACAATCCAAAAGTGTCCAGTGTCCACAAGTGTCTGCTGAAATTTTAAAATCTCACTTATCCTCTAGTCACTTTGGTCACAGCTGTGCCATCGAGCCTGTGACATAGCGCTCAGATATTCATTGGGCCTCACACAATCCAAAAGTGTCCAGTGTCCACAAGTGTCTGCAGAAATTCAAAATCTCACTTATCCTCTAGTCACTTTGGTCACAGCTGTGCCATCGAGCCTGTCACATAGCGCTCAGATATTCATTGGGCCTCACACAATCCAAAAGTGTCCAGTGTCCACAAGTGTCTGCTGAAATTCAAAATCTCACTTATCCTCTAGTCACTTTGGTCACAGCTGTGCCATCGAGCCTGTCACATAGCGCTCAGATATTCATTGGGCCTCACACAATCCAAAAGTGTCCAGTGTCCACAAGTGTCTGCTGAAATTCAAAATCTCACTTATCCTCTAGTCACTTTGGTCACAGCTGTGCCATCGAGCCTGTCACATAGCGCTCAGATATTCATTGGGCCTCACACAGTCCAAAAGTGTCCAGTGTCCACAAGTGTCTGCTGAAATTCAAAATCTCACTTATCCTCTAGTCACTTTTGTCACAGCTGTGCCATCGAGCCTGTGACATAGCGCTCAGATATCAGTGGTCCTCACACAATTCAAAAGTGTCCAGTGTCCACAAGTGTCTGCTGAAATTCAAAATCTCCCTTATCCTCTAGTCACTTTGGTCACAGCTGTACCATCGAGCCTGTCACATAGCGCTCAGATATTCATTGGGCCTCACACAATCCAAAAGTGTCCAGTGTCCACAAGTGTCTGCAGAAATTCAAAATCTCCCTTATCCTCTCGTCACTTTTGTCACAGCTGTGCCATCGAGCCTGTGACATAGCGCTCAGATATCAGTGGGCCTCACACAATTCAAAAGTGTCCAGTGTCCACAAGTGTCTGCTGAAATTCAAAATCTCCCTTATCCTCTAGTCACTTTGGTCACAGCTGTGCCATCGAGCCTGTGACATAGCGCTCAGATATCAGTGGGCCTCACACAATCCAAAAGTGTCCAGTGTCCACAAGTGTCTGCAGAAATTCAAAATCTCCCTTATCCTCTCGTCACTTTTGTCACAGCTGTGCCATCGAGCCTGTGACATAGCGCTCAGATATCAGTGGGCCTCACACAATCCAAAAGTGTCCAGTGTCCACAAGTGTCTGCTGAAATTCAAAATCTAACTTATCCTCTAGTCACTTTGGTCACAGCTGTGCCATCGAGCCTGTCACATAGCGCTCAGATATTCATTGGGCCTCACACAATCCAAAAGTGTCCAGTGTCCACAAGTGTCTGCTGAAATTCAAAATCTCACTTATCCTCTAGTCACTTTGGTCACAGCTGTGCCATCGAGCCTGTCACATAGCGCTCAGATATTCATTGGGCCTCACACAATCCAAAAGTGTCCAGTGTCCACAAGTGTCTGCTGAAATTCAAAATCTCACTTATCCTCTAGTCACTTTGGTCACAGCTGTGTTATCGAGCCTGTCACATAGCGCTCAGATATTCATTGGGCCTCACACAGTCCAAAAGTGTCCAGTGTCCACAAGTGTCTGCTGAAATTCAAAATCTCACTTATCCTCTAGTCACTTTGGTAACAGCTGTGCCATCGAGCCTGTCACATAGCGCTCAGATATTCATTGGGCCTCACACAATCCAAAAGTGTCCAGTGTCCACAAGTGTCTGCTGAAATTCAAAATCTCACTTATCCTCTAGTCACTTTGGTCACAGCTGTGCCATCGAGCCTGTCACATAGCGCTCAGATATTCATTGGGCCTCACACAATCCAAAAGTGTCCAGTGTCCACAAGTGTCTGCAGAAATTCAAAATCTCACTTATCCTCTAGTCACTTTGGTCACAGCTGTGCCATCGAGCCTGTCACATAGCACTCAGATATTCATTGGGCCTCACACAATCCAAAAGTGTCCAGTATCCACAAGTGTCTGCTGAAATTCAAAATCTCACTTATCCTCTAGTCACTTTGGTCACAGCTGTGCCATCGAGCCTGTCACATAGCGCTCAGATATTCATTGGGCCTCACACAATCCAAAAGTGTCCAGTGTCCACAAGTGTCTGCTGAAATTCAAAATCTCACTTATCCTCTAGTCACTTTGGTCACAGCTGTGCCATCGAGCCTGTCACATAGCGCTCAGATATTCATTGGGCCTCACACAATCCAAAAGTGTCCAGTGTCCACAAGTGTCTGCTGAAATTTTAAAATCTCACTTATCCTCTAGTCACTTTGGTCACAGCTGTGCCATCGAGCCTGTGACATAGCGCTCAGATATTCATTGGGCCTCACACAATCCAAAAGTGTCCAGTGTCCACAAGTGTCTGCAGAAATTCAAAATCTCACTTATCCTCTAGTCACTTTGGTCACAGCTGTGCCATCGAGCCTGTCACATAGCGCTCAGATATTCATTGGGCCTCACACAATCCAAAAGTGTCCAGTGTCCACAAGTGTCTGCTGAAATTCAAAATCTCACTTATCCTCTAGTCACTTTGGTCACAGCTGTGCCATCGAGCCTGTCACATAGCGCTCAGATATTCATTGGGCCTCACACAATCCAAAAGTGTCCAGTGTCCACAAGTGTCTGCTGAAATTCAAAATCTCACTTATCCTCTAGTCACTTTGGTCACAGCTGTGCCATCGAGCCTGTCACATAGCGCTCAGATATTCATTGGGCCTCACACAGTCCAAAAGTGTCCAGTGTCCACAAGTGTCTGCTGAAATTCAAAATCTCACTTATCCTCTAGTCACTTTGGTCACAGCTGTGCCATCGAGCCTGTGACATAGCGCTCAGATATTCATTGGGCCTCACACAATCCAAAAGTGTCCAGTGTCCACAAGTGTCTGCAGAAATTCAAAATCTCACTTATCCTCTAGTCACTTTGGTCACAGCTGTGCCATCGAGCCTGTCACATAGCACTCAGATATTCATTGGGCCTCACACAATCCAAAAGTGTCCAGTGTCCACAAGTGTCTGCTGAAATTCAAAATCTCACTTATCCTCTAGTCACTTTGGTCACAGCTGTGCCATCAAGCCTGTCACATAGCGCTCAGATATTCATTGGGCCTCACACAATCCAAAAGTGTCCAGTGTCCACAAGTGTCTGCTGAAATTCAAAATCTCACTTATCCTCTAGTCACTTTGGTCACAGCTGTGCCATCGAGCCTGTCACATAGCGCTCAGATATTCATTGGGCCTCACACAATCCAAAAGTGTCCAGTGTCCACAAGTGTCTGCTGAAATTCAAAATCTCACTTATCCTCTAGTCACTTTGGTCACAGCTGTGCCATCGAGCCTGTGACATAGCGCTCAGATATTCATTGGGCCTCACATAATCCAAAAGTGTCCAGTGTCCACAAGTGTCTGCTGAAATTCAAAATCTCACTTATCCTCTAGTCACTTTGGTCACAGCTGTGCCATCGAGCCTGTCACATAGCGCTCAGATATTCATTGGGCCTCACACAATCCAAAAGTGTCCAGTGTCCACAAGTGTCTGCTGAAATTCAAAATCTCACTTATCCTCTAGTCACTTTGGTCACAGCTGTGCCATCGAGCCTGTCACATAGCGCTCAGATATTCATTGGGCCTCACACAATCCAAAAGTGTCCAGTGTACACTAGTGTGAGCAGAAATTCAAAATCTCCCCTGTCCTATAGACACCTTGTACCTTGTTTTACATTACTATATAGTTTGTTGGATTTTGTCTACATTTTTACCAAAAATGAGGAAGGCTGGTGGAAGAGGCCGTGGAATTGGGCGGGGGTTGGCAGCTGGTAATGATGGTGTTGGTGGTGGATCTGATGGTAGTGGCAAGAGCAAAATAGGACCGAATGCAGGAGGTGTTGAGCCTGCGTCATCGTCTGGCTCCATAAGGCTTCGAAGGCTTAGTTTTCTAGGAGTTGGTAAACCGCTTTTAAAGCCAGAGCATCAGGAAAAAGTTTTGTCTTACATTGCTGACTCAGCCTCCAGCTCTATCGCCTCCTCTTCTTCAGTTGTAAAAAGTAAAAGCACTGAGTCGTCATTGGAGGCTCATGTTCATGAACCACACCTTTCCTTGTGTCCTTCACCCCAACCAAGATTGAAGGATGACGCAGGCCATACTACTGATTACTCCATGGAGCTGTTTTCACATACCATGCCTGGATTATCAAGTCAAATGGTGAATTACCCAGGCCAAGATGAATCTGACATGGAGTGCACTGATGCACAGCCGCTGATGGATGATTCTGCTGGTACATTCACTCAGAGCACTACATTGTCCTTGCAGTGTACAGAGCCAGATTCTGACCCTGATGAGACTCAGGTGCCCCTTCCCGCACACTATACCACCATACACGGTGACACAGAGGAAGGTGCACATGACATTGAAGAGGAGGTGATGGATGACCCAGTTGTTGACCCAGATTGGCATCCATTGGGGGAAGAGGGTGCTGCTTACAATAGCTCAGATGAGGAGCATCCACAGCAGACATCGACATCGCAACAGCTGTTATCTGGCAGGCCTGGAGCACTCCAAAGACAGGTTCCAAAAATCAAAAGAGTTGCTGGACAGCTTGTCCAGAGGGTCAAAAGATCACAGCGTGCTAGGCCGCAAAATGTCTGCCAAAGTAGGAAGAGTGCAGTGTGGCACTTTTTTGAACAAAATCCTTATGATCAGGCCAAGGTTATCTGTAAGAAGTGCGCAAAGACCTTTAGCCAAGGGAAAAATCTGAAAAATTTGAATACCAGTTGCATGCTTAGACATTTAACCACCATGCACTTGCAAGCGTGGACACAACACCAAACCTCATGTGCAATTGATCACAACGAAGGTAGTCAGCAACGCTACATTGTTTCCCCCACTGTAAGCCCACCGGTTAGCACAGCAGCAAATGTTGAGGTGTCGTTGCAAGGCCACAGCAGTCAGGGAATCCCACTGTTAAATCAACGAAAGACTGATTCTAGGCCATCAGAAAGAACACCAACTCCATCACCATCATCAACCCTCTCTCAGTCCGCCCTGTCCACCGCTACTTCCACCATATGCAGCTCTCAAGTCCAGCTCACCCTCCCAGACACTATGAGTAGGTCAAGAAAGTACTCAGTCTCTCAACCGCGTACACTGGGTTTGAACGCTCACATTGCCAAACTAATCTCGTTTGAGATGATGCTCTTTCGGTTGGTGGAAAGCGCAGCTTTCCGCGAACTCATGGCCTATGCAGTACCACGCTATGACCTACCCAGTCGCCACTTCTTCTCTCGCAAAGCCATCCCAGCCCTCCACCATCATGTGAAAGACCGCATTGTCCATGCACTCAAGCAGTCAGTGAGCTGAAAGGTGCACCTCACAACTGATGCATGGTCCAGTCGGCATGGCCAGGGCCGTTACGTGTCCATCACTGCGCACTGGGTTAATGTGGTGGATGCAGGGTCCACAGGGGACAGCGGTGGTGGGACAGTGCTGCCTAGCCCACGGTATAGGAAACAGTTGGCTGTAGGCGTTCGACCCTCCTCCTCCTCCACTTTCTAAAACTCCCTAACTGTGCTGCCTCCCCCCCATGGCTGGGGTCACCACCTAGCGCACGACAAAGTGCGAGTGCCGTTGCCCTGGACAGGTGGGTAGGCCGACTCTTGGGCGCGGGCACTGGCACAGGGTCCCTCATAGTGCAATCAAGTGTCTCTGACGGTGGTGGTGCACACCCGCCGTCAGACACACCGCCGTACTATGAGGGGCCCAGTGCCAGTACCGACGCCCACGAGTGGGCCCCCCTTGCTTGGGCAGGGTCCCAGCATTTGCAATCTTTACCTCTCCCTGCTCCTCCGCTGTGTAGTCTGGGCCATCAAATCCATACTGGGCCTAACACCGTCTGAGCCTGCCTCCTGATGTATAGACATATATTTTGAATGTGTACGCTATCCATACATGTTATCTGGGGATACGGAACCCTTTCTCACCTTTGTGCAATCACGTGCAATCCATACTGAGCCTGCCTCCTGATGTATAGACATATATTTTGAATGTGTACGCTATCCATACATGTTATCTGGGGATACGGAACCCTTTCTCACCTTTGTGCAATCACGTGCAATCCATACTGGGCCTGACACCGTCTGAGCCTGCCTCCTGATGTATAGACATATATTTTGAATGTGTACGCTATCCATACATGTTATCTGGGGATACGGTACCCTTTCTCACCTTTGTGCAATCACGTGCAATCCATACTGGGCCTAACACCGTCTGAGCCTGCCTCCTGATGTATAGACATATATTTTGAATGTGTACGCTATCCATACATGTTATCTGGGGATACGGCACCCTTTCTCACCTTTGTGCAATCACGTGCAATCCATACTGGGCCTAACACCGTCTGAGCCTGCCTCCTGATGTATAGACATATATTTTGAATGTGTACGCTATCCATACATGTTATCTGGGGATACGGAACCCTTTCTCACCTTTGTGCAATCACGTGCAATCCATACTGGGCCTGACACCGTCTGAGCCTGCCTCCTGATGTATAGACATATATTTTGAATGTGTACGCTATCCATACATGTTATCTGGGGATACGGTACCCTTTCTCACCTTTGTGCAATCACGTGCAATCCATACTGGGCCTAACACCGTCTAAGCCTGCCTCCTGATGTATAGACATATATTTTGAATGTGTACACTATGCTATCCATACATGTTATCCGGGGATACGGTACCCTTTCTCACCTTTGTGCAATCACGTGTAATCCATACTGGGCCTGAGAACGGCTGGCGAGCTGTTAAGCAAGCTACAGCACCTGTGGTTTGCACACGTAAGTTTTTCATTTTTTCAGGAATGACGGTTAGGCCTAATTCCGGAACTGCGGTTGACCTGCACTTACTGGGAAATCATCGTTCGCGGGTAATAATTGTAATCACAGATCCCCATCACTAACGTTGTTCAGCGGGTTATCTGCACCTGTAAGCGACAAACGCTGGCCTTTTCAGTGTAGCGCACATGCAGCCACGGACATGTAAGGGCATGACACACCAGTTATTGGCCAATCTCATGTGCCAGAGCCTCACGTGTCCCTCTAGTAAGCCGGACTCGGACCGCGGGGCATGACGGAGTCTCGTTCGTTAACGGAATTAAGCTTGCAATGTGTGCATCTATTCTGTAGCTTGCATGGTTGAGGTTTCCCAGGTGGAGTCAAATTAAACCGTAGGCTCCACTCCTGGTGGTGCCCTTCTGGACATTCCTTTAAGGTTCAGCTTTGCAACCATACTGCCCACGTAAAACAAACACTTTGCCTTCATGAACGCTGTTTGGAGGGTCATGACTCATGGGAATAACGCCGCCCAATCAGTTAACCTGCTAGAGAGATCCTTCGTTGCTCCCAAGCATGACATCACACTCCCTAGGAGGAAGGTAATGCCACTGTGGCGACCGTACTCCTGGGGGCGACACAAGTGCACTGATGCCCAGCCACTGCTCGATGAATCTGCTGGTACATTGACCCAGACCACTACATTCCCCTCGCACGCTACACGGCCTGAATCTGACCCTGATGAAACTCAGGTTACCCTTCCCATATACAGTTCCATCTTACACGGTGACAAAGAGGAAGCTGCAGATGAAAGTGCAGGTTCGGCCCACCCGCCATCAGACACACCACCGTACTATCAGGGGCCCTGTGCCAGTGCCGTCGCCAACGAGTGGGCCCCCCCTGCTTGCTCAGGATCACAGCACTTGCAAGGTTGAAATACTGTGCAGTGAGATGGAAGATGGGAACGACAAGGAGTCCAGACTAGTACAGGGATTCCCTAGCGAGGAGACTTATTTCATTGTTTTCAATGTTGGGACAGCAATTTTTGGGGAGCACTATACTCTGGAGAATGATAGATGGGGCCCACCATACACTGGAACATTCCAAAGGTGAACATCAGACACTGGAGCAGCATTTACAGGGCCCATTATACACTAGAGCATTAGAAATGGGGCCCATTATGTTTGGAGCATTATTTGGGCCCATAAGACAGTGGAGCTTCATCCATGGGGACCAACATATACTGTAGCATTATGTGGAGCTCATCATATACTGTTTCAAACATTATATGGGACCAATGATTCTGTATGGAGAAATAGATGGGCCTTGTCATGAGCTGTAAAAAGTGAAGTATTTTTCATTGTACTATACCGCTATTTCTCTGCCGTATCGGAGCATGATGAGTTGTGGTATGTGTTAAAGGGGCGCTCTTTCGCCCAGGGCACATGAAAACCTGGAGCCAGCCCTCCCCCCCCACAACTGTAGCCAAATAACCCCCATTTTTCAGTGCGTTAATTGTATTATGAAGTTAATTAAGGTTGACAAGCTTAAGTAAGAAGAATTGATGCTTTTGGCATTCAAATGGGCACTGTTGGTGTGTTTCCTGTCCTCCTCTCACTGCCGACTTTTATTCCCCATTGACTTACATTGGGTTTCGTGTTTCGGGACGACCCCGACTTTTCCCTATAATCGGACGATCTTGCTCGACCCGACTTTTGGAAAAGTCGGGTTTCACGAAACGAAACGCGACCCTAAAAAAACAAAAGTCGCTCAACTCTACAGAGGATTACAGAATCAGGGCAGACAGATGGCCACCCAGCAACGGCGTGCAGCCATGAGGTAAGGAGCGCGTGCACACCGCTCCAGGCATCTTGCAGCACGAGACATAAGGGGCATGAGAATTCAGAATCTCTCTCAGGCAAAACTAACAGGTCAAGGAAATTCTTATCCTCTCTTGCTGACAACTTTATCTTCCAAAAGGTAAGGGAGAAAACAAGGGGAACTGCTACCTTGGATCTAATCCTTATAAACAGGGAGGAAATGGTTGAGGAGGTAAAAGTGGCTGGGACCCTAGGAGGTAGCGACCATGCTATTTTAGAATTTTGGATAACTAGAGGCGGAAGACCTGTGAAGACTCATACGTCAAGGTTAGATTTCAGAAAGGCAGATTTTAAGGGATTCAGAAAGAGAATTGGAGGGATCCAATGGCTGGATATCCTTAAAGACAAAAATGTCCAGGAAGGATGGGAAATCTTGAAAAATGAAATTCTCAAAGCACAGTTGTTAACAATTCCGAAAAGAGGGAAGAATAGGAAGCAGTTAAGGAAACCAGGATGGATGAACACAAAACTTAAGCACATGCTAAAAAGGAAGAAAAAAATGTTTATAAAATGGAAAGAGGGAGGCATATCTAAAGAAGAATATAATGCTGTCTGCAGAACCTGCAGGGCACAAATCAGATTATCTAAAGCTGAAAATGAATTGAGGCTTGCAAGAGATGTCAAAAGCAATAATAAAGGATTTTGGGGATATGTCAAAAGTAAAAGAAAAGTCAAAGATGCTATAGGATTTTTACAGGATGAAAATGATGAAATGGTAAGACAGGATGTTGAGAAGGCTGAACTTTTAAATTCCTATTTTGCATCTGTTTTCTCTCAGAAAGGAAATGTAACATCAACTGTTATTCACTGTCCTATTAAGGGAATAGAAGAATCCAGGATATCTATAAACAGAAAGATAGTGAGGAAACACTTAGCTAGCCTAAATGAATTCAAGTCTCCAGGTCCAGATGAATTACACCCCAGAGTACTGAAGGAGATAGCAGAAGAAATTTTTGAACCCCTCTCTATAATCTTTGAAAATTCTTGGAGAACAGGAGAAGTGCCAGAAGACTGGAGAAGAGCAAATGTTGTTCCTATCTTCAAAAAGGGGAAGAAGGTGGACCCAGGTAACTATAGGCCGGTGAGTCTGACTTCTATACCAGGAAAGATCTTTGAACAAATTATTAAACAACATGTATGTCAATACCTGGATAAGAATGAAGTGATTAAACAGAGTCAGCATGGGTTTGTAACTAATAAGTCATGTCAGACTAACTTAATTTCCTTCTATGACGGTATCACTGATTGGGTGGATCAAGGAAATGCTGTAGATATAGTATATCTTGACTTCAGCAAAGCATTTGACAAAGTCTCTCATACAATCCTTAATGAAAAAATGATTAAGTATGGAATGGACAAGGCAACTGTTAGGTGGATTCATAACTGGCTTAGTGATCGGACCCAAAGAGTGGTCGTAAATGGCTGCACATCCAGTTGGAAGAATGTCTCAAGTGGGGTACCACAGGGCTCTGTCCTGGGCCCTGTATTGTTCAACATCTTTATCAACGATTTAGATGAAGGCATTGAGGGTAAACTGATTAAATTTGCTGATGACACAAAGCTAGGAGGGATAGCTAATACTAGAGAAGAGAGAGAGAGGATTCAAAAAGATTTAAATAAACTGGAGAATTGGGCAGCAACAAACAGAATGGTTTTTAACAGGGAGAAATGCAAAGTACTACATCTGGGCAATAAAAATGGAAAAAGCATATATAGAATGGGAGGAATAGGGCTAAGTGACAGCACATGTGAAAAAGACTTGGGTATACTAATAGATCACAGACTGAATATGAGTCAACAGTGTGATGCAGCAGCAAAAAAGGCAAATGCAATTCTAGGATGTATTAACAGAAGCATACAGTCTAGATCACGTGAAGTCATTATTTCCCTCTACTCCTCTTTGGTCAGACCTCATCTGGAATATTGTGTCCAGTTTTGGGCACCACATTTTAAAAAAGACATCAACAAACTGGAGCAAGTTCAGAAAAGAGCGACCAGAATGGTGACCGGTCTGCAAACCCTGTCTTATGAGGAAAGGTTGCAGGATTTGGGAATGTTTAGTTTGCAAAAGAGAAGACTGAGAGGAGACTTAATAGCTGTCTACAAATATCTAAAGGGCTGTCACATTGTAGAAGGATCAACTTTATTCTCATTTGCACAAGGAAAGACTAGAAGCAATGGGATGAAACTGAATGGGAGGAGACACAGATTAGATATTAGAAAAAACTTTTTGACAGTTAGAGTGATCAATGAGTGGAACAGGCTGCCATGAGAAGTGGTGAGTTCTCCTTCAATGGAAGTCTTCAAACAGAGGCTGGACAGACATCTGACTGGGATGATTTAGCGAATCCTGCTTTGAGCAGGGGGTTGGACCAGATGGCCCAGGAGGTCCCTTCCAACTCTACGATTCTATGATTCTATGATTCTATGATTCTATGATTCAGTGCACGTGCACACCGCTCCAGGAGTCATGCGGCATAACAGACAAGGTGGGCATGACAGGCATAACGGACATGACAGGCATAATGGACATGGCGGGCATGACACTATACAAGTTTGGTATCAACATAATGGTACTGAGTCTGACCTTTTCAATCACACCGCCAGGTCATTTTAGCAGTACCATGAATAGCGTGAAAACAAAACAAAGAAAAGAAAAAACAGCGGACTTTACATCTGTTTTCACCATTCAACTGTACTGTCTGTCTCCCACCTGTTGCTAGTCAATAGGTGGAAACAATTGTTTGGCTTCATCTTTTTTTGTAGGGTAAAATGAACAATGTAAAAACAAAACCCAAAAAACAACAGCAAAATTGCATTGTTTTCACCATTTCACTACAATTGTAATTTTCAGTCCATTCTACTTTAGTCCATTTACATTATACATTCCAGTATTCCAGGCCAGCAAAAAAGCCCTTATTTGCTATGTCAAATGAAAACTTTTGGAAGAAGGTGAGGTAAAAACTAAAGTTTTAATCTAATTTACCATTTAATACTGTACTCCGGTCCAACTCTTGTCTTGAGTGATTTTATGTACATCATGAAATCTACTTCTTCATAGAGAAAATTAGTGCCACCTATTGGAAGTAGTAATCCTAAATGTCAATATCAACCCTTTAAGGAGCCTTGCCATATGATAAAAGCCAAACCAGAATATCATTTTGCAGACATGTTGATTCGGAGTGCTGTCCCATCTGTGCAAAGTGTGAGATCTAGTTTCGCTGTGTGAGAGGCGTCTGACCGGGATTTAAGGGGTAATGTTTCTTCTTGTTTTAGAGTGACATGCCAAGCCTAGCATGCCAATATGAGGAGACTTATAAGCCTGGCAATGATCCTCTGGCCTATATGCAAATTGCCTCTTCAGAGAGGGAGAAGACTACAAATTCAGTGCCACCTATAGGAAGTAGAAATCCAAGAGCCTTGCTGCATGACATAGGATAAAAACCTAACCAGAATCTCAGTTTGCAGACACAGTGTTTCTGGGTGCTGTCCCTCATCAGTGCAAAGTGTGAGATCTGGTTTGGCTGTGTGAGAGGTGTCTGACCAGGACATTTTTGGTTTAAAACAATTGCAAATAGTGTGAAAGACAAAAATTAAGATTTTTAACTTTGCGCAAAATTAATGAATGGCGTATGGAATCTGGAAGAATTTGGTGAATTTGGTCACAGCAGACAAAAAAACTTGAAAAACCCACAAATGATGAATTGGGGCCATAGTATTTGGATAGTACATGCTTTATCCACCATGATTTCATAAATTAATAGGGCAACTGAAGAAAAAAACATATTATAATATTTCTTATTACTGAAATATGCCGCTTTTGCCACTAGTCAGTCACCTGTCCTATGCCCAGATTACTCATTCTCTATTCATTGATAAAATCGGTCTTAAGGTATGTTCACAAGTTGTGCTTTTGCTGAGTTTTTTTCTGCGCTCTTGGTTTAAAGAAGCTGCTTACAAAATGCAGGTTTTGCTGCGTATTTATTATTATTACTATAATTATTATTATTATTTAATATAACGCTATTTATTCCATGACGCTTTACATGTGAGGAGGGGTATACATAATAAATGCAAGTACAGTAATCTTAAACAATACAAGTCACGACTGGTACAGGACGAGAGAGGACGCTGCCCGCGAGGGCTCACAATCTACAAGGGATGGGTGAGGATACAGTACGTGAGAGTAGAGCTGGTTGTGCAGCGGTTTGGTGGATCGGTGGTTACTGCAGGTTGTAGGCTTGTCGGAAGAGGCAGGCCTTCAGGTCCTTTTTGAAGGTTTCCATGGTAGAGAGTTCCAGAGTAGGGAGGATGCGCGGGAGAAATCTTGTATGCGATTGTGGGAAGAGGAGATAAGAGGGAAGTAGAGAAGGAGATCTTGTGAGGATCGGAGGTTGCATGCAGGTATGTACCGGGAGACGAGGTCACAGATATACGGAGGACACAGGTTGTGGATGACTTTGTATGTCATGGTTAGGGTTTGAACTGGAGTCTTTGGGTAATGGAAATCCAGTGCCAGGATTGACAGAGGGGAGAGGCCTGGGAATAGTAGGGGGACAGGTGGATTAGTCGGGCAGCAGAGTTTAGAATAGATTGGAGGGGTGCGAGAGTGTTAGAGGGGAGGCCACAGAGCAGGAGGCTGCAGTAGTCAAGGCGGGAGATGAGGAGGGCATGGACTAGGGTTTTTGCAAATTCTTGTTTGAGGAATGTACGGATCTGTGAAATATTTTTGAGTTGAAGTCAGCAAGAAGTGGAAAGGGCTTGTATATGTGGCTTGAAAGAGAGATCAGTGTCAAGGATAACCCCAAGGCAGCGAGCTTGTGGGACTGGGGAGAGTGGGCAGCTGTTTACTTTAATGAATAGGTCCCTTGGGGGGGTCTCGTGAGATGGGGGAAAGATGATGAATTCTGTTTTGTCCATATTAAGTTTTAGAAATCTAGTGGAGAAGAAGGATGAAGTAGCGGACAGACATTGAGGGATTCTGGTTAGTAGGGAGGTGATATCTGGTCAAGAGATGTAGATCTGTGTGTCATCAGCATAGAGGTGATACTGAAAGCAGTGAGATTCTATGAGCTATCTGAGGCCAAAGGTGTAAATGGAGAAGAGCAGGGGTGCTAGGACTGAACCTTGCCAGACTCCGACAGATAGGGGGCGCAGTGAGGAGGAGGTGTGTGAGTGGGAGACGCTGAATGTCTGGTCTGTTAGGTATGATGTGATCCAAGACAGGGCCAAGTCTGTGATACCAAAAGACGAGCGGGACTGTAGTAATAGGGAATGGTCCACTGTGTCAAAGAAGGAGGACAAAGTAGTGTCGCTTGGCCTTGGCGGTTAATAGGTCATTGGTGACCTTAGTTAGGTCAGTTTCAGTGGAGTGGTGTGGACGGAAGCCAGATTGTAAGCAGTCGAAGAGGGAGCAAGAAGAGAGGTGGGAGGGAAGACAGTTCAAGATGGATGTGTTGTTCCAGTAGTTTTGAGGCATAGGGGAGAAGTGATATAGGGCGATAGCTAGATACAGAGGAAGGGTCAAGAGAAGGCTTTTTGAGGATAGGTGTGATTGAGGTATGTTTAAAGCTTGAGGGTAAAAATGCCAGTTGTTAGTGATAGGTTGAAGAGATGGGTTAGGGTTGGGATGAAGACTGTGGTGAGGTTTGGGATGAAGTGGGGTGGGATCGGGTTAAGTGCACAGGTGGTGAGATGTGATCTTAAGAGTAGAGTGGAGAGTCGATCTTCTGTAATGGTGGAGAAGTTGGTTTTGGGGGAGGAGGGCTGGGCAGTTAGGGGGAAGGGCTCTGGGGGTTGTCTACCAAAACTGTCTCTGATCTTGTCAATCTTCTGCTTGAAAAATGAGGCAAAGTCTTCAGATGAGATGAGTGGAGAGGGAGAAGGTGCTGAGGGATGAAGGAGAGAATTGAAGGTGTTGAATAACTGTTTAGGGTTGTGAGACAGGGAGGATATGAGAGATGAGAAGTAGGTTTGTTTAGCTGTGGCGAGTGTGGCCAAGAAAGTAGTGAGGGACTGTTTGAATGCGATGAAGTCCTCATTGGAGTGGGATATTTTCCATCTCCACTCAGCACCCTGGAAGCTCAACTCAGTTCTTTGTTCAGGCAGGTGTGCCAGGACTGTCTGTTGAGTTTGTGAGCTTTGGTATGTGTGAGAGGGGCAACTGATTCCAAAGCTACAGCTATTGTGGTGTTATATAGAGTGGCAGCGGCATCAGCATTGTGTAGGGAACTTAAGTCTGTGTCTGTAAGAGGGAGAAGGGATTCAGACAGTGAGTGTAGATCAAGGTGTTTAAGATTTCTGCGAGGGTGTGCAAGTTTGTGGGGTGGGGATTGTGGACAAAGAGTGGAGGGAGAAGAGAATGTAAGTAGGTTGTGGTCAGAAAGAGGTAAAGGTGAGTTAGAGAGGTTAGATAGGGAGCAGAAGCGGGTGAAGATGAGGTCTAGAGTGTGGCCATCTTTGTGAGTGGCTGCAGAAGACCATTGAGTGAGGCCAAAGGAGGAAGGGAGAGATAGAAATTTAGTGGCAGCTGAGAGGGAAGTGTCAATGGGGATGTTGAAGCCGCCCAAAATCATAGTGGGGATGTCTGCGGAGAGGAAATGAAGTAGCCAGGTGGTGAAGTGGTCAAAGAAGGTGGTGGCTGGCCCTGGAGGCGGTAATTTATCAGGTACATTTGTCTCTTGTGCATGATGATAAAAGTTTAGTGCCCCCAAAAAACATGACGTAATGTCCTTTGGTATTTGCATCAAAACCCGATACCTGCATCTTTTGCTGCGTTTTTGCATTTACTCTTTGCTTTCTATGGGTGATAAAATGCTGTAAGAAGTGAAATGCTTCAATGTTGAAAAACGTAGCAGTTTTCCCAATCAGTCAGGAAAAATAAACCAATATTTGTGTGTGGCGCCCCTGAGGCTCAGTCGCCACAGAGGTACTGCACCTTTTCCTAAGGTGTAGTGCCCCACCACCTAGGTAAGTTGGGAACTCCTTTCCACACTCCAACACCTGCATCCCACACACAGGACAGTTCAGCACTGACCACATTATGGCTCCATGCTTAGAGGGTAGCAGAGCACCTTTCGTGGGTCCTTGCTTCGTATCACGAGATGTGCTGGGAGGTGGGTGGAGTTGAGATATATAAAAGGTTGGGAAGGTTTAGAATTACAGATCAGTCTGGAGGTCAGTCTGACGGGAGGTCAGGCGGGAGAAGGACAGTCAGTCAGGAGAGTCTGAGGACGGGTCCGAGAGGAAGGAGATCCCTAAAAGAGGGAGAGAAGAAGGAGTGCTGCAGCTGCCTCAGTGACCTGAGCCAGCTGGCACGGGAAAGGAACAGAAGGAGAAAGACGTAGAACTCCAACCTAAGCTTCCATAAGAGAGAGAAGGAACAGCGCGGAACGAAGGAGTAGGAGAACAGAGAGGAGTTGTGGGTTGGAAGAGGATCCCTGCCTAAAGGTTCTCAGTGCAAGGTCGGGGCCCGGTCCCAGAGGTTTTATGGACACTTATGGTTCTGTAGCAGACACCGGTGGAGTAGTTGGCTGTAAATGCACTACTCCCATCCAGGACTTGGGGCACAACAGCATCTGTATAGAGAGCCGGGACTCAGGATAAAGGGAGTCCCCGAAGTAGGCTACAGCTGTCTGTCATACAAGTAGAGTTGTTAGGAACATCTGACAGGAGGAACTTCAGAGTACCACGGTACTGGAGCTCTTCACACTACAAGGCGCAACAGAGGAGTCGTTCAGGAGAGGTACATGTTTGCGGGGTGTTGGAGAGGAGAATCCTGACTTGCTGGGGAGGTTGATTGAGTCTCCACCTCAGAGGACACGGCACGGAGGCAGGCACCAGTGTGTACCACGAACTGTGAGTAAAACTTTGGAACTACAAGCCCTGGTGTCCTCCATTCCTTTGTGCGCCAACGCCATCAGCACTGCTACATCTGGGTACCAACATTCCTCATACCACCTGTGCCTATACACTGCCCTGGGGTTACAGCTTCACCTGTGGGGAGCTACACCATCTATGCTGCAACACACCATCAGCCCCAGAGGATCTGCACGCAGCGTTGGCTTAACATCTTGCTTGCCAAACACCACAGGTGGTGTCACGAACTATTAAATTCCATTAACTACAAACCACCATTGATTTGGGCGCCCAGGGCCACGGACCGGGTCACCACTGCTGTGACACATTCCCCTGACACCGGCCCGGTACCGAGTACCCCACAGCCCTGGGACGGGGCAACCCATGTGCATGACATTTCTGAAATCCCATAGCTTTTGCTGGTACTGTAAAACGCAGTTTAAATTTTGTATTAAAAAACCCAGCAAAAGCGTAACGGCTACGTGCCCACAATGAGCTTTTGATGCGTTTTTCATACTGCATATTTTTTCTGTGTCAAAAACGCAGTGTCTTACAGTTCCAGCATCATGGATGGAAATGATAGTAATCTCATACCTACCGTGCTTCTTTTTAATGCTGCATAAACTGACTTGCGGTGCGTGTTTTAAATCCGCAGCATTTCAAGCTGTCTTGCGGACATGGTGAGTTTTCTGTGCAGAAATTCCCCACAGACTTGCATTAGATGCGGAAATTCCGCAGTTTGTAGTGCACTGCCATGGAGGAAATGCATTAAAAACACATGTAATCGGCACTGAAGAATATCAATAAAGTTTAGTCAAAACAAAATATTAGGAAGAATCAAAAACAAAGCAGCTTTATTTAAAGCATGACACACCAACAAAAGACAAAAAATTTAGAGTCAAAATCGTGATAAAAATGCATGTTAAAAAAACACGCACAAAAATGCAATAAAAAAAGGAAGTAGCCTCATTTAAATAATAGATGCAGAAATGGTGCAGATATTTTGCAACATCAAAAAGCTCAGCATGGGGACGTAGCCTTAAAGGGAACCTGTCACTAGGAAAATGCTATTAACCTGCAGATATAGGGTTAATCTGCAGGTTAATAGCGTTACTAACCTGCGCAGTGCCAGCACTTAGCCGAACGCTGGGTGAGAAAATTCACTTTATTCTTCCCGCCAGCATTCAGTTTCAGTCACAGGGGCGAAGCTGGCACTGGTTTTGTCACCGCTCTGAGACTACAGCGTGGCTGCTGTAACCGCTCCCTGACTCTGACTGACACTGGCTCTGCATTGGGACCGCCTGTCAGTCAGAGTCGGGGCTCGACTGCAGCCAGCGCAATCTGATAAAAAAGGGACTGCACTCAGACCAATGTTAGTCAATGAGACATTGAAGATCTGTGAATAAATAGATTAAGGCCGGGGTCACACTAGCGACAAAAACGGACGAGTGCAATGCGATAAAAAATTGCATTGCAATCATCCCAATGTTAATCTATGGGGCAGCTCCCATCAGCCGATTTTTCCTTGGCTGTTTTCTTCGGGCTGAGACAATCGCAGCATGCTGTGATTGTCACTGATTATCGGATCGGACTCGCCAATGCAAGTCTAAGGGTGCGATAAAAAATTGGATTACAAATGGACCACAAGTGTGACTTGCGAGAAAATCGCACCCGGTGTCCTTTAACAAAAGCTGGCAATTCATTTTGCAATTCAGTAAAATCACACTGACATGTTTAATAAAGAAACGAAAGAATAGATATACACATATACAATATATATACAGTGTATATACATATTCTATGTCATTGAGACACACATACCGTATTTTTCACTTTCTAAGACGCACTTTTTTCCCCCCAAATTTGGGGGAAAATGGGGGTGCGTCTTACAAAGCGGACATGCTTTACCATAGGCCGTGAGGGGCGTCCGGCGGTTGCTGGTGGGTGTCTCCGGTGCCCAGCGGTACTGCGTGTGTGTCCGGCGCTGCCCGGGGCTCTGCCAACATTGTGTGACAGGCCAGAGGCCCGGCATTTCCACGGTTCCCCGTGTGTGCGGTGGTGCTGGTGAAAAATGGCCGCCAGGAGGCACCCAGCTCTCCATTATTAATCTGGCTTAATGTCACCTTCCAATATTCCACCGCTACACTGGAGTGGGATGAGAAAGGATAAGTGCCAGAAAAGGCGCATGTTATAGATGCGCCTTTTCTGGGGTGTCTGGGGGTAGATTTTTGTAGCCGGGGAGGGGGGGGGCCAAAAACAATGGTCCTTCTCAAGACTATTAAAATCTGTCCTCACTCACCGGCTTTACCTCTCTTGATGAGAAATTGCCATGGGAGCCCACACAATTTTTTTCAACAAATTGACCCCTTAATTTAACACCTACATGTCCCAAATTTTGCACACATACCCTCATCTAATTATTAGTCAGGGACATATAAAAAAAATGAAATGAAATTGTTTACTGTATGTAAACCATGTCCATGTGTCATTTCATGTTGGCAATTGAATTAGCGGCTATTATGCTATGTAGAACTCTATGAAATGTAAATTTATATATATGTGTGTGTGTGTCTCAGTGACATATATACATATTCTATGTGTACATATCCATTCTTTCGTTTGTGTTTTAACCTGTCATTGGGCTCCATTATATGTCCATTTTGCAAGCCTCCTACAAAATCTCGCCAGATGGATGTCACATGGATGTCAAACGGATGCTCAGATATGAGAAAATCGCGTCCTTGCATGAAAATCGGATGACAGACGGCTCACTGTTCATGAAACATTTTTGCGATTGTGGTCTGTCAAAAACGGACCGATTTTTTAGATGTTGGGTGTGACTCCAGCCTAAGGAAAATCCTCACAGACTCCTAAATGTAAAAGAAAGGGAAGGGTGCTCAGGAAGAAGACTCACAGTCAGACTGCAGGAAAAGCCATTGGAGTTAATAAAGCAAGATCATCCATAGTTGAAGAGCTGGAACTCCTAACACCATCTATATAGAAGTACTGCCAGCTAAGGCTACTTTCATACTTCAGGTTTTCTGCATCAGGCACGATACGACGAAATGTGTAAAAACCGGATCCGGTGCCACCGGGTCCGTTTTTTTTTCCCATAGAGTTTCATTATCGCCGCATTGCGCCGGATGCCTATGCGGCGCGTCCGGTTTTTGCCGGATCCAGTCAAAATTGCCGGTCCGGCGTCTGGAAAAAATGTTGCATGCAACGTTTTTTCCAAACGCCGGACCGGTTTTTCACACTGCACATGTCTGGAAGACCTTCTCTGACAGGAATATATCTGGCAGAAAGAAGGATCCGGTGTCAGCGTTTGCGGCCGGATCCGATAGTCCGGTTTTTCGCCGCATCGTGCCGGATAAAGAAAACTGAAATGTGAAAGTAGCCTAAGAAAGTCAGGAGAGAAGGTTATATATAAAGCCTATCCCAAAATAAGATGGGTCAGAACCAAGAGGGGAAACAGAAAACACCTGAAGTGATGCAAATCAAGAAAAGGAAAGCAAGGACAAGAGAACCATTAGCACTTGGACACAGACGAATCATGCTATAGCTCAAAAGAACTGGAAACAGGCCACACAGCAAAAGGTCACCGAATCGAGTCTCAAAACTGAGCCATGACGATGTTATAAGTTTTGTCTGCCATTAGATGTCGCTGCAGGACACCTTTTCATTATAAGATCACTTCTGAGCTATGATTAGATCTTGTGGATGAAACATTTACAAAAAGTTCTTGTTTCTTCAAGATGTTAAATTTGTTGCAGGTTTCTTCCGTAATATGATCAAAAGGAATTATTTTAATTATTTTAATTGTTTCCTGTTTGCCTGAATGAATCATTATAAAGAGCCTAGAAACAGTTTTTTTAAATTTCCTGTGAATATTTGATCAATGCTGTTATGAATTGAGTTATGGATCAGATAAATAAAAGCAATATCCCTGGACACCTGACAGCTTCTCTCTTTTGTGTAGGTTAATTAAATTAGTGAGAAGCTGACATTTTCTGGAAGGGCTAAACTTTGTATAGTTCTTGTTTGCAAGGATATGCTAATAAATGCAAGGAGAGATAATCGATCCACAGCCAGGCCGGACGTCGCCTGTCAAGGTCTCATACGGCACAAATGGAAATGAATATTTACCATGTTATATCTATAATCTCCAATGTCAAAACTATCCATGGATACGTTTGTGTTTGGAGTACCTAATAACTACTGTGGCTGCAAGTGCAATGTTTTTTGGTGGTGGCAAACCACCCCAGAGTCTGGTCACAGTGTGATTTGCATAATCAGCGTGATTCTCTCAGATTGAAGAATCTAGGCTCATCAGCAACCTAGAATAAAGCTCTAGGGAACTACAATACAGGAGTATTGCAGTGTACAAGACCAGCCATCAAAATAAAATATATTTAACTCTCGTAGAGAGACTAAGTAACATATTTAAAACATTTCAATAAAATTTGGAAAAAAGGAAAAAAAGCACCAAAAATAGAGAAAAAGTGCTTTGCCACTAAAAAGGCAGCTTTTATATAAAAAGTGAATATATTTTTTATAATTTTATTTACTCACATTATTTAACCTGTACAGAGAACACTATAAAAAAAACACACTGAAAATGTAGCATTTTCATCATACTGAAATGCAAAAAAAACTTATTCAAAGAATGGTGTAAAAAATGTGAAAAGGTCATTTCATCCCTGACAGAACCATTCACTATAACAAATCAGATGTAGTCACTTTGGCCTCTGTTTCGGCAGTGTCTGACTTTTTAGGCATCTTTTCAGCACACAATAGTTTGGTTGACCACAGTAGAGTGTGCATGCCTAAGGGCTCATACTCATTTGCCAGAAAAATTGACAAGTGCACTCAGATAAAAAATAGGATTGCACTCTGACCAATGTTAATTTATGAGTCCCTGTTCATCTGCCATTTTTTTCTCAGCTCAGATTGGGCTGAGAAAAAAAATGCAGCATGCTACAATTGTCACCGTATCTCAGACGTGATTCGCCAATGCCATTCAATAATGGGTGTGATAAAAAAAATCGCGTCATTCTTGCATGATGCGACTACACAGCCTGCCATCAAGCAGACACTGAGCTGCACGTGCTTGCTCAGTTCAGTGCCTTGTGGTGATGTGCTAAAGTTGAGCGGAGTTCATATACAATTAACTTCTTTGGCCTCACTGCAAGCGTCAGAAAGTTCTCAAGCTCGCGGTGCCATCAGAAAGGTCATCGGAGTTCAGAACCAATGAAATCAGTTCAAGTTGAAGACAACAGAGTGAACAACGAACTTCGATGACCTTTCTGATGGCACCGCAAGTGTGAGAACAGTGATGGACTCCACTCAACTTTAGCACGGCATTGCGAGTCACTGAGCTGAGTAAGCAAGCACAGCTCAGTGTCTCTGCTGGATGGTAGGCTGTATAGTTGCATCATGCAACGATGCAGCCGGCCATCTAGATGTAGCAGAGCTAGACGCATTGTGGTCAACTGGATTATCTTCTCGGTAAACAGGTGAAGAATATGGTTATTTATTATTTTAATTCTTTTAGAGGGGACATTGCTTCAGTGGACTGGGTGTAAGTTGAGTATAACTGTTTTTGGTTAATTTAGAGTCAATAAAGGAGTCTGTGTCATTTGTTCAAATAAAGGACTTTATTCTGGGTGCTATTTTTTTTGACAATTTGACTATGGAGTTAGTAATGGGGGCATCTTATTGACGTCTCTCCACTACAAACCCCTGGGCTTGATGTCGCCTGACAATACAAAGGTGACATCAACCCCAATACTATCACCCCACTTGTTGCCGCATCAGGGTTAATAGCATTACTAACCTGCCCTGTGCCTGCACGAAACCGAATTTACTTTATCCCCAGGCAGCGTTCTGGTTTCAGTCCTGGGGATGGTGCCAGCGCTGGTTCAGTCACTGCTCTGAGTATAGAGACCATGGCTGTAACCGCACCCCCAGCACTGACTGACATCCGTTCCCAATACATAGCAGATGTCAGTCAGGGCCGGTGGCGCGGTTACAGCCAGATGTCATTTATGTGCTCTCCCATTTTCACAGACTGATAGGAAATGCTTCAAAAAGCTTCTCATATGCAAAAAACCCACTGATGCTAAAAACTGACACATTCACCAAACAATGATGTGTTCCAAAACACTGACATGGTCTATTTTTTGGTACATGAAAGATCCCTGATGTTGTAATGAGACCTTACATGAAGGAATGTAACCATATGGGTGTGAGGTTGTAGAGAGCTGAGTAGGAGGTCTAATTTCTAACTAAAAATAAAAAAAAATTCAAATCACTGAGCTAAATAAAGGTCTTACTTACACAACCATAGCGAAAATGGTACACTGCATTTTATGTTCAGCTTTTCCCCATAGACTTACATTAGATGAGGGAAATCTGCAGGTAAAAAATGCACAAGCTTTCTAAGTGCATTTCCTCTGAAGAAACTCTTTAAAAACACACTAATTTCGCAGATGACTGTGTAACTGTGGTTGGAGCTGATGGATTGCTCCCTGACACTCAAGGGTTAAATGTATTTGATCCTCATGTATGTAATAAAGGTATTATACCCACTGGGGCTGCAGTTAACTGGAAAAGGGTTAACTGTAGTGGCCGGCCCAGATTGGGAAGGGGAACTCAGTGCTTGTGACAAATGCAGGAAGTGACAGTCTGTGTGAGGGCAGCAATATCTGGCAGTACTGAGGCTGCTAGGGACAGTGTGAGCCTAATACTCAAAGCAGTGGATTGCAGAGAATACCCTTCCATGTGATTCAGTCTAATAGCCTGGGGCAACCCCGAGACAGACGTCGGGGGCCAAATGCACACTCAGCTTGTGAAGCAACAGGGAAAGATGGACTCAGACTACATGGGGCTGAAGGTATTGCAATCCAGATATACTGCTAGAGGTGAGGAAGATCTCCAAGGGCTAGGAAACCAGAGAGAGATATGCCACCTATACAGGGAACCAGGGCTGGAGTTGTATCCTGCCATTCACAAAGTAAAAATTTGTTTTTTAAGAACCATGTGTCTCCTGGATTACCGTAATTGCCACCCTGGTTCCCGAAGAAGGATTCCTGGAATCAGAAGAGGCATGCAGGCCAGAAGTAAGTGGAAAGCACCACATATTTAGCAGCACATCAAGACTGAGACACACCTAGTCTGTAGGATGCCAGAGGAAGTGGAGACCGAAGATCACCCACGACTACCTCGCTCGGGCATCTTACAAATGTATCAAAAATGTTTTGTCAAAGCCAAATGCCATGAACTGCAGCACCAAAAACGTGATAAAAATAATTGCATACAAAATCGCTATGGAAAAAAAGCAAGTAACCCATTTTACTTAATAGGTGCAAAAAATGCTGCAGAAAATCTGTAACATCAAAAACTCACCAAAAGCTCTTTGTGGGAATGTGGCCATCAGAGTAATTGCTTCCATAGTGATACATGCCATATTAAGGCTGGCTTCACACTAGCATTTGTAGCACTGCGGATGGCAGCCTACTTTCTTCTTCCGTCCTCCGCTAAACCCCACCCACTGCCACACCTCTTTCTTCAGCTCCCCCTACGTCGGCATGCGTCCTACGTACCCTAACGTCAACATTGGGCACACAGGCCATGTGGATGTATGTTGACGCATCCACATGCGTCGTTTTGACGCTGCGCTGAACGCAACAAGTTGCATTTTACTGCGGTCGGCGGTCACGTCAAAATGACGCATGCGGATGTGTCAGCATACATCCGCATGGCCTGCGTACCCAATGTTAAAGATAGGGTATGCAGGATGCATGCAGATGTAGGCGGAGCTGAATGAAGAGGTGAGGCAGTGGGTGGGGCTTAATGGAGGATAAAAGGAGGAAGTAGGCTGCCATCTGCAGCCCTGCCGAACGCTAGTGTGAAACTAACCTAAGACTATGGGGCTGACTCACCAAGACAGGTGCACTACGCCAGTCTTGCTGGAGTAGAAAGTGCAAATGCTGCTTAATGAATTTACACCTCTTCAGAGTGGAGTGAACCTTGGCGCACTGTGCCAGAAATGTTACTCCAGACTGGGACTGGAGTATATCTGGTGTATAACAAGCTGAAACTTATGAAGAGAGTGGGGTGTGGTCCCAGCTATGCCAATTTTGGAGATGCTGATTCACACGGGGATGAAATTGACAAAAAAGTTGCAACATTTTTGCCCAACTTCCCGTTGCTCAAAAATAGTGCTATTGTTCAAAGCTTTTACGACAGTTTCTGGTCTAAAAGCGTTGATGAATCGGCCCATATGTGCATCATGGGCGGACATAACGCCAGTTCAACCGATGCGACTGCACTGGGGCCCAGAGGCTCCAGGGAGCCCCTGCAGGGCAGCTAATAATGAGGGCAATCTGGCCTGTTTCTCTGGGCCTGAGGCTCCGGGGGCCCCTGGCCAGATTGCCCTCATGTGCGGCGGGCAGGGAGCGATCCCTGCAGCTCTGCTACCTACAAGAGAAAATAGCGGCGGAGCTGCAGGGATCCATCCTGCTTCCTGCCAGGCACCCACGCTTCCTGTCTCTGTCACAGAGAGCAGCTCCACTGGATGATGTTGCTGGATGATGTCATCCTTCAGCAGCTGCTGTGCCAGAGAGAGGAAGCAGCCGAAGGCAGTGATGCTGTGGGAGAGCGTGCGGGCAGGTGAGAGGTGCTGTGTGTGTGTTTTTTTTTGTATATACGTGTGGGGGAATGTGCAGAGAGGTAAATGGTGCTGTGTGTGTAGGTCGAGCAGATGCAATGATGGGGAGAAGGCAATGATGGCGGTGATGGAGAAGGCAATGATGTGGGTGATGGGGAGAAGGTAATGATGGGGGTGATGGGAGAAGGCAATGATGAGGTGATGGAGAAAGCAATGATGGGGTGATGGAGAAGGCAATGATGGGATGATGGGGAGAAGGCAAGGATAGAGTGATGGAGAAGGCAATGATGGGGTGATGGAGAAGGCAATGATGGGGGTGATGGGGAAAAAGCAATAATGGGGGTGATGGTGAAGTCAATGATGGGGTGATGGAGAAGGCAATGATGGGGGTGATGGAGAAGGCAATGATGGGGAGAAGGCAATGATGTGGTGATGGAGAAGGCAATGATGGGGGTGATGGGGAGAAGACAATGATGGGATGATGTGGAGAAGGCAATGATTGGGAGAAGACAATGATGGGGTGATGGGGAGTGTCACGATCCATGCTGGATTGTGACAGATAAAAGCACATGTAACCTGTTTTTTCCTTTAAGCTGTTTGCTTAAAGTTAATTTTGCCCCCGGTGGCCATTAGGGTCATTACACAGTGGTGTCTTTAGTTCCAGTTTTGCCCCCGGTGGTGGCTAGTATTATTACATGGGAATCACTAGCAGGTGTGATTGCTCTGGCTCTTGCCTATGAAGGAGAGTCAGGTGGTCTCACTCACTGTTGGTAATATTGGTCATTTCCAACCATCCTTGGTGGAGGAAGGAGCTAGAGAAGAGTTCCTTGCAGCTCAGTCAGAGTCCTGGTGTGGAAGGAGCAACAGTGAGGAGTTCTTTGCAGCTCTGACAAAGCTTTGGTGAAGTTGCAGCTATTCAGGAGGAAAGCTGCACTCAGGTGCTGGACTCTGTTGCTGGGAGCAATAGCAACAGAGCAAAGCTAAATGGTTTTTCCCTGTTTATAACTTTCCTTATGTGTGTTTTAGTGCAGTGGTGGGATTAGTTTCTGCACCGTCCAATTCATTAGAAAGGGATAGGTGCAGGGCGAGCTAGGGTTTTTAGGTATCCTGATCATCGCTAGGTGCGAAAACTACCTAGGGACCGTCAGGAGTGTAGAGACACTGACTCAGGGGAGTGCAGGAGGTCTCCACTTCCCCGTTCCCTATTGCAGGGCCCTCCATTGTATCGGTTTCCCTGATCTCTGTAAATTCGCCCTGCTGGAGGCGGTGTATCCAGATACACGTGTAACTATTGAAATTCGCCTGCTGAAGACGGTGTATCCGGCTGCATGTTTCATTGTTTAAATTCGCCCTGCTGGAGGCGGTGTATCCAGGGTCACGGGTGTCATAGAAATTCGCCCTGCTGGAGGCGGAGTATCCAGTCACCCATGACATCACATCACCAACCAGACATTGTTTCTGCTTTGTCATGGACCCAATGCAGACCTTTGCCCAAATGCTGCAGATCTTTACTGATGAGATTAGGGGACTGCACGGTGAGTTGGTGCAGCAACTGCAGCTGTTGGTGGGCTTTGGGGGCTTGGTTCAGGAACAGGCTCAGCCAGAACCCAAGATATCCCTCCCTGACAGGTTTTCTGGAGGGAGAGATCAATTCTTGGTTTTTCAGCAAGCCTGCAAATTATACTTCAGGCTGCGCCCTCGCTCATCAGGGAGTGAAGAGCAACGGGTGGGAATCATTATGTCCCTTCTTAAGGGGGATCCCCAATCCTGGGCCTTCTCCCTGCTGGACGATTCACCATCATTAGAGTCCGTGGACGAGTTTTTTGTGGCTTTGGAGCTAGTGTATGGGGATCCTGATGGCGTCTCCTGGCGGAATCCCAACTCCGTAGGTGTAAATAGGGAACCCGGGTTGCTGAGGAGTACTGCTCAGAGTTTAGGAGGTGGGCAACTGACACTCAGTGGAATGACCCTGCACTTAGGAGTCAATTTGTGCAGGGTCTGTCTCCAAATTGGCAGGATACTCTGGTGCAGTATGCTGCCCCCAGGTCGCTGGAGGCCGCCATGTCCCTTGCCATCCGGGTGTATAGACGCCTTAGGGAGAGACATACAGAAAATGTGCCCCCGTTGTCCTCGCTAGGGAGGACCCACCAGTGCGGACAGAGGAACCCAGGCAGCCTGGGGTTGTTGGTACAAAAAAGGGGTTGTCTGCGGCTCGCCATGGTGGGGGGTATGCTTTTCCTGTGGGAAGCCGGGCCATTTCATGGGAGCTTGCCCAGCGCGTGCCAAGTCTCCAGACGTACCCATGCAAGTAGGAGGAGCTAATTTGTGTACAGGGCTGCCTACGGTTCAGGGAGTGGTGTCGGCATGTTTCTACTGCGGGCAGACTGGTCATGTCCTTAAGGCTTGGCCAACGTGTGCCAAATTATCTATGCCATCCCAGAAGCCGCATTCCCCTAGTGGCTTGGAGGGAGGCGACCAGGGAGTGTATATTTCCTCCATTTTGCCCTCCCAAGGTACTATGCCAGCGGAGGTGTTGGCTAGCGGGGTACCGGAGGTGATACCGGTGCTTGTGGACAGCGGAGCAGGGGTCAGTCTGGTGGATGCTCGCTTTGTCCAGACTCATGGCCTGAGGTGTAGGACGCTAGTCCAACCCATAAACATCCAGGCCAATAACTCTGTTCCACTGAGCCAGGGGAGCTTGACTCAAGTGATAGAAAATATCCATCTGCGGTTAGGACATCATGAGAAGTCCTTGGCATGCTACGTCTTGGAGGGAATGCCGGTGCCTATCGTTTTAGGCCTCCCTTGGCTGAAAAAACACAACCCGGTAATAGATTGGCGGGCTAGGGAAGTAGTCAGCTGGGGGCAGTTGTGTGAGGGCTGCTGCCTAGGGGCTACTGTTGTGAGTTCATTTTCCCCTTCGTCACTGGGGTCTGGTGAACTCCCTTTTCTGGTAAAGGAAGGTAATGAGCCTGATTATCAGGCACCTGAGTCTAATGAGGATGACTGGCTGAGTGGAGTCACGGACTGGATATAAGGCTGTCGACGCCCTTCTGCCCTGCGGGTGATTTCTCTGTGGACTTCTAGGACACCAGTCTGATTCCTGCTCCTCTAAAGCTAAGTTTCTGTTTTTGCCTGTTAGCTTTTTGTTTTGTTTTTTGTTTTCCTTGCTTTTCAGTATTCTGCCATTCCCTGCTGGGGTGAGCTGAATCTCCTTTTGCCTGTAGCTCTGTCTTCAGTATATTCCTGAGTACTATGAACATAAGGATGAGTGACCTCATGGAGATCAACATCCAACACTGCGGAGACACCATCACATGTTTCTCAACGCAGTGATCTAGAGCAATGCCCCCATCCCTTATGGGAAATATGCAAAAGCATGTAAATCAACAGCCGCGGAGACACCATCACATGTTTCTCAACGCAAGCAATGACTAGCCAGGTCTTTCCCCGGGAAGGAACAACCACGGGAAGGGCAGTCTCCAATGAAGGAAACCACCTATGCCAAAACATGGTATCCATCCACAGACAGCTGTTTCGGGGTATTGCCCCTCATCAGTGTGGAGTAGGAAACTGGCTAGTAGGAGCAATGCCTAGTGAAAGGCTATGAACATAAGGATGAGTGACCTCATGGAGATCAACATCCAACACTGCGGAGACACCATCACATGTTTCTCAACGCAGTGATCTAGAGCAATGCCCCCATCCCTTATGGGAAATATGCAAAAGCATGTAAATCAACAGCCGCGGAGACACCATCACATGTTTCTCAACACAAGCAATGACTAGCCAGGTCTTTCCCCGGGAAGGAACAACCACGGGAAGGGCAGTCTCCAATGAAGGAAACCACCTATGCCAAAACATGGTATCCATCCACAGACAGCTGTTTCGGGGTATTGCCCCTCATCAGTGTGGAGTAGGAAACTGGCTAGTAGGAGCAATGCCTAGTGAAAGGCTATGAACATAAGGATGAGTGACCTCATGGAGATCAACATCCAACACTGCGGAGACACCATCACATGTTTCTCAACGCAGTGATCTAGAGCAATGCCCCCATCCCTTATGGGAAATATGCAAAAGCATGTAAATCAACAGCCGCGGAGACACCATCACATGTTTCTCAACGCAAGCAATGACTAGCCAGGTCTTTCCCCGGGAAGGAACAACCACGGGAAGGGCAGTCTCCAATGAAGGAAACCACCTATGCCAAAACATGGTATCCATCCACAGACAGCTGTTTCGGGGTATTGCCCCTCATCAGTGTGGAGTAGGAAACTGGCTAGTAGGAGCAATGCCTAGTGAAAGGCTATGAACATAAGGATGAGTGACCTCATGGAGATCAACATCCAACACTGCGGAGACACCATCACATGTTTCTCAACGCAGTGATCTAGAGCAATGCCCCCATCCCTTATGGGAAATATGCAAAAGCATGTAAATCAACAGCCGCGGAGACACCATCACATGTTTCTCAACGCAAGCAATGACTAGCCAGGTCTTTCCCCGGGAAGGAACAACCACGGGAAGGGCAGTCTCCAATGAAGGAAACCACCTATGCCAAAACATGGTATCCATCCACAGACAGCTGTTTCGGGGTATTGCCCCTCATCAGTGTGGAGTAGGAAACTGGCTAGTAGGAGCAATGCCTAGTGAAAGGCTGTTGATTTACATGCTTTTGCATATTTCCCATAAGGGATGGGGGCATTGCTCTAGATCACTGCGTTGAGAAACATGTGATGGTGTCTCCGCAGTGTTGGATGTTGATCTCCATGAGGTCACTCATCCTTATGTTCATAGCCTTTCACTAGGCATTGCTCCTACTAGCCAGTTTCCTACTCCACACTGATGAGGGGCAATACCCCGAAACAGCTGTCTGTGGATGGATACCATGTTTTGGCATAGGTGGTTTCCTTCATTGGAGACTGCCCTTCCCGTGGTTGTTCCTTCCCGGGGAAAGACCTGGCTAGTCATTGCTTGCGTTGAGAAACATGTGATGGTGTCTCCGCGGCTGTTGATTTACATGCTTTTGCATATTTCCCATAAGGGATGGGGGCATTGCTCTAGATCACTGCGTTGAGAAACATGTGATGGTGTCTCCGCAGTGTTGGATGTTGATCTCCATGAGGTCACTCATCCTTATGTTCATAGCCTTTCACTAGGCATTGCTCCTACTAGCCAGTTTCCTACTCCACACTGATGAGGGGCAATACCCCGAAACAGCTGTCTGTGGATGGATACCATGTTTTGGCATAGGTGGTTTCCTTCATTGGAGACTGCCCTTCCCGTGGTTGTTCCTTCCCGGGGAAAGACCTGGCTAGTCATTGCTTGCGTTGAGAAACATGTGATGGTGTCTCCGCGGCTGTTTATTCCTGAGTACTGACATAGCTTTTTTGAAGCCTAGCGTCTTCAGGGCCTTTTTCACTGTCAGTCTGTTGGCTCTTATTTTCATAGGGTTTTTCACGGATTGCAGACAGCAGCCTTCCTGTCCTTTTCTATTTAGTTAGCTTGGGCCCCTCTTTGCTCAGTCTATCTTTCTGTCTGTGTTAGTATTTTCATCTTGCTTCACCGTCATTATATGTTGGGGGCTGCCTATTGCTTTGGGGTCTGCTCTGGGGCAGTTTAGATTTCCCCTTTCTTTCTTTAGGCCTATTTAATTCTCCGGCTGTGATCGAGGGGTCTAGGGCATCGTAGGAACCCCCCACGGCTACTGCTAGTTGTGTTGATAGGTTCAGGGGTCTGCAATCCAATAGCTGCCAACTTCTCTGGTTTTCTGGACTTAGCTAGCATTTATGTTTTTGCCTCCTACGGTGACTCAATCATAACAGGCTACTGTCTCAGCCGTCTCTCTGCAACTGGCCCCCCTTCCTCTCCCATGGGAGCAGCAGATGTGCTGCAGGAGAGTAGGGGCAAGTCTCAACCCTCGCCATTAGCCAACCCTGGGAAGCACAGACCTTGTGGTGGAAGGGGTTGGAGGGTGATGAGCCCCTTGGTGAATTGCGGGGGTGTAAGTGTGGTGACACAGGGGGACGCCTCCGTTGTCAGTTCCAGTAAGAGTTCACCGTATTGTGACAAACAAATGTGTGGCATTAAACGTTCAGGTCCAGACCTGTGTGTGAACGAGCATGTATGGGTAGCCACCAAGAAACATCCAGTGGAAGTGTTGCAGAGTCTTGCCAGCTCGAGTTACCCCCAAACATGCACATACACAACTCATTACCCAGGTCGGCGCTTTGGAGATGTGTAGTGCCTCCAGAACATACATTGCCAATACCAGCGGTGCTCGCTTGTCGTGAAACTGAAGTTCAGGTAGTGGCTGGGGTGAACTCTGGATCTGGGCATCCCCTCTGTAGGTGGTTCCTTGATGAGGAGCGGTCTTGAGGGTCCAGAGGCCCCTCATTGAGGGAGGGTACTGTCACGATCCATGCTGGATTGTGACAGATAAAAGCACATGTAACCTTTTTTTTCCTTTAAACTGTTTGCTTAAAGTTAGTTTTGCCCCCGGTGGCCATTAGGGTCATTACACAGTGGTGTCTTTAGTTCTAGTTTTGCCTCCGGTGGTGGCTAGTATTATTACACGGGAATCACTAGCAGGTGTGATTGCTCTGGCTCTTGCTTATAAAGGAGAGTCAGGTGGTCTCACTCACTGTTGGTAATATTGGTCATTTCCAACCATCCTTGGTGGAGGAAGGAGCTAGAGAAGAGTTCCTTGCAGCTCAGTCAGAGTCCTGGTGCGGAAGGAGCAACAGTGAGGAGTTCCTTGCAGCTCTGACAAAGCTTTGGTGAAGTTGCAGCTATTCAGGAAGAAAGCTGCACTCAGGTGCTGGAATCTGTTGCTGGGAGCAATAGCAACAGAGCAAAGCTAAGTGGTTTTTCCCTGTTTGTAACTTTCCTTATGTGTGTTTTAGTGCAGTGGTGGGATTAGTTTCTGCACTGTCCAATTCATTAGAAAGGGATAGGTGCAGGGCGAGCTAGGGTTTTTAGGTATCCTGCTCATTGCCAGGTGCGGAACCTGCCTAGGGACCGTCAGGAGTGCAGAGACACTGACTCAGGGGAGTGCAGGAGGTCTCCACGTCCCCGTTCCCTATTGCAGGGTCCTCCATTGTATCGGTTTCCCTGGTGTTTCCCTTATCTCTGTAAATTCGCCCTGCTGGAGGCAGTGTATCCAGATACACATGTAACTATTGAAATTTGCCTGCTGGAGGCGGTGTATCCGGCTGCACGCTTCATTGTTTAAATTCGCCCTGCTGGAGGTGGTGTATCCAGGGTCACGGGTGTCATAGAAATTTGCCCTGCTGGAGGTGGAGTATCCAGTCACCCGTGACATCACAGTGAGATGGCAATGATGGGGTGGTAGGGGAGAAGGTAATCATGGAGGTGGTGGAAAGGGCAATGATGGGGTGGTGGGGAAAAAGCAATGATGATGGGATGGTGGGGGAGACTGCAATGATGTGGTGGTGGAAAGGGCAATAATGGTGGTGGTGGGGGAAGGAAATGATGGAGGTGGTGGAATGGGCAATGATGGGGTGGGGGAGGGCAATAATGGGATTCAGGGGAGGAGGACAATGAGGGGTGTGTGGGATTGGGATCGGAGGAAGGGGGACTTATAATGGACTTAGGAACAGGGGGAGGTGGAGGAAGACATTATTAACATTATTGTCTAACACAGTCCCTTAGTATCTAGTGTATGTACTCATTATGTATAACATCGGGGGTAGCCGAGACCCCAGAGAACATAATTCGGGTCGGTTTTTACCGACCCTAGGGTTGCGATTGCCATTATTAACGGTATAACGGTGACCGCAAAAAAAAGTCCAATTTCCCATTTAATTTCTCTCTCCTCTGATGTGATCGCACATCAGTAGAGATATAAATAGGGTTTCCGATTCCCCCGGTACCTCCCAATGTCCCTGGGCCCTCCTGGTTCCCCCCCATGGCCGCCAGCATCTTATTCTGGTAAGAAAATGGCAGGCGCATGAGCAGTGCGCCTGCTGAGATCTGCCAGCGCCCGGCTACAATAGGAGATTTTTCCAATTGGTTCATTTTGATCACTGTGATAGGCCCTATCACAGTGATAAAAATAACAAATAGTAAATCAAAACCCCCTTAGTTAGGGAAAAATAATAAAATTAAAAAAAGTATTTACTTCCATTTTCCCATTAGGGTTAGAGTTGGGCTAAAGTTAGGGTTTCGGTTGGGGCTAAAGTTGGGATTAGGGTTAGGGTTTGGAATACGGCTACGGTTGGGATTAGGGTTAGGGTTGGGATTAGGGTTAGGGGTGTGTTAGGGTTGGGATTAGGGTTAGGGGTGTGTTCGGGTTAGGGTTGTGGTTATGGTGATTAGGGTTAGGGCTGTGTTGTGGTTAGGGTTGGAGTTAGAATTGGGGGGTTTCCACTATTTAGGCACATCAGGGGCTCTCCAAATGTGACATGGCGTCCGATCTCAATTCCATCCAATTCTGCATTGAAAAAATCAAATGGCGCTCCTTCCCTTCCGAGCTTTGCCATGCGCCTAAACAGTGGTTTACCCCCACATATGGGGTATCGACGTACTCAGGACAAATTGAACAACAACTTTTGTGGTCCAATTTCTCCTGTTACCCTTGAGAAAATTAAAAAAAATGGTGCTAAAAAATCAATTTTGTTCTGCATTATTGTAACAATTATGTAGGTACTATGGAATCTGGTAGCGTGGGATAAAATGGATCTGAGACCAAAGTTGAGACAAATAAACTGTCTTTTAACAAAGTAAGGAATACAACAAAAGCTAAAAGAGGCTTTCCTGCAAATACGGCGAAATGCACAGCATAAACAGAAATGTCCAGCAATCATAATAGCAGTGCGCGTCCACTAAAGCAAACAAGTCCAGCAGTAATATCACGAGAGAGTGTGAACTGCACTGATACGTGGAAGTCAAGCAATAGTGCGAACAGCACTTATATGTGGAAGTCCAGCAATAATAAGAAGCAATAATGCGATGGCACTTATATGTGGAAGTCCAGCAGTAATTAGAAGCAAGAATGCGACCGGCACTTTATGTGTAGAAGTCCAGAACTATGCAGAGAAGATGACACTTTTCATGGAAGTCCAGAAAACAGGGGAGGAGCATAACAAGGAGAAGTTCCTTAAGAGTAACTTTTTTGGGCTGAAAAGTCCTGCTCAAGTCCCACACAGAAGCACGCACTGACACAGTCTTAGAAGTAGAACAGTAGGTAACAACAGCAGGATCCGGAAGCAGCTCAGAGGACTGAAGATATTTGGTAGTGGAGAGGCAGAGCACCGATAACAAGCAGCAGCAGGGACTCCAGAGGCAAGCCAGGAGGGAGCTCAGAAGAAGACAGCAACAAAATATTCAGGCAAGGAGGATTTCCTGACCCTTACTTAAATAGCAAGACAGACAGGAAGTTCCAAGGCAGGGTGATGTACCAGACTCCATCTTGGACAAGGCAAAACAGGCTTCATGGAACATCCAAAAACCTTACATTACTCCCACCTTAGAAGAGGCCTCAGACGATCCAGGACCAGGTTTTCCAGGATATTTTTGATGAAATAGAACAATCTTTTGAGGAGCACAGATATTACTCAACGGCTCCCAAGAGTTCTCCTCAGATGGATATCCTTGCCACTTGATGAGGTACTGCAGCTGATTCCTGCAGATCCTGAAGTCCAGAATCTTCTCCACAACAAATTGTTCATGCCAATCCACCAACACAGCCTGAGGAGGAGGCACAATATGACCCTGAAAAGTATTCAGAGACACAGGTATTAATAAGGAGACATGAAACACAGGATGTACCTTCATGGTCCTTGGTAACTTCAAACAGCAGGCAACAGAGTTCAAGATCCCAGAGATCTTGAATGGACCCATGAATTTTTTCCCCAGCTTCTGTGATGGAACATTCAATTTTAAATTCTTCGTGGATAACCACACAAAGTCTCCTACCTTAAACATGGGTGCAGGTCTCTGGAACCTATCATCAGATTTCTTGTATCTCTCCTATGCAGTAGATAGCGATTCCTTCAGAGTTTCCAGATTTTGCTTCATCACCGTCAACCTCTCATCTGCAGCAGGCGCCAGAGCATCAATCGGGGATCTGGAAAAAATACTCGGATGATAACCCAGGTTGGCAACGAAGGGTGTTACCTTAGTAGATGCATTCTGCGAGTTATTGTAAGAGAACTCTCCTAGAGGAAGCAACGCCAACCAGTCATCCTGCAAGTGGCTGATATAGCACTGAAGATACTGCTTCAGAGTCTCATTAGTCCGCTCCGTCTGCCCATTGGTCTGAGATGATACACTGAAGAGAGACAGACATTGATATCGAGCGCAGAACAAAATCCTTTCCAGAATCTGGAGGTAAACTGCACTCCCTGATCAGAGATGATCTCATCTGGAACTCCATGCAGCCGGAACATATTCTGAATGACCAGATCTACCATTTTCTTAGCTGAGAGAAGACCAGTACAAGGAATGAAGTGAGCAGCTTTCGAAAGGCGATCTCCTACCACCAGAATGGAGTTCTTTCCCCCAGAGGTGGGCAATTCCACTATAAAGTCCATAGAAATAGACCCTCAAGGGCAAGCAGGAACGGGCAGTGGTTGCAGCAAACCAGTAGGTGATACACGAGGAGTCTTAAAATGTGCATATACCTCACAAGAGAGAATGTAGCTGTTCACGTCCCTCAGACAGGTAGGCCACCAAAAGAAATGGCTCAGGAACTCCGGAGTCTTCTGCAGCCCCCGATAACCAGCCAAATTAGAGTCATGGACAAACTTGAGGACCTGCAGCCTTCCGATCCCCGGAATGTAAAGATGATGATCCCGAACCCACATACCATTCTTGAGAACCAAGTTCACATCATCCCTTGGGTTAGCGAGGAATGGGTCCCTCGTCATAGGCTTCCTTAATAGTCTTCCATATGTCCTTATTCTGGATGACTCGGACAAAGTTGGCATCTGACAAAATGGTCTTGGACAGGGTCCCAGTTATGGAATTCGTGGCATGGATTCGGGACAAAGCATCCGCTTTTTCATTACGTGAACCTGGGCGGTAAGAAATTACAAAATTAAATTGATTCAAACACAAACTCCAACGAGCCTGACGTGGAGAAAGACATCTAGCAGTCCTAAGAAATTCCAGGTTACGATGATCTGTGAGCACAATAACTTCTTGTGCTGCCCCCTGCAGATTTTGCCTCCATTCTTTGAATGCAGCGATGATGGCTACAAGCTCTTTATCTCCCACATCATAATTCTTCTCCGCAGCAGAAAGTTTACGAGAGAAAAAAGCACATGGATGTAACAGAGCTTTCTCTCCTGTTCTTTGCGAGAGGATGGCCACCAGAGCACAATCTGAAGCATCCACTTCCAAGATGAAAGGATTTGCTGAGTTAGGATGAATCAACAAAGGTGCAGACGTAAAACAAGACTTAATAAAAAGAAAAAAATTCGGCACTGCTGTGTCTCCTTTAATGTAGCTCCATGATTGCGGTGCAGATTCACACACCTGGACTGCACGCCATTCTACCTATGGAACGGGTGCTCAATCCAGCAGATGCACAAGACTGTATCATGTAAAAAGAAAGAAAGGATGGCACTCACCGTTCTGACGTGATGATTTTTATTGGATAAAAAGCATAGGCTCGGGAGAGATGTACAAGATGTGGACACATCTTGTGCATCTCTCCCGAGCCTATGCTTTTTATCCAATAAAAATCATCACGTCAGAATGGTGAATGGCATCCTTTCTTTCTTTTTACATGATAAAACAAGACTTAAGACAATCAAAAGCCTCCTGAGCCTGTGACCATAAGAAAGTTTTTTCCTTCTTGGTTAGTTGTGTAATAGGTCGAACAATCTCAGAGAAATTATGAATAAACTGTCTATAAAAGTTAGCGAACCCGATAAAACGTTGCACCTCCTTGACATTTCTTGGTGCAGGCCCATCAAAAATAGCCTGGATCTTACTTGCCTCCATGTTATGCCCCTGTGGCGAGATTACATAACCTAGAAATTGAATCTCTGTGCGATGGAACTCACATTTCTCAGGCTTGATGTAGAGATGATTCTCTTTCAGGCATCTTAAGACAGTCTTAACATGTTAGTAGTCATTAATTATTGCAATCCTTGAAATCTGTTGAATACAGCCCTGTATGTTAGGTTGTATTTTATTTTCTGTAGGTTTAATCCCTATGTAGACTTCAATGTTTGTCATTCTAAAGTATTGTATACACTGTTTGTTGATATTTTTTCTTAAAACCAAATAAAAAGATATTGTAAAAAAAGACAGTCTTAACATGTTCTTGATGCTCCTGCAAAGAATCGGAGAAAATCAAAATATCATCCAGAAAGATTATCACAAAATGATCTAGCAGATCACTAAAAATGTCATTAGCCAAGATATTGGAAGGTTGCTGGAGCGTTGAAGATACCAAAAGGCATCACAAGGTACTTGAAGTGACCATAACGACATCTAAAGGCCGTCTTCCATTCATCCTCAGAGCGGATCCAAACTAGGTTATAAGCTCCTCGAAGTTCCAACTTAGAAAAGATCTTGGCGTGTTGTACTCTTTAGAGCAATTCAGGAATTAACGGCAAAGGATACAGGTTCCGAATGGTTACCTTGCTGAGCTCCCAATAGTCAATACAGGGTCTAAGAGTTCCATCCTTCTTCTTTATGAAAAAGATGGGTGCTCCTGCCGGTGATGAGTTGGGATGAATTGAATGAAACCCCTAGTCAGATTCTCATCAATGTGATCTTTTAAGGCTTGCAGCTCAGGAGCTGCTAGTGGGTAAACATTTTTAAATGGAATAGCCGCCCTCGGGAGTAGCTCAAAAGGACAATTGTAGGGTCTGTGAGGAGGAAGCTGATCTGCCATTTTCTTATCACAGATCTCAGAAAATTAATTATAAATGGGTGGTAACATAGACACCTTAGTGGTACATTCTGCATCCCGAGAACTTGCCTGATCTGTTACTGGTATATCCTTTGATGGAAAGGTGATCTCCTTGGTCTCCCAGTTGATGATTGGATTCTGTGCCTGCAGCCAGGGAATTCCTAGAATTAAACCAAAATGTGGCGAAGAAATTAGCATAAAGGAAAGCACTTCCTGATGATTGGGTTTAATGCAAACCTCCAAAGGTACCGTCTCCTGATTCACCGTTCCTGAGACTAGGAGGGGACCATCCACTGTTTCCATGGTTACTGGGGTTGCTCTCTGTTGATCCTGTATGCCATGTTTCTTGGCAAAGGTGAGGTCCATAAAATTACCCCCGCCCGAGAATCCACCATAGCTGCACACGAAATCCATTGTCCTGACAAGATCTTAATGAGGAAGAAGCAATGTATATCTTTGTCCTTCCGTGTCTTGGGAGAGGCAGTCATAGATAGGGAATGAAAGACAGCATTCACAGAAAATTTGGACTCAGAAACAACAGATTCATCGTCCTGATTCTCATTCTCCCCTACAGCGGCTAGTACTTGGCGAGGCCGCTTAGGACAGTTAATAAGGAAATGATCAGACTAACCGCAGTAAAACACAAACTCTCATGAAAATGACACTCCCTGCGCTCATTACTCTCACGCCACTGTAAAGCATCCACTTGCATGGGAATTGGTTCAATTTCCCATGAGGATTTGCCTGCAAGTTCTTTAGGAGGAAGGGGAGAGTTATAGACACGATTAGAGGCTGCAAATTTCTCCTGTCTACGTTCTGTAATATGTATGTCAATGTGTACGCAGTGCTGTATGAACGCCTCTAACTCTTGGGGAGCATCTGCATGGGGTAACTCATCCTTAATCACACTAGATAGTCCCCTCTTAAAAATGGGTAACTGAGCAGAACAGTCCCAAACCGTATCCACCGCCAGCTGCCTAAATTCAGTGGATACAGGAAAGATATATATCTTTGTACCGTGTTAGCCAGTAGATAGAATAATATTTAGAATTGAGAGTCCTCAGTGGTTGATACCTTTTAATGGCTAACTGAAAAGATGGTAACAAATTGCAAGCTTTCGAGACTATGCAGGTCTCTTCATCAGGCTAGACCAGGGGTGAGGAATCTTTTTTCTGCCAAGGGCCATTTGGATATTTATACCATCCTTCGGGGGCTGTACAAACTCCGCCCACAAAGTACATCCTGACTCTGGCACTGGTTTCATGACTTAATCTTTCATTGCATGCCATTCAATACTCAGTAGTGAACACTGCGTGTGTGTGCTAACAGAGCAAGAAGAAATGAATGAGCTTGTGGCAATCAAAATACAGCTCCCTGCCTAAGAGTGCAGTCCCTGAAAATCTCCTCGGGGGCCTGATAAAAGGTCATCGAGGGCCGTAAATGGCCCTGGGGCCTAAGGTTCCCCACCCCTGGGCTAGACTAATACAAAATCTGAAGAATAACATATTTATACATACGACAGCACATAAATAACTCAATAGATAAAACAAGTGATGTGAAGCGGAATAGTCATTGTGGGAGAGAGATAAGCCTAAATATTGGAGAAGTTCATAGATAAGCAGTGTGAAGGTTTTATTGCCCTCTGATTGCCGGTCTGGTTCTGTGTTGTGATGACCCCAGAAGGTCTGAGGGGCAAATTCCTTAATTGATGTAAAAAGACAAATCCATGCGACACATTAATACCTGCACTGAATGTGTCGAAAGTTTTCACAAATTTGTATTCCGAGATTCTTCTTTCTCTCTGAGACTTGAAGTTACCTTTTAATACAAGTAACTTAATGTCCATCATGCTATGAACAGGGATACAAAATTTTTTTGCCACAGGTAGATCCATTCTTTTTTCTCTTATTGTGTGGCGATGAGAATTCATCCTTGTTCTAAGTTTTTGCCCGGTCTCCCCCACATACAGACCCCCAGTAGGACATTTAGTACAAATATTTAAGTACACCACATTAGATGTGATGCAGCTGAACGTACCTGGGATCTTGTAGTTCTGATGTGAGTTGGGGATCTTTATCTTGTCCGTGGTCATTATAAATGGACAGGTTTTACATTTTTTTTGGTTGCAAGGAAAGCTTCCTGCAGCTGTTGGAGAGGACAGGGAGCTTCTGACAATTATGCTTCTTAAATTTGGGGGCTGCCTAAAACACAGCAGTGGGGGGTCTGGAAATATGGATTGTAATCGGGCATCTTTTTGTAGTAAAGGTTGTAATTTCCGTGCAGCTCCCCTTAGCACCTCCAGATTTGGATTGTAGGTAACCACTAGCGACACCCGGTTATTCTTTTCTTTAGCTTTGTAATGTAGCAGGTCATTCCTTGATATTCTGTTCATCTCTATCCATGGGGTTGGAACATATACGATTGTATCTGATGGCTTGACTGTAGATAATAGAGTTCTTTATGTGTTTTGGATGAAAAATGTCCCATTTAAGGTATGTTGGACGGTCGATTGGCTTCTGATACAGGGATGTCTCTATTTCATGGTTTTTAGCTTGATGGTGTCAAAAAAGTTAATTTCAGTGCTGCAATCGTTGAGTGTTAAGTTGATGATGGAATGAAATTGATTAAACTGTTCGTGGAACATCTTTAGCTGTTGCTCAGAATCCAACCAGATGATTAAAATATCATCAATGAAGCGGTAGTAGGCCAGAGGCCTGATGGGACATGAGGACAAAAAGTCACTTTCAAGCTTGGCCATGGAAAGATTTGCATACTGTGGAGCCATTTTACTTCCCATACCTGTGCCAGTCTCCTGTAAATAGATATTATTGTCAAATTCAAAGTATTTGTGGGTGAGGATAAATTTTGTGAGCTTCACCACAGAATTCGCATCATTCCCGGTGTCTTCCATGAAGACTCTGCAGGCATTTAATCCATCCTGGTGTGGGATATTAGAGTACAAAGATTCTACATCCATGGTGGCCAGGATAGTTCCTTCTGGTAGAGGACCTATTGCTGTTAGTTTATTCAATAGGTCAGTTGTGTCCTGAATGTAGCTGGGTGTATCCATTACCAGGGGTTTAAGAATATCCTCTACCCACCCAGATACCTGCTCAGTAAGGGTTCCCACACATGAAATAATCGGCCCCCCATGATTTCCAGATTTGTGGATTTTGGGAAGGATGTAGAATGTCCCTATATTTGGACTCTCTGGTATCAGGTCATTGCCTCTTATGGATCAATAGATAAAACAAGTGATGTGAAGCGGAATAGTCATTGTGGGAGAGAGATAAGCCTAAATATTTGAGCAGTTCATAGATAAGCAGTGTGAAGGTTTTATTGCCCTCTGATTGCCGGTCTGGTTCTGTGTTGTGATGACCCCAGAAGGTCTGAGGGGAAAATTCCTTAATTTATGTAAAAAGACATAAATCCATGGGACACATTAATACCTGCACTGAATGTGTCGAAAGTTTTCAAAATTTGTACTCAGAGATTCTTCTCTCTCTCTGAGACTTGAAGTTACTTTTTAGACACCATCATTAAGCTAAAAGACAATGAAATAGAGACATCTCTGTATCAGAAGCCATTCGACCGTCCAACATACCTTAAATGGGACAGTTTCCATCCAAAACACATAAAGAACTCTATTATCTACAGCCAAGCCATCAGATACAATCGTATATGTTCCAACCCCATGGATAGAGATGAACACCTTGGTCGCCTCAGAAAAACCTTTTTGAGTCAGGGCTACCATCCAAGAACAATTGAAAACCAAATTACAAGAGCCACCAGAATATCAAGGAATCACCTGCTACATTACAAAGCTAAAGAGAATAACCGGGTGCCTCTAGTGGTCACCTACAATCCAAATCTGGAGGTGCTAAGGGGAGCTGCACGGAAATTACAACCTTTACTGCAAAAAGATGCCCGATTACAATCCATATTTCCAGACCCCCCACTGCTGTGTTTTAGGCAGCCCACAAATTTAAGAAGCATCATTGTCAGAAGCTCCCTATCCTCTCCAACAGCTGCAGGAAGCTTTCCTTGCAACCAGAAAAAATGTAAAACCTGTCAATTTATAATGACCACAGACAAGATAAAGATCCCCAACTCACATTAGGACTACAAGATCCCAGGTACGTTCAGTTGCATCACATCTAATGTGGTGTACTTAATTATTTGTACTAAATGTCCTACTGGGGGTCTGTATGTGGGGGAGACCGGGCAAAAACTGAGAACAAGGATGAATTCTCATCGCCACACAATAAGAGAAAAAAGAATGGATCTACCTGTGGCAAAACATTTTTGTATCCCTGGTCATAGCATGATGGACATTAAATTGCTTGTATTAAAAGGTAACTTCAAGTCTCAGAGAGAGAGAGAAGAATCTCTGAGTACAAATTTATGAAAACTTTCGACACATTCAGGGCAGGAATTAATGTGTCGCATGGATTTATGTCTTTTTACATCAATTAAGGAATTTGCCCCTCAGACCTTCTGGGGTCTTCACAACACAGAACCAGATCGGCAATCAGAGGGCAAAAAAACCTTCACACTGCTTATCTATTAACTGCTCCAATATTTATGCTTATCTCTCTCCCAAAATGACTATTCCGCTTCACATCACTTGTCTTATCTATTGAGTTATTTATGTGCTGTTTTGTGTATAAATATGTTATTCTTCAGATTTTGTATTAGTCTAGCCTGATGAAGAGACCTGCGTAGTCTCGAATGCTTGCAATTTGTTACCATCTTTTCAGTTAGCCATTAAAAGGTATCAACCACTGAGGACTCTCAATTCTAAATATTCTTCTAAATTCAGTGGCACATTCAACAACAAAGCACTTACCCTGACGTAATGACAGCAAAACGGTTTCAGCTGTAGTGCGATTATTAGGATCATCAAACATCATAGACATTGCAGTTAGGCAGTCTTCCAGGTTATTCAGATGAATATCACAAGTCTCGATTAGCGGATTTGCCCAAGCGATTGCTCGTGAGGTAAGTAGCATGATTATACATAACACTTTGGATCGATGTGTATGGAAGTTGGCTGCATGCACATCAAAATACAAAATGCATTGATTTATAAGCCCAAAAAATTTGTAGCGGTATCCATTAAATCTAAACGGTGGTAACTTGGGAGGGCTAGTTGCCGATAGCTGCCCCGGGCGTGAAGGCGCCCGTGCTGTTATTTGATTATCTAAATCCTGAAACGCCTGCCCAAAATGGGCCTCCCAGTTAGCAAACTTGTTTTGCAATGCCTCCATGTCCCTTTGTAAACAGGTAATCATGGAGAACAACTGCACCAACTTTGCCTCAGCCGACATTATCCCAGCAGATTCCTTATTGGCCTGAGTATCCTGTAACAATTATGTAGGTACTATGGAATCTGATAGTGTGGGATAAAATGGATCTGAGACCAAAGTTGTGACAAATAAACTGTATTTTAACAAAGTAAGGAATACAAGAAAAACTAAAAGAGGCTTTCCTGCAAATATGGTGAAATGAACAGCACAAACAGAAATGTCCAGCAAATGTAACAGCGGTGCACATCCGCTAAAGCAAACAAGTCCAATAGTAACATACCGCGAGAGTGTGAACTGCACTGATACGTGGAAGTCAAGCAATAGTGCGAACAGCACTTATATGTGGAAATCCAGCAATAATAAGATGCAATAATGCGATGGCACTTACACGTGGAAGTACAATAGTAATTAGAGGCAAGAGTGCAACCGGTATTTTACGCGTGGAAGTCCAGAACTATGCAGACAGAGGAGATAACACCTTTCATGGAAGTCCAAAAAAACACGGGTGGAGCATAACAAGAGGAAGATCCTTAAGTGTACCTTTTTGGGCTGAAAAGTCATGCTCAAGTCCTGCACAGCAGCACGCACAGACTTAGAAGTAGGACAGTAGGTCACCCCACATATGGGGTATCGGCATATTCAGGACAAATTAACAACTTTGGGTTTCTAATATGTCTAATATGTCCTGCTACCCTTGGGAAAATAATAGTTTGAGGGCGAAAAGATCATTTTTGTGGAAAAATATGATTTTTTTATTTTCACAGCTCTATGTTATAAATTCTGTGAAGCAATTGGGGGTTCAAAGATAAGTTCCTTGGGGGGTCTAGTTTCCAAAATGGGGTCACTTGTGGAGTGGTTTCCACTGTTTAGGCACATCAGGGGCTCTCCAAACGCGACATGGCATCCGATCTCAATTTCAGCCAATTCTGCATTGAAAAAGTCAAACAATGCTCCTTCCCTTCCAAGCTTTACCATGCGCCCAAACAGTTGTTTACCCCCACATATGGGGTATCGATATACTTAGGAGATATTGCACAACAAATTTTGTGGTTCATTTTTTCTTTTTATATTTGTGAAAATAAAAAAAAACTGGTTCTGAAGTAAAATGTTTGTGAAAAAAGTTAAATGTTCATTTTTTCCTTCCACATTGCTTCAGTTCCTGTGAAGCACATAAAGGGTTAGTTAACTTCTTGAATGTGGTTTTAAGTACCTTCAGGGGTGTGGTTTTTAGAATGGTGTAACTTTTGGGTATTTTCTGTCATGTACACCCCTCAAAGTGACTACAAATGTGATGTGGTCCCTAAAAAAATGGTTTTGTAAATTTTGTTGTAAAATGAGAAATCGCTGGTCAACTTTTAACTTCCTAACAAAAAAAAAATTGTTTCCAAAATTGTGCTGATGTAAAGTAAACATTTGGGAAATGTTATTTATTACCTATTTTGTGTGACATATCTCTCTGATTTAAGGGCGTAAACAGTAAAAGTTTGAAAATTGAGAAATTTTAAAATTTTTTGCCAAAAACTGGACATCCCTTAAAAATTGATAATAGGACAAGAAGAAAATTGGTCCAGGAAGCTGCCAAGAGGACTACAGCAATATTAAAGAAGTTGCAAGAAATTCTGGCAAGTACTGGTGGTCTATCGCATGTAGCAACAATCTCCCATTTCTTTCATATTTCTGGCCTGTGAGTTAATGTAGCAAGATTGAAGTCTTTTCATACAAATCAAAAGATAAAATTCCACATTGTTTGAAAATTCCAGCTATAGTTTACCAAAACCTACATAAAGTCTGCCAAAAGCATGTGGGAAAATGTGTTATATTCTGTTGACCTTTTAAACCATAATTCCAAAAGGTATGATTGGCGCAAAGCCAACACTGCACATCATTAAAAGAACATCATACCCAGTGTGAAGCACGGTGGAGGCAGAAAGTAGAAAATTGCTAGTCTTGATGCCTATAGGTCCAAATTTATATAACAATTTTCTTTAATAATACTTCTAAGGCCCGAATCATTATTAAATTAGATCCCTTTTTGTTTCATTTTTGTTAGTTTTTATTTGAGTCGTATTCTCTGTGCCTTTTGGAAAGTATATTTTATGGGTACGTGCCAACGATCAGTAATTGCTGCAGTTTTGATGCTGCATATTTATGCAGCGTCAAAACTGCAGCGGCCAGATGTTATAGCATATCCACTATGCGTGCGTGTGCGCCTGCAGATCACCTGCGGAAACTGACATGTGGCGCGTCTTTCAAGACCGCAGCATATTAATGTCTCTGGCGGAGATGCTAGTTTTCGAAACAGAAATTTAATCAAAAGAATGTACCGAATGTGGTAAATCCGCATGGTTCAGTGAACTCACGTGAATTCACATGTGTTGAATAGAAGACAACTGCATCCAAAGAGCTGCTACTTTCAGATCATGGGCACATAGCCTACATATATTCTCCATTGTTGGCAAGTTTTGAGGTTTCTAAATGTTTTCTGCTGATTCATTAATTTCAACTTTTTAAAAAGTTGTTAAATTTTGGCCTAAAAGTACTCCAGTTTCTTCTTGGAGTACCAAATATTTTAGTGAAATTTTTAAGTGAAATATACAACTTTTGCGATGTCGTGAAACAGGTTAAAGACAAAATTAAAGCGTATTTTTTATTTTGCGCAGAATTTTTTAGTACCACATGAGCCACTCTGAAAAGTTTGGCATAAAATCATCAATGAATACTATAAAACAAAAAAAAAGAAAAAGAGACTAAAGAAAATAAAAACACAAACGATGATCTGGATCCTCAGTACCATATACTTGTGTTTAAGTCTAACTGAGCATAAGCCAAGGCACCTAATTTTGCCACAACAAACTGGGAAAACGTATTGACTCAAGTATAAGCTGGGTATGCATTGTCTCTGTATCCCCATCCTGGTATGCATGGCCTCTTCATCCCTATCCTTGTATGCATGGCTCTTTATCCCGGTCCTTGTCTGCATGGCTCCGCATCTCTGTCCTTGTATGCATGGTTCCTCATACCTATCCTTGTATGCATGCCTCCCATGAGAAAAGCTTTAAGGAAAAAAAAAAACCTTCTACTTATCTTCCTTGCGTGCCCTCGCAGCATCTTGTTCCAGCTTCCAGCAGCTCCAGCGGCCGGCTAATCACGTTTCCCTGCTCATTAAGGTAACTAATATTCACCTCTCTCCACTCAGCGGGGACAAGTGATCGCTCGGCTGCAGGAGCTGCTGGAAGCGGGAACAAGATGCTGCGAGGGCACGCAAGGAAGGTAAGGAGGTTTGTTTTTTTACAGCTGCTGGAAGCCGGTGGCTGTAACTGTGTACTCCTTGTAACCATATAATGTTCCCTTTGATTTTGGGTAAAATAAATGTTCTCACTGAACTGAAAAGGTCTTCATTTGCTTGTAAAACCTATAAAAACATTTCTAATTTTATCAAACACCATATGGTGGAGAAAAATTATTTTTTAAATGAGAACTGTATTTTCAATGAACTTTGTATAAATCAATAGTACCAATATAAGAAACTTTGTAATGCATCATATCAGAGAATTGAGCTTTTCTTCTCCACTTAAGAGTCATTTCATCCCCTTCCGGCTGCATTCTGAACTCACCATCTACTCAGAAAAAAACAGCTCAACTCCATCTAGCTCAGACAAGACAGACTACAAGCTCACTTTGGTAAGTTACACCTTATAATGTACTCTATGGAGAGTAGGATTTAAAAAGAACAGGCAGAATGAGACACAGGAAGATAATGATGAGATTTCTAAGTCATTTACATCACCTCAGAGCTGGATACACATCTACACAGTTCAATACTGTTGTATAAGAATAATAATAATAATAATAATAATTTTTATTTATATAGCACCAACATATTCCGCAGCACTTTACAATTAAGCGGGGACATGTACAGACAATAAATTCAAAACAAGTTAAGACAATTTAAACAGTGACATTAGGAGTGAGGTCCCTGCTCGCAAGCTTACAATCTACAAGGAAAAGGGGGAACACAGTAGGTGAAAAGTGCTTGTTATTTCAGGTCTGGCAATTATAAAAAATTGGGATTTTCATATAAAGCTGCATGATCCGGTCATCAGCCCGTGTGTTTAAGTGCAATAGTCAAGTATCAAGTGCAGGTATCATGTGCATGGAGGGTGTGGAGACAGATGAATAGTAGGGTGCAGATTCTGAATAATATTTGGAAGGAGGGAACAGGGCAAAGTTAGTTTGCTAAGTAGTTGATGTGGTAGGCTTGTTTGAAGAGATGGGTTTTCAAAGCGCGCTTGAATAGGTCGGGACTAGGTATCGGTCTGATAGTCAGGGGAAGTGCATTTCAGAGAGCTGGTGCAGCACGACAGAAGTGCGAGGTTCGGATTGGATGTTAGTCTTAGGTCAGTTGTAGAACGGAGGGCACGTGTAGGGCGATAAACAGAAATGAGAGAGGAGATATAAGGCGGTGCAGAACTGTGGAGAGCTTTGTGGGTGAGAGAGATGAGTTTATACTGGACCCTGTAGCGAATAAGTAGCCAGTGTAATGACTGGCACAAGATGGAGGCATTGGTGAAGCGGCTGGACAGAAATATGACCCTGGCTGCCGCGTTCAAGATGGAATTCCTTCCTGCCCATTCTGATTTTAACTGTGTGCTAACAGTGCTGTTCATAGGTTCTTGGTGCCCCCCAGCTCAGAATCAATTACAAAATAAGACATAGAACCTACAGATGTCAAAACTGATAAACATGCAGGATACAAGGCATGTAATGACCTACAATGGTGTTATTCTCTATGCACACACCACAGCCTATATGAAAAGTTACTTAAAAGAACACACTTTTAAGGCACATTTTTTAGCATTCCTTTTTATTTAGCATCCGTACGTAGGTTATCCACCAGTCTGATGCTTCAACGTTGAGGAAGTTATTAAATTCAGAATAATCATAAAAAGAAACATACTTACCTCAATGATCCCCGCCACTCTGTTACAGCAAAGCCTGCGTTTCCAGTGCAAACTCTATCCTTCCTCTTCTGGCTAGCCGCGGCAGTATCCAACATATTCCCAATGGCTGCAGCAGTCACATGCCCACTCAGTCAGGAGACTAGGACAGTATATAGCCCAAACAAAAAGACATTCAAAGTGCTAATAAAATGATTTTATTCAATACACCACAAAAAAGATCTAAAGACTTGTAGTAAAAAGAAAAACAAACAAGATGTTGCAAAAAGCTATTTTATTCTTGTTATCATTAAAATGTAATAAGAAAAAATGATAAAAACGCAATATGTATGCAGGTGGCAAGGAAAAAAACAAAAATGGCTAGTAAAGTGACATAGTCTAGCAGGTGAAAAAAAATATCTCTATATAAACATAGTATATATCAATCAATATGTGTAATCAATAGTGACCCTAAAAAGAGAAAATATACACAAGTGAATATGCACTATAGTGAGTGATCAGAAGAGACATATAGTACAAGGTAAAGTGCAAGAGGTACCATTCATCTCTCCAAATAATCAGCCATAGAGCAAAAAGTAAAGTGCATAGTGAAAGTAATTGTCAGAGACACCGCACTACACTTGCTCATAGAGCCAGTGCGCGTGTCCTGAGTACAGAAGCAGTGCTAATAGATACCTGTGGAGCAGGTCAGCAGAGGTGACCATGCGTGCTTCAGGCTAATAGTGTCAGGGTCCCGTCAGTGCTGGAAGGTAAAGAGGCATAGGACCTGCGGACACTGAAACTGAATAATCTAGCACGGGACCTATGGTCATGTGACTGCAAGGGGGCGGGGCTTAGCGTCCTGTTTACAGATAGGACAGGACACCATACAACAACTCAGAGTCAGGCAAAACAGAGGTCACAACCGTACGGGCAAACAAAGTACAGGAGGAGCAAACAGACGGGTAGTCAGACAAAGCCAAATGTCATACACAAGAGGGCGACGTGGTACCAAGGGGACAAGCAGAGAGAAGTCGGGTCACAAGCAGAGAGTCATACACGAGAGGTAGCGCAGTACAAGAGGGTCAGGCAGAACTCGTAACAGGGACAGAACCAGATCACAACCGAACAAGCAAGCAAGATATCAGGCACAAGGCACACGTATACAAGAGGTCACTTAACTCAGCCGAGGGCAGGAGTATAACTGACACCGGACCCAGGTCCAGTGAGCACTAAATAGCCTCCTGCTGCCAGAGAGAGGCAGCACAATTAACCCATAGTCTCACCAGGACGGGTCAAAGCGAAATCCCGTCCTGGATCATGACAGTAATATACAAAGTGTATACTGACCAAAAGGTGCCTTAATGACCAAAAGTTGCCTTCCTGTCCCCTGCACACACCACTCCAACGCGCGTTTCGCTACCGCTTTGTCAGGGAAAGACTAGGACAGGACTGGAAAAGGAGTTCAAACACCTTTAAGGTTGCATTCATACATCAGTTTTTATGATTTGTTTGTGAAGCATAAAATAGAAAAACGTTCAGTTGGAAACCCCATTCATTTAGATGGGCAGAAAAATGTTAACTGCACAACTTTTATTTCAGTCCACATAACAGATTGTACCGACGTCCGTTTTATTAATATTAAAGTCTATAGGAAACAGATGATAATTGATGGTTATCTGTTTATCAGGGTGCAGACCGTGAACACTAGAGGTTTTCACTGACTCTCTAGTAACAAAAGATCAACACAAACCAATGTGGGCGCAATCCAATACAAAACAGAGACCAAAATATAAATCTTCACACGGATCAGTAAGACATCCATGTAACACGGGAAACTGTGGTTTCAATTTGTTCTCCATTTGCATCTGCTTTTTATCATTTCTGTGTTTGTTTTTTTCACTGGATTGTAGATAGAATATGTTATGTTTGTGGTTAAAATACAAATTTCAGCAATTTGCACCTCTTACTTACCAGACAATCCCCTCGTACACAGATATTATGAGATTCTTTATACGAGCATCGCGTTCCATCATGTGCTAGTCTTTTCATATACACCACATCTCCAGTTTTTTTGGACTGACAGTAAAGATGACATCTTTCTTTTTCTGAAAGAAAAATAGGAAAATATTGCTAGAATTAAGCACTTCCTCCCACTAGGCATTACCTATACAGTGTCGACACAGCCGCATCAGTACCTACAGCACTAGGCATTAAATATATTACACTACTAAAAACTGCATGACACAGTACACACATCACATGGCACAATAAATGCAGCAAAACCGCACAACTCTAATAATGCAACGCTGTCTTCAGAGGCAGGGCAGTCCACACCCTTACAAATATAGTGTTGCAATGACAATCTGGAGTTTTGTCAGCAGATGCTGTATCTGCCACCAGGGAATAGAGTTGGGTAATTAAGCACATTGGTATAGTTGTACAATCGCTCATGTCCAGAGCATACACTTAATGTATTTTTTGATCTGTCATATTTCTCTTCATGCACATTGTATATGATGTTGCATCCACTATATGCTACTAGATAATACAGTACATCCACTACATAATACGTCCCACTATATAATACATCCACTATAAGCTACTACATAATACATCCCATTATATAATAAATCCACTACATGCTACTACATAATACATCCATTAAATAATAAATCCCAATATACAATAAATCCACTACATGCTACTACATAATACATCCATTATATGCTACTACATAATACATCCATTATATGCTACTACATAATACATCCATTATATGCTACTACATAATACATCCATTATGTGCTACTACATAATACATCCATTATGTGCTGCTACATAATACATCCACTATGTGCTACAGTGTAAGGGGGTAAGCTATAATGTCTTTCATGTTTCCCTTTCCTCTGATTGTCTTCCGGTTTTTGATGTTTACAGATGTGTTTTATCATAGTTGCCTGCGGTACTGCTACATGTACAACTATGTATTACCGCTCATTGCTTATGGTATTGCCACTTCAATGTGTTATCATTATATAGAAGACGGTTATATATTGCTTTGTATTCCTGTATTACACTGTGTGCAGAATTATTAGGCAAATAAGTATTTTGCTCACATCATCCTTTTTATACATGTTGTCCTACTGCAAGCTGTATAGACTTGAAAGCCAACTGCCAATTATGTAAATCAGGTGATTTGCATCTCTGTAATGAGGAGGGGGTGTGGTCTAATGACATCCACATCCTATATAAGGTGTGCTTAATTATTAGGCAACTTCCTTTCCTTTGGCAAAATGGGTCAGAAGAAAGATTTGACGGACTCTGAAAAGTTAAAAATTGTGAGATGTCTTGCAGAGGGATGCAGCAGTCTTGAAATTGCCAAACTTTTGAAGCGTGATCACCGAACAATCAAGCATTTCATGGCAAATATCCAACAGGGCTGCAAGAAGCGTGTTGATACAAAAAGGCGCAAACTAACTGCCCTTGAATTGAGGAAAATCAAGCGTCAAGCTGCCAAGATGCCATTTGCCACCAGTTTTGCCATATTTCAGAGCTGCAACGTTACTGGAGTATCAAAAAGCACAAGGTGTGCCATACTCAGGGACATGGCCAAGGTAAGGAAGGCAGGAAAACGACCACCTTTGAACAAGAAACATAAGATAAAACGTCAAGACTGGGTCAAGAAATATCTCAAGACTGATTTTTCTAAGGTTTTATGGACTGATGAAATGAGAGTGACTCTTGATGGGCCAGATGGATGGGCCCGAGGCTGGATCAGTAAAGGGCAGAGAGCTCCACTCCGACTCAGACACCAGCAAGGTGGAGGTGGGGTACTGGTAGGGGCTGGTATCATCAAAGATGAACTTGTGGGACCTTTTCGGGTTGAAGATGGAGTGAAGCTCAACTCCCAGACCTACTGCCAGTTTCTGGAAGACACCTTCTTCAAGCAGTGGTACAGGAAGAAGTCGATATCGTTCAAGAAAAACATGATTTTCATGCAGGACAATGCTCTATCACATGCATCAAAATACTCCACAGCATGGCTGGCCAGTAAAGGTCTAAAAGAAGAAAAAATAATGACATGGCCCCCTTGTTCACCTAATCTGAACCCCATAGAGAACCTGTGGTCCCTCATAAAATGTGAGATCTACAAGGAAGGAAAACAGTACAACTCTCGGAACATTGTCTGGGAGGCTGTGGTGGCTGCTGCACGCAATGTTGATCGTAAACAGATCAAGCAACTGACAGAATCTATGGATGGAAGGCTTTTGAGTGTCATCGTAAAGAAAGGTGGCTATATTAGTCACTGATTTTTTTTTTATTTTTTTTGAATGTCTTTTGGGTTGATTGAGAACATAGTTGTTGTTCAATAATAAAACGAGTCCTCTCAAATACAACTTGCCTAATAATTCTTCACGCAGTGAATATTATTGCATATATATTATGTGTCCTTTGTACATGTACAGTTAGGGAAAGTTAGTGTATCCTTCTTGGGACAGTAGAATAGGGCACTCTTAGTACATAGTTTCCCCATAGACCGGGTAGATGTAATTATGTTGCAGGGCACTAGATGGGGCATATTAGTGGGGCCTGATAGGATGTTCATAGAGGGTTAATTGTAGGAGGGGTTGCTGAGAGTTTAGGTTAGTGATGAAGAGTGATTTAGTCAGATGGGGCCAGGGTGCCCAAGTGTCCACATGGGCTATAGGCCCGGTAAGCTCTGCAGCCATGTTACCCACGGCTACTGCATGTCTTAGCAGTGGGTCAAAACAGGAAAAGGAAGATGTGGCGTCTTACCACCTGGGCCAATGCTTTTAGGGCAGAAGTTGGCTGGACTAAGGAGATGAAAGGAGTTGGAGCTTCGAAGAGATCGGTACAGACCGTCTGGATGCTTCACCAGGGATCACCAAAGGTAGTGACTGATGAATTCATGCCTGAGGCGAAACAGGCTGAAGGAAATGTCATTATAGTGAGATCAGGCCAGGAAGAAACTGGGAAGCAGTCTAGTACGGTCCGGTCCAGACGTGTACTGTACAGAAGTGACAACAAGCAAGGGAAAGATGAGGAAGCAAGCAAATGTTATAATGTACCAACTGTGGATGTAACGTGCGAAATCCTAAGTAAAGAAAGTGTCTCGGACTGTGTCTCCATTGATGGGGATCACCTAGAAGAGGGACCGTTCTGGCTTGGGAATTGCTCGGGTGAAGTTGAATCTGGAGATGCAGGTATGATGAGGAGAAGAGTATTGTTTCATGTAAAGGAAGGACTGGACGCAGCTGCCACCAGAATACAGGTCATTACTACAGTCCTGGCCCTCCCTTACAACTACATAATACATACACTAAATGCTACTACATAATACATCCACTACATGCTACTACATAATATATCCACTACATAATACATCCACTATATGCTGCTACATAATACATCCATTATATGCTACTACATAATATATTCAATACATACTAGTACATAATACATCCACTATATGCTACTACATAATATATCCACTACATGCTACTACATAACACATCCACTACATAATACATCCACTACATGCTAATACATAGTACATCCACTACATGCTACTACATAATAAATCCACTATATACTACTACATAATACATCCACTACATGCTACTACATAATACATCCACTACATAATACATCAAGTACATGCTACTAATACATCTACACTACCGTTCAAATGTTTAGGGTCACTTAGAAATTTCCTTATTTTTGAAAGAAAAGCACATTTTTTTCCAATGAAGCTAACATTAAATGATTCAGAAATACACTCTATACATTGTTAATGTGGTAAATGACTATTCTAGCTGCAAACGTCTATTTTGTAATGCAATATCTTCATAGGTGTATAGAGGCCCATTTCCAACAACCATCACTCCAGTGTTCCTATGGAACTTTGTGTTTGCCAACTGTGTAAGAAAGCTAATGGATGGTTAGAATACCCTTGAAAACCCTTGTGCAAGTATGTTAGCACAGCTGAAAACAGTTTGGCTGATTATAGAAGCTATAAACTTTACCTTCCTTTGAGCTAGTTGAGAATCTGGAGCATTACATTTTTTGGTTCCATTAAACTCTCAAAATGGCCAGAAAAGAAGAACTTTTTTGTGACACTCAACAACCTATTCTTGTTCTTAGAAATGGAGGCTATTCCATGCGAGAAATTGCCAAGAAACTGAAGATTCCTACAACGGTGTGTACTACTCCCTTCAGAGGAGAGCACAAACAGGCTCTAACCAGAGTAGAAAGAGAAGTGGAAGGCCCCGCTGCACAACTGAGCAACAAGACAAGTACATTAGAGTCTTGTGATAAAACACTCCGGGATCGCCTTTGCTGGGGTCAAAGGTCACGTGCATTCAGCATGAAACTCAGGCGCAGAGCTGGGATTCGGGTGTAACTGACCCTGGGTCAGGTTTATTAACGGTGAAAGCAATGCAAAAGGAAATAAAACATAAAACAAATCCTTGCCTGTCCGGCACTAACTAAACAATGGACAACCTAACTACCAACTGGCGGGCTTCTCCCGTCCAGCCAAACCACAGTTGCAGTGGGCACTGCTTCCACTCACGTGTGTCTCTCACACAGACAGGCTCTCTGTGTTCCCAGGCTGAGACACTCACACAACCACCTTGCATCCTTTTATATCCACCTCCCATTATCCTATAGTAAGCAGGTGCGATACTGACCAGACTAGGCCACATAGGAAAGGAATCTGGGCGAGAAATACCTGCACTCATCCACTATTCCCACATGATTCTCACAGTCTGTAGTTTGAGAAATTGACGCCTCACAGGTCCTCAACTGGCACCTTCATTAAATAGTACACGCAAAATGCCAGTGGCAATGTCTACAGTGAAGAGGCGACTCCGGGATGCTGGCCTTCAGGGAAGAGTGACAAAGAAAAAGCCATATCTATGACTGGCTAATAAAAGGAAAATATTAATATGGGCAAAAAAACACAGACATTGGACAGAGGAAGAGTGGAAAAAAGTGTTATGGACAGACAAATCCAAGTTTGATGTGTTTGGATCACTCAGAAATACATTTGTGAGACACAGAACAACTGAAAAGATGCTGGAAGAGTGCCTGATGCCGTCTTGGTAACCAGTGTTCAAGAGCCGTGTTGCTCGAAACGCGTATGGTCTCATTACACATCACCCCCTGTCATTGCTGTGCCATCTGAGATGTCTGTTTTTTCATTTTGAATTTTTTAAGGATCATCCAATAAAAATTTTCTAATTTTTAAATAAGTCCTGTGAGTGAGCTGAATCCACTTCTATTTTTCCTAATGCCATGCCATACCCTGTGGACAGCGCTTGATTGGAGCCAATTTCATCCTACAACAGGACAATGACCCAAAGCACACCTCCAAATTATTCAAAAACTATTTAGGGAAGAAGCAGGCTGCTGGTATTCTATGTGTAATGGAGTGGCCAGCGCAGTCACCAGATCTCAACCCCATTGAGCTGTTGTGGGAGCAGCTTGACCGTATGGTACGCAAAAAGTGCCCATCAAGCCAAACCAACTTGTGGGAGGGGCTTCTGGACGCATGGGGTGAAATTTCTCCAGATTACCTCAGAAAATTAACTGCTAGAATGCCAAAGATCTGCAATGCTGGAATTGCTGCAAAGGGAGCATTCTTTGACGAAAGCAAAGTTTGGAGGAGAAAATTATTATTTCCAATAAAAATCTTTTCTTCGATCCTTGTCAATGTCTGGACTAGATTTTAAATTCATTTGGCAACTCATTTGATTAATAAAACTATGAGTTTTCATGGAAAACACAAAATTGTCTGGGTGATGCCAAACTTTTGAACGGTAGTGTATTATGCTGCTACTACTAAATCCACTATATACTACTACATAATACATCCACTACATGCTACTACATAATACATCCACTACATAATACATTAACTACATGCTACTAATACATCTATTATGTTGCTACTACTACATCCACTCTGTACTACATAATATATCCACTACATACTACTACATAATACATCCATTATATGTTACTACATAGTACATCCACTATATGCTACTGCATAATACATCCACTACATGCTACTACAGAATATATAAGCTACCTGCTATTACATAATATAACCATTATATGCTACTACATAATACATCCACTACATGCTACTACATCCACTACATGCTGCTACATAATGCATCCATTATATGCTACTACATAGTCATTAAGTATATGCTACTACATAACATATCCACTACATGCGACTACATAATACATCCACTACATAATACATCCCACTATATAATACATCAACTACATGCTACTACATAATACATCCATTATATGCTACTACATAATACTGTACATCCACTATGTGCTACTACAAAATGCATGGGGAACTACTGCACTACTATTAGGATTTTAAAGATGAGGCTAGAGAGAAATGTTAAGCACAAATAAGGTTTTATCCAGCTTATGCACAGTCGGTGACCATACTGTATGGTATGGTCACTTGGTGGGGTTATGTGTGACACAACCACAATTTACGTAAAGATGACAGCCGCTCCAGTTTCCAAGAGAATTTAATATAATATACCAAGAGAAGCTCTGAGCTTCTGAAATGTCAAAGACAGGATTCTGAGGACCAAGGGAGGATAAAAGTGGTATATTGTCAACACAAGTCAGATCGACTCCTTCTTCAGGGTCGGTGGTTGTCCTGAAGAAGGAGGGCTAACAATAAAAGTGAAAAATAAAAACAATGTTTTAAAAAATATGAAAATGAAAATAATTAAAAAAACAAACAAAATTGAAATCATTCCCTTTTCCCCCATTGAAAATAAAGATAATAAAGAATGCATCAATGACGTATTGCCACATTCAGAAAAGTCCAATGTATCAAAATATAAAAGTAATTATGGTAACTTGATCGGTAAACACCACAAACGGAAAACACTCAAGAACGCCAAAATTATGGGGGGTTTTTTGGTCAGTGCAATTCCATAAAAAATGCTGTAACAATACATAAAAAAGTTATATCTATCTCAAAATGGTACTAATAAAAATGTTGCCTTGCCCTGCGAAAAATAAGCCATCAATCCGCTTCATCGGGTCTTGGGAAATTACAACACAAGCAAAAGTTATTTTTGCAAGCTTCTGATCTTTTTTTCACCACTAAAATGATAAAAAAAACTGGACATTTCTGGTATCACTGTAATCATACTGATGAGGAGAATCATACTGATGGGTTATTTTTACAACAAAATGTACATCGTAAAAACAATTCCCAAAAAACAATGTCAGAATTGTTTTTTTTTTCACAATTTCACTGCACTTGGATTTTTTTTCCCTTTTCCAGTATACTATGTGGTAAAATGAAAGGTGTGATTCAAAAATAAAACTCGACCTGCAAAAAAACAAGCCCTCTTATCTAAGTAGAGAGAAAAATAAGAGTTATGGCTCTGGGAAGAAAGGAAGAAAAAAATAGAAACACAAAAACGGTAGTTGTCTGCAGCATGAAGAGGTTAAAGCCTAAGGCTAAGTGCACACATAGCAGAACATTTCTGCTTGAAAACCTGACTCCCTTCCCAGAAAACTGCTGCGGTTTTTATGCGTTTTTTTCAGCACGTTTTCTAAACGCATGGAAATAATCAGAAACGCGGAAAAATCTGCAAAATTAATGAGAATGCTGCGTTTTTTACCGCGATGCGTTTTTTTCGTGGTAAAAAACGCATCAATGTGCACAAAAAGTGGAAAATGTATAGAAATGAATGGGAAGCTTATTTTTCGCGCTTTTCCCACGGATTTTTGGGCAAATCCGCGGGAAAAACAGCGAAAAAAACGCTGTGTGTGTGAACACAGCCTAAATGTTTTATTATAGAAGAATAAGGATAAGGCAAAAACAGGAATAACCTGACAGTTTCCACTAATAAAGAAAGATATACATTTATATTTGTAAGGAAGCCATTGTAAGAATTGTATTAAACATTTACCATCTGGATGTTCGTATGGAGTCCACTGATGTTTAGCATTCTGATATTCAAAAAATGGGTCCCATTGTCTGCACTGTTCTTCTCTAAAGTCCTCAGAGTCTTTCTTACACGCCTGCGTATGACAGAGCTGTAATTCATAGCTTGGTCCTGCACATGAACGACCTCCATTAGATGGGCTAAACATAAAACAGTAGAAGTTTGAGCAATACAGGCAACATTATTCTAAGAGCAACAATTGCATCAAATAAAGGGAAATATCAAGGGTCTGATTTATCAAGGTGTTCACAGCAGAGCTACACAAAAACTATGCAGCTCTTGTCGTTTTTACGCCAGTCCCAACCATTTCGCTAAAGTGGGTGGAGCTCGGTGGAAAATTCATCAAAATTTACGTCACTTTAATGGTATAAGTTACGCCGCAAATGTACAATAGTCCCTGACTGGAGTAACGTTTCTGGCAGAGGCACAACTTATAGGAGGCAACTAATTCATTAAGTATCTAATAAATCGAGACCTAAGTGTCCAACAGAAACATGTGTCCTTACATAAAGATCTAGTCTTCAGCAATGATAAACGTAAGAGTTTCCAGAAGAGTCTGCTTAGGTGTACCAATGTAATAGGCATGCACTGTTTATTAATACATTAACCATCAATTACCGAAATTTCAGGGGAAAATAATGAATCACTTGAATAATAAATACCATATTCACAGCCAATTTTTTTGGCCTTTGCAAAAGGTCAAATGTAACAAAAAAACTTTTGAAATCTGGTATAGTTTCACACGGATTATATTACGGATTAAATATTAAGCAAACATTTACAAATATACTTTATCTTTAGGCTACAACTCATGAAAAGTGAGGGAAATCAGGGAATGGCTGAGGCCAGATACAACTGAAGTGACTGGTAGAGCCAAAGTCTGGCGGAGTGCCTTAGGCAGAAGCACAGGCAGTGTTGTGCAGTTAATGAATTTTCAATATTAAGAACGGTAGACAAGCAGCTTCCAGAATCCTGGATAGGAGATGCTGAGAGGGTTAATAGGATCAGTATTTGGGCCAAGGTTTTTTAGGAATGATTAGATGAGATGGGCAAAATTAGTCATTGCCAACCTCCAATCCAGGAGGTGCAGCTGGTTTAGAAAGGCAGCTGAGCTGTTCATTCATTGTCTGAGAGTAGAGGTGCAAACACGTCTGGTATTTGGCTCTGTGTATGCAAGGTGAAAGAACTGCACATGTTGCTTAGACTCTGCTAAAGGCCGGGATCACACTACCGTGTGTGATGCGAGAAACTCACACGAGTCTCTCTCATCAACACCCGCCACTGCCGCCGGCACTCAGGACCGGAGCTGCGGCTGCATGTATTTCTATGCAGCCGCAGCTCCGGGGTCCTGAGTGCTGGTGGCAGTGGCGGGTGTTGATGAGAGAGACTCATGTGAGTTTCTCGCATCACACACGGTAGTGTGATCCCACTTTGAATATTGGGCAGTTGAACCGCTCTGCTTCTCATACTGCTGCTGTATGGACTCTATGTTTTGTTATTACTTTCTGCTGGAAGTTTATGGAGTTAATAAACCTCCCTGTTCCCCCTTTCTGCAAGAGTCATAACTTTGTTTTTCCATCTACATAGCCTAATGAGGGCTTGTTTTTTGTACGACACCATTTATTTTAATATGTTATGCACTGAAAAGCAGAAACAAAATTCCAAGTGCATCAAAATTGCCAAAATGTGCAGTTCCACAATTGTTTTTTTGTTTACTTTATTAGTATGTTCACTAAAAGGTCAATTGACCCTGGCAGTATGATTTTCCAGGTCAGTATGATTTCTCAGATAACAAACATATAGTTTGTTCATTTTATTTAAATTGAGAAAAAAATGCAGAAATCTGTAAAATAAATAAACGTACTTGTTTTTTTCTTGTTTTTTGCAAGTGAATATGATGTTTTGATTGCCTCTAATTGCATTTTATTGCAATGTTGTGACGGTGACAGAAGGGAAGAAGCACCATATTGGAGTACAGATTTTGCGGTTTTGGTTTGCGGGTGCCATGCCACGTCACAAAGCAAGATTTTAGTGGAAAAAATGGTAATATTTAATTTACTCAGCCCAAAATTAGACAATTCTGGGAATTGCCTGAGATTAAAAACACTCAGTATTCCCCTAGTTGAATTCCTCAAGAGGTGTATAGAGATGAGCGACTTTGCCTTTTTTCTGGTTGAGTCGGGTTTCATGAAACCCGACTTTCGCAAAAGTCGGGTCGAACGAAATCGGCCGATTATCGTGAAAAGTCGAAGGCCGACTGAAACACGAAACCCATTGCAAGTCAATGGGGAAGCAATATCGGCAGGGAGTGGAGGACAGGAAACACACCTACAGTGCTCTTTTGAATGCCAAAAACATCAATTCTGATTATTGAAGCTTTTCAACCTTAATTTACTTCATAATACTAGTTATGCATTGAAAAATGGGGGTTATTTGGCTAAATTTGTGGGGGGGGGTAGGGCTGGCTCCAGGTTTTCATGTGCCCTGGGCCAAAGAGCGCCCCTTTAACACATACCACAACTCATGATGCTCCGATACCGCAGAGATATAGCGGCATAGTACAATGAAAAATACTTCACTTTTTACATTTCATGACTGATATCCATTTTTAATAGCTCCAAAAACGGACAGTATACTCCATACAGTATTATGGCCACCGCATAGTGCGCTATACAGAGTAATGAGGCCCATATATTTCTCCATACAGAATCATTGGTCCCATATAATGTTTGAAACAGTATATGATGAGCTCCACATAATGCTACAGTATATGTTGGTCCCCATGGATGAAGCTCCACTGTTTTATGGGCCCAAATAATGCTCCATACATAATGGGCCCCATTTCTAATGCTCTAGTGTATAATGTGCCCTGTAAATGCTGCTCCAGTGTCTGATGTCCACCTTTGGAATGCTCCAGTGTATGGTGGGCCCCATATATCATTCTCCAGAGTATAGTGCTCCCCAAATATTGCTGTCCCAACATTGAAAACAATTAAATAAGTCTCCTCGCTATGGAATTCCTGTACTAGTCTGGACTCCTCGTCGTCCCCATCGTCCATCTCACTGCACTTGGCTGTTTAGGCAGAGGGCGTACAGACGTGATGTCATTGCGCTCTCTGATCAGACTATCACTGTCAGGAAATGCAGAAGACGTCATGGCGGTGGAGCAGGGAGAGGTAAGTATTTCAACTTTGCAAGTGCTGTGATCCTGAGCAAGCAGGAGGGCCCACTCGTTGGCGACGGCAGTGGCACAGGGCCCCTCTAATAGTACGGCGGTGTGTGGCGGTGTGTCTGACGGTGGGTGGACCTCCCACCGGCAGAGACACTTTTGCGTACTATGAGGGGCCCTGTGCCAGTGCCGTCGCCCATGAGTATGCCCCCCCACCAGCTTAAGGAACCTGCACTTTCATCTGCACCTTCCTCTTTGTCACCGTGTAAGGTGGTATAGTATGCGGGAAGGGGAACCTGAGTTTCCTCTGGGTCAGATTCTGGCTGTGTAGAGTGTGAGGGGAATATAGTGGTATGGGTCAATGTACCAGCAGAATCATCTAGCAGTGGCTGGGCATCAGTGCACTTGTGGCATCCCCAGGAGTACGGTCGCCACAGTGGCATTACCTTCCTCCTAGGGAGTGTGATGTCATGCTTGGGAGCAACGAAGGATCTCTCTAGCAGTTAAACCAACACACAACACATTTCCCACTCCACGCCAGCAGGGAGACCTCTGAACATGACTGCTGAGGAGCTGCTCTCTGTGGTCGGGAGGAGGTAAGTTAGGCCATTCTGTGCAGGGAAGGGGAAGTGTGTGGACGTGAGAAGGGGAGCTGGAGGATGAGCAGAGTTAAGGCTCACTCCTAGCTGGAGCGCATGGTCCGGATTCCGGTCTCCGAGTTTGTAGGGACACTGACGTTCCTGCAGCAGAATCCGGAGGAAGTAGCAGCTGTAAATGCTCTGTACCCAACTGAGGCTCGGAGGCCCCAGCATCGACGTGTGTGAGCCAGAAGGAAAAGGCTACGGCTGCCAGCCATACGAGAAAGTTCCAAAAGAGAGTCAACAGGGGGAACTTCATTGAACTCAGCACTGCGAGTACCTCAGATAAGCGCTAGAATGGAGGCCACACTACCTATCTGCAGAGAGAGAAATCGAAATTGACTTCCAGGCTGACCAACTCCTTCTCCATCTGTACTCTGGGTCCTGGACAGCACCTACCAAGTACAGGTAAAGGAACTGCACGATTGTGCCTGTCATCTTTCTCCTGCACAGGGGGAGGACGAATCCAAAATACAACTAACGGTCCTATATAATATTGCTTTATTAGAGGGAAAGGCAAGGTACAAACATAGCATGCTTTACAGCCACAGCTAAATGAAAATAAATCCAGGCAACAGTCAGAAGTACATAATCTTGTGAACAATCCATGACCACTTCCGGTTTTGACGTCAGCCACATTTCCAGTTTATGCCCGGTATTTATACAGCGTTTTTCACACTATCTATTGCGCCCCCTGACAAAGGTGTTCCGAAACACGCGTTGGGGCGGACACAGGGACCCCTTGGTTGCCATCTGCCGGCTGCTATTTTATTCAGGTAATTAGATTGTTCACACGATTATGTACTTCTGACTGTTGCCTGGACTCATTTTCATTCAGCCTGCCACTTGCTAATTTATTATGGGTACTCTATTGTAAATATCAGATTCATTATGATTGAGTGCGATATATACTATTGTTATGCAACTTTAAGTATCCATCAGTGCAGTATTGGCTACATGGGCCTTGTGTCCCTATCTGCTGTTTTTATCATTTCTGTGGCTGTAAAGCATGCTATGTTTGTACCTTGCCTTTCACTCTAATAAAGCAATTTTATATAGGACCGTTAGTTGTATTTTGGATTCGTCCTCCCTCTGTGCTTTGTATAACATTACAACTGGTCAACTATAGTCCCTGGGTACATATGTGGGTGATATGCTGTTTATACCTATTCTTAGTGATTATACTGTATTAGATTCCCCCACATGTTATATATACCGAGTTGTACTACCCTCGCTATTTATCTTTCTCCTGCGCCTGGCGCATGGCTCAGCTACATCCTGCACTGCACACCATCTCCCAACTCTTTCATCTGTCCTGCGACTACGGCCCTACCTGTGCAGGTCTTCTACATCTTAGCTGCACCACAACATGTGTCCCACAGAAGCGACACTGCAGCGCTGGTCAATCTAATCAGAAACAAGAGGTGGCGTCACGTATCATTCACCTATAAACGTAATTCACCCCTTTACATGGACACCCAGGGTCACGGAACGGGTCACCACCACCGTGACACATCCCTGTGAGACTCCGGCCCGGTACCGATTAACCCCACTGCCCTGGCTGGTCACCCACGCTCCATGTCAGATTCATCTTGGACTGGGGAATTCACGATTTGGCTTGATAACCCAGGCATGGTATTATAGAAAGAGCTACATGGACTAATGTGAAGTGTGGCCTGCTGCCTCATTCAGTTTGGGTGGGAGTGCAGGACACAAGGAAAGGGGTTCTTCCTGACCAGGAGCCAGCACTTGACCACTCAGTGCTTACATTTTTTGAAACTTCAGAAGAGGCGGGCATATTTGATGGAGTCTGTTTCGGCAATGTAGGCCAAAACCAGTTCCTCATGCTCCACCTTTAAAAGCGGTTAACCTACTCCCAGAAAAGGTATCATTCCAGGCGTTCCGGAGCCAGTCCATAACACAGGCTCAACACCTCCTGCCTTAGCTGCTATTGTGCTTTTGCCACTTCCAGCAGATGCACCACCACCATCATCACCAGTTGACCCCCCCGCGCCCACGTCCGTGGCCTCTTCCACCAAACTTCAAAATTTTGCACAAAATAGACACAAAATAACATCAGATATATGGCACTGTATCAGAAATGTACAGCTCTATTCAGTCAAAGGATAATTGTCAATCTCCATATATATTCCATCAGTCACACAGAGATGCTCACAGGCTCAGTATGGATTAGACAAGAATATAAAAAGTAGACAAAGTGAACAGTATCATCAGATAGCAGGTATATATAGCATAGTTCAAACATTAACAATGTACGTCTATATATCAGGAGTAGTGTTGAGCCACCACGCTAGTGTTTTGGTTCGTCACACAGGAGGCAAGTTCGTCGAATGTTCGTCGAACCCCATTGAAAACAATGGTAGGCAAACACAAACACATACAAACACACAGAAAACAATTACAAAACACCTTAAAAGGTGTCCCAAAGCAGAGAAAATGCTCAGAAGACAAAAATTACATATGGAAAAGGGCAACTACATTTAGAAAAGAGGTGGAGGAGTAAAAGGAGGAGGTGGAGGAGACACAGATATAGGCTTGTCATTCCCTTATGAAGTCAAGAAAGGCTGGAATAAAAATGTAAAATACCAACCAAAAAAAAAAATTCTGATATCGAACACGATCATATACCGTCGGACTTCCCACCAATAAATTATGTCAACTGGCAATCGGGCGGCGTTATTCCCACGAGCCTCCAAACATCATCCATGAAGGCAAAGTGTTTTCTTTCCGGGGGCAGTATGATTGCAAAGCTGAACCTTAAAGGAATGTCCAAAAGGGCACCACCAGGAGTGGAGCCTGCGGCTTAATTGGACTCCACCAGGGAAACCACAACCATGCCACCTCAAGAAAAGATGCACATATTGAAAGCTTTGTCGATTGTGTGTGTGGTGTGGTATGTCCGTTTGTAGTTGTGCTAGCAATTTGTCAGCTTTATTCCGTGAACGAACGAGACTCCGGCATGCCCCCGCAGTATGCGTCAAGCTTACTAGAGGGATACGCGAGGCTCTGGCACTATCATGGTCTATCATGGCCTTACATGTCCGGGGCTGCATGCGCGCGACACTGAAAGGACCAGCTTTTGTTGCTTACAGGTGCAGATAACCAGCAGAACACCGTTAGTGATGGGGATCTGTGATTCCAATTATTCCCCGCGAACGATAATTTCCCAGTAAGTGCAGGTCAACCGCAATTCCTGAATTAGGCCTAGCCGGCATTCCTGAAAAAATGCATAAAATTACGTGTCCAAACCACAGTTGCTGTAGCTTGCTTAACAGCTCGGCAGCCGTTCTCAGGCCCAGTATGGATTCGACAAGATTCTAGTTGATAAAGGGTACAGTTTCACTGGGTAACACGTATATATGTAGCATAGTTTACACATTAAAAACGTAGGTCTATATAACAGGAGGCAGGCTCAGACGGTCTCAGGCCCTGTATGGATTAGCCGTGATTGGACAAAGGTGAGAAAGGGTAACGTATCACCGGATTACAGGTATGTATAGCATAGTTTACACATTAAAAACCTATGTCTATAGATCAGGAGGCAGGCTCACACGGTCTCAGGCCCAGTATGGATTTGACCAGCTTGTACAAAGTTGAGAAAGGGTACATTATCACTGGATAGCAGGTATATATAGCATAATTTATTAAATATTTAAAATCTCCATGTTCTCTGTATGGATTAGACAACAATCTAAAAAGTAGAAAAAAGGAAATGTATTTGAAGCGTACACCAGTATACACTTTTGGTGGTATTTTTAAATCTTCATATATATTTCTGTCTCAGTAAGACAGTCCAGACTCTCCGCAATAGGTAATGAGATGCATACAATTACTGACATAAATTCTAGTGATTGCAGAAATCTAGGAATTCCTATTCATGGGATAAACTTCCGTCACAATTCTCAGAGGCGATGCAGACCCTCAATTAATTAGTGTGTGGAGACAACGAAAACCTTTCTTTGTGAAGAAAGTGTTGCTGTATCGCAGTACCGTTGATCCCATCACCATTACTCATATCCATATAATTTTGATCACAGGGAGAGATGTAAACATGGTGCTCACTGCCTATCATGCTCTGTCACGTAACTTTGGAGTGCAAAAGACAGAAGCCATAGGCCGTAGGCAATTCGTTTGGATTGGCATGAGAGGGCACATTTAAAAATGTGCGCTGGAATGTCACACAACTGTGTGAAGGAAAACTGTGAAAGCTGATGAGAAACCACCACTGCATCTCACTGTGAGTCGACGTCCATAAGAAATGGAAGCCATTGATCATCTGAAGCTAGATCCCGGCCAGCGGGACAGGGCATAGCTACGTCTTAACCATCATCTTCTATCGGTTCACCAAATTTGTAGTGGCTGTCCCAGTGAAGGATTTGACATCTCAGACTACACAGCGGAGGAGCAGGGAGAGGTGTCATGATCCAGTGTTGGATCTGGCGGTATTAAAAGCACAAAGTGAACTTTTTTTACTTTGGTTGAGTTCAAAGGTGTTTTGACTGTCCCCGGTGGTGGTTAGCGGTATCGCACCTTAGGTTTAGGTTAATGTTCACTTAATTAGGGATCAGGTGTGACTCCCTATAAAGGTGTGCTTAGGGGGTTCACTCACCGCTGGTGATATTTCTTTCTGAGTTGTTGGAGAGCCTGGTGGAAGGATGGAGCGGGATAGGAGTCCTGCGCAGTCAGCCAGAGAGGATGAGTGCCAGCTAATGGTGTCTGCAGGAAGGACTGGCATGGCTTGGTGGAGTCGCAGTTTATGGTGTCGGCGGGAAGTGCGGGCATGGCTTAGAGGAGTGGCGACTAGGAAGAGAGTTGCACTCAGCATGTTCGACTTGGTTGCTGAGAACTGGACTCGAGCATGCTTGGATTCTTGGCAGAGGCTGGACTCATCTTGGGACTCTGTGTACTGGACTGCTGCAAGTGGTGATGGACTCTGCTCCCAGGCTGCACGATGGTGACGGATCCAGTTATGTGATGGATCAGGGTGGAGGAGAAGATGCACATAGGTGGTGGGCTCTGTTGCTAGGAGCGCACGCAACAGAGCAAAGATAAGTGGTGTTTCCCCTGTATTGTCTCTTTCCTCATGTGTGTTATTAGTGCAGTGGTGGGATTAGTCTCCGCACCGACCCATTCCCTAGTGAGGGTTTAGGGTCAGGGCGAGCAAGGGCATTAAGGTACGCGTGCGGCAACAGGTGCGGAGCCTGTTTAGGGAATGTGAGGAGTGTAGGGACACTGGCTCAGGGGAGTGCAGGAGGTCTCCATTTCCCCATTCCCTATTGCAGGGCCCACCATTGTTAAAGTTACCCAGGTTCCCCCCTTATTATTTAAATGCGCCTTACTGGAGGCTGTGTTTCCAGATATATATATTTATAACGTGTAATACCTAAATTCGCCAGGTGGAGGCGGCGTATCCACCTGCACGTTTTATTATTTAAATGCGCCCCACTGGAGGCAGTGTATCCAGGGTCACGTGTGTTATGGGTCCGCCTTGCGGTATCATCTGCGCCCAGACACACAGTGACCATGACATTATCACAGGCCATACAGTTTTTTTTTTTCTGGTGAGCTTTGGCCATGTGGAGACCGCTGAGTAATTGCTGCCGGGCCTCACTGATGTGAGTGGGGAGCGGCAAGGTGTGTTTAAGCCGCTGCAGCAGCAGTTATCAGGGTCTGGGGCCTCTGCTCAGGTAACCAGAGAAACAAAAATGGCGGCTGCGGTCTGGCAAAAGCCCCTAGAGTCGCTGCTGGGGAGCGGGACTTGCTTATGCACGGGGAGGTACCCAGGCAGGTGGGAGGAATGGTGCCCCACGGAGCTGCCTGGTATTCCCCGAGGTGAAGGGGTACATCCCTGTGGTGAGCAGACTAGGTGTGTAGTCGCTGCTGGGGAGCGGGACTTGCTCTTACAGGGGACGCACCCAGGCAGGTGGGAGGAATGGTGCCCCACGGAGCTGCCTGGTATTCCCCGAGGTGAAGGGGTACGTCCCTGTAGTGAGTGGATTGGTGAATAGTCCGCGGGGCTCATGCCAAATCTTCGATGCCGCCCCTCCTGGTCGTGTGGAGGCGACCAGCGAGTATATATATTTTCCTCCATATTCCTGCGGCTATGGTACTAAATCCCCCTAGAGTCGCTGCTGGGATAAGTCTCTTCCCCTTTCATATTCTGAAATTTAGTTCATACAGTACTTTTATTTTACCAGAAAAAGAGATGTTCATAACAACTTCAGTAGTGCGAATACTATCTCTAGGCATTTTACTATTGCGTAAAAAACTAACTAACATACTAGGGAATAGTAATTATTGTCACTATGAACATTATATCATGGAATGTAAAAAGCCTTTGATCACATAATAGAAGAACAAAAAAACTTAGACATCCTAAAAGTTTCTCACCTGATACAGTTCTACTCCAAGAGACACACTTAAAAGAAGAGGATTTCTTTAGACTTAATCACTTCTGGGATCAGCCACTAAATATAGATATGATGGGTGTGTTGATATTATTATTTTACATACAGTTGAAACCAGAAGTTTACATACACTATATAAAAAGACACATCTGCATGTTTTTCTCAATATCTGATATGAAATCAGAATAAACCTTTCCAGTTTTAGGTCAATTAGGATTACCATAATTACCGTATATACTTGTGTCTAAGCTGAGTTTTTCAGCCCATTTTTTTGTGCTGAAAACTCCCCCTTCGGCCTCTACAGGAGTCAATTGTCCCAGAAAACTGGCGGGAGAGGGGGAGTGGCGGGTGACAGAGGCAGGAGCCAGCGGGGGAGGGGGATTGGCGGGTGACAGAGGCAGGAGCCGGCAGCTGTGGCTAAACCCTGTGCTGCTGCTAAAAAGAAATTAATATTAATTTCTCTTATAGCACGCACAGTGATACCTGCAGCTCTCAGCTTCCACAAGACATCCTACTCACCCTCCTGCGTGCCCTCACAACATCTCGTTGGTCCCGGCGATGGCAGCTCTTCCTGTGCCGAGCAATCACGTGGCTCCGCTCATTAGGGTAATGAATATGCATGCCTTTCCACTCCCATAGGCGTGGAGGGAATATTCATTACCTTAATGAGCGGGGTCACATGATCGCTCGGCACAGGAAGAGCTGCCGGCGCCGGGACCAACGAGATGCTGCCAGGGCACGTGGAAGGTGAGTAGGATGATTTTTGTTTTTTTAATAGGATCTATTCATAGAAGGGTAGGGGATAAGGAGTCATGTATACCAGGACAGCGATGAGGGAGCCATGCATACCAGGACAGGATGGGGGAACCATGCATACAATTACAGGGATGGGCGAGCCATGCATAGCAGGACAGGGATGAGGGGAGAATGCAAACCCGGCTTATACACAATTCAATATGCTTATCCAGCTTTCCATGGCAAAATTAGGTGCCTCAGCTTATATTCGGGTTGGCTTATACTCGAGTACATATGGTATTAATATTTGTCAAATGCTAGAATAATGAGAGAGAGAAAATGTTTTAAGGCATTTTTAATACTTACTCCAAACTTTACATACACTAAGATTACTATGCCTTCCATCAATTCTGGACTGCCCATATGATTATGTAATGTGTTTAGAAGCTTCTGATTTTTGGCAATATCTGAGTTAATTAAAGACACACCTGAAACACACTGCTTCTTTGTGTAGCATCATGGTAAAGTCTAAAGAAATCAACCAATATATCAGGAAGTGAATTGTGGACTTGCTCCAGACTGGCTCATCTTAGGGTACAATTTCAAGATAACTGAAGGTGCCTCATTCCTCTGTACAATTATACGCTAATACAAACAAGATGGCAATGTCCTGCCAACATACCGTTCAGGAAAGAGACGGGTTCTGTGTCCCAGAAACAAACGTTCTTTGGTCCAACATGTGCATATCAACCCAAGCACAAAAGAAAAAGACCTTGTGAAGATGATGGCAGATGCTGGTTAGATTGTGTCAATATCCATTGTGAAATGAGTATTGTATCAACATGGGCTGAAAGGCCACTCAGCCAGGAAGAAGCCATTACTCCAACAGAAACGTTAAAAATCCAGATTAATGTTTGCAAATGCACACAAAGACCTTGATTTTTGGAGACGTCCTGTGGTCTGATGAAAATAAAATTGAACTTTTTGGGCATAATGACCATTGTTACGTTTGGAGGAAAAGTGAGAAGCTTGGAACCCTAAGAACACCATCCCAACTGTGAAACATGGGGGTGGCAACATTATGGTGTGGGGTTGTTTTGCTGCAGGAGGGACTGGTGCACTTCACAAAATAGATACCATCATGAGAAATGAAGAAAAGAAGATCATGTGACAATACTGAAGCAAAATCTTAAGACATCAACCAGTACGTTAAAGCTTGGGCAGAAATGGGTCTTCAAAATGGACAATGACCCAAAGAATACTGCCAAAATGGTAACAAAGTGGTTTAAGGATAACAAAGTCAATGTTTTGGAGTGGCCATCACAAATCCCTGATCTGAATTCTATTGAAAATTTATAGGCAAAACTGAAAAGGTAGGTGCAAGCAAGGCGAACTACAAACCTGGAACAGTTACACCAGTCTTGTCAGGAGGATTGGGCCCAAAATCCGGCCAATCATTGTGAGAAGCTTGTGGAAGGATATCTCAAACGTTTGACCCGAGTCATTCAGTTTAAGGGCAATCATACCAAATACTAATGAAACGTATGTAAATTTTTGACTTTGCAGCAAGTAATAAAAATGCCTTAAAACATTCTCTCTCTCCCATTATTGGCATTTGACAAATATTAATAATTATGATAATCCTAATTGACCTAAAACAGGAAAGTTTTATTCAGATTTCATGTGAGATATTGAGAAAAACATGCATACACTGTGTGCAGAATTATTAGGCAAGTTGTATTTGAGAGGATTCTTTTTATCATTAAACAACAACTATGTTCTTAATCAACCCAAAAGACTCATAAATATCAAAGGCTAATATTTTTGGAAGTTGGAGCGGGTTTTTTATAGATTTGGCTATCTTAGGAGGATATCTGTTTGTGTAGGTAACTATTACTGTGCAGAATTATTAGGCAACTTAATAAAAATCAAATATATACCCATCTCACTTGTTTGTTTTCACCAGGTAAACCAATATAACAACACAAAATTTAGAAATAAACATTTCTGAAAATCAAAAACAAAAAAAAATCAGTGACCAATATAGCCACCTTTCTTTACGATGACACTCAAATCCTTAGATTCTGTCAGTTGCTTTATCTGTTTACGATCAACATTGCATGCAGCAGCCACCACAGCCTCCCAGACAATGTTCCGAGAGGTGTACTGTTTTCCTTCCTTGTAGATCTCACATTTTATGAGGGACCACAGGTTCTCTATGGGGTTCAGATTAGGTGAACAAGGGGGCCATGTCATTATTTTTTCTTCTTTTAGACCTTTACTGACCAGCCACGCTGTGGAGTATTTGGATGCGTGTGATAGAGCATTGTCCTGCATGAAAATCATGTTTTTCTTGAACGATACTGACTTCTTCCTGTACCACTGCTTGAAGGTGTCTTCCAGAAACTGGCAGTAGGTCTGGGAGTTGAGCTTCACTCCATCCTCAACCCGAAAAGGTCCCACAAGTTCATCTTTGATGATACCAGCCAATACCAGTACCCCACCTCCACCTTGCTGGCGTCTGAGTCGGAGTGGAGCTCTCTGCCCTTTACTGATTCAGCCTCGGGCCCATCCATCTGGCCCATCAAGAGTCACTCTCACTTCATCAGTCCATAAAACCTTAGAAAAATCAGTCTTAAGATATTTCTTGGCCCAGTCTTGATATTTTATCTTATGTTTCTTGTTCAAAGGTGGTCGTTTTTCAGCTTTCCTTACCTTGGCCATGTCCCTGAGTATGGCACACCTTGTGCTTTTTGATACTCCAGTAATGTTGCAGCTCTGAAATATGGCAAAACTGGTGGCAAATAGCATCTTGGCAGCTTGACGCTTGATTTTCCTCAATTCATGGGCAGTTATTTTGCGCCTTTTTTTAATCAACAGTCAACACCCTTCTTGCGACACTGTTGGATATTTGCCATGAAATGCTTGATTGTTCGGTGATCACGCTTCAAAAGTTTGGCAATTTCAAGACTGCTGCATTACTCTGCAAGACATCTCACAATTTTTGACTTTTCAGAGTCCGTCAAATCTTTCTTCTGACCCATTTTGCCAAAGGAACGGAAGTTGCCTAATAATTAAGCACACCTTATATAGGGTGTTGATGTCATTAGACCACACCCCTCCTCATTACAGAGATGCAAATCACCTGATTTACATAATTGGCAGTTGGCTTTCAAGCCTATACAGCTTGCAGTAGGACAACATGTATAAAAAGGATGATGTGATCATAATACTCATTTGCCTAATAATTCTGCACCCAGTGTATATGTATTTTTATATAGTGTAAGTAAACTTCTGGTTTCAAATGTATATCTTGCTGCCTCAGGAACATAATGAGCTTGGGCACTGGATTCATGCACATATACAACAATGTCATATACAACATTGCGGGAAAATTTACAATATTTACAATGTATATGGTCCAAATGGTTCCAATAGAAGCTTCTTGATTGGAATGGAGCAAAGAGTCCTTAAAGATGACTCTCAATTGTTAATCATTGAACCTTAACACAGCTCACAATGTTCGGTAAGACAGGAAAAGCCATGGCTTACTACCAACAAGGTGGGAGGTGGTTAGCAATGTCTTCCTAAAACATACAGGTTTAATAGATGTATGGAGGTGATTGCACCGTAATGCAATTGAATTCACCCATTTTTCACACAGACTATGTTTTATCATCAAGTAATATATTGAATAGATTAAAGTCAATACAGATTCAGAATCTGATCATCTCTGACCATTTCTGAGCATGTGCCAATAGCTCTGAAAATTGCTAACAGTTTAACCCCTTCCCGACATGAGCCATACTAGTACTGCTCTGCGAGAGGTGCGTTCCCGCAAACAGCAGTGCTAGTATGACGCACCAATTGCACGGCCTCACGCTGAGTGCCGTGGAGATCCGGTGCGAGTGTCAGCTATATGTGACAGCTAACACACCGCAGCAATGCTCACAATCTGTGCAAGTACCGATAGCGGGCATTTAACCCCTCTGATGCTGCTGTCAGTAGTGACGGCGGCATAGAGAAGCATCGTGCAGGGAGGGGGTTCCCTGCGTGCATCCATCGGGACATCACAATGCAAATTGCAATGGCCTGATTGTCTCCATGGGTGGCCGCAGGGTCCTTCCGGGTCCTGCAGGGAGGTGGCTTGTGAGCACATGCCTCCTTCCTTGCCTGTCAGATCGCTGATCTGATACTAAGCAGTGAAAAGTGTTAGATCAGCGATCTGACATTACATAGTGATGTCCCATCCTGGGACCATGTGAAAAAGTAAAAAAAAAAAAAAAAATAATAGAATGTCTAAATATATTTTTTAAAAAATTCCTAAATAAAGAAAAAAAATAAAATAAATATTTTTCCAATAAATACATTTAATTCTGTAAATAAAAAAAACAATAAAAGTACACATATTTGGTATTGCCACGTCCATGACGACCCACTCTATAAAACTATCCCACTAGTTAACCCCTTCTGTGAACACCATAAGAAAATAAAATAAATAAAAAATGAGGCAAAAAAACAAAGCTTTAATATCATACCACCGAACAAAAAGTGTAATAAAACGCAATCAAAAAGACTGTTGTAAATAAATGTGGTACCACTGAAAACATTTTCTTATCCTGCAAAAAACGAACTGCCATACATCTCCATCAGCAGAAAAATAGAAAAAGTTATACAGTCATGGCCAAAAGTTTTGAGAATGACACAAATATTATATTTTCACATGATCTGCTGCCCTCTGGTTTTTATGTGTGTTTGTCAGATGTTTTTATCACATACAGAAATATAATTGCAATCATATTATGAGTAGCAAAAGGTTATATTGACAGTTAGAATGAGTTAATGCAGCAAGTCAATATTTGCAGTGCTGACCCTTCTTCTTCAGGACCTCAGCAATTCTCCCTGGCATGCTCTCAATCAACTTCTGGATCAAATCCTGACTGATAGCAGTCCATTCTTGCAAAATCAATGCTTTCATTTTGTCTGAATTTGAAGGTTTTTGTTTGTCCACCCGTCTCTTGATGATTGACCACAAGTTCTCAATGGGATTAAGATCTGGGGAGTTTCCAGGCCATGGTCCCAAAATCTCTATGTTTTGTTCCCTGAGCCATTTAGTTATCACCTTTGCTTTATGGCAAGGTGCTCCATCATGTTGAAAAAGGCATTGTTGATCACCAAACTGCTCTTGGACGGTTGGGAGAAGTTGCTCTTGGAGGACATTCTGGTACTATTCTTTATTCATGGCTGTGTTTTTAGGCAAGACTGAGAGAGAGATCATTCCCTTGGCTGAGAAGCAACCCCACACATGAATGGTTTCAGGATGCTTGACAGTTGGCATGAGACAAGACTGGTGGTAGCGCTCACCTGGTCTTCTCCGAATAAGCCGTTTTCCAGATGTCCCAAACAATCGAAAAGGGGATTCATCAGAGAAAATGACTTTACCCCAGTCCTCAGCAGTCCACTCCCTGTACCTCTTGCAGAATATCAGTCTGTCCATGATGTTTTTCCTGGAGAGAAGTGGCTTCTTTGCTGCCCTCCTTGATACCAGGCCTTGCTCCAAGAGTCTCCGCCTCACAGTGCGTGCAGATGCACTCACACCTGTCTGCTGCCATTCCTGAGCAAGCTCTGCACTGCTGGTAGCCCGATCCCGCAGCTGAAACACTTTTAAGAGACAGTCCTGGCGCTTACTGGTCTTTCTTGGGCGCCCTGGAGCCTTTTTGGCAACAAGGGAACCTCTCTCCTTGAAGTTCTTGATGATGCGATAGATTGTTGACTGAGGTGCAATCTTTCTAGCTGCGATACTCTTCCCTGTTAGGCCATTTTTGTGCAGTGCAATGATGACTGCACATCTTTCTTTAGAGATAACCATGGTTAACAGAAGAGAAACAATGATGCCAAGCACCAGCCTCCTTTTAAAGTGTCCAGTGGTGTCATTCTTACTTAATCATGACAGATTGATCTCCAGCCCTGTCCTCATCAACACCCACACCTGTGTTAATGGAGCAATCACTGAAACGATGTTAGCTGGTCCTTTTAAGGCAGGGCTGCAATGATGTTGAAATGTGTTTTGGGGGATAAAGTTCATTTTCTAGGCAAATATTGACTTTGCAAGTAATTGCTGTTAAACTGATCACTCTTTATAACATTCTGGAGTATATGCAAATTGCCATTAGAAAAAATGAAGCAGTAGACTTTGTAAAAATTAATATTTGTGTCATTCTCAAAACTTTTGGCCATGACTGTAGCTCTCAGAATAAAGCCATGCAAAAATAATTATTTTTTCTATAAAATTGTTTTTATTGTATAAAAGCACCAAAACATTAAAAAAACATAAATGAGGTATCGCTGCAATCATACTGACACAAACAATACAGCTATCTTACCTATTTTACCACACGCGGAACTGTATAAAAGAAAAAAAAACAAAAAGCAATTCCTGAATTGCTGGTTTTTGTTCATTCTGTCCCCCAAAATTCAGAATAGAAAGCGAACAAAAAATGTCAGGAGCCCAAAATTGGTACCAATAAAAACAGCTTGTCCTGTAAAAAACAAGCCCTCACATGACTCTGTCGACCAAAATATGAAAAAAATTATAGCTTTCAAAATATGGTGATTCAAAAACTAGTTTTCACTATAAAAAGCATCTTAGTGTGTGACAGCTGTCAAACATCAAAACCCAATAAAAATCTGGTATCACTGTAATTGCACCAACCCGAAGAATAAAGTCACCTAATCATTTATACCGCATGAGGAACAGCATAAAAATAAATAAAACCAAGCTTGATTTTTTAAATTCTGCCTCCCAAAGATCACAGTAAGCCTCAGCGCACATTTGTCCTGTGCTCTGTGCTGAGCGCTTACATTGGGGTTTTTGTGTAAGTCTCTGAAATACATGAGTCAGACAGAACCCCTGGCAGAAGATTCCCTATAGTGAGGCAGATGGAGGCACTGTGGTCGCCATAGGACCTGGGATCCGGCGGTGTCCGTCTATTTAGGATTGCATAAAAGTGCCATTGGCCACAGTCTTGTGCACTTGTGAAAAGGACACTGCTGAACAGAGGCCAGATGGTGGCCAGAGAAAATCTGCTGCCTCATTATAGTGAATGGATCCCTCAGGGGTTTCATCTGTCACGTCACTCAGAGATTTAGATGTAAACCCCAAAGTGCTCTGCATAGAGCGCCGGAAAAATGTGATCCCTAACGTTATGTAAAATGTTCCCAATAAAAGCTTGAACTCAATCCACAAAAAAAGCAAGATCCATCATCTTCTAATGGAAATAGGGGGGGCTTCCACCTTACTGGTAGCATAAAGTCTCTGGAAAAGCTAAATTACTTCACGCTCCCTAAAAGAAATTCAGCAAATTCTGTGCTTCCAAATGCCCCCCCTCCCTTCTCAGACCCAGTGTGCCTAAACAACATTTAGAGTCCACATATTTGGCATTTCTGTAGTGATTAAAGCCCACCAAATTTACAGGTGCCTGTCTCAGAAGAGTGAGCTGTGCATAATGTACTGGTCACTACAACGGCAGTTTGCAATTTTCACTCAGCAACATCCACTGCTGCCTGTTTCTGGAAAACATCCATGGAGTCAAAATCATCAGTACATCAGTAGATAAATTCTTAAAGGGTTGTAATTTGCAAAATGTGGTCACTTGAGGGGGGTTTTCACTGTTTAGGCACATCAGGGGCTCTCCACAAGCTGCATGACATCCGCTAACTATTCCAGTAAATTTTACATTCAAAAAGTCAAATGGTGCTCCTTCCCTTTCAAGCTCTGCCGTATGCCCAAACAGTAGTATTCCCACTCATATGGGGTATCGGTATACTCAGGAGAAACTGCACAACAAATTGTATGGCACAATTTCACCTGTTACCCTTATGAAAATGCAAAATATGGAGCTAAAAAAGATTTATTTTGGAAAAATTTGATTTTTTTTTAATTTCAACGGTTCTGCGCTAAAAACTTCTGTGAAGCACCTGTGAGTTCAAGGTGCTCAATACACATCTAGATAAGTTCCCGAAGGGGTCTAGTTTCCAAAATGGTGTCTCTTGTGGGGGGTTTCCACTGTTTAGGCACATCAGGAGCTCTCCAAACGCGAGATGGTAACCGCCAATTATTCTAGCATATTTTACATTCAAAAAGTCAACTGTCTCTCCTTTAAAAAGTCAAATGGCTCTCCTTCCCTTCTAAGCCCTGCTGTGTGCCCAAACAGTAGATTTCCCCCACATTTGGGGTATCAGCATGCTCAGAAGAAATTGCACAACAAAATGTATGGTACATTTTCTCCTGTTACCCTTGCAAAAGTAAAAAAAAATTAGGTCTAAAGGAAAATTTTTGTGAAAGAAAAGTAAAGTTTATTTTTTTCTTCCACATTTCACAAATTCCTGTGAAGCACCTGAAGGGTTAATAAACTTCTTGAATGTGGTTTTGAGTACCTTCACCAGGAAGGTGAAAACAGGCTTCGGGGTGAAAGGGTTAATGAAGCGTTTCAAACAACATATGGAGGTTCCCAACATTCCTTGCAAAAGATGATGGGTTTATCGATTTGCAATGCTGTTGGTGGAGGGAGTTTGAATGGGTCAACAAAGAGCATGAGTTCCAACCAGCTTTGTTTTGAAATACAGCTAAGGCGATACTGAGAGGCAAATTAATGATGCTGCGGGGGGCTCATTCCCTGCAGGCCCCCGAATCCAAAATGGCGACGGGGACCTTCGGGGGCCTGCAGGGAGCCGGCTTCCTCAGTGCCTGCAAAGCGCAGGCACGAGGAAGCCTGCTGCACTGCCTGTGACAGATCGCTGATCTGTCACAGTGATCTGTGATGTGACAGATCAGCGATCTGTCACAGGACAGTGATGTCCCACCTGGGACAATGTAATAAAGTTAAAAAAAAAAAAGTGTTAAAATAATTTTTAAAAAATCGCCAAATAAATTAGAAAAAAAAAATATTCCCCCAATAAATTCATTTTTTGGAAATAAAAAAAAAAAACAATAAAAGTACACATATTTGGTATCGCTGCGTCCGTAACGACCTGCCCTATAAAACTGTCCCATTAGTTAACCCCTTTAGCAAACCCCTTAAAAAATAAAAAGCGAAGCAAAAAAAATGATTTATTATCATATCGCCGAACAAAAAGTGCAATAACACGCTATCAAAAAGACGCATATAAATATCCATGGTACCACTGAAAACGTCATCTTGTCCCTCAAAAGGAGCCGCCATACAGCATCATCAGTGAAAAAATTAAAAAGTTATAGCTCGCAGAATAAAGCGATGCAAAAATAATTATTTTTTATATAAAATAGTTTTCATTGCATAAAACCGACAAAACATAAAAAAAGACCTAAATGAGGTATCGCTGTAACCGTACTTACCTGAAGAATAAAAGGTCTTTATTAATTTTATCGCATGCGGAACGGTGTAAACGCACCCCCCAAAAGAAATTCATGAAACGCTGGTTTTTGTTCATTCTGAGTCCCAAAAATCGGAATAAAAAGCGATCAAAAAATGTCACGTGCCCGAAAATGGTACCAATAAAAACGTCAACTCGTCCCACAAAAAATAAGACCTCACATGACTTGATGGGTCAAAATACGGAAAAACTATAGCTCTCAATATGTGGTGATGCAAAAACTATTTTTGCAATAAAAAGAAAGCGTCTTTTAGCGTGTGACAGCTGCCAAACATAAAAATCCGCCATAAATAGTAAATCAAACCCCCCGTTATCACCCCCTTAGTTAGGGAAAAATAATAAAATTAAAAGAAAATGTATTTATTTCGATTTCCCTTTAGGGTTAGGGTTAGGGCCAGGGCTAGGGTTAGGGCTAGGGTTAGGGCTAGGGTTAGGGTTAGGGTGTGTTGGGGTTAGTGTTGGAGTTAGAATTGGGGGTTTCCACTGTTTGGGCACATCAGGGCTCTCCAAATCCAACATGGCGCCTGATCTCAATTCCAGCCCATTCCGAGTTGAAAAAGTCAAATGGTAGTCCTTCCCTTCCAAGCTCTGCCATGCACCCAAACAGTGTTTTACCCCCACATATGGGGTACCAGCCTACTCAAGACATTGCAAAACAACTTTTGGGGTCCAATTTCTCCAGTTACCCTTAGGAAAATAAAAAATTGGGGGCAAAAATATCATTCTTGTGGAAAAAAATGATTTTTTTATTTTCACGCCCGGGCATTATAAACTTCTGTGAAGCACTGGGGGGTTCAAAGTGCTCACCACACATCTAGATAAGTTCCGTGAGGGTCTAGTTTCCAAAATGGGGTCATTTGTAGGGGGTTTCAATAGTTTAGGTACATCAGGGGCTCTCCAAACGCACATGACACCCGTAGACCATTCCATCAAAGTCTGCATTCCAAAACGTCACTACATCCCTTCCGAGACCCGACGTGTGCCCATACAGTAGTTTTCTCCCACATATGGGGTATCAGCGTACTCAGGACAAATTGTACAACAACTTTTGGGGTCCAATTTCTCCTTTTACCCTTGGGAAAATAAAAAAAATTGGGGACTAATTGATCTTGTTTGCAGAAAAAATACAATTTTTTTATTTTCATGCCCGGGCATTATAAACTTCTGTGAAGCCCTTGGGGGTTCAAAGTGCTCACCACACATATAGATAAGTTCCTTAGGGGTATAGTTTCCAAAGTGGGGTCATTTGTGGGGGGTTTCCACTGTTTAGGTACATTAGAGGCTCTCCAAAGGCAACATGACACCCACAGACCATTCCATCAAAGTCTGCATTCCAAAACGTCACTACTTCCCTTCCGAGCCTCGACGTGTGCCCATACAGTAGTTTTCTCCCACATATGAGGTATCAGCGTACTCAGGACAAATTGGACAACAACTTTTGGGGTCCAATTTCTCCTGTTACCCTTGGGAAAATAAAAAAATTGGGGACTAATTGATCATGTTTGTGGAAAAAATACGATTTTTTTATTTTCATGCCCAGGCATTATAAACTTCTGTGAAGCCCTTGGGGGTTCAAAGTGCTCATCACACATCTAGATAAGTTCCTTAGGGGTATAGTTTCCAAAGTGGGGTCATTTGTGGGGGGTTTCCACTGTTTAGGTACATTAGGGGCTCTCCAAAGGCAACATGACACCCGCAGACCATTCCATCAAAGTCTGCATTCCAAAACGTCACTACTTCCCTTCTGAGCCTCGACGTGTGCCCATACAGTAGTTTTCTCCCACATATGAGGTATCAGCGTACTCAGGACAAATTGGACAACAACTTTTGGGGTCCAATTTCTCCTGTTACCCTTGGGAAAATAAAAAAATTGGGGACTAATTGATCATGTTTGTGGAAAAAATACGATTTTTTTATTTTCATGCCCAGGCATTATAAACTTCTGTGAAGCCCTTGGGGGTTCAAAGTGCTCATCACACATCTAGATAAGTTCCTTAGGGGTATAGTTTCCAAAGTGGGGTCATTTGTGGGGGGTTTCCACTGTTTAGGTACATTAGGGGCTCTCCAAAGGCAACATGACACCCGCAGACCATTCCATCAAAGTCTGCATTCCAAAACGTCACTACTTCCCTTCCGAGCCCCGACGTGTGCCCATACAGTAGTTTTCTCCCACATATGGGGTGTCAGTGTACTCAGGACAAATTGGACAACGACTTTTGGGGTCTAATTTCTCCTGTTACCCTTGGGAAAATAAAAAAAATGGGGACTAAAAGATCATGTTTGTGGAAAAAATAAGATTTTTTTATTTTCATGCCCGGTCGTTATAAACTTCTGTGAAGCACTGGAGGGTTCAAAGTGCTCACCACACAACTAGATAAGTTCCATAGGGGGTCTAGTTTCCAAAATGGGGTCACTTGTGGGGGGTTTCCACTGTTTAGGTACATCAGGGGCTCTCCAAAAGCAACATGACACCCGGAGACCATTCCATCAAAGTCTGCATTCCAAAATGTCACTACTTCCCTTCCGAGACCGGACATGTGCCCATACAGTAGTTTTCTCCCACATGTGGGGTGTCAGCGTACTCAGGACAAATTGGACAACAACTTTTGTGGTCAAATTTCTCTTGGTACCCTTGGGAAAATAAAAAAATTGGTGACTAAAAGATCATGTTTGTGGAAAAAATACGATTTTTTTATTTTCACGCCCGGGCGTTATAAACTTCTGTGAAGCACTTGGGGGTTCAAAGTGCTCATCACACATCTAGATAAGTTCCTTAGGGGTATAGTTTCCAAAGTGGGGTCATTTGTGGGGGGTTTCCACTGTTTAGGTACATTAGGGGCTCTCCAAAGGCAACATGACACCCGCAGACCATTCCATCAAAGTCTGCATTCCAAAACGTCACTACTTCCCTTCCGAGCCCCGACGTGTGCCCATACAGTAGTTTTCTCCCACATATGGGGTGTCAGTGTACTCAGGACAAATTGGACAACAACTTTTGTGGTCAAATTTCTCTTGGTACCCTTGGGAAAATAAAAAAATTGGTGACTAAAAGATCATGTTTGTGGAAAAAATACGATTATTTTATTTTCACGCCCGGGCGTTATAAACTTCTGTGAAGCACTGGAGGGGTCAAAGTGCTCACCACACATCTAGATAAGTTCCTTGGGGGGTCTAGTTTCCAAAATGGTGTCATTTGTGGGGGATTTCCACTGTTTTGGTACATCAGGGGTTTTCCAATCGCGACATGGTGTCCGATCTCAATTCCAGCCAAAACCGTCAAATGGCGCTGCTTCCCTTCCGAGCTCTGCCATGTGCCCAAATAGTGGTTTACCCCCACATGTGGGGTATCAGCGTACTCAGGACAAATTGCACAATAACTTTTAGGGTCCTGTTACCCTTGGGAAAATAAAAATTGGGGTGAAAAGATCATTTTTGTGGAAAAAATATGATTTCTTAATTGTACCGCTGTACGTTATAAACTTCTGTAAAGCCCTTGTGGGTTCAAAGTTCTCACCACATATCTAGATAAGTTCCTTGGGGGGTCTAGTTTCCAAAATGGGGTCACTTGTGGGGGGTTTCCACTGTTTAGGTACAACAGGGGGTCTCCAAACGTGATATGGCATCCGATCTGAATTCCAGCCAATTTTGCATTGAAAAAGTCAAACGGCGCTCCGTCCCTTCTGAGCTCTGCCATGCACCGAAACAGTGGTTCCCCCCACATATCAGGTATCAGCGTACTCAGGACAAATTGCACAATAAATTTTGCAGTCCAATTTCTCTTGTTATCCTTGGTAAAATAAAAAAAATGGAACCTGAAGTATTTTTTTGTGAAAAAAAGGTAAATGTTCATTTTTTTTTTAAATATTCAAAAAATTCCTGTGACGCACCTAAAGGGTTAATAAACTTCTTGAATGTGGTTTTGAGCACCTTAAGGGGTGCAGTTTTTATAATGGTGTCACTTTTGGGTATTTTCTATTATATAGACCCCTCAAAGTGGCTTCAAATGTGATGTGGTCCGTAAAAATAAAATGGTGTTGCAAAAATTAGAAATTGCTGGTCAATTTTTAACCCTTATAACTTCCTAACAAAAAAAAATTTTGGTTCCAAAATTGTGCTGATGTAAAGTAAACATGTGGGAAATGTTACTTATCAAGATTTTTGTGTGCTGTATCTCTGTGATTTAAGGGCATAAAAATTCAAAGTTGGAAAATTGCAAAATTTCCATTTTTTTCACAAATAAACGCAAGTTATTTAAATGAAATTTTACCACTAACATGAAGTACAATATGTCACGAGAAAACAATGTCAGAATAACCGGGATCCATGGAAGCGTTTCAGAGTTATTACCTCATAAATGGACAGTGGTCAGAATTGTAAAAATTGGCCCGGTCATGAACGTGCAAACCACCCTTGGGGCTTAAGGGGTTAAGGAATGTATAATAGAGGTAAAGGCTACTTTCACACATCAGGTTTTCGGCGTCAGGCGCGATCCGGCGTCGTGCCGGAATGCCGGATCCGGCAAATGTTTTGTAAAACCTGATGTGCCGGATCCGGTTTTCTGCCGGATCCATCTTGTTCTTGACAGACAAAACCGGATCCGTCTCATCCGGTTCATCCGTTTTTCTATCCGTTTTTCGATGGATTACGCCGGATCCGGTGTTTAAAATTGACCCTTGTGGCCTTCCGAACGGGATTGGCTACTGGAAAACTATATATAGCATGTTCCTACAGCCCTTCTTTGACAGGTTGTAGAGAAGAAAGTGCAGGTTGGAGAGAAGAGCAAGTTACTGGCGAAGATGGATGTTGTCATTGGAAATATTACCACTAGAAGTTCTGTGACGGTTTCAGTAATGAGGGACAATTTTGCACTATACTTTATGTCACCTCAAGGCAGAGTACACTGGCAGGATGACAGAGTGTGAAAGATTTGTGCCCTAACCAAACTTGTGTACCTTCTGGACCAACAGTATATACCTTTGCCAACCAAAGTTGGCTATCTTGTCATGGTCTTACTATTTTTACCTTTAGGCCACAGGTGTGTACCTGGTTGTGTTTTATGCAAAGTATTTCACCTTTTAACAAAAGTTGTGTACATTGTTAGGAAATCACCAACAATAAACACAACTTTTTAGGTGAAATACTTTGCTTCAAACACAACCAGGAACACAACTGTGGCAAAAAGCTAAAATTTACCCACAGTTATATACCTGGTTTTGAATACCTTTTTACCTTTGAAATACCCTGTATTTAACCTTTTTTTTAAACATAGTTCGCCGCAGAAAGAAATGACAGACAACCATTGTGAAACGATAATTTAACCTTTATTTAAAATTTTTTTTTTTTGTAAAATGTTTTTAAAGTGCAAAAAACTTTTTTAATAAAGGTTTTAAACCCAATGGGCATTTTTATTAAAAAACACACATTACAAATCTGTGTAGTGTGGGGTGGAAATACTGCTGGAGGGGCTGCGGGACACTTCGACACTGGGTGTGTGGAGAGAGGACTGGGATCGTGGTGGGGAAGGAACAGTTAGAGGTGAAGGTGTGGAAAAAGCTACAGAATGGGTGGACATGTGGGAGGCAGAAGAGGTGGTGGGCGGTGGAGTGGAGGGTTGGGCAGGGACTGTAGGAGCAGATGATGTTGATGGAAAGTTGTATGGGGAAGGAGTTTGGTACGGGGAAGGAGTTTGGTACGGGGCAGGTTGCTGGAAGTGGAGAGATGTCTGGTACTGGGGAGGTTGCTGGTACTGGTGAGGTTGCTGGTATGTAATAGGAGGGGGAGGATGGAAAGTGTCTGGAGGGGGTGCAGATGTAATAGGAGGGGGAGGATGGAAAGTGGCTGGAGGGGGTGCAGATGTAATAGGAGGGGGAGGATGGAAAGTGGCTGGAGGGGGTGCAGATGTAATAGGAGGGGGAGGATAGAAAGTGGCTGGAGGGGGTGCAGGTGGAGGAACTACAGTGGTGGGAGGTGGAGGTTGGGAGGTAACCTGCTGTAGAGCACCATGGCACGAATGCATTACATGCATCTGCTGGGTAGGAGATAGTGTTGCCATGCGCTCCACAACAGACCTGAAAAAGGTGTGGTTTGGCGAAGATCTTGCTTCTGAATGCATGGTTTGCAGAAGTGTCTTCACCTCCAGAATGCTGGAGTTGATCTGCTGAAAGCCTGCGGAGATTTGCTCTGACAAGACTTTTAGACAGTTCTGGAAAGATGCATTCAGATGCAAGAACTCTTGCGCATAACTCTTTTCCTGACCCCTCTGCCGCTGTCGCCCAGTACCCGCAGGTGTACTAGAGGTGGCAGGGGCAGAAGGGTGGGGTAAAGGGAAAGCGATCTCCTCACCAGCAGCTTCATGTAATGTAGGCGGCCACGATGCTCCTGTGCTGGTGGATGGGACAGATGGGTCGAATGTGTGGGAAGGCTGGGAAGGTGCAGATGTACCGGGGCGGTCGAAGTGTCCCTCGGTGCCGGTCTCCTCAGGGATCGCCTCAGAAGGGTCCAATCGTGCAGGCTCCCGAGTGCTGCTCACCGTGCTGTGGAATAAAGAGAAAAAAAAACAATTAAAATACTGACATGGTATGGCCCTGGCTGAAAAAAAAAGTTACATCTAACATTTTTTTTCACATGTGGTGTGTAATATTTACCTTCTAGTGACCATTGTTTCCCGGAGGAACGACAGGGCTTGTGCGTACTTGTACTTGCTCCTGCGTCCTCCAGATCCACTCGGGGCCCGCATCTCTTTATTGAACTCCTTCTTGAAACGATCCCTCACAGACCGCCACCGATTCACAATTCTGTTCCCTGAAACGAGAAAGGAGTGGTTAGTATACAACATCAGTGTTTCACAAACTCCAGTCCTCATGGTCCCCAGGGGTCATGTTTTCAGGATTTCCATAGTAAATAGAAATCCTGAACACATGATCCGTGGGGACCACGAGGACTGGAGTTCGGGAAACACTGGTTTAAATCAAGCAACCGGTACTGTATATACTTACGCTCTTTAATCTGGGCCCGAACATCGAGGTCCTCCCAGCGGCCCACAAGGAGCGAACAGATTTCCTCCCAGAGTCGTCGGGTAACGATAAGGTCAGTGTGGCGGCGGTCAGCCATATTCCAGAGCGGCTCCCTTTCTCTGACGAGATCGATGAGGTGGTCCACATCGAGTCCTCCATCCTCACCGTCAGAGTCGGGAGCACGCTGTGAAGGCTGTTAAAGAAAAAGACAAAAATAACATAATTAGCCTCCACAAAAGAAATGAAATAAAAAGTGCAAAAAAACAAAGCAAAAATATTTATACTTACACGCTGGTGACCGCCGCGTTGCTGTCGCCGACGACCCTGGGAGGCACTGCGAGGACCTCTTGGCCGAGCACCAGATTGGGAAGACTAGAGAAGAAAACAAAAAATGTTATGTCTTTGGATGTAGGCATTTGTTTGCTGTGTGTGGTCTGCAGAACATTGTTTTCTATGTGTTGTGTGTAGTGTGATGTTGTGTTTCTGCGTTTGATGCAAAAAACTTACCAATTGTGAGCCCACTCCAGGTGTCTGTCCACCCCTTCCTTCTTCTTCTGGGAGCTCCTCTTCATCTTGTGATTCCTGTTTTGAAATAAAAGGCAATGAATAGACATATATTACAGAGATGATGGATTTTGGAAATAAAAACTTACCGTCAAACGCTGACGATGCGAGGGAGGGCTCCCAGAAGAAGATGTGCTGTCCTGTTGATGGCCAGACTCCATGGCTGTGGGTATTGCTGCTGCTGTTGCTGCTGCCAGTGATGCCATTTCTGCTGCTGCTGCTGCATCTCTTGGGCGGCTGTTGAATAAAGAGAAACAAAGGGCCAATGAATATCTTGATATTCCATGGCCCTAGTTTGGAGGAATGGGGGATTTGATAATTACCGTCTCTCATCTGCTGCTGGACTCCCCTCCTCAGCATGTTCCATTTGCTGCTCCATTTGGGTTGGTGGTGGTGCTGATGGTGCTGCAGTGGTCTCCTGCCTTCTCCTGCTGCGCTTGGTTGCTTTCTTGGGTGGCATGTTGGGTGTGGCTGTGGGTCCCACTGTCTTGCTTTTATATATGTCTTGTGGGCAGAGCTACTGAGCATGCTCAGACCAAAAAAAACGGATCCGGCCACCGGATCCGGCTTTCGCCGGATCAGGCGCATTGCGGCGCTCATAGGCTTTCATTGTGTGAAAAAGCCGGACGCGCCGGATCCGGCGGGTCCGGCTTTTTCGCCGGAGACAAAAAACGTTACAGTAGCCGTTTTTTCCAGACGCCGGATCGCGACACATTGCCGGATCCGGCGAAAACCGGATGAAACGCATGGCCATCCGGCGCAAATGCAAGTCAATGGGGGGGAAACCGGATCCGGCATTGCATTTCGCCGGATCCGGTTTCTGTCAAAAGCGCCGGATCACGCCTGACGGCGAAAACCTGATGTGTGAAAGAGGCCTTATGCAGACACAAGTTCCCAACTGACAGACACAGAGTTCCTACAACATCACATAACTTTGGACAACAAAAAATGGAATATGGCCAGATGGGAATTTGAGTTATGGATAGATAAAAGGGAACAGACCTATCATTCTAAACATGAAGCTGAATAGTTTTGGTTTGGCAATAAAGCCAGGAAAATGAAGGTGAAACCACCAAAGGGTTGGTCCTCGATAGCCATGCTCAAAGGCAAGCAGGGTAAAAATACCTCTGATCCCAAAAAGATAAACATGATACTACAAAAATATTACAGCAAATGATACTACAGTTCCCCTGTAGATATAACGGAAGGAAAAAAATTTTCTTCATAGCTTGGCCCTTCCTAAACTGACACAGGATGCTGATATAACGGAGGGGGAAGTAAAAGATACCATTGAGCAGCTTCAAAATGGGAAAGCCCCAGGTCCTGATGGATATAGTGGGGAATTCTATAAGGCCCTAAGGGAACAAATTTTGCCAATATTAAATACATATTATAATACCATCCATCATACAGGTGTCATTGTAGACAGGTCCAAATAAACACATATAAAAGTGTTACTGAAACAAAGTAAGGAAGAGTCCGATCTATTTTCAGGAATATGGGTGGGTGCTAAAACTGATCTATTTGAGGATGATGTTATTTTCGTCCTGTCCAATGTAACAGCTGACACATTTTTTTCTATTTACACAGAGATTTGGGGAATATTCGAGCTATAAGATTAATGTATGTAAAAGTGAAATCCTGGAACTGGGAGAAAAATATCCTTTGGACACACTGACAGGTCCTTAGTAAGCAATTATACTCCCTGAATTATACCCCTTTAATTAATAAAATCATAAGTTAACTTAAAAAATGGCACCATTTACCGCTATCATTTATAGGCAGATGCCGCTTGTTTAAGATGATTAGCTTTGCTAAACTTTTACACTTCCTCCAAACACTACCACAGTTTCTAGAACATTCTAGATAAAAAAACATGCAAAAGCTCAATTGGGTCTAATCCAAATAATAAACAGAAAACAAAGGGTAGGTGTGCTCAACTTATGGGGTTGTGTGACACAACCCCTCGAATTGCATAAATTACAGCCGCTGCAGCTTCCAAAGGAAATATATACAAATGTGCCAAGGGCGATGGAAGTATCCTGCACAGCTAATTAAATGACAAACCACAATGAGATGAAGAAATGCTCATTTAATATCAAAGCATTTCGGAGTCACTCTGTCTCCTTCTTCAGGACAACTACATGGTAGAAGATTGTGACATAGATAAAGCAAATAAAAGCTTCTTTTATTTGTAGTGCCGTGCCGTGTAGTGCCGTGGTAACACCATTACGCAGTGAAGAGGCAGTGACCCACAAAATTCAAACACAAAGACTTTTTAATGTGTTACTTCACACAATAAATGTTCATTTCACAAACAAGTGCATATATAACGTTAGTGTCCGTTTCACATAAGTACATAGTATTAATGTCCAGTTCACCCAAGGGCATACAACGTTAGTGTACATTTCATAGCACTACTTACTACTTGGCTTTAGATTGCAGTCCCTAAACATGCTGGACCTCCCTTTGTCCAGTTGACGTGGGCGAACGCATCGCCGTGTCAATGTCTCTACTCACAGCTTTACTCGTTTAGTTTGCAATCACTACATACGCCAGTCCTCCTTAGGGCTCAGGACAGGCTACCTCCGATTCACCTCTGGGTACAAGACCTGTCCACATCTGAGACCAGTTAGTGCACTGCTGATAATGCCTTTTTTACTCACACAGCCGTACACAGTCCATGACATCCTCCGGATCGCAGCCAGGGACCATAACCTCCTGTTTGCAGCCGTTATGCACGCCAGTCCTCCTCTGATCAGTTACCGTGGATGGCAGCACCACTGTGTACACAGTGGTTTCCAGCCTATTAGCTATGCTCTGTCCTGTGTTGCTTCACACAGGCCGTGCTCTGCAACACCAACTGCTCTGCACAGTAACAAGCACCAACTCACTCTGGCCTTGATACACCCATACCCTTTCCTACAGGGCTTTTAACAAAGGAACCTGTGGCCTTTAGCCACATGGAATACATGGGCCTGGAGTGAAACGGACTGCACAACTACTATCTACTAGGTGGTTTTCTCTACATCTGCCTTGGACACTAGCATGTCCAAAGCTAACACTTATTTTTATTATTTTTAGTCTGCATTGCAGTCACAGCTATGCCCGTGACTGCCATGCACTCCTATGTCCTTCATACGCCTCTGTGCACACCCTGGGGAGAGTGATCCCTACCTATGACATCGGTCACTGCTTCACCATTGCAATAATTGCTACACTTGTGACTGCAATGCCCACCCATGGCCTCAATATGCCTTCATGCACATCCTGGGGAGAACAAGCAGCAGCCCCTACCTGTAACATGGGTCACTGCCTCACAGCGAGGAGAAGTCCTGAATGGCGCTAACCCCTTAATGACCTTTGACGTATATAAACGTCAAAGGTCGTGTCCCCGCACTAGATGCAGGCTCAAGCGCTGAACCTACATGTTTTCCGACACAGGTCAGCTGATTTAATCAGCTGACATGTGCCCCCAAGAGCCGCTGGTGGAAATCACAAAAGCCCTGCTATCTGCAGCACAGGAGATCAGATGATCACAGCACTGATGGGCACTATTGAAGCAAGTGAAAACTAAAAAAAAAGTTTTTAATAATTAAAAAAATATATAAAAGTTTAAATCACCCACATGTGCCCCATTCAAAATAAAACAATAAAAAATACACATACAGTTGTGCTCAAAATTTTACATAACCCTGCAGAATTTTTGCTTTCTTGGCCTTTTTTTTTCAGAAAATATGATAACACCAAACCTTTTTCTCCACTCATGGAGAGTGGCTGGGTGAAGCCATTTATTGGCAAACTACTTTGTTTTCTCTTTTTAAATCATAATGCCAACCCAAAACATTCAATGACCCTGATCAAAAGTTCACATACCCCATTTTTTAATACCGTGTAACCCTCTACCCTCTAAAATCAATGACAGCTTTAAGTCTTTTGTGGTAGTTGTGGTTGAGGTTCTTTATTTGCTCAGATGGAAAAGCTGCCCACTCTTCTTGGCAATAAACCTCCAGATCCTGTAAATTCCTGGGCTGTATAGCATGAAGTGCGCACTTGAGATCTCCCCAGAGTGGCTCAATGACATTGAGGTCAGGAGACTGAGATGGCCACTCCCGAACCTTCACTTTGCTCTGCTATAGGCAATGACAGGTTGACTTGGCCTTGTGTTTTGAATCCTTGCCATGCTGGAACATCCAAGTATGCCCCATGCGCAGCTTCTGGGCTGATGATTGCAAATTTGCCTCCAGTATTTGCTGATAACGTTCTGCATTCATTCCTTCAACTTTGACCAAATTTCCTGTGCCTTTGTAGCTCACACTTCCCCAAAACATAAGTGATCCACCTCTATGCTTTACAGTAGGAATGGTGTTCCTTTCATCATAGGCCTTGTTGACTGTGGCCAAAAAGTTCAATTTTGGTCTCATCACTCCAAATTGCTTTGTTCCAGAAGTTTTGAGGCTTGGCTCTATGCTGTTTTGCGTATTGTAGGTGAGATACTTTGTGGCATTTGTGCAGTAATGGCTTTCTTTTGGCGGCTCGACCATGTAGCCCAGTTTTCTTCAAGTGCCTCCTTATTGTGCATCTTGAAACAGCTATACTGCTAGCTATCAGAGAGTCCAATATTTCAGCTGATGTTACTTGTGGGTTTTTCTTTGCATCCTGAATAATTTTCCTTGCAGTTGTGGGCAAAATTTTTGTTGGTATACCTGAACAAGGTTTTGTTTTTACAGAGCCCCTGATTTTCCATTTGTTAATCACAGATTGAAGGCTATGACTGGCATTAATAATTCCTTGGATATCTATTTGTATCCCTTTCCTGTTTCACACATTTCAACCACCTTTTCCCATAGATCCGTTGACATTTCTTTTGCTTTCACCATGACTCACAATCCAGAAATGTCAGTGGCTGGACGAAAGATGCAAGAGTCAGTCTGGATCCCAGAAACGCACTCAGCTTTTATGCACACACACTGATTACAAGCAAACAGTTCACGGGTGAGGATGTTACATTTAGTAGCCATTCAAACCCATTTGTGTCAAGTTCTGTGCATGTTACCAGGCCAAAATCACTAGGGTATGTGAACTTTGATCAGGGTCATTTGGATGTTTTGGGTTGTAATTATGATTGAAAAAGATAAAACTCAGTAGTTTGACAAGAAATGGCTTCACCCAACCACTAACCATGAGTGGAGAAAAAGTTTTGGTGTTATCATTCATATTCTCTGGAAAAAAAGGCCAAGAAAGCAAAAATTCTGCCGGGGTATGTAAACTTTTGAGCACAACTGTATTTGGCATCATCATTTTCTGAAATTTCCGATCTATCAAAATATACATATAATTCAGATGATGATTAAGACACTCCGTTGAAATGTCTGCAATCTCCTTTTTTGTACAGTCTTATAGTCTACTGGTTCTTAAATGGAGTTTTTTACATGGCTTAATTAACCCCTTACTGCCATTGGATGCAATAGTTCGTCCAATGGCTGTACCCCCGCTTTGATGAGGGTTTCGGCGGTGAGCCCGCATCAAAGCCGGTACATGTCAGCTGTTTTCAACAGCTGACATGTGCCCGCAATAGGTGCAGGTGGAATCGCGATCCACCCGTGCCTATTAACTAGTTAAACCCCGCTGTCAAATGCTGACAGCGGGATTTAACCAGCGCTTCAAGCTGCCGGCTGCAAATATGCGCATCGCTGACCCCCGTCATGTGATCGGGGCTCAGCGATGCGTTGCCATAACAACCTGAGGTCTCATAAATACCTCTATGGTTGTTGATGAGGCATTGCTATGAGTGCCACCCGGTGGTTGGCGCTCATAGCAATGCTGTAATTCTGCTACATATAGGTGATCTGCTCATCGCCTATATGTAGCAGAGCCAATCAAGTAGTGGATGCTTCTAGCCTCCCATGGAGGCTATTGAAGCATGCCAAAATAAAAAAAAATGTTGTAAAAAATATGAAAAAAAGAAAAAAGTATAAAAGCGGGAAAAAAAATCGAAACGTCAGAATTAAGTTTTTGTGGTCGCCGTGACATTGCATTAAAATGCAATAATGAGCGATCAAAAGATCGTATCAGCACATAAGTGGTATCCTTAAAAACGTCAGCTTGGCATGCAAAAAACAAGCCCTCACCTAACCCCAGATCATGAAAAATGGAGACGCTACAGGTATCGGAAACTAACACAATTTTTTTTTTTTTTTAGCAAAATTTGGAATTTTTTTTCACCACTTAGATAAAAAAGAACCTAGACATATTTGGTGTCTATGAACTCATAATGACCTGGAGAATGATAATGGTACGTCAGTTTTAGCATTTAGTGAGCCTAGCAAAAAAAAAAAGCCAAACAAAAAACAAGTGTGGGATTGCACTTTTTAGCAATTTCACCGCACTTGGAATTTTTTTCCCATTTTCGAGTACACGACATGCTAAAACCAATGATGTCGTTCAAAAGTACAACCCGTCCTGCAAAAAATAATCCCTCATATGGCCATATTGGCGGAAAAATAAAAAACTTATGGCTCTGGGAAGAAGGGGAGCGAAAAACAAAAACGCAAAACCAAAAAAAGCTCCGGTCATTAAGGGGTTAAAGGCTAAGTTTTAAAAATATTTACACATTTCCACCCTGAATTCCTTCATCTTTTCTGATATAAAAATAATTAATCCAATGAGTAAACGGCATAACGAGAAAAAAAAATCAAAAAGCCAGAATTACTTTTTTGTGGTTGCCACAACATTGCAATGAAATGCAATAACAGGTGATTGAAACACTGTATCTACACCAAAATGGTATCAATAAAATATCACCTCGGCACGCAAAAAATAAGCCCTCACCCAGCTCCAGATCCTGAAAAATTGAGACGCTATGGGTCTCGGAAAATGGAGTTTTTTTTGTGAGAGTGTGCAAACTTTTGATTTTTTTTTCACCACTGAAATAAAACAGAACCTATACATGATTTGGTATCTAAGAACTCATAATGACCTGGAGAATCAAAATGGCAGGACAGTTTGAGCATTTAATGAACATGGTAAGAAAAAAAAACTAGTGGAATTGCACTTTTTTTTGCAATTTCACCACACTTTGAATTTTGTTCCCATTTCCAGTACACGATATAGTAAAACCAATGGTGCAGTTCAAAGGTTAAAAAAGTTGATGTTACATAGAAGAGGGGTAAACTACCAGAATATTGGGGCCAAAAATATTGCTTGTTTATTTCGACATGTAGTAGTTTGAATACACAATACAAACAACTACTCTAACAAACTTACAGACATTTTGCAGCACCATGGGACCTGACATAAGAAAAATGCTAAGCTTCCCCAGAATATAAAATCCTCCCTCTTACTATGTGACACCATAGCATGCTGGAAAACAGTTAAGAAAATATTTTATGTTCCTTTCCAAATTCTACCCGCGGCTATTGTGGGCACATGTCATCTGTTCAAAACAGTTACATGTCCTGGAAAAGATGTGGGCTCACTGTCGGAGCCCACATCAAATGCAGGGATACCGACATCATTGTAACAATATGTCAGATGTCGGTAAGGGGTTAATGACAGAAAAACCCACAATGGTGACAGAAATAACTTGAATCTGACAAATGTAATAATAAATCAAAAATCTATGAAAATGAACAAATAAAAGTCAGACATCGCTTTTCAACCATGCTTCCACAGAATAATTAAAAAATAAAACTCATGAAATTGGCCTGGACAGAAATGATGGTATCCTTAACTTAATATTTTGCTGCACAACCTTTTGAGGCAATCACTGCAATCAAACAATTCCTGTATCTGTCAATTTTTTTATTTAATTTTTATTTAACTCATTTATATAGCGCCATTAATTCCACAGCGCTTTACAGGCATTATTGGCACTGTCACCGATGGGGCTCACAATCTAAATTCCCTATCAGCATGTCTTTGGAATGTGGGAGGAAACCGGAGTGCCCGGAGGAAACCCACGCAAACATGGGGAGAACATACAAACTCCTGGCAGAAGATGTCCTTGGTGGGATCAGTGATGACTAACCACTGAGCCACCGTGCCGCCCATATGAGACTTCTGCACCTCTCGACAGGTATTTTGGCCCACTCTTCAAGAGCAAACTGCTCCAGTTGTCTCGAGTTTGAAGGTTGCCTTTTCCAGATAGCAAGTTTCAGCTCTTTCCAAAGATGCTCAATAGGATTTAGGTCAGGGCTCATAGAAGGCCACTTCAGAATAGTCCAATGTTTTCCTCTTAGCCATTTTTGGGTGCTTTTAGCTGTGTGTTTTGGGTCATTATCCTGTTGCAAGACCCATGATCTGTGACTGAGACCAAGTTTTCTGACACTGGGCAGCACATTTCTCTCTAGAATCCCTTGATAGTCTTGAGATTTCATTGTACCCTGCACAGATTCTAGACACCCTGTGACAGATGCAGCAAAGCAGCCCAAGAACATAACACAGCCTCCACCATGTTTCACAATAGGGACAGTGTTCTTTTCTTGATATGCTTCATTTTTCCATCTGTGAAAATAGAACTGATGTGCCTTGTCAAAAGTTCCATTTTTGTCTCATATGTCCATAGTACATTCTCCCAGAAGATTTGTGACTTGTCAACCTGTAATTTGGCAAATTCTAGTCTGGCTTTTTTATGATGTTTTTCAACAATGGTGTCCTCCTTGGTCATCTCCCATGAAGTCCACTTTAGCTCTTACAACGAAGGATGGTGTGATCTGACACGGATGTTCCTTGAGCTTGAAGTTCACCTTTAATCTCTTTGGAAGTTTTTCTGGGCTCTTTTGTTACCATTCATATTATCTGTCTGTCTCTTTGATTTGTCATCAGTTTTCCTCCTGCGGTCACGTCAAGGGAGGTTGGCTACAGTCCCATGGAGCTTAAATTTCTGAATAATATGTGCAACTTGTCATGATCTGAAGTGATCTGACAGTTTTAAATTGCACTGGGTGAACTTTTTTTACTTTGGAAAGTTCCAAGGTGTCTTGACTGTCCCCGGTGGTGGTGAGTGGTATTGCACTTTAGGGTTTTTTGCACTTAATTATGGATCAGGTGTGACACCCTATAAAGGTGTGCTCAGGGTGTTCACTCACTGCCTGTGATATTGTGAGATTGTTCACTCTGAGTGGGAGAGCCTGGAGGAAGGATGGAGCTGGTGAGGAGTCCTGCGCAGCTTAGCCAGGGGGGACGTGTTTCAGCTATGGTGTCTGGACGAAGGGCTTGCATGGCGTGGTGGGGTCGCAGTGATGGTGTTAGCGGGAAGTGTCTGCATGGGCTGGTGGAGTGGCGACTATGGAGAGTGGCACTCACCATGTGGGACTTGGCCGCTGAGCTGGACTCAAGCATGCTCGACTTCGTGTCAGAAGCTGAACTCTTCCTTGGGACTCTGCAACTGGTGGTGGACTCTGCTCCAAGGCTGCACTAAGGTGAAGGATCCTGTTATGGTGATGGCTCCGGGTGGAGGAGAAGACGCACGCAGGTGGTGGGCTCTGTTGCTAGGAGCGCACGCAACAGAGCAAAGCTAAGTGGTGTTTCCCCTGTATTGTCTCTTTCCTCATGTGTGTTATTAGTGCAGTGGTGGGATTAGTTTCCGCACCGACCCATTCCCTAGTGAGGGTTTAGGGTCAGGGTGAGCAAGGGCGTTAAGGTACGCGTGTGGCGACAGGTGCGGAGCCTGTTTAGGGAATGTAAGGAGTGCAGGGACACTGGCTCAGGGGAGCTTAGGAGGTCTCCATGTCCCCATTCCCTATCGCAGGGCCCACCATTGTTATAGTTTCCCAGGTTCCCCCTTTATTATTTAAATTCGCCTTACTGGAGGCGGGGTTTCCAGATTTTATGTATAACGTGTAATTCCCAAATTTGCCAGGTGGAGGCGGCGTATCCACCTGCACGTTTTATTATTTAAATGCGCCCCACTGGAGGCGGTGTATCCAGGGTCACATGTGTCACATGGGTTCGCCTTGCGGAAACATCTGCGTCCAGACACACGTGATCATGACACAACTGTAGTCACAGGAAGATCAAGCTGCTTGGAGATGGTCTTAGAACTTTTACCTTTAACATATTTGTCTATATTTTTCTTTCTAATCTCCTGAGACAGCTCTTTCCTTCGGTCCATGTTGAGTGTGATACAAACCATGTCACCAAACAGCACAGTGAGTATCTGTAGCCCTCTATAAAGGCCCACTCACTGATTCCAAGATTGTACACACCTGTGATGCTAATTAGTGGACACATCTAGATTTAACATGTCCCTTTTGTCACATTATTTTCAGGCGTACCATCATTTCTGTCCAGGCCTATTTCATGAGTTATATTCTTTTTAAATTCTGTGGAAGCATGGTTGAAAAGTAATGTCTCACTTTCATTTGTTCATTTTCATAGAGTTTTGATTTATTACAACCTTCGGATTCAAGTTATTTCTGTGACCATTTTGGGCTTTTCTGTCATTAAACGAGGGGTACCAACAATGTTGACCATGTGTATATATACAGTTGAAACTGGAAGTTTACATACACTATATAAAAAGACACATCTGCGTGTTTTTCTCAATATCTGACATGAAATCAGAATAAACCTTTCCCAATTTAGGTCAATTAGGATTACCATAATCTATAATAATAAATGCCCTAACCAGCTTCCGGTTGTAACAACTTCCGTCCAGTTGTAACCGGTGACGTCACCACACACACACGCACATGTTAACCCTCAACACACCACACCGCCTCAACACACACTCCTCTCACCTTTCACCTCCACTCATGTCCACTCACTCTTTCACTCCACATACGTTCCTTTCTCTCACTCCGTTTCTCATACTCACACCGTCATCGTCGCTGCCCCGACATCTTCCTCCGCCGCCGCGATCCAGGATCCAGACGTTCTCCAGGCCGCCGACATGTTCTTGCGGGACGCCATCTTGGATGTCGTGAAGTCCCGCGAGATTCAAGATGGCGTCGCCGCAACAATATGTCGCTGGCGTGGACGACATCGGGATCCAAAAAGATGGAGTCGGCGAAATCTCGCGAGATTACGCCGACGCCATTTTGGATCCCGATGTCGCCCATGCCAGCGACATGTTGTTGCGGCGACGCCATCTTGAATATCGCGGGACTTCACGACATCCAAGATGGCGTCCCGCAAGAATATGTCGCTGGCGTGGGCGACATCGGGATCCAAAATGGCGTCGGCGTAATCTCGCGAGATTTCGCCGACGCCATCTTTTTGGATCCCGATGTCGTCCACGCCAGCGACATGTTGTTGCGGCGACGCTATCTTGAATATCGCGGGATTTCACGAAATCCAAGATGGCGTCCCGCAAGAACATGTCGGCGGCCTGGAGAACGTCTGGATCCTGGATCGCGGCGGCGGAGGAAGATGTCGGGGCAGCGACGATGACGGTGTGAGTATGAGAAACGGAGTGAGAGAAAGGAACGTATGTGGAGTGAAAGAGTGAGTGGACATGAGTGGAGGTGAAAGGTGAGAGGAGTGTGTGTTGAGGCGGTGTGGTGTGTTGAGGGTTAACATGGCAAGAGGTGTTAACGACGTCGGCGAAATCTCGCGAGATTTCGCCGACGCCATCTTGCATTCGTGAAATTGCGTCATTTACCTCACGCCGACTTGCTGTGCAGACGCTTGGCATTGCCTGTACCACCATAACTACTGCTGCCTTGGTCCTATGCCTGTTTACTGCCGGTGTCTAATTACTGGACCAATTTGCCTGTACCGCCATAACTACTGCTGCCTTGCTCCTCTGCCGGTGTCTAATTACAGGACCAATTTGCCTATACCGCCATAACTACTGCCTTTGTCCTCTGCCAGTGTCTAATTACAGGGCCAATTTGCCTCTATCGCCATAACTACTGCCTTTGTCCTCTGCCGGTGTCTAATTACAAGGCCAATTTGCCTCTACCGCCATAACTACTGCTGCCTTGCTCCTCTGCCGGTGTCTAATTACAGGGCCAATTTGCCTCTACCGCCATAACTACTGCTACCTTGCTCCTCTGCCGGTGTCTAATTACAGGGCCAATTTGCCTCTACCGCCATAACTACTGCTGCCTTGCTCCTCTGCCGGTGTCTAATTACAGGGCCAATTTGCCTCTACCGCCATAAGTACTGCTGCCTTGCTCCTCTGACTGTTCACTGCCTGTGTCTAATTACAGGGCCAATTTGCCTCTACCACCATAACTACTGCTGCCTTGCTCCTCTGCCGGTGTCTAATTACAGGGCCAATTTGCCTCTACCGCCATAACTACTGCTGCCTTGCTCCTCTGCCGGTGTCTAATTACAGGGCCAATTTGCCTCTACCGCCATAACTACTGCTGCCTTGCTCCTCTGCCGGTGTCTAATTACAGGGCTAATTTGCCTCTACCGCCATAACTACTGCTGCCTTGCTCCTCTGCCGGTGTCTAACTACAGGGCCAATTTGCCACTACCACTTCATAACTAATGCTGGGCAATTACAGGGTCAATTAGTATCTGTTTACTCTACAATACTCCAGGACGCCTTCTTCACTGCCAGATAACTGCCAAATAGACTCCTTTACCTGTGCCAACATGAGTCATAACAAAAAGTATGCCAATGCCAGTGAAAGGAAAGCAGCTTTAGCAGTACGACAAAAATAACGCCGTGCTAATGAGACTCCTGAGGAAAAACACCATCGCCTTGAGAAGATTAAGGCTTATAAACGCCGTCGCCTCACACACGAATACCCTAACTCTAAATCCATAAGATTGGCTGAAGAAGCCTCTGCACGCCGTCACCGCCGACAACAGACGGCCTCTTCCTCATCATTATTATTAGACTCACAACAGGATGTGGAACAATTTACTGCTACACTTCATCCCATATGCCGTTCACTGACATAACTAATCAGCAATCTGTTTCTGCCCTATCAATACCACCATTCAATACCGATGCACAGTATGCCAATGCCAGTGAAAGGAAAGCAGCTTTAGCACTACGACAAAAACAACGCCGTGCTAATGAGACTCCTGAGGAAAAACAGCATCGACTTGACAAGATTAAGGCTTATAAACGCCGTCTTCTCACACACGTATCCCCTAACTCTAAATCTATTACATTGGCTGAAGAAGCCTCTATACACGCCATCACCGCCAACAACGGATGGCTTCTTCCTCATCATCTATAATAATAAATGCCCTAAGCAGCTTCCGGTTGTAACAACTTCCGTCCAGTTGTAACCGGTGACGTCACCACACACATGCACATGTTAACCCTCAACACACCACACCGCCTCAACACACACTCCTCTCACCTTTCACCTCCACTCACGTCCACTCACTCTTTCACTCCACATACGTTCCTTTCTCTCACTCCATTTCTCATACTCACACCGTCATCGTCGCTGCCCCGACATCTTCCTCCGCCGCCGCGATCCTGGATCCAGACGTTCTCCAGGCCGCCGATATGTTCTTGCGGCGACGCCATCTTGGATTTCGTGAAATCCCGCAAGATTCAAGATGGCGTCGCCGCAAGAATATGTCGCTGGCGTGGACGACTCGGGATCCAAAAAGATGGCGTCGGCGAAATCTCGCGAGATTACGCCGACGCCATTTTGGATCCCGATGTCGTCCACGCCGGCGACATGTTCTTGCGGCGACGCCATTTTGGATCGGCGAAATCCCGCGATAGTCAAGATGGCATCGCCGCAAGAACATGTCGCCGGCGAGGACGACGTCGGGATCCAAAATGGCGTCAGCGAAAACTCGCGAGATTTCGCCGACGCCATTTTGGATCCCGACGTCGTCCACGCCGGCGACATGTTCTTCCGGCGACGCTATCTTGACTATCGCGGGATTTCACGATGCTCAAGATGGCGTCGCCGCAAGAACATGTCGCCGGCGTGGACAACATCTGGATCCAGGATGGCGCCGGCGGAAGAAGATGTCGGGGATCGTGGAGCAGCGGCGATGACGGCGTGAGTATGAGAGACGGAGTGAGAGAAGGGGTCGTATGTGGAGTGAAAGAGTGAGTGGAGATGGTGAAAGGTGAGAGGAGTGTGTGTTGAGGAGTGTGTGTGTTGAGGGTTAACATGGCAAGAGGTGTGATGCTATCGCATCCTCCCGATGCGATAGCATCGGGCCATAATCTAGTTATTAATATTTGCCAAATGTCAGAATAAGGAGAGAGAGAGAGAGAATGTTTAAGGCATTTTTACTACTTTCTGCAAAGTCAAAAGTTTACATACATTTCATTAGTATTTGGTACTATTGCTCTCAAACTGAATGACTTGGGTCAAACTTTTGGGATATCCTTCCACAAGCTTCTCACAATAATTAGTCGGAATTTGGGCCCATTCCTTCTGACAAAACTGGTGCAACTGATCTAGGTACGTAGGTCATCTTGCTTGCACCTGTCTTTTCAGCTTTGCCCATAAATTTTCAATAGGATTGAGATGAGGGCATTATGATGGCCACTCCAAAACATTGACTTTGTTATCCTTAAGCCACTTTGTTACCATTTTGGCAGTATGCTTTGGGTCATTGTCCATTTGGAAGACCCATTTCCACCCAAGCTTTAACTTCCAGGCTGATGTCTTGAGATGTTGCTTCAGTATTGCAACACTTTCTTCTTTTCTCATTGTGCCAACTATTTTGTGAAGTGCACTAGTCCCTCCTGAAGCAAAACAACCCCACAACATGATGCTGCCACCCCCTTTCCCCTCGTGTTTCACAGTTGTGATGGTGTTCTTAGGCTTCCAAGCTTCTCACTTTTTCCTCCAAACGTAATGATGGTCATTATGCCCAAAAAGTTCAATTTTAGTTTTATCAGAACACAGGACATGTCTCAAGAATTTAAGGTCTTTGTTCCTGTATGCATTTGCATACATTAATATGGCTTTTTAATATTTCTGCTGGAGTAATGGCTTTTTCCTGGCCGAGTGGCCTTTCAGCCCATATAGACACATAACTCATTTCCCAATATATATTGACACAATCTTACCAATTTCCGCCATCATCTTCGCAAGGTCTTTTGCTTTTGTCCTTAGGTTGATATGCACATGTTGGATCAAAACACGTTCATCTCTTGGACACAGAAACCTTCTCCCTCCTGAGCGGTATGATGGCTGGACATTCCCATCTTGTTTGTACTTGCGTATAATAGTTTGCACAGATGAACGAGGCACCTCCAGTATGAGCCAGACATGTGCAAGTCCACAATTCTTTTACGCATATCTTGGCTGATTTCTAAAGACTTTCCCATGATGCTACACAAAGAAGCAGTCTGTTTCAGGTGGGCATTAAAATACATCCACAGGTGTGTCTCTAATTAACTCAGATGTCGTTAAAAAACACATTAGAAGCTTTCAAACACATGACATCATCATATGGGCAGTCCAGAATTATTTAAAGGCATAGTAATCTTAATGTATATAAATTTTGACTTTGAAGAAAGTAATAAAAAAAACATTCTCTCGCTCTCTTATTATTCTGGCATTTGGCAAATATTAATAATTATGGTAATCATCATTGAAGTAAAACGAAAAAGGTTTATTCTGATTTCATAGCTAAAAATGAACCCGGAGTGCACACACTGGAAGGGTGTTAGAAGTATAAAATTACAGTCCTTTATTAAATATCTACAACGAGTTTCGACAGACAGAAGCTGTCTTCCTCAGGTGGCAATTTTTTTTTCCTCTGAGGTTCCCGGCAGGAGCTGCACCTTTTCCTTAATCACGCCTGGCTGGCGCTCCTTTTTGCACTGTCTCACTTATCGCCTATTCTGATTTCATGTTGATAAAAACTTGCATAAGTGTCTCTTTATATAGCGTATGAAAACGTATAGTTTCAACTGTAAGCTGCACTAAGAAATGTCAATTGAAGTTTAATGTAGAGAAATGTATGGTCATGCATAATTAAAATTTATAATTAAATGTATAATTAAGTACTGAATGGTAAAACACTGTGTAAAACGGTCACTGAAAAAGAATTGTATAACAGAAACAAGGCACTCCAATTATAGGCTGTGCTTTATTTACATGTGCAATCTATCGTTGGAGAAATGGAGATGTCAGGCTGTGTGCCCACGTTTTTTAAGCATTTCCGCCGCATTTTTGCTGCTGTGGAAACACTTAAAAAATGCTAACAAAACGCATACCATGCAATCCTATGGAATTCCGCAGTTGCTGTGCCAATGCTGCGGATTTTTCCGCTGCGGAATCGCATAGCGGAGAAATCTGCAGCATGTCCATTAATTTTGTGGAATCGCGGCGATTCCGTCGCCATAGGATTGCATTGAAACGCTCACTTTACGCATGTGGCTATGCCCACCATGCGTAAAGTGAGCACTTCATGTGCGGATGGTATCCAGGGTCTGGTGGAGAGGAGACTCTCCTCCATGCCCTGGGTACCAAAAATAGGAATATACTTACCCTCTGTCAGCCCCCAGAGTTCTCAGGGGTGCTGCCGGCAAGTTCCGTTCCCAGGCGTGCTTTGCGAGAATGACCTCTGATGATGTAGCGGTCACGCAACCGCTACGTTATCAAAGGTCATTCTCGCAAAGCACGCCTGGGAACAGAACTTGCCGGCAGCACCGTTGAGGACCGGGATCGCCGCTGAGATCGGGGACTGCCAGGAGGTGAGTACATCTATATTTTTTATTTTTTTTAATTATTTTTAACATTCTATCTTTTACTATTGATGCTGCATAGGCAGCATCAATAGTAAAAAGTTGCTCACACTTGTCAAGCACTATGCTTGACAAGTGTGACAAACCTGTCGATCACTTTTCCCAGCGATGCTTCAAATCGACTGGAAAAGCGCTAGCATTCTGCAAGCTTAAAACGCTTGCAAAATGCTTGTGCTTTGTGGGAAAACGCAAGCAAATTCCACATGCATTTTACCCGTGGCGGGGAGTTGCAGACATGCTGCGGACAATTCCGCAGCATTTCTGCAATGTGGGCACATAGCCTCACAGCTGAGCTCCATTTCTTCAGCGATGACACTGTTCTCTGGGCACACAGTTTACATTCTTTTCAAGCTTGTTGTCAGGAAAAAGGGACCTTTGACCGGCACACAGCTATCACATCGCAGGGGGGCTTATCTTAATTATCCCACCGCTGCCACCAAATATGATGAAAAAACAGCAAACAAGTCTATTGACCTATCAATTTACTGCAGGGGCTTATTTTAGTTATCCCACTGCTGCCAGCAGTATGTCATGAACTACAGGGATTTATGTATATCACACTTTTTAGTTCCGCTTTGGAACTCGCAGCTCTCTGGCGCCCCCTTACCCTCAGGTCAGTCAGGGAACTGCAACTAGGATAATTGGTCGCCGGATGGGCCTGCTTCAATGTGGACTGCCTATTAGGCATGCTGCAGTGAGGGAATTATAAATGCTCTGGCCGCAGCCAGACAATAGCTTATAAAACCTGTTCCTTCACTGCCAGCTTTACCCACCTAGCCCAGATCACTGCTTCACTGCCACCAGCTCCGATTTCTCTCTTAATATTTCTTAATTAATAAAGGGGATGCAAAGCCAACCCAAATTAGTAGCGTAATTCACTTCAGGCACGTGCAAATTTCATTGTAGAGCAAGGGAAAACGAAACTAGTAATTTTATATTTTACTCCAAAAAGGTAGGCAGTGTTTACAGAAGGTATAAAAAGATTTTACAATATGAGACAATTAAAGTATGTACAGACAATTACAAAATAACAGGGATTAAAGAAGAAAAACACTTACAATTGCTTAGATCATCTCAGGCAGATGAGACTGGTGGGAGGAGCCATAAGTCGCAATGCATCACAGAGTTGGCTCTTTATCTCAGTTTTTCCCAGGCAAGACTGACTGCAGACTGAGTGACAGTAACTTATACTTCTAGGCTCTGACATTACTAAAGAGGCTGAGTTCAGAACGCCCACCCCTTTTTTCAGAGTTAGAAACTGGCTAAGAAAACTCATAATTATCATATCTCGGAGGGGGTACCTCGTATAGCGATGAACAGAGTCTTATCTTATTCAGGATGAAGCTGGTGTTCATTCAGATCCAAACGCAAGGCACCGGGCTGGCTTGGCTGTGCAGAAATCCATTTCTTGGATTCCGCTGAAGCTAGAGGCTGGCAAAACACAGGCCAAGTAGCCCCATCGAAGCATGTCCCAAATATGTATCGTTCATATTCATAACAAACTGGGGTTGAGTTATGCCCTCTTTACTATCTCCCATACATACAAAGGCAAGCACATGGTTTTTTAGACCAAGAACGTTCCTTAGGGAGGGGGGAGATCACACACTAGAGTTTTGGATTACAGAGATTGTGTGTGGAAAAGGGGCTGTGAGGAAAGGGGGGTTGACAAAGCCCCCAGCGTGTCTTTGCACTGCTCTAATGGATGCAGCTCCTGACGGGGGGGGAAGGGAAGCTTGACTCTGTGTGGCTATGGATGCAGCAGAGGTCAGTGTGTGAATGGAAAATTCTGGAAACGCGTGTTAATAAGGAAAACCATACATCATGTTTACATTATTGTGACACCTCCTCCTTTTGGACTGTGCTACAGAGGCAGGACCTCTCGGTACTCCTCCAAGCGCACTTCAGCGGGTTCGCCCCAGCGGGACAACCCATCAGCGTTGCCATGCTCGCTGCCTTTTTTGTGTTGCACGGTAAAGTCATACTGCTTGAGGGCAAGGCTCCAGCATAGCAACCTTCCGTTGGTTCCAGACACGGTGTGCAGCCAGCTCAGGGGGTTGTGGTTAGTTACCACAGTGAAGGTGTGCCCATACAGGTAGGGCTGCAAACTTTGCAGTGCCCAGACCATGGCCAGGTACTACTTCTCGATAATGGAGTAGGCCACTTCCCTTGGCAGAAGTTTCCGGCTCAGGTACAATATGGGGTGCTCTTGGTTCCCCAAGTTGACTTGGCTGAGCACAGCACCGAGGCCAAATTCGCTGGTGTCGGTCTGCACTAGGAACGGCCGACTGCTGTCGACTGTTTTCAACACTGGAGAGCTGCACAGGGCTGTTTTCAAAGCCCAGAAGGCCGCTCACAGCCATCAGTCCAGTTGACTATTTGGGGTAGCCTCCTCATGGTGAGGTCTGTCAAGGGCTTTGCAAGGCTGCTATAGTTCTGTACGAACCGCCTATAGTACCCTGCAGTGCCCAAGAAGGACATCACTTGTTTCTTGGTCCTGGGGTGGGCCAGGACACGATCGTGTCCACTTTCTCTGGCTCTGGACTCATGGAACCCCCGCCTACCCAGTGTCCCAGGTAGTGGACCTCATTCATGCCCATCTGGCACTTTCCCGGCTTGATGGCCAGACCTGCTTGCTGAATACACTTGAGCACCTTTTGGAGATGCTGAAGCAGGAACTGAAGATGGCAATGTCATCCAGGTATGCCACCGTGTACTTCTCCAGTCCCTGAAGATGGTGGTTGACCATCCGCTGGAAAGTGCAGGGGCATTTTTCATGCCGAAGGGCATGACTGTGGACTTGTACAGTCCAAAGGGGGTGATAAAGGCAGATCTCTCCTGTACCTTGGGGCTCAGAGGAATCTGTCAGTATCCCCAACTCAAATCCATGATGGATAGATATTTTGAGTTTGCCAACCGCTCAAGCAGATCCTTGAAGTGTGGCATTGAGGGCACTTCAGAGGCTGTGATGGCGTTGAGCCTCCTGTAGTCCATGCAGAACCGGGTGGTTTGATCCTTTTTGGGCATGAGAACTACAGGTGAGACCCACGCGCTCTTGGACTGTTGAATCACCCCCAGCTGTAACATCTCATTGATCTCTTGGCGCTTAACCTGCTGCACCTCCTCAGAGATCTGAAAGGGTGTTCACCATAGTGGGGCATGATTCCCGGTGTCTACCTCGTGGACCGCTAACTCAGTCCTTCCAGGTCAGTTGCCTGGAAGGGTTCCAGCGTGGTCCGCAGCTGCGACCACTGGGATTTGGATAGCGAGGCGCTTACCTCCATGTCCTCGATAGACCCATCGACCTTGGCTTGGGCCAGCATGTCCAAGAGGGGGTCTTTCTCCCTGTCCTCGGGCAGGTTGCAAACCGGTAGAATGCAGGCTTCACATTCATCAAGTTGACGTGAAAGGCCTTGCGCCTACCCCGAGCGTGGTCAAGCTTGACCACGTAGGTGACTGGGTTGAGCTGTTGGTAGATGATGTACGGGCCTTCCCAGACTGTCTGAAGCTTATCCTTTGGTACGGGGACCAGCACCCACGCCTTTTGACCCACTTGGTAGGTCCGCTCCCTGGCGTTCTGGTCATACTAGTGCATCTGGTCAGCCTGAGCCTCCGCCATGTTGTCATGCACCAACTGCATCAAGGTCTGCATCTTGTCACAGAAGTGCATGACATAAGCCATGATGGACACTTCAGAAGGGTTCGGCTCATCTTCCCAGGATTCTCTTACCAACCCAAGGGGTCCCCGGACTCACTTGCCTACAGGAGCTCGAAGGGGGAGAACCCCGTTGAGGCCTGCGGAACTTTGACTTGCATTGGGTTTCGTGTTTCAGTCGGCCTTCGACTTTTCACGATAATCGGCCGATTGCGTTCGACCCGACTTTTGCGAAAGTTGGGTTTCATGAAACCCGACTCGACCCGAAAAAAAGCAAAGTCGCTCATCTCTAGTCAACAGTAAGCAGCAAGCTCGCTTTCAGTCGTGAATCACTGCTGTGAAAAACATTGACTCAATGGGGCATAAAATGCATGTAAAATCTCTGGCTATCACTGCAGCTTTTGATGCAACTCACAGCACAACATAAATTCCAAGGAGCGGAAGACAGTCAATGCTATGTTAAAGCAAAAAGCAGACACAGCTATATTCAATAAATAATGGTGGCTAGTAATATGGAAAAAAAATGGGGGATGCATTCCAGCTCCTGGTAAAAAATATTTTCTTTATTCCATATAAATGTTAAAAATAACATCCAAGGCAAATGGATAAAAAGTGACGCGTTTTGAACGTACTCCAACGTTCTTTATTGAAGATGGCTAGTTAAGCTGTGTGATTCTTTTTTTCTGGCTAGTTATATACAGTATCATTGACGCTGAGTTCATGCAATTATTTAGCAAAAACAAGTACAATCCTGGTGGATCAGCAACAAACATAGTATACTTTGACGTGTGTGGGTTCAGATTTCACACAAGTCAATTACTTGACCACATCTTTCTTGAGTATACAAAAGGATAAATGATGAAATAATGGATGGAAAGCAGGAAGAGTATGGAAACCAGTATATGAGGATGATGATGGGGCTGGTAGCAAAGACCAGGCAGTAGCACTACTTGATGATGAGGACAGGCAACCAGAAAGATGAGGAGAGTAAGGAGGACAGCTTAAGCCTTGCTCATCTTTCTGGTTTATCATTGTGAGAAGGTTATGCTATTTCATGTGCTGACAGAGATACGTAGTTCCCTCATTGATGTGCGCCAAGATGTAAGCGGCTTATTTTCCAACAGCAGAGCCAGCAATAGATCATCCCCTAGTATTGTGAAAAAGAATTCCTATACCAGAGATGCATGCCACCACAATGAGCACCACCAGAGATTTCAGGCACTTTTGAGCTCCCTGCTCCAACATCACAATATCACCTACTCCTGATAACTTAGAGATGAAACCAAGCTTCCCCTAGAAGATCTTTTAGCCAGACATCAACTCTGCTCTTTAATACTGACACCACCACTCTGTAGGGTCGGGCTGAGGGAAGGTGATTAGGTGGTGCTGATCCAACAGGACTGGGGGGTTACCCACTTCGTGGCGCCGGCAGACATGAGACTGAGACGAGGGTTGTGTCCAACAGTTGAGATTTTATTGTCCGTTTTTCGGACGACCACCGTACTACATCACCGGATTTGTCCACAATTCACTTTTACACACAGACCCGGGTACCTTCTCTTTCTTATATGACCGTTCGTGGCGTCCTCTATGGCTCTTCCCCGCTGTGGCTGCCCTAAGCACTTTCACCACAGCATTTCACCCTTTAGAGTACGCCGTCCACCTGACACTCACGGTCTGTCTCTGTCCGCAGCCACTGTCCTTTTTGGGTCATCCCCCGTGACCGTCTCCACTGTCAGTAGCTCTCTGTAGGCCTTTTCCGTCTTTCTTCCTACAGCAAACTCTCCTCTCTAGTGAGCTCCCTTCGCTGACTGGAACTTCCAGAACCTTCCCTGACCTCTTATACTCCCAGTCCTAGTAGCTCCGCCCACTATCACCTGACAGTAACCTTTGACCAATGGCAGTTACCTTGACCCATGGCAGTTACACAGTCACTCTCCTATACTCCCCACTGCCCTCTAATGGTCAAACTACCACATGACACCCTTTTCTCTTTATCTCAGCCTACACTGCGCTATCTCTCTGTCTCTTACTACAGACAGACCTGTCCGTCAGCTCACCCTCCCCACAACTCTACCCCTCTGATGATATCACCTCCTCAACACTCATGTGGTTTCCCATTTATCAATAGTATTATCCACATGTGACTGTAAAATGGGACTGCGCTTCTCGCATGTCCACTCACCTACCACATAAGCCAAGCTAAGCTCACCCTACAGCCAGTTCACACATCCACTCCACACTTTCAGATGCCACCACTCGCCATTCTGATAGACCAGTAGGATGCTTGCTTTGAGTAACAACCAGGAACCCCTACCACCCAGCTTGGCCAAGACTGATAGGTACTCCACTTAAACTTATTCATAAGATATCACAACCAAGCTATACTCTCCCTCGGCAGGGCTGTGGGTATACTTACAAAATATACAAAAAGTGCACATTGTTGAAAAAGGTACAAAAAGATGAAATGAAAAGACATACACGCAAGGCAAAAATAGTCAAAAATAGTATAAAAAACTGATAGATCAGAGAGCAATTCTTTGCAGAAATGGGGGCAGATCTAGATGTGGTTCTCATGGTGTTCTGAAAATGAGGCTTTGTGGAGGAGATATTATAAAGGGTCTTATCCACCTCCCTCACCGCTGCTTCTGGTCAGGAGAGAGGGGGATGGCTAATTGTATGCACGGGACAAAGGAGAAAAGACATATTTCTAATTTATGTTATACTTTCTCACAACAACTCCTAGAGGAATAATATGACCACCAAATTTCCGAGCACATTTTCATCATCCTAGACACATCAAACATAACTATGATATATCCATAAAAAACTTACTGGGGATTGTCACAGGTTCTTGTTCTATATTTCACACCTGTCCCGCATGTCCGAGAGCATGATCCAAATTTACTCCATTGCCCCCAATTTCCATCTTGCCGGAGAATTTCATGAGTTAACCAAATGCAGTGACCTTTAAAGCAATGCTTAGAGCAAAGAAAATAATATATTATATTTATAATATACTATGATAGTAATATATTTTTCATTATGTAGGCAAGTACACAGTTTATCTTAAAAGCATTTAATATCTAATTACTTATATTTAATAAATAAAATAATAAGTACATTTAGAACATGAAAATTTCATTAAAAAATCTATTGCTGTATAATGATTTTTTGTGACTTATCATTTACTTTACAGTACTAAATCTTCTCAAGATAACTATTACTTTTTACAGGGTAATTCCAAGAATCACATTATTTTTCATAAAGCACAGTAAATATATTCTAATTGAAAATATACCTACTAAGCCCAACATAAAATTTCTTTCCATCTACATTATATCACTTTCTGTGTATCGATCTTCTTAGCTAACAGCACACAGGCATTGATGCTTCCTGGTATGAGCAGTTTGCTATAGGACAGAAGCTCTGCCCCTTTCCCTAAAATCATGCCTCATATTAGTGTGACGCTCAGTTACTTCTCATAGAGAAGCCATGAGTCAGGGAAGTCAAAGTGTCTAAGGCCAAGAGTCAGTAGGGTATGTAATAAACAGAGGGAAGATAAAAAGGCATAGTCAAGTCACAGTCTGGGGTCAAAATTTCAAGGTTAGAGTGCGTCAAGGCAAAATGAGTAATACAAATGGGTAGTCAAAAAACAAATCTAAGGTCTGGCAACAAAAGATCAGAATATCAGAGTTCAGAGCACAGAACAAACACACCACTAAGCCAAAACTCAGATTGAACATGAAGAGGAAGTCAGAGATCAGTTGCAGCCCATACTTGCTCTTCACCTTCAAAATATATGAAGGCAAGGACAGCGCAGCTGGCGCTGATTGGGCACTAGGGTCATGTGTCATTCCACCGCACCAAAGCTCCAGGACCACAAGTGCTGACACCGCAAGAGTGGCACCAGTATGGTAGAGGAGTATATGTTTTTTTATTTTATTGGGGCAAAACATTTAGTTGAAGAAGGGGTTGTCTTAGTAGTGGACAAGTCCTTTAAGTACTAGGTCTAAATCTCATTACAAAAAACAACATCAATAAAGCCCATCTAGCTTGCCTATTGTTGAGTCTTTTGGCTCAAGATATGTAAGTTTTTGTGGTCTGTCACTAAAAAAGACCTGGGTGTATGGGTGGACGATAAACTCACATTTAGTGGCCAGTGTCAGGCAGCTGCTGCAAAGGCAAATAAAATAATGGGATGCATTAAAAGAGGCATAGATGCTCATGAGGAGAACATAATTTTACCTCTATATAAGTCACTAGTGCGACCACACTTAGAATACTGTGTACAGTTCTGGTCTCAGGTGTATAAGAAAGACATAGCTGAACTGGAGCGGGTGCAGAGAAGAGCGACCAAGGTTATTGGGGAACTAGGGGGTCTGCAATACCAAGACAGGTTATTACACTTGGGGTTATTTAGTTTGGAGAATCGAAGGCTTAGGGGTGATCTTATTACAATGTATAAATATATGCGGGGACAATACAAAGACCTTTCTAATGATCTTTTTACTCTTAGACCTGTGAAGGGGGCAAGGGGGCATCCTCTACGTCTGGAGGAAAGAAGGTTTAAGCATACTCACAGACGTGCAATCTTTACTGTAAGAGCAGTGAGACTATGGAACTCTCTGCCATATGATGTTGTAATGAGTGATTCCCTACTAAAATTTAAGAAGGGACTGGATGCCTTTCTTGAAAAGAATTACAGGGTATATACACTAGTTTCCTTAATATTGCGTTGATCCAGGGAGCTAGTCTGATTGCCGTATGTGGAGTCGGGAAGGAATTTTTTTCCCCAATGTGAAGCTTACTGTTTGCTACATGGGTTTTTTTTTGCCTTCTTCTGGATCAACATGTTAGGCAAGTTAGGATAGGATATGGGTTGAACTAGATGGACTTAAAGTCTTCCTTCAACCTTAATAACTATATTACTATGTGATAAAAGTAACTTTTTGTTTTGCACCTTCAAGGAAGTGGCAACATTCCTCGAACGCCCATTTAATTGACAACAATTAACAATTATGTCATGATTTAATCTGTTTGCTAGAGGAAATCTTTAATGAAAATAATGCAAATGGACGGAGTTGAGTGATGCTCTATCCTGTAAGACAAGTGCTCCAAATCCAACCTCTGAGGCATCTACCTCTACCACGAAAAGTCAAGGTGGACCAATAATGAAATGTTCCTTTAATTTACTATAGTAATTAGAGAACCCATGAAAGTGTTAAAAAAAAATTTAGATCCTTGGGTTGCACCCGTTTCTTAATGTTTAGAACCTTTGATGGGTACATTCGGATACAATACAAGACAATCTATATATATAAAACTAAAAATCTATAGTAGCCCGCTCTATACAAATCCACAGCTCTCACCCGATTTCGGTGAAATTTGGCAGAGGGGGCTCCAGGAGTAGAATACTGCACACGTTAAATCTCGCTAGCCTCCCCCCGTCATGAGATTGGGTCCTCTGAAGTTAGGCCCTATACATATAATGGAGAAATGTGAAGGTGAAAGTAAACATGCTGAGGGGAAAACAACAGTTGTGACTGACAGGGACGGATTATAGCGACGGCGCTAAAGAGTCACTGCTAAAGGAGCCGCACCACTACATACAACACACAAACATTTCACAAACACCATACAAACATCACACAGACAGCACACATACACCAACCCACAAGCACACCAGACAAATGCCACAACACACCACACAAACATCAGACCACTCTAGACACACACAACACAAACACTACCCCATAAATACCACATGCACACCACACACACGCACGCACGCAAGGATCACATGAGCATGCAATACACTCTAATGGATGCACCCTATGCACACGGACGAACATTACTGAGCAGCAATATTGGTCAGGCGAAAAATGCCTCATAATAAGATTGTCATTATTGCTTACTATACAGCGAGCTTTCATCACTGAAGCTGCTGAGGTAAAGTGAAAGCTGAGCTCTGATTGGTTGCTATGGGCAACTAGACAAGTCTGCCTGTGAGGCGGTTTTCATTACTGTGATGTGAGCTCCTTCAAGTCATAGTAATACTGTGTGAGGGCTGCTCTGTATTTACTATTCATCCTATTACATCTCTTATCAGTGTCAGGTGAATACTAAAGGGTCATAATACTAAGGACTGTTTTTTAAAATGCTGCCCAAAAAATGACCTTCTTTTGGGCTAGTTCATCCAAAAGCTAAGAAAGCAAAATTGTGTCAAAGAGTTGAGACAAGTGAACAACGTGACTCACGGCTAGAAAAGAAACAGATGAGACAGGCTAAACGTAAGGCAGCTGAGACATCAGAGCAACGGGAATGTCGTCTTCACAAGAATCAGATAAGGCAGGCTGAAGCAAGGAATATGGAAACATCTTAACAAAAGGATGAACATTGTGAAAATGACTGCATATGACATATGCAACGTGTGCAAAGATGTAGGCAGGCTGATTTGAGTTTGGAAGCATTTCTTTACTGTAGCACTCTGAAAATGTCAATTTCAGGGTGACACTGAAAATTTTACTTTAGGCTGGTTTCACACTTGCGTTTTTTTGCGATGTGTTTTTGCGCATACATGCGCATGCATTTTCCCCATGTTTAACATGGGTGCGCATTGTCATACGTTTGTACGCGTTTGTATGCGCATGCGTTTTTTTGTAGTGTGCGCCCAGGCGCACAAAATGCAACCTGTTGCATTTTTAGTGCGTCCGACTGGTCTCAAAAAAACGCATGCGCACGCAATGCGCATGGAATTGACCCAAAGACACATTGAAGTCTATGAGAACGCTGACATGCACACGTCAGCGTAAACGCATGCGTTTTTAAAAAAAACGCGCAAAAAACAAGGAAATGCATTAAAAATGCATGATGCGTTTTTTTATGCGCGTTTGCACTGCTCACGCAGCGCAGAGTAAAAATCGCAAGTGTGAAAGTAGCCTTAGCTACCATAACCAACAATTTAACATATTTTCTGCGAGCGAAGCTGCGGGTATTCTACTAGTACAGTATATGCTCAAGGAAGTTTACTTTTTGAATCAAGAGAGTACATTTTTCAAGTTTAGCAAATAAACAATTGTCAGATAGGAGATAAACAGATTGTTGGTAGCCAGATGCAAAGAGACGTACATAAAAGAAGATCATAAACAAGGATGTGGGTAAAAATGCAAAAAGATTCTCTAGATCATTGCAAGTTGTATTTTTAATGGTACATTATATAGAGTACAAATCATACAGAGAATAGTAGCTCACCGTGCTCTATTCATGATCTTTTCAAAGTCTATGAAACGGACTGAGATGGCATACAGAGAGTCAGTCCCATAGAACAGAGCCCCAGTGAATGTACCCAGACACTGCCTCAATCAAACAGGTACCATGGCCTGGCCTGAGCCGTGGGACCCCACTAATCAGACACTTACTAGGAGCTCGTTTCAGGGCAATACAATAAATAAGGCATATTTGGCTAGCTAGCTGGATACTTTTCCAAAAAAAACAAGTCTATTGCCAAATAAGCACCTACAGATGAAATAAACAACAGCACTTGATTTTCAAATAGAATTTTCTTATTTATTACATTCAAAATTGGCCAATTTTAACCAGATACTGTATTTGTTATCTGAAATATAATAGGACTACAATTTCAAAGCTCTAAATTTGAACAAATTACATAATAATTGTTCTAATTCATATCCTGACCCACCAAAAGCAAACGTCTAATCTCCCCTGGAACTCTACGAGGCGCTAAAATCTACTTTAAAGGGAATAAATAAATAGACTCACCAGTGCAGTGAACAAAATGTCAAAATGGTTCCATCTAAGGAAACCGCAGGTGAACAAAATAATTCCAAAGGCTGAGAGACATCCACATTTTAAAAAGTAGTAAGTTAATAAATTAAAAGATTTTCAAGCTCTCCTTGCCTTTAAAGGTCCACGAAGCATCATTTATTGCCACCTGGAACACTGGAACAGATAAAAGAAACACAATGTGCAGAACATCCGTACGGAGTGGAATAAAATTGCTTTATTATACTCACAAAATAAAAATCTAAGCTTGAAAGGTAGCACAGTAAATATTACTTTAAAATGGTTGGTTGGCCCTTCAAGTTTCATCTAGGAATGGTTAAAGGTGCAATTTTTGTTTGGCAGATGTATACCCTAAGCATTGCTCACAATATATTTTATAGCACATGTCCAGCTTTTCAACCAATTCTTTGTATTATTACAGTTAACCTAGAAAAAACAAAGGACCAACTTCCTAAATTGTTTTTATTAAACACATGAAATCAAATAGGGGCTGTAGACACAAAACGGTAGGATATTTGTAATGCTTTGTATCACTATTTATGTTCAATCGAATGGACTAAAAAATGATTGCAAAATGTACCCACATTTTATGTATTGATGGCTAAAGTGACAAACGATCATTCTAAACTTGTAAAGTTTTATAAAGACAGTGACTATTCAAAATAAAAGGTGCAAAATAGAGCCTCAGTATCCACAACCAAGAAAACATAACACAAATGTACCAACATGAAAAGACGACTGCCTATCCATGTCTTATCCGATGTTGAAAATGGTGATACAGCACATATCTAGGCGGCCAGCATATCCTCGGATATGGACTCCACTTTCAGTGATGCACGGTTTGAGTTTGGTTCACCGATGTCGCTCTGGCCTCCAAGATTGGTAAATCTGAGACATCTTTCTGTGGGGCTACATCAAAAACTCAGCATACCGGAGACAACGCATCAATAAAATAGTGGAGTTCATATCCGAGGATATGCTGACACACGTCTGGCCAGAACTGGACTACTGCGTAGACATCTGCCATGCCACCAATGTAAACCATTTTGTAGTGCATAGGAAAAACTTGGATAATGCATCTTTTCATGCTAATACATTTGTGTGACGTTCCCTTGGCTATGAACACCCAGGCTATCATTTTGCACCATTCTTATTGAATCATCTTGTATAATATACTGTATATTAAAAATGAAGAGCTCATAAATATAACGCAAAAAAACCTCCTTAATATGCAATAAACACATTCATACAATTCCTTCGTAACTTTTCGAAGGCCTTTTTCTTTTTTAAGGCCCTTATAAGTGCAAGAACAAAAGGTAAAGGAAAAAATTCCCTAGAATTTACTGTGATGTTTTCATTAACTCTTCTGCCACAATTCTTTTCTCTTTTGACCTTTACAGTAGATCTGATTTTCCAGAATGTCTCTAGTCTTAACACACTTGTTGCATTTATGTTAATTTTCCTTAGACATTTGTTTCTCTGCTAACATTATATTGTCATCTCTAATGTTTTTCAGTATGATTTTTATCACACATTGCGCTTTTGCTGCTTTTCATGCAAATTAATAGCTGCTTTGTTACAGTACCAGCAAAAGGCTTGAGATTTCAGGAATCTCGTGCACACACTTTTTTTCTAAACAAATTTGAAAATTGCTGCTTTTTTTTAAAACTGCAGCATGTTATTTCTTTCAGCATTTTTTCACGCATAGAAAGCAATGAGAAAGTGCAAAAAATACAACGAAACATTGCTATCAGTTTTCTCAGCATTTTTAGTGAAAAAAATGCAGGTAAAGCAGGATGTGAAACCCATTTATTTTTGTGATTTTTCCAAGGTTAAACTAAAATGTCTTGATATCCTCACATTACTATGGCTTTTAATATTAGTACAGTTAAATTAAATGAGTGATATGTGTTAAAGTACAATGCTTAACCAACTCAATGCCCTTCCAATGTGCATAAGTAAACAATGCCCAACTCCCAATATGTCAAAGTAAACAATGCCTGACCAACTCAATGCCCTACCAATGTGCGAAAGTAAACAATGCCCAACTAACTCAATGCCCTACTAATATGTGAAAGTAAACAATGCTTAACGAACTAAATGACCTATCAATGTATGAAAGTAAACAATGTCCAACCAACTCAATGCCCTACCAATGCGTGAAAGTGAACAATGGCCCAAACAACTCAATGCCCTACCAATGTGTGAAAGTAAGCAATGTCTAACTCAGTGCCTTAGCAATGTTTTAAAACAATAACCTATCAACTCAATGTCATACCAATTCAACTTCCCCTGCTGTTTCACATTTGCAAATATGCATTTTTTCATGAACTCATGGAACCTTAGGGTAGAAGCAAATCTGAACTTTAAGCTTAATCTTGAAAAACGCAGCAAAAAAATGCAGCAAGAAAAGCAGCAATAAAGACATCTTAATGTGCATTTTGGCTGCAGCTTTTTACTTCCAAGAGATTAGGCTTTGGCTACAGACAAAAATGCAGCAAAAAAGCAACGTGTGAACATAGCCTTAGAGTACATAGGAGAGCATCTTGTAAGATTACTACGTTCGATATAATAGTTTCTAGTTTTATGTGGCAACCCATTAATTATTGAGATAAAGCCTTTATGGAAGCTTTCTACACCAGTTATGTTAAAATGGTATTTAGCCTTCAGCAAATAATTATTACATAACATTCTAATAGTCTCTCTATTATAAATCAATACACTGATTTTCAGTCATTCAGTAAGACCCTTTGCTTAATTCTAATGACTAGTAAGGTGGCCCAGTCAAGTGCTTCAAATCCTCCTTGTAGGTGTAGCAGGAAAGACTGCAGGAAGTCACTATACCTAATCTGCCAAATGAGAAGACTACCTGCATGACAGATCTAATGGACAAGGTAAGTCTGTGTACAAGTAATGTAAATATGTGCATGTGTATATATGCATATCTACGTGTGGCTTAAAATATGAGTGTTTGCTTCCTTTGTGTGTAGATATGATATTCATTGTAAAGAAGTTTTGAGCAGTCGTGGAAAAAATATGGTAAAGTAAGAATGCATTCAGAAATAGAAGTATCAATTGTATTTTGCTAATATAAAAAAAATTAAGTGAATGAACAAAAGAGAAATGTAAACCAAATCAATATTTGGTGTGATCACCCTCTGCCTTCAAAACAACACCAATTCTTCTAGGTAGACCTGCACACAGTTGTTGAAGGAGCTGATAAGGGAGGTTACTCCAAACTTATTGGTGAAATCCCCACCAATCTTCTGTGTGTGAAGCTTGGGCAAATCATTCTTTCTCTTTATGTAATCACAGACAGACGCGATGGTGTTGAAATCGGAGCTCTGTGAAGGCCATATCATCACTTCCAGGACTCCTTATCCTATTTTACTCTGAGGACAGTTCTTAATGACATTGGTTAAATATTAGGGATTGTTGTCTTGTGCAATTATGGGTGTCTGCAGACAATAGCGAAGGATGCTGGTAGCTCCTTAGAAGTTTGTGGCTGCAAATGGAGTTGTGAATGTAATTAAGATTAATGGTGTCATCAATTCTGAGAAATATAGGTAGATACTTATACCTCATGCAATGTCACCTGATTGACTCCAAACAATCACCCCAAGCATACAGCCAGTGTCATTAAGAATTATCTTCAGCATAAAGAAGAACAAGGGGTTCTGGAAGTGATGATATGGAATCACAGACATAGCCGCGTCACCACCCGGCACACCCGGGTAAGTACCAGGGCCCTGGACAGATGGGAAGGCACAATCCCTGTCTGAGACAATGCCACGCTATGGGGCCTGTGAGTCAGGGGTGCCCGGTGCCAGATCTGGCATCAAAACCCCCCACCTTAAACTGTTTCCAAAACTCACCTCTCCCCGTTCCCTGTTGCTCCAGTCTCCTTCAGCATCTTCTGACTCTCTGTGATGTCTCAGTGCAGAGGGTAAGATCAAGTTACTACAGCGCACCCTCTGTGCAGAGAGACTGAAGTTCAAGAGACTGGAGCAGCGGGGAATGGTAAGAGGTAAATATTTGTTTATTTTGTTATGAATGTAGAAAATCATTGGGCACATTTTGCTGTATTGAGCAAGATAGGGGTTCATTATACTGTATGTAGCACTATGTGGGCCAATATACTGTATGGAGCAATATATTGGGTCCATTATACTGTATGGAGCAATATATAGGACCCATTATACTGTATGGAGCAATATATGGGTCTATTATACTGTATAAAGCACTATATGGGGCTATTGTACCGTATTGAGCACTATGTGTGTTATTACACTGTATGGAAAACTGTGGTGTCCATAATAGTGTATGAAGAACTATGTGGTGCACATAATAATACTGTTTGGAGGATTATGTTGTGCCCATTAAACTGTATGTAGCACTATGTGGGGCCAATATACTGTATGGAGCAATATATGGGGTCCATTATATTGTATGGAACAATATATAGGGCCCATTATACTGTATGGAGCAATATATGGGTCTATTATACTGCATAAAGCACTATGTGGGTCTATTATACCGTATTGAGCACTATGTGGAGCTATTATACTGTATGAGAACTATGTAGTGCCCTTAATACTGTATGAAGAACTATGTGGTCCCCATAACACTATTTGGAGGATTATGTGGTGCCCATTAAATTGTATGTAGCAATATGTGGGGCCATTTTACTGTATAGAGCAATATAAGAGGCCCATTATACTGTATGGAGCAATATATAGGGCCCATTATTCTGTATGGAGCAATATGTGGGGCCATTATACTCTATGGAGTAATATATGGGACCCATTATACTGTATGGAGCAATATATGGGCCCATTATACTATATGGAGCAATATATTGCGCCATAATTCTGTATGTAGCCTTTTGTGGGGCCATTATACTGTAAGGAGAATTATATGGGGCTCATTACAATGTATGGAGCAATATATGGGGCCATTATACCATATGGAGAAATATATGGGGCCTATTATACTGTATGGAGCACTATGTTGGGCCCATGATACTGTTTGCAGCAGTATAAGTGGCCCATTATATTGTATGAAGCAATATATGAGGTTATTATACTGTATGGAGCTACACATGGGTCCCAATATACTGTATGGAGGACAATGTGAGGCCCATTATACTGTATGGAGCAATATATGAGACCCATTATACTGTATGGAGCAATGTATGGGGCCCATTATACTGTATGGAGCTCTATGTGGGGCCCATTATACTGCATTGAGCACTATGTGGTGCCCATTATAATGTATGAAGCACTATCTGGTGCCCATTATACTGTATGGAGGACTATATGGCGGCCATAATACTACATGGAGGACTATATGGTGTCCATAACACTGTATGCAGAACTATGTGATGCCCAATATACAGTACTTTATGGAGGACTATGTGGTGCCCATAATACTATATGGAGGATTATCTGGTGCCCATAATACTGTATGGCGGACAATATGATACCCATTATACTGTATGGAGGACAATGTGATACCCATTATACGGTATGTAGCCCTATGTGGGACAATTATACTCTATGGGACAATATATGGGGCCATTATACTGAATGGAGCAATATATGTGGCCCATTATACTGTATGGAGGAATATATGGGGCGCACTATACTGCATGGAGCAATATATGGAGTAATTATACTGTATGGAGCAATATTTGGGTCCATTATAATGTGTATATAGCACTATTTAGGGCAATTATACTGTATTGAGCGATATATGAGGCCATTATACAGAATGCAGCAATATATTGGGCCTATTATACTGTATGAATATATGGGGCCCATTATACTTTATGAAACAATATATGGGGCCCATTATACTGTGTGGAGCACTATATGGGGCCCATTAAATTGAATGGAGCAATAAATGGGGCCATTACACTATTTGGAGCTATATATGGGGCCAATTATACTGTAAGGAGCAATATATGGGGCTCATTATACTGAATGGAGAAATACATGGGGTTCATTATACTGTACGGACCAATATATGGAGCCCATTATACTCTATGGAGCAATATATGGGGCTCATTATTCTGTATGGAGCAATATATGGGGCCCATTATACTGTATGGAGCTATATATGGGGCCATTATACTGTATGTAGCACTATATAGGGTTATTATACTGAATAGAGCAATACATGGGGACCATTATACTGTATGGACCAATATATGAGGCCCATTATACTGTATGAAGGACTATATGGGGCCAATTATACTGTATGAAGCAATATATGTGGCCCATTATACTGTATGGAGCAATACATGGAGTGTTTATACTGTATGGAGTAATATGAGTCCATTATAATGTATATAGCACTGTTTTGGGAAATTATACTGTATTGAGCGGTATATGAGGCCATTATACTGAATGGAGCAATATATGGGGCCTATTATACTGTATGGAAGAATATATGGGGTCCATTATTCTTTATGAAACAATATATGGGGCCTATTATACTGTGTGGAGTAATATATGGGGCCCATTAAATTGAATGGAGCAATAAATGGGGCCATTACACTGTATAGGGCAATATAAGGGACCCATACGACTGTGTGGAGCACTATATGGGGCTAATTATACTTTAAGGAGCACTATGACTATGTGGTGTCCATTATACTGTATGGAGCTACACATGGGGCCATTATACTGTATGGAGCATTATATGGGGCTCATTATACTGTATAGAGCACTATATTGGTGTGATCCTCAATAATAAGCTTGACTGGGCCCATCACTTGGATGCAGTGTACAGGAAGGGCCACAGTAGGCTTTATCTGCTCAGAAGGCTGAGAGCCTTCGGAGTTAGGGGGGCACTCCTTGCATCCTTCTTCAACTCTGTTGTGGCATCAGTCATCTTCTTTGGTGTGGCGTGCTGGGGTACTGGCATATCAACCAGGGACAGGAATAGGCTGGACAAATTGATTAGAAGGGCCAGCTCTGTCCTGGGATGCCCCCTTGATCCAGTTCAGGAAGTAGGCGACAGGAGGATACTGGCCAAGGTGAGCTACATGGTGCAGAATGATTCCCATACCATGAATGAGACCGTGACAAAGATGTGCAGTACTGTCAGTGACCGGCTACTTCATCCTAAATGTGAGAGGGAGCGCTATCGAAAGTCCTTCCTTCCTGCTGCAGTTAGGCTGTATAACCAGCACTGTCCAAAACGGAGAACGACCCAAACAGTGAACTGATAGATCCAAAGTTGTGATAGTCCGGTTATATCTTTTTTTTTTTTTCGTATATGTACCTACCTACTGTCGATGTAATGCCTTTATGCATCTGTATCTGTACTTGTTCCTGCCTTGCTGCTGTAATGCTCTGAATTTCCCCATGGTGGGATGATTAAAGGATTATCTTATCTTATACTGTATGTAACAATTTATGTGGCCTGTTATACTGTATAGAGCAATATATGGGGCCCATTATGCCAATAACTGTATGGAAGACTATGTGATGCCCATAATACTGTATGCAGGACTACACTGTGTTCCAAATTATTATGCAAAGTGGATTTAAGTGTCATAAAGATGTAATTTTTTGTTTATCAAATAAACTCATAGATGGTATTGTGTATCAGGGCTCTTTTGATCACTGAAATCAATCTCAAATGCCTGTGATAATTAGTTTACCAGGTGAGCTCAATTAAAGGAAAGCTACTTAAGAATGATGTTCCTCATTATCAAGCAGGGCACAGGTTTCAAGGAATTAAGGAAATAAAAAGGATCTCTCTGCTGCTGAAAAGCATCAAATAGTGCAATGCCTTGGTCAAGAGATGAAAACATTAGAAATTTCCCAAAAACTTAAACGTGATCATTGTAATGTTAAGAGATTTGTGGTTGATTCTGCGCACAGACATGTTTGTGCTGATAAAGGCAGAATGAGGAAGGTTTCTGCCAGGCAAGTTCATTGGATTAAGAGAGTGACTGCTAAAAAGCCATTACAAACCAGCAAACAGATATTTAAAGCTGCTGGTGCCTCTGGAGTCCCTCGAACCTCAAGGTGTAGGATCCTTCAAAGGCTTGCTGTGGTGCATAAATCTACTATTCAGCCACCCCTAAACAGTGTTCACAAGCAGAAATGGTTGCAGTGGGCCCAGACATACATGAAGACTAATTTTCAAACAGTCTTGTTTACTGATGAGTGTTGAGCAACCCTGGATGGTCCAGATGGAGTATATAGAGTTTCTGACTGACGGCTGTCTTCCATGGTATAAAAAGCAGAAATGTGCCTTCAGGAGCAAAATCATCTTCATGCATGACAATGCACCATCTCATGCTGCAAAGAATACCTCTGAGTCATTGACTGCTATGGGCATAAAAGGAGATAAACTCATGGTGTGGCCACCATCTTCCCCTGACCTCAACGCTATAGAGAATCTTTGGAGTATCATCAAGCAAAAGATCTATGAGGGTGGGAGGCAGCTCACATCAAAACAGCAGTTCTGGGAGGCTATTCTGACTTCATGCAAAGAAATACAAGCAGAAACTCTCCAAAAACTCACAATTTCAATGGATGTAAGAATTTTGAAGGTGATATCAAAGAAGGGTTCCTATGTTAACATGTAACTTGGCCTGTTAAGCTATTTAACTCCAAAATATCCTTTTTGTTCAGTGAATGTGACCTCCTAATGCTGCAAATTCCACAAATGAGCATTTTTAGTTCTTTAAAACATATCAAATGTTTAGAAATTCTACTGTGCCTAATAATTTGGAACAGTGCAATTTGAATTTTTATTCATTTTGGAGATTATACTGTTATTATTGGGCGGTTTCTTCAATAAAATTTGATGTATACTCTAACCGGTGATGACTTTTATTAGACTGACTGTCATTTGTACCTACTATTTAGGAAAATCAGAGAAAAATATCATTTGCATAATAATTTGGAACACAGTGTATGTGATGCCCACAATACTGTATAGAGGGCTATGTGGTGCCCATAATAATGTATGGAAGACTACGTGGTGCCTATAATACAGTATGAAGGAATATGTGGTACCTATTAATCTGTATGTATCACCATGTGGGTCACTAAACTGTATGGAGCAATATATGTGACCTGCTATACTCTAAGGATCAATATATGGGGCCCATTATACTGTATGGAGCAATATATGGGGCCATTATACTGTATGTAGCACTACATTTGGCTACTATACTGAATGGAGCAATACATGGGGCCCATTATACTGTATGGAACAAAATTTGGGGCCCATTATACTGTATGAGGAATATATGGACCCATTTTTCTGTATACAGCAATATATAGGGTAATTTTACTGTATGGAGGACTATATGGGGCCTTTATACTGTATAGAGCAATATATGCCTGCAGAAAACTTTCACATATTATTGTAGTTACTTTTCCAACTGGGAGACTCCAGCTAAAAAACACGAGACAAGGGATTCAGGAAGTCTTGTTTTTAACCCATTAACTGTTCCTGCTGTGCCCAGCTACTGAGTACATCTACGCCACAGATTCACAGCTCTTTTGGTGAAGAAGCTATGTCAGCTCTTGACATGGATCCTTTCCTTCTCTAATAAAGGAGAGAGTGCCTTATCTTTTGAGGAGATTTTACATAGAAAAAGTTTACACCATATTTTTGCAAAGGTAGTTTTATTTACTAAAATTAGATTTTTATTTTTTTTTCAGAGTAAAAAGGGAGCAAATCTTTGCAGTGTTCATCAGGACATCAATATACTGGCGTGTAAAATAATTATTAAGATGTTGAACAGGAGATTAACGAGGTAAAATGGGGCATAACTACTGTGAGTAAATGTGAGGCCAATCAAATAATTGGAGTTTAGTTTGTCCACCATTGAAATGCTGGAAAAGTGATATGATCCAATGTAAGAATAATCACAGAGCTGTAGGAAAGATCAGCGCAAAAACAGGGTCTTATCCAAGAGATATGACAGGCGGTAAAATTACTATTATTTTTTATATAGCGCCATTAATTCCACGGTGCGGTACATGAGAAGGGGGGTTACATACAAAGTTATAGATATCGTTAACAGTAAACAAATTTACAATGACAGACTGGAACAGAGGGGTGAGGACCCTGACCTTGCGGACTTACATTCTACGGGAATCAGATTACACTCACCTTCTAGACACATTCAAAAAGCATGTCAAATGGAATTTCAGCTGCATCAGATCCAGGGGTGAGCAATTTACCATCAAAGCATGGAAGGAAAGGTTTGTGGATGGTTTCTGCGCTTGCCGACAGTTAATGAGTTGTATATCCCAGGATATAAACAAAATGGTGGTTTATGCTACGGGTTTATTTTTGCGCTATAATCTGATTTTACCGCCTGTCGTATCTCTCGGATAAGACCCTATTTTTGCGCTCATATACTTGTGGTCTTTCCTGATGAAGAAGTCATTTGTACTTTGAAACTCATAGAATAAAACCACCATTTTGTTTTATATCCTGGGATATACGTCTCATTAACTGTCAGCAAGCGCAGAAACCATCCACAAACCTTTCCTTCCATGCTTTGATGATCCAATGTAAAAACTGTTAAAGAGTGACTGAATGTTTTTTTTTAATTCAGTTATTGATCAGCTTTTCCAAAGTTACAGCGGGTGAAATAAGTATTACGCTCATCACCAATTTTCTAAGTAAATATATCTGTAAAGGTGCTATTGACATGAGATTCTCACCAGATGTCGGTAACAACCTATCCAATCCACACAGGCAAAGAAAGCAAACCATAGATGTCTAAAAGTTAAGTTATGTGTAATATTGAGAAATGACACAGGGAAAAGTATTGCACATGCTTCCGGAAATGTATTTCATACTTGGTACAGAAGCCTTTGTCACAAACATTCATGCGTGTATTATTCCTGTAGGACGGATGACATTGAGGTTCCACATTTGCTCTCATCTCCCTGTTATCACACACTGAATGCATGTCTGTCTCGTTGTGCTACTGATAAACTGGAAATGTTTAACCAATCCAGCAGCCGAGAGATGTCGCCATTATTTTACATTGTGAGTATAATAAAGCTCGTTTTTCTGCTCTCTTGTGCTCCAGGGCCTTAGCTCGGTGTAACAATTATTTAATGATAATTCAGGTGCTGATGAAAATGAACTGAAAATTAGTGCCAAAGGATGATACTACTCCACCTTTTTGGATGCTTTATGCATTTTGTCTAAGATTGTGCATAAAAAGAAGAATTTTTTATACATTTTTCATTTCATGTCCAATTACAAGTAACAGTCGACTAACAAGTGTATCTAATTATGTAACAAACATGCAATAATTTTAACCCCTTCACGACCTTTGGATTTTTTGATTTCTGCTTCCCTTCATCCCAGAGCTTTTTTTAATTTTTTTTCAGTCAATATGGCCATGAGTTTTGTTGGGAGGAGCTGCACTTTTTAATAGCACCATTGGTTTTACCATATAGTGTGGTGAAATTGCAAAAAAGTGCAATTTCACAATTGTTTTTTTTCTTTTTTTTTTCACTATGTTCACTAAATGCTAAAACTGACCTGCTATTGTGATTCTACAGGTGATTACAAGTTTGCCGGTACCAAACATGTATAGGTTCTATATATATATATACACGCACACAGCCATTTTTATATATACACAAACATGATTTTTTTATCGCCTGTTATTGCATTTTATTCCAATCCTTAATTCTGGTGTTTTGATTTTCTCACTATGACATTTACCAATCTGATTCATTTACTTTATATTTTGATAGATCGGGCTTTTCTGAATGCAGCGATACCAAATGTGTTTTTTAATTATTGTTTTATTTTGAACATAGAAAAAGGGGGGCCATTTGAACTTTTATATTTTTTGAATATTTTTTAAAACACTTTTTATACCTTTTCCGTGTTTCAATAGTCCTCTTCAGAGACATGAAGCTGTGATCGTCTGATCGCTTGTGCTCCACATAACAGGACTTCAGAGCAGAAATGATCATCTCCTTGAATGCAGGCGTGCATAGGAGATCTGCAATGACAGACACATAGTTCTTCTGCAGATCCCAGGTTATCATGCCAACCCATTGGTGTTGTGGAATCATTCGACAGGGGTGCCAATGGGCAGACCTTTTGAGGTGCTTCCAGTAAGTGCAAGTTAAATGCCGCAGGTGGATGAAGATTCCACCCGTTTCTGTTAGGGGCACATGACAGCTAATCAGCTGTGATCATCTGTCATGTGCCTGAAAAGATGCCGGAGGCTGCATCAAAGGGAGACACATGACCTATCATATACCTATACTTCATAGGTCATAAAGGGGTTAATACAATGTCATATCTAATAATTACATCTGATATTACTTCAGTACCAAAACAATTAGATAGTGTCATGGCCTGAGGCCACTAGCTCAAAAAGACCACCTCGGACCGACTTGGCACAAGTCATTCCGTCAAGCAGGCTCCAGAAAAACCAAAATACTCTTTAACCCCTATTGAGATATGGTTTTAAAAAAGGATCCAGTGGATAACTACCACAAAAGAGCTGTTGTGCGAACCAAAGGTAAGAATGGTCACTAAGCAAGGTCAAAGTCAAGAGGTCACGTCAGGAACGAGAAACATAAAACAAGTGGCTAGATGAATATCAAGCCGAGGTCAAAGAATGGGAATAATCAGGACAAAGCAGAGAAGAAGAACACAGAGGTCTGAACCAGGATAGCTGAACCATTGGCTGGAAGTGGGATCGGGCTTAGGGGTTTATATAGAACAGCCGGATCCAGTTCTGACAGCAGACAGAAAACAAATCAACAAGAATAACTCCGTAGCTTCCTATTAAAGAAATGGTTAACTTCTATTCTGTTCCTTAAACTGAATAAAATACAATAAAATAGTCTCATGCAAGTATGGCCTATGTTCCAGTTATCATCTGTCTACGCAAAAATATGTTTATGGCCTGAGCCACAAGTCCAAACCTGCAACAACAGCATGGTGCCATTGAGGGGACAAAGAAGAAACTGGCACAGATGTTACAGATAGGATCAGCTATAAAGTCAATGAGAAAACTAAAACATTCCAGCACTCAGAAATCCTTAAGTACAATACTTTTGTGGTGCTTTTCCCATCAAGGCTCAAGTGTTTGCACTGCAGTCACCTTCCACTTCACTAACAGAAAGTTATCATTGTCTAACTTAGGAATATACAGTGACTGGGCAGCAGCTTAGCTGTATGTATGCTGTCAAATGTTACTCTTGGTGTCCTCTAGACTTTCCCTTGTTTCTGCACTTCTACACATTGCTGGAATTATTTATTTACTTTACTTACTTATAAAGGACTAGAGATGAGCGACTTTGCCTTTTTTCTGGTCGAGTCGGATTTCATGAAACCCAACTTTCGCAAAAATTGGGTCAAACGAAATCGGCCGATTATCGTGAAAGTCGAAGGCCGACTGAAACACGAAATCCAATGCAAGTCAATGGGGAAGCAAAGTCGGCAGGGAGTGGAGGACAGGAAACACACCTACAGTGCCCATTTGAATGGCAAAAACATCAAATCTTATTACTGAAGCTTTTCAACCTTAATTTATTTCATAATACTAGTTACGCACTGAAAAATGGGGGTTATTTGGCTAAATTTGTGGGGGCGTAGGGCTGGCTCCAGGTTTTCATGTGCTCTGAGCCAAAGAGCGCCCCTTTAACACATACCACAATTCATGATGCTCCGATACCGCAGAGAAATAGCGGCATAGTACAATGAAAAATACTTCACTTTTTACATCTCATGACTGATATCCATTTTTAATAGCTCCAAAAACGGACAGTATATTACTCCATACAGTATTATGGCCACCGCATAGTGCGCTATACAGAGTAATGAGGCCCATATATTTCTCCATACAGAATCATTGGTCCCATATAATGTTTGAAACAGTATATGATGAGCTCCACATAATGCTACAGTATATGTTGGTCCCCATGGATGAAGCTCCACTGTTTTATGGGCCCAAATAATGCTCCATACATAATGGGCCCCATTTCTAATGCTCTAGTGTATAATGTGCCCTGTAAATGCTGCTCCAGTGTCTGATGTCCACCTTTGGAATGCTCCAGTGTATGGTGGGCCCCATATATCATTCTCCAGAGTATAGTGCTCCCCAAAAATTGCTGTCCCAACATTGAAAACAATTAAATAAGTCTCCTCGCTATGGAATCCCTGTACTAGTCTGGACTCCTCGTCATCCCCATCGTCCATCTCACTGCACTTGGCTGTTTAGGCAGAGGGCGTACAGACATGATTTCATTGCGCTCTCTGATCAGACTATCACTGTCAGGAAACACGGAAGACATCATGGCGGTGGAGCAGGGAGAGGTAAGTATTTCAACTTTGCAAGTGCTGTGATCCTGAGCAAGCAGGGGGGCCCACTCCTTGGCGACAGCAGTGGCACAGGGCCCCTCTAATAGTACGGTGGTGTGTGGCGGTGTGTCTGACGGCGGGTGGCACCGGCAGAGACACTTTTGCGTACTATGAGGGGCCCTGTGCCAGTGCCGTCGCCCATGAGTATGCCCCCCCACCAGCTCAAGGAACCTGCACTTTCATCTGCACCTGCACCTTCCTCTTTGTCACCGTGTAAGGTGGTATAGTATGCGGGAAGGGGAACCTGAGTTTCCTCTGGGTCAGATTCTGGTTGTGTAGAGTTTGAGGGGAATGTAGTGGTCTGGGTCAATGTACCAGCAGAATCATCTAGCAGTGGCTGGGCATCAGTGCACTTGTTGCGTCCCCAGGAGTACGGTTGCCACAGTGGCATTACCTTCCTCCTAGGGAGTGTGATGTCATGCTTGGGAGCAACGAAGGATCTCTCTAGCAGTTAAACCAACACACAACACATTTCCCACTCCACGCCAGCAGGGAGACCTCTGAACATGACTGCTGAGGAGCTGCTCTCTGTGGTCGGGAGGAGGTAAGTTAGGCCATTCTGTGCAGGGAAGGGGAAGTGTGTGGACGTGAGAAGGGGAGCTGGAGGATGAGCAGAGTTAAGGCTCACTCCTAGCTTGAGCGCATGGTCCGGATTCCGGTCTCCGAGTTTGTAGGGACACTGACGTTCCTGCAGCAGAATCCGGAGGAAGTAGCAGCTGTAAATGCTCTGTACCCAACTGAGGCTCGGAGGCCCCAGCATCGACGTGTGTGAGCCAGAAGAAAAAGGCTACAGCTGCCAGCCATACAAGAAAGTTCCAAAAGAGAGTCAACAGGGGAACTTCATTGAACTCAGCACTGCGAGTACCTCAGATAAGCGCTAGAACGGAGGCCACACTACCTATCTGCAGAGAGAGAAATCCAAATTGGCTTCCAGGCTGACCAACTCCTTCTCCATATGTACTCTGGGTCCTGGCCAGCACCTACCAAGTACAGGTAAAGAAACTGCACGACTGTGTCTGTCATCTTTCTCCTGCGCCTGGTGCACGGCTCAGCTACATCCTGCACTGCATACCATCTCCCATCTCTTTCATCTGCCCTACCTGTGCAGGTCTTCTACATCTTAGCTGCACCACAACATCTGTCCCACAGAAGCGACACTGCAGCGCTGGTCAATCTAATCAGAAACCAGAGGTGGCGTCATGTATCATTCACCTATAAACGTAATTGACCCCTTTGCATGGACGCCCAGGGCCACGGAACGGGTCACTACTAGAGTTGAGCGAAACGGGTCAAAAAAATTCAAAGGTCGCCGACTTTCGCCAAAGTCGGGTTTCATGAAACGAAACCCGACCTTAGCGTGAGGTCGGCCATGAGGTCGGCGACCATCCCGCCAAAGTCGCGTTTCAAAAGATGCTTTTGCGTCCTTTTTCAGCCAATCAGGAAGAACGGACACTGTGGGCAACGTGATGACATAGGCAGCGGTTACCACAATGTTTGTGAAGGGCATGCAAGTGATTGGCTTGCTTTGTGTGGCGTCACAGGGGGTATAAAAGGACATGCACACCGACCGCCATGTTACTTATACTGATCTCAGAATAGGGAGAGCTGCTGCTGATTTTGTAGGGAGAGCGTTAGGCAGGGAAGAAGATACCAAAAACTACTTCTGCTGCTAGCGATTTTGCCTGTACAACACACCAGTTATTGTGCAGTGCAAGGGGAGGCTATATTTCGGTGCATCAGCTCTGTTGGTTATTAGGCTGCCTTTTAAGGCTCCCTGATAGCTGCATTGCTGTTTTCACACTGCTGAGCAAACTGCTGTTTTCAAAGCAAGCCAAATTTTATTGTTTTGTCCTGGTGAGTTACTGAGCGTTCATTTTTTCACACACCGTACAGCGGTGTACGCTCCTCACACAGTACCATGTAACGGCTGTTATCACGGCCAAATTGAAGCTATCTACGTGTTTGACTCTGTAAGGAAAAGTCGAGGAGTTTGTCCGTTCTTACAGACCTATACTTTATAGTTTTGTCCGCTTTTCAAACAGTCAAACACGGTACAGAGAGAGGAGCGTGCACGAACACCGCTGTACGGTGTATGTAAAATAGTCAAGCTCCATGTTTTTGTATACGGACTGACACATGCTGTCTCTCTCTAGTTTTGAATGTAATCAAACAGCAAATATACTAAACTGTTTGAAAAATGGACAAAACTATAAGGTGTAGGTCTGTAAGAACAGACAAACTCCTCGACTTTTCCTTACAGAGTCAAACACGTAGATAGCTTTAATTTGGCCGTGATAACAGCCGTTACACGGTACTGTGTGAGGAGCGTACACCGCTGTACTGTGTGTGAAAAAATGAGCGCTCACTACCTCACCAGGACAAAACAATACAATTTGGATTGCTTTTAAAAAAGCAGTTTGAACACCAGTGTGCACACAGCAATGCAGCTAGCCTTAAAAGGCGGGCTAATCACCACCAGTGCTGCTGCACAAAAGCAAAAATCTTCACCTTTCACTGCACAGTAACTACAGTGAAAAGCGCTAGCAGCAGAAGCAGTTTTTTTTTTGCCTTCCTAACGCTCTCCCTACAGAATAAGCAGCTGCAGCAGCTCTCCCTATTCTGAGATCAGCATGAGTAACATGGCGGTCAGTGTCCCCGCCCTTTTATACCCCCTGTGACGCCACACAAAGCAAGCCAATCACTTGCATGCCCTTCTCCAAGATGGTGGTGACCGCTGCCTATGTCATCACTTTGTCCACAGTGTCCGTTCTTCCTGATTGGCTGAAAAAGGGCGCTAAAGCATCTTTTGAAATGCGACTTTGGCGCTAAAGTCGCCAACCTCATGGCCGACCTCACGCTAAGGTCGGGTTTCGGTTCATGAAACCCGACTTTGGCGAAAGTCGGCACCTTTTGAATTTTTTCGACCCGTTTCGCTCAACTCTATAAAGGACCATTAATTCTGAAGCACTTTACAGACAGTCTAGAATACTGTACCTATCAGAATGTCTGGAGTGTGGGAGAAAGATCTCAGTCCCACTTGCGATTAAATCATACAAATAGAAACCGATTTTTAATTGTTATTCTTTCATTGTGTTCATTTGCGGTTTCTTTTACAGCTCTTATCGGATTGCAATTGGACTGGAAAAAAATTGCAGCAAGCGATTGTAATCAGAAATAGGATTGCATTCGCCAATAGAAGTCAATGGGTGTGATAAAAAAAAAATCGTGCAGCACTCGGACTATGCGAGTGCTATCTGATTTTGACACCCCATTTTCTTTGAAAAGCCAGCAATTCATCTGACACATACAGTAAAATGACAGCGTGACCCGACAAAATAGAAAAGATAGAATACATATATACACATAGAATAGAGAGGTATAAAGATGTCAGTGACTTATATATCTTGCCCTATCCCAGACTAAAAACATCATCTTTCAGCCACCTCAGAAAAGGCACATCCATAAGATATGCCAAATCTGGCACTTAGCCTCGCTCTTCCCACTTGCCCTGGTGCAGTGGCAAGTGGGGTGATAGTTGGAGGATTGATGTCACCTTTGTATTGTCAGGTGACATCAAGCCCAGAGGTTAGTTATTGCTGAGAAGTCTATAACACCCCCTATTACTAACCCCATAGTCATATTGTATAAAAAAAACAAACAACCAGAATAAAGTGCAGTCGCGTCATGCAACATTGAAGCCTGCCATCTCGATGAAGCAGAGCTACACACTTCCCGGGACAAATGGATTATTATCTTTTCAGCAGACAGGCGTGGAATATGGTTGTTTATTATTTTAACTAGATGGAGGCCTGATGCTATTGCATCGGGAGGGCGGTAATGTCACGATGGGGGCAGGCTTTGCAGCATTAAGAATCTCTCCCCCCATGTGCTCACCCACCATCCACTCTCTCTTTCCCCATGTGCTGACTTCTCCCGTCTGTGCTCTCTTCTTTGACATGTCTACACCATGTGCTATCCCCCTTGTCTGCTGTCTCTCTCCTTCCTGTGCTGTGTTCTCCCCTCATGTGCTGTCCCATTTGAGCTGTCTCCCTCCCTGTGCCCTGTCTGTCTCACCCCTGTGCACTTTTTCTCTCCCCCATCTGCTGTCTTCTCCTCTCATGTCATCTCTTGTTTGACCTGTGTACCCCATCACTAAACAGTCAGTGCACAGCATGTCAGGAGGAATTTCTATTTAAAAAGGTTTTTCCACGAACGAGAGTTCATTTTAAAAATTGTCTGTGTCTCAACATGCACAGAAAATACTACAACCCCTGGGCAGGGGAGGAAGCGAAAGACAATACTGACATTACAACAGGAGATCGCAGAGGATACACTTTGTGAGGTAAAATTTTGTTTAAAAACAGTCAGTAAAATATTTTACCTCACAAAATGAATCCTCTGTGATCCCCTGCTTTAATTTCAGTATTGTCTTTTGCTTCCTCCCCTGCCCAGGAGATGTGGTATGCTCAGTACACAGTCAGACGCAGACAATTTTTAAAATGAACTTTCATTCGTGGTAAAACCCCTTTAATGTGACCAGCTTCCTCTGCCTGTAGGCACGTCGCTCATCTGCTGCCGGGATCAGCCGCATGATTCACTGTGCCTCCATGGAATTTTCGCAGATGCAGTTCGAAAGTGTTCTGCTGGTGTTACCGCGCAAGAGGCTGCATGAGTGTGTGAGTGTGTGTGAGAGTGTGGTGCATACAGGGTACAGAGTGTGTGTGTGTGTGGTGTGACGGTGTTCCGCTGGTGGTACCGCTCAATAGGTTGCTACCAGCAGCAGTTTCCACATTGAGACAGGCTTCACTTGGGTGTCCCAATATGGCGGTCGGAGAACGTCCTCCACTTGGAATTCTGGGATACAGTGACATCTGGACAGAACAGGAAATGAAAACATTACAAGGCAATTAAATAAATAGATTCTGTTACAGGAGACATTGGCTTCAGTGGACTGGGCATTGACGTTAGAATATGTGTTTTTAGTAAATGTAGATTCATTAAAGGAGTCTGTGTAATTATTTCAATTAAAGGACTTTATTTAGGGTGTGTGTTTTTTAAACTATCACCAAGGGGTTAGTAATGAGGGCATCTTATTGACGCATTGCCATTACTAACCTCTGGACTTAATGTCACCTGACAATACAAAGGTGACATCAACCCTCTCCTACTATCATCCCACGTGACACTGCACCAGGACAAGTGGGAAGATCAAGGCTAAGTACCAGAATTGGTGCATCAAAAGGATGTGCCTTTTCTGGGGTGGCTGAGTGCTGATGTTTTTAGTCTGGCAGGGTGGTAACTATTCATGATCCTTTCCTAGGCTATTAATATCATCCCACAGCTGTCTGCCTAGCCTTTGTTGGGTATTAATTATAGGGAGACCCCAAGTCATTTTTTTGTGGGGTTCCCCATTTTAATAAACAAGAAACGCTAAGAGTACAGCAGTGAGCTGATATTAAAAACCTGGGAACTCCATGGGTATTACCTCCTTCTCTGGCTATAAATACATGCCCCCAGCTGTCCGTTTTCGCTCTACTGGTTAATGAAGTGTTAAGGAATCTCACACCTTTTTTTTCTGAAAGGAGTTTATTTAGTAAAAAAAACATGTACAGTAAACTACACACACAAAGCACTGACTATATATCTCACTCACATATTTATATATATCTTTTTGTATCTCTCTCAGTCTCTCTGTGTCTGTATATACACTCACTGGCCACTTTATTAGGTACACCATGCTAGTAACGGGTTGGACCCCCTTTTGCCTTCAGAACTGCCTCAATTCTTCGTGGCAGAGATTCAACAAGGTGCTGGAAGCATTCCTCAGAGATTTTGGACCATATTGACATGATGGCATCACACAGTTGGCGCAAATTTGTCGGCTGCACATCCCTGATGCGAATCTCCCGTTCCACCACATCCCAAAGATGCTCTATTGGATTGAGATCTGGTGACTGAGGAGGCCATTTGAGTACAGTGAACTCATTGTCATGTTCAAGAAACCAATCTGAGATGATTCGAGCTTTATGACATGGCGCATTATCCTGCTGAAAGTAGCCATCAGATGCCTGTTCTTAGCTGAGAGGAGTGGTACCCAGTGTGGTCTTCTGCTGCTGTAGCCCATCTGCCTCAAAGTTCGACGCACTGTGCGTTCAGAGATGCTCTTCTGCCTACCTTGGTTGTAACGGGTGGCAATTTGAGTCACTGTTGCCTTTCTATCAGCTCGAACCAGTATGCCCATTCTCCTCTGACCTCTGGCATCAACAAGGCATTTCCGGCCACAGAACTGCCGCTCACTGGATTTTTTTTCTTTTTCGGACCATTCTCTGTAAACCCTAGAGATGGTTGTGCGTGAAAATCCCAGTAGATCAGCAGTTTCTGAAATACTCAGACCAGCCCTTCTGGCACCAACAATCATGCCACGTTCAAAGGCACTCAAATCACCTTTCTTCCCCATACTGATGCTCGGTTTGAACTGCAGGAGATTGTCTTGACCATGTCTACATGCCTAAATGCACTGAGTTGCCGCCATGTGATTGGCTGATTAGAAATTAAGTCTTAACACACAGTTGGACAGGTGTACCTAATAAAGTGGCCAGTGAGTGTATATATATATATATTGTGGCGTGGCTAAGGGTTGTATAGTCGATGGGAGGTATGTGTCTCAGAGATGGCTTGTCTCTGTAATGTAAGCCCAGGGTGTTTCTTTGGTACACATAAGCCCTAATGGATATCACTATACTTCTAATGTATTGCAAGGAGCTGTGGTGAGGTCAGTCACGTGACTAGTCAGCTGCTGGGTTCGTGGGTGTGGCTATACCTTTATAATGTAGACTACTCCTGAAACACAGAGCTGTATGTGGGGAGGGATGGAGGGATAAGCCTCCTGTGTGTGCTGAGGCTCCAGGACCGAGCCTGAAGTAATGGACACTTGTGATTTCTTTCACCTGAGCTAAAGGCTATTCCTTTTGTTTTGTGCTACTTTATGGGTTATGAAGCAATAAACCCTATGAACTTTCATAGGAACATGCCTCCTGATTGACACCTGTTGCACCTGAGCGAGTAAAATCCCTACAATTGGTGCTAGACGTGCGGGCAGCGTTCCCAGCAGAGCCGTGAGACTGTGCTTGCATGTCCAGGGTCAAGTTTGCAGCAAGCCAGCAAGCATTGCCTGGAAAAATGGAGGACCTGCTGAAACACCTGGTCCAGTCACAGCAACAGGAGACCAACAGGCTGTTGTTACAGCAGATCCAGCAGAGCCAGCAGGAGCAACGGCAGCAGATGCAGCTTCTGGCAACAGCCATCCAGGGCAGGACGAGCGCCCCAACCCCAGGTCTGGCTGAAGACACCCACGTCAGGAATGCGGTAAGACGCGCATTGCAGAAAATGACCCCTGAGGATGATATTGAGGCCTTCTTGATGGTATTTGAGAGGGTGGCTGAGGGGAAAACTTCAGCCAGAGCAGTGGGCAGAGGTACTGGCGCCATACCTGACGGGGAGTCCCAGAAGGCGCACTATGATTTGACTTTGCAAGACGCCAAGGAGTATCCAAAACTAAATGCCAAGATTCTCGCACGTTTGGGGGTGACAATGACTGTCAGGGCACAGCAAGTTCACCGCTGGGCCTATCACTGGGACAAACCGCCTCGCTCCCAAATGTTTGACCTGTTGCACCTGGTCCAGAAATGGCTGCAGCCAGAGTATTCTACTCCTGCACAGATGGTAGAGCGAGTGGTGATGGATCGGTTTGTGCATTCCCTGCCACGACCCCTACAGACTTAGGTTGCCCAGGGTGATCCCCTGAATGCTGATAAACTAGTCGGACTGGTCGAGAGATACCAGGGGATGGAAGGCTCCTTGGGGAAGCAGTCCATTCCGTATTGGGCGTTCCAGCAGGGGGCGGAGTCCCAAAAAGGGGTGGGGCATCTAAGGTGAAAAGGGGCTAGGGAGGCGGTGTCCAAGGTCCCCACGGGTGATATTACTTGCTGGAAGTGCCACGGGCCAGGACATATAGCTGCCCGTTGTCCCCAGACCACCGAGCAGATGGACTGCAGCATGGGACGCCGTAGTTCATACTATGCATATCCAGCCTGCAGTGTGAACTCTCCACCTAACGAGGGGCTTCAAGCGTGTCCCGTGAAGGTGAACGATCGAGCAGTAATGGCGCTGCTAGACTCCGGGAGCTTGTTCATCCTTGTACGGGTCACTTTTCCTCTCAACCTACTCCCGGACAAAAAGGTCGGAGTTCGGTGCATACATGGCGATGCGAAAGACTACCCTATGGCCAAGGTGAACATTGAAATGGCGCATGGCACCGAGTCCCATGAAGTTGGCGTCGTTCGGGACTTGTTGCATCCTATAATTATAGGTCGGGATTTCTGCTTGTTTTGGGAGCTGTCGGGTAAGGGTTCTGAGGTCCCTAGCAAGAGCAGGGAACCAATGAACCCTAATAAGACATTGCTACCACCAGAGGCAGACGGGTTCCCTTTTTGTGTCCTTGTGGGGGATGAGGAGGAAGTGTCCCCTGTATCTGACATTCCGGAGTTGGGGGTGGCCGGTGAGAACTTTGGGACTGCCCAAAATAGGGACCCAACGCTGAGGGAAGCCTTCAACAATTTCACCGTCATTAATGGGGTTGCACAAGAGCCGGGAGCAGACACAAGGTTTCCCTATTTTATGATGAGTGGGGAGTTGTTATACCGGGTCATGAAAATAAGGGAGGAGTTGGTAGAGCAGTTAATAGTACCAGGCCCCTATAGACGGAAAGTGTTGGACATGGCCCATTCACACATCTTGGTGGGACACCTGGGGGTGGAAAAAACGCAGGAACGGGTTGTGCAGAGTTTCTATTCGCCTGGGTGTCACCGGGAAATAGTAAACTATTGTAGGTCCTGCCCTGCATGTCAGTTAACTGCCCCCACATCTCATTTCCGGAACCCCCTTGTGCCATCGCCCTTTATTGAGGTGCCATCTGATAGAATTGCCACGGACTTGGTCGGTCCCTTAGTTAAATCAGCCCGGGGCCATCAGTATATATTAGTCATCCTGGACTATGTCACACGCTATCCTGAGGCAATTCCCCTGAGAAATTCCTCTGCGAAGAGTATAGCCCGCGAGTTAGTCCATGTGTTTTACCGGACGGGTTTGCCGAAGGAGATCCTGACCGACCAGGGGACACCTTTTATGAGCAAGGTGATGAGGGAGATGTGCAAGGTTCTGCAAATCTCCCAGTTGAGGACTTCAGTGTACCATCCGCAGTCAGATGGCCTTGTTGAAAGATTTAACAAGACACTGAAGAGCATGCTAAGAAAAGCCATAGAGAAAGACGGTAGAGACTGGGATTGTCTCTTACCGTATCTGCTGTTTTCTATCCGTGAAGTTCCCCAGGCCTCCATGGGGTTCTCGTCCTTCAAGCTTCTGCACGGCCGACATCCGCGAGGTCTCCTAGATATAGCCAAGGAAACCTGGGAAGCCGAAGTCACGCCCCACAGAAGCATCACTGAGTATGTGGCACTGATGCAGCAGAGGATTGCAAAGGTGATGCCTATTGTTAAGGAACATCTCCGCTAGGCACAAGAGGCTCACGCCAGGGTCTACAACCAGTCAGCAAGAGTGAGGCAGTTCAATCTGGGAGACCGAGTTCTCGTGCTAATTCCGACAGTAGAGAATAAGTTCTTGGCCAAGTGGCAAGGGCCGTACGAGGTGGTGGAGAAGCTTGGTGAGGTAAATTATAAAATTCACCAACCCGGAAGATGGAAACCATACCAGGTTTACCATGTCAACCTCATCAAGCCGTGGCAAGAAAGAGAGCCAGCGGTAACTCCGTGCTTGCTGGGCAACCTAGAAGGTGAGGTTGGAGCGGTTACCATAGCGGAGACGCTATCGAAGGCCCAGAAACAGCAGTGTCGGGAGTTACTCCAGAAAAACAGGGACCTGTTTTCAGAGTTGCCAGGGTGCACGAAGGTCGTGGAGTAAGTTCTGACTGAGCCACATGTGCGGGTGAATGTGAAGACTTATCAAATTCCTGAGGCCCGTCGAGAAGTAATCTCCAAGGAGGTGCAGCATATGTTGAAGCTCGGGGTCATTGAGGAATCCAAGAGCGGTGGTAGAGACCGATTGTCCTGTTCACAAAACCTGATGGTGAATGGACGTTCTGCAATGACTACTGGAAGCTGACTGAATGAGGTCTCCAAGTTCGACACCTAATACATGCCACGCGTTGATGAGCTCATTGAGAGACTCGGACCTGCCAGGTACATAACCACCTTGGATTTGACAAAGGGATATTGACAGATCCCCATGGCACAGGAGGCCAAGGCGAAGACCGCATTTTCTACGCCAGACGGGAGCTTCCAGTATGTCCAGATGCCATTTGGCCTGCAGGGAGCTCCAGCGACCTTCCAGAGGGCTATGTATAGAATCCTTGTGCCTCATAAGCTATATGCTGCCGTGTACCTGGATGATATTGTCATCTTTACCCCAGACTGGGAGAGTCACCCGGAAAAGGTCCAAGCAGTGTTTGATGCTCTAAGGGAGGCGGGGTTTACAATAAACCCAAAGAAGTGTGCCTTGGTTAAAGAAGAAGCCAAGTACCTCGGATATGTAGTGGGGTGTGGTGAGATCAAACCCCAAATCAATAAAGTGGAGGCAATTCAAACATGGCGAGATCTCTGTCCAAAAAGCAAGTTAGAGCCTTCCTGGGGATCGTGAGATATTACAGGAGGTTCATCCCAAACTTCGCCATGATGGCTGAGCCACTAACTGTTCTGCTTAAAGGGACAAAATCTGTAATGGTCAGATGGTGCGAAAAGGCAGAGTCAGTCTTCCAAGAAATGAAAGGGGCTCTATGTAAGCAACCCGTTCTGGTGGCCCCAGACTTTAAAAAAGAGTTCATCCTTCAGACAGAAGCCTCAGATGTCAGGGTAGGAGCAGTCCTCTCCCAGGAGATACATGGGAAGGAGCATCCTGTCCTCTACCTGAGTAGGAAGCTATCCTCATGCAAAAAGAATTACTCAGTCGTAGAGGAGTGTTTGGCCATAAAGTGGGCAGTGGATACGTTACAGTACTATCTGGTGGGATGTAAGTTTAGATTAATATCTGACCATGCCCCACTCAGATGGATGAGGGAAACAAAGGGTAAGAATGCTAGGGTCACCCGCTGGTTCTTACCCTTCAAGACTTCAGCTTCCATGTAGAACATAGGGCCGGGAAGCTACATGGTAATGCCGATGCCCTCTCAAGAATCCTTTGTCTAGTAGGGGAAAGTGCCAAGCACCACGGCTTTAGGCAGAGGGGGTGGTATGTGGCGTTGCTAAGGGTTGTATAGTCGATGGGAGATATGTGTCTCAAAGATGGCTTGTCTCTGTAATGTAATCCCAGAGTGTTTCTTCAGTACACATAAACCCTAAGGGATATCACTATACTTCTAATGTATCGCAAGGACCTGTGGTGAGGTCACAATCACGTGACTAGTCAGCTACTGAGTTTGTGGGTGTGGCTATACCTTTATAATGTAGACTACTCCTGAAACACAGAGCTGTATGTGGGGAGGTTTAAGCCTCCTGTGTGTGCTGAGGCTCCAGGGCTGAGCCTGAAGTAATGGACACTTGGGATTTCTTTCGCCTGCGCTAAAGGCGATTTCTTTTCTTATGTGCTACTTTATGGGTTATGAAGCAATAAACCCTATGAACTTTAGGAGGAACGTTCCTCCTGATTGACTCCCGTTGCACCTGAGCAAGTACAATCCCTACAATACATATATATAGAGAGAGAGAGACAAAAAGAATACAGCAGCACAAGTGCATGGATCTAGGCCATGTAAAAGCACAGAAACACATTAAAACCATTCAACCATTCAATTTGGATAATAATCCTCAAAAATATTTTTTTCAACAATTTTTTTTAAAACTTACAGTAAGATGAAACCACCATGGTTACTTACCGGTAGCCGGTTTTTCCGGAACCCATGACAGCACACCTGTGAGAGGGATCCGCCCCGCCAGGACAGAAACCTACTGAAATATAAGGAGCGGCACCTTTCCCTCGCTTCAGTTGGTTACAGAGCATGAGAGGACTTCCCAGTTAGTAACATGTTTATCCAACACCACATCACACAAATACACCCTACTAACGTGCACACCCATACGGTGAAAAAGGGGGTAATATACGGGTGCTGTCATGGGTTCCGGAAAAACCGGCTACCGGTAAGTAACCATGGTGGTTTTCCCTTCACCCATGACAGCACACCTGAGAGATTTTTGGAGACTTCGAACCACCTTAGGGAGGGACCACCGCTTGCAGCACCCTTCTACCAAAGCTTAAGTCAGCAGAGGAGGATAGATTTAATCTATAGTGTCTAAAGAAGGTTGATGGTGAGGCCCAGGTAGTGACCTTACAAATTTGATCAATTGATACCTCTGCCTTTTCGGCCCAGGAGGTCGCCATGGCTCTGGTGCAACGAGCCTTGATGCCGTCAGGAATCGGAACGCCACTAGCTGAGTAGGCTATACTAATGGCCTCCCTAATCCATCTGGCAATGGTCCCCTTTGACACTCCGTAACCCTTTCTGGCACCCTGAAAGGTTACGAATAGGGACTGGGACCTCCTCCACTGGTTAGTCACCGATATATATTCTAGCAGGGCCCTCCTAACATCCAATGTGTGGAATTTTTCCTCCCCTGGATTTTTTGGATTTTCACAGAAGGAGGGAAGGACAATTTCCTGACCCCGATGGAAATCTGATGCTACCTTAGGTAGATACGCGGGGTCTGTTTTTAACACCACTCTATCCTGATACACTTGGGTATAAGGTGGGTTTATCGAGAGGGCCTGCAAGTCACTTACTCTACGGGCCGATGTAAGGGCAACTAATATAATCGTCTTCAGGGTAAGATATTTTATAGTCAGTTGTTGAACAGGCTCGAATGGCTCTTTTGTGAGGGCCTCTAACACCAGGTTTAGATCCCATGGGGCTATTTTTGGTAATAGGATAGGTCTGGACCTATGGCAGGACTTAATGAACCTAGCTACCCAGTGGCGGATTATAATGAGGTCAATCTGGGCGGTAGCCCAGGGCCCAGTGGTGTGGGGGAGCCCACCAGCCCAAGGAAAATTGCCCCATTATAACCCGCCACCATAGTGCCACCCCCCCCCCAATTACCGACCCCTTCCTTCCTTTCCCAGACTCACCGGCCACCGCAGCGCCAGCCCCTCACTGATAAATCCCTGCTGCGTGCACACAGGACCTGTGATGAGGTCACAGGAAGGGAGGAGTCAGGGGGTTACATGATCAGGGGCTTCAGTAGAGGCCCCTGATCATGTGACACCTGACTCCACCCCTTCTGTGACCTCATCACAGGTCCTGTGAACACAGCCCTCAATGTATTGTATGTGGGAATGCTGTGCTGGTTGTCAAGGTGCTGGATGAGGGAATTATGTGTGGGGTCAGGAGGGGTTTACAGGGTGGATGTAGCTGTGTGTGTGCGAGGTGTACAGAGCAGAGCCACGCGTGTGTGAGGTGTACGGAGCAGAGCCGTGAATGTGCGGGGTGTATGGAGCGGAGCGGAGCATGTGCGAGGTGTACAGAGCAGAGCCACGAATGTGTGAGGTGTACAGAGTGGACCTGCGCGTGTGCGAGGTGTACAGAGCAGAGCCGCGAATGTGCGAGGTGTACACAGCGGAGCTGCGCGTGTGTGAGGTGTATGGAGCAGAGATGCATGCGTTCGAGGTGTACGGAGCGGAGCTGCACGCGTGTGAGGTGTACGGAGTGGAGCCGTGAGTGTGCGAGGTGTACGGAGCGGAGCCACGCGTGTACGGAGCGGAGCCGCGTGTGTGTACGAGGTGTACGGAGCGAAGCTGCGTGTGTGTACGAGGTGTACAGAGCGAAGCTGCATGTGTGTACAGAACGAAGCCGCGTGTGTGTACGAGGTATACGTAGCGAAGCCGCGTGTGTGCACGGAGCGAAGCCGCATGTGTGTACGAGGTGTACGGAGTGGAGCTGCGTGTGTATGAGGAGTTCGGAACGGAGCCCTGTGTGTACAGAGCTGAGCCGTGTGTTTACGGAGCTGCGTGTGTACGAGGTGTACGGAGCAGAGCTGCGCACGTGCGAGGTGTACGGAGCGGAGCTGCACGCATGCAAGGTGTACGGAGCAGAGCCATGCGCGTGCGAGGTAAACAGAGCGGTGCTACACGTGTACGGAGCGGAACCGCGTGTGTACGAGGTGTATGGAGCGAAGCTGCGTGTGTGTACGAGGTGCACAGAGTGAAGCCGCACGTGTGTACGAGGTGTACGGAGCGAAGCCGCGTGTGTGTACGGAGCGAAGCCGCATGTGTGTACGAGGTGTACGGAGTGGAGCTACATGTGTACGAGGCGTACGGAACGGAGCCCTGTGTGTACAGAGCTGAGCCGTGTGTTTATGGAGCGGAGCTGCGTGTGTACGAGGTCTACGGAGCGGAGCTGCACGTGTAAGAGGTGTACGGAGTGGAGCCGTGTGCGTGCGAGGTGTACGGAGCGGAGCCATGTGTGTACGGAGCGGAGCCGCATGTGTGTACGAGGTGTACGGAGCGAAGCTGCTTGTGTGTACGAGGTGTACGGAGTGAAGCCGCATGTGTGTACGAAGCGAAGCCGCGTGTGTGTACGTGGTGTACGGAGCGGAGCCGCGTGTGTACGAGGTGTACGGAACGGAGCCCTGTGTGTACAAAGTGTACAGAGCTGAGCCGCGTGTTTATGGAGCGGAGTCGCGTGTGTACGAGGTGTATGGAGCAAAGCCGCATGTGTACAAGGTTTACGGAGCAGAGCCATGGGTGTACAAGGTGTACAGAGCGTGGCCGCGTGTGTATAAGGTGTACGGAGCAGAGCCGCATGTGTACAAGGTTTACGGAGTGGAGCCATATGTGTACTGAGTGGAGCCATGTGTGTGTGAGGAGTACGGAGCGAAGCCATGTGTACGAGGCGTACAAAGCGGAACCGCGTGTGTATGAGGTGCGTGGAGCCATGCGTGTACAAGGTGTATAATGGGGAGTGTCATGAACTCATTTTCTGCTCCACCAGTTGAGAGTTCCCCTTCCGTTCTCCCTCTGGTGGTGACAGGAGGTAGTGCTGTTGGTTTAAGTGGTAGTGATCTGCCACCTGATGAGGAAGATAACGATTGGATCTCTGGAGTATCAGACTGGATATAAGACAGCCGACGCCCTATCCTGGTGCTGGTGATTCAGTCTGCTTCTCAGGTCCTGGACTTCAGCTCTCTTCCAGTCTTCTCAAGTTAAGTTTGTTTTTTGCTAATGTTCACACTTGCGCTTGTTTGTCAATTCAGTTTTTTGTGTAATCAGCTTGCCCCTGCTGGGGCTATGCTGAATTTCCACTCCTATTAATCAGTATTTGCCAATCTTCTTTTTGTTCCTTATTAGCTTGGCCTCTTTTTTGCTCTGTCTCAGAATATTTCAGAGTGCTGATATAGGTTTAGAAGTCTAGTGACTTCAGGGTTAATTTTGCTATCAGAAGTGTTGGACAATATTTTTGTAGGTTTTTTTTGGCAGATTGCAGACAGTGTCTTTCCTTTCCTGTCCTTTATAGTTAGCCGGGCCCCATCGTTTGCTTAGTCTATTTTCCTGCCTTTGTTTGTAATTTCATCTTGTTTCACCGTCAATATATGTGGGGGGCTGTCTTTCCTTTGGGGTCTGCTCTGGGGCAGTTAGTTTTCCTCTTTTCCTGCTTTAGGCTTATGTAGCGCTCCGGTTGTGACGAGGCATCTAGGACCAACGTAGGCACGCTCCACGACTGCTACTAGTTGTGCGTTTAAGTTCAGGGATCTGCAATCTGCATAGTTACCAACTTCTCTGGTTTTCTGAGACTTAGCGTGTTGTTTATTTTTTCCTCCTCGGTGACCCATTCATAACAGGGGAGCATTCATACCTCCCAAACGTCCCAGATTTTGAGAGACTGCCCCGACTGGGAGCTTACTTTTCACGCGGACACAGGAGTATACGTCGGAGCCCCGAGGAGCACTTGAAAACTCACACGTGACATTCCATTGGAAGTGACGTGCTGGAAGCTGACTGAAGGATATTGTGACGGAACCATATTGGCACTTCAGGGAATGCTTCAGATCATCACCATGTCCTATGTCCTCCTCCGACAGCGCGGACAGCGGGATCGCCTTGGACTCGGGGATGTTGGCTATGTGAGTGGATCATGATATGTCCTGCATCAGGAGGCTTAGGTGGGCACTACAATGTGAGCTGGGCTGGTATAGTATCTTTATAGAATCTTTCTTTCTTTCCCCTCTTTCCTCATCTTTCTTTCTTTCACTTTCTGTTCTTTCTTTCCCCTCTTTCTTTCTCTCTCCCTCTCTGTTCTTTATTTCCCCTTTCTTTCTTTTTTTCTGTTCTTTCTTTCACCTCTTTCTCTTTCTTTCTTTCTCTCTTTGTTCCTTCTTTCCCCTCTTTCTTTCTCCCTCTCTGTTCTTTCTTTCTTTCTTTCCCCTTTCTTTCTTTCTCTCTCTGTTCTTTCTTTCCCCTCTTTCCTTCTTTCTCTCTGTTCTTTCTTTCTTTGTCCCTCTCTGTTCTTTCTTTCTTTCCCCTCTTTCTTTTTTTCTCTCTGTTCTTTTTTTCTGTCCCCTCTTTCTTTCTGTCCTTTCTTCCTTTCTCTCTCTGTTTCTCTCTTTCTTCTTTCTTTCTCTCTGTTCTTTCTCTCTCCTTTCTTTCTCTCTCTTTTTTCTTTCTCTCTGTTCTTTCTTTCTTTTCCTCAGTACCAGTCAGTGTGCCCACAGTACCAGCCACTGTGCCCTCAGTACCAGTCTGTGTGATCAGCAGTGCTAAATGGGTGTAGTTGGAGCGTGGACATGGGTGTGACTAGTTGTGAAATGGGTGTGGTCGGGAGGCCGGTAACCAGTCATCATAGTGGAAGTCATCTGTTTCTATCAACTTTGTTATATGTGGGCAGTGGCCACCTCTAGTAAGGTGGGCACGAGATGGCGGGTCTTGTCACCTCTGCCTCATACATAAGTTACTATGAGGTGTACTTTATTCCTGCCACATTTCTTTCTTGGCCTACTGAGAGAAATGTTTTGACCAGTTAAAAGTTATACAACCTGAGGATTGTGCATGTGTGCGCTGCCTGAATATATATATATATTTACTTACTCCGACCCCTATATAAACCCTGCCCCTCCAACCGCCGTCCACTTTCCCATGTTCCTGTTCCAATCCTGGGGTCTTTTTTGGTCCCCCTTGGTCCTCCACATGCTGAACATCTGGGACATGACTAACATTGCGCAATGTGCGCTTGTTCGTCGCCAGATGCAGCATCATGTCCAGTGTGGGAGGAGACGGCGACTTGTCTGTGGCGTTAACCCCTGTGCTGACATGTTGGGCACAGCCTGTGACAAGGAGCGTCTCTTCCTGTGCATCCGGCCACAGGCTGCACATCGGAGGTTGCTTCTTCTATCTGGGGAAGTTCAAGAAGCAGAAGCCTCTGTGTGACTCATGTGAAGTAACTTGTCTGACAGGTCATGGGTCCAGGTCAGCAGATGATTGCAGACTATTAGCTGGTTTCGATGTTAGGTACAGGTGAACCAGGACTAGATGTTGGGTGGAAACCTTCCAGTATTTGTAAGGCCTCATGCACACGCTGAGTATTTGGTGAGTTTTTACCTTAGTATTTATAAGGCCTGATGCACACGCTGAGTATTTGGTGAGTTTTTACCGCAGTATTCATAAGACCTCGTGTACACGCTGAGTATTTGGTGTTTTTTACCTCAGTATTTGTGAGGCCTCATGCACACGTTGCGCATTTGCAGAGTTTTTTTACCTCAGTATTTAACCCCTTCCCGACCCTTGACACACCGTATGCGTCATGAAAACTAGTGACTTCCCGACCCTGTCACATGACCAGGGGGCCCACAGAGACTGAACAGCCCGTGGCCCTAGCTACCCTTAATCCACCCCTGTAGCTACCCATCTGTTTGCTGCCAAGTTGCAGTTATATAGTGCGCCTAATGCGGACACCTGAACTTTAAGTGTATTTACCGCTAACCCCAGCTGTAATCCCGATTGTAAAAATTCCAAGATGGCCTTAATCAGGGGTTTTTGGTCTAACGGCTTCCCTAAGAACTGTAGGAACTTATTCCACGTTCTGCCATAGATATTAGTCGTTACTGGCTTTCTACTTTTTAACAGGGTGGCCACTAACCCCGGAGAGAACCCTCTATCTATTAGAAGCGACCTTTCAAATTCCACGTCGTCAGATGGAATCCCTTGACCTGTGCGTGGAATATTGGACCCTGAGTTAGCAGGTCTGGGATCTCCGGTAGGACCCATGAATCTGAGAGGGACATCAACTGCAACAGCGAGAACCAGGGTCTTTTTGGCCAGAGCGGGGCTATTAGGATCACCCTGGCTTGATCTTTCCTGATTTTCCTCACAACTGTTGGGATCAGAGTCACTGGGGGAAATGCATAAGCTAGTCTGAAATTCCACGGAATTTGCAATGAGTCCACCGCCCATGGCTTTTCTTTTGGGCTTAATGAACAGAACCTTTCCACTTGCCTGTTGCTTTTGTTGGCGAAGAGGTCTATCACCGGTTCCCCCCAAAGTTGTACTATCTTCTGAAAAACTGACCGATTTAGAGCCCATTCCCCTTGCTTTAGTATACTGCGGCTCAGGAAATCGGCTTCTATATTCTCCACCCCTTTTATATGTAGTGCCGTCAGAGAGAATAGATGTTGTTCTGCTCTGTGAAAAATGTCGCTGGCTGCCTTCATTAGGGAGTGTGATCTTGTACCCCCCTGGTGATTGATGTGCGCCACTGTTACTCTGTTGTCCGACATGATACGGACGTCGTGGCCACTGAGGAAGGGAATAAGGTTTCTTAGGGCTTTGCTCACTGCCCACAGTTCTCTCAATTTGGAAGATGCATTTTGCTCTTGAGGCCCCCAGGGCCCCTGGGCCGCATGACCCCTTAGGTGCGCTCCCCAGCCTGAGGAGTTCACGTCTGTCAGAATTATGTCGGTCACTGGTTTGTCCCATAGCATTCCTGATGTCAAGTTTGTCCTGTCTAACCATTTTAGAGAGTTTCTGACCTCTAAGGAACGCTCCAGACTTCCTTCTAAACGCCCTTTCAGCAATTTTTGTGCTGACAGAATTTCCCCCTGAAGCTGTCGGGTGTGGAATTGTGCCCACCTGACGGCTGGGATACAGGCCGTCAGGGTGCCTAGCAAGGACATAGCATTCCTCAAGGTCATGTGGGGTTGGTCTACAGCCGCCAATGTCACATTCCTCAACTCCCTCTATCTTGGCCTCCGGTAGAAGACAGGTTTGTTGTTCTGAATCCAGGATAAACCCTAGAAAAACTTGTTTCTTTAGGGGATGTAACCTTAATTTTTTGATGTTTACCATCCACCCCAGTCTTTGTAGGGTGTCTGTTACTCGTTCCACCTGTACAGCGCAGTGATCTTCTGAGCTGCCCACTATTAGGAGGTCGTCCAAATAGGGTATTATGACCGTTTTGTGGATTCGGAGGAAGGCTGTCATCTCCGCTATGACTTTGATAAACACTCTCGGGGCTATGGATATGCCGAATGGAAGGGCTCTGAATTGAAAATGCCTCAGATTGCCCTGGATGTAGAGAGCCACTCTTAAGTATTTTTGATAACCTGGATGAATGGGGATGTGATAGTATGCATCCTTTAAATCGACTATGGCCATAAAACAATTGTGATGTAGCAGTTTTATGGCTGTAGTTACCGACTCCATCATGAAAGTTTGAGTTTTTATCCACTGATTGAGGCCTCTGAGGTTTATGATTGTCCTGAATGACTGGTCCAGTTTTTTTTTATCAGGAAGAGGGGTGAGTAGAATCCTGTTTTTTCCTGTCCGCTGGGGACTTCGGAAAGAACATGCTTGTCTAGCAGACTTAAGATTTCTGATTCCAAGGCCAATTGTTCTCCTATCACCTTTCTGACGAGGGTCACGACAAATGATGCTCTTGGTTGATGTAAAAACGGGATCTTGAGGCCTTCCCTTATGATGTTTAGGATCCAGGCATTGGAAGAGATGTTTTCCCAGGCCTGGGAAAAGAGCGTCAATTTCCCCCCTACCAGAATGCTGGTGTCATTGTGGGGATTTCTTGGAAGTTGAGGTGGCTCCTCCGAACATGAATCCGGACTCCTTTTTCCTTTTATCTTCCCATCTTCTCCTATCCCCCGGAGGATGGCCCCTGTTGAATTTTACTCTCCGAAAGGGCGGCCTCCTCTGATCCGCTGGAAACCTGGGGAAGCCCTTCTTCCTGTCACTTGCCTTCTCTAAGATGTCATCTAGGTTTTTTCCAAATAAAAAATTACATCACATGGGAGAGAGCACAGCTTAACTTTAGACTGCAGATCCCCTGGGCAGCCCTTAAGCCATAATGCCCGCCTCGCGGCGTTTGATAGTCCTGCTGCTATCACTGTCAATCTCATGGAGTCGGCGAAAGTGTCGGCTAAAAAAGCTGCTGCCCCGTGCAGCAGGTACATGTCTGCCAGTATCTTTTCTCTTGAGACTTTTGAAGCCAGTCTCTCTTCCAGCTGCTGCAGCCAAATCATTAAGGAACGTGCCGTGCAGGTGCCGGCTATTGCCAGCTTTAGTCCTCCTGCTGCTGCTTCCCATGTATGTTTTAAATAGGAATCCGCTTTTTTATCTAGCGGGTCCCTAAGCACCCCTGAATCCTCCAGGGGCAGGGCCGATTTTTTGGATGACCTGGACACCGCCGCATCAATCTTTGGGACTTTGTCCCATATTTCTGTGTCCTTATGTTCAAAGGGGTACCTCCTTTTAGAGGAGGAAGGAAGGGCTCCTGACCTCTCAGGCTTCCTCCATTCTCTATCAATGAGTGCTTGGACTTTCTCATTGGCTGGAAAGGTCCGTTTCTTTCTTTCCTGTAGTCCCCCGAACATGACATCCTCCAGAGACTTAGCTGTCTTTTCCTCCTGTAGGCCCATTGTTACTCTGATGGCCTTGAGGAGAGCATCCGTATCCTCTATTGGAAAACACGGTTTGCCACCCGTGTCACTATCTGAGAAGGAGGAGGATGGGTGTTCGGCCTGAGATAAGGCCGAGGAAGAGTCTGAGAAAGAGCTAGGGGGATCTTTCCTACTCTTTTTCCCTTTCTTTAACAATGCTTTAAGCGAGCCTTCCATCTCTGACGTGATAATGGATCTAAGGTTGGTTGCAAAGTTAGGCGCTTCCTCCGCCATGGTTCGCTGGACGCAGCTGGCGCAAAGGTCCTTCTGCCAGTCTCTTGCTAGGGGGCTTCTACATATGGCACAATCACTATTATTCCTCTTGCTCCCTGCTTTTTTGGGTTTCTCCTAAGGAATTTAACACACAAAAGAAGAACCCTATTAAACACCTTACTAACATTCACGAAGATCACTCACCACTCGTAATCAAGGGTACCAGACTCGGAGGCTGTGGAGGAGCACGTGACCTGTGCTCTCTGGAAATCGAAGAGTCCCCCGACCTGTGGCTGGGGCGACTGCTGCTTTTGCCGCTTGAACGGCTGCCATGCTTGTGAGCCGAGGGTTGTGACGGAGGCAGAGACGGTGGAGACGGCGACTGTTCCTGCTCTGACCGCTTGGCTACCCGGCCGTGGTTGGCGTCTTCCTCCTTTAAATAGCTCTGGTCCCGGTGAGCGTCTCTCCCCCTCCCCCCTGCGACCGCCGGCCGTGCGCTACCGTTCCATGCGGCCGGCATCACACCAGGCGCCATATTGCCGTCGCTCTGCTGACGTCAGCCGACGTGCTCCTAGGATGCTCTGCGCCGCCGACGTCAGCGGTTGGAAGACGCCTCCGGCTCTCCCACACTACGCGTTCTGAGGGAGACAGCCCGAGGGCACGTGTGAGGGGAGGGAGGCGCGGTGGAGCGCCCCGGAGTTAGGGGCCGCCAGCCACGCCCACACGAACCCGGAGCCCCAAGGAGACCCCGGGCACTGCGCTACCAGGCACTTGACGGCCGGCGCTACAGGTGAGATGACCTGTTCTTCCCGCGCCGGGACGGGCCTGGGTCTATTCCATCCATGACAGGCACCGCCGCTGTCAGTCTGGGATTCCCTTCCAGGACAGGAACCCAACTGAAGCGGGGAGAGGTGCCGCCCCTTATATTTCAGTAGGTTCCTGTCCTGGCGGGGCGGATCCCTCTCTCAGGTGTGCTGTCATGGGTGAAGGGAAAAATGAATGTTCTTAGTGCACAAATTGGCCAATTCATGTAAGCCCATCAACCATGGCAAGGTGACCTCCCCCTGATGGGTCCCTGCTCTACTGTATATAAGCCACACTTACTATGCCCGGGCAACACTGGGATCTTCAGCTAGTATATATATACTTCACCCAACCACTAAGCATGAGTGGAGAAAAAGTTCTGGTGTTATCATTCATATTCTCTGAAAAAAGGCCAAGAAAGCTAAAATTCTGCCGGGTTATGTAAACTTTTGAGTACAATTGTAGCTCCCGGAGGAGATAAGGACTGTGCGGGTTCACTGCAGGTGAACCCTTCAGGGAATGGACTCTTAAGCCCCGTCTCATATAGCGAGACCGCTAGCGAGATCGCTGAAGCGTCACCGATTTTGTGACGCAACAGTGACCTCGCCAGTGATCTCGCTACATGTGACATGCAGCAGCGACCAGCCCCCCTGCTGGATATCGCTGATCATGCTTGAATGTCCTGGGCCATTTTTTCATAGTCGGTGTCCCGCTGGCCAGCACGCATCGCTGTGTTTGACCCCGACGAGCGACCTCGTTGGTGATGCAGATCTCAGGGACGCAAGTGGGAATCGTCAGAAAAACTGCTGTGTGACAAGGTACCAACGACCGCCGAGGTCGTTATATGGATTGCCGGATAGTTGCGTCACTGAAGAGATCTGCCTGTTTGGTAGCTTACTAGAGACCATTTAGCGGCACACCAACGATCCTTACCAGGTCGTATCGTTGTCGGGATCACTGGTCCGTCGCTAAGTGAAACGGGACCCTTATGGACTGTGTTTCGTTTGTTTCAACCTTATGCCAGCAAGGCTCTGTTTATTTTGCTGAACCCTGCTGAAGTTTATGCTATCCACAATAAACCAGCAGGCGATTTTCTATCAGAACGGTTCCTGTGTCTAACTGGGAAAGCAGCTGAGCTTGTCAACCCCTCACAATATATTGAAGAATATTTCCTTGGAAAACTATGTGCAAATGATAGAATTGCTTTATGTAAAAGCTCATGTTAGAATCGCATTGCATTGGGATCATATTTGCATATAAATCGGATGCTAGGTGTTAAAAATAATATTATACTCACATGAAAAACACATTACACGTCCAACTTTTCAGGAACAAAATCAGACTTATTTTAAAAACACTAGTGGAGCTCCGGCCAAAGCTGGATATATGGCGCCCCCAGGAGTACGTTTGCCACAGTGGCATTACCTCCCTCCTAGGGAGTGTAATGTCATGCTTGGAAGCAATGAAAGGGTCTCTCTATCAGGTAATTTCAGCACACAGCACAGTTCCTACTCCAGGCCAGCAGGGGGAACTCTGAACTTAACTGCTGAGGAGCTGTCTCTGTGGTTGGGAGGAAGGAAGTTAGTTGGTGCAGAGAGAGGGAAGAGTGTGGACGTGTGGAGATGAGCTGGGGACTGTAGCTGGAGTCAAGCTCACCCCTAAGCTGAAGCGCATTGACCGTACCCCGGCGTCCGAGGCTGTGTGGATACTACAGGTCCCAGAGCAGAAACCGGAGGAACAAGAAGCTGTAAATGCTCTGTTCCCAACAGAGACTCGACGACACAGCAGCAATGTGTGTGAGCCAGAGATAGAGGGCTACAACTGCCTGCCATGCGAATGGAGTTCTAAGTAAGAGCAAGCAAGAGGAACTTGAGTGTAATTCATAACTACAAGTACTTCAGATTAGCGCTAGAAAGGAGACTACACAACCCATCTGCATAGAGAGATTCCCAAGTTGCTTCCAGGCTGACAAACTCCTGTACCATCTGTGATCTGAATCCTGGACTGTACCTACAAATCACAGTAAAAGGTAAAAGAAACTGCACTCTGTCGTGTTCTTTGAATTCTTCCTGCAACCCCTTCAGCACTGCTACATCTCTGTGTCTAAACACTACATCATCTACCTTAACATCCACTAATACTGCCCTGGGACTACAGCTCTGCCTGTGGAGAGCTTTACCAATTCTGCTGCATCATACCATCTGTCCCAGAGGATCTGAACTGCAGCGCTCGTCCCCCTTCTGACCTGATACCACAGGTGGCGTCACAAACTATCTACCTATAAACTTTGTTCAGCTTCATTCCACCTATTTTACATGGACACCCAGGGCCACGGACCGGGTCACTGCCACCACGACACATCCCTTTAAGACACCGGCCAAGTACCGAGTAAACCCACAGCCATGGGCGTGCTCCAGATACCCAGAGGAAACCAACACAAACATGGGAAGAAGATATAAACTCTATGCAGATGTTATCCTTAGTGGGATTTGAAACCTAGACCTCAGCGCTGCAAAGCCACAATGCTAACAACTCAGCTGCCATGGAATCCCTACTATAAACACTACTTTTTATCTACACCTATCAGACATAACCTTGAAACTACCTGCCTAATAATGTTTAGGTCCTCTTATTGCTGCTAAAAAGCTTCCTATCAAGTCATGAACTCCACAAAACCTTTAAGATTCTTCTGTGTTATCAAGAAATTAGAAACAGGTAGGCTTCATTTGGAAACATCCCACCCTCTATCATAGAAGATATGGGAAAAATATGGCGGCAGTGAATCTGCCATAAAAACGATTGAAAAAACGCTGGCAGAGCTGCTTTGGGAGAAAAGCATCTGGCTTTTTCTGGAAGCGGCTCTGTGTTAGAAAACTCCAGAATATGCATTGTGTCCACATAGCTTAAGCTATTAAGAGCTTTAGGATCTGAAACTGAGTGGAAGCTTTCCAAAACCGCCTCCAAATCATGAAATTTGTAATTAGGGGCAATGTGCACATGGCACTGTGCAGCCGCTGAAATTTTCTCTCACAAAATCTTTTTACTGTTTCTTCTGTTAAGAGAGCAGAAGCCGCCATACAAATTATCATAATACTTCTTTTAATCGCTCCAAGGTTTTCCAAACTTTGAAGTGGTTAAAAGTAAAAAAACAAACAAAAAACAAACAGCTGAACATATGCACAGGAAGTTGTTTTGCCATAGACATGCACATGTTCATTCTTTTGAATATTTTTTTATAGGCTTTCTGGTGGAAACTGCCTGAAAAAAGTCATAGTGTGCACATAGCCAGTTTCTGCTCTGAAAACTTAGCAAAATGATTAAGGGTCTGCGCACACAGCCATTTTGCTGAGTTTCTGGATAACAAACTGAGTTGAAACTCTAAAATTCCTTCTCTGAATTCTCAAAGCTTCTTAAAAACTCAGTTTCCTCTTCCAAAACTCAGTGAAAAGACTCAGTGTGTACATACTCTAAAAAGGAGAGTTCCCTGAAGTGGTTCCAGCTTCAAAAGTCATGGGGCCAAAAGAGTGGAGGAAAAGTTGCAAAACTTTTTGCGGAATTAGGCAAACATTCAGCGACTTTTGGTGTTTTAACAGCACATTGAATCAGCAATCACAAAATGGGAGGAACTAGGTCATGGTCACCAGAAATTCTACTCCAGTCCTTAACTGGAGTAGCTTTTCTAGCATGACACACGGAGGTGCAAACTAAGCAGAAGAAGCAATGAATTCATTAAACGGAACCTGTATGTTTTCATTATTTGATCTTCTGCTCTTTCTCAGATTTTTGGTCCAGTGACTGGTCCTATTAATGACTGACAGCTCTATTTGTATATGTGTGCATGGCTTTCAGTCATTGATAGCACCACCCACTTTACCAAAAATCCCAGACATAGCAGAGATTTAAAAGATAAAAACCCAAGTTATACAGAATCTTTTCTCACAAAACTATATACAGTACAGTGGGTACGGAAAGTATTCAGAGCCCTTTAAATTTTTTTAATCTTTGTTTCATTACAGCCATTTGGTAAATTCAAAAAAGTTCATTTCTTTTTCACATTAACACCTTTACTCCCAAGGTTGGTTTGCACAGTTAATGACCGGGCCAATTTTTACAATTCTGACCACTGTCCCTTTATGAGGTAATAACTGTGGAACGCTTCCATGGATCCCGGTGATTCTGACATTGTTTTCTCAAGACATATTGTTCTTCATGTTAGTGGTAAAATTTCATTCATATAACTTGCGTTTATTTGTGAAAAAAATGGAAATTTGGCGAAAATTTTGGAAATTTTGCAATTTTCCAACACCATTTTATTTTTAGGGACCACATCACATTTGAAGTCACTTTGAGGGGTCGATATGATAGAAAATACCCAAAAGTGACCCCATTCTAAAAACTGCACCCCTCAAGGTGCTCAAAACCACATTCAAGAAGTTTATTATTCCTTCAGGTGCTTCACAGGAATTTTGTTAATGTTTTAAAAAAATGAACATTTAACATTTTTTCACAAGAAAACTACTTCAGGTCCAATTTTTTTTATTTTACCAAGGGTAACAGGAGAATTTGGGCTGCAAAAGTTATTGTGCAATTTGTCCTGAGTACGCTGATACCTGATATGTGGGGGGGAACCACTGTTTCCGCGCATGGCAGAGCTCAGAATGGAAGGAGCGCCGTTTGACTTTTTCAACGCAAAACTGTCTGGAATTCAGATCGGACGCCATGTCACGTTTGGAGAGCCCCTGATGTACTTAAACAGTGGAAAACCCCCACAAGTGACCCCATTTTGGAAACTAGACTGCCCAAGGAACTTCTCTAGATATGTGGTGAGAACTTTGAACCCCCAAGGGCTTCACAGAAGTTTATAAAGTACAGCGGTACAATTAAAAAATCATATTTTTTTCCACAAAAATGATCTTTTTACCCCCAATTTGTAATTTCCCAAGGGTAACAGGATCCCAAAAGTTTTTGTGCAATTTGTCCTGAGTATGCTGATACCCCATATGTGGGGGTAAACGGCTATTTGGGCACATGGCAGAGCCCAGAAGGGAGGCAGCGCCATTTGACTTTTTTGGCTGGAATTGAGATCGGACGCCATGTCGCGTTTGGAAAGCTCCTGATGTACCAAAGCAGTGGAAACCCCCTACAAATGACAACATTTTGGAAACTAGACCCCTCAAGGAACTTATCTAGATATGTGGTGAGAACTTTGAACCCCCAAGGGCTTCACAGAAGTTTATAACGCCCGGGCGTGAAAATAAAAAAATCATATTTTTTCCACAAACATGATCTTTAGTCCCAATTTTTTTATTTTACCAAGGGTAACAGGAGAAAATGGACCCCAAACATTGTTGTCAATTTGTCCTGAGTATGCTGATACCCCATATGTGAGAGAAAACTACTGTATGAGCACACATCGGGGCTCGGAATGGAAGTAGTGACGTTTTGGAATGCAGACTATGATGGAATGGTCTGCGGGTGTCATGTTGCCTTTGGAGAGCCCCTGATGTGCCTAAACTGTGGAAACCTCCCACATGTGACCCCATTTTGGAAACTAGACCCCCAAAGGAACTTATATAGATGTGTGGTGAGCACTTTGAACCCCCATGTGCTTCACAGAAGTTTATAACGTAGAGCCACAAAAATAAAAAATCATTTTTTTCTCCACAAAAATGATATTTTTGCCCCCAATTTTTTATTTTCCCAAGGATAACAGGAGATATTGGACCATAAAATTTGTTGTGCAATTTGTCCTGAGTAGGCTGATACCCCATATATGGGGGTAAACCACTGTTTGTGCGCATGGCAGAGCTTGGAAGGGAAGGAGCACTGTCTGACTTTTTAAATGCAGAATTTGCATTTGGAGAGCCCCTGATGTGCCGAAACAGTGGATACCCCCCAATTCTAACTTCAACCCTAACCCCAACACACCCCTAACCCTAATCTCAGCCCTAACCCTAGCCCTAAACCTAAGGATGTGTGCACACGTTGTGGATTCTGCTGCGGATCCACAGCGGATTTGGCCCTGCAGATCTACAGCAGTTTCTGCTGCATTGTACAGTATCTTTATATTCAATGCAAATGAAAAACGCAGTGCACATGCTGTGGATTTTTCCACGCGGATTTGCTATGGTTTTAGATCCGCAGCATGTCACTTCTTTGTGCGGAATCCGCAGCGGTTTGACCTGCTCCATTACCAGGCGTCAAAACGCAGCGGAAAACCGCAGGCTAATCCGCACTAAATCCGCAGGTAAAACGCAGGTCATTTGACCTGCGGATTTACCTGCGGAGTTAGCCAAATCTGCGCGGAAAAATCAGCAGCAGAATCCACATCGTGTGCACACAGCCTTACCCTAGCCCTAACCCTAGCCCTAACCCTAGCTCTAACCCTAGCCCTAACCCTAGCCCTAATGGGAAAATGGAAATAAATACATTTTTTTTAAATTTATCATATTTCCTTAACTAAGGTGGTGTTAAAGGGGGGGTTGATTTACTATTTATAGCGGGTTTTTATTTTTGGCAGCTGTCACACGCTAAAAGACGCTTTTTATTGTAAAAATGGTTTTTGCATCACCACATTTTGAGAGCTATAATTTTTCCATATTTTGACCCACAGAGTCATGTGAGGTCTTATTTTTTTGCGGGACAAGTTGACGTTTTTATTGGTACCATTTTCGAGCACGTGACTTTTTTTGATCGCTTTTTATTCCAATTTTTGGGACGCAGAATGAACAAAAACCAGTATTTCAAGAATTTCTTTTGGGGGATGCGTATGCACCATTCCGCATGTGGTAAAATTGATAAAGCGTTTTTATTCTTCGGGTCAGTGCGATTACAGCAATACCTCGTTTATGTCTTTTTTTTATGTTTTGGCGCTTTTATGCAATGAAAACAATTTTATATAAAAAATAATTATTTTTGCATCGCTTTATTCACAATCAGAAAAAGGAGGGCACCGCTGAACTATAATAGAAAGAGGAAGGGGTTCACCAAGGGCATGTCATTAAACAGTATGAGGAGCAAAAAATGTTTGATCGCACTGTGCCTGGGGTTAATGTGCTGGGGGCGGTCCGTGACTGCCCCTGACACACAGTGCCGGGTGTCAGCTGTGATAATCAGCTGACACCCGGCCGCGATCAGCGGCGCTCCCCCTGGGGGGCGCCGCTGATCGCTATGACATACTATTCCATTCTTGGGACTTAGGTCCCAGGTCACATGGACGGAATAGTACGTCTAATGTAGGAAAGGGGTTAATGTACACTCTGCACCCCATCTTGGTCATAAGTATTGACCCTTTGCTCAGTATTGAGTAGAAGCACCCTTTTTGAGCCAGTACAGCCATAAGTCTTCTTGGGAATGATACAAGTTTTTCACACCTGGATTTGAGGATCCTCTGCCATTATTCCTTGCAGATCCTCTCCAGTTCCGTCAGGTTGGATGGTGAACTTTGGTGGACAGCCATTTTCAGGTCCCTTCAGAGATGCTCAATTGGGTTTAGGTCAGGGCTCTGGCTGGGCCAGTCAAGAATGGTCACAGAGTTGTTCTGAAGCCACTCCTTTGTTATTTTAGCTGTGTGCTTAGAGTCATTGTCTTGTTGGAAAGTGAACCTTCGGCCAAGTCTGAGGTCTAGAGCACTCTTGAAGAGATTTTCATCCAGGATATCTCTTTACTTGGTTGCATTCATGTTTCCTTCAATGGCAACCTATCATCCTGTCCCTGCAGCTGAAAAACATCCCCATGGCATGATGCTGCCACCACCATGTTTCACTGTTGGACAGGTGATGAGCAGTGCCTTGTTTTCTCCACACATACTGCGTAGAATTATCACCAAAAAGGTTTATATTTGTCTCATCAGACCAGAGAATCCTATTTCTCATAGTCTGGGAGGCCTTCATGTGTTTTTTAGCAAACGCTATGCAGGCTTTCATATGTCTTGCACTGAGGAGAGGTTTCCGTCGGGCCACTCTGCCATAAAGGCCTGACTGGTGTAGGGCTGCAGTGATAGTTGACTTTGTGGAACTTTCTCCCATCTCCTTACTGCATCTTTGGTGCTCAGCCATCTTGATCTTGGGATTATTTACCTCTCTCACCAAGGCTCTTCTCCCACGATTCCGCAGTTTGGCTGGACGACCAGGTCTAGGAAGACTTCTGGCTGTCCCAAATTTGTTCCATTTAAGGATTATGGAGGTCACTGTGCTCTTAAGGACCTTGAGTACAGCAGAAATTCTTTTGTAACCTTGGCAAGAGCTGTGCCTTGACACAATTCTGTCTCTGAGCTCCTTGGCCAGTTCCTTTGACCTCATGATTCTCATTTGGTCTGACAAGCACTGTGAGGTCTTATATAGACAGGTGTGTTCCTTTTCAAATTAAGTCCTATCAGTTTAATTAAACACAGCTGGACTCCAATGAAGGAGTAGAACCATCTCAAGGAGGATCACAAGAAGAGTGGCAGCATGTGACTTAATATGAGTGTCTGAGCAAATGGTCTAAATACTTATGACCATGTGATATTTAGGTTTTTCTTTGTTAATAAATTTGCAAAAATGTCTACATTTCTTTTTTTTCAGTCAAGATGAGGTACAGAGTGTACATTAATGAGAAAAAAAATAACTTTTTTAAATTTACCAAATGGCTGCAATTAAACAAAGAGTGAAAAATTTAAAGGGGTCTGAATACTTTCCGCACCCACTGTATAAATCTGCTCAGCTTCCCCTGCTCCATAACATGGTGCCAGCACATTGGATTGCATTTTCATGCTGACAGGTTCCCTTTAAGTGGTGTGCGCCTCCTAATGATTAATGAACTCAGTGCTTATTTTACTGGAATTGCACGAGCGCACTGAGTCGATTTTTTTGAATTGGCACCATGGTTTTTGATTTCCTGAAAAAATCTCAGTGTCATCTTCTCTTAACATAATTTTGCCTTTGACACTCACTCATCTGCTGTTCACTTGCTACCTAACATATCCCAACCATCACCAGGTATTCTTACCATGTTATTCACTTTCCCTGTCAGTAAGCTCCACTATCAAGATCTACAGCAACATAATCAATGTATATAGGATAATTTTTTGTCCCCCATACATAAAGAATATGCATCATTAAAATTAATGAAGCTCAGAGACGTCATAGAGCAATAATGTTTTAATTTTAGATTAGAAAAGTTTTACATACTAAGTTGCATGGGGAATCTAGAAGGTTTTTCAGATTGGATCACTGACACTTCAGGTATAGATCACAGGTTTTAAAATTTTGAACAATTATTTACAGTTTCTGTTGAATAACTGGTAAACTTAACTCCTTAGTGACACAGCCAATTTTGACGTTAATGACCAGGCCAATTTTTACAATTCTGACCACTGTCGCTTTATGAAGTTATAGTTCTGGAATGCTTCAACAGATTCCACTGATTCTAAGAATGATTTTTCGTGACACATTGTACTTCATGATAGTGGTAACTAGAGTTGAGCGACTTTTGTTTTTTTAGGGTCGAGTTTCGTTTCGTGAAACCCGACTTTTCCAAAAGTCGGGTCGAGCAAGATCGGCCGACTATAGGGAAAAGTCGGGGTCGTCCCGAAACACGAAACCCAATGTAAGTCAATGGGGAATAAAAGTCGGCAGTGAGAGGACAGGAAACACACCTACAGTGCCCATTTGAATGCCAAAAGCATCAATTCTTCTTACTTAAGCTTGTCAACCTTAATTAACTTCATAATACTAGTTACGCACTGAAAAACGCACACTCAGTACCTCAGCAGGACACAAAAAAAAATTGGGATTGCTTTTAAGGCTGTGTGCACACGCTGCGGATACTGCTGCGGTTCCGCAGCAGTTTTTGCTGCGGTGTACAGTACCATTATTCCCTATGGGAATCAAAAACCGCAGTGCAGACGGTGCGGAATTTTCCGCGCGGATTATCTGCGGTTTTCAATCCGCAGAAAGAATTGACATGTCAATTCTTTCTGCGGATTCTGCTGCGGTTTGCCATCTCCTCCATTGAGGAGATGAAAAACCGCAGGGCAAAACCGCAGAGCAATCCGCAGGTAAAACCGCAGGTCTTTTGAACTGCGGTTTCACCTGCGGATTTTACAAAATCCGCGAGGATGAATCCGCACCACAATCCGCAGCGTGTGCACGTACCCTTAAAAAGCAGTTTACAGAGCAGTGGGTAAACAGCAATGCAGCCGTCAGGAAGCCTTAGAAGGCAGCCTAACAACCAACACCGCTGATCCACCACAATATAGCCTCCCCTTGCACTGCACACACAGTGACTGGTGTGTTGTACAGGCAAAATCGCTAGCAGCAGAAGCAGTTTTTGGTGTCTTCTTACCTGCCTAACGCTTTCCCTACAGAATCATCAGCAGCAGCAGCAGCAGCTCTCCCTATTCTGAGATCAGCATGAGGAACATGGCGGTCGGCGTGCACGCCCTTTTATACCCCCTGTGACGCCCACCAAAGCAAGCCAATCACTTGCATGCCCTTCTGAAAGATGGTGGTGACCCGTGCCTATGTCATCACATTGCCCACAGTGTCCGTGGATCCTGATTGGCTGAAAAAGAGAGCAAAACAAACTTTTGAAACGCGACTTTGGCGCGTAAGTCGCCGACCTCGTGGCCGACCTCATCCTAGGGTCGGGTTTCGTTTCATGAACCCGACTTTGCCAAAAGTCGGCGACTTTTGAAATTTTTCGACCCGTTTCGCTCATCTCTAGTGGTAACATTTCTTTGATATGACTTGTGCTTGTGATTTTTTATGAAAAAAACAGAAATTTGGACAAAATTTTGAAAATTTTCAAACTTTTACTTTTTGTGCCCTCAAATCAGAGAGTCGTATCACACAAAATAGTTAATAAATAACATTTCCCACATGTCATCTTTATATCAGCATAATTTTGGAAACATAAATTTCCTTTTGTTAGGAAGTCAAAAGGGTTAAAAGTTGACCAGCGATTTCTAATTTTTCCAATAAAATTTACAAAACCATTTTTTAGGGTCCACCTCACATTTGAAGTGTGTTTGGGGTGTCAATATGACAGAAAATACCCAAAAGTGAGACCATTCTAAAAACTGCACCACTCAAGGTGCTCAAAACCACATTCAAAAAGTTTGTAGAAGGAAAAAATGAACATTACACTTTTTTTCACAAAAAATTTACTTTGGACCCAAACTTTTTTATTTTCACAAGGGTATCAAGAGAAACTGGACCACGAAATTTGTTGTGCAATTTCTCCTAAGTAAGCCAATACACTGTATGTGGGGGAAAGTCACCCTCTGGGTACATGGCAGGGCTCAGAAGGGAGGGAGCACCATTTGACTTTTTGAATGCAAAATTGGCTGGAATCAATGGCAGGCGCCATGTCGCATTTGGAGACTCCCTGATGTACCAAAATAGTGGAAACCCCCCAATTCTAATTCCAACCCTAACATAGCCATAACCCCAACACACCCTATCCCTAATCCCAACCCTAACCACAATGATAACCCCAAGACCACCCTAACCCCAACACCACAACCTTAACCCCAACACAGCCCTAACCCTAGCTCCAACCCTAACCCTAGACCTAACCCTAGCCCCAGCCCTAACTGTAGCCCAACCTGAACCCTAGCTTTACCCCAACACTAACCCTAGCCTTAGCCCAAACCCTAACCCTAGCTGCAAAGAATGGAAAAAAATATTTTTTATATTTAATTATTTTTACTTAACTAAGGGGGTGTTAGGCATCGGGTTCCTGCAGCTGCACAGCGGGAATCCAGAGCCTTGCATCCTGCGGTCTCCCAATCTTCTCCGACCGCTCAGGAGCCTGCACAGCTATCTCGGCGTCGCAGGCGCTCTGCTCAGACCAGCTCTGTAGGACTGGTTGTTGCTGCCACCTAGGGGTCAGCAATAGCAGCGCAGGCTGCCCTGCAGCAAGCCACTCCAGTGGCTAAGTCCTCTCGTCACGCTACTGGGCATGCTCACGAGACGATCTACCATTGGAGATCGGGAGTCACGTGCTCAGGTCCTTCTCCTGATCTCATTGGTCCATCCCAGAGATCTGGAAGGTCCCGCACGGCTGTAAAATGTCCGCATGGCCGCTAGGCCATGCGCTATATAGGCTTTACTTGCTAGATGTGTGAATGGTGATGGATGTATGATTCTGGTGACTGACTCATTAAGATTCCCCTCCCTTTGATATTACGCATGTGGATAGGGAACTTGAGTAGCAGTCAGCGCCAGTCAGTGGCAAGCCATAGGTCACTGTGCACACCGCACCTCCACACAGTGCTAGCGTCCGGCAGTTCGCCCCCTCTTGGGTATTCTCATACAGCGGCTGGTTCAGTCGCTGCGCTGCAGTCAGCAGCACTTGGGGCGTCCGCAGTTGCGACGCCGCATGCACGGTAGGTCTAGACGGACTCCGACCCTGTGTCTTGGGCCCGAGTCCTGTGACCATATACCGTGCGTGCACACCGATGAGACCTGTGAGGTAAACAGGCTCGGCATTTATGTTTATGCCGTTAGGCACCTCTGTGAACATAACAGAGTACGCCCTGTGCACACGGGTGACGTTCCACCCATGTGCGATATACCGCCATATTGTGCGTCTGCCATTATATAGCATCAGTTTAACACCTACTGCACGGTGGACCCCGGGCAGCGAACGCACTTTCTATTATTTTATATTTAGTGCGTTCCGCCATCCCTAACATTATACTAGCGCCAGGGTCTGGCTAGTAATGGCGGACCTGCAGCAGCTACAGTGGTACATTCGGCAGCTGGAGTGCAGGTTGGCGGCTATTGAGAGCTCCACCTCAGCTGCGAATGCTACAGTGGCCGCTGCTCAGGCAGTCGCAGAGGCTGTCTCACGCGTGTCCACACCCACGCCTATGCCGACAATAACCCACCTTCCGTTGCCCGACAAGTTTTCCGGTGACAGCACCGCCTGCAGGGGTTTCGTGAGCCAGTGCTCTATCCAGCTGGAGTTACTGGCCATGCGATTTCCCACAGAGCGGGCAAAGGTGGGGTTTATTGTTTCTCTCCTATCAGGCAGAGCGTTAGAGTGGGCTACGCCATTGTGGGAGCGTGATGACCCCGTGGTTCAGGACGCTGCTCAGTTCCTCATGGCCCTGAAGCAGGTCTTTTTGGGACCACAGATCACGCACGACACCTCTCTCCAATTATTGCCCCTAACACAGGGGTCTCTCTCGGTCAGCCATTATGCCGTCCGATTCCGGACATTGGCTTCCGAACTAGAGTTGCCTGACAAAGCACTCATCCCTGTGTTTTGGAGAGGGTTAGCGAGGCATGTCAAAGATGCTCTAGCAACCAGAGAAGTCCCCACAAGTTTGGAGGAGTTGATTGGCATCTCCACCCGCATTGATCTCCGGTTTACGGAGCGCGGGCTGGAACGTGCGCAATCCAGACGAAGGGTTAATTTGGCTCCCATCTTCTCCGAACCACTAGAATTTCCCGCTCAGGAGCTTACACCTTCTGAACCTATGGAGGTGTCTCGAGCCAGCACCAAGCCACGTCCGGTGCGAAGCTCCGCACGCTGTTACCAGTGCCGGCAGTTTGGTCACTCGACTAGCACGTGTCCTCTGCGGTCGAAAAAACGATCACGTCCTGTGGTCGTAGGTGGTGGTCTAACTAATATGAAAACCTTTTCCCCCAAACCAGTATTCTGAGGAACATTAGATAGCTGTGCTTCCACCTGGGAGGTAGAGGTCACGGTGGACTCCGGGGCAGAAGGAAACTTCATGTCCTCATCCTTTGCCCAAAAGCACGCTATTCCGCTGGTACTACTGCCTCGTCCCTAGATCATCAGGGTGGTTGACGGTGCGCCTTTACCATCCCTAGTTACACACCAGACAGCACCTCTTCGTTTCTCAATTTCACCCTCTCATCACGAGACGTTGTCCCTGTTCATTTTGCCAGATGGCATCGACCAGGTGCTTCTCGGACTTCTGTGGCTCCATTACCATTCCCCTCATATAGATTGGTCTTCGGGGAGTATACTGGGTTGGAGCAAGGACTGTGAGGCAAGGTGCATGAGGGGCAGTGTCCAAGTAGCATCCACGGAGGTGCCCGCGGATCTTTCCACGCTCCCTAGACACTACCGGCAGTATGCGGACGTCTTCTCCAAAAATCAGCGGAGACGCTTCTGCCACACCGTCCTTACGATTGCCCAATAGACCTATTGCCTGGTGCGGAGCCTCCTAGAGGCCGCGTGTACCCTCTATCTCTCCCGGAGACAGAGGCCATGTCACAATATATCTGGGAGAACTAGGCATGAGGGTTTATCAGAAAATCAGTGTCGCCGGCTGGTGCAGGGTTCTTCTTCGTGCAGAAGAAGAGTGGGGAGTTGCGCCTCTGCATTGACTACAGAGGTCTTAACACCATTACCGTAAAAAACAAATACCCTCTTCCTTTGATCTCTGAGTTGTTTGACAGGTTGCGAGGGGCCCGGATCTTTAGAAATTAGATCTACGGGGGGCCGTACAACCTGAGACGAGTGGAAGACAGCTTTTAATACCAGGGATGGCCACTATGAGTATCTGGTCATGCCCTTCGGCCTCTGTAATGCGCCTGCTGTCTTCCAGGACTTCGTAAATGACGTCTTTCACGATATGCTCTCTATCTCGGTGGTGGTCTATCTGGATAACATTCTTTTCTCCAGATGTGGCCTCTCACCGGAGAGACGTCTGCAAGGTCTTCGACCGTTTGCGGGCGAATTCTCTCTTCGCCAAGCTGGAGAAGTGCCAGTTTGAGCAGGAGTCCTTGCCGTTCCTGGGCTATATCATCTCGGCTCAGGGGTTGGCTATGGATCCTGCCAAATTGCAAGCGGTAATGGACTGGCAAGAGCCCCATTCTCTAAAAGCGGTGCAGCGCTTTTTGGGGTTCGTTAACTATTACCGCCAGTTCATTCCCCACTTCTCCACACTGGTAGCTCCTTTGGTCCCTCTCACCAAGAAAGGAGCCAATCCAAAGGTTTGGTTAGAGCAGGTCTCCTCGGACTTTTCCTCTCTGAAAACCCATTTTGCTGGCGCTCCCATCCTCCACCATCCCGATGTGGATAAACCCTTTATCCTAGAGGTAGATGCCTCGTCCGTTGGTGCAGGAGCAGTCCTTTTCCAGAAGGATGCTCAAGGTCGGAAGCATCCCTGCTTCTTCTTCTCAAAAGACCTTCTCACCGGTGGAGAGAAACTACTCCATCGGGGACAGGGAGTTGCTGGCCATGAAATTGGCCTTTTCTGAGCGGAGACATCTCCTGGAGGGAGCCTGGTTTCCCTTCCAGGTGTACACTGACCATAAAAACCTGGTCTACTTGCAAACGGCCCAGCGCTTGAACTCTCTTCAAGCTAGGTGGTCGCTCTTCTTCTCCCGCTTCCGCTTCACCTTGCACTACCTGTCTGGAGAGAAGAACGTCCATGCGGATGCTCTTTCTCGCTCGGTGGTCTCAGCGGAGGAAGAGGAGGCTGAGCCTGGGCTAATTGTCCCCACGGAGAGCCTGAGGACCGTGGCTCCGGTCACTCTTGAGGCAGTTCCGCCAGGCAAGACCTTTGTCCCTCCTCGCCTGCGGCCGAAGGTCCTCGCGTGGGCACACGTGTCCAGGGTGGGTGGTCACTTTGGCATTAAGCGGACCACAGAACTCCTGACAAGGTCTTATTGGTGGCTGCACATGGCTCGGGACACTAAAGAGTACATTCAAGCATGCGTCTCTTGTGCTCGGAACAGGTCCTCTAGGCAGAGGCCGGCGGGGTTACTGTATCCCTTGCCGGTGGCAGGCAGACCCTGGGAGATGGTCGGCATGGACTTTATGGTCGGCCTACCCAAATCTGGTGGCAGCATGGTCATCTGGGTGGTCACCGATCATTTCTCTAAAATGGTGCATCTGGTGCCACTTGCATGGCTGCCTTCCGCTCGTGGTCTCGTCACACTGTTCATAAAGCACGTATTTTGTTTGCACTGTATGCCAGACAAAATAGTCAGTGACCGAGGTCCCCAGTTTGGGTCTCGATTTTGGAGGGAGCTCTGCAGTCTACTCAGTATCGAGCTCAATTTGTCCTCTGCATATCATCCCGAGACGAATGGGTTGGTTGAGAGAGCCAATCAAACTCTGGTCACATACCTGCAACATTTTGTCTCTGCCAGGCAGGATGACTGGGCATCCTTACTACCGTGGGCTGCATTTGCCCTGAATAACGCAGTGGCTGATTACACTGGTCAGATGCCGTTCCATCTCAATTATGGCCAGCATCCGCGCATCCCTGTCCCGATGCCAGTGTCTTCCACTGATTCCAGGGTGGTAGACTGGGCAGTGGAGGCTCGCAACATTTGGATGCTATTCGAACCTCTAAAGAGAGAATGAGAGCATCAGCCGACACACATCGGCGTCCCGCTCCAACTTTTACCCCTGGCGACTTGGTGTGGCTCTCTGCTCGTAATATCAAGCTGCGGGCCGAGTCCTCCAAGTTCGCTCCGCGATACATTGGTCCCTTCAAGGTCCTCGAGCGCATCAGCTCAGTGGTCTACCGTCTGGCTCTTCCACCACACTTGGCCATCTCTGACATCTTCCATGTGTCCCTTCTCAAGCCTGTTCACATGGCTCGGTTTTCTGAGTCATCTGCCGGGACATCAAACCAGGCCTCGGATGAGTTTGAGGTCAACGCCATAGTGGGATGCAGGATTGTGCGTGGCAAAAAATTTTATTTGGTGGACTGGAAGGGTCATGGTCCTGAGACCCGGACCTGGGAGCCAATGGTGAACATCCACGCCCCGCTCCTGATCGCGGTGTTTGTGCATGCTGAGGCTCAGAGCGGAGGGGGCCCTAGGAGGGGGGTAATGTTAGGTGTCTGGTTCCTGCAGCTGCACAGCAGGAATCCAGAGCCTTGCATCCTGCGGTCTCCCATTCTTCTCCGACCGCTCAGGAGCCTGCAAAGCAATCTCGGTGTCGCAGGCGCTCTGCTCAGACCAGCTCTGTAGGACTGGTTGTTGCTGCCACCTTGGGGTCAACAATAGCAGCGCAGGATGCCCTGCAGCAAGCCACTCCAGTGGCTAAGTCCTCTCGTCACGCTACTGGGCATGCTCACGAGACGATCTCCCATTGGAGATCGGGAGTCACGTGCTCAGGTACTTCTCCTGATCTCATTGGTCCATCCCAGAGATCTGGAAGGTCCCGCACGGCTATAAAAGGTCCGCATGGCCGAGCGGCCATGCGCTAGTATAGGCTTACTTGCTAGATGTGTGGATGGTGATGGATGTATGATTCTGGCGACTGACTCATTAAGATTCCCCTCCCTTTGACATTACGCATGTGGATAGTGAACTTGAGTAGCAGTCAGCGCCAGTCAGTGGCAAGCCATAGGTCACTGTGCACACCGCACCTCTACACATTGCTAGCGTTCGGCAGTGCGCGCCCTCTTGGGCATTGTCATACAGCGGCTGGGTCTGACGCCGCACTGCAGTCAGCAGCACTTGGGGGGGTCAGTTGCGACGCCGCATGCACGGTAGGTCTAGACGGACTCCGACCCTGTGTCTTTGGCCCGAGTCCTGTGACCATATACCGTGCATGCACACCGCTGAGACCTGTGAGGTAAACAGGCTCAGCATTTATGTTTATGCCGTTAGGCGCCTCTGTGAACATAACAGAGTATGCCCAGTGCACACCGGGTAACGTTCAACCCGTGTGCGATATACCACCATATTGTGCGTCTGCCATTATATAGCAGCAGTTTAACACCTACTGCACGGTGGACCCCGGGCGGCAAACGCGCTTTCTATTATTTTATATTTAGTGCGTTCCGCCGTCCCTACAGGAGGGTTAATCTTTCAATTTACTATTTTTTTATTTAGATCACTGTGATAGACCATATCACAGTGATCAAAATGAACCAATAGGAAAAAGCTCTTATTGTTGCTGGGTTCTGGCCGGAAGATCTCGGTGGGTGCATCACGCATGCGCTCACCATTTTATTCCAGGAAGATGACGCGAAGGGCTGGGAGATGGACGGTCCGAAGTTAGCAGAGGTACCAAGGGGGCTCAGGGGACCCCATTTCTCTATCTTCTGGTATGCTAGATTATATCAGAGAAGAGAGAAATTAATTGAAAATCGGGACTTTTTTATCGCCATTATTCGGTGAATCACGGCGATCACAAGACTGGGGATGGTAAAAACTGACCCAAATCATGTTCTCCATGGTCTCAGCTACCCCTGATAGCTGAGACCCCAAAGATTTTCTGATGCTGGGGGGCGCTATACACTTATTTCTCAGCACCATTAAAAACCGGCGCTGAGGAAAAAGGCCCCTTAACTGCTGCCATTAAAACGTGTATCGGCGGTCGTTATGGGGTTAAAAAAAACAAATACAAAAAAAAAACAAAACTGCAGTCAGACAGCTTAAAGCTTTGTCAAAGAAATTTGCTCCTAAATTTGTTGGTCTGTATAAGGTAATTAAGATCATAATCCTGTTATGGTCAAGCTCCAACTCCCGGTTGCATGGAGGATTAATAATTCCTACCATCCCTGTCTTCTTAAAAAGTTTAAGGGAATGCCTGGTCCTCAGGACATCACTGAAGTTGATTTGGAGGAGGATAAGGAGTATGAAGTGAAAACAGTTTTGGGTTCCAGACCTGTCAGTAGTCGACTAAAATGTCTTGTTATAAATGGAAGGGTTTTGGTCCGGAGGAGAATTCCTGGGTTGATGTGGAAGATTTGCATGCGGGTCGCCTAGCGAGTGAGTTCTGTCAATGGCGTCAGTGGTTGAGGTTTTCTGTGTTTCAAGTGGCCTCTCATAGATAGGGGGTATGCTTCTGGGTTTAAACCCTTGAATCTGTGCTTAGTGGTCTGCTTCTCTGTCCAAAAAAACACAGCAGATACACCTTTTCCCAAGGTATATAGTTTCTGTTATCCTTGCTTCAGTCTATTTAGGGTATCAGGTAGCATTTATCTGTCCTATCAACTTTCAGGCATGGCTTTATATACTGTAATTTATTGCTTTAGTTTAAGCAAGTCAGTGAAAAACCAGCTAGATTATCTCTCAGCTGTTTATGTTCTTTACCCTGCACCTATCTTCTGTTTGATTTATAAAAGTAGGAGGCACATTCTCTAACAGTATTTACTTAATAGTTTATTTTGTATTTTGTGGTTTGTTTTAATAAGTCCGGGATTTCCTCCTAATTTAGCACACTTTTCCTTCTGTAAGTAGTTTGCACTCTGCTCTGTCCTCTGGTTCATTAGGAGGAAAGTGAAGTGCTTGATGGCCTTTCAGGCAGCATAGGTACAAGTTGAGATCATCTAGCCTGTGATTAGGGCAATCTCAGCTCACGTGGGAACCACTATGGACTGTGGGGTCAGCATCTCTAGTCTGTACAGGAACCGGCAAGGTCAGTTGCAGGTTTAAGTGCACTAAGTATTTTTCCCGACTGAGTTGCTACACTATTATAACAGCACCTTATGTGGTATGCAGCCATCTTATCAAGGCAAAGGTAAAATAGATATTGGGCCTCCAAAATTTCTAAATTTAGCAATATCTCGCTCCTCTGTCTGTTACTTCAGATGTTGCTCCCTACACTAATACACAGAGTAGTGCAGCAAGTGGCATCAGATGACAGGAGACAGGGAGGAGAATACACATGGTTGCACATGCCAGGAGCATTTAGACAGTGCTTGCTCTAGGAAGAGAACACTGACAATCAGAGGTGGAGTAAGGGTATCAGTTTGCAAATGAGAAGGCAAAACTGAGCCAAACTCGTAGCAACACCAAGGGTGCACCAAGCCTTCTCATGAACATATGAATTAAGTTATTTTCTAAAGCACTGTAATATTAACAGGTACTGTGCTAGTATGGTTGTTATAGGGGCTAAGTCTCCAGCTTAGAATAAGCCATCAACAATGCATTTTGGTGGTGACAAATTCCTTTTAATAACCAATCTACTCTCTTGTTAGTAGTTAAATAACTTATTTGCTTCACTTCGGTTTTAGTTTCAAAATGTTGACAAACTGCAAAGATACTGTACTTGGTGAATACTTTGCTGTTTTAAACCTTATTGAGACAAATGTACTTCCCTTTATTTAAAGTTCTGTGTGTTTATTAATTTTTATGTTTCAATAAATTTTTACCTTTCCTTGTGCACACATCGTTCCATCCAGAGGAGGTCCTTTTTTTGTTTTACAAAAGTAAGGGTTATCAGGGTGACTGCACCAGAGCTGCTTGCAGGGGTCAAATGTTCGAAACTATGGAGGAAGTCAAATAAATATAAAAATTATGTTTTTCATAATCATAAATCTACATAGAAGAAAAGAGATTCCAGCATCAATACTGACAGTTAAAATAACACTTTATTAGATAAGTATTAGAGAAGTCGCAACTCCTATGCCAAAAATATCTATCCCTGTTAAAGGAAACCTGTCACCACTTTTCTGACCTACCAGCTAAAAATATCAGTTAATTGAGTGTCAACTATACATTCCACAACTACGTATGAAACCCCCTGTCTCCCCATGTATCACCCATAAAAACCTTTTTTATTGCTCCCGCGCTGTATGGTCTTTCAAATAATTTTTATTAAAGTTTAACAATTTAAAAGGGAAGGGAAGGGGAATGGGAAAGGAATCAAAAGATAGAGATCTCCATTTTACAAATAGTAAAATTATACAATTACAAACAAGAATTATTACCATCATATACCAGACTTCAAACACAAAATGGAAGACATAACAATTCTCTCATGACTTGAAAATAGGACACAACAATTCATCCATGACATCAAGGAAGAAGATAACAATTCCTTCATGACTTTAAAATAGGACAGCAAATCATTTATATTTGGTATTCCACACCTCCCACTTCAAATGATAGTGATTCAATGAACCTGCGTTGATAGCTATTTTTTCCTCCATTATACTATGGGTGCGTAGTGTGTTAACTATATCCAAGAAAATAGGAGCATCCGGCTTCTTCCACCACTGCGCTATAAAATTCTTTACCGTAAGGAATATGTGCGTCATCACGAATTTGATTGTCGGACTAATACCCTCTAGGTCTAGGGATAAAAGCGCCATACGGGGGGGTGACATCGATAAAGGTTTTGGACAGTGAGTTGACATGTATCTTTACCTGTAACCAGAGTGTTTGTAACTTGGGGCAGCTCCAATAAATATGAAATAAATTTCCATTGCAATGGCAGCCTCTCCAACACAAAGGAGAAGTATCCACACTTATATGAGATAGTCTCGTAGGTGTGTAGTACCACCGGAGTGCTACCTTCATATGAGTCTCGTGTAGTCCCATCGAAATTGTAGATCTGTGGGAAATCCTAAAGGCATATTTCCACTGCTCCTCAGAAATGGGTGATCTAAGATCTAACTCCCATTTTTTCATATAACTGGTCATTGAAAACACTGTATCTCTATTGAAACAAGGATAAATATGTCTAAGAGTCCATCTACTTTCAAGAGCAGGGTTGTCAACCAATGAGAGAATCACGTCTAAATTTAACTTTCTACTGCTTATTAACTTTTGAAGGTTATCTCAAATGAGCAAATAAGACATGAATTCACCTGAGGGCAAATGAAAGCTGTCCTTAAGAGAAGAGAAAGACTTGATACATATGCCATCATAGAGATCTCCAATTTTCTTTATATTACACAGGTCAACGAAAAAAAATTTTTTTTCTGGTGTCCAAAATATTTTAATGAATTTGGGGTATTTTTGGGGTGCTGATTCTGAATATGTCATCAGTTTTGCCAGATTGGCTCAAGTTTTTGAGATTTTTGGTATCTTATTTATAGCACTTGTTGGTAAATGCGACGCATCATCTCATTAATTTCTTTGGATTAGTACTTGAACTGAGCAGTTCTCAATATAGTTTTGTGTTAATTAGTGTTCTAAAAGTTTGTTCATAGCTTGATTTTTGCACTAACTTTATGTTGTTGTCTGTTTTCCAGTGAAAAGCATGAACTCATCATGAAGAAGTTGTCTTAACGATCCAGACTCATTCTGTTACATTTGTGGTGAATATACACTGCCAAAACATAGAAGAAACATAACACACTTCGTAAAAAAAGTGTATTTTGCCTATTTTGGGGTTATGCTTGGGGACCAAGACAAGTTTTGGGCACCACACATAGTGTGCAAAGCATGTATCGAATTATTACGAAAATGGAGCAAAGGACAAAGAAAAAGCTTCAAATTTGGTGTTCCAATGGTGTGGAGAGAGCCAAAAAATCATCATGATGACTGTTATTTCTGTGCAGTGCAAGTGCAAGGATTCAATAAGCATAAGAAACGAAAATGGGAGTAACATGGAATCTGCAAGAAGGCCTGTCCCTCATTGTGAAGATGTGCCTGTACCTGTGTTTACCATAAATAACAGTCATCATGATGATTTTTTGGCTCTCTCCACACCATTGGAACACCAAATTTGAAGCTTGTTCTTTGTCCTTTGCTCCATTTTCGTAATAATTCGATACATGCTTTGCACACTATGTGTGGTGCCCAAAACTTGTCTTGGTCCCCAAGCATAACCCCAAAATAGGCAAAATACACTTTTTTTACGAAGTGTGTTATGTTTCTTCTATGTTTTGGCAGTGTATATTCACCACAAATGTAACAGAATGAGTCTGGATCGTTAAGACAACTTCTTCATGATGAGTTCATGCTTTTCACTGGAAAACAGACAACAACATAAAGTTAGTGCAAAAATCAAGCTATGAACAAACTTTTAGAACACTAATTAACACAAAACTATATTGAGAACTGCTCAGTTCAAGTACTAATCCAAAGAAATTAATGAGATGATGCGTCGCATTTACCAACAAGTGCTATAAATAAGATACCAAAAATCTCAAAAACTTGAGCCAATCTGGCAAAACTGATGACATATTCAGAATCAGCACCCCAAAAATACCCTAAATTCGATGAAATATCTTTGGCACCAAAAATGCTGTTGACCAGTGTTATGATTGGGCCAGGCATTTGGTATTGGGCAATCATATATGACTGTGATCATTTTGAGAGGCAGGTTGTTAAGAATAGAAACTCTATTATCATTTTTCTTAAGTTTGGCAAACTTCCTCCACGCTTCAAAAATAGCATCATAACTAGGATGTCTATGCTTTTTCAGAGATGAGACAAGAATATATTTAAAAAAAATCTCGTAATGAACTATAGTTAATTTGCACCAATTCCAGATCCATCCATACTGGATGATCCTTTTGGGTAAACCATTGATGACTATGTTTAACTAGATACGCTTGTTGGTGTGCCCAAATGTTTGGGACAGCCAAGCCCCCATGGATTTTTTGACGAAAAAGAGTGTTCCCGGCTATTCGTGGTCTCTTGTTTTCCCAAATGAATAGGTTAATCAGGTTTTGTATCTTATCTATCAGCTTTAAAGGGAATTTTAACGGAATGGCTCGGAAAATATACAATATTTTTGGCAAAATAATAGATTTAACTGTCAGTATCCTGCCCAGAAGTGTAAGCTCCAAAGAGTTAAAACGTGAGAAATCTTTGGAGATGTTAGCCTAAAGGGAATTACTTGTGGGATTGTTAAATCCTGTGACTCATAGAAAACCCAATTTCGCGCTGTAGGAACAGCAGCTGGCTGTAGTTTCAAATGTCTGTCATTGGTGGGTGGCAGCAGGACCTGTGTGAACACGGCATCCACCGCTGGTGTGGCATAGCCATAGGATGTTTATGCCAACTTCTGGTTGGTGCAACCCTTGGAGCTTTTCAAAGTCACAGATCTAATAATCCTGTATATGATCTCATTTGGAATATTTCTCTACTACCCCTTCTCTTTGAAATCTACAGGTTTATATACCAGTTCTTACATGGTGGATGGTATCACCTCCAATAGCACCTAATTTACTATTGGTCATACAATATAATGTTCAGAAAATTATAGAGATAGGAGCAGTCTTGTTTACTGATGAAGGCTAGTTGATACAGCCGAAACGTCTATATTTGTGACTGCAAATAAAAATTCTTCATCTTTGCAACGAGTTGAGTGCCAAAAATTTTTTGCATTGTGGCTGTCATCATGATCTATCCTGAGAGCTCATGGATTAAGGTAGGTTCACATAAGCATATTAAAAGTCCAGAAAAGTGAGACAATTTTCTTTCTCACTTGTCATCCGTGTACAATCCATTTTTTTATAACTGCAGCTATGAATCATTTATAGTTTCTGATGTTATAGAATTGCAATGTTTCAATAAAAATCAGATCCTGTACTGTGGCTCTGTATGGCACTCATTTTTTTTTCACATTCACAGATTTGAACAGGTGAGTCTCATCCGATCTATGGAAGAAACTTGTGCAGGCTGCAATTTTTTCACACGCAAACTCGGTAAGTGAAAATAATCATTCATCTACACTGCCTCATTGAATAATATTGGCACTAGTGGGATCCATTTTTTAACGGGCAACACTCAGACCTAAAATATTGTCGTGTGCACGAGAGCTTAAAGTGAGAGTCAGAAATGAGAGCTTTAGACACGTGCAGTTCTCACTTTCACAAGCTGGGTCATGACTTCCAGCATTAAAACAAGCCCGATCCCTACTGTACCTGTGATCCAAGAGGAGATATGGCCATTACTAGCCAGGATGTATCTCATAGGTCATTAGCTACAGAGATTCCACCATGCCACCCTGCAATAAAATGTCAGGTACATCCTTAGCAGGAAAAGGGTTACTTGACAAAAGTTCCCATGGACTCACTCCAAACTCTTGTAGAAAACCTTTCCAGAACAGTAGAAGCTGTTTTAAGTACAAAGGGGTAACATCTTCAAGGTAATGCCTATGAATTTGGATTAGGCTGACATAAAATGCTCAGTAGGTGTAATACGTCGGTTTCCCAATATTTTTGTTCATATAGTATACATTTTTGTTTCCAGGATTGGTAAAGAAAATTAAAACAAAATTATTCTCGAGCAATAATGGAATTATTACTGTTCTGAAAAGATATACAGTGAGAGGTACATTCAAAAGAAACTGCCAAGAAACTTTGGAAGTATATTTCACCATCTCTGGATCTTCCAAGCAATTCAAAGATCCAATTTTACTCATGCACATGTAACATATAACTCAGCATACCTGTTAGAGAAATTAATATGTTGCGAATATCAAACACGCACTGCAGGTCACAATAAAAAAAAAAGCACGATGAACATGAGATTTCAATAAAACTCATCCGTTCTGCTAAAAAATAACTTGTGTTTTTGCCCAGTGATAAAACAAAATCAACAAAAGATCAACAAAAACTCATCATGGGAACTTACCCTTAATATAATTTGACATGAGTCAGATATGCGGGATAATATCCACAGGTGCTGTAATACACAGCGGATATTTCTGTGTATACGTCACAAGTGATTTCATCCTTAGTTTTCATAAAGCTGATGCAGGGTGAGAGATTTAACCTAATAAATCTCTATTATCTTTGTTATTCCTATTCATCCAAATATATTCTGGACTATAAAGACTGGTTGTAAGTAGCAGGAGGTCTCACTTGCAGAGAAGAATGGGCAAAAATGTCAGACTCCAGATGTGCAAAGCTGGTAGAGAAATACCCCAAAATACTTGCAACAGTAATTGCAGTGAGATGGTCCTACAAAGCATTGACTAGGGGGCTGAATACAAATGCACATGATAATTTTCAAATTTATATTTTTAAGATATTTAGAAATCCATATATCATTTCCTTTATACTTCAAATATATAAAGTGCTCTCAGTGAGAGAAACAAAATAGGAATCTTGTGGGTATGATACCTTTTAATGGCTAACAAATAATAGTGAATGATGTTACAAAGCAAGCTTTCGAGACAACTTATGTCTCTTCATCAGGCTGATATCACAAAATATTTGAAACCTTTTTTATATACAGTGGAGAGCACATGCATGGTGTGATACATGGACATTTCAATAAACAAACACTGAGCTTGAAGAGAGAATCCTTAATTAGGTAAGATTAGATAAGTGGTGTGAAAGTTATGTGAGATCAAAGGGCTATTTGGAGGAAATAGCTCAGATATGGTAATGGTCCACAAAAACTCCTGACAAATTGAGTCCTGTGTGAATAGAATCAAAGATTATAATGAATTTGTGTTCCCACACCCTGCAATCTTTCTGTGATATAAAATTGCCTTTTAAAATGACAACTTTCATATTGCCTATGTTGTGTCCTGGATCACAGAAATGTTTGGCCACAGGTAAATGTTTTTTTTTGTCTGTAATTGCGTGACGATGAGACCTCATCCTTGCTCTCAGTCTCTGTCCTGTTTCTCCAACAAAGAGGCCACCCACAGGACATATATTGCATAGAATTAAATACACCACATTGGAAGAGGAACATGTGAATGTCCCAGGGATCTTTTAGTCCTGCTGTGTGTTGGGGATTTGGATTTTGTCTTTGGTCTCTATATGAATGCAGGTTTTGCATCTTCTCCCATTGCAAGGATATGTTCCTCTTGGTGAATCTGAGGGCATTGAATTTCGGATAATGATGTTTCTTAGATTGGGAGGTTGCCTGTAACATAGCAAGGGGGGGTCTTGAATAGCATTTTTAACCGGTCATCCTTGTGTAGGATATGGTGAAGCTTCTTAGCCATTTTTTTCCGTATTTCAAGCTGTGGGTTGTAGGTCACTACCAGAGGTACACAATCATTTTCCTCTTTTTTTTCTGTATTGAAGTACTTGACTTCTAGGGATCCTTGTGGCCCTAACGATCTGATCATCAGTGGAGGTGGGATGGTAACCTTGATTTAAAAATGACATTTTAAGCTGGGTTAGGTGTTCATCCCTTTCCTTAGGACTGGACCAGATACGGTTATATCTGGCTGTAGACAATGGACTTTTTAATGTGTTTAGGATGGAAGCTGTCCCATTTGAGGTATCTGGGACCGTCAATTGGTTTCCGATACACTGATGTTTGGAATGAACCATTTTGGATTTTTATGGTGGTGTCTAGGAAGTTGATTTTTATTTTTGAGTGGTCCAATGTCAAGTTTATGGTTGGATGAAATTTGGTGAATTTGTCATGGCAATTTAGAAGTTCTTGTTCAGGCTCAGTCCAGATTATTAAGATGTCATTGATGTAACGCAAATAGGCAAAGGGTTTGATGGAGAAGGATGTTAAAAAGTCATTTTCCAGTTTAGCCATGAAGAGGTTAGCGTACTGGGGTGCCATTTTACTTCCCATAGCGGTGCCAGTGCGTTGTAGGTATAGCTCCTCACCGAAAGAGAAAAAGTTGTGTGTGAGGATGAATCTGGTAAGTGTTATTACAGACTCGGAGGGGATCCCATTGGCCTCAAGAAACATTCGGCAGTCGGTTAGTCCATCTTCATGTGGGATGTTGGAATATAAGGATTCGACATCCATGGTGGCTAAGATGGTGCTGTTGGGGAGGGGACCTATCGTGGATAGCTTATTCATCAGGTCTGTAGTGTCCTGTATGTAGCTGGCTGTCTTCCTTACCAGCAGCATGAGGATGTTTTCTACCCACCCTGAGATTTTTTCAGTGAGTGTTCATATTCTTCAAATATTTTGTTATATCAGCCTGATGAAGAGACGTAAGTTGTCTCGAAAGCTTGCTTTGTAACATCATTCACTATTATTTGTTAGCCATTAAAAGGTATCATACCCACAAGATTCCTGTTTTGTTTCTCTCACTGAGAGAACTTTAAGTATTTTTTTCTACTGGCTATGGTACCAAACCATGTTTTTTGTTTTACTTTACACTTCACAAAATACTTACTACTTTGTGCTGATATATCACATAAAATCCCAATAAACTGCCGTACATATACTTTTGTGGGCGTAGCATGAGAAAATGTGGAAAAGAACACAAGGTATTTGAAGACACTGTATATTATAGTATTTATCTTTTAATACTTTTAGAACCCAAAAAACAAAAACAGTGCCAGGACTAAAGCAGATGCAAATACCAATATATGATTTATAATCTATTATATAAAGCTCAAGTGTGTGTATGTATGTATGTATGTCCGGGATTGGCATCCGCACCGTCGCAGCTACAGCCACAAAATTTGGCACAGTCACACGTCTGGCCCCCGAGAGTGTCTTAGGCTATGTTGTGAGGCGAAATTTTAACCCCGTGCGTTCCAATTCACCAAATAATTTTGCCCCTATCTAAATAATGGGGAAAAAGTGTGTGTGTATCAAGCCACACCCCTCATTATGATGTCATAATGGTTGCCATGGCGACGCTGATATCATCATAGGTTGCAAGTCCCGCCGCTCATTATGATGTCATAGTGGTTGACTATGGGATGGAGGATGTGTGATGGGTATATGGGCACTGGACTATGGGATGGAGGATATGTATGACGGGTATATGGGCATGGGACTATGGGATGGAGGATGTGTGATGGGTATATGGGCACTGGACTATGGAATGGAGGATATGTATGACGGGTATATGGGCACGGGACTATGGGATGGCGGATATGTATGATGGGTACATGGGCACGGTACTATGGGATGGAGGATAAGTATGATGGGTATATGGGCATGGGACTATGAGATGAAGGATGTGTGATGGGTATATGGGCACTCGACTATGGGATGGAGGATATGTATGATGGGTATATGGGCATGGGCCTATGGGATGGTGGATATGTATGATGGGTATATGGGCACGGAACTATGGGATGGAGGATATGTATGATGGGTATATGGGCATGGGACTATGAGATGAAGGATGTGTGATGGGTATATGGGCACTCGACTATGGGATGGCAAATATGTATGATGGGTATATGGGCATGGGACTATGGGATGGAGAATATGTAGGATGGGTATATGGGCATGGGACTATGGGATGGTGGATATGTATGATGGGTATATGGGCACGGGACTATGGGATGGAGGATATGTATGATGGGTATATGGGCATGGGACTATGAGATGAAGGATGTGTGATGGGTATATGGGCACTCGACTATGGGATGGCAAATATGTATGATGGGTATATGGGCATGGGACTATGGGATGGAGAATATGTATGATGGGTATATGGGCATGGGACTATGGGATGGAGGATGTGTGATGGGTATATGGGCACTCGACTATGGGATGGAGGATAGGTATGTTGGGTATATGAGCATGGGACTATGGGATGGAGGATAATTATAATTTGTTATAACTATCCACAGTTAGTTACTGTGCCCGGGCAGCGCCGGGCTCTTCAGCTAGTTCATTTAATAAAATCTAAGCATATATCCAATATGACAGACACAAAGATAAATGAGATAAAATGACAAACATAAATGATGAAGTATTTGTGAAACGTGCGTTGGGGGCTTGGTGGGTGATCCTCTTATGTCTACATTGTAGTATGCACTGCACCTTATGTCACAAACTACAGGGAACTATGCTTGCTGACACTTTAATCTGTATCATGATATCACTTTAATGCTTGAAAGAACTGTTCTTATTTACCATTTACATGATGTGTGTATGAAAAAACTTCCTTCTCACCCCCCTCCCTCATGGTGGTTTGTCTTTTTATTTTTTGGATATACTGGGTTTTTTTTGTGATTGGACATTGATTGGTGCCTACTAATTTTGGGAGCTTCCCTTATGGCTCACCCACCATTTATTTTTGTGTCTGTCACATTGGATATATACATGTTTTCTAATCTATTTAATAAAAACGGTCTTTTACAATTTGCATATATTTTAGTCCTGGTACTTTTGGAGTTTTGGTTTCCATTAAGGCATCACTCACACATCCGATTTTCGCATACAAGTGCTATCTGTGTATTTCACAGATAGCACTCATACCCATGATATTCTATGGGGCCATACATATGTCTGATTTTTTTCTTTGGACCACATGGTCTGTGGAAAATATCAGAGACATATCTGATTTTGATCTGTGAAACAAAAGCAGAGAAGCAATTCAATGGGTCCATGAAAAACATCGGACTGCGCTCGGATAATATGCGAGTGCCATCCAATTTTCACTGACTTTGAGAATGGAGAAGGTGGAGAATTTTTTTTTTACATTTTTAGTTGTAAAAGAAAATCAGATGACAACCTACAACTCAGATCAGGGTCTTATCAGAATAACTGGTCCGATTTTCCTGTACCCCCCAAAAAATAAAAAATAAAAAATAAAAATTAGACATCTAAAATACTTAAAAAAAAAAAAGGCTAATTTTGAAAGTACTTACAGCTGTACACATCATGTAACCAATACCAAAGTCAAAACGGCATTGCTCATTCATAGAATAATGAATCCCAGGCAGCTGAGGAAGTGAAGGCCAGTCATGTGCAAATGGATCATCACGCAGGCAATCATAAGAACTATGGAAAAAATGACAAACCCAATATCACTATCGTTAAAGGACAATTGTATATTTGTAATAAATTATTATGTATACTGCTGGTCAGGACTTTAACACTGATGGCTAATCCTCAGGATAGGTTACCCATTTTGTTCCAACCTCTACTGAGCAGCAAACTGGTCAGATGGGTGAAGAGAAAGAGACTCATACAGGTGGCTTTAGACTGTCTTACTGCTCAGCATTGTATAATAGTTGATTTGGGAGCTGCCAAGAGGATCAAGCACTGATCTATACAGTAGTAAAATTCCAGAAAAATCCAGAATCTCAAAAAGAATTGTCAACAGTTACTAAATCAACGTTCAGCTCCATGTTTTCATCCACATTTCGGACTGAGGAGCTACTTCGCATTAACACAAGCAATGAATCATCCTCAAAACTGATAAATCAGGTATCGAACTGCACATTCACAAATATTAGTCAGTGTGTCACCCGTCTGCAGTACGTTGCACACACAGACAGCACCCCAACGGAAAATACATTTGTAGAATGTACAGAAGCAGCAACCATGAGTTTAAGCTTGGTCTCGTACTGTGCATCTAATCCTATCGTGTGTGATACTGTCAAGTCAGATGAGCTGTGCACCTAATCCTATCATTTGTGATGTGGTCCACTGAGCATATATTCCATCATATGTGAAACAGTCCAGTCCTCTGAGCCATGCATCTAATCCTATCTTGTGTGATACACTTCATGTATCTAATGCAAACCTATGTGATAGACTCCATGTCTTTAACTCCATCCTGTGTAATACACTTCATTTAACACCATACTTTGCGATGCACTTCGTGTATCTTAAAGGGGATCTGTCACCCCATTTTAGCACTATAAGCTGCGGCCACAGCCATCAGGGGCTTATCTACAGCATTCTGTGTGGAGGAGAGAAGGAGGTCTTGGGAGGACCAGAGATTACGTGAGGGAAGGTATCAGGAGATTAGTTCAGAGACATATGGGGGAGACAATTTATAGATGGCCTTGTAGGTCAGTATTAGTAATTTGAACTGGATACGCTGAGGGAATGGGAGCCGGAGAAGAGATTTGCAGAGGGGAGAAGCAGAGGAGTAGCAAGGGAGAGATGAATTATTCGGGCAGCAGAGTTAAGGATAGAGTGGAGAGGTGCGAGGGTGTTAGCAGGGAGGCCACAGAAAAGGATGTTGCAGTAGTCGAGGCGGGAGATGATGAGGGCATGCACAAGTATATTAGTAGATTGAGGGTTGAAGAAAGGCCGGATTCTGGAAATATTTTTGAACTGGAGGCGACAGGAGGTAGAAAGAGCTTGGATGTGCAGTTTGAAGGACAGGGCAGAGTCAAAGGTTACTCTGAGGCAGCAGACTTCCGGCACGGAGGAAAGCGTGATGTTGTTAATTGTGATGGATAGGTCAGGTAAGGAAGATCTGTGAGATGGAGGAAAGATGATGAGTTCAGATTTGTCCACATTGAGCTTGAGGAAGTGAGAGGAGAAGAAGGAGGATATGGCTGATAGACACTCTGGGATTCTGGACAGCAGAGAGGTGACGTCTGGGCCAGAGAGGTAGATCTGTGTGTCATCAGCATAAAGGTGGTACTGGAATCCGTGGGACTTTATGAGTTGCCCCAGGACAAGTGTATAGATTGATAAGAGTAGGGGTCTTAGAACAGAGCCTTGGGGGGCTCCAACAGAGAGAGGGTGGGATGAAGAGGTAGTGTGGGAATGGGAGACGCTGAATGTGCAGTTGGAAAGGTATGAGGAGATTCGGGATAGGGCGAGATCTTTGATGCCAAAGAAGGAGAGGATCTGTAGTAGATGGCAGTGGTCAACTGTGTCAAAAGCAGAGGACAGGTCTAAAGTAGAAGCAGGAGTATAGAGTATTGTCCGTTTGCTTTGGCTGTAAGTAGGTCATTAGTAATTTTGGTCAAGGCTGTCTCAGCGGAGTGTTGGGGGCAGAAACCAGATTGTAGATTGTCAAAAAGTAAGTTAGATGAGCGGTGGGAGAAAAGTTCAGCGTTGACGTGCAGCTCCAGGAGTTTCGAAGCGAATAGGAGCAGCGATATTGGGTGATAGCTGGGCATAGCGGTTGGGTCGAGCGTTGGCTTTTTAAGGATAGGCGTGATTGTGGCATGTTTGAAAGCAAAAGGGAAGGTACCAGAAGTTAGTGATAGGTTGAAGAGGTGGGTTAGGGATGGGATAAGTGTGGTGGTGAAGTTGGGGAGGAGGTGGGATGGGGTCGAGTGCACAGGTTGTGAGGTGCGATTTGGAGAGGAGACAATTAAGCTCCCCTTCAGTGATGTTGGAGAGGGAGGTTATGGGGTTTGGGCATTGGTCTGGTATACAAAGGGGTTGTGGTGGTTGAACAAAGAAGACTTGCCTTGTTTGGTAGATCTTATTTTTGAAGTGTGTGGCAAAGTCCTCAGCAGAGATGAGGGAGGTAGGAGGGGGCAGTGGTGGACGGAGGAGGGAATTAAAAGTTTTGAATAACTGTTTGCGGTTGCAGGATAAGGAAGATATTAGGGTTGTGAAGTAGGCCTGTTTAGCAGAGGTGAGGGCAGATTTGAATGCGAGTGTTGCCTGTTTGAATGCAGTGAAGTCGTCTTGCGAATTTGTGTTCTTCCAACGCCGCTCTGCAATCCTGGACACTTGCCGGAGCTTTTAGTGGTGTTATTGTGCCAGGGTTGTCTGTTGGTACATCGCACTCTGCCATGAACGAGAGGGGCGACCGTGTCAATAGCTGATGTGAGAGTGGCATTGTAGAATGCAGTGGCACTGTCTGTGTCGAGGAGTGAGGATATGGATGCCAGTGTTAGAATAGAGTCAGAGTGTGTGGGTGTCTAGGTGTGCAAGGTTTCTGCGGAGGTGTGCATGTGGCTGGACATGGGTGACAGGAGAGGAGGACAGAGATGAGAAAGTGAGTAGATGTGAGAGAGAAAGAGGTCATGAATCACATGAAGATTATTGCAGATGGAGCGGGGATTCCAAAGTGCTCCATAGAGAAGGAGCAGGGGGGTGGGCGTCAATGACACGGATTTTATGTTTGAAAGATTGCGGTAGTTCTTATTAGATAGGGAGCAGTAGGAAGGGGTAGTAATGGGGGGTATGAGCTGTGGGGGTCCAGGATTGGTAGATATGTTGCCAGCAGTAAGGAGCAGAGAAAGGGAGAGCAAATGGGAGTAGGAGAGTGGGCGGCTTGGTTTATGTTTCATTAGGACAGATTTGAGGTTGAGGAGCAGGTCAGCAGAGGAGGTCAGGTGGGGAGGAAAGAGGGAAGGGGAGATGATTATTTGGTTAGAAGGTGCTGGGGTTTGGGGATAGCGAAGGAGTGTGAGGATTAATGGAGCAAACACTGTGAGGGCATATGTAAACATGGTGAAGGAGTACGAGGGTTAATAGAAAAGCTAGATCCAAGTAATAGGAAGTGCTTACTCAGTAGACATACCCAAAAGAGACAGGTACACAGTGTGGGGTCCTGAGTCCTGCTGTGACTCACTGCCACTGAAATAACTGCAGCTTCAAGGTACTTTTGCTGCAGTGATACTTATGCTGCAGAAATACGTGTGCCAGACCCCACACATGTGCACCCCTTGGGATGCTACTAAATATATAGGACTGAGTAGTGGATCATGTGAGAGGGATTGTGGGAACTAATTTGGGATAAATTATCAATTGGCTAGCACACCAGGGGAGGTTAGACAGTCAAAGGCACAGGGCCTGGCTACATCCATATGCTGGTAACACCTTGCACCTGATATCATCTCTAGTGACCCCAACATGAATATACAGCAGTAAGTATTGTAAACAACGAAACAAATTAATTTAGCAATAATTCAGCAGTCACTGTTATATACCATTAAAGGAAATGTTGCAGCAGATGACAGCAAGCAGGAATTGTAGCAGAGATTGTACCATTAAAGGAAATGTTGCAGAAGAGGACAGCATGCATGGATTGTATCAGAGATTGTGCCATTAACCCCTTTACTCCCAAGGGTGGTTTGCATGTTAATGCCCGGGCCAATTGTTACAATTCTGACCACTATCCCTTTATGAGGTAATAACTGTGGAACGCTTCCATGGATCCCGGTGATTCTGACATTGTTTTCTCAAGACATATTGTTCTTCATGTTAGTGGTAAAATTTCATTCATATAACTTGCGTTTATTTGTGAAAAATGGGGAAATTTGGCGAAAATTTTGAAAATTTCTCAATTTTCCAACTTTGAATTTTTATGCTCTTAAATCACAGAGATATGGCACTCAAAAACTTAATAGTTAATATTTCCCACATGTTTACTTTACATCAGCACAATTTGGGAACCAAAATTTTTTTTTATTAGGAAGTTATCAGGGTTAAAAGTTGACCAGCGATTTCTCATTTTTACAACACCATTTTATTTTTAGGGACCACATCACATTTGAAGTCACTTTGAGGGGTCTATATGATAGAAAATACCCAAAAGTGACACCATTCTACAAACTGCACCCCTCAAGGTACTCAAAACCAGATTCAATAAGTTTATTAACCCTTCAGATGCTTCACAGGAATTTTTTGAATGTTTAAAAAAATGAACATTTAACTTTTTTTGCACAAAAAAAATTACTTCAGGTTCAATTTTTTTATTTTACCAAGGGTAACAGGGGAAATTAGACTGCAAAAGTTATTGTGCAATTTGTCCTGAGTACACTGATACCTGATATGTGGGAGGGAACCACTGTTTCGGCGCATGGCAGAGTTTAGAAGGGAAGTAGCGCCGTTTGACTTTTTCACTGCAAAATTGTCTGGAATTCAGATCGGATGCTATGTCATGTTTGGAGAGCTCCTGATGTGCCTAAACAGTGGAAACCCCCCACACGTGACCCCATTTTGGAAACTAGACCCCCCCAAGGAACTTATCTAGATATGTGGTGAGCACTTTGAACCCCCAAGGGCTTCACAGAAGTTTATAACGTACAGCCGTACAATTAAAAAATCATATTTTTTCCAAAAAATGATTTTTTTTCACCCCCAATTTTTATTTTCCCAAGGTTAACAGGACCCCAAAAGTTATTTTGCAATTTGTCCTGAGTACGCCGATACCCCTCATGTGGGGGTAAACCACTATTTGGGCGCATGGCAGAGCTCAGAAGGGAAGCAGTGCCATTTGACTTTTTCAGCTGGAATTGATATCGGATGCCATGCCGCGTTTGAAAAGCCCCTGATGTGCCAAAACAGTGGAAACCCCCCAATTCTAACTCCAACCCTAACCCCAACACACCCCTAACCCTAATCTCAGCCCTAACCCTAATGGGGAAATGGAAATAAATACATTTTTTTAATTTTATTATTTTTCCCTAACTAAGGGGGTGATAACGGAAGGTTTGATTTAATATTTGTGGCGGGTTTTTATGTTTGGCAGCTGTCGCACGCTAAAAGACGCTTTTTATTGTAAAAATAGTTTTTGCATCACCACATTTTGAGAGCTATAATTTTTCCATATTTTGACCCACCGAGTCATGTGAGGTCTTATTTTTTGCGGGACGAGTTGACGTTTTTATTGGTACCATTTTCGGGCACGTGACTTTTTTGATCGTTTTTTATTCCGATTTTTGGGACGCAGTATGAACAAAAACCAGCATTTCATGAATTTCTTTTGGGGGGGTGCGTCTACACTGTTCTGCGTGTGGTAAAATTGATAAGGTGGTTTTACTCTTCGCGTCACTATGAGTACAGCGGTACCTCATTTATGTTGTTTTTTATGTTTTGGCGCTTTTATGCAATGAAAACAATTTTATATAAAAAATAATTATTTTTGCATCGCTTTATTCTGCGAGCTATTTTTTTTTTTTTTGCTGATGACACTGTGTGGTGGTTTGTTTCTTGCGGGACAAGACGACATTTTCAGCGGTACCATGGTTATTTATATCCGTCTTTTTGATTGCGCGTTATTGCACTTTTTGTTCGGCGGTATGATGATAAAGCATTGTTTTTTGCTTCGTTTTTTATTTTTATTTTTTGAGAGGTTCAATAAAGGGGTTAACTAGAGGGACAGTGTTATAGGGCAGGTCGTTATGGACACAGCGATACCAAATATGTCTACTTTTATTGTTTTGTTTTTTTTATTTTCAAAAAATGAATTTATTAGGGAATATTTTTTTTTTTTTTAATTTATTTAGCGATTTTTTATAAATTATTTTTACACTTTTTTTTTCTTTACTTTGTTACACTGTCCCGGGGGGGGGACATCACTGTCATATGTCAGATCGCTGATCGGACACATCACACAGCGCTGTGTCAGATCAGCGATGTGACACAGGCACTGCAGCAGGCTTCCTCATGCCGGTGCTCTGCAGGCACTGAGGAGGCCACCTCCCTGCAGGCCCCCGAAGGCCCCCACGGCAATATTGGATCCGGTGACCTGCAGGGAAGGAGGCCCCCGCAGCAGCGCTGCTCATCGTGCTGCTGCGGGGGTCTCAGGGAAGCACGGAGGGAGCCCCCTCCCTGCCGAAGCTTCCCTGATCCTCCGGTACACTGCGATCATGTTTGATCGCAGTGTGCCGAGGGTTAATGTGCCAGGGGCGGTCCATGACCGCCCCTGACACATAGTGCCAGGTGTAAGCTGTGATAATCAGCTGACACCCGGCCACGATCAGAGGCGCTCCCCACAGGGGGCACCGCTGATCGCTAATACGCACTATTCCGTCCTTGGGATTTAGGTCCCAGGTCACATGGACGGAATAGTACGTCTAATGTAGGAAAGGGGTTAAAGGAAATGTTGCAGCAGATGACAGCAAGCAGGGATTGTAGCAGAGATTGTACCATCAAAGGAAATGTTTAAAAATAAAATTCCCTATAATTGCTTTAACCCAAAGTGACTCCATCTGCCTCATAATAGTGAATGATTCTCTCAGTGAGCATATATAAATATCTCCTGACCTTCATCCAGAAAACAAAGGCAATTTTCACTTGGATTTCTAGCCATGTGTCATGTTTGTGTCCATTTTTTACATCCATGTGATATCCTTGTGACATCGGTGTGCTGTCTATTTTCAGATGTCTACATTAAAAAATGTATATGGTGAAATACAGGAAAGATATATATATATCTTTGTACCGTGTTAGCCAGTAGACAGAAGAATATTTAGAATTGAGAGTCCTCAGTGGTTGATACCTTTTAATGGCTAACTGAAAAGATGGTGAAATACACATTTCTGTTATTAACCTAGGAAAGTGTATATAAAAACTGGATGCCACTTGCATGTTCTGTGTGGGATCTGATTTTTTTACACCCCCCATAGACTTGAATGTGTGAATCTCATCCGAGACTCAGAAGAGAATAATCCATGTTGCAATTTTTTCTCTCAGGGATAGTCGGACCATGAGTGCCCTATAGAATAACACGGGTTCATGTGTTGTTTTGATTATCCAATCAAAAACTCTTATTTTAAATAAATTTCATTTTTGTTCAAATTACCTGTGACAATTAAACTTTGCTATGAGCGAAAATTTCTAAAGCAAATTCTATTCTATTCTGTTTCTGAATCAGACGCATCGGACGAGTGGCATACACCTCTGTGTGATACGCCAGAAATCTTACTCCAGCTTCTGCTGGAGTAAGATTTGTGGAACACCGAATTCTGCTGGTTGTCATGAATTTAACAAGCGTCTGTCGCCCATCTCCGTCCCGCCCCAGCCATTTCATCGGATTTGGGAGAAACTAGGGAGAAGATGCCAGAAGTTGTAAACTTTGAGCACAACTCCCAGTTGTGCCTAAATTTTGAGGCTTTTCAAAGCTTTTACACCAGAATTTCGGTGTGAGAACTTTGATGCATCGGGCACAATATGTTGTGCAGGTACATCGTGCACTAACTGATTTGCATAACACTCAGACTCAAATCTGCCTCCTTTTGGAGACTGAGCAGTGGTTTAAAGACACCAGGATCTCTGCTGCATAAATGGTAAGGGCTTTACCAGGTACTCAAGATACTCAAGGGAGAAGGAAGGACTACATGGATCCATCCCTACCACTGCCCAAAGGCCTCTTCTGAGCAGGTATCTGTCGTGAGGAACACTTTACGCGATTGTTTTGACATAGAGATTTGTGGTCTCATAATAAAATTGCACTACTCAGTTAGCATGAGACCCTCACCCAAAGCCACTGACACCAAGTGGTTATCTGTTGACAAATGTTTATTTTCCTACCGATTAGCTGCATTTTAGACTAAAGGGCCTGTCACACTAAGCGATATCGCTAGGAATATCACTATAACATCACTGGATTTTGTGACGCAGCAGCGATATTGCTAGCGATATCGCTATGTTTGATACCTCCGACCGCTCCCCCGCTGGTTATCGCTGATCGCGCGAGAACGTCCTGGACCGTTTCTCGTCATCAGCTTCCTGCTGGGCTTCCTGTAGAGAGACGAGCATGGACGCGGGCGGAGGGACGTCAGTATCGCCTAGTGTGACAGGTAAGTAGCGACCCCCGACCCCTGCGATGTCGCTGATGAGATCTGCCTGTGTGGCAGCTCACTAGCGACCACTTAGCGATGCACCAGCGATCCTGACCGCGTCATATCGCTGGTCGGGATCGCTGGTACATCGCTAATTGTGACAGTACCTTTAGGAAGTAACTTTTTTTTGTGGCAGCCTTCCATCAGGAGCCTCTCTGTTTCTCTTGGAAAGCTCTCCAACACCATATGGATGGACAAAGGTTTACTTCAACTACATCATTTTACATCATGTCACTGTAAGAGAAATGAAATATCTGACAGATAGGTGTGTAGCGATGTGCCAACTACTGCTGCTGGGGGGCTTCTCTAAATTGGAGTTTCTTTAAGCTTTGTTTTAAATGATTGATATTTTCAACTCATGAAACTCTTTTTGGCAGAAACAGTACTAGGTCCTGGTAAAGGCTTTCAGTTTCTTCTAATATCAGGTGCTGTACTATACTGTGTGCTGAGGCTGCACTAAACTGTGTGTGTGTGGGTGGCTTAATTATAATGTGATTGGGGGCTCTGCTTTATACTCTGGGTGGCTGCATTATAATGTCTATGGGGCTTCATTATATTATATTCTAAGGAGGCTTCACTATACTGTGTGTTGGATCTGCACTATGCTGTGAGAGGGGAGGCTGCATTATATTGTGTGGAGGGGCTGCATTATACTGAGTGTGTGTGTTTGAGGGGGGGCTGAATTATACAGTTTGTGTGTGGGACTGCATTATATTCTCAGGGGGCTGCATTATATTCCGAGGTGGCTGCATTATATTCCAAAGGGTTTGCGTTATACTCTGAGAACACTGTATTATAATTGGGGGGTTGTATTATATTCGGGGGGCTGCATTACACTCTGAGAGGGCTGCATTATACAGAGGGGGCATCATTATACTCTGATGGGGCTGCATAATACTCAGGGTGCTGCATTATACTCAGAGGGGGCTGCATTATACTGTGTGTGTGAGGGGGCTGCATTATACTGTGTGTGTGAGGGATTGCATTATACTGTGAGGGGCCTGCACTATACTGTGTGTGTTTGTTGGGGGCTGAATTATACTGTGTGTGAGGCTGCATTATACTCTGAGGGGGCTGCTTTATACTGTGTGCATGTGTGGGGCTGCATTATACACTGAGGGGGCTGCATTATACTGTGTGTGTGAGGGCTGTATTCTATGAGGGGACAACATTATACTCTATGAGGGGGCTGCAGTATACTGGGCTGCATTATACTCTATCAAGGACCATGGGGAGTGCATTTTACTATATGTACTATACGGGACCTGCATTGTACTGTAACGAGGACTATCTGTGCCCATCATTCTTCCTCAGCTGGAGTAAGGGTAGGTGCACAAGGTCAGTAAACGCTGCAGGTTGGACGCTGCATACTTGTGCAGTGTCCAACCCACAGCGTGCAGATGTTACAGCATAGTGGATTGGATTTCAAGAAATCCCATGTCCACTATACGTGCACAGACGCCTGCGGCTCACCCGCTTAGACGGACATGCGGTGCATCTTTCCAGAACACAGCATGTCTATTTATCTTGCGGGGACGCGAGCCTCCATAAGATAAATTTCACCCGTATAATATATTGGACGAGGTGATTTCGCATCGCTCAATGAACACATGCGGATTCAGCTGTGTTCAAAAGCCAGCAGCGCTTTAGACGCAGCTATACGGACTGTAAAAGGTGCTGCTTGTTTATACCTTCGAGTCTGAATACAGCTATTTTTCTGATGACCTGGTGTATGATGCATGTTATAACAAACCAGTTGAAGATTTAAACGAAAAGCATTCCTGTTTCTACCTCATTAAGTAGCTAAGTGGGCTGATCTACCACAGACTATACATATATCTATTCTATTATTTCTAAACACTGTTTTTCGGTGATTCCTTTGTATCCCCGTTCATACTGCACCCACACACACACAAATGATACACCATTTGAAAGGTAAACTTGCCCCCTTCAGCAAGAAAATAGCCAAACAAACCACATATCCACGATTTGATCCCAAAATACAGTTTAAACATTAATTTTCATAAACCTGCAGTAAGGCAAAATGACCTGCAGGTGGCACCACAGTACCCCAAAGAACACTACCAACACATTTGTAAACATGCACTGCTTTTTCGCTCCTCACACACACATGATACACCATTTGAAAGGTAAACTTGCTCTCTTCTGCAAGAAAACAGCCAAACAAACCACACATTCACGATTTTATCACTAAATACAGTTTAAACATTCATCTTCATAAACTTGCAGAAAGACACAATGACCTGCAGGTGGCACCTCAACCGGAAAACATTTTTTGGCCTCTACTTATCAAAACAATTTATTGTATTACCAATCTACATACACTACAGTTCAAAAGTTTAGGGTCACTTAGAAATTTCCTTATTTTTGAATGGAAAGCACAGTTTTTTTACAATGAAGCTAACATTACATGATTCAGAAATACACTCTATACATTGTTATTGTGGTAAATGACTATTCTAGCTGCAAACGTCTGGTTTGTAATGCAATATCTTCATAGGTATATAGAGGCCCATTTCCAACAACCATCACTACGGTGTTCTTATGGTACTTTGTGTTTGCTAACTGTGTAAGAAGGCTAATTGATGGTTAGAATATCCTTGAAAACCCTTGTGCAAGTATGTTAGCACAGATTAAAACAGTTTGGCTGATTAGAGAAGCCATAAACCTGGCCTTCCTTTGAGCTAGTTGAGAATCTGGAGCATTACATTTGTTGGTTCCATTAAACTCTCAAAATGGCCAGAAAAAAAGAACTTTCATGTGAAACTCAACAGTCTATTCTTATTCTTAGAAACAAAGGTTATTCCATGTGAGAAATTGCCAAGAAACTGAAGATTTTCTACAATGGTGTGTACTACTCCTTTCAGAGGAGAGCACAAACAGGCTCTAACCAGAGTAGAAAGAGAATTGGGAGGCCCCACTGCACAACTGAGCAACAAGACAAGTACATTAGAGTGTGCAGTTTGAGAAATTGACGCCTCACAGGTCCTCAACTGGCAGCTTCATTAAATAGTACACGCAAAACGCCAGTGTCAACGTCTACAGTGAAGAGGCGACTCCGGGATGCTGGCCTTCAGAACAAGAGTGACAAAGAAAAAGCCATATCTGAGACTGGCTAATAAAAGCAAAAGATTAATATGGGCAAAAGAACACAGACATTGGACAGAGGAAGATTGGAAAAAAGTGTTATGGATAGACGAATCCAAGTTTGGGGTGTTTGGATCACACAGAAGAACATTTGTGAGACGCAGAACAACTGAAAAGATGCTGGAAGAGTGCCTGACGCCATCTGTCTATAAGGAGGTCAGGACCTAGCCCTGTAGAAGTGTATATTAATTGTATTCCTTACATGTCTGTGTGCAGTATGTATGTCATGTGTATGTGTGTGTTTGCGGCCACATGACATTAGTTAGATAGATATTTAGAGATAAGTGTAATACTACAAAAGGGACACTAGATGGGGGCACTGAGTACAGCCAGTTGAGAGCCTTTAGAAGGGTTAATGAGAGGAGTGGCTAGCCAGGAGCAAAAAGGAGACAGATTTCCTGCTCTAGTTCAGAGTAGCCGGGGGTAGCATTAAGGACTGGAGAGGAGCCAGAAGTCCTGTCAAGCGTGACTGATTGAGACACGAAGTGTAGTAGAGTCTCCTCAGCTATTCTGAGCAGTGAAGCGCAGTGTTGTGCCTACAGCAGCAGCCAGTGAGCAAGATCATTTGGGATCCTTCGGGTGGAGACTGGGAGCTGAAGAATTAGGGAGGCTAATGGAAGAGCCTCAGAAGTCAAGTCTGCTAAGGCTACTTTCAGTCATCCGGTGTGTGGGGTCCGGCGGCGTGCAGCGAAAAGCCGAGCCGCCGGATCCGGCCTGCAGCGGTGACACCGGATGTGTATGCAGCGTCTGATATGGCTTGGACAGGATTTAAAGGAGCCGCAGGAGGAAGATACATCAGGGACGAGAAACACAGCCGGTTAGAGAGAGACACATGTGGGGTTAACACTCAGTGTCCGGGTGACAGAGAGAGATCTCTCTCTCTCCTGGCACTTGTGGGGTTAACCCCACAAATGCCAGGAGAGAGAGATATTTCTCTATCTCTCGCCTGGACACTGTGAGTGTTAACCCCACAAGTGCCCGGCGAGAGAGATCTCTCACAAGTGTCCGGGTGAGAGAGAGAGATCTCTCTCTTGCCGGGCACTTGTGGGGTTAACACTCACAGTGTCTGGGCATGCGCTGTGTAAAAAGCCGTTCCGGCGCTGCAAAAAAACGTAGCAGCGAATGTTTTTTGCATACGCCGGACAGGCATTTTTTGCCGTATCCGGCAAAAGCCAGACACGCTGCATGGCCATGAGGCGCAATGCGGCGATAATGCTAGTCTATGGGATAAAAGCCGGATCCGGTGACAACCGGCGCCGGATCCGGGTTTTACATTTTTCGCCGCATCGCGCCTGATGCTAAAAACTGATGTCTGAAAGTAGCCTAATATCGGAGAGCTGAAGTGACAGCCAAGCCAGTCTGTGGAAACCAGCTCGTGCCTGGAATTGTTCAAGCCAGGGAGGTCAGTGGGTGAACCCCCTGTGGAAGTGACAGTTGGAGTGCGGGAGTTGTGTTAAGAGTCTAGTGAGCCACAAGCCACAAGCCTAACAGACATACAGGAGCAACAGTGCCATAACGGGGTGAGCTATAACGGAATAGCCAAGTGCCATGTTCACCGTGTGGCATGCTAGCTGTTTGTGTGTTCCAACCATGTGTAACAGAAGAGGAAGTAGAGTGCTGCTGTAGATAAGGATGTATTGCTGGTACCGTGTAAAGAGTCCTGAAGCCATTGTGGACGTGCTGTGCCCTGAAGAGAATAAAGTTGAACTGTTTAAGAAGTTCCCAGCCTCTGTCTGCAGTTATTTGAGTCTCAAAGATGAACAGCATACTGGAGATGGAACAGCCTCCAGCACAGTGAGTACTGGAGCGGCCGAAGAGGCTACGCCCCGGCGGCCGTTGTATTACATGTCAAGCATGGTGGAGGTAATGTGATGGTCTGGGGTTGCTTTGGTGCTTGTAAAGTGGGAGATTTGTACAAGGTAAAAGGGATTTTGAATAAGGAAGGCTATCACTCCATTTTGCAATGCCATGCCATACCCTGTGGACAGCGCTTGATTGGAGCTAATTTCATCTTACAACAGGACAGTGACTCAAAGCACACCTCCAAATTATGCAAGAACTGTTTAGGGAAGAAGCAGGCAGCTGGTATTCTATGTGTAATGGAGTGGCCAGCGCAGTCACCAGATCTCAACCCCATTGAGCTGTTGTGGGAGCAGCTTGACCGTATGGTACGCAAAAAGTGCCCATCAAGCCAAACCAACTTGTGGGAGGGGCTTCTGGAAGCATGGGGTGAATTTTCTCCAGATTACCTCAGAAAATTAACTGCTAGAATGCCAAATGTCTGCAATGCTGTAATTGCTGCAAAGGGAACATTCTTTGACGAAAGCAAAGTTTGGAGGAGAGGAGAAAATTATTATTTCAAATAAAAATCTTGTTTTCGAACCTTTTCAATGTCTGGACTAGATTTTAAATTCATTTGGCAACTCATTTGATTAATAAAAGTATGAGTTTTCATGGAAAACACAGAATTGTCTGGGTGACCCCAAATTTTTGAACGGTAGTGTATATAAAATCTAAATACCTATCTGTGTTCATCAGCTCCTGAAATACATTTACATTTGACCAGCTTGCTTTTTATGAAATTGCCTGCGCCCGCAACGACCAATGTGCGAAAATTTCGCACGGGCCAAGCTAGTATTTTTTTTTTTTTTTTTTTTTTGGGGGGGGGGGGGGAATTACCCTAAAATTTTTCCCTACCTGTCCATGGAGGTTGGCAGCCTAAAAATTGCAACAATGGTTCAAGTCACACCCTGTTGACAAAAATGGATGGAAAAGAAGCTGCCGCTCTGCCTACGTGACATCAGCTGAATCACCGGTAGGAGCGGTCTGTGACAGCTCTGTGCCAATGAAGAACAGAGCCAAGCACAACAGGCAGGTAAGTAGCATATGCTCTTTAATAGCTTTTTAAATGTTCTTACCTTAAATAGCGACTAAGCTCTTGCTGACTACATCGAGACCAGTGAAAGCGATGGAATGCAGCTTGTACCAGTGGAGCCATAATACTTCCCATTCTAACTTCATCTCCACATCTGTTTCCTTGGCCATCATGCTCCATTCCCAACCTAGAAATGCATTGGACAATGTTTACTACAAATCATTATCAAATTATAAATATTACAGTATAAAAATCAAACCTGATTAATATACGTCATATGAACAATTTAGTTTTGCTTCAGAACCACAATAGAGAGTCCAGATTAGTCTCGAATACCAACACATACATGAACCTAATGAACCTAACACAAATAATCCCTTTTTACTGTCTCTACTGCAATACAAAGGAGTATAAAGAAATGTAAATAACTTGTTCCCACCATATTGCACAGATAATAATAAAAAATGTTTGCTATTGAGCTGTTTATAAAATTATCAAGTTAAAGGGGTATTCTTAACTAGTCTCGAGCATTTCGGAGCCATGCATTCTCCTTAGCTTCCTTACTTTCTGCTTTCTAGGAGACTTGTCTCTACTCTTCAAGTGACAATTCTTGTGAGCAGCAAGAACTGTATTAGTAGAACTATAAAGCTCAGCACAAGTTCTGCTGTAAAACATTCAGTTCTGTATCTTCTAGGGGATAATTACGTGAAGTAATTATCCCCCTGTACTCCTCCTTAGTCAGGCCTCATCTGGGATACTGTGTCCAGTTCTGGCCATCACATTTTAAAAAAGACATTGAAAAACTGGAGCAAGTTCAGAGAAAAGCTCCATGAAATCCCGCCTCTTTCCTACATTGCAGTGTCATCGGTGGAATCGTCAGCTTCTCCCACCGATGACGCTGGAAAGAGGAGGAGGGATTTCATGGAGTCGGAGAGCCGCAGATAACTACTGCGCATGCCCGAGATTCCCAGCCCCGCAGTGTGAATAAACCATAAGCGACTGCGGGGCGGGATCTCTGGCTGCGAGTCCACACAGGCGCGATAGTAAGGCCAGGAAGTCATGAGAGAGGACGGGCAGCGGTAACTGCACATGCCCAAGAATAAATAGGACAGCGCAGGTGCCAGAATTTGAAAAGAGCGATGTGAAGGCGGATCCAAAAATGCAGGAAGACATGAGTGATGGATGTGAGGCGTCTCTGTCAGATGGGGAAAAACCTGCCCCCCTGTGAAATATCAGGTATGTCTGACCAATTTTATAAACTATTATTCCTGCGGTGGAAGGTACCCTAAATAAAAGAGCCACCTTGACAGAATGCAGCATTAGTGCTCCACAAGGTGGCTCTTTTACTTAAAAACGCCTGGAGGGGGTGACAGGTTCTCTTTAAGATTCCTTCCAACTCTGACATTCTATGATTCTATAATCTACACTGTTATCCATGTATTTTCACATATCAACAAGAAAACAGCTCTAGACTGCAAAAGCAGAGACCTGAGATTAGTCAACCTGCTTTGAATACTGCCAGGCTATTGATACATAACTGCATTTTCTCTTCAGAAGATGAGATAAAGGAGGGGAAAGGAAGGCGAGCAGCTGACTGCTATATAGAAATCAATGGGCTAGAGGTCTGGCTGTTCCAATCCGGCCTGCGGACCGAGACAGCCAAAAGGCTGAAACTGTGGTCCACGGGCCACACCATGCCCTCTCCTGCCCGCCATCCATTTGCCGGCCGCTGTCAGCACTATGCATCCTCAGGATGGAGACATCATTGAATGCATTGGTGAAGCAGGGGTCGCCGGCCCCTTCTTCCACCAATAAGCGTGTGAGAAAGCAGATGAGATTACATCATGTCATTGCGCTGCTGCTGAAACTCATTGCTCAGGAGCGCTGTGGAATAGGAGCGATGTGAGTATGTGTTTTTTTCTTATATGTATGGGATATTCGTATGTATATAGGAGACTATGTAGGGACTCACACAGTATATTTTGAGGCTATGTTGGGAGTTCATACTGTATATAGGAGGCTGTGTGGTGGGCTCATACTGTATATAGGAGGCTATGTGGGGGCCGATACTGTATATAGGGAGTTGTGTGTGCTCATACAGAATATAGGGGGTGTCAGCATACTTAACCCCTTTACACCCCAAGGTGGTTTGCACGTTAATGATCAGGCTAATTTTTACAATTCTGACCACTGTTAATTTATGAGGTAATAACTCTGGAACGCTTCAACAGATCCCACTGATTCTGAGAATGTTTTATTCATGATATATTGTACTACATGACAGTGGTAAAATTTCTTTGATATAACTTGTGTTTATTTGTTAAAAAAAACGGAAATTTGGCAAAAATTTGGAAAATTTAAAAGATTTTCAAACTTTGAATTCTTATACCCTTATATCAGAGAGATGTGTCACACAAAATAGTTCATAAATAACATTTCCCATATGTCTACTTTACATCAGCACAATTTTGAAACAAAATTTTATTTTGTTAAGAAGTTATAAGGGTTAAAAGATGACCAGCGATTTCTACTTTGTCCAACAAAATTTACAAAACCATTTTTTAAGGACTACCTCACATTTGAAGTCACTTTGAGGGGTCTATATGACAGAAAATACTCAAGAGTTATACCATTCTAAAAACTGCACCTCTCAAGGTGCTGAAAACTACATTCAAGAAGTTTATTAACCCTTCAGGTGGTTCACAGGAATTTTTGGAATGTGGAAAAAATGAACAATTAACTTTTTTTTCATAAAAAAATTATTTTAGACTCATTTTTTTTTATTTCCATAAGGGTAAAAGGAAAAAAATCGACCTCAAAATTTGTTGTGCAATTTCTCCGGAGCATGGTAATACCCCATATCCCATATATGGAGGAAAAAACCTATTTGGGCGCATGGCAGAGATCGGAAGGGAAGGAGCACCATTTGGCTTTTTGAATGCAAAATTGCTGGACACCATTATCAGACGTCATTTCCTATTTGGAGAGTCTCTTGATGTTCCTAAACAATGGAAACCCTCCACAAGTGACCCCATTTTGGAAACTAGATCCATCAAAGAACATATTTAGATGTGTGTTGAACATCTTGAACCCCCATGCTTCACAGAAGTTTATAATGTTGAGCCGTGAAAACAAAAAAAAACATTTTCCCCACAAAAATGTTATTTTAGCCCAAAATTTTGCATTTTCATAGGGGTAACAGGAGAAATTGCACTACAAAATTTGATGTGCAATTTCTCCTTAATCCACCAATACCCCATTTGTGGAGGAATACTACTTTTGAGGCACAATGCAAAGCTCAGAAGGGAAGAGGCACCATATTGGAGATTAGCTTTTGCTGGAATGGTTTGAGGGTGCCATGTCACATTGGCAGAGCCCCTGAGGTGCCAGAACAACAGAAATCCACCTATATGCGAACTCATTTTACAAACTACACCCCCAATGAATTCATTTATGGGTGCAGTGATCATATTAACACAACATATGCCTCACAGAGTTTTATAATGTTTTAATGTTTTAGCCCCAAGTTTTTAATTTTTCTAAGGGCTAATAGGATTTTTTTTTACAACAAACTGAGGTCCATTGTTTCTTGAGTGCGCCAATACCCTACATGTACAGTTCGTTGCAAAAGTATTCGGCCCCCTGGAACTTTTCAACCTTTTCCCACATATCGTGCTTCAAACATAAAGATACCAAATATAAATTTTTTGGTGAAGAATCATCAAGTGGAACACAATGAACGAAATGTATTTGTTGAATGAAATGTATGGTGTTATTTTAAATTTTTGTGGAAATTCAAAAACTGAAAAGTGGGGCATGCAATATTATTCGGCCCCTTTACTTTCAGTGCAGCAAACTCACTCCAGAAGTTCATTGTGGATCTCTGAATGATCTAATTTTGTCCTAAATGACTAATGATGATAAATATAATCCACCTGTGTGTAATCAAGTCTCCGTATAAATGCACCTGCTCTGTGATAGTCTCAGGGTTCTGTTTGCTGCACAGAGAGCATCATGAAGACCAAGGAACACAACAGGCAGGTCCATGATACTGTTGTGGAGAAGTTTAAAACCGAATTTGGATACAAAATGATTTCCAAAACTTTATACATCCCAAGGAGCACTGTGCAAGCGATCATATTGAAATGGAAGGAGTATCATACCACTGCAAAACTACCAAGACCCGGCCGTCCCTCTAAACTTTCATCTCAAACAAGGAGAAGACTGATCAGAGATGCAGCCAAGAGGCCCATGATCACTCTGGATGAACTGCAGAGAACTACAGCTGAGGTGGGACAGTCTGTCCATAGGACAACAATCAGTCGTACACTGCACAAATCTGGCCTTTATGGAAGAGTGGCAAGAAGAAAGCCATTTCTCAAAGATATTCATAAAAAGTGTCGTTTAAAGTTTGCAACAAGCCACCTGGGAGACACACCAAACGTGGAAGAAGGTGCTCTGGTCAGATGAAACCAAATTTGAAGTTTTTGGCAACAATGCCAAACGATATGTTTGGCGTAAAGGCAACACAGTTCATCACCCTGAACACACCATCCCCACGGACAAACATGGTGGTGGCAGCATCATGGTTTGGGGCTGCTCTTCTTCAGCGGGGACAGGGAAGGTGGTTAAAATTGATGGGAAGATGGAATGAGCCAAATACAGGACCATTCTTGAAGAAAACCTGTTGGAGTCTGCAAAAGACCTGAGACTGGGATGGAGATTTGTCTTCCAACAAGACAATGATCCCAAACATAGAGCTAAATCTACAATGGAATGGTTCACAAATGTATCCAGGTGTTAGAATGGCCAAATCAAAGTCCAGACCTGAATCCAATCGAGAATCTGTGGAAAGAGCTGAAAACCGCTGTTCACAAACGATCTCCATCAAACCTCACTGAGCTCGAGCTGTTTGATAAGGAAGAATGGGCAAGAATTTCAGACTCTCGATGTACAAAACTGATAGAGACATACCCCCAAGCGACTTGCAGCTGTAATCACCTAAATGACCTCCTGAGTTGTGGACAAAAAATGATCTTATAGGCTGAGATGTAGAAACACAATTTCCTTCACTTCACTTCAAAACACAACATTAGGATGTCACCAATTTGAGAGCCAAAGAAACTGGAAAGTTGAAATAGCAGTGCACAAAAATGACTTTTAGCTGGTATATCACCAGGTCATTGCTTAATCAATGCCCTTCTGGAGAAATTAACAATAGTCACAGATTTTTAAGAAAACTGGAAACCATTTTTATTTTGTTACTAGCAGAACAGCTCGGCGCTGCTCAGGCATAGTAACTAACTACGGTGAGTTATAACAAATTCTAATGATTATATCTATATTTATAAAGCTGAGTGTAGAGCCCCGCCCACTCTCCATAGCCACATTCACTATAATATCCCACATCATCCCGTCAGCCAGAGCCACCGGACTACAACCCCTAATATCCCACATCATCCTGTCAAAGCCACTGGACTACTACCCCTAATATCCCACATCATCCTGTCAGCCAGAGCTACCGGACAACAACCCCTAATATCCCACATCATCCCGTCAGCCAGAGCCACCGGACTACTACCCCTAATATCCCACATCATCCCATCAGCCAGAGCCACCGGACTACTACCCCTAATATCCCACATCATCCCATCAGCCAGAGCCACCGGACTACTACCCCTAATATCCCACATCATCCCATCAGCCAGAGCCACCGGACAACTACCACTAATATCCCACATCATCCCATCAGCCAGAGCCACCGGACTACTACCCCTAATATCCCATATTATCCCATCAGCCAGAGCCACCGGACTACTACCCCTAATATCCCACATCATCCCGTCAGCCAGAGCCACCGGACTACTCCCCCTAATATCCCACATCATCCCATCAGCCAGAGCCACCGGACTACTCCCCCTAATATCCCACATCATCCCATCAGCCAGAGCCACCGGACTACTACCCCTAATATCCCACATCATCCCATCAGCCTGGGGTCAGAACCAGAGCGCTGAGTGGAACGGTCCTAACTTCCATACCGGTGATCCCTTTCAGAGAGGCCTGGTGTCAAAACCAGAGCGCTGAGTGGATTTGCCCTGACTTCCATACCAATGATCCCTTTAATAAAAGCCTGGGGTGAGAATGAGAGTGCTGAGGGATTTACCCTAACTTCCATACCGGAGATCCTTTTAAGAGAGGTCTGGGGTCCGTACCAAAGCTCAGAATGGATTTGCCCTAACTTCCATATCAGAGATCCCTTTAAGAGAGACCTGGGGTCAGTACCAAAGCACAGAGTGGATTTGCCCTCACTTCCATACCAATGATCCCATTAAGAGGGGCCTTGGGTCAGAACCAGAGCGCTGAGTGGATTAGCCCTGACTTGCATACCAATGATCCATTTAAGAGACCTGGGGTCAGAACCACAGAGCTGAGTGGAACAGTCCTAACTTCCATACCAGGGATCCCTTTAAGAGAGGCCTGGGGTCAAAACCAAAGCGCTGGATGGATTTGCTCTGACTTCCATACCAATGATCCCTTTTAGAGGGAAGATGTGCCTATAGGATGGAGGATGTGTGATGGTATATGGGCACAGGAGGGGGGGATTCATTTCTGTCATGTGCTCTCTGCTCCTTTTTGGGGGGCAGACAATGGATGGGAGCTTATGTTCCCAGGGATGCTAGATTTCTCCCACCATGTCAGTGTCTGCTGAGGTGTTGTCAAGTGGGAAAATAGCAACCAATCACAGCTCAGCGTCATTTGAACAGCCCTGATGAAATGAAAGTTGCTTTGTGATTGGTTGGTGATACACACATACATACATTCAGTTTTATATATACAGATAATTCTCTGTTGCCTTTTTATAGGTGTAAAAAACAGGGACCACTTGTCTTTGTTTTATTAGTTATTGCTGGAAAATTGCATTTAAAGTCCACAACAGTCTTCATAACTGACAGGTTTTCCACCATTTCTTCTTAAGAAGTGCAGCACTAAAATAGGAACCATTGGGCTGAAGGAACTTATGTGCCTTCCTTGGAGGAGATATACTGCCTGGCATACTGAACCTATCATAGAGTATGTGCTGAGATCAGTGTGACCTCCATTTGTTGCCGACAGCCATCTTTTGAAAGTCCCCTTCTAACCTGCACTGTGCCAACCCAACACTGAAATTGTATTCATAATTGACACTTGTTTCTGGCAGGATCCTTCTGCTTCACTCCTACAGGACCTATCTGTGGCACAGGAATTGTCATGGAGTTACTGCGACAGTACGGAGTCAGAAGACCGCAGAGTCAGATTGCTCCTACTCCGGCGCTGAGAAGAAGCACTTCTTCATTTTAAATGTGTTTGTTTCCTCTGGAGAATAAGGGTAAATCAGTCCATCCTCATCCCCTATTGCAGTGGGGTTCTTTTTTTTTAAAGAAAAAAGATGGAGGGTTAATCACGTGCTCTTGCCTGGATCATCAATATGATCATTGTCCGTGATCCATAACTGCTCTGTCTTATTCCAGACCTCTTTAACCAGATTGTAGGAGCAAAAATGGTTCTCTGAGATGGACCTCTGGTGGGCGTATAAAGTCATCCGTATTAAAAAGGAGTCTATTTGGACTCCATCTCCTGATAATATAACTTGAAAAGTGGCATTGTAAGTTCCAAGTTGATCAGTATAAGTTCTGATATTACACTAGCACTAGCGGTAAGTTATGCCCATGAATAATACCAATAACGTCATGTGAGGAACATAAATTATGACCAGGAGCAGCTTACCAAATGGTGCACAAGATACCCACGACCAGAGGGCGACCCCCGACGCGAGTTTCGCGCTCAAACCGGGCGCTTTCTCAAGGATCCCCTGGGCATAACTTACCGCTAGTGACGACATCCTTATATCTCATCTTGGCATACTTGCCCTTATATACTGTTTATTAGCCTATTATGGCTCTATTACTAATTGATATGGGCATTGTGGTTTGCCATTTCTGATATTCATGCACCTCGTGTGCTGTTTTGGATCTGGTTGTATTGGTGCACTTGGTCCTTTTATTTCTCCACCCCAGTCTGTCCTGTCTGTGTGTTTTTTCACTGCAACTTTGCTATTTATATAAAAATTGTCTATGTATTTGATAATAAAAATTGTAATTTTTTTTATATATTATCTGAATCCATTACTCCTATTTTTTCTCCTTGCTTCAAATGTTTATGGAGTGGAATCGTTACTATAATGGCGGTTTATTGCTACAGGTTACCGCCTCTTTTTTCATATAAAGTGTTGGGAGTTTGTTTGTATCTTACAAAGCAAGGCTGCAGTCACACATAGCGACTCACCAGCGATCCTGACAACGATATCAATGTGTCAGGATCGCTGGTGAATCGCTATGTGATCGCTGGTGAGCTGTCAAACAGACAGCTTCACCAGCGATCAGCACAGTGACGCCCAGCGCCTGGCGTCGCTGTGCACGTTAGTAACCAGCGCACTGATGCAGGAAGCTGGTAACTAACGTACACATCGGGTATCCAAGGGACGTGCATCCCTAGATACCCGATGTGTACGTTAGTTACCAGCTCCCTGCATCAGCGCGCTGGTAGCTAACGTACACATCGGGTATCTAAGGGACGCACGTCCCTTGGATAACCGATGTGTACTTTAGTTACCAGCAGATCGCTGGTCTCCCGCCTGTCACACGTAGCGAAGCGTGGTGGCCAGCGAGAGACCAGCGACCAAAAAAAAGTCCTGGCCTTTCCTGCAGCGATCAGCGATACCGGCAGGGGGGCCGGTCGCTGATCGCTGTCACACACAGCGATCTCGCTGGTGAGATCGCTGTTGTGTCACAAAAATTGTGACTTAGCAGTGATCTCGCTAGCGAGATCGCTATGTGTGACAGGGCCATAAGAGATGTAAAGTAACACAACAGATACCCAATAGGACCAGCGTCGGACTGGAGCACTTGGGCCCACGCGAGAAAATCATTCTTGGGGCCCCCTATGAAGCTACATAGAAATACAAGACCACCAATTGTCAGGGTATAATATTAAGTAGTACACATCTTAATTATGTAGCAGGGGTTGTGGTAGCCCCATCAAAGAATATAAAGTAGCCCCCTCAAAGAATATAAAGTAGTCTCCCTTATGAAATATAATGTAGCCAAATCATAGAATATAATGTATCCCCCTCATAGAATATAATGCAGCCCCCCACAAAAATATAATGCAACCCCCTCATAAGGTATAATGCAGCCCCCCATAGAATATAATGTAGCCTCCCTCATAGGGTATAAAGCAGCCCCCCTCATAGGGTATAATGCAGCCCCCTTATATAGTATAATGCAGCCCCCTCACAGGGTATAGTGCACCCCCCACCTCCATCATTGCTCTCCCTCTCCACCCCATCATTGTCCTCATCACCACCTCCATCACTGCTTTCTCACCCGCCACCCCTATCATTGCCCTTTCTACCACCTCCATCATTGCCTCCCCCACCACCACCATTGTTCTTTCCACTACAACCATCAGTGCCTTCTCCTCCACCACCCCCATCATTGCCGTTTCCACAACCTCTATCATTGCTTTCTTCCCACCACTCCCATCATTGCCCTCTCCATCTCTTCCATCATTGCCTTCTCCCCCACCACCCCCACCATCACTGCCCAATCTAATATCTCGATCATTGCTTCCCCCCACCATCACCATCACTGTCCTTTCCACCACAACCATCATTGCCTTCTCCCCACCACCCCATCATTGCCTCCCCCACCACCACCATCATTGTCCTTTCCACCACCACCAACATTGCCTTCTCCCCACTACTGCTCTCTCCATCATCCACATCATTGCCCTCTCCAATACACACACACACAGTACCACTCCACTCTCACACACACGCACACAGACAGGCAGACAGACACAGAGCACTGAACACACACACAGCACCGCATCACATACACATGCACGCAGACAGACACAGCAACACTCATCTCTCCGCACGTTCCCCGCAGCATCTTCATTGCCGGCAGCTTTCTCTCTGAAACAGCCATGCACTGAATGATGTCATCCAGCTGCGCTGCTGTGTCAGACAGGAAGCAGCTACGCTCTGCTGCCATTTTCTCCTGTAGGCAGCAGATATGCAGTGATCGCTCCCTGCCCACCGATTGCCCTCAGGGTTAGCCTCCCTGCAGAGGCCCACCTCCAGGGTACATGTGGTATGTCCGCTCCTGTGAGCAGTGATAGCCTCAACCTGCACCTAACACTGCCCACTGTTATGAGTTCATTTTCTCCTTCACCTCTGATGCCTGATGAACTCCCTCTGCTGGTGAAAGGAGGTAGTGAAATTGATCTGGATGGGAAGAAACTGTCATCTGAACAGGTGGAGTGTGATTGGACATCCGGAATTTCTGAGTGGATATAAGGCAGCCGACGCCCTTCAGGGTTGCTGGTGATCCTTTCTGCTCTGAGTTCTGGCATCCAGTTTAGTTCCTGTCTACTAAAAGCTAAGTTTTTGCTCTGCTATTTTTCCATGAGATTTTGTCTGTTTACTTAGTGTTTGTGTTCAGCCTGCCCTGGTTGGGACGGGCTGAACTCCATTTTTGTCTCTGATCAGTTGATCTCTTTGCTCTGTCTGCAGAATATACCTGAGTGCTGATATAGTGATTTTGAAGTCTAGTGACTTCAGGGCCTTTTCTATCAGACGTGTTGGACATTATTTTTGGCAGGGTTTTTTGCGTGATTGCAGCCAGCATCTTTTCTGTCCTTTTCTATCTAGTTAGCTGGGCCCCATCATTTGCTCAGCCTGTCTTTCTGTCTGTGTTTGTGTTTTCATCTGTTTTTCACCGACAATACATGTTGGGGGCTGTCTATTGCTTTGGGTTCTGCTCTGGGGCAGTTTAGATTTCCCCTTTCTTTCTTTAGGCTTATTTAGCTCTCCGGCTGTGACGAGGGGTCTAGGGCACCGTAGGAACCCCCCACGGCTACTGTTAGTTGTGGTGAATAGGATCAGGGGTCTGCAATCCGCTAGCTACCAACCTCTCCGGTTTTCTGGACTTAGCTTGTGTTTTTGTTTTTTCCTCCTCCGGTGACTCATTCATAACAGCCCACTATTAAAGTTAAATGAATATTCACTCCTCTCCACACCCATGGGGGCATGGGGAAGTGTGAATATTCATTTCTCTTTAGCAGCAGGGACAGACTTCGGTCTCCAGCTGCTGCTCTACTGACACCAGGCGGGCCCCCTGACTCAGGGGCCCCCATAGCAGCTGGGTGTGTCACTATTAGCAACACACCACTGGCTGGGGGCCCCTGGAGCAGCGGGTGTCCTAGGCAGCTGCCAGCCCTGTAGGCCAGCAGGTGTAAGTGTCTGGGCCCACCAGGGAATCCTCCCGTTCCCCGGTGGGCCAGTCTGACCCTGAATAGGACAAAGAACCCCATCTACGTAATAAGTCAAGTCAACTAACAAGTGTCATGACTTGTACTAAATAGTTTAGTGAAAAAATGCATAAGGTAAGTACTTACACAAAAGATGGTATGTCAGTGAAAAGGGGGGGTCTGGAACATGCGTCCTGGTCCACCTGCCCCAATAAATACCAACATTTAGCTCCCTGTTAAACACGTCCCCTCTGGGTGAAATGTGTGTTGGGACAGGTGAACCAGGACGCATGTACCAGACCCCCCTTTTCACTGATATACCATCTTTTGTGTAAGTGAAGGGGATTGAAGGAAGATGCTCTTTATTGTCACGCCCCTTTAAGAAGTCCTAATGTACAGATGTAATTATTTTATGGTACTGCTACACTTATAGTGTATTACCATTGTTTGTCTGACTGGTACTGCCATATATATATATATATATATATATATATATAATATAATATATATATATGTGTGTTACCATGCTTTAGAGTTTTTACTGTAAATATGTTTAGTGAATAGGGACAGTTTTTAGTGCATCATTTTGGGGACATTAGAGGGGAGCACTTTAGGATATAGTTCACAGACATTGGGTAAGCGTAGTTCTGTAGCGGGCCACTAGATGGGGGCATACTAGAGTGCACTGTTAGGTATAACTGTTGGATGCTCATCGAGGGTTAACCAAATAGGAGGAGCTGCTATGGGATAAGTGAGTGTAAGATACAGGAACAGGTTAGAAGGGCGAGCACGCCCGAAGTGAGCACAAGGGCTCTAGGCCCAGGAAGACATAGCAGCGATGTAACGTTCTTAAAGAAGAAAAAGGAGCATGGGCACAGACAGACTTGTGCTGGATGAGACCGGAGCACCCCGGGAGTTAAAGTTCATTACAGAAGTGAGTGGAGGAGAGAATTACGTGGTCCAAGAGTCACACAGGGAACAGAATATTCATAATGTGGCAGATCTTATCTAGGGCTGAAGCCGGTAAGTCTGGGGCGAAATGGATGAGCGAGATCTAGTGATCAGCGAACGTGCTTGCCACTACTCATTACTCGCTCGAGTATCATGGTACTCGGTGTACTCGGCGAGCACCAAGTAATTCCGGGATTACTCGGTGGGAACTCAGGTCTCCACCCAGCTTTTTTGGCAGACTTTAGAGACCCAATCACGAGGTGTCTGCCAGGCAATGAAATGCCGCAGCCATCTTTGTTGTGGTCCTGCAGTGATTGGTTGGCCACACAGCATTATCAGGGGTATAAGAGACCAGACGCCGCCCTGTTCGCCACATTCAGCTCTGGATTTAGATAGTGTAGGGAGAGCTGCTGCCGACATAGGGTCAGATTTGGGGATTTATTAGTCAGTGTAGGGTCTACCATCGTAAACTTCTCAACTAAACCAACAGTCCTTCTAAGGACTAATTCCGGAGTAAATAGGTTGCAGTGTTATGTAGACAGGGTAGTGTACGTCGCTCTATACATATCAGTGCAAGGCCTGCAGGCAAGGTATGTGTGTATATACATATCATTGCATACATAAAGAGGGTCCATTCCCTTCCTGTGTGCTGGTGCTGCTACCTGTAGGATATATTGACCGTATATAACTAGCCCCAGGTCTAATTGGCTTGGAAACATTTTTTGGCCTGGATTAATATAGCTTTTATTATTGCAAATCAATCTTGAGCCCTTTTTTTTCTCCATTTTCTTTTTGACAGTGCACAATACAGCCAGATCCTTTTACTAGCACAGCATGAAAAACCTGCAATTTTAAAGGGGTTCCAAAAATCACTTTTGAGTGAGCAGAGAAATATTTAATTTTTATGTGGTATGGCAGAGTAGATTTTTTTTTTTCAGTGTCTTACACAATTTCTTGACACCATTTTGCTGAACCCCCCAAAAAATACATACAGGCCACATATTTTACAGTGCGGTATACCTGTGACACGCCTCATCCATCCGTCTGATAAAAATTTTGGTCATTTTAGCTCTAAATTCAATTTTTTTTTGCTGTCTGTCACTGTAGTTATATACAGCACTATTTAGCCGAAAAAAGCAAAAAAATTCAGGCCACAGATTTGTCAGTGTGGTATCTCCGTGCCAGTTCATATCTGTGCATTCTTCAAGTTTGGGCAGTTTAGGACAGTTTTCCATTTTTGTCCTGTGTGCCACTGTATTTATATACAACACTATTTAGCCCAAAAAAAATACAGGCCACACATTTGTCAGTGTGGTATCTCTGTGCAGCTCATATCTGTGCGTTCTCCAAGTTTGGCCAGTTTAGGCAGGTTTTCCATTTTTGTCCTGTGTGTCACTGTACTTATATACAGCAATATTAAGCAAAAAAAAAAAAATACAGACAAACACATTTGTCGGTGTTAGAGTTGAGCGAAACGGGTCGGTCAAATTCATAAGTCGCCGACTTTCGCTAAAGTTGGGTTTCGCCAATCGAAACCCGACCATAGCGTTAGGTCGGCCATGAAGTCACCGACCCGTGCGCCAAAGTCGCGTTTCCCATAATGCTTCCAGCGCCTTTTCTCAGCCAATCATCAAGGACGCACACTGTGGGCAACGCGAAGACATCGGCAGCGGCCACCACCATCTTAGAGAAGGGCATTTGTGTGATTGGCTTGCTTTGTATAGCGTCACAGTGGCTATAAAAGCCCTGACCGCCAATCGCCATTTTACTTCTGCCGATCTTAGCATAGGGAGAGGTTGCTGCCGCTGATTCTCAATAGGGAGAGCGTTAGGCAACAAAGAAAAAAAACTGTGCTTCTTCTGATAGCGATTTCAACTGTACAGTTAGTGTGCAGTGACAGGGGAGGATTTTTGTGTGTGCAGCAGCGCTGGTAGTTATTAGGCTGCCTTATAAGGCTACCTGATAGCTGCATTGCTGTATGCACACTGCTGTGCAGACTGCTTTTTTAAAAGCAAAAAAACTTTTATTCTGATTTTGTGCACAGTTACAAAGCGTTCAATTTTTCACACACCGTATAGAGGTGTACGCTCCTCACACACTACCATGTACCGGCTGGTATCATGGACATATACATGCTATCTGTGTGTGACTGTAAAAGAATAGACGGAGATTTTACATTTTCCATACATACACCATATAGAGCTGTCCGCTTCTCAAACAGTATCGTATATCTGCTGTTTGATTACGGTCAAATCTATACAGAGACAGCGTGTGTGTGACTCCGTAAAAAAATAGACGGAGATTTAAAAATTTCCATACATACACCGTATAGAGCTGTACGCTCCTCACACACTTCCGTGTACCATCTGGTATCACGGACAAATACATGCTATCTGTGTGTGACTCCGTAAAAAGATAGATGGAGATTTTCATTTTTCCATACATACACAGTATAGAGCTGTCCGCTTCTGATACAGTACGTATATCTGCTGTTTAGATTACGGTAAAATCCATACTAAGACAGCGTCTTTGTGTGACTACGGAAAAAAATAGACGTAGATTTTCATTTTTCCATACATACACCGTATAGAGCTGTAAGCTCCTCACACACTACCGTGTACCGGCTGGTATCACGGACAAATACACGCTATCTGTGTTTGACTCCGTAAAAAAACAGATGGAGATTTAAAATTTTCCATACATACACCATATACAGCTGTCCGCTTCTCAAACATTATCGTATATCTGCTGTTTAGATTACGGTCCAATCTATAAGGAGACAGCGCGTGTGTGTGAGTCCGTAAATACATAGACGGACATTTCCATTTTTCCATACACTGTCAAAAAATAGAAGGAGATTTAAAATTTTCCAAACATAAATCGTATAGAGCTGTCCGCTTCTCAAACAGTATTGTATATCTGGCGTTTGTCTTACGGTCAAATCTATAAAGACAGCGTGTGTGTGTGACTCCATAAAAAAATAGACGGAGATTTAAAATTTTCCATACATACACCATATAGAGCTGTACGCTCCTCACACACTACCGTGTACCGGCTGGTATCACGGACAAATACATGCTATCTGTGTGTGACTCTGTAAAAAAATAGACAGATTTTCATTTTTCCATACATACACCAAATAGAGCTGTCCGCTTCTGATACAGTACCGTATCTGCTGGTTGGATTACGGTCAAATACATACTGGGAAGCGTCTGTGACTAAGGAAATATATACGGAGATTTAAATTTTTACCTACACCTTATACAGCTGTACGCTCCTCATACAGTACCATATATCTGCTGTTATTTTTGTTACATTTTCACAAACATGAGGAAGTATGGTGGAAGAGGCCGCGAACGTGGGTGGGGGGGCAGCTGGTACTGATGGTTGTGGTGGTCCATCTGCTGGTTATGCCAAAAGCACAATAGCAGCTAAGGCAGGAGGTGTTGAGCCTGCATCATCGTCTGGCACAAGAAGGCCTGTAAGGTTCCCTTTTCTGGGAGTAGGAAAACCACTTTTAAAGCCGGAGCATCAGGAACAGGTTTTGGCTTACATTGCCAAAACAGCCACCAGCTCTATTGCCTCCTCTTCTGAACTTTCAAAACCTGCAAGCACTGAGTCATCAGTGCAGGGTTCTGGTCAGGAAAAGCACCTTTCCCTGTGTCCTTCACCCCCACCAAAAGTGAAGGATGCGGCAGCCCACACTTCAGATTACTCCATGGAGCTCTTTTCACATACCATGCCTGGGTTATCCAGTCAAATCCTGAATTCCCCAGTCCAAGATGAATCTGAAATGGAGTGCACTGATGCAGAGCCACTGCTAGATGATTCTGCTGCTACATTGACCCACAGCACTACATTGCCCTCACAGTCTACGGAGCCAGAATCTGACCCTGATGAAAGTTAGGTGCCCTGTTATGATTGAGTCACCGTAGGAGGCAAAAACAGAAATACAAGCTAAGTCCAGAAAACCAGAGAAGTTGGCAACTATCAGATTGCAGACCCCTGAACCTATCAACACAACTAGCAGTAGCCGTGGGGGGTTCCTACGATGCCCTAGACCCCTCGATCACAGCCGGAGAATTTAAATAGGCCTAAAGAAAGAAAGGGGAAATCTAAACTGCCCCAGAGCAGACCCCAAAGCAATAGGCAGCCCCCAACATATAATGACGGTGAAGCAAGATGAAAACACTAACACAGACAGAAAGATAGACTGAGCAAAGCGGGGGCCCAAAACTACCTAGATAGGAAAGGACAGGAAGGCTGCTGTCTGCAATCTGCAAAAACCCTATCAAAGACATAAGCCAACAAGCTGATATGAAAAAGACCCTGAAGCAGCTAGGCTTCAAAAACTAAATCAGCACTCAGGTATTTTCAGAAGACAGAGCTAAAGGAATTCAGCACACCCAGCAGGGAATGGCAGAAATCCAGAAAAACAAAGCAAAACAAAGTCAAAGCACAAATGCAAAAAGCCGAGCAGCAAACTTAGCTTTAGAGGAGCAGGAATTCAGACTGGTCTCCAAGGATCCCACAGAGAAATCACCCGCAGGGCAGAAGGGCGTCGGCAGCCTTATATCCAGTCAGTAACTCCACTCAGCCAGTCATCATCATCAGCCTCAGGTGTTTGATAATCAGGCTCACTACCTTTCTTTACCAGAAGAGGGAGTTCCTCGGGCCTCAGTAGTGAAGGGGAAAATGAACTCACAACAGTACCTCCCCCTTGAGGAGGGGTCACCGAACCCTCAACCACGCCACCAGGGTGATCAGGGTGAGCCCGATGAAAGGCACGCACCAATCTTTTGGCATGAATATCAGAGGCAGAGACCCAGGAATTATCCTCCTGACCATAACCCTTCCACTTAACCAAATACTGGAGTCTCCGTCTAGCCAGACGGGAATCCAGTACTTTCTCTACCTCATATTCCATGTTACCTTCAACCAATACAGGGTCTGGAGGTGCCACCCCCGGAACAACAGGTTCAACAAACCTCTTCAACAAAGACTTATGGAACACATTATGGATTTTAAATGTGACAGGAAGAGCCAAACGAAAAGAGACCGGATTAATAATCTCCACAATCTTGTAAGGTCCAATAAATCTAGGCTTAAACTTAGGAGAAGCCACCTTCATAGCAATATTTTTTGATGATAGCCACACCATATCACCAACCTTAAACTGGGGACCAATGGTCCTATGTCGGTTGGAAAACCGCTGGGCCTTTTCCTGGGAGAGAGATAACTTATCCACCACTTGGTCCCAGATCTGGCGCATTCTCTCCACCACAGTGTCAACACCTGGGCAGGCAGAGGGCTCCACCTGCCCTGAAGAAAATCGAGGATGAAACCCAAAGTTACAAAAAAAAGGTGACATCAAAGTGGCAGAACTAGCTCTATTATTTAAAGCAAATTCGGCCAAGGGCAAAAATGAAACCCAATCATCCTGATCAGCAGAAATAAAACATCTCAAATAAGACTCCAAGGTCTGGTTTGTTCTCTCTGTCTGCCCATTGGTCTGAGGGTGAAAAGCAGAGGAGAAGGACAACTGAATTCCCAGCCTGGAACAGAAAGTTCTCCAAAATCTAGACACAAACTGGACTCCTCTGTCAGATACAATGTTCTCAGGAATCCCGTGCAAACGAACCACCTGTTGTAAAAACAGGGGCACCAACTCAGAGGAAGACGGCAACTTAGGGAGTGGTACAAGATGAACCATCTTAGAGAACCTATCACAAATCACCCAAATAACAGTCATCCTTTGAGAGACAGGCATATCAGAGATGAAATCCATTGAAATATAGGTCCATGGCCTCTTGGGGACAGGCAAAGGCATCAACAACCCACTAGAGCGAGAACACGATTTAGACCGGGAGCATGTCCCACAGGACTGCACAAAATTCCTGACATTACGAGACAAGGCGGGCCACCAAAAAAACCGACTCACCAGATCTCTAGTACCAAAAATACCTGGATGACCAGCCAAAGCAGACCATTGACTTCAGACATCACTCTCTTCTTCCATTGGTCAGGAACATACAACTTTCCACTGGGACAACGCTCAGGTTTGTCCTCCTGGAACTCTTCCAGAGCACGTCTCAAATGGGGCGAGATGGCAGAAAGAACTACCCCTTCGCCTAAGATGGTAGCAGGCTTGGTCACCACAGGAGAATCAGCAAAGAAGCTCCTAGAGAGGGCGTCTGCCTTGACATTCTTCGTTCCAGGAAGAAAAGAAACCACAAAATCAAATCGTGTAAAAAACAAGGCCCACCTAGCCTGTCTAGGGTTCAAGCGCTTAGCCGACTCTAGGTAAATCAAATTCTTGTGGTCAGTGAGGACCACGACTTGATGCTTGGCTCCCTCCAACCAATGTCTCCACTCCTCAAATGCCCATTTCATGGCCAACAGTTCCAAATTCCCCACATCATAGTTACGTTCAGATCGAGAGAACTTTCGGGAAAAGAAAGCACAGGGATTCATTTTAGATGTTACAGGATCCTTTTGGGACAAAACAGCTCCTGCACCAATCTCAGAAGCATCCACCTCTACCTGGAATGGAAGTAAGACATCAGGTTGCCGCAAAACCGGGGCGGAGGTGAATCTTCGCTTCAGCTCCTGAAAGGAAGAAACAGCCTCTGGAGACCAATTTAACACATCAGCACCCTTCTTAGTCAAATCAGTCAATGGCTTGGCAATGCTAGAAAATTTTGCTATAAATTTCCGATAAAAATTAGCAAAACCCAAAAACTTCTGGAGGGCCTTCAAAGAAGTGGGCTGAACCCAATCGTAAATGGCCTGTACCTTGGCCGGGTCCATTTCAATAGTTGACGGGGACAAAATAAATCCCAAAAAAGAAATCCTCTGTACTCCAAAAAGGCATTTAGATCCTTTGACATACAGGGAATTTTCCCTCAAGATCCGGAACACAGTCCGAATATGTTCCACATGAGAATCCTAATCCTTGGAGAAGATCAAAATATCATCCAGATAGATAATCAAAAATTTATCGACAAAATCTCGGAAAATATCGTTCATGAAGCACTGGAAGACAGAAGGGGCATTAGTGAGCCCAAAAGGCATCACCAGGTACTCAAAATGTCCCTCCGGAGTATTAAACGCCGTCTTCCATTCATCCCCATGCTTAATGCGAATAAGATTATACGCCCCCCTGAGGTCAAGCTTGGTAAACCAGCAAGCACCTTTAACTCTGGAGAATAGATCAGAAATCAGGGGTAACGGATACTGATATTTAACAGTAATTTTGTTGAGGGCACGATAATCAATACAAGGTCTTAATGATCCATCCTTTTTGGCTACAAAAAAAAAACGGCACCTAAGGGTGATGAGGATGGTCTAATATGACCCTTCTCCAACGCCTCCTTAATATAGGATCGCATAGCCTCGTGCTCGGGTACAGATAAATTGAAGAGCCGACCCTTGGGAAATTTAAACCCCGGGCTCAGTTCAATTGCACATTCATAACTCCTATGAGGAGGCAGAGATGCAGACTCATTCTCACTAAATACATCATAAAGTCCGCCAAATAATCAGGAACATCATGCGACTGAGGAGAGGTGGAAAACACCGGAGCCTCACTAAAGGCACACCGACAACCCAACTCACCACAGACACAGATTTCCAATCCAAAACTGGATTATGAATTTGTAACCAGGGAAACCCCAGAACAATAGTATCATGCAGATTATGCAACACCAAAAATCTGCAATTTTCTTGATTGTCTGGGGCGACCCGCATTACCACCTGGGTCCAAAACTGAGGTTTATTTTTAGCCAAAGGAGTAGCATCAATCCCCCTCAAAGGGATAGGCGTCTGCAGAGGTGTCATCGGAAATCCACAACGTGTAGCAAAATCCAAGTCCATTAGGTTTAGGGCTGCTCCCGAATCCACAAAAGCCTTGGCGGAAAATGTGGATAGGGAGCAGATCAGAGTAGTAGCCAGAAGAAACTTAGGTTGAACACCCCCAACAGAAAACGTGTGTGCAAAGCGTTTCTCTTGTTTAGGACAGACAGAAATAATATGAGAGGCATCTCCACAGAAAAAACACAACTTATTACGCCTTCTGAACTCCTGACGCTGCTCTCTGGAAAAAACTCTATCACATTGCATAGGCTCAGACATTTGTTCCACAGGTGGCAACACCTCTCGTGCAGCTTTGCGTTCGCGCAAACGCCGATCAACCTGAATGGCTAATAACATAGAATCGTCAAGACCAGAGGGAACAGGAAATCCCACCATAGTATCTTTTACGGCTTCTGACAACCCCTTCCGAAAGAGAGCAGCCAAGGCACTATCATTCCAGGTAGTAAGTACTGCCCACTTTCGGAATTTTTGACAGTACAATTCTGCAGAATCACGACCCTGGTTCAATGCCAGCAGGGTCTTTTCAGCCTGATCAATGGCATTAGGTTCGTCAAACAACAACCCCAAGGCCTGAAAAAATGCGTTCACATTAGTCAGAATAGGATCATCTGGTTTCAAAGAAAACGCCCAATCCTGGGGATCGCCACGCAGCACAGAGATGACAATTTTAACCTGCTGCGCGGAGCTCCCTGACGAGTTAGGCTTCAAGGCAAAAAATAATTTACAATTATTTTTGAAATTCAAAAATTTAGACCGATCCCCAAAAAATACATCAGGTGTAGGAATCTTTGGTTCAGCAGCATGTGAATGAGCAAGGCAGGCGGAAATCCCCCGCACTTCCGCAGCGAGCTGCTCCGCACGAAAAAAAAATTCCCCCTATGGCCTCAGAGATATAGAGGAAAAAATATACACACTCTTTTTTTTTTTTTTTTACAATTCTTTCCTGCTATTGAGTACCCTTGGATCTGCGGTATGGCGGGTGATTCTGTTATGACTGAGTCACCGTAGGAGGCAAAAACAGAAATACAAGCTAAGTCCAGAAAACCAGAGAAGTTGGCAACTATCAGATTGCAGACCCCTGAACCTATCAACACAACTAGCAGTAGCCGTGGGGGGTTCCTACGATGCCCTAGACCCCTCGATCACAGCCGGAGAATTTAAATAGGCCTAAAGAAAGAAAGGGGAAATCTAAACTGCCCCAGAGCAGACCCCAAAGCAATAGGCAGCCCCCAACATATAATGACGGTGAAGCAAGATGAAAACACTAACACAGACAGAAAGATAGACTGAGCAAAGCCGGGGCCCAAAACTACCTAGATAGGAAAGGACAGGAAGGCTGCTGTCTGCAATCTGCAAAAACCCTATCAAAGACATAAGCCAACAAGCTGATATGAAAAAGACCCTGAAGCAGCTAGGCTTCAAAAACTAAATCAGCACTCAGGTATTTTCAGAAGACAGAGCTAAAGGAATTCAGCACACCCAGCAGGGAATGGCAGAAATCCAGAAAAACAAAGCAAAACAAAGTCAAAGCGCAAATGCAAAAAGCCGAGCAGCAAACTTAGCTTTAGAGGAGCAGGAATTCAGACTGGTCTCCAAGGATCCCACAGAGAAATCACCCGCAGGGCAGAAGGGCGTCGGCAGCCTTATATCCAGTCAGTAACTCCACTCAGCCAGTCATCATCATCAGCCTCAGGTGTTTGATAATCAGGCTCACTACCTTTCTTTACCAGAAGAGGGAGTTCCTCGGGCCTCAGTAGTGAAGGGGAAAATGAACTCACAACAGTGCCCCTTCCCGCATACTATACCACCTTACATGGTGACACAGAGGAAGGTGCAGATGAAATTGAAGAGGAGGTGATGGATGACCCAGTTGTTGACCCGGATTGGCATCCATTGGGGGAAGAGGGTGCCGCTGGCAATAGCTCAGATGAGGAGAAGGATCCGCAGCAGGCATCGACATCACAGCAGCGGTTATCTTGCAGGCCCGTAGCTGTCCAAAAATGTGGAACAAAAACCAAAAGAGGTGCAGGAGAGCTTGGCCACACGGTCAAATTAGCACAGCGTGCAAGCCCTGAAAATTTATACCATAGTAGGAAGAGTGCAGTGTGGCACTTCTTTGTCCAAAATCCTACTGATGAGGCAAAGGTTATCTGTAAGAAGTGTGGAAGGACCTTTAGCTGAGGGAAAAATCTCAGAAATTTGAATACCAGTTGCATGCTTAGACATTTAACCACCATGCACTTGCAAGCGTGGACGGACTACAAAACCTCAGGTACCACATGTGCACCTGCTCTGACTGTAAGACCACTGCCACCAGTAAGCACACCACCAGCAATAAATGTTGAGGTGTCATCGTGTGGCCAAAGCAGTCAGGGAATCACAATGGTTTTGCAACGAAACACTGAATCTAGGCCATCATCACCAACACCATCACCAACCCCCTCTCAGTCCATCCGGTCCACCGCTAGTTCCCCCATATGCAGCTCTCAAGTCCAGCTCACCCTAGCAGACACTCTGAGTAGGACAAGAAAGTACTCATCCTCTCATCCACGTACACTGGCTTCGAGCGCCTACATTGCCAAACTGATCTCATTAGAGATGATGCCCTTCCGTTTGGTTGAAAGCGAAGCTTTCCGAGAGCTCATGGCCTATGCTGTCCCACGCTATGACCTACCCAGTCGGCACTTCTTTTCTCGAAAAGCCACCCCTGCCCTCCACCTGCATATGAAAGACCACATTGTCCATGCACTCAAACAATCAGTGAGTGGAAAGGTGCACCTCACAACAGATGCATGGTCCAGTAGGCATGGCCAGGGTCGTTACGTGTCCATCACTGCACACTGGGTTAATGTGGTGGATGCAGGCTCCACAGGGGACAGTGGCGGTAGAACAGTGCTGCCTAGCCCACGGTATAGGAAACAGTTGGCTGTAGGTGTTCGACCCTCCTCCAGAAGCGAAAGCTCGTCAACATTGCGCAGTCGCATGAGCACTCCATCTGCAGCTGCCAGTGTTGCACACGAGGTGTCCCACTATCGAACAGCTAGTGGTAAGCGGCAGCAGGCTGTTTTAAAGATGATGTCTTTGGGTGACAACAGACACACCGCGGAGGCACTGGCCGACTCCTTGCAGCGACAAACTGAGTCATGGCTGGGCAGTCTACATCTTGAGCCAGGCAAGGTAGTCAGTGATAACGGCAGGAATTTTGCGGCAGCCATAGCCCTTGCAAAACTCACACACATACCTTGCCTGGCTCACACTTTGAACCTGGTGGTGCAGTGCTTCCTAAATAATTATCCGGAGTTAGCAGCCCTGCTCCAAAAGGTACGAAGACTGTGCTCGCACATCCGTCGCTCGCCCGTATACTCCAGTCGTATGCAGAAGCTGCAGCGATTGCTCCACCTCTCCAAGCACCGCCTAATCATAGACGTTGCAACAAGGTGGAACTCCACCCTGCACATGGTTGAGAGGTTGTGCGAACAGAGGCAAGCTGTAATGCATTTGTGGGATTCAGTTTGAGGGCAGACATGGAGTTGTCGGGTGTGCAGTGGTCAAAGCTGAAAGACCTCTGTAAAGTCCTTCAGTGTTTTGAGGAATGCACACAGCTGGTAAGCGCAGACGATGCCATAATAAGCATGAGCATCCCACTTATGCGTCTGCTCATGCAAAGTTTGATGCACATTAAGGATCAGGCGTCTGCAGCGGAGGAGGAACAGGAGGAGGAGGAGGGAAGCCTTGATGACAGTCAGCCATTGTCTGGTCAGGGAACTGTCCTGGATGAGGTGGAGGAAGAAGAGGAAGAGGAGGAGGATGAGGGGGATGATTATTTTGGGGAGGAGGATGCTTCTCTGGGGGCAAGAGAAAATGTTGGCTTGGCAAGGTCAGGTACAGGGTTTGTGCGTGACAGGAGGGATGTGGATTTACCAGAAAGTGCTCCTCCACCCACCACTGCCAGTGCATCATTGACACCTGGAACATTGTCCCACATGTGTGATTATGCCTTGCGGATCCTAAAAAGGGACCCCTGCATTGTCAAAATGATGAAGGATGACGACTACAGGTTGGCCAGCATCCTCGATCCATGCTATAAAGGCAAATTATACAACATCATGCCACAGGAGAACCTAGAGATAATATTGGCTAACAAACAAGCAACTCTGGTAAACCATTTGTTTGAGGCATTCCCAGCACACAGCAGCGGTGCTGGTTCTCTCACAAGCCGAAGTGGGAAGAGGTGTTCGTGGTGCACACAGCCGAGGTGGCGTTGGAGACAGGGGTTTCATGACCATGTTGTGGACTGACTTCTCAAGTACCGCTCACACGACTGGTAATACTGCATCGATTGCTAGTGACAGGAGACAACTATGGTTACAAACTACTTCTCCTCCCATATCGATGTTCTCCCTCACAGGTCATTCCCCTTTGACTATTGGGCCTGTAAACTGGACACCTGGCCTGAATTGGCACAAAATGCCTTACAGGAGCTCGCTTGCCCTGCTGCTAATGTGCTATCTGAAAGAGTCTTCAGTGCTGCTGGATCAATCCTGACAGAGAAAAGGACCCGTCTGTCGACCCAAAATGTTGATGCTCTAACCTTCATGAAAATGAACCATGCATGGGTTTCAAAGGATTTTGTCCCACCTTCGCCTGATGACACATAGGTTGCCAGAAATTTGGCTCGCTTTTGTCCTCCTCTTCCTCGGACTTGTCAAATTCCTCCATTTGCAGCTGCTGAATGTACAGCCTACACATCAACATATGCCATTTTTTAAACCTCCCTAACTGGGCTTCCCCCCCAAGGGCTGGGGTCACCACCTGGCGCACCCGGGCGAGTGCCATTGCTCTGAACAGGTGGGTGGGCCCACTTTTGGCTGATGGCACTGGCACAGGGCCCCTCATAGTACAATACAGTGTCTCTGACGGGGGGGCCCACTCGCCGTCAGACACACCGGCGTACTATGAGGGGCCCTGTGCCAGTACCGTCGCCCACGAGTGGGCCGCCCCTGCTTGCTCATGGCCACAGCACTTGCAAGTTGCAATACTTACCTCTCCCTGCTCCACCGCTGTGTAGTCTGGGCAGTTAAATCCTTCAAAGAGACGGCCACTACAAATTTGGTGAACTGATCAATGATGGTTAAGATGTAGCTATGGCCTGTCCTGCCGGCCTCTACCTTCAGATGATCAATGGCTACCATTTGTAATGGACGTCAACTCACAATCGGATGCAGTGGTGCTTTATGATCAGCTTTAACAGTTTTCCTATTCACAGACGTGTGACATTCCTGCCACCATTTTTCAATGTCTCCTCTCATGCCAATCCAATAGAATCGCCTACGGCCTATGGCTTCTGTCTGTTGCACTCCAAAGTGACCAGACACATCATGGTAGGCAGTGAGGACCATGTCTACATCTCTCCCTGTGATCACAATTTGATGGAGACGAGTAACGGTGATGGGATCCATGCTACTGCAATACAGCAATCCTTTCTTCACAAATAACTGTTTTCGCTGTCTCAACAGACAAAGTAATTGAGGGTCAGCATCGCCTCTGCAAAATCTAAAGGGAGGTGTCATGATCCAAGGTGGATCTGACAGTTTAAATGCACAAAGTGAACTTTTTTCCTCTGGCTTGGTGGCAAAGTGGTGTGATTGCCCCCGGTGGCCATTAGAATTATTACACGTGGTGTCGTTCATTCTAAGTTGCCCCGGTGGTGGTGAGCGGTAGTGCACTTTAGTTTCTTTGGTTTAATGTGCACGTAATTATAAATCAGGTGTGAGGCTCTATAAAAGAGAGTCAGGTGTGTTCAATCACTGTTTGGTGATATTGTGAGTTCGTCATTTGGGAAGCAAGCCTGGGTGATGAAGGAGCTGAACAAGAGTCCTGGGCAGCCCAGCCAGAGGGGTTGAGTCAGCTATGGAGTCTGCAGGAAGGGCTGGCATGGCACGGTGGAGTCGCAGTTTATGGTGTCAGCAGGAGGTGCTTGCATGGCTTGGTGGAGTGGTGACGATGGTGAGAGTTGCACTCAGCATGCTGGACTTGGTTGCTGAAAACTGGACTCAAGCATGCTGGACTTTTTGGCAGAAGCTGGACTCATCTTTGGGACTCTGCTTACTGGGCAGCTGCAACTGGTGGTGGATTCTGCTCCAAGGCTGCACTATGGTGAGGGATCCGGTTATGGTGATGGATCCGGGTGGAGGAGAAGATGCACGCAGGTGGTGGGCTCTGTTGCTAGGAGCGTATGCAACAGAGCAAAGCTAAGTGGTGTTCCCCCTGTATTGTCATTTTACCTTGTGTGTGTTTAGTCCAGTGGTGGGATTAGTTTCCGCACCGACCAATTCCCTAGTGAGGGTTTAGGGTCAGGGCGAGTCAGGGTTTGAGGTACGCGTGCGTCGCCCGGTGCGGAACCGGCATAGGGAATGTTAGGAGTGCAGGGACTCTGGCTCAGGGGAGTGCAGGAGGTCTCCACATCCCTATTCCCTATCGCAGGGCCCACCATTGTTAATGTTACCCAGGTTCCCCTTTATTATTTAGATTCGCCTTGCTGGAGGCGGGGTTTCCAGACTACTTTATATATATACATGTAATATCTAAATTCGCCAGTTGGAAGCGGCGTATCCAGCTGCACGTGTTATTATTTAAATTCGCCCCACTGGAGGCGGTGTATCCAGGGTCACGTGTGTCATATGGGTTCGCCTTGCGGTACTCGCTGCGTCCAGACACACGTGACCGTGACAGGAGGTTTTGCCGTGATTGGTAATTCACATATTTCTGTAAACACTCGACTTTCTGTCTGTACTTGTATCCATCTAGTTTCCAGTAGCAGAAAGTCTGGACTGACTTACTGAGACTGAAATATATACGAAGACTTAAAAATACCCCAACAATGTATATTGGTGTGCGCTTCGAATACATTTCCCTTTTTCTACTTTTTATATTCTGGTGTAATTTATACTGAGCCTGTGAGAGTCTGTGTCTGACTCCGGAAATATAGACGGAAATTTACAATTACCCATAGACTGGATACACCTGGTATCTGCTGATACAGTACCTTTGTTCTAAATTTTTTATTGCGGTATAATCCATACTGAGTGAGCGTGTGTGGTTTCCTCCTTCTATATACACGGAGAAAAAGATTTTACCCTATACTATATACAGCTTCTATCTTGTTATACAGTACCTTTGTTCGACATTTAGTATTACGTCAAATCCATACTGAGTGAGTGACTGAGGGTGACTACGGGAATAGCTATACGGAGATTTAAATTGTACCCTATAATATATATACTTGCTATCTTGTTATCCAGTACCCTTTTTTCAACACTTTGTATTATGGTCAAATCCAGACTGAGTGAGCATCTGAGGGTGACTCAGGAAATATATACCGAGATTTCAAATTTGCCCAACACTGTATACAGCTGTACGCTTCTGATACAGTACCCTCTTTCGCTATTTTGATTCTGGTGTAATCTATAATGAGCCTGTGAACGTCTGTCTGTTACTCCGGAAATATATTTGGAGATTTAAGATTACACCAACACTGTATACAGCTGTACACTTGGGATACATTACCTATTTACTGCTTTTTATATTCTTGTCTAATCCATGCTGGGCCTGAGAACATTTGTGTCTGCCTCTTGAAATATATACGGAGATTCAGAATGTTTAAACTATACTATACATACCTTGTATCTGGTGATACTGTACCCTTTTTCAACTTTTTGTATTATTGTGTAATCCATACTGAGCCTGTGAGCATCTGTGTATGACTCATGAAATATATACGGAGATTTACAATTATCCCTAGACTGTATAGAGCTGTATGCTTCTGATACAGTACCATATACCTGCTGGTATTTTGGGTACATTTTCACAAAAATTAGTAAGTATTGTGGAAGAGGCCGCGGACGTGGGCGTGGGGGGCCAGCTGGTACTGAAGTTTCAAAAAATGCAAGCACTGAGTCGTCAGTGCAGGCTTCTGGTCAGGAGCAACCCCTTTCCTTGGGTCTTTCACCCACACCAAAAGTGAAGGATGCGGCAGCCCACTCTTCAGATTACTCCATGGAGCTCTTTTCACATACCATGTTTGGGTTCATTCAAAATGGGGCACATTTTATATGGAGCATTATTTGGGCCCATAAGACACTGGAGCATCATCCATGAGGCCCATCATATACTGGAGCATTCCAAATGGGGGACATCAGACACTGGAGCAGCATTTACGGGGCTCCTTATACACTGGAGCATTAGAAATGGGGCTCATTATATATGGAGCATTATTTGGGCCCATAAGACACTGGAGCATCATCCATGGGGCCCATCATATACTGGAGCATTCTAAATGGGACAGATCAGACACTGGAGCAGCATCTATGGGGCCCACTATACACTGGAGCATTAGAAATGGGGCCCATTATATATGGAGCATTATTTGGGCCCATAACACACTGGAGCATCATCCATGGAGACCATCATACTGTAGCATTATGTGGAGGGACCAATTCTGTATGGAGAAATATATGGGGCTCATTATTCTGTATGGCGCACCATGTGGTGGCCATAATACTGTATGGAGTAATATACTGTCCATTTTTTGAGCTATTGTAGAATTTAAAATAGACATCAGTCATGTCACGTAATAAGTGAAGTATTTTTCATTGTACTATACCTATATTTCTGTGCCGTATCGGAGCATCATGAATTGTGGTATGTGTTAAAGGGGCGCACTGACACTCTTTGGCCCGGGGCACACGAAAACATGGAGCCAGCCCTAACCCCCCCACAACTGTAGCCAAATAACTCCCAGTTTTCAATGTGTAACTATTATTATAAAGTAAATTAAGGTTGACAAGCTTAAGTAATAAGAACTGATGTTGGCATTGAAATGGGAACTGTAGGTGTGTTTACTGTCCTCCACTCCCTGCCGACTTTGCTTCCCCATTGACTTGCATTGGGTTTCGTGTTTCAGTCGGACCTCCGACTTTTCCCTATAGTCGGCCGATTTCGTTCGACTCGACGTTTGAATAAGTCGGGTTTCATGAAACCCGACTCGACCCTAAAAAAGGCAAAGTCGCTCATCTCTAGTTGGTGTGGTATCTCCGTGGCAGCTCATATCTGTGCATGCTCCAAGTTTGGGTAGTTTAGGCAGGTTTTCCATTTTTTCCTGTGTGTCACTGTACTTATATACAGCACTATTTAGCCAAAAAAAGCAAAAAATACAGGCCACACATTTGTCAGTGTGGTATCTCCGTGCAGCTCATATCTGTGCATTCTCCAAGTTTGGCCAGTTTTGGCCGGTTTTCCATTTTTGTCCTGTGTGTCACTGTACTTATATACAGCACTATTTAGCCAAAAAAAAGTAAAAAATACAGGCCACATATTTGTCGGTGTGGTATATCATTTGTCTGAGCCAAAAATTTGGCCATTTTAGGCCTACATATTGTAGTTTTTTTGCAGTCTGTTACCGTACTTATTGACACAAATCTGATGAGCCAAAAAACATTTTTACCTACAGTCCAGATAGGTAAAAGTGTGGTATCACATACAAGTTGGCTCCCAAATCAGCCATTTGTAGTGAATGTGAATAATATTCTAGTCCATTTAAAATGGGTAAGGCGCGTGGCAAGGGACGGGGAAGTGGACGTGATGGTGATGGTGCATGCTGAGGCCGTGGCCAAGCTGAAATTAGGCCACCAAAAACACCCACATCTTCTCGCTGGAACTTAGTGTCGAAAGTCCTAGTGTGAAAAGGTTGTTGGTTGAATAGCGGATAACACTTCCAGTTACTTATCCACCACCACCAGCACCCTGTCTTCCACACGGTCAAGTCACAGTAGCCGTGAATCTGGACAGCATATTCCTTAACCTCATCCTCCTTCCTCCCACCATGCTGAGTGCCCTGAGACAACTGATCCCACACTCGGACACTCCGAAGAGCAGTTCAGTTTTCCACTTGAAGATTCGTCGCTCACCCGGTCCACTTGAAGTGGGGCAAGAAGATACTCCATGTAGTGATGCACAAATATTTGAGCAGCCACGATCACAAGAGGTGGACGATGATGAGACATAATTGCCGGAAAGTCAGGAGGAGGACCAGGGTGCAGAAGTGGAGAAGTGGAAGATGTGGTGGTGGATGATATAGCAACAGACCCATCCTGGCAGGAGGACATGCAGAGCGAAGACAGCAGTACACAGGGGGAGGTAGGCGTAGCACCACTTCAGGAAGGAAGAAGCTGTGTAGTGGCTGCAGACAGAAGGCGTGCAACCGTTCCCCGTAACACCAATATGATGGAAGTTGCCAGTCCAACTGTTAGGTCTTCCCGAGTCTGGTTATTTTTTAAAGACTCTGCCGATAACCCCAAACAGGCCATTTGCAACTCCTGTCATGCCAGCATCAGCAGGGGTAGCAAAACTACCAGCCTTACCACCACCAGCATGATCAGGCACACGGCAGCAAAGCACCCGACTTAGTGGACCCAACCCCATGCTGCATGAACAGTGTATGCGGGTGACACCACAGCTTCTTCCACTGTTGTGTGTGCAAGCCAATAACCTGTCCATAGTGCATGCGAAGATGCCTCCTGCCCTGCACCTGCCGTTACCCACAGTCAAATAGTACCATCATCAAGCACGTCCACATCCTTGTCCCAGCGCAGCCTTCAGTTGTCCATAAACCAGTCATTGGAACGTAAGCATAAGTACGCAGTCAACGTCCCACAGGTCACAGTACTCAATTCTCATATTTCACGAAATGTTGCCTTTTAGGCTCATGGAGACTGAAGCTTTCCGCAACCTGATGGCGGTGGCCGTCCCAAGGTACTCTGTCCCCAGCCGCCACTATTTCTCCCGCTGTGCCATCCCGGCATTACACAAGCACGTGTCCCACAACATTACCCGTGCCCTCAACAATGCAGTTACTGGGAAAGTACACCTAACCACGGACACATGGACAAGTGCTTGTGGCCAGGGATGGTACATCTCGCTGATGGCACACTGGGTTAACGTAGTGGAAGCTGGGACCCATTCAGACCTTGGGATGGAACACGTCCTCCCTACGCCAAGGATTGAGGGCCCTACGTCAATCATGGTTGCCCCCACTGTGTACAGCTCCTGCACCTCCTCCTCTTCAGCCTCTATCTCTGAAATGAGCACATCAGTCACAAGCTGGCAGCACTGCAGCACTGCCAAAGCCAAGCGGTAACAGGCTGTGCTTCAGTTAATTTGCTTAGGTGATAAACCGCACAATGTGGAAGAGTTGTTGACAGCTCTCAAAGAGCAGGCAGATGTATGGCTGACACTGCTGAATCTCCAACCAGACATGGTTGTGTGTAACAATGGCAGGAGCCTGGTGGGGGCTCTGAGGCGAGGCGAACTGACACACGTACCATGCCTGGCCCATGTCCTTAACCTCGTTGTTCAACGTTTTCTAAAAAGCTACCCGGAGCTGCCGGATCTGCTGCTGAAAGAACGCCGCCTGTGTGCCCATTTTAGAAAGTCAGCTACAGTTTCAGTCGCCCTTGCCGTGCTTCAACAGCGACTGCAGATTCTGGCTCACCGACTGGTGTGCGATGTATCCACGCGTTGGAACGCTACACTGCATATGTTAGAAAAATTTGTGAGAAGAAGAAGGCAGTTGTTGAATACCAGCATCAACAAGGCCGTCGTTATTCAGGTTTGACTCCACATATAAGACCTCAGGAGTGGACATGGATGTCAGACATATGTAACCTGCTTCAAAACTTTGAGGAGCCAACCAAGATGGTGAGTGGCGATGACGCCATAATTAGCATCATCATCCCGCTCATCTGAATTCTGAAGCTCTCTGCTCACAATGAAAGAGGATGCATTGCAGGCGGAGCACGAGGACATGGATCAATGAACCATACAGGGTGATTACACACAGCCCAGCCTCATGTCATCCCAATGTGGATTGGTTGACAATGAGGAAGAGGAGGAGGAAGAACAGGAGCTACTTTCATGCGCTATAGATGGTACTACAAGCACAACTGTCATATTGTCTGTTCAGAATGGATGGTCTGAGGACAAGGAGGAAGAGGAAGAGGAGAAGGAGGACACCTTGGTCAGTCGTCCTGTTAGTGAGGACACGGAAGGCTTGCCTGTTACCAGTCTGGCACGCATGGCTGACTTTATGGTGCACTGCCTTTCCCGTGACCCTCGTATTGTAAAAATAATGGGTAACAGTCATTACTGGGTAGTGACACTTTTAGACCCAGGCTACAAGGAGAACTTTCAATCTCTTGTTCCAGAGGCAGACAGGTGTACTAAAATGGTGCAGTACCAGAGGGCCATTGTTGCAGAATTATTAAAAAAATTCCCATCTCAAAATGCTGGCGGCAGAGATAACAGTTCGTTGGCCAACCAAGGAGGACAGGCGAAAGAAACACAACTCCAATTTAGCAGAGGCAGGGGAACACTGACAGAGTTCTGGGACAGTTTTCTCAGACCCTCCCATTGCCCTGGCACTGAGGTGCAGGGCAATCTCACAAGGAATGTGTCATGATCCCAGTGCAGGTTTTTGAGCTGCACGCCGGGGGTTAATGTCTGGAGCTCTGTGCAGGTTTTGACCTGCACACTTGGGGTTAACGATTGTGGCCTCTTTCTGGTTCTGGGAGAGCTTCTTAAACCCCTGGGAGCCTTCAATCCCTGCCAGTTATACTTTTGCCTTTGGCCTAGTGTGCTGACCCCCATGTGCCTGTTTGTTGCTATAGCTTGTTTATATGGTTCTGACCCGGCTCTGTTTCCCGTTGTGAGTTTGCCTGTTGATTTTGTACTACGTTATTATCTGTGTATGACTCATTGCCTGTGACCTGACTACTCTCTGCTCGCCCCTTTGGTACCTTGCAGCTATCTCTGTGTGTGACCCATTGGCTACGTCCTGACTATCCTCCCTGTCTATGCCCCTTGGTACCTTTGTCTCGCAGTTATCCTGCTAGGAGTTCTCTTGCAGCTCCTAGCTCTCTGGAGTTTAGGCCACACCCCTAGCAGTCACGTGCTTCAGGTCCTGCGGCTCTGAAGTACGCATCTACTCGGTTGCTGCCCGCTCCACAGGTATCTTTGAGCACTGTTTCGCTTTACTCAGGACACGCGCACTGGCTCAGTGAGCAAGTTCATTGCGGTGTTCCTGACAGAATGCAATGTTTTCTAAGATACTGAGGGAGTACCTTGCTGACCGAACCAACGTCCTCCATGATTCCTCAGTGCTTTTCAATTATTGGGTATCCAAGCTGGACATGTGGCATGAACTGGCTCTCTACGCCTTGGAGGTCCTGGCCTGCCCTTCCGCTAGCATTTTGTCAGAGCGAGTTTTTCGTGCCGCTGGTGAAATTATCACACAAAAGCGCATTCACCTTTCAACGGAAAATGCAGACAGGCTGACTCTTATAAAAATGAACAAGGGATGGATTGGGCCAGACTTCTCGACACCACCAAATGATGACAGTGAAACAAACTCCAATGTAGTGTCTTTTTGGGAGGTGTATTCCCATGCACCTCTTCACAACCAAACATGGGTATACGCTTCCTGATTTTCGCTACTTGGTGTCCTCCTCCTCCTTCTCCTCATCCTCACCGTCCACCACCACTTGAACACCAGGGTGAACGTGTTCCGTCATGCTCCAGCCACACTATTTTTTGGCAAGGGTGTTATGATGCCAGTTACCAAATTTCAAAAAAATCTGTACCCTCTCAAGGGAAAATGTTTGCCAGCCCATACTCTTAGTGTATGGGCATTGCAAGTCTAGGAGATCCACTCCTATAAATTGGGCCTATTTTTTTAAACAGGTATTACTCCACGTCTCATCATCCACTGCCACTAGATCAACAGGGTTAACGTGTTACGTGCTGCTACAGTGAGTGTTAAATTATTAACAAGGGTCGGTGGTTATGCTGGGCGTAAAATACTTGTTCAGAAAAAGGATGAGGTGTACCCCACAGGGGAAATAGTTGCCAGCCCATACACTTTGTGTATGGGCATTACAAGTCTATGAGACCCACTGTTTAATAATGGCCCTTTAGGAAGATTAATGCTGCCTGATGCCCCTGTAAAAATAGGCACTGTGACTTTAAGAGTCCCTCCTTCATAAATGAAACAAGATTTCTCTGCTTATGTGTCACACACCACATGGCCAGCTAGAGTTGGTAAATATTACAATGACATTTCCCAGTGAATGCATTTGTTTTGGTTTAAAGCAATGTTAAGATTGAAAAACACTTCAAAAACGCTGCGTGTGAACATAGTCCAAGTGGTGGAGGATCATTTTGGTCTGGGGTTAATTATTTTGCCTTACATACAAGTCATTAACTTGGAAAGGATGTACCTTAACATATTTCCCAGCAAAATCCGTTTTGGTTTCATTTTATGTTTTTTGGTGCACCGGTAAAAATGGCATGAAACTCTGACAACATTGTTTAAAGCTGTGAACTAGGACTCAGGAATGCTTCCAGGGGCGATCCCCATGATGTCCCCATGTCATTTGAGCAGTGTTTCCATCATTTTCAGACTTTTTAGAGCCTAAAAGGACCCCCGGGGATCGCGGTAAAAATGCTCGGGTCTCCCATGGACTTACATTGGCCTTGTTGTTCTGTCCGAGTACCCGAGTATTCCAATTTGCTCGACCCCAGCATCGAGCACCCGAGCATTTTAGTGCTCGCTCATCACTAGCGGGATCCCCTATGTCTTGAGGTCCTACAGAAGTGAAACTGCGGTACCGCCTAGGGTGCTTCTACCCCATGATGTGCGTGAGGACAAAGAATTGAGGAAAGGGAAAGTGCAGGAGGAATTCTGTATGGACTGTAATGCTACTGATGTGCCCAGGACCGTTGAAGAGAAAAGTAAAGTCGTTTGTTTGCCACCTGAACCGGTTTCTGTGTCCGTTCTTTCCACCCTATGCACTGAAAACCGAGCGTAAAAGAGCTGTGCAGCATCGCAGTGGGATCCCTGATGGTGAACCAGAACCTCATACAGGCATGCTGGCAGAAGCTGACAGTTTTTCTGTGGGAGGAGGCCAGGACACCAGGGCCCTGGTGACCTCGGCCACGATTTCTGTTCTGGCCAAATCCTACATAAGTACCAACCTTATGCATTTTTTCACTAAACTATTTAGTACCAGTCATGACACTTGTTAGTTGACTTGAATTATTAGATAGATGGGGTTCTTTGTCCTATTTGGTATCTGTTGTGTTACTTTACATCTCTTACTTTGTACATGTTAGGCCGGTTTCACATTTGCGCTTAAGGCCGCAGCGTCGGCCTGCGCACGGCCGCCGCTAAGCCCTGCCCCCTGCCGTGCCTCCTCCGGTAGCTCCGCCTCTGGGTGCATGACGCTGCATGCGTCATGCGTCCCCTATCTTTATCACTGAGGACGTAGGCCGTGCGCAGTATGCGTTTGGCGGCGCCTGCGTCCTTTTGACGGTGCGCCGAGCGCAACCAAATTGCAACAGGTTGCGCTTGGCGCTGGTCGGCACACCGTCAAAAGGACGCAGGCGCTGCCAAATGCATACTGCGCACGGCCTGCGTCCTCAGTGATAAAGATAGGGGACGCATGACGCAGAGGCGGAGCTTCCGGAGAAGGCGCGGCAGGGGGCGGGGCTTAGGGGCAGCAAATGTGAAACCGGCCTTACTGGTGCCACTTTTAGGAATATTCTGTTTTGGTATATGTATGTCATTGTATTTAAAACTTTTTTAAGTATATTTAATAAATTTTTAGTTTTTATGAGACCTTTTGTGCACTTGTTTTCATATGTTGATTGGTATGATATGTTATATCCCTGCCTTTAATGTGGGCTCACACTCACACACTGTTAACTTGTTAAATTCCACTGTCAATCTTTGACAGCGGCATTTAACAAGCACCGATAGGGGGCGCATCATTCCACACTCCTATTGTCGCGCTCGTAACATGATCACAGGGTTGCTAATGGATTGCCATGACAACCAGGGTCTGCTGATGACCTTCATGTCTGTCATTACAACCTTCCTGTGAACGTCGGCCTGTGATTTCTGCTATACATAGCACAAATGATCAGATGATTGCAGTTTCAAGTAAAAAAAACACAAAAAAGTTAAAATCACCCCCTTTTGACATGTATTTTTAGAAGTAAATATATAAATATATGTATATATACACACACACAGGCTGTGCTTCATGTGCAATAGAAATGCATGCAAAAAAACGCATCATGCGTTTTGCATGCGTTTCCTTTTTTTAGGGGCATGCGTTTTAACCAGTTTCTAGCCATGTTAACTCTTAAAACGCATGTCAGTGCGCACGCCTGCATTCCCATAGACTGTATTGTGTCATTTTTGCGCATTCCGTGCGCAAGTGTGCGCATGCGTTTTTTTGACACAGGTTGGACGGACCAAAAATGCAACAGGTTGCGTCTGGCGCGCCTAGGTGCACACTACAAAAAATGCATGCACACGAAAATGCATACAAACACTTGCAAATGCTAGACCATGCGCCCCCATGCTAAACATAGGGGTGCATGGCGCAAGCGCACGGACGAGCACGATGCGCTGCACTAAAAAACGCTAATGTGAAACCAGCCGTAGGGTCCTGTTTCACTTGGCGACGCACCAGCGATCCCGACAATGATACGACCTGTTAAGGATCGCTGGTGCATCGCTAAATGGTCACTAGTAAGCTGCAAAACAGGCAGATCTCTTCAGCGACGCAGCAACCATCCAGCGATCCTTGGCAGTCGTTGGTACCTTGTCACACAGCAGCTTTTCTGAACGATTCCAGCATACGTCCCTGAGTTCTGCATCACCAACGAGGTCGCTTGTTGGGTCAAGCACAGCGATGCGCGCTGGTCAGCGGGACGCCGACGATGAAAAAATGGCCCAGGACATTCGAGCACGATCAGCGATATCCAGCAGGGGGGCCGGTCGCCGCTACGTGTCACATATAGCGAGATCGCTGGTGAGGTTGCTGTTGTGTCACAAAATCGGTGAAGCTTCAGCGATCTCGCAAGCGATCTCGCTATGTGAGATGGGAGCTTTACCCTTTGATGGTATTTGGATGTTGCTGCTTTTCTTGCCTCCTTATATGGTAACCATGAGGTTACCATATCCCTGTGGGATGCCGAGGTACTTGTAGCATGTCTGTACATCTGCTATGTGCCCTGCTGGTAATTCCACTCCATCAGTCTTGACTACCTTGCCTCTCTTTATTACCAACCGGCCGTACTTCTCCAGTCCAAAGGACATCCCGATGTCTTCACTGTAGATCCTTGTCAGGTGGATCAATGAATCGATATCTTTTTCGTTTTTTGCATACAGCTTGATGTTATCCATGTAGAGGAATTGGCTTATGGTACTTCCTCTCTTGAACTTGTATCCATAGCCAGGCTCTGTAATTATCTGACTGAGGGGGTTCAAGCCTATGCAGAACAGTAATGGGGCAATGCATCACCTTGGTATATGCTGCATTTGATGGTCACTTGTGCTAGTTGTCTTGAGTTGACTCCCAAATGTTTCTCTCCATAGCCCCATTGAGTTTCTGAGGATGTTCTTAATTTCCTGTTGACATTGTAGAGAATCAAGCATTCACAGATCCATGTGTGTGGCATTGAGTCATAGGCTTTCCTGTAGTCAATCCAGGCTGTGCTGAGATTGGTCTGTCTGGATCTTGAGTCTTGAGCGACTGCTCTATCTACTAGGAGCTGGTGCTTGGAGCCTCTGGTGTCGGTCCCAATGACTTTCTGGGCTGGATTCATATACTAGTTCATATGGCTCTGTAGCTTGGTGGCTATGATGCCAGACAGAAGTTTCCATGTTGTTGTTAGGCAGGTTATTGTGTGGTAGTTGGATGGAACTGTTCCTTGGTGAGGATCCTTCATGATCAGCACTGTTCTACCTTGTGTTAGCCAAGCTGGGTGGTGGCCTTCTTCTAACAGATGGTTCATCTGCTTTGCCATGTGTTCATGTACCCCTGTTAATTTCTTTAGCCAGTAGGTGTGGATCATGTCTGGGCCAGGTGCTGTCCAGCTCTTCATGTTATTGGATGTTGGATGTCCGCTTCTGTAACGGTGACTGGTTCTTGCTCTAGGTGGTTGCTGTGTTTCATTCTCAGATCTTGCAGCCACATTGCACTGGTGTTGTGTGTTTTTCCTTCTCCCATTTGTTCCTCCAGTATTGTTCAGTCTCTGCTGTTGGTGGAGTTGCTGCCTTTGTGCTGTTACTCTGTAGTTGGGAGTACACCTTGGATGGTTCTTTGGAGAACAGGGCATTTATCTTCTTGGCCTCAGATTCTCTAGTGTATCTCCCTAGTCTTGCAGCGAGTGCTGTGAGCCTTTGTATAGCAATCTCTAGAGCTTCAGCTGGGGTCAGGCCTTTGTACTTGTCCAGCTTGGGCTTATTCTTGATTTTTACACTCTTCTGTATTTCTGTTAGTTGGCTGACTTCCCTTCATGTCACCTTGATTTTTGTCCCCAGTCTTCTTTTCCAAGGAGGCCATGAACTTCTGTTGTTCTTGCTGATTGTATAGCCAAGCTAAGCATTTCCATGATGGCTGAGGCAGTAGCATAGACCTGTTTATTAGTTAGAGTTATGGTGGTGGTAGGTATTGAAGAAAGTGTTCTATTGGCATCTTCTAGCTTACTGTCTGGTAGTGTTTCTTCTCTGACCCTCGGCAATCGATCTCTGGTATTGATGGTATTTAGTTTATCTAAGATCTTCTGTTTCAGATCAGCTGCAGTCCTCTCTAGTTGCAGGGTTGGATCAGGATCTTCAGGGGGTTGCACATGTTGTTCTTACAGGTCTTCATGTGGGGTGGATCTGCGTGTGTGCAGTTGAAACGTTGGGTGACTAGTTCTTGTTTCTCAGTCAGTGGACATGCAGGTCTTGTTGTCCATCCAGAGTTTCCACATACGCTTTATATATCCTCTCTCATTTGGTCTGCTGTCATAGTAACATTTCATCAGATCCAGGAAAGTATTCAGACTCCTTTAAATTTTTCACTCTTTGTTTCATTGCAGCCATTTGGTAAATTCAAAAAAGTTCATTTTTTTTTTCTCATTAATGTACACTCTGCACTGTATTCCTCCGCCACTTAAAAAAAAAAAAAGTCCCTAGTCTCACTTTATGCCATTGCTGAGTGGGAATTTCCCACACAGCAATGGCATAAAGTGAGACTAGGGACTTTTTTTTTTTTTAAGTGGCGGAGGAATACAGTGCGGAAGGATACCTACCTTCCGTCATTGGATTCCTGCAGCCCGTAGAGAACGGCAGCAACAGCTGATGCTGCAGTTCTCTACCCAAGATCGTCGTGGGACACACTCGTGGACTGCTTCGGATCGTGGGTGAGTATTTTTGTGGTTTGTTATGTTAATATTTATTCCGTAAAAGACAATGGCTTCGGGGAACAATGTGACAAGTATTGGTAAGTATGTTACTCTATGTTATATGTACTGTATGTCTATGTATGTATTGTATGAATGTATTGTATGTAGTATGTATGTAGTATATATGTGGTATGTATGTAGCATGTAGTATGTATGTAGTATGTATGTAGCATGCATGTAGCATGCAGTATGTATGTAGCATGCATGTAGTATATATGTAGTATGTATGTAGCATGTAGTATGTATGTAGCATGCATGTAGTATATATGTAGTATGTATGTAGCATGTAGTATGTATGTATGTATGTAGTATACACTCACTGGCCACTTTATTAGGTACACCTGTCCAACTGTGTGTTAAGACTTAATTTCTAATCAGCCAATCACATGGCGGCAACTCAGTGCATTTAGGCATGTAGACATGATCAAGACAATCTCCTGCAGTTCAAACCGAGCATCAGTATGGGGAAGAAAGGTGATTTGAGTGCCTTTGAACGTGGCATGATTGTTGGTGCCAGAAGGGCTGGTCTGAGAATTTCAGAAACTGCTGATCTACTGGGATTTTCACGCACAACCATCTCTAGGGTTTACAGAGAATGGTCCGAAAAAGAAAAAAAATCCAGTGAGCGGCAGTTCTGTGGCCGGAAATGCCATGTTGATGCCAGAGGTCAGAGGAGAATGGGCAGACTGGTTCGAGCTGATAGAAAGGCAACAGTGACTCAAATTGCCACCCGTTACAACCAAGGTAGGCAGAAGAGCATCTCTGAACGCACAGTGCGTCGAACTTTGAGGCAGATGGGCTACAGCAGCAGAAGACCACACTGGGTACCACTCCTCTCAGCTAAGAACAGGAAACTGAGGCTACAATTTGCACAAGCTCATCGAAATTGGACAGTAGAAGATTGGAAAAACGTTGCCTGGTCTGATGAGTCTCGATTTCTGCTGCGACATTCGGATGGTAGGGTCAGAATTTGGCGTAAACAACATGAAAGCATGGATCCATCCTGCCTTGTATCAACGGTTCAGGCTGGTGGTGGTGGTGTCATGGTGTGGGGAATTTTTTCTGGGCACTCTTTGGGCCCCTTGGTACCAATTGAGCATCGTTGCAACGCCACAGCCTACCTGAGTATTGTTGCTGACCATGTCCATCCCTTTATGACCACAATGTACCCAACATCTGATGGCTACTTTCAGCAGGATAATGCGCCATGTCATAAAGCTCGAATCAACTCAGATTGGTTTCTTGAACATGACAATGAGTTTACTGTACTCAAATGGCCTCCTCAGTCACCAGATCTCAATCCAATAGAGCATCTTTGGGATGTGGTGGAACGGGAGATTCGCATCAGGGATGTGCAGCCGACAAATCTGCGCCAACTGTGTGATGCCATCATGTCAATATGGTCCAAAATCTCTGAGGAATGCTTCCAGCACCTTGTTGAATCTCTGCCACGAAGAATTGAGGCAGTTCTGAAGGCAAAAGGGGGTCCAACCCCTTACTAGCATGGTGTACCTAATAAAGTGGCCAGTGAGTGTATATGTGGTATGTATGTAGCATGTAGTATGTATGTAGCATGCAGTATGTATGTAGCATGCATGTAGTATGTATGTAGCATATATGTAGTATGTATGTAGTATGTATGTAGCATGCATGTAGTATATATGTAGTATGTATGTAGCATATATGTAGTATGTATGTAGCATGTAGTATATATGTAGTATGCATGTTGCATGCATGTAGTATATATGTAGTATGCATGTTGCATGCATGTAGTATATATGTAGTATGTATGTTGCATGTAGTATATATGTAGTATGCATGTTGCATGCATGTAGTATATATGTAGTATGTATGTTGCATGTAGTATATATGTAGTATGTATGTTGCATGTAGTATATATGTAGTATGAATGTAGCATGTATGTAGTATGAATGTAGCATGTATGTAGTATGCATGTTGTATGTATGTAGCATGTAATTTTTTTTTTTTTTTTTACATTCAACACATTAGCCGGATGATGGGACTACTACTGTCCCATCATTGGCTAATGTGTCAATCACTGTCATGGTAGCAGGCATCGCCCGATGGGACTTGTAGTCCCATCGGACGATGCCTGCACAGACCCCCGAAGCCTGCACAGCCCCCCGGCAGGCCGGCACAGCCCCCCCCCGGAGCCTGCACAGCCCCCCGGCAGGCCGGCACAGCCCACCGGAGCCTGCACAGCCACCCCGGCAGGCCGGCACAGCCCCCCGGCAGGCCGGCACAGACCACCGGAGCCTGCACAGACCCCCTGGCAGGCCGGCACAGCCCCCCGAAAGGCCCGTACAGACCCCAGAGAGGCTGTACAAGGGAAAAACAGGATTTTTCTTATTCCGATACCGGAAGTCCCATAGACTTGAATGGGACTTCCGGTATCGGAATCGGCGATACCGATACTTTTTTTTAAGATCGGCCGATCCATTCCGATCCGATACTTTGAAGTATCGGACGGTATCGCTCAACTCTAGTTACTACTCATATCTTCGCAGCTTGTGCACACAGGCATATTTTATTTATCCACGCAATGAACATTTGTTCCAGGTACCTTGTTATCTTTAGTTGATCCGTAGAGGATTCTTCTCATAAAACAACATTCGTTTCTTTAGTGCAAACCTGTTAATTTTTTTCCTTAAATTATTTTTGAACAAGGTGTAAAAATTATCTTTGCAGGTTTTTACAGTATATATGTAAGGCATGACTATACAACAAGAGGCTAGTCCGTATATTCACTTCAAGGAATGTCATGCTTGCTCTTTTCCTTTTGTTAGACAGTAAATTGATATAATAATTTTGAAAACAAAAATCTAAAGGGGTTTTCCAGGCTAAACAAAGATTTCTGTAGTCACACTATTTCACTGCACAATGTCAAATCCTAAGGGTATCTGCACACGATCAATAAACGCTGCGGGTTGGACACTGCGTACTTGTGCAGCGTCCAACCCGCAGCGGCCAGACGTTACAGCACAGTGGATGGGATTTCAAGAAATCCCATGTCCACTATGTGTCCACAGGCGCCTGCAGATCACCTGAGTAGACGGACATGAGGCGCGTCTTTCCAGACTGCAGCATATCTATTTATCTTGTGGAGACACGAGCCTCCACAAGATAAATTTCACCCGTACAATGTATTGGACGTGGTTCAGTGAACACATGCGGATTCACCTGCGTTCAATCGCAGACAGTGCTTTGGACAAGGCGGACATGTGCTGCATCCAAAGTGCTGCCAATTCCGGAATGTGTGCACATACCTTAACAGTATGCAAGTAAGCAACATGCTTAAAGGGAACCTGTCAGCTGTTTTGGCCGCTATAAGATGTGGCTACTACCTTTCAGGGCTTATCTGCAGCATTCTATAATGCCTAAAAGATAAAAAAAATTAGTTTTACTATACTCATCCGGGTGGGTGGTCCGCTGCGGTCCGGTCGGTTGGGTGTTGCAGGTCCGGGTCCGGCACCTCCCATCTTCTTGCGACGCCACCCTTCTGCTTGCTTCATGGCTCTCCAGCATCGCACTCCTGCGCAGGCATACTTCACTGCCTTGTTGAGGGCAGAGTATAGTACTGCTGTGCACAGGCGCTGGGTCTCTCTGATCTTTCTCGGCGCCTGCGTACTGCAGTACTTTGCCCTCAACAGGGCAGAGAAGTACGCCTGCACAGGAGCATGATGCCGGAGAGGCATGAAGCAACAGAAGGGTGGCATCGCAAGAAAATGGGAGGCACAGGACCTGCGACACCCATCGGACAGGACCGCACCGGATCGCACCCCAGGGTGCATACAATAAAACTTATTTTTCTTATCTTGCAGGTCGGATCGGGGGCTTATCTACAGCATTATAGAATGCTGTAGATAAGCCCTGAAAGGCAGTGGCCGCACTTATAGCGGCCAAAACAGCTGACAGGTTCACTTTAAACACTGCACACTGTCAGGATTGACAAAACTGCAGTAGGATAAAAGCTCTGCAGAAATATATGTTTAGCCCCTGTGAGGGTTCACGCTCACTGGCAGCAGTTGATGTAGGCAGGAACTTGCGTGGTGAAAAACAGGTTGATTTAGTACAGTCCATAAATCTCTAACACAAAAGTAAAGCAAACAACCTTTCTCCAGCATACAAATCAGGATAAGGAGAAACAATAGGGTTTAAATGTCCAGATCTTGCTCAACTCCTGTCAAGGAGACCAGCTCCAATAGATCTTTCACTTTGGTTCACAGCCACAACTGTGGCAGCTTCCTTAAATAAGCCACTCAAACCTTGGAAGTAGAGATATGTGAATGGCCAATCCTGCCCAGCTCTTCTAACCGTTCCTAAAACCTAGACCCAAAATACAGGCCAATTAAAAAACCTTTTCAGCCAAAACAGAGTTGGAACCTGCTTTTCCAGGCTTCACATCACAGAGGCTAATCACCTCGATGACAAATATATCCCGCCTAGGACCTGTCCAGCTGCCACCTTACACCCCTTTAAATGTTTTTATATTTTACTTACACGTGACCAGTTTCATGAGCTACTACAAAGGCTGAAGAGAATCCATCTTCATGGTTCAGTGTACAACTTCGTATTGAATGACACATTCCTGTAACTGGTGCATAACCTAAGGGAAAAGTAGAAAATAATAAATTTAAATGCCATAAACAGATTCTGCTATTCTAGCACTTAGGAGCTCTGCATATGGAGTTTGCAAACTATTATAGGAAAATCTGTGCTCCAAGAGGCAAATAGCGCTCTGTCCCTCCCAAGTCTCATCATATAACTAAGTAGTACTGTACAGCCCCATATGGGGTATCACTACATTCAGCAGAAATTGTGGGACAAATTTTGGTGCCATTTTACCTATTTCCCAGTGTGAAAATGTAAACTCAGTGGCTAAAACAAAATTTTGGTGGTAAAAATGTAATTATTTTTTTTGTTCACTGCCCAATGGTATAACATTCTGTGACACACCTGTGGCATCAATATGATCACGGCAGCCCTAGATGAATTCAATGAGAGGTCTAGTTTTTAAAATGGGACACTTATGGGGGGGTTGTGCTGTTCTGGCACCTGACATGGCACCCTCAAACCAGTCCAGCAAAATCTGAACTCCAATATAGCGCATCTTCACTTCTGAGCTCTGCACTGTTCCTTCAAAGTTGTTTTCAATCACACATGGGGTATGGGTGTACTCAGGAGAAATTGCAAAACAATGTTGTAGTCTATTATCTCTTTATATCCTTGTGAAAATGAAAAAAAATTGGGACTAAAACAACATTTTTGTGGGAAAATTTTTTTTCTTCATTTTCACAGATCAACATTTTAAAATTCTGTAAAGAACCTGTAGATTAAAGGTGTTCACGACACATCTAGATAAATTCCTTGAGGGGTATAGTTTCCAAAATGGAGGTCACTTGCAGGGAATTTCCAATCTTTTGACACATTAGGGGCTCTCCAAATGCAACATGTCACTCGCAGAACATTCCATCAATATCTGGGTTGCAAAACGTCACTCCATTTTTTCTGAGCCCTGGCGTGCTGTTGTGAGTTTATTTTCCCCTCCGTCACTGAGGCCTGGTGAATTCCCTATTCTAGTGAAGGAAGGTAGTGAGCCTGATTATCAGGCACCTGGGACTAATGAAGACGATTGGCTGAGTGGAGTCACTGACTCGATTTAAGGCTGCCTACGCCCTTTCTGCCCTGCGGGTGATTTCTCTGTGGACTCTTGGACACCAGTCTGATTCCTGCTCTCCTAAAGCTAAGTTTTCTGTTTTGCCTTTTTGCATCTAAGATTTGTTTTTGTTTTTCTTACTTTTTGGATTCTGCCACTCCCTGCTGGACTGTGCAGTGTTCCTAGAGCTCTGTCTTCTGAAAGTACCTGAGTGCTGATTTAGTTTTTGAAGCTTAGTTGCTTCAGGGCCATTTTTATATCAGCTTGTTGGCTTTTGTCTCTGTTAGGGTTTTGGCAGATTGCAGACAGCAGCCTTCCTATCCGTTCCTATCTAGGTAGTTTTTGGGCCCCGTCTTTGCTCTGCCTGTCTTTCTGTCTGTGTAAGTGTTTTCATCTTGCTTCACCGTCATTATATGTGGGGGGCTGCCTGTTGCTTTGGGGTCTGCTCTGGGGCAGTTAGATTTCCCCTTTCCTTCTTTAGGCCTATGTATCTCTCCGGCTGCGATCGAGGGGTCTAGGTCATCGTAGGAACCCCCCACGGCTACTGCTAGTTGTGTTGATAGGTTCAGGGGTCTGCAATTTGATAGTTGCCAACTTCTCTGGTTTTCAGGACTAGCTAGCATTTCTGTTTTTGCCTCCTACGGTGACTCAATCATAACAGCGTGCACTCTAAACATTACAGTAGTTTTACACAACATATGGGGTATCTGCATACTCTGGAAAAATTGCACAACAAATTTTATGGTGCATTTTCTCCTATTACCCTTGAGAAAATAAAAAGTTGGCGCTAAAACAAAGTTTTTTGGCGACAAAAATTTGATTTTTTATTTTTACTTCCATGGATCAACGTTATAAACTTCTGTGAAGTACCTGGGGTTCAAGGTGCCCAACACACATTTAGATAAGTTCACTGAGGGGTCTAGTTTCCAAAATGGGTCACTTGTGAGGGTTTCCACTGTTTAGGCACATCAAGGGCTCTCCAAACATGACATGGCGTCTGCTAATGCATCCAGCAAATTTTGCATTCAAAAAGTCAAATGGTGTTCTTTCCTTTATGAGCCCTTTCATGTGCCCAAACAGTAGTTTTCCCCCACATATGGGGTATCGGCGTGCAACAAGTTTTGAAGTTCATTTTGTCCTATTACCCTTGTGAAACAAAAAAATGGTCTAAAGTAAAATTTTTGTGAAAAAAGTTAAATGTTCATTTTTTTCTTCCACATTTCATTAATTACTGTAAAGCACCTGAAACTTCTTGAATGTGGTTTTGAGCACCTGGAGGGGTGCAGTTATTAGACTGGTGTCAATTTTGGGTATGTTCTATCATATACTGAGGGTATGGAAACTATTCAGACCCCTTTAAATTTTTCACTCTTTGTTTCATTGCAACCATTTGATAAATTCAAAAGAATTCATTTTTTTCTCATTAATGTACACTCTGCAACCCATCTTGACTGAAAAAAAACAGAAATGTGGAAATGTTGCAAATTTATTAAAAAAGAAAAACTGGTCATGGTAATAAGTATTCAGACACTTTGCTCAGACACTCAAATTTAAGTCACATGCTGTCCATTTCCTTGTGATCCTCCTTGAGAGGGTTCTACTCCTTCACTGGAGTCCAGCTGTGTTTAATTAAACTGATAGGACTTGATTTGTAAAGGCACACACCTGTCTATATAAGACCTCACAGCTCACAGTGCATGTCAGACCAAATGAGAATCATGAGGTCAAAGGAACTGGCCAAGGAGCACAGAGACAGAATTGTGGCAAGACACAGATCTGGCCAAGGATACAAATGAATTTCTGCTGTACTCAAGGATCCTAAGAGCACAGTGGCCTCCATAATCCTTAAATAGAAGAAGTGTGGGACCACCAGAAGTCTTCCTAGACCTGGCAGCCCTGCCAAACTGAGCAATCGTGGGAGAAGAGCCTTGGTGACAGAGGTAAAGAAGAACCCCAAGATCACTGTGGCTGAGCTCCACAGATGCAGCAGGGAGATGGGAGAAAGTTCCACAAAGTCAACTATCACTGCAGCCCTCCACCAGTCGGGCCATTATGACTGAGTGACTCAACGGAAGTCTTTCCTCAGTGCCAGATGTATGAAAGGCCGCATAGGGTTGGCTAAAAAATACACATGAAGAACTCCCAGACTATGAGAATGAAGATCCTCTGGTCTGATGAGACAAAGATAGAACTTTTTGGTGTTAATTATAAGCGGTATGTATGGAGAAAACCAGGCACTGCTCATCACCTTCCCAATACAATCCAAACAGTGAAACATAGTAGTGGCAGCATCATGCTATGGGGGTGTTTTTCAGCTGCAGGAACAGGACAACTGGTTGCAATTGAATGAAATATGAATGCAGCCAAGTACAAAGATATCCTGGATGAAAACCTCTTCCAGAGTGCTCTGGACGCAGACTTGGCCGAAGGGTCACCTTCCAACAAAACAATGACCCTAAGCACACAGCTAAAATAACAAGGGAGTGGCTTCAGAACAACTCTGTGACCATTCTTGACTGGCCCAGCAAGAACTCTGACCTAAACCCAATTGAGCATCTCTGTAGAGACCTGAAAATGGCTGTCCACCAAAGTTCACCATCCAACGTGACGGAACTGGAGAGCATATGCAAGGGAGAATGGCAGAGGATCTCCAAATCTAGGTGTGAAAAACTTGTTGCATCATTCCCAAGAAGACTTATGGCTGTACTAGCCCAAAAAGGGTGCTTGTGCTCAATACAGAGCAAAGGGTCTTATGACCATGTGATATTTAAGTTTTTCTTTCTTAATAAATTTGCAAAAATGTCTACATTTCTGGGTTCTTTTTTCAGTCAAGATGGGGTGCAGAGTGTATTTAATGAGTAAAAAATGAACCTTTTTTGAATTTACCAAATGGCTGCAATGAAACAAAGAATGACAAATTTAAAGGGGTCTGAATACTTTCTGTACCCACTCTAGACCCCACAGGATTTTAAAAATTGGCTGGGTCAGGAAGTGAAAACAGGCTTCAGGATGAAGAGGATAAAAAAATAAATTCTCTTAAGCATGGTAAATTGACTACATTTGGTTTGGAACACTCTGGGGTTTAGGGACCGTTCCCCTTGTTTTAGTGTGTTGTGGCTAAGGAAGTCTGCCTCGACCAGGGCCGGTTTTAGACAAAGTGGGGCCCTGGGCAAAAGTTTAAAGTGGGGCCCCAAATGCTGACATATTGCACCATCACACATATACATTTTGGTTGTATTTACATGCGCTGAGTACAGGTCAATAAAGGAGTGTGATCGACAATATTAAAGTCGTTCAATGTGTGTTTCCTGGCCTGTTTAGGGTATGTGCACACGTTCAGTAATCCGCTTTAGATGCAGCACATGTTCCCTGCCAGCTATTGAACATAGGTGAATCTGAATGTGTTCACTGAAACAAGCAGATTTCACCGATCCAATTCATTGTACCGGTGAAATTTATCTTGCAGAGACTCGCGTCTCCACAAGAGAAATTGACATGCTGCGGGGTCTGGAGAGACGTGCCGCATGTCCATCTCCGAGGGTGAGCTGCAGGCATTTGTGCACACATAGTGGACCGAAATCTCATCCACTTTGCTATAACATCCATCTGGACGCTGCACAAGTACCCAGCGTACAACCCACTTTGTGACCGTGTACACCTACCCTTACTCTTGCTGAGGAAGAATGATGGGTAAAGATAGTCCTCAATACAGTATAATGCAGATCCCATATAGTATATATAGTAGAATGCATTCCCCATGGTCCTTGATAGAGTATACTGCAGCCCCCCTCATAGAGTATAATGCAGCCCCCTCAGAGTAAACTGCAGTCCCCCTCAGAGTATACTGCATCCCCCCCTCATAGAGTATAATGCAACTCCCTCAGAGTATACTGCAGTCCACCTCATAGAGTATAATGTAGTCTCCTCATAGAGCATAATGCAGCCCCCCTCATAGTATAATGCAGCCCCCCTCAGAGTATAATGCACCCCCCCTCACAGAGCATAATGCAGCCCCCCTCAGAGTAGACTGCAGCCCCCAGAGTATAATGCAGCCCCTCAGAGTATAATGCAGCCCCTCAGAGTATACTGCAGTCCCCCTCAGAATATACTGCAGCCCCCCTCATAGAGTATAATGCAGCCCCCTTCAGAGCATAATGTAGCCCCCTCAGAGTATAATGCAGCCCCCCTCAGAGTATACTGAAGCTCCCATCATAGAGCATAATGCAGCCCCCTCAGAGTATACTGCAGTCCTCCACAGAGTATATTGCAGCCCACTTACAGAGTATAATGTAGTCTCCTCATAGAGCATATTGCAACCCCCTCAGAGTATAATGCAGCCCCCTTCAGAGTATAATGCAGCCCCCCTCAGAGTATACTGTAGTCTCCCTCATAGAGTATAATGTAGCTCCCTCAGAGTATAATGTAGCCCCCCTTCAAAGTATAATGCAGCCCCCTCAGAGTATAATGCAGCCCCCTCGGAGTATAATGCAGCCCCTCAGAGTATACTGCAGCCCCCCTCATAGAGTATAATATAGTCCCCTCATAGAGCATAACACAGCCCCCCTCAGATTATAATGTAGTCCCCAGAGTATAAACCAGCCCCCTCAGAGTATAATGTAGCCCTCTCAGAGCATAAAGTAGCCCCCTCAGTGTATAATGCAGCTCCACACACACAGTATAATTCAGCCCACCCACAAACACACAGTATAGTGCAGCCCTCCCACACACAGTATAATGCATCCCCCTCACACACAGGATAATGCAGCCTCCCCCCTCCTCACACATACACAGTATAGTGCAGTCCCCCCTCATACACAGTCACACACACACAGCCCACCCACATACACACACTACTTACCTCTCTTACTCGTTCCCTGGCTGCTCTGGCTTCTGCAGAGCATCTCATGAGCTCACCTGCTGGTACACGCTGCTGAGTCAGAGGCAGAGAGGGAGTGATGGGAGAGAGCGTCAGCTGGCGCTCTAGCCTCCATCATTACTTTCAACTGCATCGGTATCTATGATGCCGATAAGTTGACTGCGCATTGAGGGGGGCGGCACTGGGACCCTCTTACTCAGGGGCCCCGTAGCGACCACTGGCTGGGGCCCTCTGAAGGAGAGGGGGCCTTAGGCAGCTGCCTGGTCTGCCTGCCCCTAACACCGGCCCCCTGCCCTTGACATTCTCTGCTCCTCTAATGTATTGTTCTGCTACCTGGAGGATGTTGTTTGCTGCTACCATTAGGGAGTGGGACCTTGTTCTCCCCTGGTGATTGATGTATGCCACTGTGGCCCGGTTGTCTGACATAATGCAGACATGGTGACCCAGGAGGAAAGGGAGAAAGCTTTCTAGAGCCCTTTCTGCTGCACACATTTCTTTTTACATTTGATGACTTCTCCAGCTCCGAAGGTGCCCAAAACCTCTGAATTGCCTGACCTCTCAGGTGTGCCCCTCAACCTGAGACACTCACGTCTGTCATTATAATGTCTTACTAGTCTTTCTCATGGAATTCCTGATGTCAAGTCCGTCCTCTTTGTCCACCATCTGAGGAAGCTTCTGACCTCTGAAGAAAGATCTATCCTCACATCTAAACGCCCTTTAAGCGATTTTTGTGCTGACTGTATCTACTATTGCAGCTGCTTGGTATAGAATTGGGCTCATCTGACTGTTGCTGAGATAAATTACATTAAGGTTCCCAATTGGAGCATTGTTTTCCTTTGGAACATCTGAGGAAATTCTATGGCTGCTGAGGTTAGGTTCACCACCTTCCCTACCTTGTCATTGGTCAAGAAACAAGCCTGCAGCTCAGAATTCAGGACAAGGCCCAAGAAGGTCTGCACCCTCAGTGGTTGTAGACTTGATTTTTGAGTATTCATCATTCAGCCCAGTTCTTGTAAGGTCACTGACACATCTTTCAACTGCGCAGTACAGTGCTCCTCTGACCTTTCTACTATCAGAAAGTCATCTAGATAAGGAACGATAACTGTGTTCTGGATACAGAAGAAGGCCGTCATCTCCGCTATCACTTTGGTGAATACTCTCTGGGCTATTGACAGTCCAAAGGGAAGAGCTCAGAACTGGAAATGTCTGACTTCGCCTTAAATGTATAGGCTTACCCTTAGGTATTTCTAATGGTCCGAATGGATCGGGATGTGATAGTAGGCATCCTTTAAGTCGACTACCACCATAAAACAATTTTGATGGAGAAGTTTTATAGATGTACTCACTGACTCCATCTTGAAGGTATGATTTTTCACCCAGTGATTGAGACCTCTGAGATTTATAATGGTTGTGAATGAGCCATCCGGCTTCTTTATCAAAAAGAGGGGGGAATAAAATCCCCTTCCTTTTTGTTCACCCAGTACCTCATGTAAGACCTGTTTGTCCACTAGGCCCAGAATCTCTGTCTCTAGGGCAAGTTGTTCTCCAGCCGATCTTCTGATGGGAGTTACCACAAATGTCTGAAGCGGTAGATGGTGAAATTCTATCCTCAGGTCTTCCCTCACTATATTCAGGACCCAGGTGCTGGAGGAGATGTTCTCCCAGTCCTGAACAAAGACGGAATGCCTCCCCCCTACTGCTCTTCTGACATCATTGTGAGGACTTCTTGGAACTGGTGGAAGGACCGCCGAACATGAATCCGAATCCAGAGTCCCTTTTGCTCTATCATCCCACTTCCTTCTTTCTCCCGGAGGATGTCCCCTATTCAATTTTTTTCCTCCGAAAGCCCTTCCTCCTGTCACCTGCTTTCTCCAGGATGTCATCCAGCTTTTTCCCGAAAAAAAAACTGGCCATCACACGGCAAGGAACATAGCTTTAACTGCAGATCTCCTGGACAGCCTTTGAGTCATAAGGCCCGTCTTGCCGTGTTTGACAGACTAGCAGACCTGGCTGCCAGTCTCATAGAGTCAGTAGATGTATCCGCCAGGAATGCTGCGGCTCCGTGCAATAGAGACATGTCTGACAGGATTTTATCTCTTGACACTTTGGACTTTGCTGCTCCTCCATCTTCTGTAGCCCTATCATTACAGAACGTGCGGTACAAGTTCCAGCATTTGCTGGTTTCAGTCCTCCCGCTGCCGCTTCCCATGTGTGTCTTAGATATGTGTCTGCCTTTTTATCCAATGGGTCCCTGAATACCCCTGAATCTTCCAAGGGAATAACTGTCCTCTTAGATGATCTGGATGCTGCTCCATCGATTTTAGGGACCTTGTCCCAGGACTCTGCATCTTTCTCTTCAACGGGATATCTCCTTTTTGAAGATGAGGGCAAGATACCAGATCTCTCTGGCCTCTTCCATTTTCTATTAACGAGGGCCTGAACCTTAGAGTTGATCGGAAAGGTGCGTTTTTTCTTTTCCTTCAATCCTCCAAACATGACGTCCTCAAGGTACTTGGCTGCTTTTTCCTCCTTTATGTCCATAGTTGTGCTAATGGCCTTAAGTAGTCTATCCATGTCCTCCACGAGAAAGCAGAGTCTGCCCCCCGTGTCACTGTCTGAGGAGGATGAGGATTCAGTATAGCATTGACCCTGTGATGATTTAGCAGAGGAATCAGAGTTAGATGAAACCTCTATACGCTTTTTCTTCAACAGGGTTTTAAAGGAAGCCCTCCACTTCGGATCTAATAATGAATCAAAGGCTTGCTGCGAAATCAGGGGTCTCTTCACTAATGATTCTGTGGATGCAGTCGTATCAGAGGTCTTTCTGCCAATCAACCGCCAGGGAGCCCTTGCATAGCACGCACTTCCTGTTCCTTTTATTTACAATAGCTTTCCTAGGCCTCTCCTAATAATTTAAACAATCAAATCAAATCAAAAAGGGGCCAATTAACAACATGATGTCATTCATGGAGATCACTCACCACCTGTTGTCATTCAAGGGTACGGGATTCGGAGGCTGCGGTGGGACACATAATGTATCTTCTCTGGACACTGAGGAGTCCTGGGATGCTCTGTTTCTCTGGCTGGGACGGCTGCTGCTCCTGCTTCTCGAACGCCTGCCTTCCTAGTGTCCACACTCATGGTAAGCTGTTGGGTGCTGCTTCTGCTGCTGTGGCTGCTGCTGAAGACTGCTTTGGTCCATGTTCACTAGGTGTGCTGATCTGGCCTCAGCAGCCACCTGCTCCGCTGCTTGCCCTTAAGGAGGAGCCAGCACCTTCTTGTGGGGCCTCCCTTCTGGTTCTGTCAGTTGTCCTCCCCCTCCCACGCAAAAGCCAGCCAGGCACGCTGTCATGTTTCAATCCTGGCCAGCATTGCATAGGGCGCCGCCATTTTGCTTCCAGCACACCTCAGTGACATCATTCGGCCACGCTCCTACCCAGCGTGCCCTATGCCTGTGACGTCGGCAGTGCTTGCCGGAAAATGCCCCGGCCTCTCTACCATGCAGAGACCAGCTGGGAGCTGGACCGGGGAGAACTGCCGGTGGAGGGTGCCGTGGTGAACCAAGCCAGTACAGAGCTGACTGTGCCACCTGTGTCCGCTCATGCACAGAGCCCCCGGCGGACCTGTGGACGGCACTTCCAGCAACCTGAAGGCCGGCACCACAGGTACAAGACCTGTTCTTCCGATGCCGGAATGGGCTTGGGACATTTTTCCTTTCACCCATCACAGGTGACTGTCCGATTTCAGTACGGGAATCCCTTCAAGGACAGCAACCCAACTTAAGCTGGGGGAGGTACCGCCCTTTTATTTCAGTAGGTTCCTGCCCTGGCTGGGCGGATCCCTCTCTCAGGTGTGCTGTCATGGATGAAGGAGAAAAAAACAATTCTAACCCCTACCCTAACCCACACCGAACCCAAACACCAACCCAAACATTGCCTTAACCCAAAGCCCAACTGCAAAGAATGGAAAAAGTATAAAAACAAAATAAACTTACTTCGCATCTCTCATATCCTCCCTGTCTCACAACCCTAAACAGCTCTTCAACACTTTCAATTCTCTACTCCATCCCACAGCACCTCCTCCCCCTCCTCTCATTTCTGCCGAAGACTTTGCCTTCTTCTTTAAGCAGAAGATCGACATGATCAGACAAAACTTTGGCCCGCAGCCCCCAATGCCCCTCTTAGCAGCTCAGCCCTGTTCTGCAAAAGCCAGCTTCTCCACCATGACAGAAGATCAGCTCTCCACCCTTCTGTCAAGATCACATCTCACCACTTGTGCCCTCGACCCACTCCCGTCTCACCTCATCCCTAACTTGGCCACAGTCCTCATCCCATCTCTAACACACCTTTTCAACCTTTCACTTACAAATGGTGTCTTTCCCTCATCCTTCAAACATGCCTCAATCATGCCTCAAACATGCCTCAATCATGCCTCAACCCATCCTCAAAAAGACTTCCCTTGACCAATCCTCTGTGTCTAACTATCGCCCAATATCTCTTCTCCCTTACGCCTCAAAACTACTGGAACAGCATGTATATCTTGAACTGTCCTCCCACCTCTCCTCCTGTTCCCTCTTTGACCAGTTACAATCTGTTTCGACCGCTTCACTCAACTGAAACTGCCCTAAGTAAAGTCACTAACGACTTACTAACCGCCAAGAGCAAGCGACACTACTCTGTCCTCCTTCTCCTAGACCTGTGCTCTGCTTTCGACACCGTAGACCATTCCCTCCTGCTACAGACTCTCTCATCTCTTGGCATCACAGACCTGGCCCTATCCTGGATCTCATCATACCTAACAGACCGAACATTTAGTGTCTCCCTCTCACACACCACCTCCTTACCTCGCCCCCTGTCTGTCGGTGTTCCCAAGGCTCTGTCCTAGGATCTCTACTATTCTCCATCTATACCTTCGGCTTGGGACAGCTCATAGAATCCCACAGTTTGCAATATCACCTCTATGCCGATGACACGCAGATCTACCTATCTGGACCCGATCTCGCCTCCTTACTGACTGAAATCCCACAATGTCTGTCTGCTATCTCAGCCTTCTTCTCTGCTCGCTTTCTCAAACTGAACATGGACAAAACAGAATTCATCATCTTTCCCCCATCTCACTCTACCCCTCCACCAGACCTATCCATCAATGTCAACGGCTGCTCTTTCCCCAGTCCCGTACGCTTGGTGCCTTGGGGTGATCCTCGACTCTGCGCTCTCTTTCAAACCACATATCCAAGCCCTCGCCTCCTCCTGCCGCCTCAAACTCAAAAATATTTCCGGATCTGCTCATTCCTCAACCACGAAACCACAAAAACACTAGTGCATGCTCTTATCATCTCCCGCCTCGACTACTGCAACCTCCTACTCTTTGACCTCCCCTCTAGCACACTGGCTCTGCTCCAGTCCATCCTACACTCTGCTGCCCGACTAATCCACCTGTCTCCCCGCTATTCCCCAGCCTCCCCCCTTTGCCAGGCCCTTCACTGGCTTCCTATCGCCCAGAGGCTCCAATTCAAAACCCTAACCATGACATACAAAGCCATCCACAACCTGTCTCCTCCATACATCTGTGACATGGTCTCTAGGTACCTACCCGCACGCAACCTTCGATCATCTCAAGATCTCCTTCTCTACTCCCCCCTTATCTCTTCTTCCCACAACCGCATACAAGAATTCTCCCGTGCTTCACCCATACTCTGGAACTCCCTGCAGCAACACATCAGACTCTCACCATCAACGGAAACCTTCAAGAAGAACCTGAAGACCCACCTGTTCCGACAAGCCTACAGCCTGCAATGATCCTCGGTCTACAGAACCACAACACGACCTGCTCTACCCTCTCCTACTGTATTCTCACCCATCCCTGTAGACTGTGAGCCCTCGTGGGCAGGGTCCCCTCTCCTTATGTACTTGTGTGTCCTGTTGTGAGTTCATTTTCCCCTTCACCATTGAGGTCTGATGAACTCCCTCTTCTGGTGAAGGAAGGTAATGAGGCTGATTACCAAGCACCTGGGCAGGATGATGATGACTGGGTAACGGGAATTACTGACTGATATAAGGCAGCCGACGCCCTTCTGCCTTGCTGGTGATCTCTCTGAGGGATTCTAGGAGACCAGTCTGATTCCTGCTCCTCAAAAGCTAAGTTTTCTGCTCTACTTTTTGCATTTGTGTTTTGGTTTTGTTTTGCATTGCTTTCCTTGATTTCTGCCATTCCCTGCTGGGGTGAGCTGAATTCCTTTTTGCTCTGTCTTCAGAAAATACCTGAGTACTGATATAGTCTTTTTGAAGCCTAGCGTCTTCAGGGCTTTTTTCCTTATCAGCTGTTGGCTCTTGTTTTGATAGGGTTTTGGCGGATTACAGACAGCAGCTTTTCTATCCTGTCCTATCTAGTTAGCTTGGGCCCCATCATTTGCTCAGCCTATCTTTCTATCTGTGTGAGTGTTTTTTCATCTTGCTTCACCGTCATTATATGTTGGGGGCTGCCTATTGCTTTGGGGTCTGCTCTGGGGCAGTTTAGATTTCCCTTTCTGTCTTTAGGTTATGTAGTTCTCCGGCTGTGATCGAGGGGTCTAGGGCACCGTAGGAACCCCCCACGGCTACTGCTAGTTGTTGTTGATAGGTTCAGGGGTCTGCAATCCGATAGCTGCCAACTTCTCTGGTGACTCATTCATAACAGTGGCCCTTGTCTTACACATGTTTATGTATTTTATCATTTTTATCTAACTAAGGGTGTGACAAAGGGGGGTTTGATTTACTATTTTTTTATTTTGATCATTGTGATAGGGTCTATCACAGTGATCAAAAGGAACCAATAGGAAAAATTTCCTATTGTTTCAAGTACCGACCTGCAGATCTCGGCGGGCGCCCACTATTTTTCTTTCAGGAAGATTACACTACAATAGGCTGGGGACTGATCAGGAGGGACCGAGGGATGGCGGAAGTACCGGAGGGTCACGGGAGCATTATATCTCTCCTCTGACAAATATATCATGTCAGAAGAGAGAGAAATAATTGAAACAGTGGGTACACTTTTTTTTGTAATCTCCATTATTCACTGAATAGCGGCAATCACGCGATCGGACACAGGAACATGCGGCCCTGATCACAATCTCTAACCCTGGTAGCCGAGACCCCAGAGATTTTTTGACTCTGGGGGCGCTACAGCCTTATTCCTGATCTCCGTTTTAAAATGGTGATGAAGGAATAAGTACCTTTAGCTAAGGGGTTAAAATAGACAAAACATTGATGACAAGTACTCTCATGTGAATGTAAGGAGGAAGACCGGGCTGTGGGTACCTGTCTTGTGCCGGGTCCGCAACTGTCAGGGCTGTCTCCTCTGTTGTGCTGTGGAAAGAATAGGAGATCGGACAAATCTCGGGACCTAGAAACAGGGGGCATGGCAAAGCAGCAGTGCGAGCGCGGAAACAGTTAGTTTTGCGCCAACCATCATCAGCACACAGACAGGTGAGCAGCGCGCTCCTTCCCCCGAGTACCAGCGCCGCGACAGGCCACGTCGGTTGGTCCCCGCCGTCTGCAATGGGACTGCTGCGCAGAGAGAGGTGCCATGCAGTCAGTAACTGCCAAAGAAAGAGGTGCCATGCGCCCACTGACTGTGAGTACCGTGCACGTGCAGAGCAGGCAGAGCCAAGTACCGGACAAACTATTGTGGCCTTCCCTACTACTTGCGGCCTTCTTTGATTTGGCCACACGTATTCATGGACTAGGGGCTCAGTGGAAGGTACTAGACACCGACCGCTGCCGCCAGAAGACGGACTGACATGAAAAGGACCTCCCTTTGGACCTTGTTTCAGCCATTGCTGACGCTGCAACTTCCTGCAGGATCATCTGCCATTGAGGAGCACAAAGGACACGATAAGTTCTTTCTAAAAAGACTGTTCTTGTTCTGCACATTTTTCCCTTAACCATTTTTCTCCCTGCGAGAAGTTAACCCCTTCTTCAATTAAACTGTTCAATTTGTTAACCCTTGCTCCGCCTTCTGTCTGTCACTGCATTCCTGGACCTGCTGACACTTGGCATAGTCGGCAGGATGCAGTCCACAGGCACAGAAATAACAGACCAAGCGGCCGGGGGTGCCCCGAGGGCCAACTTACTGCTGGGGGCCATGCTTGGCAACCTCCCAAAGTTTACAGGGAGTAATTCACTGTTATGGGACTGGACCGAGAGGGTTAATGGTATGCTGAGAATGCACCCCATGACCACCGCGATGCAGGCAGAAATTGCTACGATGGCCCTGGATGGAGAAGCTACATGCTCCGTCATGTTCCGGCCCTGGCACGAGCAAGATACTTTCACCAAAGGTCTTACAAATTCTAAAAGAAATGCATGGGGAACCCACGGACGCTGGTGAATTGCAATTGCTCTTGTTTAGCCGCGTCCAAAGGGAGGGGAGTCCGTGACTCAATATATTAATGCTCTGCAGAAGATTCACTCTGCAATCGCTAAGCGGGGCAATGTGGATGCAGGACTCCTGACGTCATCCTGGGAGACCAGCTGGTGGCAGGCTTCAGAGATGTGCTAAAACAGGCCTTGCGGAAGCGCTTGCGAGTCAATCCATGCATGACCTTTCTGGAAGTTGGGGCAGAGATGCGCGTGCATGAGCAGGAGCAGGAGATGACAGCCTTGGTGAGGAAGGTCCAGAACGGGGAGGTATCTGTTTTACCCACAGCTGAACCAGGTTGGGTGAGAGAAATCTGGAAGGAAATTCAGGACATGAGGGAAGAGTTGTCCGACTTAAAGAAGAAGCCCCAAGTAACTCTGAACCTCTCCAAAGGAAGAACCAACCCTGAACCTCGCCAAGAAACCAGGCTATCCCGTGCAGAGAGACGGATGATTTGTTTCACATGCGGAGACATTGGACATTATGCCCGAGGATGTGCGCAAAGGGGCTGACCACTTGCTTGTCGGCCGTTAAATTACTGTGCTCTGTGACTGGGGGATGCCGCCTGGAGCGTGAGCAGCCAAGAAGGAGAGAAGAAAGTCCCACAAGTTTGGTGTCTCTGAGTCCTCTTGTATGGGCCGAAATGGAGGCCAGGCCATCCACTGTCTAGTCGTTACCAGCTCCCAAATGACAACCATGCCCGAGACTTATTTCAGATGTCAATTTCTGGAGGTGATACGAACTTAATGGGGCCCGTAATCAAGCTAAGGCAGCCAATCAGTTGTCCATCCCGGTCGCAGAAGTGGTCTGGAGGCAAATCACTGTGTGGCAAGTGGCAAACATGTGGGCCGGAAATGTTCATGTTAACCGCCAGGGACCCTGGCAATGGCTCCACTGTAACTTTAGGAATGAATGTGTTGAAAGAACTCGAGAAAATCCTGATCAGTGAGCTGCCAGATGCGTTTCTAAATTGATGGAGCCCTCATACCCCTCAGAGAAAGGTGTTTCAACAATTGATACGAGTGGCCCAGGCCCAAGAAACATCAAGTGAAGGAAAAGTCCTGGGGAAGGTGATAGTCCCAGCTGCTGCTAAACTCAGACTGTGCTCACTCTGCCCGTACGAACCTGCACGCCTCCTGAAGGGGTAGAAGTACAGGTAGAGCCAGCTCTAATAGATCAACTACGTTCTGGACTCCTCATTGCATGGACATTAGCCACCTTCCTTGACGGTAATGTACTAGTACTGTGTGTCAACCTAGGAGAAGACAGTCTCACGCTCCCGCCCAAAAGTGAAGTAGCACAGATAATGGGTATGCCAGAAGAACTAATGCAACCAGAAGCCATCCAGTTGATGGTGAAACAAGAAGAACCCTGGAAAGTAGCCGTTACCATGTCCTCAGGGCCACCACCTAACAACCTCAAGGAAGGGTGACGGAGCCTGGAGCAGATGTGGGCTGAGCTAATGAAACTCTCACCACAACAGGTACAACTGGTGGAAGCGGTGTTGGAGTGTTACCAAGATGTTTTTGCTTGCCACGATGATGACTTCGGGTGCACCACAGCCATCATCCATGAGATTCCCACAGGAAACACCGCACCCATTCGGGAGCGATACCAACAAATCCAACCACAAAAGTATCAAGAGGTGAAAAAGATGTTAGTGCATATGCTGCAGAGTGGAGTCATCCGAGAGAGTCAAAGTCCATAAGATGCTCCCATCATCTTAGTACAGAAAAAGGACAGAACCCTGCGCTTCTGTGTTGACTACCGGAAGTTGAATGCCTGTACCGTGCGAGACTCTTATCCACTACCAAGAATCAAGGAGTCATTATCCACTCTTGGGAAAGCAAAGTACTTCTCGTCGTTGGACCTGGCCAGTGGATATTGGCAAGTTCCCATGGCTGAGCATGACCAGCAGAAGACTACATTCATACTGCCCTTCGGCAGGAACCTTTCAACGATTGATGGAGATAGGTCTGGGATACTTGAACTTTGAAGCTACCCTCATTTATTTGGATGACATCATCTATGCAGCTACCTTTGAGGAGCATCTTTGATGGCTGGAGCTGATGTTGAGTCAGCTGCAGAAGCACAGCCTGAAAGTGAAACCCAAGAAGTGCCACCTTTTCCACAAGCAAATTGAATATCTAGTAGGACATGTTGTATCCACTGAAGAAGAGAGACCAGCGCATAAGAAGGTAGCATCTGTATAAGACTGGCCTACTTCGAAGACAGTGAAGGATGTGCGGGAATTTCTGGGGCTTACCGGATACTATCGACGGTTTGTGAAAAATTTCACTCGTATTGTCAACCCACTGCTGGAGGTTTTGAAGGGAGTACCACCTGGTGCAAAGTATTGGATCATTTAGGCCTCTTTCACACATCAGGTTTTCGGCGTCAGGCGCGATCCGGCGCTTTTGACTAAAACCGGATCCGGCGAAATGCAATGCCAGATCCGGTTTCCCCCCCATTGACTTGCATTAGAGCCGGATCGAGCCGGATGGCCATGCGTTTCATCCGATTTTCGCCGGATCCGGCAATGTGACGCGATCCGGCGTCTGGAAAAAACGGCTACTGTAACGTTTTTTGTCTCCAGCGAAAAAGCCGGACACGCCGGATCAGGCGTGTCGGGCTTTTTCATACAATGAAAGCCTATGAGCGCCGCAATGCGCCTGATCTGGCGACAGCCGGATCCGGCGGCCGGATCCGGTTTCTTTGGTCTGAGCATGCTCAGTAGCTCTGCCCACAGGACATATATAAAAGCAAGACAATGGGACCCTCAGCCACACCCAACATGCCACCCAAGCCAAGAACCAGGAGCAGGAGAAAGCAGCAGACATCTGCAGCAGCAGCACCATCAGCACCACCCCAAATGGAGCAGCATGCTGAACAACGGGAGGGGAGTCCAGCAGCAGATGAGAGACGGTAATTATCAAATCCCCCATTCCTCCAAACTAGGGCTATGGAATATCAAGATATTCATTGGCCCTTTGTTTCTCTTTATTCAACAGCCGCCCAATAGATGCAGCAGCAGCAGCAATGGCAGCAGCAGAAACACCACCCACAGCCATGGAGTCTGGCCATGAGGAAGACAGCACATCTTCTGGGAGCCCTCCCTCGCATCGTCAGCGTTTGACGGTAAGTTTTTATTTCCAAAATCCATCATCTCTGTAATATATGTGTATTCATTGCCTTTTATTTCAAAACAGGAATCACAAGATGAAGAGGAGCTCCCAGAAGAAGAAGGAAGGGGTGGACAGACACTTGGAGTGGGCTCACAATTGGTAAGTTTTTTGCATCAAACGCAGAAACACAATATCACACTACACACAACACATAGAAAACAATGTTCTGCAGACCACACACAGCAAACAAATGCCTACATCCAAAGACATAACATTTTTTGTTTTCTTCTCTAGTCTTCCCAATCTGGTGCTCGGCCAAGAGGTCCTCGCAGTGCCTCCCAGGGTCGTCGGCGACAGCAACGCGGCGGTCACCAGCGTGTAAGTATAAATATTTTTGCTTTGTTTTTTTTGCACTTTTTATTTCATTTCTTTTGTGGAGGCTAATTATGTTATTTTTGTCTTTTTCTTTAACAGCCTTCACAGCGTGCTCCCGACTCTGACGGTGAGGATGGAGGGATTGATGTGGACCGCCTCATCGATCTCGTCAGAGAAAGGGAGCCGCTCTGGAATATGGCTGACCGCCGCCACGCTGACCTGATCGTTACCCGACGACTCTGGGAGGAAATCTGTTCGCTCCTTGTGGACCGCTGGGAGGACCTCGAAGCTCGGGCCCAGATTAAAGAGCGTAAGTATATACAGTACCGGTTGCTTGATTTAAACCAGTGTTTCCCGAACTCCAGTCCTCGTGGTCCCCACGGATCATGTGTTCAGGATTTCTATTTACTTTGGAAATCCGGAAAACATGACCCCTGGGGACCATGAGGACTGGAGTTTGGGAAACACTGATGTTGTATACTAACCACTTTGTCCTTTCTCATTTCAGGGGAGAGAATTGTGAAGCGGTGGCGGTCTGTGAGGGATCGTTTCAAGAAGGAGTTCAATAAAGAGATGCAGGCCCCGAGTGGATCTGGAGGACGCAGGAGCAAATACAAGTACGCACGAGCCCTGTCGTTCCTCCGGGAGACAATGCTCACCAGAAGGTAAATATTACACACCACATGTGACAAAAAAATGTTTAGATGTAACTTTTTTTTTTCAGCCAGGGCCATACCATGTCACTATTTTAATTGTTTTTTTTTCTCTTTATTCCACAGCACGGTGAGCAGCACTCGGGAGCCTGCACGATTGGACCCTTCTGAGGCGATCCCTGAGGAGACCGGCACCGAGGGACACTTCGACCGCCCCGGTACATCTGCACCTTCCCAGCCTTCCCACACATTCGACCCATCTGTCCCATCCACCAGCACAGGAGCATCGTGGCCGCCTACATTACATGAAACTGCTGGTGAGGAGATCGCTTTCCCTTTACCCCACCCTTCTGCCCCTGCCACCTCTAGTACACCTGCGGGTACTGGGCGGCAGCGGCAGAGGGGTCAGGAAAAGACTTATGCGCCAGAGTTCTTGCATCTGAATGCATCTTTCCAGAACTGTCTAAAAGTCTTGTCAGAGCAAATCTCCGCAGGCTATCAGCAGATCAACTCCAGCATTCTGGAGGTGAAGACACTTCTGCAAACCATGCATTCAGAAGCAAGATCTTCGCCAAACCACACCTTTTTCAGGTCTGTTGTGGAGCGCATGGAAACGCTCTCTCCTGCCCAGCAGATGCATGTAATGCATTCATGCCACGCTGCTCTCCAGCAAGTTACCTCCCAACCTCCTCCTCCCACCACAGTAGTTCCTCCACCTGCACCCCCTCCAGCCACTTTCCATCCTCCCCCTCCTATTACATCTACACCCCCTCCAGCCACTTTCCATCCTCCCCCTCCTATTACATACCATCCACCTCCCCAGCACCAGCAACCTCCCCAGCACCAGCAACCTCCCCAGCACCAGCAACCTCCCCAGCACCAGCAACCTCCCCAGCACCAGCAACCTCCCCAGTACCAGCAACCTCCCCAGTACCAGCAACCTCCCCAGTACCAGCAACCTCCCCAGTACCTGCAAACTCCCCAGTACCAGCAACCTCCCCAGTACCAGACATCTCCCCACTTCCAGCAACCTGCCCCGTACCAGACATCTCCCCACTTCCAGCAACCTGCCCCGTACCAGACATCTCCCCACTTCCAGCAACCTGCCCCGTACCAGACATCTCCCCACTTCCAGCAACCTGCCCCGTACCAAACTCCTTCCCCATACAACTTGCCATCAACATCATCTGCTCCTACAGTCCCTGCCCAACCCTCCACTCCACCACCCACCACCTCTTCTGCTTCCCACATGTCCACCCATTCTGTAGTTTTTTCCACACCTTCACCTCTAACTGTTCCTTCCCCACCACGATCCCAGTCCTCTCTCCACACTCCCAGTGTCGAAGTGTCCCGCAGCCCCTCCAGCAGTATTTCCACCACACACTACACAGATTTATAATGTGTGTATTTAAATAAAAATGACCAGTTTTATGGTTTCAAAGCTTTATTAAACAAGTTTATTAAAATTTTAAAAAAGTTTACTAAAAAAAACATTTTTCAATAAAAGTTAAATTATTTTACACTGGTTGTCTGTCATTTCTTTCTGCGGCGAAAAAGGTTAAATACAGGGTATTTAAAAGGTGAAATGGTATTCAAAACTAGGTATATAACTGTGGGTAAATTTTAGCTTTTTGCCACAGTTGTGTTCCTGGTTGTGTTTGAAGCAAAGTATTTCACCTAAAAAGTTGTGTTTATTGTTGGTGATTTCCTAACAATGTACACAACTTTTGTTAAAAGGTGAAATACTTTGCATAAAACACAACCAGGTACACACCTGTGGCCTAAAGCTAAAAATAGAGACCATGACAAGATAGCCAACTTTGGTTGGCAAAGGTATATACTGTTGGTACAGAAGGTACACAAGTTTGGTTAGGGCACAAATCTTTCACACTCTGTCATCCTGCCAGTGTACTCTGCCTTGAGTTGACATAAAGTATAGTGCAAAATTGTCCCTCATTACTGAAACCGTCACAGAACTTCTAGTGGTAATGTCATGGTAATCTTGCAAGGTGGTTTCTTCAGAGGTGTCCTCAATGGAAATGGGTTCCTTGCAGATAACAAAATTGTGGAGTACCACGCACGCTTTGATCACCTCGTCCACAGTTTCTGTCTTGAGGTTGATCGCAGTAAATAGGACCCGCCATTTGGCTGTCAGAATACCAAAGGTACATTCAACCATTCTTCTTGCTCTTGTGAGGCGGTAATTAAAAATGCGTTTTGGTCTTGTCAATCCTCTGCTAGAGTACGGTTTCAAAAGGTGTTCTGACAGCTGGAAGGCTTCATCCCCTACACAGACAAATGGCATAGGTGGACCAGATGTTTGCGGCAGCGGTCTAGGTGGTGGGAACTGGAAGGTGTTTCCATACAGTTTACGCCCCATGGCAGACAGTTTGAAAACTTGAGAGTCATTGGAGCGGCCATAGGCCCCAATATCAACCGCAATAAATTTGTATTCCGCGTCAGCGATGGCCATGAGGACAATTGAAAAATATTTCTTGTAATTGAAATATTCCGATCCCGATCCAGCTGGCTTTACAATGCGGATATGTTTCCCGTCCACAGCGCCCAAGCAGTTGGGAAACTGACATATCTGTTGAAACTTGTCAGCAATTTCAATCCACCTCTCTGTTGTGGGCTCTGGTAAAAACTCTTCAGCTAAGGAGTCCCACAGTGCACGGCATGTGTACTTCACAATTCCAGATATGGTGGAAATCCCGAGTCTGTACTGGAAATGCAGTGACGAAAGGGATTCTCCAGTTGCAAGAAATCTGTGGGGAATTAAAAAACAATAAATTAGTTTTAAATCACAGCATTACATACCAAAACTGAGCTATAACACTTGGAGATACAAACTACCACCAACAAGATTGCAGTGAAAGTGTGCTCTGATGCGATCACATCCAATAAATGTGGCTTACCTTAAAGTCACCATCAGACGCTCTGCGGGTGAAACAGAGAAGCGGCAATAGGTGTCTGCTTTTCTTATGAGGTGTGCAATGCGCTCCACCAAGTAATCAAAATTCTCCATTTTCATCCTAACATATCCAAAAAATTTATCCGGGTTTCGTCGAAGGTCCATGCAGAGCGTAGAATAGACCCCACGCGTCATTCTCTTGGCTGTGATGGGGTGGATCCACAAACGTCGTCTACGATGCCTGATGCGCTGCTGTCTCGCTCTCTCCTTCTCCAGAACAATCACCCTCAAACGATTCGCCTCCGCTATAAAATCCGCCAAATTCTTCAAAATATTTCCAATGACAACATCCATCTTCGCCAGTAACTTGCTCTTCTCTCCAACCTGCACTTTCTCCTCTACAACCTGTCAAAGAAGGGCTGTAGGAACATGCTATATATAGTTTTCCAGTAGCCAATCCCGTTCGGAAGGCCACAAGGGTCAATTTTAAAAACCGGATCCGGCGTAATCCGTCGAAAAACGGATAGAAAAACGGATGAACCGGATGAGACGGATCCGGTTTTGTCTGTCAAGAAAAAGACGGATCCGGCAGAAAACCGGATCCGTCACATCCGGTTTTACTAAACATTTGCCGGATCCGGCGTTCCGGCACGACGCCGGATCGCGCCTGACGCCGAAAACCTGATGTGTGAAAGTAGCCTAAGTGGGGAGCTAGCCAGGAAGAAGCCTTCCGAGCCCTGAAGATGGCCTTGACTGAAGCACACATACTGGCCTATACAGACTTCTCTCAACCTTTCATTATTCACACTGATGGAAGTCTACAAGGACTAGGGGCCGTATTGTCCAAGATGCAGGATGGAAAAGAATGAGTAATTACCTTTGCTAGCCGGTCTCTCCATGACTTGAACGGAACCCGGATAACTAAAGTTCTTTCAAGATGGGATTGCTGGCGCTAGTGTGGGCGATGACCGAGAAGTTTGCCGAATACCTGTCTGAGTCTGAAGTTTTTGTGCGCACTGACAACAACCCTCTGGCCCACTTAGAAAATGCAAAGTTATGGGTCTTAGAGCAGAGATGGGTAGCTCATATGGCGAAATACCAATATAAGATTGCATATCGCAGAAAGGCTGAAAACACGCATGCTGATGCTCTGTCCAGAGTGACCCAGGAATGACCCAGACACGAATGGGATGAAGAATTGGAGCCTCTCCCACTGCCTCAGAATCTGCAGCGCTCCTGGAGACAGAGCGTTTCTTTCACTTTGGCTGGGGAGTCGTTTCAAAGCCACCAACTGCCTCAGCTTAGTGAGTTCTTTATCTTCTTGTTAAAGCCTCACCCAATCATCACAAGATCATCTGTCCCTGCATCGCTGCCAGTGTCCTGGCGTGGATCTGTGAACATCAACACCGTTTGCAGACTCTACATCGATTGGTACAGACCAGGTTTTGAGAGCTTGAACACCATGAGTCGATGCCCCTGCGAGGGACAGCTCTCAAGGATGGAGACCGAGTACTGGTTCGAGACAAACGACCCCGAGGCAAGTTGGAGTACCGGTGGGAAAAAATTCCGTATTGGGTAAAACGCCAAATCGGATCTGATGGTCCTGTCTATGAGGTTCAACCTGAAGGAGAAGAAGGGACCCCCACTCAAGTAGTTCATCAAAGTATGCTACGTCCTTGCTTGTCTCGAGATCCTGACCAGTCGGAGAGAGCGCCAAATATTCATGAGATGATGCCCCTTTCGGCAGCTTTTGACTGTGAAGAATTCTCTGAATCGGACGGCCCGCCACTCATCAATCCAGAAGAGGTACTGGAGCCTGAAACTCCTGAGATTCATGCTCCATTGAACTCGGATGCATCCCTGTCCTTGCCCACTCAACCTGACTCAACCACTCAACCTGAGTCAAGCACTCAACCTGACTCAACTACTCAACCGACTTACGATGCACAGAACGAACAACAGCCGAAATACCTCCAAATCTTTACGAACAAGATCAGTTTATTTGGCAGCAGATCGTTTGAGAGATGGAGGAATGTCAACGTTTACTGTAAGAACTCTCACCCGTGGAATGGCGAGCTAAAGGAAAGGAGGAATGTAAGAAGGATGACTAGTCCATGAATATGCCCTTAAAAGAGTGAAAAATGTTTTAACTTGCAGAAGTGTAAGGTCACATTCACATGTTCAGCATTTGGCCAGTATTTTACCTCAGTATCTGTAAGACAAAACCAGGAGTGGGTGATAAATGCAAAAGTGATGACGTGTTTCTATTCTACTTTTCCTCTGACCGTTCCACTCCTGGTTTTGGCTTACAAATACTAACGTAAAAAAATTACCAAATACTGAACTTGTGAACATAGCCTTAAGGACTCATACACACTATCTGTGAATTGGTCAAAGCACAGGCTGGCTTCGGCTCTCCCGACCTGAACGTGGTAGCTTCATATTAGTGATGAGCGAACGTGCTCTTTACTTGAGTTTTCCAAGCATACTCAGGTGTTTTCCGAGTATTTTGGGCGTGCTTGGGAACTATGTCTGAGTCCCCGTAGCTGCATGATTTGCGGCTGCTAGACAACCTGAATACATGCAGGGATTGCCTTTTTGTTAGGGAATCCACACATTTATTCCGGCTGTCTAGCAGCCGCAAATTGTGCAGCTACGGGCACTCAGACATAATTTCCAAGCACACCCAAAATACTCAGAGAACACCCAAGTGTGCTCGGAAAACTCGAGTAATGAGCATGTTCACTCATCACTACTTAATATCTGTCTTTATAAATAAGGCAGTCACGCTTGGATCGGAAGAGCTGCATCTAGTCCGTGCATTGTGGTCTGTGATTGGACCAATTTGCATGAACGTGTGCATGAGTTCTAAGACACAATATGTAATTAGCCCTTATTGGCTAAGTTCCCATGATCAGTTTTTGGTGTGTTTGTTGCACAAAAAAATCTTACACATACAGCAAAGTGGATGGGATTTCTAGAAATCTCATGCCCACTGTGCTTTTTTTTATGTACACAGCGTAAACGGACCTGCGGTGCTTATATGAAAACCACAACAAGTCGATTTCTCTTGTGGTTATGCTGAGTTTTATGGGTTAGTTTTCCCATAGACTTGAATGGGTTAGGAAAATCTGCAGGAAAAAAACGCATATGGATTTTTATTGTGCTTCCACTTTGGAAACACTCTAAAAACACGTGTAATCCACAGACATAAATTTATTAGTGGGGTTTTTCAAAGCCAGATACTAGGAAGTATCCAAAACAAAGCTGTTTTACTTAAAACATTTCATATGTAGGGGTAAAAAAAATGCAGCTGACAAAACGCGCAAAAAAAGTGGTAAAAAAAAGGCACTCTACGCAATGAAAAAGAAACACTAAAATAACTTGTCAGGAGAATGTAGCGTAACTGCCAAAACATTTTTCACCTTCCTGACACAACCCCATTTTTCTAATCTGAGGTGTGTCACTTCATGTGGTAATCACCTTGGAATTCTTCTTCCAATCCCAGTGATTTTGTTCTTACATGGCACATTGACCCTGACTCACTAAAAGACCACATTCCCTATGTTGTTCTTAATTAGTGGCTGCAGTTATAAAATAAGCCAAATTCATTAAGAGGAGCAACCCCACTTAATGAATTTCGTACATCTCACCGGTGAAATCTGTCTAGCCAGAAACGTTACTTATGTCAGGTTGCCACTTGAAGAGTCCTAGGGTGCCGAAACAGGAGAAAACCCCAAAGTATGACCCTATTTTACAATATACACAAACTAGGGAATTAATCTATTTTGACCCCACAGGTGTTTTACAAAAATTCGATTTCAACTGCCTATTGGAGCATATGGAGAGTGGAGTAAAGTGAATGCTTTATTTCACCTCAGAGCTGTATTCACAGATACACTGCTACGTGATGCTATATAAAGGTCCTTCATGCAGATGCTGCTTCTAAGCATGTGCTATATAGAGACAAGAGAGCAGAAATTTCTCATGTCTGTGTGTTGTGCATGGAAGACATCATAACCGCTAATGTCAGTCACTAGTTCAGAGACAACCAAAAGATAAATACAGTGGGGGAAATAAGTATTTGATCCCTTGCTGATTTTGTAAGTTTGCCCACTGACAAAGACATGAACAGTCTATAATTTTAAGAGTAGGTTAATTTTAACATTGAGAGACAGAATATCAAAAATAAAATCCAGAAAAAGTCAGGAGGAATTTTGGTCCACTCCTCTTTGCAGATCATCTCTAAATCATTAAGCTTTTGAGGCTGTCACTTGGCAACTCGGAGCATAAGTTTTCTATGGGAGTAAGGTTTGGAGACTGTTAGGTCAGTCCATGACCTTAATGTGCTTCTTTTTGAGCCACTCCTTTGTTGCCTTGGTTGCATGTTTTGGGTCATTGTCTTGCTGGAAGACTCAGCCACGACCCATTTTAATGTCCTGGTGAAGGGAAGGAGGTTATCAGGATTTTACAGTACATGCCTTCATCCATTCTCTCATTGATGCGGCAAAGTAGTTTGTGCCCTTAGCAGAGAAACACCCCCAAAACACAATGTTTCCACATCCATGTTTGACAGTGGGGACGGTGTTCTTGGGGTCATAGGTAGCATTTCTTTTCCTCTAAACACGGCGAGTTGCGTTAATCCCAAAGACATAATTTTTTTTCTCATCTGACCACAACACCTTCTCCCAAACACTCACAGAATCATCCAGGAGTTCATTGGCATCATCGATTTTGATTGACAGTCATTTTATATTTCTTCTATTTTATTACTATTGCACCAACAGTTGTCTCCTTCTCACCCAGCATCTTACTTATGGTTTTGTAGCCCAATCCAGCTTTGTGCAGGTCTATGATCTTGTCACTGACATCCTTATAAAGCTCTTTGGTCTTGCCCATGTTGTGAGGTTAGAGTCTGACTGATTAATTGAGTCTGTGGACAAGAGTCTTTTATAAAGTGAATATGTAAGACAGCTGTCTTTAATGCAGGCAGCGAGTTGATTAGCAGGGTTTAACTGGTCTGTAGGAGGCAGAACGCTTAAAGGTTGTTAGGGGATCAAATACTTATTTCTCACTGCAAAACTCAAATAAATGTATATAATTTATACAACGTGATTTTCGGGGATTTATTTTTGATATTCTAGCTCTCAATGTAAAAATTAACCTACCCTTAAAATTGTAAACTGTTCATGTTTTTGCACACTTACAAAAACAGCAAGGGATCAAATACTTATTTCCCCCATCTGTATAATCTATTTTCAATTGGTAAAATCAAGGAGTGGTGGAAACCCTTTAAATAAAAGCAAAATATTGACCTCTTCCAGTAAGATTTTACTACTTGACACTGAGACAACTAAACTGCAATCCTTGATCATAAAAATTAGCCATTGTGAGAAGCATCTTTTAAAAAATTGCCAAGAAGGGCCAGTAGAAACTGTGAACAAATAGTTAGCATTATGTTTGCCTTCATATCGCTATTATTACATTGTTTTAGCAGTCACTAGTTTTTATTGGTCAGGAACACCACCCTCTATAGTTAACGATGAAAGAACCACACTTTTTACCTTGCATTCCAGAGGGACCAAACTCTTGCCTTGTAAGAAATATTGCATGATCATGGTATTCTGCATGTTCTGTATCTGGCTTCTGTTGTAAGTACGCCCAACGACATACATTTTCCAAACTTATAGAGGGGTTTCCAATTTCAATTAAACTTGAAGACTAGAAAATCAAAATTAAAACCATGTAAGCATTAGAGCTGAATGTAAATGAGGACATTTTACAACTTCTATATGATCTCAAAGTACAAGCAAACATCATAAGATCGGTATCCCTAAGGTGTTTATTGAACATAGCCTCATGCATACCTCTTATCCCATGAACATCATATGATGATCATTTCCTCAGAGGTAGCACCAAGCGACAATCAAATACAAGCGGGGGTCTTTCACCGAGCGATACAATGTGATGTGATGAGTGTCCACATTTTTTGTTGGCTGCTTGTAACATAAATACGCAGTGGCTCAGTTTCTGGATGTAATGACAATGGATCTACAATAAGATGTGAAGTACTGTATATTTTTTCCTGAAAGCTGAATCAAGCTCTATATTCTCATTATGATACTAGATTGACAAAAATGAGAATTCAGAACACAATATGATTTTCCCAGGTTTGCTATTTTGTCTTGGTCACCTGAGATGGCAGTTGGTATTAGTACAGTTTAATTAAATTAGTGAACAAATGTAAATATTGGTTGACCAAGGTGTGAGATTGATCAATGCCTGTGGAAGGCCAATGTGTGAAATTTAACAAACCTTTAGCAACTCAATGGCAGAGCTAAGTGTAAAAATAAATAGTGTCCTACAAACTCAATGCTCTGCCAGTGTCTTAAGGCCCCGTCACACTAAGCGATCTCGGTAGCTGAGTCACAACTTTTGTGACGTAACAGCGATCTCACCAGCGAGATCGCTTTGTGTGACAGCTATCAGCGAGCGGCCCCCCTGCCGGTATCGCTGATCGCTGGAAGAAACCTCTGGATATTTCTTTGGTCGCTGGTCTCCCGCTGGCCAGCACGCATCGCTGTGTGTGACAGGCGGGAGACCAGCGATCAGGTGTAAAAAATAATTAAAAAAAAAAAAATATATAGTTATTCTCACCTTCCGAAGTCCCGCGCAGCCATCCAGCCTCTCTCCACGCTCCGGTCCCAGTGATCCTTTGCACGAATGCTTTATCATCCTGTCCCTTCTTATTCAGCTGCCTCTGCTCTCCTCTCCCTTCCTTGTTTAATTACTGTGCATCCCTCTTGGGCTGCTCATTCTTTCCATCTTCTCCTTTTCATCTGTTTCTGCAAGGCCAAAGAGGTTCTTTCTCCTCTGGCAAACCCCATACCTAGACACTGGTAAGTGAAGGTAGCCAGCTCGAATCCGTTGATCACCTGATGGCAGTAATGCATGCACTGCAGTCTAATAACAATACATTCTTCATAGGGAAGAGGAGTAAAAGAAGTTGTCCACTACTTGGACAACTTCTTGTCATACCCCTTGCTTGGACCCTATAAAATAATAAGGCTAAGTGCACATGATGCAGAAAATTTCTGCACAAAAACCTGAATCCCTTCCCAGAAACCGCACCTATTTTTCCGCGGCGGTTTTTGTGCGTTTTTTGCGCGGTTTTGATGCGTTTTTGATGCGTTTTTTACCGCAGCGGTTTCTAAAAGCATGGGAGAAGCCTAAACCGTGGAAAAAACCGCAAAATTAATGTGCATGCTGCGGTTTTTACCGCAATGCGGTTTTTTCGCGGTAAAAAACGCATCAATGTGCACAAAAAGTGCAAAATGCATAGAAATGACTGTGCACCTTATTTTTAGCGGTTTTATAGTGGTTTTATAGTGAAAACCGCGGTAAAAACCGCTAAAAAAACGCTGTGTGTGAACACAGCCTAAAGCTTTTACTCCCCTCCCATGTTGGCGCGGTTCCCGCCTTGTTAGCACCCGGTCTCACAGGGCTTCCGAGCTGTTTTTCTGAAACGTGAAGCCAGCGCCCAATCAGCACTGGCATCACTTTCCCCGTCTTCTGTTGCATTGAGCTAGCAAAGGAAGTCTGAGATTAGCAGCAGCCTGGACTTCTTCATCATGTTTGATTTTTCTGAAGGCGGAGACAGTAATGCCAGTACTGATTGGGTGCCGGCGTCACATGTCACAACACTGCATGAAATCCCCAGGACCGCGAGTGCCAACACCGCTGGAATGGTGAGTGTCTGGAACTTAAGGTGAGTATAGGATTTATTAAATTATGGGAGCTAAACATTTTGATCAAATGATTGTCATATTAGTGGACAACCCCTTTAACGTTCTGCTCTGCACAAATACAATTATACAGTGACAGGCAGAGTGGCACACACATGCTGTTATGAATTTTGTTACCGGCTCCTATGCAAAGATATTAATATAATGCACAGGAAGGATTCTACTTCAATTACTAAGCACAGGTGAGTGGTGCAAAATATGGCACGATGATTTCCATCTATATACACTGTGCCCAATATAACACAGGTCAACGAAAAAAAATTTTTTTTCTGGTGTCCAAAATATTTTAATGAATTTGGGGTATTTTTGGGGTGCTGATTCTGAATATGTCATCAGTTTTGCCAGATTGGCTCAAGTTTTTGAGATTTTTGGTATCTTATTTATAGCACTTGTTGGTAAATGCGACGCATCATCTCATTAATTTCTTTGGATTAGTACTTGAACTGAGCAGTTCTCAATATAGTTTTGTGTTAATTAGTGTTCTAAAAGTTTGTTCATAGCTTGATTTTTGCACTAACTTTATGTTGTTGTCTGTTTTCCAGTGAAAAGCATGAACTCATCATGAAGAAGTTGTCTTAACGATCCAGACTCATTCTGTTACATTTGTGGTGAATATACACTGCCAAAACATAGAAGAAACATAACAGACTTCGTAAAAAAAGTGTATTTTGCCTATTTTGGGGTTATGCTTGGGGACCAAGACAAGTTTTGGGCACCACACATAGTGTGCAAAGCATGTATCGAATTATTACGAAAATGGAGCAAAGGACAAAGAAAAAGCTTCAAATTTGGTGTTCCAATGGTGTGGAGAGAGCCAAAAAATCATCATGATGACTGTTATTTCTGTGCAGTGCAAGTGCAAGGATTCAATAAGCATAAGAAACGAAAATGGGAGTAACATGGAATCTGCAAGAAGGCCTGTCCCTCATTGTGAAGATGTGCCTGTACCTGTGTTTACCATAAATAACAGTCATCATGATGATTTTTTGGCTCTCTCCACACCATTGGAACACCAAATTTGAAGCTTTTTCTTTGTCCTTTGCTCCATTTTCGTAATAATTCGATACATGCTTTGCACACTATGTGTGGTGCCCAAAACTTGTCTTGGTCCCCAAGCATAACCCCAAAATAGGCAAAATACACTTTTTTTACGAAGTCTGTTATGTTTCTTCTATGTTTTGGCAGTGTGTATTCACCACAAATGTAACAGAATGAGTCTGGATCGTTAAGACAACTTCTTCTTGATGAGTTCATGCTTTTCACTGGAAAACAGACAACAACATAAAGTTAGTGCAAAAATCAAGCTATGAACAAACTTTTAGAACACTAATTAACACAAAACTATATTGAGAACTGCTCAGTTCAAGTACTAATCCAAAGAAATTAATGAGATGATGCGTCGCATTTACCAACAAGTGCTATAAATAAGATACCAAAAATCTCAAAAACTTGAGCCAATCTGGCAAAACTGATGACATATTCAGAATCAGCACCCCAAAAATACCCTAAATTCGATGAAATATCTTTGGCACCAAAAATGCTGTTGACCAGTGTAATCTACAGGCATCGGTTTCCTTGGAAGTAGAACTAGAGAAGGAGGCTTCTGTTTATGGTCTATGACTGGAGGAGGAGACGTTGTGTCTGATTACATTGCATGAGGAGCTATGGGGAAACAGCGCTAAATCTGGACAAGAGGAGCAACAGATATATTGGATCCTGTATTAGAGGTAGCCATAAATTCATTGCTCAGGAGTTCTGGCTCATTTAGAAGGGTCAATAACATGGAACATGCATTCAGAGGAACAGTGGCGTAACTACAAAGTTATGGGCCCTGGAGCGAACTTTCGAATGGGCCCCCCATGCCAAAATACACGCACATCTCCGCTCCATACACCTCGTACACATGCGGCTTCGCTCCGTACACCTCGGACACACGCGGCACCGCTCCGCTCCATACACCTCAGAGACACGCGGCACCGCTCCGTAGACCTCGTACACATGTGGCTCCGTGCCGCACACCTCGTACACACGCGGCTCCGCTCCATACACCTCTTACACACGTAACTCCGATCTGTACACCTCGTACACACGCAGCTCCGCTCCGCACACCACGTACACACACGGCTCCGCTCTGTACAACTCGTACACACACGACTCCGCTCCGTACACCTCATACACACACGCCTGCACTCCATACACTTCATACATACACAGCTCTGCTACATCCACCCTGTAAATCCCTCCTGACCCCACACATAAACTTACCTTCATCCAGCAGTGCACCATGGTTGGCAGAGTCCTGCATACACGAGGCTCCTGATCATGTGACCCCCTCCTATGACCTCAACACAGGTCCTGTGTGCAGCCATCGCACCGGGCTATTGCAGCCTGGCAGCCCACTCAAAGCACGGAGCTGCACAGCCAATGACCACAGAAGTCCAGCCCCTTCAGAGGAACTATTGGTCCATCTAAGCAGGACACCAACCACTCAATGTACATGTACTACTAACACTCGTTCGTTGGGTTAGGTCTTCATGTTATGTTCAGTCAACCACTAAGCTGTTAAAGCTCTCTTTTCTAACACAAAAAAGCATCCTTGAAGGGAAGTCATGTATACAGTCACAGAATGTTAGGCATCGGGTTCCAGGCGCTGTACAGCAGGAATCCCGAGCCTTGCCATCGGCAGTCTCCCATTCCCCTCCAGCCGCAGTGGAGCCTGCTCAGCAGACTCCACGATCCATTTGTTCTGCCCACACCAGCATTGTGGGTTTGGGTGCTGCTGCCACCTCTGGTCCTGTTATGGCAATGCAACCTGTCCAGCAGCAAAAGTCTCCAGAGTCTAAGTCCTTCCTTATGTCTACTGAGCATGCTCATGAGACGATCTCCCATTGGGGATCGGGAGTCACATGCTCAGGTCCTTCTCCAGTTCTGATTGGTCCATCTAGAGGATCAGGAAGGTCCTGGAAGGGCACAGCTATAAAAGGCTCGCATGGCTGCCCCGCCATGCGCTATGATAGACTCTGAGGCTAATGTATTTAGTGTTTGTTTTTTTTTGTATTTAGTGTATGTATGATGATGGATGAATGAGCCTGGTGACTGGTGAATTATAATTCCCCCTCCTTGGATTTTACACATGGGTTAAGAATTAGAGTCAGCACATTAGCTGTAACACTGCATAGCGCCGCAGTGTTGCTCCTCATCTACCGCTAGCGCCTAGGACGCCGACCAGTATAGGCCTCCTTGGCCACTGCTACCGCAGCGTCCGCTACAGTAGCGCCGTGCGCCATATGTGCACTTTCCAGCACCGCTGTTTGGCTGGTTAGTGGCGCCCGTCAGGGCGGACACTGCACACGTTGCAAGCAGTGGTTCACACCACCGTGACCTGTGACGCTAACAGGTTGCGGATGTTCGCCGGCTGGTACGTGTTACTTGAAGCACCGGCTCAGTGGTTACCCACTGGTATCTGGCTTTCCTCCTACACGCCTTTCCCTCATTGTTCAGCAGCAGTTGGTCACCTCTGCACGGTGGGACCGGGCTGCGAACACACCTCTTCTATTATTTCATCTTTATTTATTAGGTGCGTTCCGTCAGCCTGTAACACAGCCTAAGGTTTGAGACCGACACAAATTTTGGTTTTCACACAGTTTGCCATTTCAGTTTTGATAGTGGCAATTTGCATTAACTGTAGATGTTTTTATGAATAGTGATCAAAAGAATTGCAAAAAATTGCAGTTATTCCTTGCCATGAATATGAACATATGAACAATAACAAATACTTCCTCTTAATTTCAGCCCTGAGACAAAAAAAACCTGTTTATATAATTTTAGTGTTTTTCTCATTAAGTCAGGAGAAAGTGCTGATGAGGACAAGGAGCTGAATTCAAAGAGCAGACTGGTTGCTTAAAATAAGTTACCCATGCTTAAAATCACTGTCTCTTGCTAACCATGGTTAAACTTGGTTAAAAGAAACATGCTGTCATCGTTGCTTTGCATGAAAAGGGCTTTAGAAAGCAAAGACAATATGAAAATTCAATGAGTGTCAGGACCATTTCCTTAAACAGAATTCAGCTATGGGACTGGTTTGACACTAGTGTAGAGCTTGCCAGAGCTTGCTCAGGAATGGCAGCAGGCAGGTGTCAGTGCATCTGCAAGCACAGTGAGGTGAATACCTGGAGTCAAGAAGGAAAGCAAAGATTTTACTTCTCTCCAAGAAAAGCATCAACGACAGACTGACATTCTGTAGAAAGATTACAGGGATCGGATTGCAGAGTATGGGGGTAATGTTATTTTCTCTGATTAAGCCTTCTTCAGACTGTTTGGAACATCCAGAAGAATATTTTCCTGGTAATGACAAGGTAAGTACTACCATGAGTCCAGTGTCAGTGAGTGGGCTCACTTTATTCATTGCTTAAGAACAATGCAATGAATAAAGAATGGTGTCTACAGTAAACATCCTCCAAGAGCAATGTCTCTTAACAATCCAGGAGAAATTTGGTGATGAATAATGTTGAAGTACTATGTCACATGGCAAAATTGATTACTAAGTGGCTTGGTGAACAAGACATTGAAATTTTAGGTCCGTGGCCAGGAAAATCGCCACATCTCAATGCCATTGAGGCCTGTGATCAATCTAATATATAAAGCTCAAAGTGTGTATGTATGTATGTATGTATGTATGTGTGTGTATGTATGTGTGTGTGTATGTCCGGGATAGGTATCCGCACCGTAGCAGTTACAGCCACAAAATTTGGCACAGTCGCACGTCTGGACCCTGAGAGCGTCCTAAGCTATGTTTTGAGGCGAAATTTTAACCCCACGCATTCCAATTCACCAAACAATTTTGCCCCTGTCTACATACTGGGGAAAAAGTGTGTGCGCGTCAAGCCCCGCCCCTCATTATGATGTCATAATGCCCATATTTGCATACTGGGGAAACAGTGTGTGCGTATCAAGCCCCGCCCCTCATTATGATGTCACAATGGTTGCCATGGCGACTCTGATGTCATCATAGGTTGTAAGCCCTGCCGCCGCTCATTATGATGTCATAATGGTTGACTATGGGATGGAGGAAGTGTGATGGGTATATGGGCACTGGACTATTGGATGGAGGATATGTATGACAGGTATATGGGCATGGGACTATGGGATGGAGGATGTGTGATGGGTATATGGGCACTGGACTATGGGATGGAGGACATGTATGACGGGTATATGGGCACGGGACCATGGCATGGCGGATATGTATATGGCACTGGACTATGGGATGGAGGATATGTATGACGGGTATATGGGCATGGGACTATGGGATGGAGGATGTGTGATGGGTATATGGGCACTGGACTATGGGATGGAGGATATGTATGATGGGTATATGGGCACGGGACTATGAGATAGCGGATATGTATGATGGGTATATGGGCACAGGACTATGGGATGGAAGATATGTATGATGGGTATATGGGCATGGGACTATGAGATGAAGGATGTGTGATGGGTATATGGGCACTCGACTATGGGATGGTGAATATTTATGATGGATATATGGGCACGGGACTATGGGATGGCGAATATGTATGATGGGTATACGGGCATGGGACTATGGGATGGAGAATATGTATGATGGGTATATACCCATCATACATATTCTCCATCCCATAGTCCCATGCCATATGGCATGGGACTATGGGATGGAGAATATGTACGATGGGTATATGGGCACGGGACTATGGGATGGAGGATTTGTGATGGGTATATGGGCACTCGACTATGGGATGGAGGATATGTATGATGGGTATATGGACACGGGCCTATGGGATCGTGGATATGTATGATGGGTATATGGGCACGGGACTATGGGATGGAGGATAATTATAATTTGCTATAACTAACCACAGTTAGTTACTATGCCCGGGCAGCGCCGGGCTCTTCAGCTAGTCTAATATATAAAGCTCAAAATGTGTATGTATGTATGTATGTATGTATGTGTGTGTGTATGTATGTGTGTGTGTATGTCTGGGATAGGCATCCGCATCGTCGCAGCTACAGCCGCAAAATTTGGCACAGTCGCACGTCTGGACCCCGAGAGCGTCCTAAGCTATGTTGTGAGGCGAAATTTTAACCCCGCGCGTTCCAATTCACCAAACAATTTTGCCCCGCCCCTCATTATGATGTCATAATGTCCCTATTTGCATACTGGGGAAACAGTGTGTGCGTATCAAGCCCAGCCCCTCATTATGATGTCACAATGGTTGCCATGGCGACGCTGATGTCATCATAGGTTGCAAGCCCTGCCGCCGCTCATTATGATGTCATAATGGTTCACTATGGGATGGGTATATGGGCACTGGACTATGGGATGGAGGATATGTATGACGGGTATATGGGCACGGGACTATGGGATGGCGGATATGTATGATGGGTTAATGGGCACTGGACTATGGGATGGAGGATGTGTGATGGGTATATGGGCATTGGACTATGAGATGAAGGATGTGTGATGGGTATATGGGCACTCGACTATGGGATGGCGAATATGTATGATGGGTATAAGGGCATGGGACTATGGGATGGAGTATGTGTGATGGGTATATGGGCACTCGACTATGGGATGGTGGATATGTACTGTATGATGGGTATATGGGCACGGGCCTATGGGATGGTGGATATGTATGATGGGTATATGGGCACAGGACTATGGGATGGAGGATAATTATAATTTGTTATAACTAACCACAGTTAGTTACTATGCCCGGGCAACGCCGGGCTCTTCAGCTAGTGTTAAATAAATGATGATACACTCCACTAATTAGACAAGATTGGGTTGTCATCAGTCAGGATTTGGCCAAGAAGCGGATAGCCAGCAAGGAAAGGTGAATTGCAGAAAACTTGAAAAATAAGTCAACCCTGTAAATATTGAATCTTTCCATAAACTTAATGTACTTTTCAAAAAAAGTTTTAAATCTTATGAAATTCTTATAATTGTAATTTCATCTTAAAAATTATCTGCTAATCCTAAAGGTTCACGTAATTTTGCCTTTCAGACATATTATGCTGGATTATTTTCAGTTCTTAAAAAGTGACAGTCTAAAAACAGGACTTGTGTGAAAGTCTAAGTTTTATGTCAAACTTCTGGAGAGATTTGGAAAATTTTGAAGCACAAATTTTCAAGCACTACTGTAAGCGGCAGAGTTGCAAATACCATTGTATACGAGTAGTTGTAAAATATTGCTGAATACGTAACCAAGGAGTTCGATCTTTAAGTAAGTAGATTGCATACAGCAGGAAAAAATGTGTTTGTCAGATGCTGTTGTTCCCAGAATTACCATGGATACAAAAGCATATAAGCCTAATGTGCAATGGCGGATGGGCACTACAGCCAGACGTAACCCTGAATGCTTGAATGCCTGATGGAATGTTTCTATGTTTGAAGCTGCCACTACTCCAAAAGGTCTGTCTCTACATTATGAATACACAGAAAAATAATCTGGACAGCCATTTCCACAAAGAGTTATTATTATTGTATAAATTACATAAGTATGGCTTCACTACGGGAAACCTACACTCTCTCACCTTTAGGAGAAGCCAATAATAAAAGATAATATTGAAAATTAAAAAAAAAAAATATCTCGTTCATGATAACATCTTCTCCTTCTTGGACATATTTTTTCTCCAACTAAGACAGCTTACATTATCAAGGTTATAGACAGCAGATTTAGTAATTGTAAGCCGAAACCAGGGCTGGTACAAACTACAAGAGGTATGCATCTTTCCATTGTACCTATTTATTTCCTGCCACCAATGAAGCAGAAGAGCCTGAACAGTGTTCTAGTAATGTTCTGCCAGTATTAATACTATGATCAATCATCTTAAATACATGAAAAACTGCCAGTCTGTCTGTAGATCCTCTTGTACCAAACAGACAAACACAGAAAGTGGTGGAAAACAGGCCATGAGATCTTCTCCAAATGTGTACGTTCCAAAAAGAGAGTCCTTCATTGTGTCATATTCAATATTCATGAAACATACAGACCACTGAATTAAAGGTATTGTCCCACAAACAAAGTACATTTTAAACATTAGATTTAGGAATAAAAATAATATATATATATATATATATATATATATAAATATGCCCCTGCTGTGCACTGTGTAATGGTTGTGTCTCACTGTACAGGGACATGGTCTGATATAACAGCTCCTAGGCAGGGGTGAAAGCAAAAGGGTATACAGATATTACAGTGTGGGGTCAAAGCTGATTCTATCTGTGAGGTAAAACATTTCTCTGCCTGTTTTAAACAACGTTCTACCTCATCATCATTTTTGATCCCCTGCTCTAATGTCTGTATTCTGCAATCTTATAGTTTCACAGTGAGCATCTGGTATATACACCTTGGATTCCAAAGCATGGAATAGCCTTACCCTGTTACTGTAACTGCCATGTCCACAATAACAAAAATAGCCACTAGCTGCCACCTCCAATTGCTTGTGGATGCTGACTGGATACCCATTACAGGCAGTGTATGGTTTCAGGCGTGTGGTTTACAGAGCAAGAGTAACGGAACTATTAAATATTATATATCTTTACTCCAGAAAGGTAGTCAGTGCTTATAAAAAAATATACAAAGATGATGCAAAATGGGAAGAACACAATATGGTATATACAATCACATAGGATAAAAGGGATAACAGAACAAAAAGTTCCAAACATGTCAGGGAAATGGCTCAGAGCCATACTCCTTAGGAAATGGACAGAGCTACAGCAAGCTATCCCTTCCAAGACTGACAATGATAGAAGCCCAAACATTCATTTTTATTAGTTAAAGTTGCGCCCACATAGCTCCACTTAGTGAGCTCATGTGGGGGCTAGTTGTGGGATGCACTAGGTCTTTTAGAATTTTTATGACATCCCAACTTACAGGATATCTTCTCCACTGGAGGTCCAAGGCGGTAGATATTGTCATCTTGTTTCCGACTGCAATTTTAACTTTCTATAGAGATCTGACATGGCCTTGATAGCATCATCCATCGGACCAATATTAAGTTGTGTTACACCCTCGGAACCTTACCTGTCCAGCTCCGCCCCTGGCTCATCCCTGACATGGTCCCATGCCACTCCCCATCTGTCTTCTCAGGGTCGCGGTGCATCAGCGGTTCGCGCATGCGCGGTCACGCTCCCCTCGCCAGTGAGCTTCCTGGGAGGTCATGACCCGATGGTCCCGCTCCATCATGGCGGTGCCCACTGGGTATTTCAGCTCGGTGTCTCCACCGGTAAGACACCTATTTGTCAAACGCGATGGCGCCAGCCTCTTGTGCTTAGCGACATTTCTTGTCCCCATGTCTATGCCTCTCTTGTCAGCCCTGTGACTTTGCCACTGTCTGCCTGCCTTGTGTCTCTGCCTCTCTTGTCAGCCCTGTGACTTTGCCACTGACTGCCTGCCTTGTGTCTCTGCCTCTCTTGTCAGCCCTGTGACTTTGCCACTGTCTTCCCGCCTTGTGTCTCTGCCTCTCTTGTTAGCTCTGTGACTTTGCCACTACCTGTCTGCCCAGTATCTCTACCCTGTCTGTCAGCCATGTGCTTCTGCCGTACCTGCCAGCCCAGTTTACTTCACTCTCATTTTTGCCCTAGCTCTCTTTCAGCATCAAGCCCCTGCCAGCCCCAGATTCTCCCGGTCAATCTTGCCTCCCGTAGTCCTCTGCTCTTGGTACCTACCGGCTTATAACCATACTTGGCTCTCATCTCGGTCTTCCTCCTTATCTCTCCTGTGTTGCCCTAAGTCGCCCCTTTGGCTCCTGCCGTTGTGGTTCCCTTGGGCCTGCCCCTAACACTCCCTGTATAGGGGTGGTCTTCACCTGGTCATCTCGCCCATGGGGGCTCTGGAGCCACGACCCAGAGGGTCCACTTTCGGGTTTCTCCCTAGAACCCTTACAAATTGGACGGGTTATGCTGGCATTACGGTGATGTGAGTGAATGCGTTATATAATATACCTCCCATAAATATTGGGTTGATGCAAACCCCAGTATTCATCACTGACCACTGGCTTCAAAAGGTGTGGGAGCTGTGGTTTGATCAGAGGAAGCTTATGTCTGGGAAGTGTACTTCCCTGCCTCTGCAAAAGTGAATCTCAGTCTTGGTGTCTTTTTTCACAGAGCAAATCTCCTGTTGTAATTACCTGGTCACTGCAGGATACCCCTAATTCAAAGGAGGCTGACGTGTCAGCTTTCTCTCACTTCCACAGCTATTATTAGTTTCTCTCTTTCACAGCTATAATTCCTCCCCTTATGTTCAATGTGATGAGATGTCTGTATAGATTTTTAATTTGTCTCTAATTTTTTAATTAACTATCTAGACAAGATCTATTGATTAAAATGAACTCAGTTTTTGTGAAAACCCCTTTAATACAGCCTCTAGAGCCCAAGTCAGAATGAGATAGTCACTCTTGTTATTGCTGGGCAATAACCACAGTAAAAGGTCAACAGATAGGTGTATTCAAACCAAATTCAACTCATACATAGTTGGGATAATTTCTAGGACACTTTTTCCAGTGCAAGACTGTAACCACAGCCATCAGCTAGCCTGTTTCTTTTCCTGCTCAGACGTTTGGAAAGGGACATTCAGGTAGATAAGCAAAGAGACTGGATTGAAGTAGATGGGGTGAAGTGTGTGCAGCCATCTGAATTGGACTCGTTGAGATGGGCCAATGGAAACATGTCAACAATGGTGCCCCTTGTATCTGTGACTGTTGCAGAGGACTGGCTGCTATAAAAGCTGGAAGCAGCAGCTAAAATTAATCAGGTTGTGTGTAAGATAATATACAACAGATTAGACACTTGGGCACCTGTAGGCCCGCATTGGCAATCTGTATGGTGAGCTGATGCAGATTCCCAGTGGTCAGCTTTGCATGTCACTATATAATTGTCACGGTAACGTGTGTCTGGACGCAGCGAGTACTGCAAGGCGAACCCATGTGACGCACGTGACCCTGGATACACAGCCTCCAGTGGGGCGAATTTAAATAATAAACACGTGCAGCTGGATACACCGCCTCCAACTGGCGAATTTAGAAATTACACGTATATACAAGTCTGGAAACCCCGCCTCCAGTAAGGCAAATTTAAACAATAAGGGAAACCTGGGAAACATTAACAATGGTGGGCCCTGCGATAGGGAATAGGGAAGTGGAGACCTCCTGAGCTCCCCTGAGCCAGTGTCCCTGCACTCCTAACGGTCCCTATGCCGGATCCGCACCAGGCGCGCAACAGGAACCTAAAAACCCTAGCTCGTCCTGACCTAAATCCTCACTAGGGAATTGGTCAGTGCAGAAACTAATCCCACCACTGCACTAAAACACACATGAGGAAAGATGACAATACAAGGGAAACACCACTTAGCTTTGCTCTGTTGCGTATGCTCCTAGCAACAGAGCCCACCACCTGTGTGCATCTTCTCCTCCACCCGGATCCATCACCATAACTGGATCCTTCACCATAGTGCAGCCTTGGAGCAGAGTCCACCACCAATTGCAGAAGTCCAGTAACAGAGTCCCAAAGATGAGTTCAGCTCCTGCCCAAAAAGTCAAGCATGCTTGAGTCCAGCTCTCAGCAACCAAGTCCCGCATGCTGAGTGCAACTCTCTCCATAATCGTCACTCCACCAAGCCATGCAAGCACTTCCTGCAAACACCATAAACTGTGACTCCACCACGCCATGCCAGCCCTTCTTGCAGACCACCTAGCTGCCACTCGTCCCCTCTGGCTGGGCTGTGCAGGACTCATGTTCAGCTCCTTCATTCACCCAGGCTTCCTTGTGAATGACTAACATGCAATATCACCCACAGTGATTGAACCCACCTGGCTCTCTTTTATAGAGCCTAAAACCTGATTTGTAATTAAGTGCACATTAAACCAAAGAAACTAAAGTGCACTACCACTCACCACCACCAGCAACTTAGAATGAACGACACCACGTGTAATAATTCTAATGGCCACCGGGGGCAATCAACCCACTTTGGCACCTAGCCAAAGGAAAAAAAGTTCACTTTGTCCATTTAACTTGTCAGATCCAGCCTGGATCATGACAATAATTACATTAATTACATCCTTTAAACTCTACATTAGACAGCAATGATAGCAATGTTTGGAGCTGGTGAGAATTTCCAGCTTGTCGCACTGTCTTACTAGAGTTTAAGTTGGATGTTTCTAAATTTTAATCAGTTGCAAACAGTAATGGGAAATTTCAGGTGATGTTCCTGTAATGTAAAGTGCCCCTTCTCTCTGCTCACCATGGAAAGGATTCTGTGATCATCCACCACTGTTGTCTTGTGTGGACGTCCAGGCCTTCTTGATTTCCCAAACTCACTAGGGAGCTCTTTTTTTTCAATAATGTACCCAACTGTTGATTTGGCCACTCCTAATATTTCTGTTATCTCTCTTATGGATTTCTTTTTTTTTTCAATCTAATAATGGGCTGTTTCTTTTCCACTTAGATCTCCTTTGACCGCATGTTGTGGGTTCACAGCATTTGGAGGCCAAATGCAAATGCCACATCTGGAATCAGTTCCAGACTGTTTAACTGATTAATTGATGACGGATTAATGAAAGAATAGCCCATTAAAGAGATTTTGAGAATTGTCCAATTACTTTTGGTCCCTGTAAAAAGAAGCAGCTACATATTAAAGAGCTGTAGTTCCTAAGTTTTACTCCAATTAGGATATGACTACCCTCAAATTAAAGCTGAGAGCCTGTACTTTAACTGCACTTTAAGCCCATTTTGATTATCAAAACATATTTAAGATACATTATACAAAAGGCCAAACAGAATAAAATCAATGGCACAAGGAGTGTATACCCAAAAATAACAAAATGCATTATTCACAATCAAGATAGAATCAGATAGAGCTATAAATAGGATGCCTCAAAAATGAACTAACCAATGGCATACAGAAAGATCAAACACCCCTATCTGCAGAGGTTAATAATCTTAAACTATCTCAAATAATGAGTCTCGAAGAAAACATGCCAATGTTTATGTGCCGGCTAAATGCTACAATACCTAAATACCTAATAAGGCAGATTCCGCCATTTAAGGTACCATGAATACGTATATAGAAATGAATAATACCTGCAGTGTGTGTCTCGGCTGCAGCTACGGCACACACCGACGTGCGTTTCGCCTTGTTCTTCTTCCAGGGGCATGTCCAAATACTCAGCATATAGAAGGGCCACAGTCTCTATTCCACTCAGGACCCGAATTCGGGGGACTTGCCCTTCTATATGCTGAGTATTTGGTAATTAAACCTCCTATTTCTTTGAGCTTCTATGGGGCATTTACCTCATTGTATAGACGCCTATTGGGTCTCATCATAGCTACCAGTTATTGGGCTGGTATACTTATTTTGGGCTTTTTTCATTATGTGGGGTCTCTTTTTGGATCATGTGGGGCAGCCCATGTTTCTATCTATCTCTTCCTAAGGGCTGTGTTATTATATTCGCCTCATGAGCCAGAAGGTTCAGAATAGGGATGATTTATGCATATTTTCTGTGTATTCGGCATTGTATCATTCATTCTGAGTGGACATGGTTCTGTTTTTTGGTTTTAACCTATCTTGTGTGTGCCAATAAAACTAGTTTATTATTATATGTACAAAAAAAATTTCTTTGTGGTGTGCATAATTTCCAGTAGTGCCTTTCTTCTTCAGTACGATGTCCTCATTTGCTACTGACATTGCACCCCTAGTCTTTGGATATTTATATATATGGTTGTGCACCTGATTTCTCCTCATTGTACAGGAGGAGGGGAGGAGAACATTAGATATGGATGTGAAATGAATTGGGTGGTGGAAGAAGGTGCTAAGCCCCTGATAATGTCATCCCCCGTCTCACAATTCATTGTGATGTTATCAGGGACTTAAAACTTATTGGGGAGTGGGAGAGGAGGGGGTAAGGTGCATAGGAGTTTATAATGAACTGAAAGGTGGGTGAAGACGTTGATGGGGACTTGTAATGAATTGGGAGGTGGCGGAGGATGCTTAGTACCTGATTGCGTCTTCTCTCACCCCAAAATCCATTAGGACTTTGCATGAATGGAGGGGGCACAGGACAGGAACTAAGGCTATGTTCACACATTCCGGATTGGCAGGAGAAAATTCTGCTGCATATCTTAATGTACTGGCAGGAAGGACGCTGCATAAAACACATTTATTTTTTGGCATCTTTTTGTCATGCTTTTGTTATATATTTTCCCCCATTAGTACAGGTGAAATACACTGCAAGAATTGACATTATACAGATTTGAATTTGCTGCAAATCTTCAAGAAAAAAATAAGCAATGGGTGCATTAGACTTTAGGGATCAAAGAATCATAGAATAGTAGAGTTGGAAGGGACCTCCTGGGTCATCTGGTCCAACCCCCTGCTCAAAGCAGGATTCACTAATTCATCCCAGACATATGACTGTCCAGCCTCTGTTTGAAGACTTCTATTGAAGGAGAACTCACCACCTCTCGTGGCAGCCTGTTCCACTCATTGATCACTAACTGTCAAAAAGTTTTTTCTAATATCTAATCTGTGTCTCCTCACATTCAATTTCGTCCCATTGCTTCTAGTCTTTCCTTGTGCAAATGAGAATAAAGATGATCCTTCTACAATGTGACGGCCCTTGAGATATTTGTAGACAGCTATTAAGTCTCCTCTCAGTCTTCTCTTTTGCAAGCTAAACATTCCCAAATCCTGCAACCGTTCCTCATAGGACATGGTTTGCAGACCGGTCACCATTCTGGTCACTCTTCTCTGAACTTGCTCCAGTTTGTTGATGTCTTTTTTAAAATGTGTTGCCCAAAACTGGACACAGTATTCCAGATGAGGTCGGACCAAAAAGGAGTAGAGGGTAATAATGACTTCACGTGATCTAGACTGTGTGCTTCTGCTAATACATCCTAGAATTGTATTTGCCTTTTTTGCTGCTGCATCACACTGTTGACTCATATTCAGTCTGTGATCAATTAGTATACTCAAGTCTTTTCACATGTGCTGTTGCTTAGACCTATTCCTCCCATTCTGTATATGCTTTTTTCATTGTTATTGCCCAGATGTAATACTTTGCATTTTTCCCTGTTAAAAACAATTCTGTTAGTTGCTGCCCACTTCTCCAGTTTATCTATATCTTTTTTAATCCTCTCTCTCTTCTCTAGTATTAGCTATCCTTCCTAGCTTTGTATCATCAGCAAATTTAATCAGCTTACCCTCAATTCCTTCATCTAAATCGTTGATAAAGATGTTGAACAATACAGGGCCCAGGACAGAGCCCTGTGGTACCCCACTTGAGATATTCTTCCAACTGGATGTGCAACCATTTACGACCACTTTTTGGGTCCGATCACTAAGTCAGTTATGAATCCACCTAACAGTTGGTGGATTCATAACTAAGTAAGTGGATTCATAACTAAGTATGGAATGGACATACCTAAGTATGTCCATTCCATACTTAGTCATTTTTTCAATAAGGATTGTGTGAGATACTTTGTCAAATGCTTTGCTGAAGTCAAGATATACTATATCTACAGCATTTCCCTCATCCACCCAGTCAGTGATTCTGGTATAGAAGGAAATTAAGTTAGTCTGACATGACTTATTAGTTACAAACCCATGCTGACTTTGTTTAATCACTTAATTCTTATCCAGGTACTTACATACATGTTGTTTAATAATTTGTTCAAAGATCTTTCCTGGTATAGAAGTCTGTTATGATTAGGTAACTGAGGAGGATAGCAGGGGAATAGACTAGGCAACCAGATAACCAGAGAGGTTGGTAACTTAGCAGATTGCAGACCCCTACACTGACAACACAACTAGAATTATCCGTGGGACGTCCCGACGATGCCCTAGATGCCTCGGCACAGCCAAAGAATTAACTAAGCCTAAAGAGAGAAAAGGGAAAACTAAACTGCCCCAGAGTAGAACCCCAAAGGAATAGATAGCCCCCAACATATATTGCCGGTGAGACAAGATGAGGCACAAAACACAGGCAGAAAATAGAGTAAGCAAATGATGGGGCCCAAACTGTCTAGATAGAACAGGACAGGAAAGGATACTCTCTGCAATCACGCAAAAAACCCTAAGAAAAAATCCAACACGTCTGATATGCAAAAATACTGAGGCCACACGACCTCTCCCCCACTAAATCAGAACTCTGGTGTGAACTGGACCCAAAACAAAAGATACTCATATAACAGGGGATTAGAAATACTGAAAAGACTGACATGAGCTGTGGCATATGGAACAGAGTCCAGCACAGGTCCCATCAGGGAACAAGGCTGAACTCACACCAGCAAAGCAGAAATCAGAGGAAAGCAAAAAATAGATCAAATGCAAAAAGATTCAAGCAGACAAATAACTTATCTGAAAGATGCAGGACAAAGCAGGTGGCAAGTAGACTTCCAAAATGCTCAGGAAGAAAACCAAATCACCGGCAAGAACTGAGGGAAGGTTGCTCACTGAAATCTCTCCAGTCAGTATCACCTGACCTCCAAACATCCTCCTCAGGTGATTGACTTCTGTCAGCCAGACCAGCTCCATTACCAGCAACAACCACCAGAGGGGGCCCAAACTCAGAAGCCAGGTCAAAAGTGTTCACAACAGAAGTCAGACTCACCGGCCTATAGTTCCCTGGGTCTGCCATCTTCCCCTTTTTGAAGATAGGAACAAAATTTGCTCTTCTCCAGTCTTCTGGGACTTCTCCTGTTCTCCAGGAATTTTCAAAGATTATGGAGAGTGGTTCAAAAATTTATTCTGCTATCTCCTTCAGTACTCTGGGGTGTAATTCATCTGGACCTGGAGACTTGAATTCATTTAGGTTAGCTAAGTGTTTCCTCACTATCTAGATATCCTGGATTCTTCTATTCCCTTAATAGAACATTGAAGATCAGTTGAGGTTACATTTTCTTTCTGAGAGAAAATAAATGCAAAATAGGAATTTAAAAGTTCGGCCTTTTCAACATCCTGTCTTACCATTTCATCATTTTCATCTTGTAAAAATCCTATAGCATCTTTGACTTTTCTTTTACGTTTGACATATCCCCAAAATCATTTTTTATTGCTTTTAACAACTCTTGCAAGCCTTAATTCATTGGCAGCTTTAGATAATCCGATTCTTTTCCTGCAGGTTCTGCAGACAGCATTATATTCTTCTTTAGATATGCCTCCCTTTTTCCATTTGATAAATATTTTTTTCTTCCTTTTTAGCATGTGCTTAAGTTCTGTGTTCATCCATCCTGGTTTTCTTAAATGCTTCCTATGCTTCCCTCTTTTCGGAATTGTTAACGATTGTGCTTTGAGAATTTTTCAAGATTTCCCATTCTTCTGTACATTGTTGTCCTTAAGGATATCCAGCCATTGGATCCCTCCAATTCTTTTTCTGAGTCTCTTAAAATCTGCTTTTCTGAAATCTAACATTGACGTCTGAGTCTTCAAAGGTCTTCCTCCTCTAGTTATCCAAAATTCTAAAATAGCATGGTTGCTACCTCCTAGAGTCCCAGCCATTCTTACCTCCTCAACCTTTTCCTCCCTGTTTATAAGGATTAGATCCAAGGTAGCAGATTTCTTTGTTTTCCCCCTACCTTTTGGAAGATAAATTTGTCATCAAGAGAGGATAAGAATTTCCCTGATCTGTTAATTTTGCCTGAGAGAGATTCCCAACAAATATCTGGATAGTTGAAATCTCCCATGACCACTATGTCCATCCATATCTTCAGCTTGCAAAGGTGGCCTGTAGTAAATGCCTACAATGGTTTCATTTCCATTGTTCTGTCCTTGTATTCTTACCCACACAGTTTCCACAGAACTCCCAGTCTCTGAAGCTTCAATCTCTGTGCAGATATACGCGTTTCTAATATACAATGTGACACCTCCTCCTCGTTTATCAAGTCTGTTTCTTGAAAATAAGTTGTATCCTTCTAGCCTTGTATTCCAATCATGTGAATCGTCCCACTAAGTTTCAGCGATTCCAATGACATTATATTTCTTTTCCTGCGTTAGTAGTTCCAATTCTCATTGTTTGTTGCCCATGCTTTGTGCATTTGTATGGAAACATTTTTGTTTGTGATTGGTTTCTCTTGGTCAATAATAGTAACTACACTTACCCTATCATATGAACACAACAGAATACCAATGTACAATATATACAGTTAGTAACATGGTAATACACTTGACTGTGTAGCAGTACCAGTAAAGCAACTAAGGCAATACACCTAATGGTGTAGCAATACCAATACATATTTTACAAACGTATTTTCCATCCCCTTACATTATGTGTTAAAAAAGTTCTATGAAAGATATTGTCGAAATTTTGTAAATTGTTAGTGTTCCGTGAGATATTGATTAAAATCTTATGTTTCAAAGGGGGTGTACTCATTTATGCTGAGCACTGTATATGTATTATTTGAAGAAAGCATGGTGGGCTCAGCACACAGGACGGGAACTAATCACTATTGAACTCTGACCATTTGCTATGCCTTTTGCTGTGTAAGGGTTCACAGGAACTATCCCAAAGTGGATTGAAGAAATGGAAATTAATGTATTTTTTTTTCACAAATACGTTGCTTTAGCTATACATTTTTCATTTTCACAAGAGGTAACAGAAACAAAGGACTCAGCAATTTGTTACAAAATTTCCTATGTTTGGTCAGAAATTTCTGTTTGGGCACATGGCTGGGTGTCTGAACAATCGGGAACCGGTCCTGCTGTATTCCATCCACACTGAGGTCTTCTGACACAAGTTAAAGTTTAATACTTGGTTAAGGGAGTCCCTACTGGGGTACACCTTGTCATGGTGGGATGGCTGTTACACTTTTTTTTATCAAAAAACAGTGCTTAAAAAGTACTCTATGTTATTTAGATGTATGATTACGATTTACTTACTTTCAGCAGGTTATGTGCTCATTCTGTGTCTATCGTAGGCATAATCTGTTAAATGACCACAATGTGAACATGTTTTTATGCATTGCATACATACCAAGTTATACTCCGGCTCAGTTTCTTTGTTTTGCTCAAATTTCTTGCACCTTGGACAAAGTGGGGTGTGACTTTGCTTTTACTGAGCTAGGCATTTTATTTATATGGCTTCAAAATGGCTGGATGCCTGAACAGTCAGGACCCATCTACACTGAGGTCATCTGATATGAGTTGAGGTTTTAATACTAGAGGAAAGGACCATTCCAATTGGTGTACACTGTGTCTCTCTGGGATGGCTTTTACGTTTTTATTTTTCTAATCAAAAACTGTGCTTACCAAGTACCCTTTGTGATTTACATTTACTATTACTATTTACTTACAGCAGGGTATGTGCTCATTTTGTCTACATCTTAGTTTTTTGGGGGGGCAGGGCTCAGAAGAAAATAAGCGCTATTTAGTTCAAGAAAGCAAAATTTTGTAGTATAGATTGTGGATACCATTTCACATTTGCACAACCTCTGAAGTGCAACAAAACAATGGAATCATCGAATGTTAGGGTACCGTTACACTTAGCGATGCACCAGCGATCCCGACAACGATATGGATCACTGCTGCATCGCTAAGTGGTCGCTAGTGAGCTGCCACATAGGCAGATCTCACCAGCGACAAGCAGAGGTGAGGGGTCGCTACTTACCTGTCAGACACAGCGATCCTGATGTCCTCCCGCCCGCCTTCACGCGTCACTCGTCGGCGCCACAGGAAGCCCCAGCAGGAAGCGCCCAACGAGAAATGATCCAGGACCTTCTCGCACAATCAGCGATGAACAGCGGGGGAGCCGGTCGGAGGTAAGTATCACATGTAGCGATATCGCTAGCAATATCGCTGCTACGTCACAAAATCGGTGACTTTACAGCGATATTGCTAGCGATATCACTATGTGCAATGGGGGCTTTACAGTTTGAAGAGACCTCCAAGGTCATCGTGTCCAACCTTCTGCTTGATGAACAATTCACAAAGACCCCCACATAACTGACATTTTAGAAACTACACCCCTCACAAAATCATCTAAGGGTACAATGAGCATTCTGAACCAATAGATGTTTTACAGATGCTTTCTATAACATTGTGATATGAAAATAAAAATTGTTTCCACTAAAATATTGTTTTAGCCCTAAATTTTCATTTTTACAAAAAGTAACAGGAGAAAATGGTCCAGATTCATTGTTACACAAGTACATAGGAATGTGGTAGTACTTTATACGTGGGTGGAAACTGCTGCTTGGATACATGGCAGAGCTCAGAAGAGAACGAACTTGATTTCACTTTTGAAACAAGAATTTTCCTGGAATAGTTTGAGCGCCATTTGCATAGCTCAAAAGAACAGTAGAAAATCCTTCAGGAAATTTATCTACCAGTGTAGTGATTACTTTGAAATCACACGTGTTTTCCAGTAAATAAGAAAGCTATTGATACAGAGTTAAAATTGGAAATATGTAATTTTAGTGCCCAAAATAGGAAGCCATAAATTAAATGGGTTCATCCCGTTACAGAAATGATATGCATGGGCACACTGCATTTATTAGAACGGGTGGAGGTCGTTTGTCTTTAGGAGTTTGGATTTTACTACATTTTTGGTGGGGTGGGGTGGGGTGGTTGTGAGGTGTTGAGGCTTGCTTCTTGTAGGATGACTTTACATTTTTATTACTATGTTGGGCCACATAACAAATTTTGATTGCTTTTGAGGTTATGTTCACATTCAGTATATCCTCAGCTCGTCTATCGGGATTTCTATATTTGAAAACTGGATTCAAACATTCACTGTAATGAAGAAGAGTTACTTTGGACTCCAATAGGCCTCTGTATCAGCATAATTAGTTTTTGCTTGTCCATGATCTGAGGGCTTTTTTCAATTAAAAAGTTTTTGCCAAAAATGCAGTATTGGAGAGCAATTTTGCAGAATGACTGAAAATTTGTGCTGTTACCAATATGGGTACATTCTAATTGGTTTTTGGGAAGTAGCATAAACAAATAACAGCAATTTAGGATTTGTTTTTAGTGTTTTATCTTTCACACCATTCACCATGGGATAACAGCGATAAAACAACTATTCTTATGGTCTGTATGATTCTAGCAATGCTAGATTTATTGTTTTGCTATGCTTTGCTACTGTTGCACACTGAAAACATGCTAATTTGTTTTTTTTTTCATTATCCTATTATGAAAGCTGTGAAGATGGCTTTAAGGTGCAATGATACACTGCGCTGCTGTAGGTATAATTCAAGGAAATTTATTGGTGCCTACGCGTTTCCTGAGCTGTCCCAGCTCACTTCATCAGCTGGGACAGCTCAGGATGATGCCCTGATGAAGTGAGCTGGGACAGCTCAGGAAACGCGTAGGCACCAATAAATTTCCTTGAATTATACCTACAGCAGCGCAGTGTATCATTGCACCTTAAAGCCATCTTCACTTACAAGTCCTTGGACCCAGTGCAGACTGCAGCAGCTGTTTCATGCGTTTGTAGGTGTTGTGACCGGAGTTTCACAACCCTATCAGGTGAGTCTCTCCTTGCCTCACCATTACAATTGTGTTTTAAAGGTTTCACACAGTGGATGCGCCCTGTTTTGTTTCTATTATGAAAGCTGTGACATTGTTTTAGAATTCTACCGACAGAGCTGTATATAAGGGCTTGTTTCTGGGGTTTGTTGCTTTTACAGATACCACTTTTTTATGCAACTTTCTCTTCTCTTTTTATTCCATTTTTTTTGTGTGTGGTTCTAAGGAACAAAGCATTTGTGGTGTGGCTTTTATCTTTTTTTATACTGCTCACTATATGAGTTAAATAGTGTGATAATTTTGTAACTTGGGTCATTCTGGACACAGTGAGCAATTGTGTGTTCTTTTATCGTTTTACACAGCAAAGTGCCTTTTTATTAGCAAAACATTTTTTCTTACTTTACTTAGTCCAAGTAAGTGAATTAAACACTAAATAGTATGACTGTTGGTCTAATACACTGAAATACTTCTGTATTTCAGTGCATTAGACGTGTCCAGTTTATAATGACAGCTGGCCGTTGAAGCCTGCACATAGCAGGAGCCAACATAGCCAGCAGACCCAGAGGTCATTGTTTGACCTCCAGATCTAGGGCAACTATTTGCAGCTAATGACTGGGTTGCAGTAGGGCCAAAGGGGTTAAATAGGGGACCTGGAAGCGACTTCCAGTCCATACGGATGATGCTGATACTCACAGGGTCGGAACAGTGTAGATACCAGGCGAAAACAGCAATCGCTAAATATATGAACAGACGCACTGTGTCTACTATATCTACTACAAAGGGAGTAATGGACAAATATTTTGGTGGGAGTTTTTCTTAAATTTCAAAATAGCTTTTAACAGCAATCAATTTTATGTAGAGAGCATCTGAATTAATCAAAATGAACGAGTAAAATGCACAGAAGATACTTACTTTACTGTGGCTCAACATTATTATCCTCACCAGAACGACATTAATATGTGCACCTAGTGACTCATCATGGTAGATTTCATTGACCTAAAAAAATATATATAGATAAAATGTAAATTGGCAATATATTCAAGACTTGAGTGTATAATATCAAAAATTATGCGTCCGATTGACTATTGCATTTGCGCCTTTTTTTTGTCTAGGTTTTCCGGTTGTAAGACTTTTACCTGGTGCTTAATTTGAAGCCTATTTTCTACTTGCTCATCTGCATTCTTTCTCTGTTTGCTATTGTGTGCAAGTTTTTTGTAGCCAAGATGAATGCACCTAATTAATTATTTAAAACACAAGAAAGGTATAAAAAAAAAGGCTGGCACTGCTAACACAACCACAATTTCTAGAATCAAAGTTGGTGGAATCAAGGCAATCAATATTCAGGATAAGCCAGATCGTGCAGTGCTCTGCTTGAAAAGATTTAGTCCATGATATTCGAAGTAGGTAGAAAAACTGGAAAAAAAGGCACCCGCAACTGGCACATGTGTAAAATGGCAACTTTATTTGGTCATGAAGAGCAGAGACAAACAAGCAACAGTTGTTTCACATGACTACATGCTTTTTCCAGCTTTCAGATGAAGTAAGTCCTCACGCAAAACAGCTGTTCTTCATTTGCCCATCTGTTCATTTCTCTGCTCCTCATGTGATGACCGAATAAAGTTGCTGTTTTACACACATGCCAGTGGTGAATGGTTATTTTTTTAAGCTTTTCTACCTACATCTAATTAATAATTTGCAACTTTTTAAAGAAGTTTCAAAAAAGTTTTGTGCAAATGTATACCAGTTGCTCGTTTCTTTATTCATATGAAATTTTGTGCAAATTTTAGCATTGCTTTCCACATTTATGGATTATGCGACTTTTTTGCTCTAAAATGGTGAAAAGACAACAATAAAAATCATTTTTTATTTTGTGCAAAATACAATAACTAGCATTCACCAATTTGAGGAATTTGGTGCAAGACAAGAAAAGATTAGTAACTTAAAAAAAATTCTAATGAATCGGGCTCTTGGTCTGTTAACTGTGATTTTTTTTTTTTCTGAAACCATCTACAGTTTTCAGACTTGAGATGTAGGTGTCCTTACCATGAATTTAGTATAGTGGCATAGTTATGATTTTGTGCTGCTTTTACAGCACCACCACAATCTGCAGCACAGTACAGAGATTGTCACCCAAAAAAACATGCTGTAACCACAATGTGTCGATGCAGCCTTACTGTTCAATTTTAGAGTTTAGCGTGGCAAGACGATTACTGTTCTGTCAGAGCGGTGTACAGAATAATAGTCATTTTTTTCTCTTCACCACGACAGCACCCACTGAGAGAGGGAATCCGCCCCTAGGAACAGGAAACCTACAGAGATAAAAGGGGCGGTCCCCCTCGCACCCTTAATTGGTTTTCTGTTCCTAAGGGAACCTGTAGAGAAAAAGGTGGAGGATACCTAAAAGGTGAAGAGGATACCTGGGCTATGATGCCACCTGTGCAGTCTCTGCAGGAATGGCAGGGGCTCCAGTGCTGGAGGCAGCATCGGGGGAGGCCTGTTAGTTAGCTCCCCCTCGTATGGTAAGGACAGTGTGAGGCCAGTGTCCGGGTATGGCCACCCTGGCTCACGTGGGGAGCGTAGTGCAGCTGGATGCGCTGTCACTTGTCTGGGAGGTGCAGGGTGCGGGCATCAGCCGCCCTGCTTCCCCTGTAGGCCTTGTATGGTGGCGCGCAGCCGGTGGGAAGGAAAGCCAGTGTGCGCATGCGCAGGAGGCCTAAGGAGCGCTCTCGCCCGGAGGTGCTAGGTTTTACTTCCAGGGTTGCCGGGGCGGGGGTGTCAGCGCAGTAATAGCAGCTAAGGAGCCGTGCATGTGCCGAAGAGGGAGGACGCCGGACCCGGAAGTGATGGCAACACTTCCGTGTGAGAGGAAGAAAAAAAAAAAAAAAACGCTGCATAAAAGCACCAGATGGAGGCTCACCGGTGTGCAATGATGTCGAACCAAATGACCCCACAGTGCACCCACATGAAGAGGTGGAGGTGCTACCGCACAGCAGCAAAAGGAGTGGCAGTGGACGTTCCAGGCAAAGTGATTCCATGGATAGAAGAGAAAGGAAAGTGAGTCAGACTACATCTCTGGCTGTGCTTCCGCCTCCGCAACCGGAACCATGTTGACAAGCTTCACTGGCTGCGAGGATCTCATGTAAGAGTTCTATTGGACAACGCCACCTCCGTCGCATATTTAAATAATCAAGCAGACACCGGCACGGGGAGGAGTGGTGCACATGCCGGAGATCTAAGCTTACCCTGCTCCCTGGAGGTTAAGCTCATCATAGCTGGACCCTCAGCGTGCAGCTGGTGGCTACAGCATCCGGCAGGTGTCCATGAAGCAGCATGCAGGAGTTCACTCACTCTCCCTACTGCTCTTCGAGGCTCCTCAGGCTGAACCAGCCCCAGCTGTATGTGGTGGGTAGCACAGGGCGTGCGGACGGCGGGGAGGCAGTGCAGCATTCTCTGTGATCCAGCAGCACGCCGGTAGTAGTCCTCAGGGCACAGGCGCAGACTCATGTGCTGAGGTGTGCTTTTACAAGATACGCAGCTAGGCCTTGGGCCTCTAGGCTATAGTAAGGCCATAAGTCCAGGCTACATGTTTTTATTTGACTTCAGTTAAGGCCCCGTCACACACAGCGAGATCGCCAGTGAGATCCAACGCTGGTTTCCAAGGTAAACAGTGGGTAACCAAGAGCCGATCGGCTCTTAGATACCCGCTGTTTACATTGGAAACCAGCTTGCTCGCTGGTCCGGATCGTTGGTGGGATCGCAGGGACATAACCAGCTTGCTCGCTGGTCTGGATCGTTGGTGGGATCGCTGGGACATTGATGCGTGTAACGGGGCCTTTAGTTACATTTCTGCACAGAGCCTTATGAGATGGCTTCAGAGTGACTTTGTGAAGAATGTGTTTCAATTTTATGGTTCAGTAAATAGGTGTTTACTTTTCTTTGCAACTTAACTACCCCACCCATAGAGGACACAGGGTGTTAATCCATCACATTGCCTCCATGAAGATTGCCCTCCAGCTGTGGCTCATTAATTGGCTCCTTTGGGTGGGATCAGTCTGACAACTGAGATGTGCTATTCAGAGTGGAGGTTTATCCGGAACTCTGAGAGATTGCTCTTTTGAATGTAACTGTGGGCTTGGTCTCTTGTTTGGCACCTTCAAGCATGGCCGCAAGTCTGTCTGTGCCTCATGGGGCCTATGTACATCATATGGTATCATAGTGCCTGTATGCATCATATTACATCATAGTGCCTTTATGCAGCATATGTTATCATAGTACTTCTGTGCATCATATTGCTTCATAATACTTCATATTGCTTCATAGTACTTCATAGTGCTTCATTTTGCATCATATTGCTTCATAGTGCTTCATAGTACTTCATATTGCATCATATTCTTGGAGAACAGGAGAAGTGCCAGAAGACTGGAGAAGAGCAAATGTTGTTCCTATCTTCAAAAAGGGGAAGAAGGTGGACCCAGGCAACTATAGGCCGGTGAGTCTGACTTCTATACCAGGAAAGATCTTTGAACAAATTATTAATCAACATGTATGTCAATACCTGGATAAGAATGAAGTGATTAAACGGAGTCAGCATGGGTTTCTAACTGGTAAGTCATGTCGGACTAACTTGATTTCCTTCTATGACGGTATCACTGATTGGGTGGATCAAGGAAATGCTGTAGATATAGTATATCTTGACTTCAGCAAAGCATTTGACAAAGTCTCTCATACAATCCTTATTGAAAAAATGACTAAGTATGGAATGGACAAGGCAACTGTTAGGTGGATTCATAACTGGCTTAGTGATCGGACCCAAAGAGTGGTCGTAAATGGCTGCACATCCAGTTGGAAGAATGTCTCAAGTGGGGTACCACAGGGCTCTGTCCTGGGCCCTGTATTGTTCAACATCTTTATCAACGATTTAGATGAAGGAATTGAGGGTAAACTGATTAAATTTGCTGATGACACAAAGCTAGGAGGGATAGCTAATACTAGAGAAGAGAGAGAGAGGATTCAAAAAGATTTAAATAAACTGGAGAAGTGGGCAGCAACTAACAGAATGGTTTTTAACAGGGAGAAATGCAAAGTACTACATCTGGGCAATAAAAATGAAAAAAGCATATATAGAATGGGAGGAATAGGGCTAAGTGACAGCACATGTGAAAAAGACTTGGGTATACTAATAGATCACAGACTGAATATGAGTCAACAGTGTGATGCAGCAGCAAAAAAGGCAAATGCAATTCTAGGATGTATTAACAGAAGCATACAGTCTAGATCACGTGAAGTCATTATTTCCCTCTACTCCTCTTTGGTCAGACCTCATCTGGAATATTGTGTCCAGTTTTGGGCACCACATTTTAAAAAAGACATCAACAAACTGGAGCAAGTTCAGAAAAGAGCGACCAGAATGGTGACCGGTCTGCAAACCCTGTCTTATGAGGAAAGGTTGCAGGATTTGGGAATGTTTAGTTTGCAAAAGAGAAGACTGAGAGGAGACTTAATAGCTGTCTACAAATATCTAAAGGGCTGTCACATTGTAGAAGGATCAACTTTATTCTCATTTGCACAAGGAAAGACTAGAAGCAATGGGATGAAACTGAATGGGAAGAGACACAGATTAGATATTAGAAAAAACTTTTTGACAGTTAGAGTGATCAATGAGTGGAACAGGCTGCCACGAGAAGTGGTGAGTTCTCCTTCAATGGAAGTCTTCAAACAGAGGCTGGACAGACATCTGACTGGGATGATTTAGCGAATCCTGCTTTGAGCAGGGGGTTGGACCAGATGGCCCAGGAGGTCCCTTCCAACTCTACGATTCTATGATTCTATGATTCTATGATTCTATATCAATCAATCAAATTTATTATCGCCAAGTACATATTACATATATAGAAGGAATTCTTTGTGGCAAAGAGGCAACATAATATATAACAACAGATACAACAAGTAACATCTAACAAGACAGATACAGTATATAGTCTACACATGACGATTTAATTGTTGAACAGAGAGTGGATAGAAGCTGTTCATATGGCGGTTGGTGCTGCATTTGGGGACTCTGAAGCGACGTCCTGAAGGGAGTAGTTGGAATGAGGAGTGTCCCGGGTGAGAGGGATCGGATGAAATTTTCAATGCGTGGGATCGAATACTCTTATCATAAAGATCCTGGATTTTAGGCAGGGGGGAACCTATAATTCTCTCTGCTGTTCTGAAAGTCCTTTGTAAGCGGAGTTTGTCATGCGCAGTGGCTCCCCCATACCAGACTATCAGAGAGGAACAAATCACAGATCTGATGACAGCATTAAAGAATAAGATCAGCAGATTCTTAGACAAACCATATCTTTTCAGCTGACGCAGGAAGAACATCCTCTGTTGTGCTTTTCTTATAACAGCATCCACGTTTTTCCCCCATTTAAGATCATGAGAGATGATAACACCAAGGAATTTGGTCTCTGTGACCTTAAGAACCACTTCATCATGGATGTAGATTGGAAGTATCTCATGTTGATCTTTCCTAAAATCCACAACCATCTCAGCAGTTTTTTTAGTGTTGAGTACAAGATTATTGGCTTTACACCAGTCACATATTCTTTTCACCTCACTCTGATACAAGTCTTCAGCATTTCCCCTGATGAGACCAATCAGTGTCATATCATCGGCAAATTTCAAGATTTTTACTGAGTCTGCTGAAGAGATGCAATCATTTGTATAGAGAGAAAACAGTAACGGGGACAAAACACACCCCTGAGGTGCCCCGATGTTTGTGACCAAGGTGTCCGAAGTGAATAGTCCAACTTTTACACTCTGTATCCTGGCTGTCAGGAAGTTATAAATCCACAAGCATAAGTTGAGAGGGACTCCAAAAGCTACCATTTTCTTATGAAGTAAATTCGGATCAATGGTATTGAACGCGGAGCTAAAGTCCATGAAAAGAATCCGGACATGCTCGACTCTCTTCAATCCCCGTGGCCTTTCCCTCTGGCGTATGCCTTTCCCCCAATGATAATCCTCCCATTGGTTATCAGAAGGAAAAGGGAGGAGAGGGCGAGAGTAATCCTGATCTCTCCATTTTGGCCCAAGAGGCCTTGGTTTTCATGGCTCAGAGCCGTGTCCTTGTCCGACCCCTGGATCCTCCCGTGGGATTGGGATCTGCTCTTTCAGGGACCCTTTCTTCATCCTCAGGTGAGGGGTTTACACCTGATGGTGTGGAACTTGAGAGGCAGCTTCTGAGACTAAGGGGATTCTCAGAGAATTTAATTAATAAGCTTCTACACAGTAGAAGCGAGGCCACGACCAAAATATACACCAAGATGTGGAAGAAATTTCTTAGCTTTTACACAGGGGCCAGCCTTCTTTAGTGAGGTACCTATCCCTGCTATCTTGGAATTCCTGCAGAGGGGTCAAGAATTGGGGTGGTCAGTAAATACCTTGAAGGTTCAGATACCGGGCCTAGGTGCCCTGTATAGCTACAATATCGCTGGGGACAGATGGGTAGATCGTTTTTTTTCAGCATGTCAGCGAGCAGGTCCAGTGTATATTGCTTGTGTACCGCCCTAGGACCTGAACCTAGTTCTCGATGCATTGCAGGGGCCCCGTTTGAACCCTTACACTTAGCTTCAATAAAGTGTGTGTCATTAAAGATGGCCTTGGTATCAGCAAGAAGAGTGACTGATATCCAAGCTCTGTCAGTGTATCCCCACTTCCTGTCAATATTGGAGGATAGGATAGTGTTAAAACCAGACCCTTCCTACCTCCCTAAAGTTGCTACAAAATTCCAAAGATCCCAGGAGATTTTTCTGCTCTCCTTTTAGGATAACCCTACAACACCTGAAGAGGAAAAATTTCACACCTTAGATGTGAGGAGAGCTGTGCTAAACAATATAGACAGGACTTGCTCCTGGAGGCAGAGCAGGGCTCAATTTGTGTCCTTTTAGGGCCACAGGAGTCACAAAGGGAACACTATCCCATTGGATCAGAGATGCAATGGGTCTGGCCTACTTGGCAAAGGTGAAAGCCCTCTGGATGGAATAAAAGCACATTCCGCACGGGCTATGGCATCCTCCTGAGCTGAAAAGGCGGACGTTCCTATTGACGTCATATGTAAGGCTGCAACTTGGTCCTCACCATCTACCTTCTACAGTCACCACAGGCTTGACTTGTCTTCTTCTTCTGAGTTAGTCTTCGGTAGATCAGTTCTAAGCACGGTGGCCCTCCCAGGTGATTGACTGAAAATCTCTCAGTGGGTGCTGTCATGGCGAAGAGAAAAAAACGAATTACTTACCGGTAATGCTCATTTATAGAGTCCATGACAACACCCACTCACTTCCCTCCCTTAGGGTATGGTTGCATGTGGTTCACTCCGAGTGGTGACGGGTTAACTTATATATGAAGAGATATATATATATATATATATATATATATATATAGGTTGAGATGTAAATATGTAAATACTGTAAATGGCTTGCGGAGCAATTAACTAAAGCTTGTATGGGGGTTCCTCTCATTCTCTGTAATCCAACTGAGGAAGCTAGGGGGACCGCTCCTTTTATCTCTGTAGGTTTCCTGTTCCTAGGGGTGGATCCCCTCTCTCAGTGGGTGCTGTCATGGACTCTATAAAAGAGCATTACCGGTAAGTGATCCATTTTTTTTAGCTCACATACTGCTTTGCGCATGCTCAGGTAGTGAACTGAAGAACTGCTTTTTGAGCAACTGCTTAGGGTGTCTATTTGAGTAATGATAATGTAGTGGGTGTTATACAAGTATTTCACGAGATTACAGGATCATCACAGATCACACCACACAGAGTTAGGACTCCCATTTTTTTTTGTCCTCCTCCAAATACACAATCGCTTAAGGAGAAAACAACTCAACAAAAACACCAGTATCATAATAAAAGAATAAATCATACATTAAATAGCAGGAAGGTGATACTGAAATAATGGACAAATAAATGGACTGATCGCAAAATACCAATAGATAACAAGAGTAAAACAGAAACGATCATATAGTCCATAGTTTTTTTACCCAAATTCATAGAAAATCATTTTATTAGTCATAGATAGATGAACAGGTGAAGACAAAAAAAACCACAATGTGACAATAGCACAAAAAACACGGGATGCCCCTGACGAAGGCTTTGCCGAAACGCGCGTCGGGGTGACACTCATGTACTGACAGCCTCTACTCCTTCCCTCCTGTGCCGCCCTAATAAGCAGTGCTTATCGGTATGTTATGATGGCTACTACTCATTCATTTTAATATGCTATGATCGCATCTACCTGGATCCATTGATATATGGGTTTTATTATATTATGATCCTTACATTTATATTATTGATGGAGCAACAAATGGATAATTGTTATGTGTATAATTCCAGGAAATGTGAATTGGGATTCAGCATAGCGGGGTATTTGTATTGTTGTGCATAGATCTAATCAGCAGCTAATTTATTATATACTGATGTAGTGATACTGTCAATATCTGAGCATCCCGTGTTTTTTGTGCTATTGTCACATTGAGTTTTTTTTTGTCTTCACCTGTTCATCTATCTATGACTAATAAAACGATTTTCTATGAATTTGGGTAAAAAACTATGGACTATATGATCGTTTCTGTTTTTTTGTTGTTCTCACAATCGCTTAAGGGTATGTGCACACATTGCGGATTTTGATGCGTTTCTGCAGCGTTTTTTGATGCACGGAATTGCCTCAAACTCGCAGAGCAGAGTGTACACAATGTTAATGAATGGGAAATGCAAAACGCTGTGCACATGCTGAGGAAAATTCCATGTGGAATCGCAGCGTTTTATTTTCCACAGCATGTCAATTTTTTTTGTGGATCCGAAGCTGCAGTTTCCATTCTGACACATAAAAAAAAATCTCTCTCTCTCATATGTCATTAACAAGTACATATGTGGCCAAAATTGATGGTACCCCTCGTTTAATGACAGAAAAACCCACAATGGTCACAGAAATAACTTGAATCTGACAAAAGTAATAATAAATAAAAAATCTATGAAAATGAACAAATGAAAGTCAGACATACCTTTTCAACCATGCTTCCACAAAAATAAAAAAATAATAAAACTCATGAAATAGGCCTGGACAGAAATGATAGTACCCTTAACTTAATATTTTGTTGCACAACCTTTTGAGGCAATCTGTGCAATTAAATGATTCCTGTAACTGTCAATGAGACTTCTGTGTGGCGCCCTTGAGGCTCGGTCGCCACAGAGGTACTGCACTTTCTCCTAAGGCGTGGTACCCCACCATCCAGGTAAGTTGGAGGCTCCTGACCACTCTCCAACACTCGCACCCCATACAATAGAGTAGTTAAGCAAAACCACATTGCGGCTCCTTGCTTAGAGAGAAGCAGAGCACCTTTGGAACACTAGACGTGCTGGGAGGTGGGTGGAGTTGAGAACATATAAAAGAGCGGGACAGTTCCAGGATTAAGGGTCAGTTGAGTTCAGAGGTGGAGTAGGAGAGAGGAAGCCACTCGGGAGGAGTGGGGATCCCTGGAAGAGGGATGGAGGAAGGAGTGCTGCAGCTGCCTCAGTGATCTGAGCCAGCTGGCACGGGAAAGGAAAGAAGGAGAAGGACATTGAACTGAAGCCTGAGCTTCCATAGAAGGGAAAAGACAAGTACGGAACGTAGGAGTAAAAGGGAACACAGAGGACATGGGTTAGAGGAAGAACCCTGCCTAGAAGTTCTAAGCGCAAGGCTGGGGCCTGGTCCCCGAGGTTGTATGGACACTAATGGTTCTGCAGCAGACACCGGTGGAGTAGTGGGCTGTAAATGCGCTACTCCCATCTAAGACTTGAGGGCACAACAGCAACACGGATAGAGAGCCGGGACTTAGAAGTAGAGAGTCCCCGGAGCAGGCTACAGCTGTCTGCCATGCAAGTAGAGTTCATGGGAACATCTGTCAGGAGGCTCTCCAGTGTAACACAGTACTAGGAGATCATCACACTTAAAGGCGCTATGGAGGAGACATTCAGGAAAGGCACATAAGTTGGCAGAGTGTGGAAGGGAGCATTCCATCTTGCCTGGAGGTTGACTGAGTCCCTGACCCGGAGGACACAGCACAGAAGCGGGCACTACAGACTGTGAGAAAAGCTTTGGAACTACATGCCCTGGTGTCCTCCATTCCTTCCTGCGTCCGTTCGTCTGGCACTGCTACATCTCCTGCGCCGGACACTACACCATCTAAGTGTCTCCACATCTACACTGCCCTGGGACAACAGCCCTGCCTGTGGAGGGCTATAACATCCTTGCTGCACCACACCATCTGTCCCAGAGGATCTGTCTGCAGCGTCGGCTTAACACCTCCCTTGCCGAACACCACAGGTGGCGTCACGAACTATTCATCTAACAACATTCAAAACATCCACATCTTTCTATTACTTGGGCGCCCAGGGCCACTGTCCGGGTCACGTCACCGCCACTGTGACACATCCCACCGATACCGGCCCGGTACCGAGTACCCCGCAGCCCTGGGAGGGCGACCCATCTGCACCTCTCGACAGGTATTTTGGCCCACTCCTCAAGAGCAAACTGCTCCAGCTATCTCATGTTTGAAGGCTCCCTTTTCCAGATGACATGTTTCAGCTCTTTCCAAAGATGCTCAATAAGATGCAGAGTACAATGAAAGCTCAAGACTATAATGGAATTCTAGAGAGAAATGTGCTGCCCAGTGTCAGAAAGCTTGGTCTCAGCTGCAGGTCATTGGTCTTGAAACAGGATAATAACCCAAAACTCACAGCTAAAAACACCCAAGAATGGTAAAACATAGGACTATTCTGAAGTGGCTTTCTATGAGCCCTGACCTAAATCCTATTGAACATCTTTGGAAAGAGCTGAAACATGCCGTCTGGAAAAGGCAACCCTCAAATATGAGACAACTGGAGCAGTTTGCTCTTGAGGAGTGGGCCAAAATACCTGTTGAGAGGTGCAGAAGTCTCATTGACAGTTGCAGGAATTGTTTGACTGCAGTGATTGCCTCCAAAGTTTGTGGCTTCAGATGATTAGCACCAGTCAAAATAGACCACTATTAGACTAATGTATTTGTGCACACAGTATATGAGTGATCTAAAATGTAACCTTTATTAAAAGATATTAAAATAAAAGAGACTACCACAAAAAAAAGCACAAACCATGCTAAAAAGCTCAAAAACATACAGACACAACCATCAGTAAACTTATATGCCACCACCTGGGTAGTAATGTGTTGCTTCCCTCTGCTTGTGTTAATAGCTAGCAACCCCCACTGGTGTGCGTACAAGGCAAAAATAAGAATCTCCCTTTACTTGCTGGAGAGAAATATAACAACAATGTATATCAAATCAGAACATTCTCACCAGTCTCCAGGGTGTTCACTCTCCGACAGGCACCCTCTGTATGGGTCCAGTGCTAGGAATTTCTGTTTCAGGGTAAGTTAATGGTGCATACATTACTCTTGATGCGTTTCTTCAAAACATGATTCATCAGGAGAGTTCCCATAAACAAGGGTCCAAAAGCCCTGTCTAGCACCCAAATCACTGCTTTCCCATCTGTTTATGAGGTGCTGACAGCTTGCGCTGCTCTTGTTTAAGAGCTCCCGCATCTCAGGACCTTAGGCGCATCACATCCGGTTTTCTTCCCTTCACTTCTGGTGCGTGGAACACATCGCATAGCGATGACATGCATAGGCCTCCCTGGAGCCCTGTCATCTGTGCAGTTTCCGGGGTATGGAACGCATCGGCCAAGATGAGATTATTACATCATTTCCGTTCCTGGCATCCATCTGCACAGACCCAAAACGGTACTAGGAGTCATGTATGTTGGATCTAAGCCAATTCTCTCTCTTGTTAACCCCTTATTGAACTCTTCTGTGTGCTAATAAACAAGAGGTCAGTCTGTGCAGACATATAACAGCTCATATTGGCTGTCTATAAATGTGGCTCTGGAGAGACTAAACACTCCCCAGTCCACCACTCCCCTAAAGGAACAACCAGAGTATCCTAACACCTAATTAGAACCACAAACCACATAGGACACTACTAAACATAGGTGTATAAGGACAACTATGATTCCGTTCACATATACTAAAGAACATTAGCTGCTAAATGTGTTAATATATCTAGAAAAAAAACTTTTTAAAAAACTAAGGGTTTAATAATGTAAGAAGAGTAGGGTTAGCTGTCAAGGAGTGGGGGCGCCATTACGCAGGGTCCCTAGGGTGCCAACCTCCACTGATAGGTAGGGCATAGTTAATTAGCATGTACTAGGGTTTGAGCTCACTGATATCATCGCAATCCTCCTTGACCACCTTGGGTTATCCTGTTGTCTGTGATAATGCATTTGCTCCTCCCTCATTCTTTATTAGTTGTCTTCTCCTTTTCATTGTAAATGTTTCCAGCCATAGAAGCAAAAAACATTTTTTCTAAGAAGAATATTTTCTAAAAGTTTTTTTTTCTTCTAGATATATTAACACATTTAGCAGCTAATGCGCATCTGTGCACTCTCTCCCCTTTGTTTTAACCACCATATATAGCATCCTTTTTTTCTCTCCCCAAAAATTTCTCTAACATGAAACTCACGAGTTTTAAGGATTAATATCCCCCATGCAATGAATTGATTTACTTTGTTTTGTTCAGGAATGTCCTTGTTTTGTATTTACTTCTAAATTTGCGTTGCATTTGATTTCTATTGTCAATACACTGATTAAGGTCATTATTAGACCGAACCGTCTGGATACTGTACCACTATTTGTTTGGCTGCATTAAAAATGTCTCTCGTTTCTTCATAAAAGTTGAGTGCCAAGTTTCTTTTTCACTATTACTGGTTTGTGACCCTGCTTGAGCACCACCCCAGTAGTGCCACGTCACTTCACAATTCAAGCTATTTCTGTGACCATTGTGGGTTTTTTGTCTTTAAACGAGGGGTACCAACAATATTGACCACGTGTGTAGATGCTTGAAGTTGTTGTAACCAGAAATAATCAGACTGTGGACCATACAGAAACCACAGTACTGATTAGACACAAACAGTACAATTATTAAACAGAGTAACTTAACTTTTGCTAGATATTTTACAGTATATGTTTTGGGCCCTCGAATTTTGAGCACATCCAAAATCGATCTTTCCAAAAACATCTTAAAGTGGAACTATCACAAAAAATGTAGTTTTTTAAAAACATATTTATTTGTGTTTTTCACTTATTGGAGATATTGGCTGCTTTAAAAGTCAGTATCTATGTAAAAAGCTTTGTTTGTGGATGGCACGGCTTCTCACTGAATCCTCTGCACCACGCATGCTTCTAATGAGCAAGCAGAGACCAGAAGAGCAAAATCTATCTATATCTATCTATCTATATATATAAAATTGAATGTGTGTATGTGTGTATCACCAACCAATCACGAAGCATCTTTCATTTCACCAGAGTTGTTTAAAAGAAGCTGAGCTGTGATTGGTTGCTATGAGCAACAGTTTTCCCACTCGACAACACCTCAGCAGACACTGCCATGGTGAGAGAAATCTAGCATTCCCAGGAACATAAGCTCCCAGCCATTGTCTGTCCTCCAGAAAAGAGCAGAGAGCACATGACAGAAATAAATCCCCCCCGTGCCCATATACTCATCGCACATCCTTCATCCCATAGGTACATCTTCCCTCTTAAAGGGATCTCTGGTATGGAAGTTAGGGCAAATCCCTCAGTGCTCTGATACTGACCCCAGGCTTCTATTAAAGGGATCATTGGTATGGAAGTTAGGGCAAATCCATCCAGCGCTTGGTTTTGACCCCAGGCCTCTCTTAAAGGGATCCATCCCCGGTATGGAATTAGGACTGTTCCTCTCAGCACTGTGGTTCCAACTCCAGGGTCTCTTAAAGGGATCATTGGTATGGAAGTTAGGGCAATTCCATTAAGCGCTCTGGTTCTGACCCCAGGGTCTCTTAAAGAGATCCCCAGTATGGAAGTTAGGGCAATTCCACTCAGTGTTCTGGTTCTGACCCCAGGATCTCTTAAAGGGATCCCCAGTATGGAAATCAGGGCTATTCCCATCAAATTCTCTGGTACTGACCCCAGGCTCTCTTAAAGGGATCCCCGGTATGGAAGTTAGGACTGTTCCACTCAGTGCTGTGGTTCTGATCCCAGGAATCTATTAAAAGGATCACTGGTATGCAAGTCAGGGCAAATCCACTCAGCGCTCTGGTTCTGACCCCAGGCCCCTCTTAAAGGGATCACTGGTATGGAAGTTGGGACAATTCCACTCAACGCTATGGTTCTGACCCCAGGCCCCTCTTAAAGGGATCCCAGGTGTGGAAGTGAGGGAAAATCCACTCTGCACTTTGGTACTGACCCCAGGCCTCTCTTAAAGGGATCTCCGGTATGGAAGTTAGGGTAAATCCCTCAGCGCTCTGATTCTCACCCCAGGCTTCTATTAAAGGGATCATTGGTATGGAAGTCAGGACAAATCCATTCAGCGCTCTGGTTCTGATGGCAGGCCTCCCTTAACCCCTTCCCGACCCATGACGCCTACGTAGGCGTCATGAAAAGCTGTGCCAATATGACCCATGACGCCTACGTAGGCGTCATGATATAAATCACCCTCTTGTGGGTCGGGTGACCGGGGTCACTGAAAGGTCACCTGATCCGCACACACAGGAGGCTTTGTGCTTCACCACAGGGGGGTGGCTTAGCCCACACATGGCTACGATCATTCTGATAGGCTGTTTCACTTTTAACAGCCAATCAGAGCGATAGTAATATTTCATCAATGAAATTTGATGAAATATTACAATCCAGCCATGGCCAATGCTGCAGTAGCATCAGACATGGCTGGAGACACTAATCTGACCCCCCACACCGGCTGGCAGGGGCGATTGGGCCCCACCACGGACTGACGGCAGCGATCGGACGCTGCTATCACGATCTGCTCCCCCTCCCCTTCCCTCTGCTCCACCCTACAGTCCGATTCCCCCCTCACCCCCCCAGTACCTAGTATGTCCCGCTCTGGCTCCTGGTGTCCCACCATCCCAGATCATGGGTGCCGTCATCTTGGAAAATGGCGGGCGCATGTGCAGTGCGCCCACTGGATTCTGCAACCCTGCAGATTCATTCATTTATTTTGATCACTGTGATAAACTCACAGTGATCAAAATAAAAAAAAAGTAAATCACCGCCCCCCTTATCACCCCCACAGGCAGGCACAAATAATAAAATAAAGAAAATATTTTTATTTTTCCATTAGGGTTAGAATTAGGGTTAGGGTTGAAATTAGGGTTAGGGTTTAAATTAGGGTTAGGGTTAGAAATAAGGTTACGGTTGGAATAAGAGTTAGAAATAGGATTAAGGTTGGAATTAGGGTTAGGGTTGGAATTAGAGTTAGGGTTGGAATTAGAGTTAGGGTTGGAATTAGGGATAGGGTTGGAATTAGAGTTAATATTAGGGTTAGGGGTGGGTTCGGGTTGGGATTAGGGTTTAGGCTTGTGGTTAGGGTTAAAGTTGGGATTAGGGTTAGGGGTGTGTTGTGGTTAGGGTTGTGGCTAGGGTTATGATTAGGGTTGGGATTAAGGTTAGGGGTGTGTTGGGGTTAGGGTTGGAGTTAGAATTGAGGGGTTTCCACTGTTTAGGCACATCATGTGGTCTCCAAACGCGACATGGCGCCACCATTTATTCCAGCCAATTTTGCGTTCAAAAAGTCAAACAGTGCTCCCTCCATTCCGATCCCCGACGTGTGCCCAAACAGTGGTTTACCCCCACATATGGGGTTTTAGCGTACTCAAGAAAAATTGCACAACAACTTTGGGGGTCTAATTTCTCCTGTTACCCTTGAGAAAATAAAAAATAGGGGGCTAAAAAATTATTTTTGCGGAAAAAAAAATGATTATTTATTTTCACGGCTCTGCGTTATAAACTTCTGTGAAGCACTTGGGGGTTCAAAGTGCTCACCACACATCTAGATAAGTTCCTTGGGAGGTCTAGTTTCCAAAATGGGGTCACTTGTGGGGGTTTTCCACTGTTTAGGCACATCAGGGGCTCTGCAAACGTAACATAACGCCCACAGACCATTCCATCAAGTCGGCATTTCAAAATGTCACAACTTCCCTTCCAGGCCCCAACGTGTGCCCAAACAGTGGTCCCCCCCCACATATGGGGTACCAGCGTACTCAGGAGAAACTGTACAACGACTTTTGGGGTCCAATTTATCCTGTTAGCCTTGTGAAAATAAAAAATTGAGGGCTAAAAATAATTTTTTTGAGGAAAAAAAATGATTTTTTATTTTCATGGCTCTGCGTTATAAACTTCTGTGACGCACTTGGGGGTTCGAAGTGCTCACTATGCATCTAGATAAGTTCCTTGGGAGGTCTAGTTTCCAAAATGGGTTCACTTGTGGGGAATTTCTACTGAATGTTTAGGCACATCAGGGGCTCTACAAATGTATATGATGCCCGCAGACCATTCAATCAAGTCAGCATTTCAAAACGTCATTACTTCCCTTCCGAGCCCCGACGTGTGCCGAAACAGTGGTTTCCCCCCACATATGGGGTACCAGCATACTCAGGACAAACTGGACAACAACTTTAGGGGTTCAATTTTTCCTGTTACCATTGTAAAAATAAAAAATAGTGGGCGAAAAAACATTTTTTGAGGAAAAAAAATATTTTTATTTTCACTGCTCTGCGTTATAAACTTCTGTGAAGCACCTGGGGGTTCAAAGTGCTCACTATGCATCTAGAAAAGTTCCATAGAGGGTCTAGATTCCAAAATGGGGTCATTTGTGGGGGCGCTCCAAAGTTTAGGCACACAGGGGCTCTCCAAACACGACATGGTGTCGGCTAACGATTGGAGCTAATTTTCCATTCAAAAAGTCAAATGACGCTCCTTCCCTTCTGAGCCCTGCCGTGCGCCCAAACAGTGGCACCCGCCCACATATGGGGTACCAGCGTACTCAGGACAAACTTGACAACAACATTTGGGGCCCAATTTATCCTGTTACCCTTGGGAAAATAAAAAATAGCGGGCTAAAAAATCATTTTTGAGGAAAAAAAAAATTATTTTTTATTTTCATGGCTCTGCATTTATAAACTTCTGTGAAGCACTTGGGGGTTCAGAGTGCTCCCTACACATCTATATAAGCTCATTGGGGGTTATGGTTTCCAAAATTGGGTCACTTGTGGGGGGTTTCTGCTGTTTAGTCACATCAGGGGCTCTGCAAACACAACATGACGCCCGCAGAACATTCCATCAAAGTCGGCATTCGAAAATGACGCTCCTTCCCTTACACATATGGGGTATCAGTGTACTCAAGACAAATTGCACAGAAACTTTTGTGGTCCAATTTCTCCTGCTAGCCTTGTGAAAATAAATAATAGGGGGCTAAAAAATCATTTTTGAGGAAAAAAAATGATTTTTTATTTTCACTGCTCTGCGTTATAAACTTTTGTGAAGTACTTAGGGGTTGAAAGTGCTCACCACACACATCTAGATAAGTTCCTTCGGGGGTCTAGTTTCCAAAATGGGGTTGCTTGTGGGGGAGCTCCAATGTTTAGGCACACAGGGGCTCTCCAAACTAATGACTGGAGCTAATTTTCTATTCAAAAAGTCAAATGGCGCTCCTTCCCTTCCAGGCCCTGCTGTGCGCCCAAACAGTGGTTTATGACCACATATGAGGTATTGATGTACTCAGGAGAAATTGCCCAGCAAATTTTAGGATCCATTTTATCCTGTTGTCCATGTGAAAAGAAAAAACTGAGGCTAAATGAAAATTTTTGTGAAAAAAAGTACTTTTTTTTACGGATCAATTTGTGAAGCACTTTGGGACTCAAAGTGCTCACTATGCATCTAGATAAGTTCCTCGGAGGGTCTAGTTTCCAAAATGGGGTCACTTGTGGGGGAGCTGCAATGCTTAGGCACAAAGGGACTCTCCAAACGCGACATGGCAACTGCTAAATATTCCAGCATATTTTCCATTCAAAAAGTCAAATGGCGCTCCTTCCCTTCTGAGCCCTGCCGTGCGCCCAAACAGTGGTTTATGACCACATATGAGGTATTGGTGTACTCAGGAGAAATTGCCCAACAAATTTTAGGATCCATTTTATCCTGTTACCCATGTGAAAATGAAAAAATTGATGCTAAAAGAAAATTTTTGTTGGAAAAATTAAAATGTCCATTTTTTCCTTCCACGTTGCTTAAGTTCCTGTGAAGCACCTGAAGGGTTAATAATCTTCTTGAATATAGTTTTGAGTAGCTTGAGGGGTGCAGTTTTTAGAATGGTTTCTCTTTTGGGTATTTTCTGCCATATAGACCCTTCAAAGTGACATCAAATATGAGGTGGTCCCTAAAAAAAATGGTTTTGTAAATTTTGTTGCAAAAATGAGAAATTGCTGGTCAACTTTTAACCCTTATAACTTCCTAACAAAAAAAATTTGCTTCCAAAATTGTGCTGATGTAAATTAGACATGTGGGAAATGCTATTTATTGGCTATTTTGGGTCACATAGCTCTCTGGTTTAACAGAATATAAATTCAAAATTTGAAAATTGCGAAATTTTCAAAATTTTTGTCAAATTTCTGCTGTTTTCACAAATAAACGCAATAATTATAGTCCGGCGCCTGTGACAAGATGATGTGGGATATTAGGGGTAGTAGTCCGGTGGCTCTGATGGAATGATGTGGGATATTAGGGGTAGTAGTCCGGTGGCTCTGGCTAACGGGATGATGTGGGTTATTAGGGGTAGTACTCGGGTGGTTCTGGTTGACGGGATGATGTGGGATATTAGATATTAGTGGTAGTATTCCGATGGCTCTGGCTGACGGGATGATGTGGGATATTATAGTGAATGTGGCTATGCGGAGTGGGTAGGGCTATACACTCAGCTTTATATACATAGATATAATCAATATAATTTGTTATAACTGACTGTAGTTAGTTACTATGTCCGGGCAACGCCGGGCTCTTCAGCTAGTAAATCATAAGACAATAGGTTAGTAAACATATTGTTGGGTAAACATACTTCAATCTGCTGATGTATGTTATATTCTGTGTTACGGCCAAGATAAAGGAAAATTTGCCATATCATCTTGGCATATAATTTAGCTATTTTTCCATGAGGATATACATTTGTTCCATTTGCACAACTCTCCCAAGAGAAGGCATTAGCACTAGAGTTGAGCGAAACGGGTCGAAAAATTTCAAAAGTCGCCGACTTTTGGCAAAGTCGGGTTTCATGAAACGAAACCCGACCCTAGGATGAGGTCGGCCACGAGGTCGGCGACTTACGCGCCAAAGTCGCGTTTCAAAAGTTTGTTTTGCGCTCTTTTTCAGCCAATCAGGATCCACGGACTCTGTGGGCAACGTGATGACATAGGCACGGGTCACCACCATCTTTCAGAAGGGCATGCAAGTGATTGGCTTGCTTTGGGGGGCGTCACAGGGGGTATAAAAGGGCGTGCACGCCGACCGCCATGTTACTCATGCTGATCTCAGAATAGAGAGAGCTGCTGCTGCTGCTGATTTTGTAGGGAGAGTGTTAGGCAGGGAAGAAGACACCAAAAACTGCTTCTGCTGCTAGCGATTTTGCCTGTACAACACACCAGTCACTGTGTGTGCAGTGCAAGGGGAGGCTATATAGTGGTGTATCAGTGGTGTTGGTTGTTGGGCTGCCTTCTAAGGCTTCCTGACATTCCTGCATTGCTGTTTACCCACTGCTCCGCAAACTGCTTTTTTAAAAGCAATCCCATTTTTTTTTTATGTCCTGCTGAGAAGAAAAAAAAAACTGCTTCTGCTGCTAGCGATTTTGCCTGTACAACACATCAGTCACTGTGTGTGCAGTGCAAGGGGAGGCTATATAGTTGTGTATCAGTGGTGTTGGTTGTTGGGCTGCCTTCTAAGGCTTCCTGACATTTCTGCATTGCTGTTTACCCACTGCTCCGCAAACTGCTTTTTTAAAAGCAATCCCAATTTTTTTTTTTGCCCTGCTGAGAAGAAAAAAAAACTGCTTCTGCTGCTAGCGATTTTGCCTGTACAACACATCAGTCACTGTGTGTGCAGTGCAAGGGGAGGCTATATAGTGGTGTATCAGTGGTGTTGGTTGTTGGGCTGCCTTCTAAGGCTTCCTGACATTCCTGCATTGCTGTTTACCCACTGCTCCGCAAACTGCTTTTTTAAAAGCAATCCCAATTTTTTTTTTTGTCCTGCTGAGAAGAAAAAAAAACTGCTTCTGCTGCTAGCGATTTTGCCTGTACAACACACCAGTCACTGTGTGTGCAGTGCAAGGGGAGGCTATATAGTGGTGTATCAGTGGTGTTGGTTGTTGGGCTGCCTTCTAAGGCTTCCTGACATTCCTGCATTGCTGTTTACCCACTGCTCCGCAAACTGCTTTTTTAAAAGCAATCCCAATTTTTTTTTTTTGTCCTGCTGAGGTACTGAGCGTGCATTTTTTCACACCATACAGCGGTGTACGCTCCTCACACAGTACCGTGTAACGGCTGTTATCACAGCCACAGTGAAGCTATCAGTGTGTCACTCTGTGAGAATAAAACGAGGACATGTTCCGTTCTTACAGACCTGCACTCTAGGGAGATTCCTATTCTGCCCAATTCTACATACACCTTTTAGTTTGTGATACACTAGCCAATTTCTGCCTGTGACATAGCGCTGTGATATTCAGTGGGCCTCACACAATCCATAAGTGTCCAGTGTCCACAAGTGTGTGCAGAAATTCAAAATCTCCCTTATCCTCTATTCACTTTGGTCACAGCTGTGCCATCGAGCCTGTGACAGAGCGCTCAGATATTCAGTGGGCCTCACACAATCCAAAAGTGTCCAGTGTCCACAAGTGTGTGCAGAAATTCAAAATCTCCCTTATCCTCTAGTCACTTTGGTCACAGCTGTGCCATCGAGCCTGTGACAGAGCGCTCAGATATTCAGTGGGCCTCACACAATCCAAAAGTGTCCAGTGTCCACAAGTGTGTGCAGAAATTCAAAATCTCCCTAATCCTCTAGTCACTTTGGTCACAGCTGTGCCATCGAGCCTGTCACATAGCGCTCAGATATTCATTGGGCCTCACACAATCCAAAAGTGTCCAGTGTCCACAAGTGTCTGCAGAAATTCAAAATCTCCCTTATCCTCTAGTCACTTTTGTCACAGCTGTGCCATCGAGCCTGTGACATAGCGCTCAGATATCATTGGGCCTCACACAATCCAAAAGTGTCCAGTGTCCACAATTGTCTGCTGAAATTCAAAATCTCCCTTATCCTCTAGTCACTTTTGTCACAGCTGTGCCATCGAGCCTGTGACATAGCGCTCAGATATCAGTGGGCCTCACACAATCCAAAAGTGTCCAGTGTCCACAAGTGTCTGCAGAAATTCAAAATCTCCCTTATCCTCTCGTCACTTTTGTCACAGCTGTGCCATCGAGCCTGTCACATAGCGCTTAGATATTCATTGGGCCTCACACAATCCAAAAGTGTCCAGTGTCCACAAGTGTCTGCTGAAATTCAAAATCTCCCTTATCCTCTAGTCACTTTTGTCACAGCTGTGCCATCGAGCCTGTGACATAGCGCTCAGATATCAGTGGGCCTCACACAATCCAAAAGTGTCCAGTGTCCACAAGTGTCTGCAGAAATTCAAAATCTCCCTTATCCTCTCGTCACTTTTGTCACAGCTGTGCCATCGAGCCTGTCACATAGCGCTCAGATATTCATTGGGCCTCACACAATCCAAAAGTGTCCAGTGTCCACAAGTGTCTGCTGAAATTCAAAATCTCACTTATCCTCTAGTCACTTTGGTCACAGCTGTGCCATCGAGCCTGTCACATAGCGCTCAGATATTTATTGGGCCTCACACAATCCAAAAGTGTCCAGTGTCCACAAGTGTCTGCTGAAATTCAAAATCTCACTTATCCTCTAGTCACTTTGGTCACAGCTGTGCCATCGAGCCTGTCACATAGTGCTCAGATATTCATTGGGCCTCACACAATCCAAAAGTGTCCAGTGTCCACAAGTGTCTGCTGAAATTCAAAATCTCCCTTATCCTCTAGTCACTTTTGTCACAGCTGTGCCATCGAGCCTGTGACATAGCGCTCAGATATCAGTGGGCCTCACACAATCCAAAAGTGTCCAGTGTCCACAAGTGTCTGCTGAAATTCAAAATCTCCCTTATCTTCTAGTCACTTTGGTCACAGCTGTGCCATCGAGCCTGTCACATAGCGCTCAGATATTCATTGGGCCTCACACAATCCAAAAGTGTCCAGTGTCCACTAGTGTGAGCAGAAATTCAAAATCTCCCCTGTCCTATAGACACCTTGTACCTTGTTTTACATTACTATATAGTTTGTTGGATTTTGTCTACATTTTTACCAAAAATGAGGAAGGCTGGTGGAAGAGGCCGTGGAATTGGGCGGGGGTTGGCAGCTGGTAATGATGGTGTTGGTGGTGGATCTGATGGTAGTGGCAAGAGCAAAATACGACCGAATGCAGGAGGTGTTGAGCCTGCGTCATCGTCTGGCTCCATAAGGCTTCGAAGGCTTAGTTTTCTAGGAGTTGGCAAACCGCTTTTAAAGCCAGAGCATCAGGAAAAAGTTTTGTCTTACATTGCTGACTCAGCCTCCAGCTCTATCGCCTCCTCTTCTTCAGTTGTAAAAAGTAAAAGCACTGAGTCGTCATTGGAGGCTCATGTTCATGAACCACACCTTTCCTTGTGTCCTTCACCCCAACCAAGATTGAAGGATGACGCAGGCCATACTACTGATTACTCCATGGAGCTGTTTTCACATACCATGCCTGGATTATCAAGTCAAATGGTGAATTACCCAGGCCAAGATGAATCTGACATGGAGTGCACTGATGCACAGCCGCTGATGGATGATTCTGCTGGTACATTCACTCAGAGCACTACATTGTCCTCGCAGTGTACAGAGCCAGATTCTGACCCTGATGAGACTCAGGTGCCCCTTCCCGCACACTATACCACCATACACGGTGACACAGAGGAAGGTGCACATGACATTGAAGAGGAGGTGATGGATGACCCAGGTGTTGACCCAGATTGGCATCCATTGGGGGAAGAGGGTGCCGCTGCCAATAGCTCAGAAGAGGAGGAGGAGCATCTGCCGCAGGCATCGACATCGCAACAGCTGTTATCTGGCAGGCACGGAGCAGTCCAAAAACGGGTTACAAAAAGCCGAAAAGTTGCTGGACTGCTTGGCCAGACGGTCAAAATAGCACAGCGTGCAAGGACGCAAAATGTCTTCCATAGTAGAAAGAGTGCAGTGTGGCACTTTTTTGAACAAAATCCTCATGATCAGGCCAAGGTTATCTGTAAGAAGTGCGCAAAGACCTTTAGCCGAGGGAAAAATCTGACAAATTTGAATACCAGTTGCATGCTTAGACATTTAACCACCATGCACTTGCAAGCGTGGACACAACACCAAACCTCATGTGCAACTGATCACAACGAAGGTAGTCAGCAACGCTACATTGTTTCCCCCACTGTAAGCCCACCGGTTAGCACAGCAGCAAATGTTGAGGTGTCGTTGCAAGGCCACAGCAGTCAGGGAATCCCACTGTTATATCAACGAAAGACTGATTCTAGGCCATCAGAAAGAACACCAACTCCATCACCATCATCAACCCCCTCTGTCCACCGCTACTTCCACCATATGCAGCTCTCAAGTCCAGCTCACCCTCCCAGACACTATGAGTAGGTCAAGAAAGTACTCAGTCTCTCATCCGCGTACACTGGGTTTGAACACCCACATTGCCAAACTAATCTCGTTTGAGATGATGCCCTTTTGGTTGGTGGAAAGCGCAGCTTTCCGCGAACTCATGGCCTATGCAGTACCACGCTATGACCTACCCAGTCGCCACTTCTTCTCTCGCAAAGCCATCCCAGCCCTCCACCATCATGTGAAAGACCGCATTGTCCATGCACTCAAGCAGTCAGTGAGCGGAAAGGTGCACCTCACAACTGATGCATGGTCCAGTCGGCATGGCCAGGGCCGTTACGTATTCATCACTGCGCACTGGGTTAATGTGGTGGATGCAGGGTCCACAGGGGACAGCGGTGGTGGGACAGTGCTGCCTAGCCCACGGTATAGGAAACAGTTGGCTGTAGGCATTCGACCCTCCTCGTCCTCCTCCTCCTCCAGAAGCGAAAGCTCGTCCACAGAGCGCAGTCGTACGAGCACTCCATCTGCAGCTGCCACTGTTGCACACGAGGTGTCCCCCTATCGAGCAGCTAGTGGAAAGCGTCAGCAGGCAGTGTTGCAGATGATGTGTTTTGGCGACAGACACACCGCCGAGGTGCTGGCCGAGTACTTTCAGCGACAAACTGAGTCATGGCTGGGCAGTGTACATCTTGAGGCAGGCAAGGTAGTTAGTGATAACGGGCGTAATTTTGTGGCAGCCATAGCCCTTTCAAAACTCAGCCACATACCTTGCTTGGCTCACACCTTGAACCTGGTGGTGCAGTGCTTCCTCAAAAATTATCCGGAGTTAACAGCCCTGCTCCAGAAGGTGCGAAGACTGTGCGCGCACATCCGCTGGTCGCCTGTACACTCCGTTCGTATGCAGAAGCTGCAGCGATTGCTCCACCTTCCCAACCACCGCCTCATTATCGACATTGCAACAAGGTGGAACTCCACCCTACACATGGTGGAGCGGCTGTGCGAGCAGAGGCAGGCCATAATGCATTTGTGGGAGGATACACGGCCAGGCACTTTGAGAGCAGACATGGAGTTGACCGGTGTGCAGTGGTCGATGCTGAAAGACCTCTGTAAAGTCCTTCAGTGTTTTGAGGAATGCACACGGCTGGTAAGTGCAGACGACGCCATCCTAAGCATGAGCATCCCACTTATGCGTCTGCTCATGCAAACTTTGACGCACCTTAAGGAGCAGGCTTCTGCAGCCAATGTTGATGAGGCGGAAGAGGAGGAGGGAATCCTTGATGACATTCAGCCATTGTCTGCTCAGGGACCTCTCCTGGACGAGGTGGAGGAAGAAGAGGAGGAGGAGGATGATGATGGGGATGATTACTTAGGGGAGGAGGATGCATCTCGTGGGGCAAGTGAAAATGTTGGCGTGGCAAGGTCTGGTACAGGGTTTGTGCGTGACTGGAGGGATGTGGATTTGCCAGAAAGTGCTCCTCCAACCAGCACTCGCAGTGCATCATTGACACCGGGAACATTGGCCCACATGTCAGATTATGCCTTGCAGATCCTAAAAAGGGACCCCCGCATTGCCAAAATGATGAACGATGACGACTACTGGTTGGCCAGCATCCTGGATCCACGCTATAAAGGCAAATTACAAAACATCATGCCACAGGAGAACCTTGACCTAATATTGGCTAATAAACAAGCAACTCTGGTAAATCGGTTGCTTGAGGCATTCCCAGCACACAGCAGCGGTGATGGTTCTCACACGAGCCGTACGGGCCGGGGGCAGCTTGGCAGAGGTGTTCGTGGTGCACACAGCAGAAGTGGCGTTGGAGACAGGGGTTTCATGACAATGTTGTGGACTGATTTTTCAAGTACCACTCACACAACTGGTAATACAGCATCGATGGAAAGTGACAGGAGACAGCAGTTGTCAACTATGGTTACAAACTACTTTTCCTCCCATATCGATGTTCTCCCACACAGGTCATTCCCCTTTGACTATTGGACCGCTAAACTGGACACCTGGCCTGAATTGGCACAATATGCCTTACAGGAGCTCGCTTGCCCAGCTGCAAGTGTGCTATCGGAAAGAGTCTTCAGTGCAGCTGGATCAATCCTGACAGAAAAAAGGACCCGTCTGTCAACCCAAAATGTGGATGATATAACCTTCATTAAAATGAACCACGCATGGGTTTCCAAGGATTTTGTCCCACCTTCCCCTGATGACACATAGGGTGACAGAAAAATGGCTTGCTTTGGTCCACCTCTTCCTGGGACTTGACCTATTTCACCTTTTGCATCAGCTGAATGTCCAACATCAACATATGCCACTTTCTAAAACTCCCTAACTGTGCTGCCTCCCCCCCCATGGCCGGGGTCACCACCTAGCGCACGACACCATGCGAGTGCCGTTGCCCTGGACAGGTGGGTAGGCCGACTCTTGGGCGCGGGCACTGGCACAGGGTCCTTCATAGTGCAATCAAGTGTCTCTGACGGTGGTGGTGCACACCCACCGTCAGACACACCGCCGTACTATGAGGGGCCCAGTGCCAGTACCGACGCCCACAAGTGGGCCCCCTTGCTTGGGCAGGGCCCCAGCATTTGCAATCTTTACCTCTCCCTGCTCCTCCGCTGTGTAGTCTGGGCCGTCAAATCCATACTGTGCCTGACACCGTCTGAGCCTGCCTCCTGATGTATCGACATATATTTTGAATGTGTACGCTATCCATACATGTTACCCGGGGATACAGTACCCTTTCTAACCTTTGTGCAATCACGTGCAATCCATACTGGGCCTAACACCGTCTGAGCCTGCCTCCTGATGTATAGACATATATTTTGAATGTGTACGCTATCCATACATGTTATCCGGGGATACGGTACCCTTTCTAACCTTTGTGCAATCACGTGCAATCCATACTGGTCCTAACACCGTCTGAGCCTGCCTCCTGATGTATAGACATATATTTTGAATGTGTACGCTATCCATACATGTTATCTGGGGATACGGTACCCTTTCTAACCTTTGTGCAATCACGTGCAATCCATACTGGGCCTAACACCATCTGAGCCTGCCTCCTGATGTATAGACATATATTTTGAATGTGTACGCTATCCATACATGTTATCCGGGGATACGGTACCCTTTCTAACCTTTGTGCAATCACGTGCAATCCATACTGGGCCTAACACCATCTGAGCCTGCCTCCTGATGTATAGACATATATTTTGAATGTGTACGCTATCCATACATGTTATCTGGGGATACGGTACCCTTTCTAACCTTTGTGCAATCACGTGCAATCCATACTGGGCCTAACACCATCTGAGCCTGCCTCCTGATGTATAGACATATATTTTGAATGTGTACGCTATCCATACATGTTATCCGGGGATACGGTACCCTTTCTAACCTTTGTGCAATCACGTGCAATCCATACTGGGCCTAACACCGTCTGAGCCTGCCTCCTGATGTATAGACATATATTTTGAATGTGTACGCTATCCATACATGTTATCTGGGGACACGGTACCCTTTCTAACCTTTGTGCAATCATGTGCAATCCATACTGGGCCTAACACCGTCTGAGCCTGCCTCCTGATGTATAGACATATATTTTGAATGTGTACGCTATCCATACATGTTATCTGGGGATACGGTACCCTTTCTCACCTTTGTGCAATCACGTGTAATCCATACTGGGCGTGAGAACGGCTGGCGAGCTGTTAAGCAAGCTACAGCACCTGTGGTTTGCACACGTAAGTTTTTCATTTTTTCAGGAATGACGGTTAGGCCTAATTCCGGAACTGCGGTTGACCTGCACTTACTGGGAAATCATTGTTCGCGGGTAATAATTGTAATCAGTGATCCCCATCACTAACGTTGTTCAGCGGGTTATCTGCACCTGTAAGCGACAAACTCTGGCCTTTTCAGTGTAGCGCACATGCAGCCACGGACATGTAAGGGCATGACACACCAGTTATTGGCCAATCTCATGTGCCAGAGCCTCACGTGTCCCTCTAGTAAGCCGGACTCGGACCGTGGGGCATGATGGAGTCTCGTTCGTTAACGGAATTAAGCTTGCAATGTGTGCATCTGTTCTGTAGCTGGCATGGTTGAGGTTTCCCAGGTGGAGTCGAATTTAACCGTAGGCTCCACTCCTGGTGGTGCCCTTCTGGACATTCCTTTAAGGTTCAGCTTTGCAACCATACTGCCCACGTAAAACAAACACTTTGCCTTCATGAACGCTGTTTGGAGGGTCATGACTCATGGGAATAACGCCGCCCAATCAGTTAACCTGCTAGAGAGATCGTTCGTTGCTCCCAAGCATGACATCACACTCCCTAGGAAGAAGGTAATGCCACTGTGGCGACCGTACTCCTGGGGGCGACACAAGTGCAATGATGCCCAGCCACTGCTCGATGAATCTGCTGGTACATTGACCCAGACCACTACATTCCCCTCGCACGCTACACGACCTGAATCTGACCCTGATGAAACTCAGGTTACCCTTCCCATATACAGTTCCATCTTACACGGTGACAAAGAGGAAGCTGCAGATGAAAGTGCAGGTTCGGCCCACCCGCCATCAGACACACCACCGTACTATCAGGGGCCCTGTGCCAGTGCTGTCGCCAACGAGTGGGCCCCCCCTGCTTGCTCAGGATCACAGCACTTGCAAAGTTGAAATACTGTGCAGTGAGATGGAAGATGGGGACGACGAGGAGTCTAGACTAGTACAGGGATTCCCTAGCGAGGAGACTTATTTGATTGTTTTCAATGTTGGGACAGCAATTTTTGGGGAGCACTATACTCTGGAGAATGATAGATGGGGCCCACCATACACTGGAACATTCCAAAGGTGGACATCAGACACTGGAGCAGCATTTACAGGGCCCATTATACACTAGAGCATTAGAAATGGGGCCCATTATGTTTGGAGCATTATTTGGGCCCATAAGACAGTGGAGCTTCATCCATGGGGACCAACATATACTGTAGCATTATGTGGAGCTCATCATATACTGTTTCAAACATTATATGGGACCAATGATTCTGTATGGAGAAATAGATGGGCCTCGTCATGAGATGTAAAAAGTGAAGTATTTTTCATTGTACTATACCGCTATTTCTCTGCCGTATCGGAGCATGATGAGTTGTGGTATGTGTTAAAGGGGCGCTCTTTCGCCCAGGGCACATGAAAACCTGCAGCCAGCCCTCCCCCCCACAACTTTAGCCAAATAACCCCCATTTTTCAGTGCGTAACTTGTATTATGAAGTTAATTAAGGTTGACAAGCTTAAGTAAGAAGAATTGATGCTTTTGGCATTCAAATGGGCACTGTAGGTGTGTTTCCTGTCCTCCTCTCACTGCCGACTTTTATTCCCCATTGACTTACATTGGGTTTCGTGTTTCGGGACGACCCCGACTTTTCCCTATAATCGGACGATCTTGCTCGACCCGACTTTTGGAAAAGTCGAGTTTCACGAAACGAAACTCGACCCTAAGAAACCAAAAGTCGCTCAACTCTAATTGGCACCAAAACGCATATCAGGGACCTGGTAGCCACCTCCAATATTGGTAACCTTCTACTTATGTACAGTTATATTTACTATGCCGCAGTATGCTAATAACGATTGTTAGAACCACTTTTTACTATGTCCAGGCTTACTTATCTGTGATATTTATACTTTTCACTTTGACTATGTTACTACTGTATGTCTTTCTAATCCCACATACTTAGGTCTGTTCATTTGTCACCTTTATGAATGTTGTAACAAATACCTTCCCTATTGGAGTATTATGCCATTTTATTAATTGGCTTAACTCTTTAATATATAATTAATTTTCAATAAAGATTTGTCTTTTATAATTCATTTTGGTCATAATTGCACACATTTTTCATATGATCCCCTAAGTAACTTGGTACATCACCAAATATATTAAATTAAAGTCCTATAAGTATGTTATATCCTGTGTTTCCACCAGGATAAAGGCTAATTTGCCATATGCTCTTGGCATATAATTTAGCTTTTTTTTCCATGAGGATATTCATTTTTTCCATTTGCACAACTTTAGCTGTGTAATTGCACATAACTCCCACTGCCTGTGGGTATTGTTTGTTACAGCAGAGGACATTAGACCAAAGGATAGGCTCAATGAGAGTTCAGAAGATAACCCTTTGTCCTAGATATGAATGATGCACTCTGAATGTCACAAAGTATAAGAAAGAAATGTTTTAACCATTTCTTTCACAAAAGTGTCTAACTTAGCATTGCCTGAGTTATTCCCAACTATTGTTGCTTTAATTTTAATTGGTAGTCATTTTACATATAAGAGGATGTTATTGCATATAGATACAAAAGGCCAATGTACAGAATAAAATACTTTTCATCTAATGTGATGTTAATATGGCACTTTGTTCCTCTTCCTGCTGAAGCTGAACCTTCCTGACAGTTCCCCATTTTTAAAATCTGGCATGTATCACTTCATGTGCTAATAACTTTGCAATGTTTATTTTATCATGCACTTTACTTCATGGTAGTGGTGAGTTGAGGATGATCAGATTTGCTTTTTTATATGAAAATATCAGAAATTTGACAAATTTTCAAAAATTAGCAATTTTCAAAATTTGAATCGTTACGCCTTTGAAACAGTTATACTACACAAGGTGCAGTAGAAAATAATAACGGTCCTAGAAGCGCTGGAAATGACACCTATTTTTAACTTCCACCTGATGAAGACGGTTTAACCGTTGAAACGCGTTGTGGTTCAACACTAATATCCTTGTCTTGGTCTCATTTCCAGCGCTCCTAGGACCGTTATTATTTTCTACTGCATTTTGTATCCTCTTAGAAGGTTAACGGCTGGAGCTGGGGTGGACCTGTTCCCTTTGTTTTTATCTGCATCCCCCACAGCGTTCCCCAGTGACCGCTGTGAGGTAGTGCTGTCATTCACATAGGAGACACTCGCTTAGCCGCCACAAAACCAGATCCGACACGGGTTTTTCATAAAACAATTATAGTCCATGCGGTTTATTCAGCATCATAAACCCACCGCAGTAACATACAGTTCATAGAATCAGCATAGCGTCCATGACAGAGTTCAGCTCTGTAATCCCTGTGGTCACACAGGTTATGCATACGCAGGCTCTTCAGCCTCAGATGTCTCACCCACGTCAGGATTTCCTCATAGTTCCTTCATCTTGCTGCAGACATCCATTCCCTCCAGTGAATCATCAGGCACATGCAGCCATTCAACCCAGCATTCACATGCTGTCAGAAAAGGAGACACATCTCCCAGCGGGACCTCCACAACGGACCAACTGGGTCCCAGCATTCACCCATGTGACCTACCCTGGCCACCTTATATGGTCAGTAGCCACGCCCACTGGGTCACATACCACAATAGCAATGATATAGCATTGCATCCTGTATGTCATAAATTGACACACAGGTGCAGTGGAAACCGGACAATCAAGGATCAATCGCTAAAACTTATAATATAGGGAATGTGGAAAACCACAGAAGAAAATGCGACCATAGATCCATAATATTAAAGTACAAAACGTCTTTATTAAATAATGGACAGAAAAAGACAACTGGAGGACATGTGCAAATAGCAACCAAAGTGCAAATAGTGCAAAAATGCAAAACGAGCAGTCCAGCCACAGTCAAACCCTGTTACAAAAATACATACCTAAAAGGACTTTATCAATGATAGGGGGTAAAGATAGGCTGTCCTATATATTGGACTGGCTGTGCATGTTAAGTCTATATGTGATAATGACTATAATGGAAAAAATAGTGCCCATGTCTATTCCCCATACGTGCTCTATAGATCAAACAATCAGATCCCATTCAAATACTGCCACAAGGCAGAATCAGCTTTATTACTGGAGCACACTATGGGAACAGAGGGAAGATTCCCAGCACTATTAAACATGCACCCAACCTACCCTGAAAGGGTTACTTCCCAGCAATGGTATTACCTCACTAACAGATTCAGGATGACCGGGCGGGCTGCTCGTCTCCCCGACGCACTGGGTCACATGGCTATGACCTCATCACAGGTCCTTGAACCATTCTCACACCTTTTACAATCTCGTTCTTAACCACACCCCTGGGTGGATTGGTAGGTAACTAGTCTCGCCCGACTCACAGCTACCTGGAGACTTCTCCCGGACACGTTGAAACAGCACCTTAGCATTCTCACTGCTGATCAACACACACATAAGTCTCCATCTCAAGGCCACCCTCCTTGAGATACACAATGGTCATTTAGTATTCTGCCATTCATTCTCTCTCCTAGGACATCCACACAGCGCCCCCTAGCGGACACAGTGGTCACTACACCACATACCTCCCCCCTCTGTTCAAACTTGTGGGGTTGAACACACAACATTACACCAGGATCTCGCGAGACTGGGCACTCATTACACCTTGCCCCATCGGTTGAGAGAACCGTCTCCATCTGTCTTACGGCCTCATTCCTATGTTAGGCCTCCTCCGCCCCCAGCAGTCAGAATATCGGCCCTGGTCTTTGGCCCTCCAGTCACAGCCTGTCTGCATCATCAGACACTGTTTTGTCACCACCTTCCTCTCCCTGTTTGTTCCGTTCTTCGACCAGCTCCCCCGGTCAGTACGGTCATAAGTCTTAGTTAAGCCTACTGTCTGGCCTGAGCCTGACTCATTCAATGTCTCACAGGAACTACGGTCTCTCAACGTCGTCCTGCCAGTCGAACTACTGCTTGCTGATATTCTTTGGCCATCTGCCATGTCACTTCTTGGAGGAACCGTTCAGGTCCTTACATCTTGGGTTGAAAGCGGCCGCCACCTGGTGTTCTGTACCTCTTTATTGATTCGCCAACGGTCCAGCCTCAACTGCTCAATCTCTTGCAGGTACTCCACTCGATACTCCAATAGCATCCGAGAGTTTCTCAGGCTTTCCACGGAGCCAACCACCATGATGGGAATCCTACCCTCTTCACTGGATATCTGGTCTTCATCATGAGGAGGGATCCTCACCCTCACCACACTGGAGATATTCACAAGGTCTTCCATTACCTTCCCGGATCTTCCAATGATTCTCCCAATCAGACCTTTGGGAACCGGAACTACATCTTTCCGCAAACCCAGCCGATCCATAGCCTCTTTTGCTAACTCTAGGCGTCGAGCAGCTTTCATATTACTCCGCCTGACCAACTATTTGGCGTGGAGACATTGCAAATGCATCTCTTTCAGGACAGCTACCTGGATTGCTGTATCTTCCCTGGCCGATATTATCTCCAACTGCCGAGTCTCAGTTGCCCAGTGCACCTTACACGCCTTGACCGCCTCCTTAAAAGCCTCATGCACACCTTCCTCAGTGCAGGCTTCTTGCATGTCTTCTGGTACATCAATCACAGACTTGTATGTCCTGGTCTTGCTCACTTCCTGGACCGAAGGCTCTGGCTTTACCACGGACACTTCCCTCACTACAGATGAGCCAACCGGATGACGATCTTCTTCAGCTCTTTGCTCACCCACTTCACAAGATTTTATCTCTTCCTGACCCTTTGCTACGATTGGTATTGGCAGTTCCATCTTCTTGTCACTCGGGCCCAACCGCTGTAAGTCTTCATAGAATCATAGAATCGTACAGTTGGAAGGGACCTCCTGGGCCATCTGGTCCAACCCCCTGCTCAAAGCAGGATTCGCTAAATCATCCCAGTCAGATGTCTGTCCAGCCTCTGTTTGAAGACTTCCATTGAAGGAGACCTCACCACTTCTCGTGGCAGCTTGTTCCACTCATTGATCACTCTAACTGTCAAAAAGTTTTTTCTAATATCTAATCTGTGTCTCCTCCCATTCAGTTTCATCCCATTGCTTCTAGTCTTTCCTTGTGCAAATGAGAATAAAGTTGATCCTTCTACAATGTGACAGCCCTTTAGATATTTGTAGACAGCTATTAAGTCTCCTCTCAGTCTTCTCTTTTGCAAACTAAACATTTCCAAATCCTGCAACCTTTCCTCATAAGACAGGTTTTGCAGACCGGTCACCATTCTGGTCGCTCTTTTCTGAACTTGCTCCAGTTTGTTGATGTCTTTTTTAAAATGTGGTGCCCAAAACTGGACACAATATTCCAGATGAGGTCTGACCAAAGAGGAGTAGAGGGAAATAATGACTTCACGTGATCTAGACTGTATGTTTCTGTTAATACATCCTAGAATTGCATTTGCCTTTTTTGCTGCTGCATCACACTGTTGACTCATATTCAGTCTGTGATCTATTAGTATACCCAAGTCTTTTTCACATGTGCTGTTGCTTAGCCCTATTCCTCTCATTCTGTATATGCTTTTTTCATTTTTATTGCCCAGATGTAGTACTTTGCATTTTTCCCTGTTGAAAACCATTCTGTTAGTTGCTGCCCACTTCTCCAGTTTATTTATATCTTTTTAAATCCTCTCTCTCTCTTCTCTGGTATTAGCTATCAGTCCTAGCTTTGTGTCATCGGCAAATTTAATCAGTTTACCCGCAATTCCTTCATCTAAATCATTGATAAAGATGTTGAACAATACAGGGCCCAGGACAGAGCCCTGTGGTACCCCACTTGAGACATTCTTCCAACTGGATGTGCAGCCATTTACGACCACTCTTTGGGTCCGATCACTAAGCCAGTTATGAATCCACCTAACAGTTGCCTTGTCCATTCCATACTTAGTCATTTTTTCAATAAGGATTGTATGAGATACTTTGTCAAATGCTTTGCTGAAGTCAAGATATACTATATCTACAGCATTTCCTTGATCCACCCAATCAGTGATTCCGTCATAGAAGGAAATTAAGTTAGTCTGACATGACTTATTAGTTACAAACCCATGCTGACTCTGTTTAATCACTTCATTCTTATCCAGGTACTGACATACATGTTGTTTAATAATTTGTTCAAATATCTTTCCTGGTATAGAAGTCAGACTCACCGGCCTATAGTTGCCTGGGTCCACCTTCTTCCCCTTTTTGAAGATAGGAACAACATTTGCTCTTCTCCCGTCTTCTGGGACTTCTCCTGTTCTCCAAGAATTTTCAAAGATTATGGAGAGGGATTCAAAAATTTCTTCTGCTATCTCCTTCAGTACTCTGGGGTGTAATTCATCTGGACCTGGAGACTTGAATTCATTTAGGTTAGCTAAGTGTTTCCTCACTATCTTTCTGTTTATAGATATCCTGGATTCTTCTATACCCTTAATAGGACAGTAAAGAACAGTTGATGTTATGTTTCCTTTCTGAGAGAAAACAGATGCAAAATAGGAATTTAAAAGTTCGGCCTTCTCAACATCCTGTCTTACCATTTCCTCTCCCGCCGTAGATCTCTTACAGTTTCTTTGAGATCCTCCATCTGTTCTCTGAGGATCTTGTTCACACTTTGCAAGGTGGCAGGTGACCTCTGAGCTCCAAGACTTCTTTCTCGACCTCCTTGAACCTGTGCTCGGCAGTTTGTCTCAGGACTCCTTCTCATTTGACATGTTCTTCCACCTCTTCTCTGAGGGCCTTATTAAGTCCTTGCCACGGTATCATGTGACCTTTGAGCTCAGAGACTTCTTTCTCTAGATCCTCTAGTCTGTGCTCCCTTTCCCTCTCAGAGCCACAGTCACCCCCAGAGTCTAAGTCACCCCGACCTGCCGAGCAATCCCTCCAGTTACCGATTAACAGTGTGAATACTTCAGCCATCTTATCAACCACGTCAACATCAGTCCTGTCACGAGACGCCAGGTCCGTCCGTTGGGCAGACGTACCCCTTTTCCCGGTCACTTCTACCTCTGACCTCTCCACGTCATGAGCCGTCACCGTCTTAATATCTGTTAGCCCAACAGTAGAAACGTCTCCACCCTCGTACCATAGGTCATCAAACACGACAAAGTCCCGGCCTCCCTCCAAGGTATACACTAAGTCTGGTGGTATACCGCCACCTTGGCACTCACTGCCTCCGGGCCCCTCAAACACCACTCTGTCTAGCGCACAGTTCACAGTGACCCCATGTTTACAGCAAACCTGGGCCATTTTCTCGGTCAGACAGAAAGTGAGAGGAGTTCCTAACAGAGTCACCTGACTCTTTGAGTCCAACCGTCCCGAGATTCCTCCCCGGTGCAGCATCACGGTACACACTTGCAGTCCGTCATGCTCCGGAAAGTATAACCCACATTCTGAAATCACTCTACACGAACACTGCTGTTCCTCTTTTGACACACCGGCCTCTTTCTGGACCACCACCCCAATTTGGGTCACCACCCCCCTCTGGGACTCCACCCCTTTTTGGGCTACCACCCCCTTTTGGGATTTCCCCATGTCCGTTATACCGGTCTTCTCAGACCACAGTTCACACAACACAGTTTATGTCTCTTACGATACCACACAAGTCCTTGTTGGCACCACCACAGCTCCTGCTGCCACCGATCTTCGACACCACCGACTGCTGTTCACACACAGCTGCTGGTGTCACCTTCGTAACCCCGCCGAGTTACCGTAAACCGCTTGTCCCCTTCGTAAACCCGCCGAGTTACAGGAAGCCGCTTGTCACCTTCTTTACTCCCACTGAGCCACCGCAGGCTGAGTTGAGACAAGAGAAAAAAAAATAACCACACAAAACTCACGTGTCCTGTCTGTGTGCTATTCAGGACGTTCTCCGCCTGAGACCGTCCAACACACAGGGCGCACCGAGTGCAATTCAGGGAGCGACCCTCCTCCCAGGGTCTCCCACACACCGGCCTCACCAGGTCCAGGGGCTCGGCGGGTGCTCTTCTGTTGAAGAGTTAGGACCTGTTGAAGCGTATTGAGCGCAAAACGGCTGTTGTCCGTCTTCCAGCACATTGCTCCCATGCCTATGCCTTGTGTATGTGAAATAAAGTGATTTGATTCACATGAGCGGTGAGTGCCATCCTGCTTTTTCTCTTTCTCCACAATGAAAAGTTCATAGAATCAGCATAGCGTCCATGACAGAGTTCAGCTCTGTAATCCCTGTGGTCACACAGGTTATGCATATGCAGGCTCTTCAGCCTCAGATATCTCACCCACGTCAGGGTTTCTTCATAGTTCCTTCATCATGCTGCAGACATCCATTCCCTCCAGGGAATCATCAGGCACGTGCAGCCATTCAACCCAGCATTCACGTGCTGTCAGAAAAGGAGACACACCTTCCATAACGGACCAACCGGGTCCCAGCATTCACCCACGTGACCTACCCTGGTCACCTTATATGGTCCGTAGCCACGCCCACCAGGTCATATGGCTATGACCTCATCACAGGTCCTTGAACCATTCTCACACTCTTTACAATCTCGTTCTTAACCACACCCCTGGGTGGATTGGTAGGTAACTAGTCTCGCCAGACCACCAGTTACCTGGAGACTTCTCCTGGACACGTTGAAACAGCACCTCAGCATTATCACTGCTGATCAACACACACATAAGTCTTCATCTCAAAGCCACACACCTTGAGATACACAACGGTCATTTAGTATTCTGCCATTTATCCTCTCTCCTAGGACATCCACACAGCGCCCCCTAGTGGACACAGTGGTCACTACACCACACCACTTTCTTTTCCCCTGGATTTCATACTACACAAGGTAACATTTCCCATATGTCTACTTTATTTTACCATCATTTTCAAAACTACAATTTTTTTAGGACAATAGGTTAGATGGGTTAAAGCAATTTCTTTTAGGACAATAGGTTAGATGGGTTAAAGCAATTTTTTTCAACAAAATTCACAAAATAAAAGTTTGTTAGCCCTTATAGTCTTTCAAAGGGAATTGATGCAAAGTAGAATGAAAACAATGAAAAATTATATTTTTTTTAATTAAAATGTTTCTTTAGCTTCAAACTTTTCATTTTCATAAGAGGTAATGGGAGAATAAGTGTACAAAAAAATCGTTATGGCATTTCTCCCAAATACAGCAATTCCTCAAATGTTTCCGGAGTCTACTGTTTGGGCATGCAACATGGTATGGAATGGAGGTTGTGCAATTTGATGCTTCAAGTGCAAATTTAGAAGGTGTAGTGAGCATGTTGATACATCCCTGGTCTCATCAGAGCTAAAAGTTCCAGCCTAGTATGAAAAGATAAGCACACTACCCAAGCCCATTTTCTTGATGTTGCAGGTTTGAAGACCATCCCCAGACATTACAAGAAGTTTCATGAATGTAATCCTCATTGCATGAAGGTAAAGGGGATAGACATGGTAAATGTCGGATCTAGAGGGTGGGATTTAGGCAAACTGCTGGCCCAGATTGAAAGCCGCTGGATTTATAGGCTAGGCACGCTAACTCCCCAAGGTCTTAATGAGAATCTTGGTTTTGGAGCATTCCTGTGAAATTTTATACTGACTTTCCTATATGTCCAATCATTATTTAATTTATTTCAAAGTATCAATTATTTTAATCATTTTTTTTTTGTTTTTGTCTGCTTTCATATTTGTGATTGTGATGTTTTTCATTTAGATTTTAATTCATGTTTGTTTTTAAGAAATTTAGGTCCATATTTTCATATCCGTGATCGGAAGGTGGTGGAATCGGGGGTTTGCTTTAATAGTATCCTTGAAGTTCCCGGATAATGTCCAGTACCAAAACGACTCTTGAAAAATAATAACAATTATTTATTCCTAATTATATTAATCAAGAAGAACAACAACAATCTAAAAGAGGAGTCTTGAAAAATATATCAAAGATGGAAACCATTGAACATTCGCTGGATAATTTTGGACATTTGTGTAATAGTTATGTTTTCTTTATGTTTCAGGGACAATGGGAACTTTATATGTATATTTAGGTGGTTTGTTTCTAGGTTGCTTTAGTTCAGTTGTAGGGATCATGTTTCAAGTCAGGAGAGTTCATCATATTCATAGTTTAAACTAATGTAATTGGAGGGATATTTAAAAAAAAACCTGTTACTGAACTGTAATATTCCACTATAAAAAGGGAGTGGAGCATTTTGATTTTTATAGTAACATATTATAATGAATAAGCTGATAGATGCCTTATATAAAATGGGTAAACTTTTTTGCATTAGTAATTTAGATATCTATGTATCTTTATCAGCAACAATTTTCAATATCTCATTATAGGTGTATAATTTTTTTTTATTAATTCTATTATAGATATAGATTATTTTTATATAAACTACGTATTGGTATTTATTTGGGTATATTTTCACTTTACATTTATTCTTATTTTTCACAATAACATCTTGGTTTATGGTGTGCATTATTCACCATTATCATTCACAGTTCACTATATCGTTTTGGCACATATTATTATAATTTTGACTAATTGAAAGGACATTTATTCACTATAATGAAATTATGGATGTTACATGTAGATTTGAGCGACTTTGGTCGGATCAGGTTTCGTGAAACCCGAATGAAACAAAATTTGTTTCAGATGAAACTGGTCCGACTAGGGCAAAAAAAGTCGGAGTTTTGTCCGAAACCCGACCCCAATGCAAGTCAATGGGGAATAAAAGTCGGCATTGAGTGGATGAATGTCATCCATTCAATGACGACTTTTATTTCCCATTGACTTGCATTGGGGTCGGGTTTCGGACAAAACTCCGACTTTTTTTGCCCTAGTTGGACGAGTTTCATCTGAAACAAATTTTGTTTCATTCGGGTTTCACGAAACCTGATCCGACCAAAGTCGCTCAACTCTAGTTACATGTATTTTACATCCATCACTTGCGATTTCATTTTTTATTTATTGTTTTCACTTCACTTTGCTCCTATAGAGATGACTAATCTTGTCCAGTCTTTTTGGGGTGTGGAATGGCAGGATTTGGTCCCTACCTGCAGGGGGGTCAACCAGTCTCCACGTTTCCAATAGACGGTTAGGAGCAATGCATTATTCTATAAGGAGCCTTCTGATTTCAGGCATTCATTTTGCCAGGTCTTTTTTCTGGCTCTGATAATTTCACTTTCATTGGTTAGCACTAATTTTAATCATATATTTATATTATTATTATTTTTTCATGTATTTTTTTATTTTAATATATTTATATGGTATGATATGATGTTTTTCATGAAATGGTATTACCGATATTTATATTTAGATGAGGTAACTGGAAATTGAGTATCTATTCCTGAGTAGTTATATGTGTTAAATCCTCCCACCTGTGGAAAAAGAATGTTTTTTGCTATCCCTCTGAGATCATTAGACATAGAGAAAAAGATATATAATAATATCTGCCTTCTGACTAATTCTCGTGTTAAAACTAGTGGGTAATGATTATAGAGGCATATGCATACACTTTAAATATAAATGAACATGCTGTGCTGTTTTGAATTACAACTTTGGAACTGCAGGTAATAGAGGCATATGCATACAATACAAATGAATATGCTGTGCCGATTTGATTTACAACTTTGCAACTGCAGGTAACAAAGATTGGTATATACTAGCATTTGATTTTGATCTGGTGACTAGAGGCTTTTTGTAACATGTCAGCGCTACATATATTGCAATGATTAGATGTTGTGCAGCTGCTGGTAGTATGCCACCTGTTTCAATTTGTTTTTTTAATGGCTGAAAACCCGTGAATTGGTTTAGCTGAGTTATAATCACTCAGCTACAACCATTTGATTATATGAATGAAGGAGTCATTATGGCTAAACCCTTCCCCTCTATCGTGATTGGTCATTGGACTATACAAGTATGGTGACGGTCCATCACATAGACACGTCCCCTGGAGGAAGCAGAGACAGCGAAACGCGCATCGGGTTCAGGAGTTTAAGCGGGCCACTTGGCATCTACACGTGCAAAAAGTTGGGAACAGGTAATATGTATTTTATGAGATAAAAAAAGTGTTTTTATGCATCTGTTGGTGAGCTGTGATGTGGTTCAGTAATATGTAGCCATCTAAGTGCGCTCATTTGCCCATGTGCAAGGCATGCACTTCATAAAGTTATGCGGGTTATTGCAATATCATGTTTTTGTATTGGAGCGCTAATTTTAATAGTGCAGGTTATGCAAATTATAATTTATGAGGCCATGTGGCATGTTACAATATAATTTTAAAAAAGGAGCGCTAAATAAGGAACTTTTTCTAATACTATGAGCACACATACAAAATAAAAGGAGGAGACCTTTCTCTGTTTTTGTTAGTAATTGCAGCTGAATGGTGCACTTTTCACCTATGTGCAAAATTATGCAAATGCAGTTTGGGAGACCCTGCGGTTTTTTTGCAATATTATAGATTTTATATTAAAGCGCCATTCTAATTATTGAGTGTTATGCAAATCATATCTTATGAGGCCATGGGGTTTTTTACTTTATAACAATTCTTTTGAGCGCTAAAAGGAAATATTCCTATTATCATCATGACTATATGCATAAAACTCTGATAGATATATATTTACAAAAATATATTATTTTCCTATGTTTACTAACTTGTGCATATGCTAAACTCTGATTTTTCTATGGTATGAGGCACCTTGCTTTCTTAAATGTCTATATGTTGTTGAAATAAAAACTTGTATTTTAATTAATTAGTGTTTCTATCACATTTTTTTGATCTGCATGTAGTTTAACTTCTACAAGGATCAGTATGTTCTACTAGTATGAAAAGGCCCAAGGTTTCAGTGCTCGGTGGCGGTGATAAGAAGATGCACCAAGAATTGGACGGTGAAGAGTGGAGGGGGTGTAGAACTGAGAGGTTTGGCATAAGTAATAATTTTATATTTTCTACATGTTACGTTTATTATGTTCTGAGTAGAGTTGAGCGACTTTGGTCGGATCAGGTTTCGTGAAACCCGAATGAAATAAAATTTGTTTCAGATGAAACTGGTCCAACTAGGGCAAAAAAGTATCTACCACATTTCTATTCCATACCTAATCTCTCCATGTACACTGTACAGTTAGCGTCCCACCCAAAAAGATAAAGTTACACAGGGTCTATTTTCCTGTGTGTCTCGGACAGATGTGGCACTAAATATGGTTCTTTCCTATAACTGCACTGTAATATGAGGCTTTCCCATTTAAAACATTGTTTTCTGCAGATGGTAGTGCATGCTGCAAAAATCACAAAGTAACCGTTTAAACTATTTTACAGGGAAACATTTTATTTCTTTTCTGTTGTTTACCCTCGGTAAGAAAGATCAGATTTACACAGGCTAAACTAGCTTCCCCTCATTCACACTGGGTCTTGTAGCAAGACAATGTAGCTGAAAAGCTCAGACAGCTAAGGAGATAAAGCAGAGTAAGCACAGAAGTCAGATGAGGTGAACATGAGGACACAGATACCAGGTTCTTGGTATTGAGTAAGGCTAAGTGCACACGTTGCAGACAATTTCTGCCCAAAAACCTGAATCCCTTCCCAGAAAACGCACCTATTTTTCCGCTGCGGTTTTTGCGCGGTTTTGATGTGTTTTTGATGCGTTTTTTTCCGCAGCGGTTTCAAACCGCATGGAAGAAGCCTAAAACGTGGAAAAATCCGCAAAATTAATGTGCATGCTGCGTTTTTACCGCGGTGCAGTTTTTTCGCGGTAAAAAACGCATCAATGTGCTCAAAAAGTGCAAAATGCATAGAAATGACTGGGAAGCTTATTTTTAGCGGTTTTATAGTGAAAACCGCGGTAAAAACCGCTAAAAAAATGCTGTGTCTGAACACAGCCTAAAGGTACTGTCACACTTAGCGATGCACCAGCGATCCCGACCAGCAATATGACGCAGTCAGGATCGCTGGTGCATCGCTAAGTGGTCGCTAGTGAGCTGCCACACAGGCAGATCTCACCAGCGACATCGCAGGGGACGGGGATCGCTACTTACCTGTCAGACGAGGCGATGAAGACATCCTCCCGCCCACGTCCATGCGTCGCTCGTCGGCGCCACAGGAAGCCCAGCAGGAAGCTGACGACGAGAAACAGTCCAGAACGTTCTCGCGCGATCAGCGATAACCAGCGGGGAGCCGGTCGGAGGTAAGTATCAGACATAGCGATATCGCTAGCAATATCGCTATAACGTCACAAAAACCAGTGACGTTACAGCGATATTGCTAGCGATATCGCTTAGTGTGACAGGCCCTTTAGGACATGTTTCCACAGTCAGGAAACACTGCGTCCAACCTGCAGCGGCCAGATGTTACAGCATAGTGGATGGGATTTTATGAATTCCGATCTCCGATATGCGTGCTGGGACGCCTCTGGCTTCCCTGCATAATCGGACATATGGCGCATCTTTCTAGACCACAGCATGTCTATTTATCTTGCGAAGATGCTCCATCTCGGCAAGATAAATATCACGGTCCAATGTATAGGACGTGTTGCTTTAATGAACACAAGCGGAATCACCACGCGTACAAAAGCCGGCAGCAAATTGAACGGAGTGGACATGTGCTGTGTCCAAATCGCTACCAATACTGACCATGGAAACACCCTCAGGCACAGTAGTCTTCAGGAACTTTCAGGTTGAAGCATTAAAAGAAATAACTTTTTGCTGTTGTTTCACTATATTCCTGAACGAGATTTATTATATCAGTGTTTTACAAAATCTAGTTCTCACAGGCCTCCAACAGATTATGGAAGAAGGTAAGCATCCTGGCACCATCTATATGGATCATAAAACCAGGAATACTTCTAAACTCTTATGCAAATTGCCTCTTCAGAAAGAAAGAGGACATTTACTCTACAGCGCCACCTATTGGTAGTAGCGATCCTACAAGTCACAATCAACCCTTTAACGAGTCTTGTAGTATGACTTAGGATACAAGCCAAATCAGAATCTCAATTTGCAGACACGGTGTTTCGAGCAAGTGTTTCTAAACTCTTAGTGACCGAGTTAATTTTGACCTTAATGTCCAGGCCACATTTTTTTAAATCTGTATGTAGTAATAACTCTGGAATGTTTCAACAGATCCCACTGATTCTGAGTGTTTTTTTGAGACATATTGTACTTCATGATAATGGTAAAATTTGTTGTCTGATATAACTTAGTTCATTTGTGAAAATGTTGCAGTTTTGGCAAAAAAATTTAAAAATTGCAATTTTCTAACTTTCAATCTTTATATCCTTAAACCAGTTCGTTATACTGTACACAATAATTAATAAATAATATTTCCCATATGTCTACTTTACATCTGCCTCATTTTTCAAATGTCATTTTATTTTGTTAGAATGTTAGAGTGGTGAAAAGTTTAGCAGCATCTTTTCAACAAATTTATAAAACCTGTTTTTTTCAGATTTCAGTGGACCTTGAGGGGCCTATGTGTTGGAAATGGAAAGTTCCCAAAATCGATACCATTTTATAAACCACACCCCTCAAATATTTTCAAAACTGCTGTCAGGAAATTGTTAAACTCTTCAAGCGCTACACAGGAATTAATGCAAAGTGGAATAAAAAAAAAATTCTAACATGTTGCCTTGGCCCCAAGCTACACAGGAATTAATGCACAGTGGAATAAAAAAATATATAAAATGTTGCTTTAGACCCAATTTTTTCACTTTTGCAAGAGATAACACCAAAAAGCAGACCCCGCAGTTTTTTTACCCACTTTCTTTCGAGTGCAGTGATGCAGAGATACCCCACAAGTAGTCAAAAAGATAGGTTTGGAGAATAGGCAGGGCTCGGATCCGAAGAAGTACTATTTGAATTATGGAATACAAATTGGCTGAAATAGACTGCAGGTGACATGTCATATTTGCAAGGCCCCTAAGGTGCTGAAACAGCATCAGATTGAATATATTGTCATTAGTGTTGAGCGCAAGTGCTCATTGCTCAGGTATGCACATAGTATCACGGGTGCTCAGGTGCTTGGGTATGCACCAAGTATCACGGGTACTCAAGTGACATGCTCAGGTTCCCGCTGTCACATGTTTTGTGGCTGTTAGACATCCCAACCAAAAAAATGCAGAGATTTCCAGAGTAGGGCAGGAAATCCCTGCATGTGTTTGGGTGTTTAACAGCAGTGAAACTGATGGCAGGGACTTGAGCAGCCATGGTACTTGGTGCATACCCAAGAACTCGAAGCAAACTCGAGTAGCCAGCACTTGCGCTCCACAATAGTCGTCATATCGTCATCGTTTTATTTTAACTTTTGAAAAATCCCTAATCCCGTTGTAAACCCAATCCTAAACCCAACCCTAAGCCTAGGGGATGACACAGAGCTTTTGATCACAGTGATAGGGTCTATCATAGTGATCAAAAGTCAGGAACCAATTGGAAGTAGATCCCAGTCTGATAATATCAGCTCACAGATGTCTGCTTTACCATAGCTGGTTATCAAAAATGGGGGAAACGGGGTGTGACCTGGCTGGGCATGTAGCAGGATATGCATTGTGATCAGCTGCGTAGAGTAATCCTGTCTTATCTCCTGCTCACCGGGGAGCACGGCAGCTCTGCTTGGTACAGACAGGTGGGGGAAGGTATGGAGAGTGCCTGGAGAGTGGTACCTTATCTTCTGTCATGACAAGGCAAGATAAAAAGAGGAAGCAAGCAGCTGCTCTAATGGAGTCTGGCATCCAAGATGGCGCCGTAGCATCTGCTAGTACAGTAGTAGTGGAGGAGGGTAAACGGCCGGACACAGCAGCACGCCTGGAGCAGTAAGCCAGGTCACCCATAATCGGAGGTGACATGCAGACAACAGGAGCATTTCCTCATCTACAAAAGAGCTGCAGATAAGAGATAATCTGGCTGTGCAGCATAGCTTGGAAGCAGTGAAAGTGATTCCTCCTCCACTTGCAGTCTCTCAAGCTGTCCATGTGACTGATAGAACTATGAATCCTCTGGCTATGGATGGAGGGATAACTGACCCGACACTTGGGGATGCATTTCAGGCTGTATCCCAGTGCTCTGCTGCTCTTACTGATATGAAAGCCCATGTGGGATCATTAGAGATGGACGTGTCTTATATTAGACAAGATATGCAAAAAATGGGTGACCGCATGGTGGCTGTTGAAGGCCGCGTGAGTGAGGTGGAAGATATATTGCCACCATTATCCAAAGAAGTTAAAACTGCCTCTGTTAATATTGCGGTCCTAAATCAGCTCTGCCGCAACAATATCCGTCTGGTAGGAGTTCCGGAGAAATCAGAGAGGAGTGCTCCAGCAGAATTCTTTGAAAAATGGCTGATCTCCACGTTTGGTAAAGAGCAACTCTCCAACTTGTTCGCTATTGAAAGGGGACACAGAGTGCCATCCAGACAGCTGCCGCCAAGATACGTCCTAATTAAGCTTCTGCATTTTAGGGACAGGGACAAAATCCTGAAGCTTGCACGCACATCTCAGGATATCCGTATTGCGGGTTCAAAGGTGTCCATTTTCCCAGATTTCTCCTCAGAAATGCCGAAACAATGGGCCCAGTTACAGGACATCAAGAAAAGATTGTGCCAATTACAAGTGTAATATGCCATGTTGTATCCTGCTATGCTGAGAATTGCTGCACTTAAAGAGACACATTTCTTTAATTACCCCAAGGAGGAGCTGCATTGTCTGAACTCCCACAAGTGCGAATTGAGGCCCCACTGACACTTTTGTCTGTTTTGTTTCTGTCCGGTGCTAGGGGGTTCCAATGCCTTTTAATCATTTTTACTATATCACAGTTTGATGTTACATGTTTATGCTAAAAGTGATAGCTGCTGTGGGGAAGGGCCGTGTACCTTGGCCAACTAATATATGTCTAAGGAGCTTTAGTTCTTCCTGGTATGTATGGTTATATGAGAGGAACTACCTCACGCCACTTTGTTGGTGTTGTTACACAGAAAATTATGTGGCACCTGTTGCATTTCCTAGCTTCAGGTTGCAACGATCAACGTTTGACTGGACACAGCGCCTCCAGCAGGGCGAATTTATGGCACACGTGACCCTGGATACACCGCCTCCATCTGGCGAATTTAAGAAGTACACGTACACGTAAAACTGGATACCCCGCCTCCAGCTGGCGAATTTAAATAATAAGGGTAAACACCAGGGAACAATTACAGTGGTGAGCCCTGCACTAGGGAATGGGGACGTGGAGACCTCCTGCACTCCCCTGAGCCAGTGACCCTGCACTCCTCAATAGTCCCTATGCCGGTTCCGCACCGGGCGCCGATCGGAACCTAGAAACCCTGACTCGCCCTGCACCTAGTCCCTCACTAGGGAATTGGTTGGTGCAGAAACTAATCCCACCACTGTACTAGAACACACATAAGGAAAGTCACAAACAGGGATAAAGAAACACTTAGCTCTCTCTGTGCTAATGCTCCAGCACAGAGACCAGCAACCGAATGGAGCCTTCCACCTGAATAGCTGCCACCAAGCTCTGACAGAGCAGCAAGGAAATCCCTTCTGTGACTCCTTCCACAACAGTGTAAAGAACTCTCTCCAGCTCCTTCCTCCACCAAGGTTGGTTGCAAAACTATCACCAACACTGATTGCAACACCTGACACTCTTTTATAGCAGAGCCAGAGCAATCACACCCGCTTTATTAATCATGTGCACTTTAACTAAAGTGTAATACCACTAACCACCACCTGGGTAACTTAGACCAAGCGACACCACGTGTAATGACCCTAATGGCCACCGGGGGCAAAAAACTCCCTTTGGCACACAGCCAAGTAAAAAAAAGTTCACTATATGTCATGGTCCAGTCCGGAGTTTATCTTCTGCTGTCTTCACTCCGGACTGGTCATGCGGGGGTTAATCTCCTCAGCCTCGTTCTGGAGCTAGCTGGGCTATTTCAATCCCTCACAGCCTGCTGACCAGTGTTAGTGATAGCTCAAGCTTGCAGTTTAGAGCCGCTGACCCTTGTACCCTGGTGATCCTCCTGCCTTGGACTGATATTCACGTGTATGACCTGGACTGATTTCTGACCCCGTCTCTTGGTATTTGTTTCTGCTGTTACGTTCCCTCTCTGGCATCTGACTCCCTGGCTTGTACCCCGACCACGTATTTCGTCTCACGTTTTGCACCCTGTGCTCATGTTCTGGCTTTCTGACTCTCGGCTTTGGTATTTTGACTACATGTATTGCTGCTCCTTCTGGTACGTCTGCTCCTGTTAGTTTCTGACTCGGTTCGTCTGACTATTCTCTCTCGTTACCTGTGGCACCTGTGCTGTTGCTCAGGGTTGCTGCTCTTAGTGTATAACCTCTCTTCCCTCACCAGCTCCCCCTGGTGGAGGTTTCACTACATTATCACTAACCTCACATTTAAACGGGATTTTGCTTTTTTTTTTTCTCTGGCCATGGATCTGCTGCATAACTTGGCAGATCAAGTGTCCAGTTTGACACAGATGGCGCAGGACTTTTCTGTGAATCATCAGTCCCTTGTCATGTCTCAGACCCACTTACAGAAAGAACTGACTGAGACTATTAAGACCATGCAGGGAAACACCTCTCATATTGTTTGTCCACCAGGTGACTCTGTAGATGTTATTTTGCACTCTCCTGAACCCTCAGTTAAACTTCCTGACACATTTTCTGGTGAAAAAGATAAATTCCATATATTCAAGGAGAGTTGTAAATTATGGTTTTCTCTTAGACCCCGATCGTCTGGGGATGAGACTCAGCGGGTGGGGATTGTTATCTCCTTACTTAGGGAGGGTCCCCAATCCTGGGCTTTTTCATTGCCCCCTACTGCCCATGAACGGATGTCGGTAGATAGGTTCTTTGAGGCCCTAGGACTTATCTATGACGAACCGGACCGTGTTAGGGTGGCAGAGGACACTATTTTGGGTCTGGGGCAAGGGAAGCACTCAGCCGAATGGTACAGCTCCGAATTCCGTCGATGGTCCACTGAGGTGTCCTGGGACGACTCTGCACTGAGATGTCTGTTCAGGAAGGGACTGTCGGATTGCTTGAAGGACGCTCTGGCTCTCCATCCACCTCCCAGTTCATTGGAGGAGGCTATGACTCAGGCTATCCGTATGGATCGGAGACTGCGGGAGAGAGGTGTTACTCAGCGAGGGGTTCCGTTTTTCCCTGCTAACCCTGATGTTTTGCTTCCATCTGAACCTATGGAGGTGGGAACCACCAACCCCCAGGAGAAAGAGAGGAGACGGCGACGTGATGGAAAATTGTGTTTTTACTGGGGAGATCCCGGACATTGGAAAAAAGACTGCCCCTCCTGTCCTCCGACTAACAAGCGGCTGAGTCTGGGTGATAATCGTGGAGGTCACCCAGACTCTCAGGTACCTTTTTCTTCCTTTTCAAGAGTACTGCTAAAGGTGGAACTTGGTGTTGAGAACGGCTTTTTCCATACTTCGGCTTTTGTAGACTGTGGGTCATCTCTGAACCTGATTGACTCTAAGCTGGTTGCTCGCTGTAGATTAGGGACAGTTAGGTTGGAGACTCCCTTAAAAATTGTGGCTATTGATTCTACACCTTTCACTAAGGATGGTCTCCATTTCAGTTCTAAAGAATTTACCCTCAGGGTGGGGGCCCTACACCAGGAGCGCATGTCATGCTTTGTTTTGGATAACCTCCCTGCTGGCCTGGTGTTAGGGTTTCCCTGGTTGCAACGGCATAACCCAGCTATTGACAGGGGGTCCCGGGATATTGTTAAATGGGGACCTGGGTGTTCTGAAAATTGTCTTGCTACTGTGTCTATGTCATCCGTCAACCTGGAGGGTATTCCGGCGTACCTAAAGGGTTTTAAGGATGTGTTCTCCGAAAAGGAGGCTGAGGTTCTACCACCACACCGCCCATTCGATTGTGCCGTGGATCTTGTTCCCGGTGCCAAATTGCCCAAAGCCCGGCTGTACAATCTCTCCGGCCCTGAGCGGGCTGCTATGAAGGAGTATATCTCTGAGAGCCTCCGTAAAGGGCATATACGGCCATCTGTCTCTCCCGTGGCAGCGGGGTTCTTTTTTGTAAAAAAGAAGGACGGTGGTTTACGCCCATGCCTCGATTTTCGAGAACTGAATAAAATAACCATAAGAAACGCCTACCCTCTCCCACTGATACCTGATTTGTACAATCAATTGTCGGAGGCCAGGTGGTTCTCTAAGTTGGACCTCAGGGGAGCATACAATCTCATCCATATGCGGGAGGGGGATGAATGGAAAACTGCATTTCTCAACTCTGAGGGTCTGTTTGAAAATTTGGTTATGCCCTTCGGTTTGACTACCGCACCAGCGGTATTCCAGAATTTCATTAACCATGTTTTTTCTGATTTTATTGGACGTTTTGTAGTTGTTTATCTTGACGATATACTTATATATTCTTCTGATAGACAAAGTCATATGGGTCATCTTCATGCGGTTCTCCAGAGGCTCAGGGAGAACTCACTCTTTGCCAAATTGGAGAAGTGTTCATTTTTTACTCAAGAAGTGTCCTTTCTAGGGGTCATCCTGTCCGCTGAGGGGTTTCGTATGGACCCTAGGAAGGTACAGGCCATTGTGGATTGGGTGCAGCCCAGAGATCTCAAGGGTCTTCAGCGATTTCTGGGTTTCGCAAATTATTACAGAAAATTCATCAAGGGGTTCTCTCAAGTGGTCAAACCCCTCACTGATCTCACCCAAAAGGGAGCGGATCTTAAAAACTGGTCAGCTCCAGCTGTGGCGGCGTTTTCTTTGTTAAAAGAACGTTTCATGACTGCTCCGGTACTGGTGCAACCTGACTTGTCTAAACCATTCATCGTAGAAGTGGATGCCTCTGAGGTGGGAGTGGGGGCTGTGTTGTCCCAGGGGCCCACCACATTAACTAACTTAAGACCCTGTGCCTTCTTTTCTAAAAAATTTTCCTCTGCTGAAAGGAATTATGATGTGGGTAACCGAGAGTTGTTGGCCATTAAATTGGCTTTTGAAGAATGGAGGCATTTTTTGGAGGGGGCTGTCCATCGTATCACTGTCATTACAGATCACAAGAATCTGTCTTACATCGAATCCGCCAAACGTCTGACTCCGAGACAGGCAAGGTGGTCACTTTTTTTTCCCGATTTCAGTTTTCCATCACTTTCAGACCAGGTTCCAAGAATGTGAAGGCGGATGCCTTGTTTCGCAGCCTAGATCCGGTATCGCCTCCGGAGCCTCCTTCTTCCATTCTTCAGCGCGGGGTGGTGGTGGCCTTGGTGTCCCAGAGATTGGAGCAGGAGATTCGTGAGGCCCAATCTCTAGCTCCCCCATCCATACCTGAAAATAAGCTCTTTGTGCCTGTCCAGTATCGGTTAAGGGTGCTTCGGGAGTTCCACGACTCGGCTCTGAGTGGGCATCCAGGAATCTCGGCCACTCGTAAAGCCATCACTAGGCTGTTCTGGTGGCCCTCGTTGACTTCTGACGTCACTGGTTTTGTGTCCTCCTGTGAAACTTGTGCCCGCGCTAAAGCCTCCCACAACCGGCCGGCCGGGGAATTGGTGCCACTGCCAATTCCGGATAGACCGTGGACTCACCTGTCCATGGATTTTATCACCGATCTCCCACCCTCTAATGGCAAAACCGTGATCTGGGTAGTTGTGGATAGGTTCAGTAAACAAGCACATTTTGTACCCTTAACGGGCCTTCCTAATGCTGAGACTCTATCTAAGCTATTCATTGAGCATGTGATTCGGTTGCATGGTGTGCCTGTCAGTGTGGTGTCTGATAGAGGGGTGCAATTCGTGTCAAAATTCTGGAGAGCTTTTTGTAAAAGGCTGGGCATCAGTCTGACCTTTTCATCGGCCTACCATCCCGAGACCAATGGTCAGACTGAAAGGACCAATCAGTCTTTAGAGCAGATCCTGCGGTGTCTTGTCACATCCAGACAGGATGATTGGTGCTCTATGATACCTATGGCGGAATTCGCCTTCAATAATCGTGTCAATCAGTCTACTGGTACTTCTTTCTTCTGCAACTATGGGTTTCACCCTCATTTTGGTGAATTCTCCAGACTAGATTCGGAGTGTCCAGGGGCTGATTCAGCCTTTTTGCGGTTGGAGGAGGTTTGGAGGGAAGTTCAGAGAAACATTGGGGAGGCTCAGGGCAAATATAAGTTTTTTGCAGATAAACGACGCTCGGTGGGGCCGACTTATCAGGTGGGGGATAAGGTATGGTTATCCACCAAAAACATAAGGCTGAGAATTCCCTCTGCTAAGTTGGGTCCCAAGTTTATTGGTCCGTATGAGATTTTAGAGGTGATTAATCCTGTGGTCTTTCGCCTGCGGTTGCCTCCGTCATTACGGATTCCTAATGTGTTCCATAAAGCGGTTCTGAAGCCATCGGTGCCTTCCTCTGATGAGTCTCCCTCGCACCCGCCGCCTGTTATGGTAGATGGGCAGACCGAGTGGAACAGGTGGTGGATTCTCGTATGCTCCGTCGTTCACTTCAGTACTTGGTCCATTGGAAAGGATACAGTCCTGAGGATCTGTCATGGGTGCCGGCGCGTTCGGTCCATGCGGATCGGTTGGTCCGGGCCTTTCACGCTCGTCATCCAGGGAAGCCTGGGGGTCCAGTGGCCCCCCATTGAGAGGGGGGTACTGTCATGGTCCAGTCCAGAGTTTATCTTCTGCTGTCTTCACTCCGGACTGGTCATGCGGGGGTTAATCTCCTCAGCCTCGTTCTGGAGCTAGCTGGGCTATTTCAATCCCTCACAGCCTGCTGACCAGTGTTAGTGATAGCTCAAGCTTGCAGTTTAGAGCCGCTGACCCTTGTACCCTGGTGATCCTCCTGCCTTGGACTGATATTCACGTGTATGACCCGGACTGATTTCTGACCCCGTCTCTTGGTATTTGTTTCTGCTGTTACGTTCCCTCTCTGGCATCTGACTCCCTGGCTTGTACCCCGACCACGTATTTCGTCTCACGTTTTGGACCCTGTGCTCATGTTCTGGCTTTCTGACTCTCGGCTTTGGTCTTTTGACTACGTGTATTGCTGCTCCTTCTGGTACGTCTGCTCCTGTTAGTTTCTGACTCGGTTCGTCTGACTATTCTCTCTCGTTACCTGTGGCACCTGTGCTGTTGCTCAGGGTTGCTGCTCTTAGTGTATAACCTCTCTTCCCTCACCAGGTCCCCCTGGTGGAGGTTTCACTACACTATATACATTAACTCTGTCAGGTCAAACTCAGATCATGACACAGATATTTTATACGCTCTGGTTGTATGTTGGGGGTTTGGGAGGTTGGAAGGGGGGTTGTGTTATTTGTTGTGTATGTAGTCTCCGGGCCTCAGGACAAAAGTCTATCCAGTAGGAAACAGTATGGGAACATTTGGTCATGTCATATAATTATGGTGGGTCAGGTTAATTTGATTTTGTGGAATGTGCGGGGGGTTGGGTGAGCCCACTAAAAGATCAGCCATTTTTAAGATACTTAATACGACCCCTGAAAGTGCACAAATTCTCAGTAAATATTGGAGAGGGCCATCCTTTCATTTTTCATATAGTTCATACGCCAGGAATTTTAGTATTTTTATCCAACGTAGTCTTCCTTTTACATGTGTAAATGCCACAGTAGATCCCGGGGGCAGATTTATCTACGTGGGATATCTGCTTTATGGCATACAGGTGTGCATAGTAGCATATATTCCTCCACCATTCTCAATGGAAACTATACAGCTGATAATCCAGTTGCTGAAGGAGCACCCAGACACAGCAGCTATTATTATTGGGGATTTCAATATGTATCTCAATGTGGCTCTAGATAAATACCGGGGAGAGCGGGGACACAGCATTTGCCAAGTTATTATGGGAGATGCAGTGGTATGATGCCTGGAGGACTAAATTCCCATCAACATGACAGTATTCTTGCTTTTCAGCATCATACTCCTCCTTATCTAGGAAAGACCTGGCCATAGGTAATCAGTTTTTATTGCCGATGGTAGACAAGGTGGAATATCTCACGAGATGTTTATCAGACCATTCCATTAAGGGTTGTTCCTAATATTCTTCCCCTATCTAATACATCAAGAGAACTATGGAAGCTCAACCCATACTGGCTGGCAATACTGAAGGACACAGGGGGATTAGCTGGGAAGTTGAAGGCCTTTTTTCAAGATAATATAGGCTTGGCATCACCCCTGAGTGTGGGATACAATGAAGACCTTTTTAAGGGGAGTTCTGATTAAAGAGATCTCTAGAATTACAACTAAGAGAAGAGTCCGTACTATTGATCTTCAGCAATGTGTCGATGAGGCAGAACAGTGGTTTGCAAATTCCTCAACTCAGCTTCATAGAGATGAATGGGTGGGGGCACAAATACTGTTAAATAATCACGTTCTGGAACAGGCAGAACATAGCAGATTTTTTATCAGACAGAATTTCTATATGGAGGGGAAGGGTGCGGGGCATCTGTTTGCCATGGTCGCTAGAGCTCAGCAGGGATCCCCTGTCATCCCGGCAATTAAGACATCGGATGAGTCCACGGATACCGGGTTGGAAGACATTTGTCACGGATGCGACTGACCAGGTAGGAAACGACCCACCAGTAGGTCGGTCGCCCACTACACAACAAACAAGGGAACACCGGGGACACAATTACAAAGGTGGGCCCTGCGATAGGGAACGGGGAATGGACACCTCCTGCACTCTCCTGAGGATGTGCCCTGGTCTATCCTGATGTCCCTATATGGCTTCTTTCAAACCGTCGCCAAGCAGGATACCTTAGCCCTCGCTTGCCCTGCACCTATCCCTAAGTAGAGAATTGGCAAGTGCGGACACTGGTCCCACCGCTGCACTAATACAACACCAAGGGTAGATATGACAGACAAGGTAAAGACAAACAACACTTAGCTTTTTGCTGTCAAGTACCACACAGCAGGATTCCGACATCAGGTACACCATGAACAGCTGAGGCACCACTGCTCCCAGTAAGCGCCTTCTCCTCAGAGTGGTCACTGCAGAATGACCTCTTACACCGACGGTCAGCTGATGCATCAGGTGACCCTTTGAAGGTACGTGGGAGTGGTCACCATCTGCATCAGCAAATTCAATAGCCATGTAGTAACACCAGCAGCCACCGGGGGGAAAACTGACATTAACCCTCGATGGCCTGAAAGGAAAAAAGTTTATGTGAGAATTCAGATCTGCCATAGATCCAAAGATGGATCGTGACAAAATTCTTAATGGGTTTCTATCTTGGTTCATTGCCTCTGCCACAGTTATCGGTGGAACAAAGGTTGGCATTGGACGCGCCTCTTACAGTAGAGGAACTGGAGGAAGCTCTAACCTCATTTCAAGCTAATTAGGCTCCGGGGAAAGACGGGCTGCTGGCTGAATTGTATAAAGAGGCGGGTTCAGTGTTGTTATCTAACTTGCTGGATGTCTTCCGGGAATCCCTTGGTGTGGGTGGTCCTCCTAAATTTATGTCTGAAGCAGTTATAGTCTTGCTGACTAAGCAGGGGAAGGATCCAACCCATACGGATTCCTGTAGATCCATTTCCCTGCTGCAGGCTGATGTCAAGATATTGGCCAAAGTGCTTGCCATTAGACTCATAAAAGTCATTACTCACTTAATTCATTGTGACCAGACTGGCTTCATGCCTTCCAAATTTACTGCCATAAATTTGCGAGGTCTCATTATTAGTCTACAGGCAGAATGTAGGAGGGATGGTAGTACTCTTGCTCAATGCAGCAAAAGCTTTTTATAGCGTCAAATGCGAGTACTTGTAGTCTGTCATGAGGGGCATGGGTTTCGGTCCCATTTTCCTGTCCTGGGTCAAACTTTTACACTGCAATCCATGTGCCAAAATTAAAATAAATGGCTTTTGAGCTGTGTAAGTGAACTAGGCAGGGCTGCCCCCTGTCCCCTTTGCTATTAGAATTGGCGATAGAATCCCTGGCCATTAAACTCCGATCTAGTTGTGAGACAAAGGACTTTGTGCATCGGTCTGTGGATGAAAGGGTGGCATCATATGCAGATGACCTTTTGCTATTTCTTGGGGATACAGAGGATTCACTGTTAAACGCTATATCTATGATTAACCAGTTTGGAGATTTTTCAGGGCTTCATATTAATTGGAAGTCTATGTTAATGCCAGTGGATGAACTTTCTCAAGCATCCAAAGTGAGTCAAATGAGCCTTAAAGTGGGGAAGGAGTTTAAATATTTGGGTATTCAAGTTTCAACAAGTGTTAGATCACTTATACCTCTAAATTTGGATCCGCTATACATAAAATTTCAAGCAAAAATTAACACCTGGTGTAAATTACCATTATCAGTATTGGGTCGCACAAATTTGGCTAAAATGATTCTCATGCCCTAGCTGTTATATGTCATCCATAAGGCCCTGAGGTGGATTCCTCTGAAACACTTTTACAAATTTCAAGCTATGTTCAGAGAATTAATTTGGAAAAAAGGCACAGCTCGGATTAAATAAGATGAAGCTACCTACTCTAGTCCTTATGATTAAAACCTGGGAAAAAACTAAACAACTCCTTAATATTGATGAGTTTACTCCAGTTACTCCTATATGTCAAAACCTAAAGTTGCTGGAAACATTCAGGTTAGAGGGCTTTAGCCCCTGGCGACAAGCAGAGATCCTATTTATAGACATACTGATAGGGAATTTAGATTGTGAGCCCTGTCGGGGACAGCGATGATAATGTGTGCAAACTGTAAAGAGCTGCGGAATATGTTAGCGCTATATAAAAATAAAGATTATTATTATTTATTATTACAGATCAACATCAGTTGGATGGAATCTTTAAAAGTTTTCATCAGTTAATAGATAAATTCCAGCTACCACATTAGTACTTTTTTCAGTACCTTTAATTGAGACATGCATGGCATTAAACAGGAGTCCATTACTCCGCTTAGAATCCATAATCATTTATGCGCTAAGATGTCGGTCCAGGAGAGGACTGTCAGATCATCTTAAGAGTGCTCTGGCTCTCCATCTGCCACCTAGCTCCTTGGAGGAGGCCATGACTCAGGCCATTCATATGGATCGAAGGTTGCTGGAAAGAGGAGTAATTCAGTGAGAGGTTCTTTTACATCCTGCTAAATCTGAAGTGATGCCATATACGGAACCTATGGAGGTTGGGGCCATTAACCTCGAGGAGAAGGAGAGGAAGCGGTGAAGTGAAGGTAGATTATGTTTTTATTGAAGTCCTGGACATTGGAAAAAGGACTGCTCCTCTTGCCCACTGACTAACAAGTTGCCGGGAAAACGCCTAAGTCTGGGTGATTGTCGAGGAGATCACCCAGACTCTCAGGTACCTTTTTCCTCATTTCAAAAAATTTTGTTGGAGGTGGAACTTTGTTGTGGGGGTGGTTACACAACAAAGACACCAATTGTCTGACTATTCTGCTGCCACCTGGTGGCAGCCTCGCTGCAGTGCTGCTGGTCTGCTCTTAGCAGGATTTCAGCCCTCTCTCCACTCTGCTGCCATCTAGTGGAGTTTGCATTACTCTGCATTTACCTGCAGTGCTGCAGTGTGACCGATACCTTGATATCTGAGATTCAATGTCTTATTCCAGAGGAATCTACTTTTATGCAAATGAGCTGTTCCAGGCCATGGGCCGGACACTGATCTGTATGAGAATCTGATTTCAGGGCTTATTGTAAATGAAAGGGGGAGTTACCAGTGTGAAACAAGTAATGACTGACAGTCTGCTCCCTTGACCTCACTGCAAAGCTGTGTGTGATTATAAGGACTTGCTCACATGAGTGTTTAATAAGCCAGAGTGATATCTGATGTTTTATCAGATAGCACTCAGAAAAACGTTATATTATGGAACAGTGCAGATCTGCAATTTTTTTCTCATGCTGATTCGGCTTAAGAAAAAAGATTGCAAGCATACTGCAAGTGCATCTGATAATAATCAGACCATGGGCACCCATACAAGTCTATGGGTGTCTGTAACACATCAGACTGTGTCATCTGACTGAATTCTGATTTATGTGGACAGAGGCAATGGAGAAGACTGAGAACTTAAGAGTATTCCCATCTCCAAGATCCTATCCCAATATGTAGTAGGTGTCATAATAATATTAGCAAATACCTCCAATTAGAAATATAATATAGTTTTCCTGGTTCGGTATGTCTTTTTCCTCATGTGCAGGCATTGCGACCACTGATAAAGTGACAGTTAGTTAGCTAGTTGCTAGTGGTCGTAGGCATGGATACGTAAGGTTCTGCAATGCCTGTGTAGAGGAGAAGACCGAGCTGTGGACACTGACAGGGCATCGGGTCCGGAACTGCTAGGGCCGCACCTACTGTTGCAGGGGAAAAGTAGATTGGAGACAGAGCAGACCCTTAACCTGTGCAAAAGGGGCGTGTCTAGCCAGGGAGGTTTAAAAGGGTTTGTGCGGGAAAAGAGAGGGGCTTCCCACCAAGGAGAGGAGTCAGTGAGGAGCGGCGCTGGGCTGTGGGGAAAGATAGGCTGCAAAGTGTCAGGAACACCGCACTGCACTTGCTCACTGAGCCAGGGCGCGTGTCCTGAGTACAAAGACTGTGCACAAAGATACCTGCGGAGCGAGCAGCAGTGGTGACAATGCATGCTCCAGGACCTGAATCACGTGACTGCTGGGGGCGTGGCCTAAGCTCCACAGAGCTAGGAGCTGCAGGGAAACTCCTAGAAGGGTAACTACAGGACAATGTTACCAAGGAGCATAGACAGAGACATACACCAGATCAAGCCGGGTCAAAGCACGAGATAGCAGGACAGTACCAAAGGGCTTAGACAGAAAGAATAGTCAGGACGTAGCAATAGATCAGAAAACCAGAACAGGTATTAGACGGTACAATAGGGGTAAACTGTAACGGAGTAACGATAGCCAAGCCAGGAGGTCAGAACCAGAAAAGACAATGGTACCAAAAACGAGAGACGGAGTACAGAGTGAAGGAACAAGCCGGGTCATACACGGGAAGCAAACAAACAATGCAGAGTACACGCACACCAGGGGTCAGACACACCAGAATAGCAGTATAACTGACAGAGAATGCCAGTATGGAGTGAGCATAAATACCCCTCCCAGATCCAAAGAGAGGCCGGCAATGTTAACCCTGTCAGAACAGGACATTAACCATGTCCTAACCATGACAGTACCCCCCTCTTAATGGGGGGCCACCGGACCCCCAGGTTTCTCAGGGTACCTGGCATGAAAAGCCCGCACCAGTTGATCAGCGTGCACCGAACTGGCCGGAACCCACGATCGATCCTCAACGGAATATCCCTTCCAATGGATAAGGTACTGAAGTCTCCGGCGCACCCACCGCGAATCAATGATGCGCCCTACCTCGTACTCCAGTTGACCCTCTACCAACACTGGTGGAGCCACGGATGAGGGATCTTCTCTAACTGTCCCCACAGGTTTTAATAGGGACCTGTGGAAGACGTTAGAGATTTTGAAGGAGGTGGGCAACTGTAATCTGTATGCCACCGGGTTGATCACCTCTACAATCTTGTATGGGCCAATAAATTTGGGGCCCAACTTCATAGAGGGTATTTTAAGTTTGATGTTGCGAGTGGACAACCAGACTTTTTCCCCCACTGTCAACGTAGGAACCACCCCCCTCCTCCTGTCTGCAAAATGTTTGAACTTCTTCTGGGCTTTGGAGATGTTCCCCTGTACCTCCTTCCAGAGGGTTTTTAATTGTTGTACCATCCCCTCGGCACCAGGGCAATCCGAATCCATACGGGAAAATTCCCCAAACTGCGGAACAAACCCATAATTGACCAGAAAGGGAGGCTTTCCGGTAGACTGATTAACCCGACAGTTGAATGCAAATTCTGCCATGGGCAACACCTCACACCAGTCTTCCTGTCTGGAGGAGGCCAGGCATCTCAGAATCTGCTCCAATGACTGGTTGGTGCGTTGTTTGTCCGTTAGATTCCGGGTGATAGGCAGAGGAGAATGACAACGTGACCCCCAACTTCATACAAAACGCTCTCCAAAACCTGGCCACAAATTGCACACCCCTGTCCGACACCACGTTCACAGGCACTCCATGCAGTCGAACAATGTGCTGTATAAACAAACGAGCCAAGGTTTCAGCAGATGGTAACGCAGGTAATGGCACAAAGTGGGCTTGCTTAGAAAATCTATCAACCACTACCCATACCACTGAGTTGCCCTTGGAAGGTGGAAGGTTAGTGATAAAGTCCATGGACAGGTGTGTCCATGGTTTATCCGGAATTGGCAAAGGCACCAATTCCCCGGCCGGCCGGACCTGAGAGCTTTTAGAGCGCGCGCACACCCCACAAGAATTTACAAACCTTTTTATATCAGTACCCATAGAGGGCCACCAAAAACCCCTAGCTACTGCCCCCCGGGTAGCTGCAATACCAGGGTGTGCACTTAACATAGAGTCATGAAATTCTTGAAGGACTGTGAGACGGAATTGTTCGGGTACAAACAATTTACTAGGGGGTTTATTCCTGGGAGCTTGTGCTTGTGCTTCCAGAATCTCTCTCTGTAACTCAGAGGAGATTTCGGCTACAACCACTCCCGGTTGAAGAATGGAGGAAGGAGGTTCTGGAGGGGACACAGAATCAAAACTTCGGGATAAGGCATCTGCCTTTACATTTTTAGACCCTGGTCGGAACGTGATAGTAAATTGAAATCGAGAAAAAAAAAGTGCCCACCGAGCCTGTCTGGGGGTCAATCTCTTAGCAGACTCGATATAGGCCAGGTTTTTATGATCAGTGACGACCGTAATGGGATGAGCGGCCCCCTCCAAAAAATGCCTCCATTCTTCAAAGGCCAATTTAACTGCTAACAGTTCCCTGTTACCGACATCATAGTTTCTCTCGGCCGACGAGAACTTCTTAGAGAAAAAGGCACAGGGTTTGAGGTTAGTCAGGGTAGAGGGGCCCTGTGACAATACTGCCCCCACCCCCACCTCCGAAGCGTCGACCTCGACGATAAAAGGTCTTGACGAATCGGGTTGTACCAACACAGGGGCTGTAGTAAAACACTTCTTTAATGCCAGGAAGGAATTTTTTGCGGCCACAGACCAAATTTTTACATCTGCCCCTTTAAGAGTGAGGTCCGTCAAGGGTTTTACCACCTGCGAGAACCCTTTAATGAACTTTCTATAATAATTAGCGAAGCCCAGAAATCGCTGCAACCCCTTCAGGTCATGAGGCTGCACCCAATCTGTAATGGCCTGAACCTTCCCTGGATCCATGCAAAATCCCTCCCCGGATACAATTACACCCAGAAAAGACAGTTCTTGCATAAAAAATGAGCACTTCTCCAGCTTAGCATACAAATGGTTCTCCAGGAGTCTCATAAGCACCGTACGCAGATGATGCAAGTGTGACTGACTGTCCTCAGAGTAAATCAAGATGTCATCCAGGTAAATGACTACATAACGTCCAATCAAGTCAGAAAAAACAACATTAATAAAGTTCTGAAAAACCGCAGGAGCATTAGTGAGGCCGAAGGGCATAACCAGGTTTTCAAACAGCCCATCAGTTGTCAGGAACGCTGTTTTCCATTCGTCCCCCTCCCGGATCCTTATAAGGTTATAAGCCCCTCGTAGATCGAGCTTAGAAAACCATTTGGCCCCCGTGAGTTGACTGCATAGATCAGGAATCAACGGGAGAGGGTACGTGTTCTTAACAGTAATTTTGTTCAGTTCTCGAAAGTCGAGGCACGGTCGCAACCCACCATCTTTTTTCTTTACAAAGAAAAACCCTGCTGCCACGGGTGAGACCGAGGGCCGAATATGCCCCTTGCGAAGGCTTTCTTTAATGTACTCTTTCATAGCTTGGCGCTCAGGCCTGGACAAATTAAACAAACGAGCCTTGGGTAATTTGGCTCCAGGTACTAAATCGATAGCAAAATCATATGGTCTATGTGGTGGGAGCGCCTCGGCCTCGCTTTCGGAAAACACATCTTTAAGGTCTCTCAGGTACTCCGGAATACCCTCCAGACCGACAGATGACACAGATTTTATCGGATTGACAAAAGGAACCGGGTTACAACACAGACCATTATCATTACATCCCCAACAGGTGATCTCCCCCTTCACCCAATCAATAAGAGGATTGTGGCGTTGCAACCAGGGCATTCCCAATACCAGTCCTGCAGGCAGATTATTCATAACGAAATAACTTAAATTTTCCACATGAGTGAAACCCACTTTCATAGAAAAAACTTCAGACATAAAACAAATTCCATCCCGGGTAAGAGGGGATGAATCCACAGCCACAATTTTAACAGGGTCTTTTAACCTGACTGTCCCTATCTTATTAAGAGTCACAACTTGGGCATCAATCAGATTAATGGAGGAACCACAGTCAACAAAGGCGGTGCTCATAACAGGACCGCCAGCAATTTCCAATTCAACCTGGAGGACCATTTTTATACGTGAGAAAAAATGTACCTGGGAGTCTGGACAACCTCCTCGATTGTTGCCCAGACTCAGTCGTTTCTCTGAAGAAGGGCAGGAGGGACAATTCCTTTTCCAATGTCCAGAGGCTCCACAGTAAAAACATAGTAGGTTGTCTCTGCGGTGCCTTCTCTCTTTCTCCTTAACTGAGACTGACCCAACGTTCATGGGCTCAGATACGGGTGAAGTGTCACACAATTTGGAGTACAAAGGAGACTCTTGTTGCATCATTCCTCTAGCACGGAGTCTCCGGTCCATACGGACCGCCTGCATTATGGCGTCCTCCAGGGTATCAGGAGGCGGATGTAATGCCAGAGCGTCCTGCAGATGGTCAGAAAGGCCCCTGCGAAACAACCCCTCAGGGCGGCGTCATTCCAGGATACTTCGGCGGTCCACCGTCTAAACTCTGAGCAGAACCATTCAGCAGAGTGCCTTCCCTGTGTCACACTCATCACCATATCCTCTGCCAGACGCACTCTATCAGGCTCGTCATAAATGTGCCCCAGAGCCTCATAGAACAAGTTCACTGACATACGTTCAGGAGCAGAGGAAGACAGAGAGAAAGCCCATGCTTGCGGAGCCCCCCGAAGTAGGGAAATAATGACCCCCACCCTCTGGAACTCATCCCCGGAGGAGCGGGGCCTTAGAGAAAAAAAAAGCTTGCATCCTTCTCTGAAAGCCCTGAACTCCTTTTTATCCCCTGAGAAGGGATCGGGCAATTTGACTGGAGATTCGGGGGACGCTAATGACACATCCCTACCCCCAGAACTAGAAGCCCCTGCATCGACAGCCCCCTGCACAGTATCCACCAACTGTTGCTGGGTCTGGGCCATCGTGCGCTGTTCCACATTGAGTTTATGGAACATTTGGGTCAGGTGCTTGACCTGATCAGCCAAGGCTTGTATGGGATCCATGAGGATAACACACACATTTTTTTTTTTTTTCCTTCAGAGGAAAAAAAACTGAAACGGTCAGTTATAATGTCAGGAACACCGCACTGCACTTGCTCACTGAGCCAGGGCGCGTGTCCTGAGTAAAAAGACTGTGCACAAAGATACCTGCGGAGCGAGCAGCAGTGGTGACAATGCATGCTCCAGGACCTGAATCACGTGACTGCTGGGGCGTGGCCTAAGCTCCACAGAGCTAGGAGCTGCAGGGAAACTCCTAGAAGGGTAACTACAGGACAATGTTACCAAGGAGCATAGACAGAGACATACACCAGATCAAGCCGGGTCAAAGCACGAGATAGCAGGACAGTACCAAAGGGCTTAGACAGAAAGAATAGTCAGGACGTAGCAATAGATCAGAAAACCAGAACAGATATTAGACGGTACAATAGGGGTAAACTGTAACGGAGTAACGATAGCCAAGCCAGGAGGTCAGAACCAGAAAAGACAATGGTACCAAAAACGAGAGACGGAGTACAGAGTGAAGGAACAAGCCGGGTCATACACGGGAAGCAAACAAACAATGCAGAGTACACGCACACCAGGGGTCAGACACACCAGAATAGCAGTATTGACAGAGAATGCCAGTATGGAGTGAGCATAAATACCCCTCCCAGATCCAAAGAGAGGCCGGCAATGTTAACCCTGTCAGAACAGGACATTAACCATGTCCTAACCATGACACAAAGTAGTGATCCCGCAGGGTGCAGCAAGGACTCCCAGGTTTCAGCGGACGTGCGAAGGAATACATGCCGAGGGGAGGATTGCGGTGGACTCCACTCTGCTGAGCTGCAGCATAATCTGTTAGGGGCTCAGCAGGTAAGACCGGTGACCACCCACTGCTGCCAGAAGTGAGACCGACTTGTTAGGCGGGGAAGCCGGAAGAACTCAACACCGGCCTCAGCCAGCAACTAACCAACCATCTGACTCAGGCAATGGAATGGACAACCAAGTCACGCTAAGTGGAATTAATAAATAGACTGCCATTTTGAATTACTCTTTCCCTGTTTAACCTTTAGCCTTCAACTGTTTATTTATTCCCTGTTGCTCCATGGGAGGAGGTTATTCCTGTACTTATAAAACAAGTAATTGTTAACCTCTGCTATGTTCTTCTATATCACAGCATCCGAATACCTGTTTTACACCTGCACATGAGAAAAGAGACATAGAGAATAAGAAAAACTATACTACATTTCTAATTAGATATATTTGCTAATATTATTATTACACCTACTACACATTGGGATGGAATCTTGGAGATGGGAATACTCTTTTAATTTTTCCATCTGTGCTGTGATTCTTTCATTCGAGAGAATCGGATCACATTAAACTGATACTTGGTGCAAACTCTGACCGTTTGAGCCAAGAGTCTTTAGCATAATCAGCCCAATTCTCTCCCAAGAGAGAACATACTGCTCTCTGACCGCAGCCTATTTCACACATCTGCAAGTGTCCTCTCACTGTTTCAGCTTCCATCTCGCAGGCAGCCAGTGTTATAGTATTTATCATGTCCCACGACTTGGGAAATCATTTAATAATTGCATTGTTTGTGTTGCATCATCTGTTGCTAGGCAGAAGTTTGCCTTTCCCTGTATTTTGTTCCAACTCTCTCCCTGTAGTCCTGTGATGTATGTTTGTTCCCTCCTTCATTCTCCATTTTGTGATCGTCCCTCCATCTGTATGCATCCTGTTACATGTCCTCTGAAGAATATTCCTTTTTACCTGCTGCTTTCATCATAATACAAGAATTTCAGTTAAAGCATCCCTCTTTTCCTCGAGTCTTCTTACATGAGATCGTGGCTGAGTTAAGCTGTCGGATTAATCGGTATGAACGTGAGTACAGGTCGATACGGAAGGGGCCCAGAAAGAGAGGTCTATCCAGGCACCATACGTTCTACATATCCATGAGTCAGAATAGTAAAAAGGAATAACCTGCCTTCAGAGACAGTAACTCAAGGTCTGTGCTAAATCTCAGTGGAAAAGGACATTTCCCAGATAGACTAACCCAGTTCCAGCCAGACCCCAGCGTGCATAGAAGCTACACACTGCAGCTGAACAGAGAGGAATATAACTCCCATCATTACACAGGACCCTGCAGCTGCTCCAGCATTAGATACAAAGTATCAACTCTGTGCAGAGTCTCTGTGTATTTCCTGTTGCTGAACAGTGGGAAGTATAATCCCCATCATCAACTCTTCCTGCCTGCAATCTAATCATGTCTGAAGCAAGGAATACAATGTCCCTACCAGACTTACAAGCACAGGAAAGAGACCCAGACCCCCATCCACCATCTAGCGAAAGGGGAAAACGTACAGTCAAACCCACATGGAAAGTCATGGAGAATTTAGAGACTGCAAAATGTGAATTATATAGTGATGTGTCTTCAGTATGGAAGAAAGTGCTGAGTCATATAGACCATGCATCAAGGCCTGCTTCTCATGAGTTACCACCAGAGGGAGTCCTAGAACAATTATGCACAGCATACCAAATGTATATGGAGAAGAGTGACCAATACATTATTCTCCTGAAGAAACTGAATCTCCCAGAGACTTTAAATGAATTGCAAGGTTTCCAGCAGCTTAATTCTGAAAGAGACTGCACTGTACGTGACATTAAAGCCAGGATAGAGGCTAGAAACGCACGAACACCAGATGCATCAACTCGCTCATCCAAATCGTGTAAGCACTCAAAACGTTCATCTAGGTCAAGTTCATCAAAATATTCTACTCTTACTGAGCAGCTTATAAGAGCACGTGCTAAGGCTGGAACTACTAAGGTACAAGCTGCCTTTGCACAAAAGAGAGCAGAAATGGACGCAGCTGTTGCACAAAAGAGAGCAGAAATGGACGCAGCTGTTGCACAAAAGAGAGCAGAAATGGATGCAGCTGCTGCACAAAATAGAGCAGAAATGGATGCAGAAGCGGCACGCGTGAAAGCAGAAAAGGAAGCTCTAGAGAAGTAATGTGAGCATGCAACAGCCATGGCAGAATTAAAGGTACTCGAGCAGGCTGTCAGTGGGAGTCAAAGAGACAGCGTCAGTTTGTGTGAAATGGAGGCAGAAGACCCTATTGAACGCAGAAGAGACTACGTGCTAAGCCAAGATGGCGAACCGCAGATCATCACTAACACTCTTGATGGTGTTGACGCTTCTCTAGAGCACCAGGATGCCGATCCACTTACAGAATCCTGCATTCAAGGTCATTATACCCTCGACAACCACACAGTGCCACCTCCACATGTAGCAGAAACTATACCCACCAAACCAGTTGCTGGACTAAATGCATATGCCACTCCATACTTCCCCATGTTTCAAGGCCAAGACGTCTCCACCTCTATGTACAACACCGCTCAGCCTACAATTGTGCATCCTAAGTCAGAAAGAACAGACATATCTGACTTCGCAAGGTACATGATTCGCCGTGAACTTACTAAAACCGGTCTCACAAGGTTCGACGACCAACCTGAAAATTACAGAGGTTGGAAAAGTGCCTTTAGAACCGTAACTGGTGACCTCGGCATCACTGCTGCGGGAGAGCTGGACCTGCTGATCAGATGGTTAGGACCACAATCCACAGAGCGTGTCAAGAGACTCAGGTCTGTACATATCAGTAATCCAACGGCTGGTCTCATGGCTGCATGGGAAAGACTAGAGAGAAACTTTGGCAGTCCAGAAGCCATAGAGGATGCACTGTTCAAGCGACTACAGAGTTTTCCAAAGATATCCAGCAAGGACAGTTCAAAGTTCCTAGAGCTCAGTGACCTGCTGTTAGAGCTCCAGCTGGCCAAGGCAGACACCTACCTACCTGGCCTTAGCTACCTGGACACTGCTCGTGGAGTAAACCCCATTATAACCAAGCTACCATACAATGTACAAGAGAAGTGGACTGCAATAGGGTCAAAATACAAGAAACACCATCAAGTGTCATTTCCTCCGTTCTCCTACTTCTGTGAGTTTATAAAAGACATTGCAGAGCGTAAGAATGACCCAAGCTTTTCCTACGGAGAATCCAGTGGCCCAGCTTCACCTCCCTCTAAATACGTGAGCACACGCTCGAATGACAGAAACCGCAGGGGTCCAGTGTCAGTGAAGAAGACGGATATTCTTCCCTTACCAACATCAGCCCCAGGCAAGAGCAACAAGGGTGAAAAGATAGAGAACCCAAATCGTGAGTGTCCCATCCACAAGAAGCCACATCCCTTAAAAAAGTGCATCGACTTCAGGAAGAAACCGCTCCAAGAATGCAAGGAACTCCTAAAGAAGTTCGGGGTATGCTACAGATGTTGTGCTTCTACTGAACACCTTGCTAAAGACTGTAAAACTACAATTAAGTGTATGGAGTGTGACAGTGAGGATCACGTACAAGCACTCCACCCACACCGTCCTGACTCTACACGTACTCCTTCCCCCACCACGAGCCATGGCGGGGAGGACGCAGCTCAAACTGCAAGTCATACCACAATATCTTCTTCATGCGCAGAAGTCTGCGGAGAAGGTGTCTGGGACAAGTCCTGTGCGAAGACTTGCCTGGTGAACGTATATCCCAACGGTCACCCAGAGAAAGCCGCGAAGGTGTACGTCCTCTTGGATGATCAGAGCAACCGATCACTTGCAAGGTCAGAACTCTTTGATATGTTTAACTTAAAGGGAAATGCTTACCCTTACACCTTAGGTACCTGCAGCGGTGTTACAGAGGTCTCTGGGAGAAGGGCCAGTGGTCTTATAGCGTCATCCCTCGACAACACCGTGGAGATACCCTTACCCAAACTTGTCGAGTGCATCCAGATTCCATCCAATCGAGAAGAGATCCCAACGCCAGAGGCTGCTCTTCATCACCCACATCTCAAGGGGATAGCAAACAAGATACCAGCCCTCAACAACAGCGCAGATATCCTGATTCTGCTTGGCAGAGACATTCTCCGGCTGCACAAGGTACGTCAGCAAATTAACGGACCACATGACGCACCATTTGCCCAGCGCTTTGATCTAGGCTGGGTAATTATAGGCGATGTTTGCATACACAAGATGAAGAGACCTAATAACATCTCCTCTTACAAAACACACATCTTGCCAAATGGTCGCAGCACTCATTTTCAGCCATGCCCACATCATTACTGGGTGAAAGAGAAAGTGAGCAACACCAAGCGGCAACAGGAATCCTTCAACAACATGAACATGCTCCAGCCCTGGGACGAAAACCTCGGGTCAACAGTGTTCAATTCCACAAGTGAAGACAACAAGTTAGCACCCACAAGGGAAGATAAAGAATTCATAAAGGTTATGGACAAAGAATTTGTTCAAGATGACTCCAACAGTTGGGTAGCTCCTTTACCCTTTCGTTTCCCAAGAGCGAGGTTGCCAAACAACCTGCAGCAAGCAACTGCAAGGTTCTCATCCTTAAAACGTACCCTAAAGAGGAAACCAGAGATGGAGAAGCATTTCATTGACTTTATGCAGAACATCTTTGACAAAGATCATGCTGAACCTGCGCCACCACTGAAGGAAGGAGAAGAATGTTGGTACCTTCCATCCTTTGGTGTCTATCATCCTCGCAAGTCTAACCAGATCAGAGTGGTGTTTGACTCCAGTGCTCAGTATGAAGGCCTCTCTCTCAACAATCTGCTGCTAACTGGACCCAACCTGAACAACAGCCTCCTTGGAGTATTGATCCGCTTCAGACAAGAACCTGTTGCTATAATGGCCGACATCCAGCAGATGTTTCATTGCTTCATCATGAAGGAAGACAGCAGAAACTATCTTAGGTTCCTATGGCACAAAGACAACAATGTCAACAATCAAGTCATAGACTACCGGATGAAGGTCCATGTCTTCGGCAACAGTCCTTCACCTGCTATGGCGATCTACGGACTGAGACGGACAGCCCAGGAAGGTGAGAGAGAGTACGGATCCGATGCTCGTCAATTCGTAGAGAAGAACTTCTACGTAGACGACGGGCTCAAGTCCTTGCCCACAAGTGAAGAGGCAATTGACCTACTCTCCAGGACACAGGAAATGCTATCCACGTCAAACCTCAGACTCCACAAGATCATCTCTAACAGTCAAGAAGTAATGAGTGCGTTTCCATCTGAGGACCATGCCACGAACCTAAAGGACCTCAACCTAGGTTCTGATGTTCCTCCCACACAGCGCAGCCTTGGTCTACTGTGGGATATCAAACAGGACACCTTCACCTTCCAAGTGTCGCCCTGTGACAAACCCTTTACCAAACGAGGAGTCCTATCCGTCATAAACAGCATCTACGATCCTCTCGGGTTTGTAGCATCCATCACTATTCAAGGCAAGATACTGTTAAGACAGCTCACTGCCGAGAACACTGATTGGGACATCCCGCTTCCCACTCAGAAACAGCAAAGTTGGGAGACATGGAAAAAGTCCTTGAAGTTCTTAGAGCAACTCCAAGTCCCACGTTGTTATTCTCCAATGATTCTTACCCCAGCTACACTTCTTACACAGAAGATTGGAGCTGCTACAGTTCCTCCCGGGAATTTCGATAACAAGGACATTTACAAACGTCAGTGGAAGCAAGTACAACACATAGCCAACGTGTTTTGGCACCGTTGGAAGACCGAATACTTGCACCTGCTTCAAAACCGTCACAAATGGCAGACACCCAGTCCCAATCTCCAAGAAGGAGACCTTGTTCTCTTAAAAGACAAAGAGGCTCATCGTAATGACTGGCCAATGGGTCTTATCACCAAGGTCATGCCCAGCGAGGACGGAAAGACTCATAAGACAGAAGTTAAGGTGACAAAAGGGGGCTCTACCCGAACCTTCCTCCGTCCGGTCACCGATCTCGTGCTGCTACTGCCAAAGGAGGACGTCACATGAACTGAACATTGCTTCTGGACGTTGCTCACGGCGGGGAGCATTCCTCCTCATTCCCCAGTTTTTTATTGAACATTGACATTTTCTATTGGATTGGTGGAAGAGTTGGCATGTTTCCGGCTTCCCCAATCCGAAGATGGGTTTATAGACTTGGACTTATCTTCCGGTGTGATCTACGGGTCAACAACAACGAGTTGGACTTTAAAAATGTTTGATGTTTATTATTGCATACATGTTTTTCTCTTTTCTCTTGTTTTTCAGGTTCGAACGACTTCGAAGAATTACGGACATCGTGAAATCCAAGGATTTCAGACGGGGAGTGTCATGTCCCACGACTTGGGAAATCATTTAATATTTGCATTGTTTGTGTTGCATCATCTGTTGCTAGGCAGAAGTTTGCCTTTCCCTGTATTTTGTTCCAACTCTCTTCCTGTAGTCCTGTGATGTATGTTTGTTCCCTCCTTCATTCTCCATTTTGTGATCGTCCCTCCATCTGTATGCATCCTGTTACATGTCCTCTGAAGAATATTCCTTTTTACCTGCTGCTTTCATCATAATACAAGAATTTCAGTTAAAGCATCCCTCTTTTCCTGGAGTCTTCTTACATGAGATCGTGGCTGAGTTAAGCTGTCGGATTAATCGGTATGAACGTGAGTACAGGTCGATACGGAAGGGGCCCAGAAAGAGAGGTCTATCCAGGCACCATACGTTCTACATATCCATGAGTCAGAATAGTATTGTTGCAATAAAGCAAAGCTGGGAGAGCTGCAGCTGCTAACGTGTTTGTTTCGTGACAAAGATCCGTTCTACTGTTCTGTTAGTGACATGTCTCGCACTGGTAACACTTCCTTTATAATAAGCTCTGGAGGCAGATTATCATTCAGATTTGTATCAAAACCCACAGTCTGCAGACATCAGCTCACAGATATCAAGGTATCCTTTTATTCAACTTCCTATGACTTACAGGCTTATAGAGGCAGGGTTTCGCCTACTGATTCCCTTTAAGGCTATGTGCACACGTACTTTTAGGTGCTGCGGATTTGTCCGCGCGGATTTGGCAAAATCCGCAGTTCAATCCGCAGGTCTTTGCGGTTTACCTGCGGATTAGCTTGCGGTTTAGCCCCGCGGTTTCACACCTCTACAATGGAGAAGGTGTGAAACCGCTGCGGATTCTGCACAATGAATTGACATGCTGCGGATTTGAACCCGCAGCAAATCCAAATGGAAAAATCAGCAGCATGTGCACAGCATTTTTCAGTTTACCATTGAAAACAATGGTACTGTACAACATAGCTAAATCTGCTGCGGACCCGCAGAGCCTGAAACGCTGTGGATCCGCAGCAGAATCCGCAATGTGTGCACATGGCCTAAGACCGAACCCCATAAACAACATTAAATCCAGTGAATGGCGGTTGCATAGGGTATTACCGATTTTGGCAATATATGAGATCATCCCTTAGTAAATTAGGAATACTAGAACTCCACAACCCTCTTGGCGACACTTTGATGAATTAAGCCAAAATTGAAGCATATAGAGAAAGTCCAATTTCTGGTACGTCCACTTGTACGGTTTCATTTCTCATATAAAAGACCAAACCTGCACTTACTGCACTTGATCAAATCTTATCTCTTCCTTTTTCAGACAATACCAGTATCTCTGCCTAGATATCAATGATGGATGAAATCTGATTAAAGGGAATCTGTTACCTATTTTTAGCCCTATCAGCTGCGCCCACCGCCATCAGGGGTTATCTACACCATTCTGTAATGATGTAGATAAGCCCATAATGTAACCTAAAAGAGAAGAAAAATACGTTATATTATACTCACCCAGGAGCGGTCCTGGTCCGGGTCTGATGGGTGTCGCAGTCCGGTGCCTCCCATCTTGTAGCGGTGACGTCCTCTTCTTGGCTTCCCGTCATGGCTTCCTGCAGTGCGCAGGCGCCGGGAAAGGTCAGAGAGGTCCGGCGCCTGCCCACTGCAGGACTCTGCTCTGCCCTCAACAGGGCAGATCAGCAGTGCACCTGCGCCAGAGCTTATCAGGGGCTTATCTACAGAATGCTGTAGATAAGCCCCTGATGGCAGTGACAGCAGGTGATAGGGTTAAAAATAGGTGACAGATTCACTTTAAATAACATATTCAATGTCCAAATACAAAAAAACAGCTCTTAATCACCACTGGGACATTTTTATGAACACAGACATTAATTACACAGGTCAACGAAAAAAAATTTTTTTTCTGGTGTCCAAAATATTTTAATGAATTTGGGGTATTTTTGGGGTGCTGATTCTGAATATGTCATCAGTTTTGCCAGATTGGCTCAAGTTTTTGAGATTTTTGGTATCTTATTTATAGCACTTGTTGGTAAATGCGACGCATCATCTCATTAATTTCTTTGGATTAGTACTTGAACTGAGCAGTTCTCAATATAGTTTTGTGTTAATTAGTGTTCTAAAAGTTTGTTCATAGCTTGATTTTTGCACTAACTTTATGTTGTTGTCTGTTTTCCAGTGAAAAGCATGAACTCATCATGAAGAAGTTGTCTTAACGATCCAGACTCATTCTGTTACATTTGTGGTGAATATACACTGCCAAAACATAGAAGAAACATAACACACTTCGTAAAAAAAGTGTATTTTGCCTATTTTGGGGTTATGCTTGGGGACCAAGACAAGTTTTGGGCACCACACATAGTGTGCAAAGCATGTATCGAATTATTACGAAAATGGAGCAAAGGACAAAGAAAAAGCTTCAAATTTGGTGTTCCAATGGTGTGGAGAGAGCCAAAAAATCATCATGATGACTGTTATTTCTGTGCAGTGCAAGTGCAAGGATTCAATAAGCATAAGAAACGAAAATGGGAGTAACATGGAATCTGCAAGAAGGCCTGTCCCTCATTGTGAAGATGTGCCTGTACCTGTGTTTACCATAAATAACAGTCATCATGATGATTTTTTGGCTCTCTCCACACCATTGGAACACCAAATTTGAAGCTTTTTCTTTGTCCTTTGCTCCATTTTCGTAATAATTCGATACATGCTTTGCACACTATGTGTGGTGCCCAAAACTTGTCTTGGTCCCCAAGCATAACCCCAAAATAGGCAAAATACACTTTTTTTACGAAGTCTGTTATGTTTCTTCTATGTTTTGGCAGTGTGTATTCACCACAAATGTAACAGAATGAGTCTGGATCGTTAAGACAACTTCTTCTTGATGAGTTCATGCTTTTCACTGGAAAACAGACAACAACATAAAGTTAGTGCAAAAATCAAGCTATGAACAAACTTTTAGAACACTAATTAACACAAAACTATATTGAGAACTGCTCAGTTCAAGTACTAATCCAAAGAAATTAATGAGATGATGCGTCGCATTTACCAACAAGTGCTATAAATAAGATACCAAAAATCTCAAAAACTTGAGCCAATCTGGCAAAACTGATGACATATTCAGAATCAGCACCCCAAAAATACCCTAAATTCGATGAAATATCTTTGGCACCAAAAATGCTGTTGACCAGTGTTATGTGTATCAAAATGGATGTTGTTGGAAGAAATAGTTGTTTATGAGAAGGCAGAAGTAGATTGCTTGTTAAGAAGTGAAATATATTGGATGCTTACATTAGGCACCCTCAGTCCATATGGGCTAAGTGAAGATTGAAATAAGAACACATTTTTGCAATTGTCTTGGTATGTTAGTGCATTTTCTGTAGAAGCTTTGATTGCATGCCATCATTGTAATTTTAAAATATATTTATTGTTAAAGAACTTACTTATCTCTTTACTCTAATAGTCTGAGAGTAAAGAGATTTTTTAAGATGGCAGATAAAATGTTTGGATAAATGATGCTTGGATAATTATATGTCTTGCTAAAAAATGACTTCTATTTATAAGATATTGTAGTAAACATTTATTTTCCTTTTTTATATCTGTACTTCACTATTTAATGTCTGTATGTGCGTGTCTTGTAATATTATAATGTTTTTGTGGTGGTAGTTTATCACATCATTAATGGGTTTTAAATTCACAGGAAACCTAGATGCACATGCATGAGAATAGTGTATCCCCCAATTTGGAGCCAAGGAGCTTATAATTTGACTCAGTCTATGGTCACCTGACAGCTGTTAATATCTCTTAGTAGGGCTTCCATAGGCAGGCTTTGTACGCTACTACAATTAGCAGGTCCAGGGGTGCCCAGGCCTCTATTTTCTGTATAAAGATGTGGACATTCACAGGGTCCCCACAGTAGTTGCTGTTGACCAACTGAAGGGGCTGGCAGGAATTGCAAGGGCACCAGGTCAGAACCAGAAGGTACGTATAGGGACAAAATCATCAGATATAAGAAAGGTCAGTTATAAAGTCGAGGTCTGAAATAGAAATATCCACTAGAATCACAGGAACTGAGAAGAACGGGAGTTTACCAGAGCAAATTCAAACTATAACTGGCAGCCAGGGCCTAACTGATGGAGGTTTAAATTAGAGTGAACCCTGACCATTGTTCCAGCTGAGACCTAATTACAGTAAAAAGTCTAATAAGTTCACTAAAGGGAAAAGAAAAAACTAGGGTCCAAACAGAAATATATCTACAATGGTCAAAGACAAGCGAAGAGGTGGTATGTGCGTGTCCAGACATGGACATAACAAAATCTAGACAAAGAAGTAATTTTACTATGTTGATTTATATTGGTGCTTTTTGTTTCATATTATTGTGAAAACACGTATGGTTAATCAAAAGGAGAATTGGAGAAAATCGTGTAACAAATTTTGTGGCCATTTTCTGTTATTATATCTAGTAAAAGTGAAAATTTTGGAACTAAAACTACATTTTAGTGGAAAAAATGTATTTTTTTGTTTTCACAGCCTAATGCTATAAAATTTTGTGCTCACTTGTGGGGGTTTCTGCTATTTTGACACCTCAATCTATTTCAAACAGTTTTCAATGCATTGAAGTGTCCAGTTTTGAAAATGGTATCATTTGGAGGGGGGTTAATACATAGGAAGAGCAAAATCACTTCAAAACTGAATACATTTCTACATTACAAACATAAACATATGCTTCCCTGAAAAAAAAATAAAATTTGCTCCTAAACTTTTAGGCCACATTCACATATAGTGTATTTGGTGAATTTTTTACCTCAGTATTTGTAAGCTAAAACCAGGAGTGGGTGAGAAATACAGAAGTGGTGACATGTTTCTATTATACTTTTCCTTTGATTGTTCTACTTCTGATTTTGGCTTACAAATACTGAGGTAAAATCTCACCAAATATTGTACATGCGCACGTGGCCTTAAGCCTTCTAAAATCCTAACACAATAAAAGGATGTTTGAAAAAAGATGCTGACATCACTGATGTTGTTGTGAGTATAAAAAATAAAAGTTTAAAAATTACAAATGTTTCTAATTTTCATGAAATTTTTGGAATTTTGATAAATGAAAAAGTGCAATAAGTTTACCATGAACAAGTACAATGTGTCCCAAAACCAAAATCCCTGGAATACGTAGAAGCATTTCAGAGGTGTTAACACAAAGTGACAAGTCAAATTTGAAAAAAAAAAGCGCTTGGTCATGAAGTCAAAAAGTGGCTCCGTCAATAAATAGAAAAATAAGTTATTAAAGGAAAGAATGCTGAAGAAACACTACTGGACATATTGCAATTTCCTGTGGAGATGCGAAGGTCGGTGAGAGCTCTCATCCACTTGCCTGGCTGTCTATAGAAAGACCACATGGACCAGGGCTCATCCCACTGAACGCCTGCACTGCTTTCCTGTGGGCATAACACTACACAAACAACACAGTGGGAGGGCAAACAGTGTGGCAATACTTTATTGAACCACCAAAGACAATAACACATAGTACAGTCCCAGCAAATACTCAAGATAGTGCAAATAACAGAGTCTCACCATCCCTCTGGCTGGCCGGGATTAGAGCGGCTGCATTGTCGGGGCTTCCAGGGCTAACTGCCCCCAACAGTGACACCCTGCTTTTTGCGGGCACCTCCAAAGAGGAGGTAACAGCAAGCTTAGGAAGCTGACAGTCCATTTACGCATGTGGCCAGGTGGCCTGATTGTCTTAGCATGGCTTCTCCGAACGTCTCCATGGGGCAAAGTGACCGGATGGTCCCAACCTGTCTTATCTGAACATCTCCATGAGTTCAGTGATGATGAATGGATCCTGTATTCCTCCAGATGGCCCCATGGTGTCCTAAGCTGGCATCTGTAGAGTGTCTCTAATCTGTATCCCTCTGATTGGAGCCATGGTGTCCTGGCTGCTGTTCTGTAGAGTCTCACTGAAGAAGGATAAAGGTCCATTTTTATACCAATATCTGCCCTTCAGACCATCATCCACAGGTCAGGGGGGAGGTGGGATGAGGTTATCTCTCATTGTTTGAGTACTTAATCGATCTACATAGTTTGTCCTTTACAGTTTGCAGGTCAACAAGCTACATGGACTTATACAATGGGTAATCAACATATTAGAAAACATCGATTGTTCCTGTACTCCAAGGATATCAGTACAATAACTGTAATGGAAGGGAGAAACAGGGAAAGAAAAAAGCGCAATAGGGTCTTATCCGGTGACAAGAAAACGGGGAGATACACTCACCTTACGTTGCTGAATGGCAACACGTAACTGGCATATAACAGCTTCTGCACAGATACCGGTTAGGGAAAACTACCATGGATATAGAGATGAACATGGAGGTATCACTCATGCTCTGCTGATGGCAAATTGTCAGTGAAATAAAATACTTTTATTTAAACAGGTTTAAAAGTCAATGCGTTTCGAGGTCATGCAGGACCTCTTTATCAGGACAAAACCTGGAAAGTGGATATGGTCATCGTGGGCCAGTTGAATGGCCATTAAGGTCTCCCGATCTGACCCCCTAAAGGGGGTTTTACACATAGCGATATCGCTAGCAATATCGCTATAACGTCACCGATTTTGTGACGTTATAGCGATATTGCTAGCGATATCGCTATGTGTGATACTTACCTCCGACCGGCTCCCCCGCTGTCCATCGCTGATCGCGCGAGATCGGTCGGCTCCATTTCTCGTCGGGCGCTTCCTGCTGGGCTTCCTGTGGCGCCGACGAGTGACGTGTGGACGCGGGTGGGAGGACGTCAGGATCGCCGCGTCTGAAAGGTAAGTATCGTCCGCTGTATCGCTGCTGCATCGCTGTGAGATCTGCCTGTGTGGCAGCTCACTAGCGATCATTTAGCGATGCACCAGCAATCCTGACCGGGTCGTATCGTGGTCGGGATCGCTGGTGCATCGCTAAATGTAAAAGGGCCTTTAGACCTTAGACTTTTATTGTTGGGGTCATCTGAAGGCAATTGTCTATGCTGTGAAGATATGAGATATGCAGCATCTGAAACAACAGTACTGGAATCCTGTGCTAGCATTTCTTCTGCGGTGTTACTATCAGTGTGTCAAGAGTGGGAGAAGAGGGTTGCATTGACAATCCATCACAATGGGCAGCACTTTTAACACATTTTATAAGTGGTCATAAACTTGTAAATAACTGAAATAAATAAATGAAATAATAAAGTTACGTTAAAACCAAGCACACCATTGTTTTTCTTGTGAAATTCTCAATAAGTTTGATGGGTCACATGACCCTCTTCCCATTGAAAAATATAAAGTTGGATCCAAAATGGTGAACTTGAAAAGTTTCCCCCCTCCCATATACTAATGTGCCACAAACAGGAAGTTGATATCACCAACCAGTCCCATTTTATTTAGGTGTATCCATAAATGGCCCACCCTGCAGATCACTGTTTGTATATAAAATCTGAATTTCACTTTTTGTATTGAAGAACTGAAAAAAATTAATTTTTTTATGATATTCTAATTTAGTGAGAAGCACTTGTATAAGGTAAACAGCAGCCACTTAACAATTCCCAAACATCACATCAATCTACAACAAGAGTCAACGTTCAGACTCAAATGGACAATAGTGTATCTATGTCTTCTGATCCACTGAAGGAAAATGCGTCTGGCCTAATTAAGAATAAATGCTGTGTTGTCACAGTTCTCATGTAGCAATAAAAATAGGTAGGCTGTTTGGTCAACCTTTACTAACTTTAAAAAAAAACGATGTCCACCAATGACAAGAACTTTTCACAATATTCTTAGTTACGACTGCAGAAACTGACACTACACTTTCTATGAACCACCTTTTATGAGTATTTTCTGTTGCTGTTACAACATAATAAGTTATTCAGTAGCTTCTAACAAATACTGATCAGGGACTATTTGTACAAATCCTAAATATATGTAATACACAACCAGGCTATGTACTAAATAATAGGAGAGAATTTCCAACGTAACAGCAAAAGAACATAAAACACTTTTACATGACAGAATAAACACTTGCTTCGTGTCATGGATGATTCAACTGCAGCCGCACACTCCAGTCCCGAGTGCAGGCGGCAGTGCTGGGTATTGAGGTGCGAGACTTGTGTGAGTTTCTTGCAAGTGTGACCCCAGCCTTATTTTTATTATTTTTAGTCTGCATTGCAGTCACAGCTACGCCCTTGACTGCCATGCACTTCTATGACCTTCATATGCCTCCGTGCACATCCTAGGCAGAACACACAGTGACCAATACCTGTGACATCAGTCACTGCTTCATCATTGCAATCACAGTTATGCCCGTGACTGCAATGCCCCCTCTTGGTATCAATATGCCTCCGTGCATATCCTGGGGAGAACACAGTTGTAGACAAGTTTTGCGGAATTTTTCTTCACAAGCAGTTAGTGAAGAAGCCAGAACTTCAGCAATATTAGAGTGTTGATGTTTTACACAATACTCCTGAGTTCAGCATGGCTATTACCCGTAAACCCTTTGAGGCCATCCACAAATTTTTGCATTACAATGATAATGCAAAATGTCCTCCTGGAGATGGCTCCAACTTTGACAAACTTTTCAAAATTCGGCAGGTCAATGATCACTTCAGCAACAAGTTTGCTAAGGTGCACATTTCCCAAAGAGATATCTGTGTGAATGAGACACTAATACATTTCAAGGGGAGGCTCAACTTCTGACTATACTTGTCCAGTAAGAGGCCAGGTACAGAATTAAATTCCACACGCTGTGTGAGAGAACTTCAGGGTATGCCAACCTGATGCACTCTACACAACTCATGTATGCCACCATATGAGAGTAAACATGCCAGGAAAACCCTAGGTCAATTCCAAGACAGGGTCACTTTTGAAGAGTTTCTGTCACAAAGTGACTTGCCCTGTGTGACGCGACCCACCGATCGGTCAGTAACTAAAACAACAAGACAAACAAGGAGACAATGGGGACACAATTACAACGGTGGGCCCTATAATAGGGAACGGGGGACGTGGACACCTCCTGCACTCTCCTGATGCTGTGTCCCTGAACACTCCTAATGTTCCCTATACAGGTTCTTTCAACCTGCCGCCAACCAGGATACCTCAGTCCCTCACTAGCCCTGCACCTATCCCTTACTAGGGAACTGGCTGGTGCGGACACTGGTTCCACCGCTGTACTAATAAACACCAAGGAAAATAACAGACAGGGAAAAATAAACAACACTTAGCTTTCTCTGTTGCCAAAGCTCCTGAGGCAGCAGAGTACGGCACGCAGACACAGCTTCCAGCTGAAACACCAAGGCTCTCAGATGAGCTGCAATAGCACTGCTCCAAATAGCTCCTCTCTCCTCCATGGTTGGTTAGAGAATGACCTGTATCACCAACAGTGATCCAGAGCACCTGACAACCTTTTATAGGAAGGAGGGGGGTAGTAACACCTGCTGGCTAATTTAAGCGTGTAGTAACCCCAGCGGCCACCGGGGCAAAAACCCATTAGCAGAGCAACTAAGGTTGTAGTAACACTGTCGGCCACCGGGGACAAAAACTAACATTAAGCCAGAGGCTTGAAAGAGAAAAAAAAAGGTTATATATATTGTCATGATCCCAGTGCAGGTTTTTGAGCTGCACACCGGGGGTTAATGTCTGGAGCTCTGTGCAGGTTTTGACCTGCACACTTGGGGTTAATGATTGTGGCCTCTTCCTGGTTCTGGGAGAGCTTCATAAACCCCTGGGTAGCTTCAATCCCTGCCAGTTATACTTTCGCCTTTGGCCTAGTGTGCTGACCCTCGTGTGCCTGTTTGTTGCTATAGCTTGTTTATATGGTTCTGACCCGATTCTGTTTCCCTTTGTGAGTTTGCCTGTTGATTTTGTACTGCGTTACTATCTGTGTATGACTCATTGCCTGTGATCTGACTACTCTCTGCTCGCCCCTCTGGTACCCTGCAGCTATCTCTGTGTATGACTCATTGGCTACGTCCTGACTATTCTCACTGTCTATGCCCCTTGGTAACTTTGTCTCGCAGGTACTCTGCTAGGTATTGTCTTGCAGCTCCTAGCTCTGTGGAGTTTAGGCCACGCCTCTAGCAGTCACGTGCTTCAGGCCCTGCAGCTCTGAAGTACGCATCTATTCGGTTGCTGCCCGCTCCACAGGTAGCTTTGAGCACAGTTCGCTTTACTCAGGACACGCGCACTGGCTCAGTGAGCAAGTTCAGTGCGGTGTCTCTGACATTATAACTGGCCTACAATTTTTTTTTTCTCTCCTCACTTCTGCAGCATGGACCCAATGTGTGCTTTATCTGAGCAGGTGAAAAGCTTGACTCAGTCACTGCAGAAGCTTAGTTGGGAACACCAAGCTCTGGCCCAGTCCCAACGGCGGGTTGAGGACTCAGTTCAGGGGGTACTTTCCGCTGGCTTCCAGCAGGTGGGGAATAGAGATGTCATTTTAGTCCCACCTGAATCCCCGGTTAAATTGCCAGATATATTTTCTGGTAACAAGGATGAGTTCAGGGCATTTAAGGAGGGCTGTAAGCTTTTTTTTTCTTTGAGACCCCGCTCCTCTGGGGATGAGAAACAGAGGGTGGGGGTGGTGATGTCCCTGCTTAGGGGGTCCCCACAAGCCTGGGCATTCTCGCTTTCCTCTTCTGCCCCTGAGAGAATGTCTGTGGATGCATTTTTTGAAGCCTTAGGGCTTATCTATGATGAGCCTGATAGAGTGCGGTTGGCTGAGGACAAAGTAATGAGTGTCTGTCAGGGGGAGCACTCGGCTGAATGGTTCTGTACTGAATTCAGACGTTGGGCAGCGGAGATTTCCTGGAGTGATGCCGCCCTTCGGGGGCTGTTCCACAGAGGCCTGTGTGAACGTCTGAAGGATGCTTTGGCACTCCATCCTCCGCCTGACTCCCTGGAGGATGCCATGGTCCAAGCGGTTCGCATGGATCGCAGGCTGCGGGCTAGAGGCATTATGCAACGGGAAACGCCCTTATTCTTCAGTGGAGATGAGACCCAGACTCTTCCTATGGCTATGGAGGTGAGCGCTGTCACCTGTGAGGGAAAGGAAAGAAGACGCCGCCGGGAAAAGCAGTTGTGCTTCTATTGTGGGAAATCTGGACATTGGAAGAAGGACTGCCCCTCCTGTCCGTCATCCTCCAAGATGGCGGGAAACGACTAGGTCTGGGTAGTAATCAAGGAGGCTACCCAGACCTTCAGGTACAATTTTCCTCATGTGCAAAAATGGTGCTGCAGGTGGAACTGGAACTTGGTTATGGTCCTGTTCAGACTACTGCTTTTATTGACTGCGGTTCGGCTGTGAACCTGAATGATACCAAGGTTATGACTCTTAATAAGATAGGGACAGTCAGGCTTCATGATCCTGTTAAACTTGTGGCAATTGACTCATCTCCTCTTTCCCAAGATGGTATCTGTTGCAGGTCTGAACTTTTTTCTCTAAAAGTGGGTTCCACTCATGTGGAGAAACTAAGTTGTCTGGTGCTAGATAACTTGCCTGCAGGACTGGTACTGGGGATGCCTTGGCTTCAACGCCATAATCCTACCATTGATTGGGTTACAGGGGAAATCACTCAATGGGGATGCAATAATAAATGTGGTAACCGGGGACATCTTGTTAACGCTGTTAAATCCGTGTCGGTGTCGTCTGTCGATCTGGAAGGTATTCCGGAGTACCTGAAAGATTTCGAAGACGTTTTTTCCGAAAGTGAGGCTGAGGCGCTGCCACCACATAGACCCTATGATTGTGCCATTGATTTAGTACCCGGAGCCAAGTTACCTAAGGCTCGATTGTTCAATTTGTCTGGGCCTGAGCGCCAAGCCATGAAGGAGTACATAGCTGAGAGTCTCCGCAAAGGGCATATCAGGCCTTCTGTGTCACCTGTGGCAGCAGGGTTCTTCTTTGTGAAGAAAAAAGATGGTGGTTTGCGGCCGTGCCTCGACTTTCGGGAACTGAACAAGATAATGGTTAGGAACTCTTACCCGCTTCCCCTCATCCCAGACTTATGCAACCAGTTAGCTGGGGCCCAATGGTTCTCCAAGTTAGATCTGTGGGGGGCCTACAATCTGATAAGGGTTCGGGAAGGGGACGAGTGGAAAACGGCATTCCTCACATCAGAAGGACTCTTTGAGAACCTGGTAATGCCATTTGGGTTAACTAATGCACCCGCTATTTTCCAAAATTTCATCAATGTTGTGTTTTCTGATCTGATAGGCCGTTTTGTTATTATTTATTTGGATGATACTTTGGTGTATTCCCCGGACAGTCAATCTCACTTGCAACATCTAAAGACAGTACTCCAGAGACTCAGGGAGAACCAATTGTTCGCCAAATTGGAAAAATGTTCGTTTTTTGTACAGGAGCTGTCTTTTTTGGGGTTGATTGTGTCCTGTGAGGGGTTTCGTATGGATCCTAAGAAGGTGCTGGCGATCGCTGACTGGGTTCAGCCTCGAGATCTCAAGGGGCTCCAGCGCTTCTTAGGATTTGCGAACTATTACCGGAGATTCATTAAAGGTTTCTCACAAGTGGTGAAACCACTCACGGATCTTACCCAGAAGGGAGCTGATGTAAAAAATTGGTCTGTACTCGCTAAGGAATCCTTCTCAGCGATTAAGAAATGTTTTATGTCTGCCCCGGTGTTGGTGCAACCTGACCCGTCCAAACCATTCATTGTGGAGGTGGATGCTTCTGAAGTGGGGGTGGGGGCTGTGCTGTCCCAGGGTCCGGCCACCCTTACCAATCTCAAACCCTGTGCCTTCTTCTCCAAGAAGTTCTCTTCAGCTGAGAAAAACTATGATGTAGGCAATAGAGAACTTCTTGCGGTCAAGCTGGCATTTGAGGAATGGAGGCACTTTTTGGAAGGGGCGGCTCACCCTATCACGGTTGTCACGGATCACAAAAATTTGGCATACCTTGAATCTGCTAAGAGGCTTACTCCTAGACAGGCCCGTTGGTCACATTTTTTTTTTCACGATTTCAGTTCTCCATTACTTTTCGACCGGGGTCCAAAAATGTTAAAGCGGATGCCCTGTCCAGAAGTTTTGATCCAGTGTCTCCCCCTGAGCCGCCGTCCTCCATTCTTCCCCCAGGGGTGGTAGTGGCGGGGGTCTCAACTGAGTTGGAACAAGAAATCCTAAGGGCTCAGGCCCTAGCTCCGGCAACCAGGCCAAGCGATAAACTGTTTGTTCCAGATTCATTGCGGCCTAGACTTCTGCAGGAGTTTCATGATTCTAGGCTGAGTGCTCATCCAGGTATCACGGCCACTAGAGAGGCAGTAGCCAGGGGTTTTTGGTGGCCTTCATTAAGGTCCGATGTCAAGGAATTTGTTTCTGCTTGTGACATATGTGCCCGTTCCAAAAGCTCGCATAACCGACCGGCTGGGGAACTCATACCTTTACCGGTTCCTGATAGGCCATGGACTCATCTTTCCATGGATTTAATTACCGGCCTTCCACCTTCCAGGGGCAATACCGTGATCTGGGTGGTGGTGGATAGGTTTTCTAAACAGGCCCATTTCATTCCCTTGGCAGCATTACCTTCAGCAGAAACGTTGTCAAGATTGTTTGTGCAGCATGTGGTCCGATTGCATGGGGTACCCCTGAATGTTGTGTCTGACAGAGGTGTGCAGTTTGTGGCCAAATTTTGGAGGGCGTTCTGTATGAAATTGGGCATCTCACTCTCCTTCTCGTCGGCATATCACCTGGAGAGTAATGGTCAGACAGAACGCACCAATCAGTCCCTGGAACAAATTCTCAGGTGTCTGACCTCCGCCAGACAGGAGGATTGGTGTGATGCGTTACCGTTGGCTGAATTCGCTTTTAACTGCCGGGTGAGTCAGTCCACCAACATGTCCCCATTCCTGATTAACTATGGCTTTAATCCGCATTTTGGGGAGTTTTCTCGGGTGGATTCCGGTTGTCCAGGAGCAGAGGGGTCCGTTCAACGGTTAAAAAACCTCTGGGCTGAAGTCCGGCGTAATATCTCTCAAGCCCAGGGGAGATACAAATATTTTGCGGACAAAAAGAGAGCCTCGGGAGACATGTTTCAGGTGGGAGAGAAGGTTTGGCTCTCCACGCGTAACATCAACTTAAAGGTACCATCAGTTAAGTTGGGACCAAAGTTCATTGGTCCGTACGAGATTATGGAGATAGTCAACCCTGTGGCATATAGGTTGCGTCTCCCCGCCTCCTTAAAAATATCTAATGTGTTCCATAAGTCTCTGTTGAAACCAGCAGGATCTGTCAAAGAGAACTCTGAGACTGTTGTTCCTCCAGTGCTGGTGGAGGGTCAATTGGAGTATGAGGTCGGACATATTGTGGACTCTCGGCGGGTGCGCCGCTCTTTGCAGTACCTGGTCCACTGGAAGGGATATGGACCAGAAGAGCGCTCATGGGTCCCTGCTCGCTCAGTACATGCAGATCGCCTGGTTCAGGCGTTCCATGCTAAGTACCCGGGGAAGCCTGGGGGTCCAGAGGCCCCCCGTTGAGAGGGGGGTACTGTCATGATCCCAGTGCAGGTTTTTGAGCTGCACACCAGGGGTTAATGTCTGGAGCTCTGTGCAGGTTTTGACCTGCACACTTGGGGTTAATGATTGTGGCCTCTTTCTGGTTCTGGGAGAGCTTCATAGACCCCTGGGTAGCTTCAATCCCTGCCAGTTATACTTTCGCCTTTGGCTTAGTGTGCTGACCCCCGTGTGCCTGTTTGTTGCTATAGCTTGTTTATATGGTTCTGACCCGATTCTGTTTCCCGTTGTGAGTTTGCCTGTTGATTTTGTACTGCGTTACTATCTGTGTAAGACTCATTGCCTGTGACCTGACTACTCTCTGCTCGCCCCTCTGGTACCCTGCAGCTATCTCTGTGTATGACTCATTGGCTACGTCCTGACTATTCTCACTGTCTATGCCCCTTGGTAACTTTGTCTCGCAGTTACTCTGCTAGGTATTGTCTTGCAGCTCCTAGCTCAGTGGAGTTTAGGCCACGCCTCTAGCAGTCACGTGCTTCAGGCCCTGCAGCTCTGAAGTACACATCTATTCGGTTGCTGCCCGCTCCACAGGTAGCTTTGAGCACAGTTCGCTTTACTCAGGACACGCGCACTGGCTCAGTGAGCAAGTTCAGTGCGGTGTCTCTGACATATATGAGCCCGGATCTGCCACAGATCCAAAAATGGATCATGACAGTTTCCACTATCTAGGCCCATCATGAGCTTTCCAAACATGACATGATACTGGCAGACCATTCCATCAAAGTCTGTGCTCCAAAACGTCACTCCTTCCTATACCAGCCCTGCCGAGTGCCCAAACAGTAGTTTTCCCCCACATATGGGGTATCGTCGTACTCAGGACAAATTTCACAACAAATTTTGTGGTCCATTTTCTCCTGCTATCTTTGTGAAAATGAAAAAAAAGAGGCTAAAACAACATTTTTGTGGGAAAAAATAAATTTTTTAAATTTTCTCAGCTAAATGTTGTAAATTTATGGGAAGCATCTGAGGGTTCAAGGTGCTCACCACATGTCTAGATAAATTTATTTATGGATCTAGTTTCTAAAATGTAGTCACTTGTAGGGGTTTCCTCAGTTTAAGCACAACAGGGGCTTTCCAAACACGACATGATGTGCACAGGCCATTCCATCAAAGTCTGCATTCCAAAATGTCAATCATTCCTTTCCAAGCCATGCCATGCACCCAAACAGTAGTTTTCCCCCACATATGATGTGTTGGCGTTCTCAGGAAAAATTTCACAACAAAACTTAAAGTCCATTTTCTCCAGTTACCCTTGTGAAAATAAAAAAAAATTGGGGCTAGAAAACATTTTTGTAAGAAAAAAGTAAAATGTTCATTTTTTTCCTTCCACATTGCTTTAATTCCTGTGAAGCACCTGAAGGGTTAATAAACTTCTTGAATGTGGTTTTGAGGTCATTGAGGGGTGCAGTTTTTAAAATGGTGTCACTCGTTAGTATTTTTTGTCATATAGGCCCACCAAAGTCACTTCAAATGTGATGTGATCCTTAAAAAATGGTTTGGTAAATTTTGTAGGAAAAAATAGAAATTGTTGATCAAATTTTAACCCTTCTCACTTCCTAAGATAAAAAATATAAATATAATATAAAGAAGACAAGTGGTGAATGTTATTTATTAGCTATTTTGCGTCACATATCTCTCGTTTAAGGGTATATGAATTAAAAGGTGGAAAAGTTGTGAAAATTTCGACCAAATATCTGATGTTTTCACAGATAAACGCAAGTCATATCAAACAAATTTTACCACTGCCATGATTTAAAAAATGTCTCAGAATCACTGGGATCTGTTCAAGCGTTTAAGAACTATTATCACATAAAGTGACACTGTTCAGAATTTTAAAATTTGACCTTTGTATGAAGGTGAAAACATGCTTGGGGTTAAGGACACAAGTTTTCTTCTTAAAGTGATATCCTATATCTTATTTTCAGGCATTTTTGACATATCTATTAACCTCTAGGACACTCACCTATCTCAAGATTGGGGCACTGTGTAAATGGAGAGATAACAGCGTGGCTCACTCAATTCACTGCGACGGTGGTTAGTTAGAAATTACCATTTACCATGTATTTTATATGCTGCCATTATTTTGTACCATTTTATTTTTTAGGCGGTTAATAGGCAGCAAACTTACCAGCATTTTGCTACATTTTCATGAAAAATTCTAAAACATATTGGATTTAAATCAGAAACTAATTTCTTAAGTAGTTTGTGGTATCCTCATAGCACACATATCACACAGGAGTTTTACAAGAATGAAAGCAATTTAGAGGTGAAAATTAAAAGAATACATTATTGCAGATGTGTTAACCAAGAACAGAACTAAATATTTATTAAGCTGGTTCTATCGTTTTTAGAAAGGAGCAGGTGAAGGCAAAGTGAAGCTCTAGGCCAGGCCTGGGCAAAGTGCTGCACGTGGGCCATATCTGGCCCTCTGGCTGTTCGATTACGACCCGCAGACCGAGATAGCCAAGGAGCTGAACCAGTGGCATCCAGGGCCCCACCATGCCCTCCGTCTATCCATTGTCACCGCTCTCTACATCCTTGGGACGCAGACAGCGATGAATACATTGGTGGAGGACTGGGCCATTGACTCCATGTTCCACTAATCAGTGTTTGAGACAGCAGACGCAATGACGTCATTTCATTGTGTCAGCTGTGCACTGCGGAGAATCAGTGCATTGAAGACAACAGAGAGCAGGGACAACCGGAGTGAGGTATGTGGTGTTTTTTTCATATGTATGAGATATTTCTGTGTATATAAGAGGCTATGTGGGGCTCATGCTGTATATCTGAGGCTATGTGGGGGCTCATGCCATATATCATAGGCTATGTGGGGGCTCATGCTGTATATCAGGGGCTATGTGGGGGCTCATGCTGTATATCAGAGGCTATGTGGAGGCTCATGCTGTATATAAGAGGCTATGTAAGTCACATGCTGAATATCAAAGGCTATGTGGCGTTCATGCTGTTTATAAGAGGCTATGTGTGAGGCACATGCTGTATATCAGAAGCTATGTGGGACTCATGCTGTATATAGGGAGGCTATGTGGGACTCATGCTTAATATCAGAGGCTACGTGGCGCTCATGCTGTTTATAAGAGGCTATGTGAGGCACATGCTGTTTATCAGAAGCTATGTGGGGCTTATGCTGCATATAGGGAGGCTATGTGGGACTCATGCTGTATATAGGGAGGCTATGTGGGACTCATGCTTAATATCAGAGGCTACGTGGCGCTCATGCTGTTTATAATAGGCTATGTGAGGCACATGCTGTTTATCAGAAGCTATGTGGGGCTTATGCTGCATATAGGGAGGCTATGTGGGACTCATGCTGTATATAGGGAGGCTATGTGGGACTCATGCTTAATATCAGAGGCTACGTGGCGCTCATGCTGTTTATAATAGGCTATGTGAGGCACATGCTGTTTATCAGAAGCTATGTGGGGCTTATGCTGCATATAAGGAGGCTATGTGGGTCTCATGTTGTACGTCACAGCTTATGTGGGGCTGATGCTGTATATAAGAGGATATGTGGGGCTCATGCTGTATATAAGAGGCTCTGTAGCAGCTGGCACCATTTTCAGACTGTTTTTGTTTTTAGGAATTAATGCATACCATAAAAAAAAATAATTAACTGTACATTACACATGCAATCAGGCTGCAGTGCGCCTGCCTGCAGAAGGGGATATTTTTTTCAATATATACAATATTCATTATGTAAAGTAGGGGGCAGGTGACTGAGCAATCAGTGACCTGTCACAAGCCATACACATGAATACCTAATCAGAGCACCACATGAAGTCCACCACAGGCCGCCATGGAGCACGAGCATATCATTAACTAAAAACTTAAAATAAAGATTAAACAACAACCACAAGACGATTTTCATCAACCAAGGCTTCATTTTATTCAGTATTATGGCGCCAACCTGACACTGTGTGTAGGTTACTGTGCACAATCCTGCTGACAGGTTCCCTTTAATACTGTCCAAACATGATGTGAGTGTTTCCTTTGGAAAAGGTTAAGGCAAAATGCGCAATGTGAGGACGATGTACATACCTGTGGGGTAACTATTTTATTTTTCCTGTTATTGTGGATGTGACTGAATGTATATGTTGTCATCATTGTACCCAATTGCTGCATGACATACCAATGTAAATGAATTACTTTGCCACTCTGCACATATTGTTCATGTCTCCTATGCAGTGTGTCACCTTCTGTTTGTCCTATACTGTCTTCCCTGTTTTATTGCTCTTTTATGGGTGTAAGGTTTAATAAAGCGTTTATAATAAGCGCTGAATGTTGTGTAGCTTTTGTATAAATGTGCAGTACATTTTCCTAGGTATGTAGCTGTTCATACTGAGCTTTGGTGTGAGACGCTGATCTGGATGATGTGATGAAGCAATATCTGCTTGGTGACAGACACCCAGACACATGTAATATCGGAGCTCCCGCACACCACCTGCCTCCTAAGTTCCTCACTTACAGCGGATCTCCAGATGACATTTAGAAACAGTACAGTGAAATTCAGATCTGACATTTTACAAGGACAGTAATTACATTAGCTGTATCTCAGTTGCTAAGGTAACAGCTATAGCCCGGTCAGAAGTTTCTTCCCATTGTCCAATGAAACAATAAGTAGTCTGAATCCTGTAAAAAACAAAGCGATCCCACCACATCCTGGTGACTGTCACCTGTACCAAGTAAATCCAGGCACATCTAAAATGTCAGAACTAAACAAATTGCAATATGTTTCCTTGATCCATTGCCGCTTGTCCCTGGTACTGATGTAACAAAGGGCAGGTGTTGGATATGTCACCACGGAACAGACGGGCCAACAGTTAAAGGGTTTATTTACAAGGATGTAAACTGGCAATATAACAGTGCAAAGTATTTGAAAAGTCAGACAGGTTATCAGATAGGCAAACAGTATAAACAGTAATAAATGATATTTCTGGGAAAGAACTTAACAGTCTGAAGGGGACTTGCTTGCAGGGTCGAACTTCTCCCACTTTGGCTCTGAACAACAACGGCACTTGTTGTCTCTAGTCTCTGTGAACTCTGCGGTCTTTAATAATCCCCAGCCGGGAGTCAGAGGGGATACGAGGCAAACAGGGTCCCCTCTGCTCTGAGTCCTTCACTCCAACACTATAGTTAAGTCTCTCCCCAGGAATCAGAGGCTCTGCACTAACACCGCGGGTACAGGGGCTTCGCGTGGGGGTCACTGTCTCTGCACAGGTCACTATCTCACTGTTTCTGTACGGGCCACTATCTCTGCATGGGCCGCTGTCTCTGCACGGGGGTCAGGAAGCACCTCTATTGTCACTGCAGACTCCGGTTCCATGTAGTCACAAGGTGCAGTCTTGCTGTACAGTCCCCCTGTATGGGTCCTCAGCACGGGAGCTCTCCTTCCTCTCCGGAGCGTGGCTGCGCCCTGACCTGTCTGCTGCCCAGGTTGCTCTGAGGACTGCACGCGCGCTTTTCCCTCTGAGGACTTGCCGTGCAGAATCTGTGACGCATCAATTTGCTTTAATATCTTGGATTCAGGGAGAACATTTTTGAAATTACCTAGAGTGGTCAAGATTTTTCTTTGTAGGTTCGGATATACTGGATCATGGTTGATGGCAGTCATTAGACCAGCATCACTATTAGGCTGGAGTCAGACACAACGTATAAAAATATGGACCGTATTTTACGGTGTGTAATACGCAGAAATGTTCCCTGAACAGTGATCCGTATGTCATCCGTTGTCAAGATGTGGCTGCGTTTTTTGCGCATGTAAGCATCCGTATGACATCCATATTGCATCCATATGCCGAGATCTTCTTGACAGCTTGTAAAATGGACATATAATGGATCCCAATGACAGGCTAAAACATAAACGAAAGAATAGATATAGACACATAGAATACATATATATATATATATAAATAATGGTGTAGTGACCACTGTGTTCGCTAGGGGGCGCTGTGTGGATGTCCCAGGAGAGAGGATGAGTGGCAGAATACCGAATGACCATTATATATCTCAAGGTGGGTGGCCTTGGGATGGAGACTTGTGCGTGTGTTGATCAGCAGTGATACTGCTGAGGTGCTGTTCCAATGTGTTTGGGAAGTCTCCAGGTAACCGGTGAGACGGGCAGACCGTTACCTACAAACCCACCCAGGGTGTGTGTTTAAGAACGCTATTGTAAAGTGTGTATGAGTGGTTGAAGGACCTGTGATGAGGTCATAGCCATGTGACCCGGTGGGCGTGGCTACGGACCATATAAGGTGGCCAGGGTAGGTCACATGGAGTGAATGCTGGGACCTGGTTGGTCCGTTTTGGAAGGTCCTGTCTGAGAGAGATGGGGCTGTCTTCCTGACAGCAAGTGAACGCTGTGTTAATGGCTGCACGTGCCTGATAGTTCCCTGGAGGGAATCGACGTCTGCAGCGTGGTGAAGCAGCCCTGAGGTAAACCCAGAGAGGGGATATAACTGTGAGGCTAAGAGAGCCTGTGTGCTGGACATGGCACAACCTGTTTGACCACAGGGATAACAGAGTGAAGGTCTGTCATGGACGCTTTGCTGTTAATATGAACTTTATGTTGCTGGTCATGGTTTATGATGCCTAAATAAGCCGCTTGGACTGTGATTGCTTTATGGAAAACCTGTGCCGGATGTGATTTATTAGCTGCCAAGCGAGTATCCCCTACCCGAATGACAGCTCTACCTTACAATATATATATATATATATATATACACTCACTGGCCACTTTATTAGGTACACCTGTCCAACTGTGTGTTAAGACTTAATTTCTAATCAGCCAATCACATGGCGGCAACTCAGTGCATTTAGGCATGTAGACATGGTCAAGACAATCTCCTGCAGTTCAAACCGAGCATCAGTATGGGGAAGAAAGGTGATTTGAGTGCCTTTGAACGTGGCATGATTGTTGGTGCCAGAAGGGCTGGTCTGAGAATTTCAGAAACTGCTGATCTACTGGGATTTTCACGCACAACCATCTCTAGGGTTTACAGAGAATGGTCCGAAAAAGAAAAAAAATCCAGTGAGCGGCAGTTCTGTGGCCGGAAATGCCATGTTGATGCCAGAGGTCAGAGGAGAATGGGCAGACTGGTTCGAGCTGATAGAAAGGCAACAGTGACTCAAATTGCCACCCGTTACAACCAAGGTAGGCAGAAGAGCATCTCTGAACGCACAGTGCGTCGAACTTTGAGGCAGATGGGCTACAGCAGCAGAAGACCACACTGGGTACCACTCCTCTCAGCTAAGAACAGGAAACTGAGGCTACAATTTGCACAAGCTCATCGAAATTGGACAGTAGAAGATTGGAAAAACGTTGCCTGGTCTGATGAGTCTCGATTTCTGCTGCGACATTCGGATGGTAGGGTCAGAATTTGGCGTAAACAACATGAAAGCATGGATCCATCCTGCCTTGTATCAACGGTTCAGGCTGGTGGTGGTGGTGTCATGGTGTGGGGAATTTTTTCTGGGCACTCTTTGGGCCCCTTGGTACCAATTGAGCATCGTTGCAACGCCACAGCCTACCTGAGTATTGTTGCTGACCATGTCCATCCCTTTATGACCACAATGTACCCAACATCTGATGGCTACTTTCAGCAGGATAATGCGCCATGTCATAAAGCTCGAATCATCTCAGATTGGTTTCTTGAACATGACAATGAGTTCACTGTACTCAAATGGCCTCCTCAGTCACCAGATCTCAATCCAATAGAGCATCTTTGGGATGTGGTGGAACGGGAGATTCGCATCAGGGATGTGCAGCCGACAAATCTGCGCCAACTGTGTGATGCCATCATGTCAATATGGTCCAAAATCTCTGAGGAATGCTTCCAGCACCTTGTTGAATCTCTGCCACGAAGAATTGAGGCAGTTCTGAAGGCAAAAGGGGGTCCAACCCCTTACTAGCATGGTGTACCTAATAAAGTGGCCAGTGAGTGTATATATATACATATATATACATACACACGCATGTCATTGAGACACACACACATATATATACAGTCATATGCTAAAGTTTGGGCACCCCTATTAATGTTAACCTTTTTTCTTTATGACAATTTTGGTTTTTGCAACAGCTATTCCAGTTTCATATATCTAATAACTGATGGACTCAGTTATATTTCTGGATTCAAATGAGGTTTATTGTACTAACAGAAAATGTGCAATCTGCATTTAAACAAAATTTGACCGGTGCAAAAGTATGGGCACCCTTATCATTTTCTTGATTTGAACACTCCTAACTACTTTTTACTGACTTCCTGAAGCACTAAATTGGTTTTGTAACCTCATTGAGCTTTGAACTTCATAGCCAGGTGTATCAAATCATGAGGAAAGGTATTTCAGGTGGCCACTTGCAAGTAGTTCTCCTATTTGCTTCTCCTATGAAGAGTGGCATCATGGGCTCCTCAAAACAACTTTCAAATTATCTGAAAACAAAGATTATTCAACATAGCTTTTCAGGGGAAGGATACAAAAAGTTGTCTCAGAGATTTAACCTGTCAGTTTCCACTGTGAGGAACATAGTAAGGAAATGGAAGAACACAGGTACAGTTCTTGTTAAGCCCAGAAGTGGCAGGCCAAGAAAAATATCAGAAAGGCAGAGAAGAAGAATGGTGAGAACAGTCAAGGACAATCCACAGACCACCTCCAAAGACCGGCAGCATCATCTCGCTGCAGATGGTGTCACTGTGCATCGGTCAACAATACAGCGCACTTTGCACAAGGAGAAGCTGTATGGGAGAGTGATGCGAAAGAAGCCGTTTCTGCAAGCACGCCACAAACAGAGTCGCCTGAGGTATGCAAAAGCACATTTGGACAAGCCAGTTACATTTTGGAAGAAGGTCCTGTGGACTGATGAAACAAAGATTGAGTTGTTTGGTCATACAAAAAGGCGTTATGCATGGAGGCTAAAAAACACAGCATTCCAAGAAAAACACTTGCTACCCACAGTAATATTTGGTGGAGGTTCCATCATGCTTTGGGGCTGTGTGGCCAATGCCAGCACCGGGAATCTTGTTAAAGTTGAGGGTCGCATGGATTTAACTGAGTATCAGCAGATTCTTGACAATAATGTGCAAGAATCAGTGACGAAGTTGAAGTTACGCAGGGGATGGATATTTCAGCAAGACAATGATCCAAAACACCGCTCCAAATCTACTCAGGCATTCATGCAGAGTAACAATTACAATGTTCTGGAATGGCCATCCCAGTCCCCAGACCTGAATATCATTGAACATCTGTGGGATGATTTGAAGCGGGCTGTCCATGCTCGGCGACCATCAAACTTAACTGAACTGGAATTGTTTTGTAAACAGGAATGGTCACAAATACCTTCACCCAGGATCCAGGAACTCATTAATAGGTACAGGAAGCGACTAGAGGCTGTTATTTTTGCAAAAAGGAGGATCTACGAAATATTAATGTCACTTTTATGTTGAGGTGCCTATACTTTTGCACCGGTCAAATTTTGTTTAAATACAGATTGCACATTTTCTGTTAGTACAATAAACCTCATTTGAATCCAGATATATAACGGAGTCCATCAGTTATTAGATATATGAAACTGAAATAGCTGTTGCAAAAACCAAAATTGTTATAAAGAAAAAAGGTTAACATTAATAGGGGGCCCAAACTTTAACATATGACTGTATATATATATATATATATATATTTATATTTCATAGAATTCTACCTAGCAGAATAGTCACTAAATCAATTGCCGGCTCATTAGTTCATCTGACCGGAGATGAACTAATGAGCGTGGGAAAGTTTGTGAACTTTTTCCCATGCTCATCAGTTCACCTCAGGTCAGCCAGGGACTCTGCGCAGCCCCACTGACATCCCTGGCTGACCTGAGGTGAACTGATGAGCATGGTAAAAAGTTCAGAAACTTTCCCACGCTCATTAGTTCATCTCCGGTCAGCCGGGGAGGCTGCACAGAGATGAACTAATTCATTCTGGCAGTGGTTTACAGTGGGCTGGTTGCATTAGCACCTCTCCCGTTGTAACCCAGTTCACCCCTTTTGATGGATTGCAGCGGGGGACCTGACTGACCAGCGGAGAGGTATGTATATTGTTGCTTTTTTGTTTTATTTTCTTTACAGGACCATGGTTTTTTTATGGATTAGCACAGGAATAAATTTGGTCAAAAACTTGGTGTCTTCATTTCATTAAAATAATTTTTAATTCATGTCTGTGTGTTTTTTTTTAACCCTAGTCTAGGGTTAATAATGGATAGGTGTCTTATTGACACCTCTCCATTATTAATCCGGCTTAATGCTACCTTCCAATAGCAAGGTGACATTAACTCACTATTATTAACCAATAAGCCACCGCTACAGGGCAATGGGAATAGAGAGGCTAAGTGCCAGAAAAGGCGCACCTTATAGATGCGCCTTTTCTGGGGTGTCTGAGGGCAGATTTTTGTAGCCAGGGGGCAAAAACAATGGTCCATCTCAAGGCTATTAATATCTGCCCTCACTCACTGGCTTTCCCTCTCTGGTTGAGAATTTACCAAGGGAGCCCACGCATTTTTTTTCAGCAAATTAACCCCTTAATTTAACACCTAGATGTCCCAAATTTTACACACATACCCTAATCTAATTATTAGTCAAAGACATAAAAAAATAAATGAAATTAAATGGATTACTGTATGTAAACCCATGTGTCATTTCATGTCGGGTTTTGGAATGATTTTACAAAAGCCGGCTATTGATCTAGCGGCTATTCTGCTATGTAGAACTCGATGAAATATAAATATACAGTGCCTTGCGAAAGTATTCAGCCACCTGAAACTTTTTAACCTTTTCCCAGATATCATGCTTCAAACGCAAAGATACCAAATGTAAATTTTTGATAAAGAATCAACAACAAGTGGTACACAATTGTGAAGTTGATTGAAATGTTTTGGTTATTTTAAATTTTCGTGGAAATACAAAAACTGAAAGTGGGGCGTGCAATATTATTCGGCCCCTTTAGCTTAATACTTTGTTGCGACACCTTTTGCTGCGATTACAGCTGCAAGTCGCTTGAGGTATGTCTCTATCAGTTTTGTACATCGAGAGACTGAAATTCTTGCCCATTCTTCCTTGGCAAACAGCTCGAGCTCACTGAGGTTGGATGGAGATCGTTTGTGAACAGCAGTTTTCAGCTCTTTCCACAGATTCTCGATTGGATTTAGGTCTGGACTTTGACTTGGTAATTCTAACACCTGGATACATTTATTTATGAACCATTCCATTGTTGATTTTGCATTATGTTTGGGATCATTGTCTTGTTGGAAGACAAATCTCCATCCCAGTCTCAGGTCTTATGCAAACTCCAACAGGTTTTCTTCAAGAATGGTCCTGTATTTGGCTCCATCCATCTTCCCATCAATTTTAACCATCTTCCCTGTCCCAGCTGAAGAAAAGCAGGCCCAAACCATGATACTGCCACCACCATGTTTGACTGTGGGGATGGTGTGTTCAGGGTGATGAGCTGTGTTACATTTACACCAAACATATCGTTTGGCATTGTTGCCAAAAAGTTCGATTTTGGTTTCATCTGAGCAGAGCACCTTCTTCTACATGTTTGGTGTGTCTCCCAGGTGGCTTGTTGCATATTTTAAACACTTTTTATGGATATCTTTGAGAAATGGCTTTCTTCTTGCCACTATTCCATAAAGGCCAGATTTGTGCAGTGTACGACTGATTGTTGTCCTATGGACAGACTGTCCCACCTCAGCTGTAGATCTCTGCAGTTCATCCAGAGTGATCATGGGCCTCTTGGCTGCAGCTCTGATCAGTCTTCTCCTTGCTTGAGATGAAAGTTTAGAGGGACGGCCGGGTCTTGGTAGATTTGAAGTGGTATGATACTCCTTCCAATTCAATATGATCGCTTGCACAGTGCTCCTTGGGATGTTTTGGAAATCATTTTGTATCCAAATCCGGCTTTAAACTTCTCCACAACAGTATCACGGACCTGCCTGCTGTGTTCCTTGGTCTTCATGATGCTCTCTGTGCATCAAACAGAACCCTGAGACTATCACAGAGCAGGTACATTTATACGGAGACTTGATTACACACAGGTGGATTATATTAATCATCATTAGTCATTTAGGACAACATCGGATCATTCAGAGATCCACAATGAACTTCCGGAGAGAGTTTGCTGCACTGAAAGTAAAGGGGCCGAATAATATTGCATGCCCCACTTTTCAGTTTTTGAATTTCCACAAAAATTTAAAATAACCAATAAATTTCATTCAACTTCACAATTGTGTCCCACTTGTTGTGGATTCGTCACCAAAGTTCCAGGGGGCTGAATACTTTTGCAAAGTTCTCTGTGTGTATATATATATATATATATATATATATGAACAACGACAGAGCAAAGTCCAGCAATAACGTGAGCAGTCCAGGATGCTGTTAAAAAATTATTTTCTCTTTCTTTTTATTGATAAATCCATTAAAATACAATGGTCCAAGCAGTTCAAAACAGCAGTAACGCAGAAAAGTAGTGCAGATCAATAAAAAGAAAGAGAAAATAATTTTTTAACAGCATCCTGGACTGCTCACGTTATTGCTGGACTTTGCTCTGTCGTTGTTCACATTTGCATGGATGGACTCCTACATCCAGATCTGGGCACAACGGAGTTAACCAGGTCAGCTGAGGTCCCAGGTGGTTCACAGGAGTGAGCTGGTCTACATTGTTGGATTTATATATATATATACTCAGTTAGGTCCATATATATTTGGACAGAGACAACATTTTTCTTATTTTGGTTCTAGACATTACCACAATTAATTTTAAGCAAAACAATTGAATGCAGTTGAAGTTCAGACTTTCAGCTTTCATTTGAGGGTATCCACATTAAAATTGGATGAAGGGTTTAGGAGTTTCAGCTCCTTAACATGTGCCACCCTGTTTTTAAAGGGACCAAAAGTAATTGGATAGATTAAATAATTGTAAATAAAATGTTCATTTCTAGTACTTGGCTGAACACCCTTTGTTGGCAAAGACTGCCTGAAGTCTTGAACTCATGGACATCACCAGACGATGCTTTTCCTCCTTTTTGATGCTCTGCCAGGCCTTCACTGTGGTGGTTTTCAGTTGCTGTTTGTTTGTGGGCCTTTCTGTCTGAAGTTTAGTCTTTAACAAGTGAAATGCATGCTCAATTGGGTTGAGATGAGGTGACTGACTTGCCCATTCAAGAATATTCCACTTCTTTGCTTTAATAAACTCCTGTTTTGCTTTGGATTTATGTTTTGGGTCATTGTCCATCTGTAGTATGAAACGACGACCAATCAGTTTGGCTGCATTTGGCTGGATCTGAGCACATAGTATGGCTCTGAATACCTCAGAATTCATTCGGCTGCTTCTGCCTGTGTCACATCATCAATAAACACTAGTGACCCAGTGCCACTGGCAGCCATGCATGCCCAAGCCATCACACTGCCTCCGCCATGTTTTACAGATGATGTGGTATGCTTTGGATCATGAGCTCTTGGTTTCATCTGTCCAAAGAATGTTCTTCCAGAACTGTGCTGGCTTTTTTAGATGTTTTATAGCAAAGTCCAGTCTAGCCTTTTGATTCTTGATGCTTATGAGTGGCTTGCACTGTGCAGTGAACCCTCTGTATTTACTTTCATGCAGTCTTCTCTTTATGGTAGATTTGGATATTGATATGCCTACCTCCTGGAGAGTGTTGTTCACTTGGCTGGCTGTTGTGAAGGGGTTTGTCTTCACCATGGACACTATTCTGCGATCATCCACCACTGTTGTCTTCCGTAGGCGCCCAGGTCTTTTTGCATTGATGAGTTCACTAGTGCTTTCTTTCTCAGGATGTACCAAACTGTAGATTTTGCCACTCCTAATGTTGTAGCAATTTGTCGGATGGGTTTTTTCTGTTTTTGCAGCTTAAGGATGGCTTGTTGCACCTGCATGGAGAGCTCCTTTGACAGCAAGTTTCCTTCACAGCAAAACCTTCCAAATGCAAGCACCACACCTCAAATAAACTCCAGGCCTTTTATCTTCTTATTGAAACATAGACATAGTTGGCAGGATTTGAACCTGCGCGGGGAGACCCCCCTTCTAGTCCATTTCTAGTCCATCGCCTTAACCACTCGGCCATGACTACTCAGACTTTTATCTGCTTATTTGAGAATGACATAACGAAGGGATTGCACACATCTGTCCGTGAAATAGCCTTGGAGTCAATTGTCCAATTACTTTTGGTCCCTTTAAAAACAGGGTGGCACATGTTAAGGAGCTGAAACTCCTAAACCCTTCATCCAATTTTAATGTGGATATCCTCAAATGAAAGAAGTCTGAACTTCAACTGCATCTGAATTGCTTTGTTTAAAATTCATTGTGGTAATGTCTAGAACCAAAATTAGAAAAATGTTGTCTCTGTCCAAATATATATGGACCTAACTGTATATATATATATATATATGTGTCTCAATGACATGTATATATTGTAACGTTCCACACTGTCTGTGGACGGGGATTACTCACGTTGCCAGTCTTGGAGGCAAACACTGGCACACTCAGGGCTAAAATGAGTCCATTCGGTTTATTTGCTCCATAAACCTCACAGCAAAAAAACACAGTTTCCAGCCTTCACAGCAGTCGAAAACAACATAAACAGTCCTTAGCTGGGCTTTGTTCCCTCAGGTCCTGTGCACACACAGGCCAGGGCAATGTCCAGCTCGGAGGCTCCGTCTTGAGCCGCACACACAGGAGGGCTTTTCCTTCTCTGCACAGAGACCACTCTGTAATGTCCCACCTGGACACAAGGAAGTCTGTGCACACTGCCAAACTCCAAAACACTCAGTCACATGTGCTAAACACCTCAATTACATAGCCCTGTAACCACACCCATAGGTGAGGTATAGATCACATGGGCTGTCACATGGTCATGACCTCACCACAGGTTCTGAACATACACAAGCACACAGGCTTCATTAGGTATTAAGATACACACCCCTTGGTTGGGTATGTAGGTGACTGGACCCACCCATCTCTCCAAGTCACCTGGAAGCCTCCCAAAATATATATAGCAATACCCTCAGCAGTACATCTGCTGAAAGAACGACGTCCAGGTTTCCATCACAGGGCCACCCACCTCTGCGATACATACCGCCCATCAATCACATGACCAGTCGCCTTGCCACAATATGTATATATGTATTCTAAGTGTATATATCTATTCTTTTGTTTCTTTATTAAACACGTCAGTGTGATTTTACTATATCGCAAAATTAATTGCCGGTTTTTGTTAAAGGACACCGATGCGTATTTCTCGCAAGTCACACGTCTGGTCCGTGTGTAATCCGTATTTTTCTCGCCCCCATAAACTTGCATTGGTGTATTTTTGGAGGAATACGCTGACAATTGCAGCATGCTGCGATTTTCTCAGCCCGTAAAATACGGCCGAGAAATATACAGCTGATGGGAGCTGCCCCATAGAGAAACATTGGTCCGTGTGCAATGCGTGGTTTTAGCGTCTCTCACTCGTCCTTATTTCTCTCTAGTGTGACGCTGGCCTTAGGGTAAGTTCACACAAGGCATTTTTTCAGTGTTTTCTTTCTGCAGCAAAACCTGATCACTTGGAAAAAAGTAGGTTTTACTTGCATGCGATGACAAAAAAACACTGGCGCTTCTTAATATAAAAGAAAGGATATTTGCAAGGTAACCGCTGCTGGTATACGTGCTTGGCCTGCACGCGCTGCCGTCCCTTCCCTCCCGGTGACGTCACCTGGCTTCCCCCTCCTCGCTTCAGCCGCTGCACACCGGCGGCGCCTCTCGGCCGGAGTGCGCCGCCACTGTAAATCCACCCAGCGGCTGTCAGCATCAGAGACGCTTCAGCACCAACATTCACAGGAGGGACGCCTCCTTGATGCTGCGTCTCTGTTTTCACCACCGCGGCACAGCCACCTCCTCACGTGGCAATCGATGGATCTGTTTCCTGCCCCACAACCAACATGAAGTAAGGGGTACCTGGTTCCTTACCACTTTGTTCACTCAGGGGATTTTTGTATAACATCATTACTGAATTCAGTTAGCCAGCGTAGGTTTTACTTGCGTTTTTGATGCATTTTTTTTAGGTGGTGTTAGCATGCTAGATTTGTCTCTTGTGCATGCTGATAAAGTTAGTGTGGGGAAAAAATGTCCTATTCCATAGAATCAGGTTTTAGCACAAAAAAATGCAGCAAAACCTGATACCTGTGTTTTTTCAGCATTTTTTCACCACCCATTCAAGTCAAAGGGTGAAAAATACTGAAAAAACGCTGAAAGAAGTGACATGCTCTATGTACAAAAAAACATGCAAAACACAAAATACTGATGACAAAAAAAACAATGTGCGTGCAGGAGATTTCTGAAATCTCATAGACATGGCTGGTACTGTAAAATGCAGGCGAAAGTAAGCATTAACGCCTTAATGACCGTCGACATGCCTTTTAACAGCGGCAGTTAAGGGTATAAGGGTACTTAAACCACAACACCATTAATTAACAGCGCTGTGTATAAAGTGTATAGTGTCCCCAGAGTTGGATTTTCTCCGGGGTCTCGGCTGCCGGGTGAGCCGAGACCCCAGAGAACATGATTCGGGTCAGTTTTTACCGACCCCGCTTTTGCGATCGCTGTTATTAACCGTATAACGGCGACCGCAAAAGAAAGCCTCAATTTTACATTTACTTTCTCTCTCCTCTGATGTGATTGCACATTAGAGGAGAGAGAAATAGGGTCCCCAATCCCCTCCCCCGTTACCTCCCGGTGGTCCTTGGGCCTTCCTGCATTTTCTAGTGGGCACCGCCATCTTCTTCTGGGAAGAAAATGCAGTGTGCCCACCAAATCTGCCAGCTGGCAGATTTCATTCATTCATCGAATGTACATTTTGATCACTGTGACCCTATCACAGTGATCAAAATAAAAAAATATTAAATAACCCCCCCCCACTTTATCACCCCCTTAGTTAGGGAAATACAATGAAATAAAGAAAATATATTCATTTTCATTTTTCCATTAGGGTTAGAATTAGGGTTAGGGTTGGAATTAGGGTTCGGGTTAGAATTTGGGTTAGGGTTAGAATTAGGGTTAGGGTTGGAATTAGGGATAGAGATAAAATTAGGGTTAGGGTTGGGATTAGGGTTAGGGTTAGGGATGTGTTGGGATTAGGGTTGGAGCTAGAATTGAGGGGTTTCCACTATGTAGGCACATCAGGATTCTCCAAACGCAACATGGCACCACCATTGATTCCAGACAATTTTGCATTCAAAAAGTCAAATGGTGCTCCCTCCCTTCCGAGCCCAGACGTTTGCCCAAACAGTGGTTTACCCCAACATAAGGGGCATCAGCATACTCAGGAAAAATTGCACAACAACTTTGGGGGTCTAATTTCTCCTCTTGCCCTAGAAAAGATAAAAAAAAATTGGGGGCTAAAAAATCACTTTGGTGGAAAAATGTGGAAAAAAAATTATTTTTTATTTTCACGGCTTTGCGTTATAAGCTTCTGTGAAATACTTGGGGGTTCAAAGTGCTCACCACACATCTAGATAAGTTCCTTAAGGGGTCTAGTTTCCATAATGGTGTCAATTGTTGGGGGTTTCTACTGTTTAGGCACATCAGGAGCTCTGCAAACGCAACATGATGCCCACAGAACATTCCAAAGTCTGCATTCCAAAATAGCGCTCCTTCCTTTCCAAGCTCTCCCATGCACCCAAACAGTGGTTCCCCCCCACATATGGGGTATCAGCTTACTCAGGACAAATTGCACAACAACTTTTGTGGCTCAATTTCTCCTGTTAGCCTTGAGAAAATAAAAAACAGTGGGCTACAAAATCATTCTTGAGGAAAAAAAATGATTTTTTATTTTCACTGCTCTGCGTTATAAACTTCTTTGAAGCACTTGGGGGTTCAAAGTTCTCACCACACATCTAGATAAGTTTCTTAAGGGGTCTAGTTTCCAAAACAGTGGTTTACCCCCACATATGGGGTATGGACGTACTCAGGACAATTTGCACAACAACTTTCGGGGTCAAATTTCTCCTCTTGCCCTTGTAAAAATAAAAATTTGGGGGCAAAAAAATTATTTTTTGTTGAAAAAAATTATTTTTTATTTTCACGGCTCTATGTTATAAACTTCTGTGAAGCACTTAGAGTTTCAAAGTGCTCACCACACATCTAGATAAGTTCCTCAAGGGGTCTAGTTTCCAAAATGGGGTCACTTGTTGGGGGTTTCCACTGTTTAGGCACATCAGGGGCTCTCCAAACGCAATATGGCGTCCGATCTCAATTCCAGCCTATTCTGCATTGAAAAAATCAAACGGCGCTCCTTCTGTACCAAGCCCTGCCGTGCGCCCAAACAGTGGTTTACCCCCACATATGGGGTATCGGCGTATTCAGGAGAAATTGCACAACATATTTTGTGGTTCATTTTCTCTTTTTACACTTGTGAAAATAAAAAAAATTGGTTCTGAAGTAAAATGTTTGTGAAAAAAAGTTAAATGTTAATTTTTTCCTTCCACATTGCTTCAGTTCCTGTGAAGCACATAAAGGGTTAATAAACTTCTTGAATTGTGTTTTGAGAACCAATGGTGCTTTATAAATAAATAATAACATAGTTTTAACATAGTTTTGAAGGCTGAAGGAAGACCTTATGTCCATCTAGTTCAGCCTATTTTTAGTGCAGATGTTCTATATTGTTGATCCTGGGGAAGGCAAAAAACCCACAGAGTAGAAACCAATTTTCTCCATAGGGCAAAAATTCCTTCCCCTAAGCTTGGTCAACCATCTACCTATAATATTCTGTTATTCGTAACAATCTATACTGTTACTCACAAGAAAAGCATCCATTCCTTTCTTAAATTCATTCAGTGAGTTAGCCATCACCTCTTCCTCAGGAAGAGAATTCCAGAGCCTAACTGCTCATACCGTGAAGATCCCTTTTCTATGCTGGAGCAGAAATTTTCTTTCCTCCAAACGAAGAGAATGCCCCCTTGTTCTTGTCACAGTCCTTGGTACAAACAGTTCATTGGAGAGATCTCTGTATTGCCCTCTAATATACTTGTACATATATATTAAGTCTCCCCTAAGTCTTCTCTTTTCTAGAGTAAATAGACCTAATTTTGATAACCTTTCTGGGTATTGTAGTGAACCAACTCCATTTATCATTTTAGTAGCCCGCCTTTGAACCCTTTCAAGTTCAGTAATGTCTTTCTTGAGCACCGGCGTCCAAAATTGCACACAATACTCCAATAATAATAATAATAATAATAATCAATCTTTAGTAGGAAAGCGTATATTTATAGTATCATCCAATTACTGCATAGCTTCGTTATCAATGTTTAGTGAGAAATGTCATGTTTATAGTATGGTAAAACATTTGATAACAGGAGAGCCTTTGGCATGTTTTATCCGGTGATGTATTTGTCCGATATTGACTGATGTCAGAAGATTTGGTCACTCCACCAGAGGGATACTATATCAAACAAATAGAACTTGTTAGGGCTTGTGTAATATGTGGTAACGCAAATGTGGCGCCTCCAGGAGTATGGTCGCCACAATGGCATTACCTTCCTCCTAGGAAGTGTGATGTCATGCCTGGAGGCAATGAAGGGTCTCTCTGACAGATAATCTCTACATACAACACAGTTCCCACTCCAGGCCAGCAGTGGGAGCTCTAAACCAATACTAAGGGGAAGAGTTTCTCTCTGGGGGCCAGGAGGGTAAATTGGTCAGTTCTGTGAGGAGGGCGAAGTGTGTGGAAGTGAGGAGAAGAGCGGGGAGATTGAGCAGGGAGTTGAGGCTCATTCCCCAGCTAGAATGCATGATCTGGAGCCTGGTCTCCAAGGTTGTATGGATACTGATGGTCCTGCAACAGAAACCAGAGGAATAGGAAGCTGTAAATGCTCTATTCCCATCTAAGACTTGGAGGCACCACAGCGACGTGTGAGCAAAAGGAGATAGAAGACTACAGCTGTCTGCCATACGAGGTAGATCCAAAAAGGAAGAAGGAGGAACGTCAGTGTAACACAGTACTGCATGTACCTCCAGTAAGCGCTAGAGTGGAGACTACAGAACCCATCTGATAGAGACATTCCTAAGTTGCTTCCAGGCTAATCAGCTCCTGTGCCATCTGTAATCTGGACCCTGGACTGCACTTACAAAGTAAAGGTAAAGAAACTACACTTTGTTGTGTCCTTGCCTTCTTCCTGCAACTTCTTCAGCACTGCTACATCTCTGTGCCAGACACTGCACCCTCTTCCTCAACAACTATCCTCTTCATTTACTCTGCCCTGGGACTACAGCCCTGCCTGTGGAGGGCTATAACATCACTGCTGTACTCCACCATCTGTCCCAGAGGATCTGTCTAGAGCGTTGGCTTAACACCTCCTTTGCCGAACACCACAGGTGGCGTCACGAATCACTCATAAACTTTATTTCATCACTCAATCCACTTTTACATGGGCGCCCAGGGCCATGGACCGGGTCACCGTTGCTGTGACATTCCCCTCTGAAGGACTGGCCCGGTACCGAGTACCCCACAGCCCTGGGAGGGCGACCCACAAGCATTTGTTTCTAAACAAGATATAAGTTGGGGAAGACTTCAGCTAAGACAGAAGCCCTGTTAACCTGTGGACTAAAAAGGGGACGCCCGTGATGCCACAGTGTGGATCCCAGGAATTTCTCTGTCTTCGCTGTTCTGCTTCTCACAGCTGATGTTCCCGGACAGATGATGTGCTACTCCTGGTGAAGTTTTTCCTGTGTAGTGTGCAATGTAAGTGCTTTACCTTTGTGATTTATATTATGCAAAAGTGCACACAATATCACACTATTTCCTATTTTCTGTAATCATTTAATTATTATAATAGAATGAATCGCCTTCTTTATTTAAAGCGGTATCCGACCCCTTTAAATACTTGGCATACCAGGATGGGTAAGGTGGTCAATCAAACCAGGGTAAGGATGGGACCATGCATACCAGGATAACAATGGGGCCAATCATACCAAGATAAGGATGGGACCATGCATACCAGGATAAAGATAAAGCCATTCAAGCCAAGATAAGGATGAGGTCATGAATACAAGGATGGAGATAGGAGTTCTACATATCAGGATAAGGATTGGGGACAATCATACCAGGATTATGATGGGGCCAAGCATACCAGAATAAGGATGGGGCAATGCATACCAGGAAAATATGAAGACTATTGGGACTTCATACTCTGGGAGTGATGAGACCAAAGTAAAATGTTTTTGAAACTGTTGTCTTCAAAACTGTATGGTGTCATAAAGGTGAGGTGTATAAAGAAAAATGCCTTGTTATGACTCTCATACACTTAAATTGAGTAGTGACTTTTGGATTTCCAAGCAAGCACAGGGGTGATCTAGCAGGTCACAAACTGCAGAAGACCGACCGCAGCGGTGCCGAGAACAGATGAAGATGGTGGCTGTTGACTACAATATTAGGGGCAGATAACTTATTAGTGACACCATTCCAGCGGTAAAATAAAAAAAAATGTAAAACTCTGGAGTGATGCTTCAAGGACAATGAAAGAATGAAAGGGGTTCAATAAAATTGAAGGAGACCTCAGAGTGCTATACAGATCTTTTCAGGGCAACCTGAGGCTTTGCAGTACTTGCGAATCATTATGAACTGTAGGAAATCTAATTTTTTACAAAAATTCTGTAGCGCTGGCAACTTGAAATTTTGAAAAGACTCATTCATCTTTATTAGAAATGCATTAAATACCTTAAACATTTTTATAACATCTTTAGTTTTCTCTTTTAGCATTAGTATGAGGCTATGTGCACACGCTGCGGATTCTGCTGCGGATTTGACCTCTGAGGATCTGCAGCAGTTCTGCAGACAGTGTACTACAGTACCATGTAAGTTTATGGGATTTACATTCTGCTGTGCACATGCTGCGGATTTTCAACTGCGGAAAAGCTGCGGTTTTGAATCCGCAGAAAGAATTGAGGCTATGTGCACACGCTGCGGATTCACCCGCGGATTTGTATCTGCGGATCCGCAGGTAAAACCGCAGGTAAAATGACCTGTGGTTTTACCTGAGGATTGGCCTTTGGTTTTCCCCTGCGGTTTGCCACCTGGACAATGGAATAGGTGGCAAACCGCAGCGGAATTCACAGAAAGAATTGACATATCATTTCTTTCTGCGGATTCAAAACCGCAGCTTTTCCGCAGATGAAAATCTGCAGCAAGTGCACAGCAGAATGTAAATCACATAGACTTACATTGTACTGTACACTGTCTGCAGAACTGCTGAGGATCTGCAGCGGCCGGATCCGCAGAGGATCCGCAGCAGAATCCGCAGTGTATGCACATAGCCTGACCTGTCAATTCTTTCTGTGGATTCTGCTGCGGTTTGCCACCTATTCCATTGTCCAGGTGTCAAACCGCAGGGGAAAACCGCTGGCCAATCCGCAGGTCATTTTAGCTGCGGTTTTACCTGCGGATCCACAGATACAAATCCGCGGGTGAATCCGCAGCATGTGTACATAGCCTTAAACTCCATGGCACAATATATTATATCCAATACTGCTCTTGTTGCCTCAGTCACATGTCTATGTTATAAGTACGTGCTGTATACATTTTTTTCACGGACTAAACACGTACCCATTAAAATCTGTTGGGTTATTCACATGTCTGTTTTTTCCCGGCATCACAAATAAAATGGGCCAATTCTCTGGGTCCGTGAAAAACACGTGCTGTCCATATTTAACATTGCAAAAAATAGGGGAAGCTATGCAATTTATTAATTTATCCATACAGTACATGAAAAACACTGATGGTAAAAACAGACACATGGACACACTGTGTTAATGAGGCATTTAGGGTTCTAGGGTGTTACACAGCCAGGTAAGAAGTTCCCGAATCTAGGCCGATGCAGAAAAATGTTGGATCCACTCTTTTTGGCACATGATGTTATCTACATAGCGCAAGCATGTCAAATGTATGGCAGAAGGTCAAACAACATTTATGCCACAAGGTCAAACACCCCACAAATGACAAAAACCTGGGAGAAACTGATAAACTAAATATACAAAGCCGGGAATGTTTTTCCAAAAAGCCAAAATAACAGGTCTAAAGGGGGCTTTACACATAGCAATATTGCTAGCAATATCGCTAAAGCGTCACCGATTTTGTGACGCAGCAGCGGTATTGCTAGCGATATCGCTATGTGTGATACTTAACCCCGACCAGCTCCGCCACTGGCTATCGCTGATCACGTGAGATTGTCCACGTCCATTTCTCGTCGGCTGCTTCCTGCTGGGCTTCCTGCTGGTGCCAATGAGCGACGCGTTGACGCAGGCGGGAGGACATCTTCATCGCCGCATCTGAAAGGTAAGTAACGACCGCTGCTGCGTCGCTGCATCGCTGTGAGATCTGCCTGTTTGCAGCTCACTAGCGACCATTTAGCGATGCACCAGCAATCCTGACCGGGTCGTATCATGGTCGGGATCGCTGGTGCATGACTAAATGTAAAGGGGGCTTAAGAAGCAAGAAATCTGAGTTATTTAATAACTCATGGCAAGATAAAATTGTCATTATTTTTATTATCTTTATATAATGTTTGATTGAAGATCAAACACGGATATGTTATGCTTTCTTTGGGCTCACTCACATGAGCGTATCGGATAGCACTCGGACCAATGTTCTTCTATGGGGTAGTGCTGATTTTATCATACAGATTCAATATGGGGAAAAAAATCACACCGCGCTCGAGTTGATGCGCAAATCGGATGATACACACCCATTCAAGCCTATGGTGGAAATCATCAGACTGCATTGAGATGACATGAGTGCAGTCTGATTTCCACGCACTGACACAACGAAGAAGATGGAGAAATTATGTTCTCCTTCTCATCCTCATCTGCGCTAAGCTGACACTCTGAGCAAACGTGGATAAGACTTTGATCGGAGTGTCATTACCATAATACATCCGATACTATCTCTGTTGGCTTTATCAAATATCTGACTCAGATTTTAATATCTATTTATGCTCCATCATATACATAGAATGTTAAATGAATCATATAAAATCACTTACAATATTTAGAAGCGTCAGAAGATACTTCTGCACATATTCTTTTCCATGAAATCGGACAACTGAGTCATCAACTCCAAGCAAGACTTCAATGTTGTAATCATTGTCACTCGCATGTCTACGACTTCTTTTTTCAGTGCTGTTGATTTGCGTTTCAATACTGTCAACGATATTTTCCAGAATATTAGTGCTAAGGTATCCAGGTTCTGAAAACAAAGAAAATGCAGAATGTAAGACTATGCTTGAGATCTATTTTGACCACTTAGCTTAACGAGGACCTGTCACTTGCTAAAAAAAAAAAATTAGTTTACTATCTTGCAAAAATACCGAGCTCCCATGATTCGTATGCTTTTTTCCATTTTGCACTGCGTCACTCCATTGCAGAGATATTAACATTTGTTGCCTTTTTTAAATTCTTCATTAATGCACTCAATGATAACTGAATATTTTTGACATTGCAAAGCATTACATATAGCAATAAAATAAAACCTCTTATTACAATAACATCATATTGCATCAAATAAGTGGAAATACACTTACATTTGTTGCCTTTCGAAAGCGAAATGTGAAATATTTGCTAGTGTTTCAACTGGGTGTTTCTTCAGAGTCTTCCCTGGTGACGTGCACTTTCACCTCACCCGTCCATACACTGCCAATCACAGCTCGGCAGTGCCTGAGACTGCCAGGTCAGCTGCCAACCTGTGATTGTCAGTGTGTAGGAAGTAGGGGTGAAAACGCATGCCCGAAGAGAAGATGCTGAAGAAAAGCCCATGTGAACTACAAGCAGAGATTTCACATACAGTTGTGACCAAAAGTATTGACACCCCGCAATTTTGTCGGATAATACTCAGTTTCTTCCTGAAAATGATTGCAATCACAAATTCTTTGGTATTATTATCTTCATTTAATTTGTCTTAAATGAAAAAACACACAAGAGAATGAAGCAAAAAGCAAAACATTGATCATTTCACACAAAACTCCAAAAGTGGGCCAGACAAAAGTATTGGCACCCTCAGCCTAATACTTGGTTGCACAACCTTTAGCCAAAATAACTGCGACCAACCACTTCCGGTAACCATTAATGAGATTTTTACAATGCTCTGCTGGAATTTTAGACCATTCTTCTTTGGCAAACTGCTCCAGGTCCCTGATATTAGAAGGGTGCCTTCTCCAAACTGCCATTTTTAGATATCTCCACAGGTGTTCTATGGGATTCAGGTCTGGACTAATGTCCACCTTAGAAGTCTCCAGTGCTTTCTCTCAAACCATTTTCTAGTGCTTTTTGAAGTGTGTTTTGGGTCATTGTCCTGCTGGAAGACCCATGACCTCTGTGGGAAACCCAGCTTTCTCACACTGGGCCCTACATTATGCTGCAAAATTTGTTGGTAGTCTTCAGACTTCATAATGCCATGCACACGGTCAAGCAGTCCAGTGCCAGAGGCAGCAAAACAACTCCAAAACATCAGGGAACCTTTGCCATGTTTGACTGTAGGGACCGTGTTTTTTTCTTTGAATGCCTCTTTTTTTCTCCTGTAAACTCTATGTTGATGCTTTTTCCCAAAAAGCTCTACTTTTGTCTCATCTGACCAGAGAACATTCTTCCAAAACGTTTTAGGCTTTTTCAGGTAAGTTTTGGCAAACTCCAGCCTGGCTTTTTTATGTCTCGGGGTAAGAAGTGGGGTCTTCCTGGGTCTCCTACCATACAGTCCCTTTTCATTCAGACGCCGACGGATAGTACGGGTTGACACTGTTGTACCCTCGGACTGCAGGGCAGCTTGAACTTGATTGTATGTTAGTCGAGGTTCTTTATCCAACATCCGCACAATCTTGCGTTGAAATCTCTTGTCAATTTTCTTTTCCGTCCACATCCAGGGAGGTTAGCCACAGTGCCATAAGCTTTAAACTTCTTGATGACACTGCGCACAGTAGACACAGGAATATTCAGGTCTTTGGAGATGGACTTGTAGCCTTGAGATTGCTCATGCTTCCTCACAATTTGGTTTCTCAAGTCCTCAGACAGTTCTTTGGTCTTCTTTCTTTTCTCCATGCTCAATGTGGTACACACATGGACACAGGACAGAGGTTTAGTCAACTTTAATCCATGTCAACTGGCTGCAAGTGTGATTTAGTTATTGCCAACACCTGTTAGGTGCCACAGGTAAGTTACAGGTGCTGTTATTTGTACAAATTAGAGAAGCATCACATGATTTTTCGAACAGTGCCAATACTTTTGTCCACCCTCTTTTTATGTTAGATTAGATTAGATTAGATTAGATAAACTTTATTGATCCCGGAGGAAATTACAGTATTACAGCAGCAGAACAAAGATCAAGAACATTACAAGAACAATACACACTTTACAAAATAAGTCTATATGGACAGCAGATGCGGATAGACTGGTACTTGTAACTCACCAATTCCCCCCATACACTTTGAACTTCATTTAGTCTTGGGATGCTTTACACTTATACATTTGTTAAACATCCCCACAGCTGTCGGAACAAACGATTTTCTATATCTTTCCTTTTTACACATTAGTTGGAGTAGACGCTTGCTGAATGTGCTCTTTTGCTTCGCAAACAGTTCATAGAGCGGGTGTGTATTGTTGCTCATTATAGCCTTGCATTTCTTAGTAATTCTATCCTCTAATACCTCCTCGAAAGTCCTGAGTTGTAGACCCACCGCCGCACTAGCCTTCTTGATAAGTTTATTCAGCTTATTCGCGTCAGCTGTGCGCACACTACTACCCCAGCATATAATTGCATCAAAGATTGCACTCGCCACAATGGATTGGTAGAACATTTCAAGCATTTTGCTACACACATTAAACGACCTTAACTTCCTTAGGAAGTAAAGTCTACTCATCCCTTTCTTGCAAACCTTCTCCATATGGCACCTCCAATCAAGCTTGCTGTCCAGGTGAACCCCCAAATATTTGAAATTCTCCACCATCTCCACATCCTGACCATCAATAGTGATAGGTAAGCAATCCTTCATGCACCTTCCATAACTCAACACCAGCTCCCTGGTTTTCTTTACGTTGAGTTCTAAATGGTTAGCCTGGCACCAGTCAACAAAGTCCAAAACCACCCTTCTGTATTCCTCCTCCCCCCGGTCTCTCTCAATACCTCCGACTATCACTGAGTCATCAGAGTACTTCTGAAGGTGACAAAGGTCTGATTTATACTGAAAATCAGCTGTGTATAACGTAAAAAGGAATGGCGACAGCACCGTTCCCTGAGGGGCTCCAACACTACTCCGCACACTATCCGATACGGCCGCCCCCAACCTCACAAACTGTGGCCTGTCCGACAGATAATCAATGATCCAATTCACTAGTCCCTCATCAACCGCCATTTCAACCAGCTTTTTACGTAATAATAGTGGCTGTAAGGTGTTGAATGCACTGGAGAAATCGAAGAACATGGCACGCACAGTGGTTCTATCATTGTCCAAAAAGGAATGTACTGTTTGTAGTAGATACGCTACAGCATCGTCCACCCCCAGACTCTGCCGATACGCAAACTGAAGGGGGTCCGTAAAAGCAGACACCCTCGGACACAAGTAGGCAAGTACAATTCTCTCCAAGGACTTCATCACATGCGATGTTAAGGCCACCGGTCTATAGTCATTATGGGAGCTCGGGAAGGTAGTCTTGGGAACCGGCACCAGGCAAGAAGTCTTCCATAGAACTGGTACTCTCTGTGATTGTAGGCTCCAGTTAAACAGGTGCTGGAAGACAGTGCACAACTGATTCGCACACACTCTGAGGACACGTGGACAGATACCATCAGGCCCTGCTGCTTTACCCATGACCAGCTTACTAAACTGTTCCCTCACATCATTTTCGGAGATCAAGAAAGACTCCGACTTCCTCCCCCCAGTTGATATTGCTCGTCTCTCCCCGGCCCTCTCCTCTGTTGACATGGCACATTTATTGTTGAATCTGTTGAAAAAAAACATTCATTTCATTAGCCATGATCAGCCCCCCACCCCCCTGATCTGACCTTGCCTTAAACCCAGTCAAAAGCTTCATTCCAGCCCACACTTCTCTGGAGTTGTTATGTGACAATTTATTTTCCAATTTAATTCTGAATGCTTCACGGGCAATCCTAATTTTCCCCTTTAAGTCTCTCTGAACAATTTTCATTTCCTCCTTGTCCTTCCTTTCAAAAGCTTTTTTTTTCCTGTTTAGTAGATGTTTCAATTCTTTTGTAATCCAAGGCTTATTGTTTGCAAAACACCGAACCTCATGAATAGGTACAATATTGTCAGTACAAAAGTTGATGTAATCAGTAACTCTCCTGGTAACCTCATTAACATCATCATTAGGTTCCCTGGCACATAACACCTCCCAGTCTGTGCATTCAAAGCAGTCTTGTAAAGTCTTTTCAGCTGCCGGAGACCATTTCCTTATCCGTTTAATTGTCGCTGGTTGTTTGCAGACAACTGGTTGATAAGCTGGAGACAATAGTATGAGATTGTGGTCAGATTTCCCCAGGGGGGGCAATGCAGATGATGAGTAAGCATCCTTAACACTGGCATAGAGGAGATCCAATATATAATTGTCCCTTGTAGAACATTTGACATATTGATAGAATTTTGGTAATGAGATCTTGGCTCTATTAAAATCCCCAGAAATGACAGTTAGAGAGTTAGGGTGTTTCGTCTGAAGCCGGGCAATCACCCCAGACAGTACATCCCCAGCTGCCTCTGGATTTGCAGATGGTGGTATATACGACACCACTGCAATAACAAGAGAGAATTCTCTAGGCAGATAGTAAGGCCTGAGGCCCACTGCTAATAGTTCAATGTTTGGGCAACAATGTCTCTCCTTTACTGTTACATGCCCCTGATTACACCATCTGTTGTTAATGTACAGTATCACTCCTCCACCCTTCTTCTTACCGCACTTCACTCTGTCCCTGTCAGCCCGAACCATTTGAAACCCCGGTACCGATATACTTGAATCCGGGACGTCCTCATGCAACCAGGTTTCTGTAAAGCACATGAGACTGCATTCCCTGAACTCCTTCCGGGTCTTACTCAGAGCCAGCAGTTCATCCGACTTGTTACCAAGCGATCGTACATTACCCATGATGATGGATGGGACTGCAGGTTTAAACCTTCTCCTCCAGGACTTGGTCTTCTTGCCTGCTCTGCAACCTCTGAAAGGTCTCCTCATTTCCCGTGGAACATGTGGTATTGCAACTGCTGGAGAAGACTTTGTCCTGCGCATTTCCAGAAGACGACTCCTTGAATACACTACTCGATTAGCGACAGACCTAGGGACAACCATCCGATCAGTGATTCCATCCATCCCGGGAGACCTCTCCGTGGCATACTGTATACGGTGCTCTCCGCTAAGCACATATGGCTGTATCACTGACACAGGCTGTGGGCAGCAGCATACATCCGTCGGTAGTATTAGCTGAGATGGACCATATTGCGTACCCCAAAGTGGCCATGCCAGCAGGGGACTTGTGGGTGGTAGTGGAGGATCCGGGTAAAAACCATATGCAGTGTGCCCGGCAGCAGTAGAAAGTGTGGGGGTGTGCTGCATTTTCCATCCCACAGCAGACCAGCGTGCAGGAACGTCGCAATCCACGAGATGAAAACGTTGCATAGATCCAAGGTTGAAATTAGAGGTCCAAAAAGACATCAGGAAAGGTATAAAAGACTGTAACAAACAAAATAAAATAAAATAATAGCTGCTGCAATGGGCTGCCACTAGCAAGGCGCCCTATTGTCTCCACAGTCTGGCAGAGACTGTGTGGAATTATATCCAATTTGGCTTTAGGACAATTCTTTTTGTGTTTTTTAATTTAAGACAAATTAAATGATGATAATAATAACAAAGAATTGGTGTTTGCAATAATTTTCAGGGAGAAACTGAGTTTTATCTGACAAAATTTCAGGGGTGTCAATACTTTTGGCCACAACTGTACTGCACTCCAAAAGAGACAAATGAGAATATTTACTCAATGGAGTTACACAACATAAAATGTGCAAGAAAGGGTAGAATCAGGGAAGATCATGGATTTTTACAAGGTATGTAACTTAATTTTTTGAGCACTTTATAGATCTTCTAAAAACTGAACTTACTGATTGGAGGTTCAGACATTCAACATCGTCATGAAATACAGCTCTCTAACAAACTCTCTGCAGCAAGATTCATATATACAGAAGGCAGGGTATTTTAATATTTATAGAAGACCAATAATCACACTAACTGGTATTCTTAATAAACATGCTGAGAGAGAAAAGATGTGGACCCACAAATATAACACCATGACTTACCTGGGTTCTTTGTGTCCTGAAAGGAGTGGACCACAAATAAATTTGAATTTTAACCTATTTGTCTATCTATCTCACTTGTTAATCAAATCACTTTTCTAATACACCTGAATTAAACATTCCTTAAGTATACGCTCTACTCTATCTTCCTACTTATTTTTTTTGTTCCATTCAGATGACAATTCATTTGAAAATCCTCAGAGCATGATGGGTTACTTAAATAATATGTCATCAGGTGGTTGAGGCTTTCGTGACTTCTGCAGCTGCTTTCCCCACCCTGAAACGAACATCATCAGTTACCTACATTTCCATGGATGGGCTAGTCCCTGTCTGTGATGGTGTGTTATGTTATGTGGATGTCATTTTTTGTATATTCCTATTTTTAACAATTCCAGTTATTTTCATAGTGATTTTCTTATTACATTGTAAGTCTACAGCCTCACTATATCTGTCTCTTGATGACCCCCTGTAGTGCATTAATCCCTAAGGCCTTTTGTTCTCCTATGGGAGGCAACTTGTTGGACTACCCCTGGACAAGGAAGGGGGTGGGGGGAAGAAAGGCAGCTGGACAGGTCAGTTCCAGTAGAGACAAGATGGTGAAAAGGCTGCATTTCAGAGAGAAGGACCCATTTTTTATCCTCTGGTGCTAGAGTTTTGAAATCTCGTTTCCCTGGACATTTTATCCTGATAATGGACTGCATTCTTATTCTGGACAATCTTATCCTTTGTGTGGTGGACTGAATATGGACCTTTTCATATTTTTGCCTGAATAAAGGTCTTGGAATTGTTCAATCTTCGCTTGCTCTGTTGATTGTGTGATACCAGAGAAGGACCTCGTGACAACTGGTGGCAGCAGTGGGATGAACAGAGCGTCATCCAATGGAGAACCACCCACAGAGTGAGTACAGAAATTGGACTGTATGCAGTTTACAGGAGAGAGCCAGAGACCTGGGCCTGAACTACCAGGGACTGACTAAAGAGGCCTTAATCGATCTACTGGTGGGTGCTAGCCCGGCCACCTCCTCCCAGATGTCTGAAGGATGAGCACTGGAGACAGGGATCCCCATCCAGAAAAGCCAGTGGTTGGTGTGGTATGAAGAAGAGATGGCGGTTCTGGGCCCCGGCGTCTCTCAGGAGTACAAGGAGGAGGCTGCCCGCTGGGCACAGCGGAGACAGGAAGCAATGGAGCTTGAAAAAGGGAGTAACGCAATGTGGAGTGTAACCCCAACAATCCGGGAGCCTGTACGGATCACCCGGACAGAGTTTAAGCCATTTGATGAGGCTTCTGGAGATGTGGAGGGGTTCTTCAAAGACTTTGAGCAGCAGTGTGCTGTGATGGAGGTGCCCCACTCTAGCTGGATGCGTTTGTTAGTGGGGCTCCTGAACGGAAGCTTGGCGGAGGCTTACCAAACCATTGACGTACAGCGGAATCGGGATTATAACATTGTAAAGCGGACTATCCTGGATTACCATGCTATCACCCCAGACTCATATAGGGCCAAGTTCCGAGACCTCCCATGCACCACGGGTGGATCGTTTAGGATGTATGCACATAAGATGTCCGAGGCATGTCGGAGATGGCTGGAAGCAGAAAAAGCCTTTACTGTGGAAGATGTTATACAGGCGTTCCTTATAGAACAATTTCTTGCCAAGTACCCTGCAGAGGTACGGGAATGGGTCCGGGAGCGCACGCCGTGTACCGTGGATAGAGCTGCAGCCCTGGCCGATGAAGCCCTTACTATCCGGCCGCAATGGAGGAGGCTTCTGGACAATGAACCACGGCCTGCTCCCGCACCCTGTCCCCCTCCAATTATATCTGCCCTTCCACCTAGTCGCAAGCCGATGACAATCACGCCCCACAATCCTAGGCCCCAACAGTTCCGACCACGACCTGGGGGTATCACAGAGAGGAGGTGTTATGGGTGTGGGCAACCTGGACATTTGCAGTCTGGCTGTCCCTCCAGGATTCGGAGGGAGCCCCATGCAGCCCCACCTCGTCCAGTGCATCTTGTACATTCCACCACACCTGAGGAAGAGCTACCACCACCCCCACCAGAGTGGACCACCGACCACGGCACCATAGATACCCCTCCTGGAGTGTACGGACTCCGGCCTCTGTCCTTTAGCTACTCAGAGCAACGGCAACGCCACCTGCAGGATGTCTTTATTGATGGATACAAAGTGTCAGGATTTAGAGACACGGGGGCATTCTTGACTATCGCTGACCCCCGTGTGGTTCGACCCGAGGCAATTTACCAGGGTCCGGGAATTCCCATTGTCCTGGCGGGCGATGCCTGCAAATATATACAGCGAGCTTCTGTGCGTTTGGATTATGGTTGTGGAGAAAAACTGTGTTGGATTGGAGTTATGGGAGGACTTCCTGCAGATATCCTCCTTGGGAACGACATTGGGGAGTTGCAGTGCCAATTTGTGGGAGCAGTCACCCGACTACAGGCCCTTCAAGCACTATGTCATCCGGACCCCACCGGGAAGCAACCACCACGAACCGCATCAGAGTCGGTAAGCAATACTTTCGCTGCTACTACATTGGGAGAGTCTTGGGACAGAGAGGAGTTTAGGAGAGAAATAGAGGGTGACACTACCTTAGCAGCCCTTAGGCGAAAGGCAGAAACTGGGCACATGGGAGATAATGGGGATGGTTTCACTCGAGAAAACGGACTGTATTATCGTGTAACAAAGGGCAGTGACCAGGGCAACCCTGACGCAACGACCAGGCAACTCATTGTCCCTCAGAAGTACAGGGCACAGCTACTTCAACTGGCCCATGACATCCCCTTGGCTGAGCATCAAGGGAGAAAAAGAACTGAAAAGAGACTCACCCAAAGTTTTTACTGGCCGGGCGTCTCGCAGTCGGTAGCCCATTATTGCCGCACCTCTGATGTGTGCCAGCGAATGCGGCATCCAGGAGCTCGACATAAGGTACCCCTGCAATCCCTGCCCATAATTGAGGAACCATTTCAACGTGTAGCCGTCGACATCATAGGTCCTCTGGCCCACCCCAGCAGGTCAGGGAAAAAATATATCCTGACCGTGGTGGATTATGCCACTAGGTATCCTGAAGCTGTGGCCCTGTCCAGTATTACAGCAGTAAAGGTAGCCGAGGCCCTTGTTACCATCTTTACCCGGGTAGGATTTCCTAGTGAAATATTGTCGGATCAAGGCACTCAGTTCATGACAGATCTGGTCCAGTCCCTATGGCATACCTGTGGTGTTCGAGCCATTCGCACCACCCCATACCACCCGCAGACCAACGGACTATGTGAACGCTTTAAAGGAACCCTAAAAAATATGCTGAGGGCTTTTGTTGACGTTGAAAAAGACTGGGAAAAGTACCTGCCACATCTCTTCGCCTATCGGGAGGTTCCCCAAGAGTCCACAGGGTTCTCTCCCTTCGAACTACTGTTTAGCCGGAAGGTCCGTGGGCCTCTCACTCTTCTGAAAGAACATTTGGAGGGAGACATCTCAGATACCGGAATGCCCATCGTTTCCTATGTTCTAGAGCTCAGAGACCGTCTCGCCCAGCTAGCTACCTTCACTAAAGAACATCAGCGAATGGCCCAGTCCAGACAAAAAAACCTGGTATGACCGTAATGCCAGAAACCGGGAATTTATGCAAGGACAGCAAGTGCTCATGATTACTGCTTCCCCTGCCAACAAGCTTCAAGCAGTGTGGGAAGGCCCTTATCAGGTTGTCAAGAAAATTAATGACACTAACTATGTTATTGCCCTGGACTCTAGTGGTCGACGACAGAAAACCATCCACATTAACATGCTGAAAGACTACCACGACCGATCTCTGCCTGTTCTAGCTGTCTGCCACCCCCCTAGTGATACCGCCGACGACGAGTATCGCCCAGATCTCCTCCAGGTTGCCCAAGCTGGAGGATCACTGGAACAAGTGCCCTCCCATTTATCGGATATACAAAAGGACGATATTGTCGCCGTACTAAGGCCGAGGGCTGCTGCTTTCTCCTCAAAGCCGGGGAAGACTACTCTCACCAGTCACCATGTGGAAACCCCCGGACAACGCCCCATCCAGCAGGCTGCCTACCGGGGTCCAGAGGCTGTTCAAGGCATGATAAAGAACGAACTGGAGGAGATGAAACAAATGGGAGTTATTCAGCCATCTCACAGTTCTTGGGCCTCTCCTGTCGTCCTGGTCCCCAAGAAGGATGGTACAACACGATTCTGCGTTGATTACAGACGACTAAATGATGCCACCAAGAGTGATGCTTATCCCATGCCCAGGATTGATGATCTATTGGATCGTCTGGCCAGTGCCCAATTTGTGACCACGTTAGACTTGAGCAAGGGGTACTGGCAGATACCCCTAACGGAAGACGCTCGGGAGCGCTCAGCCTTCATTACTCCATTTGGGCTTTATGAGTTCCTGGGAATGCCCTTTGGGATGAAAACTGACCCCGCTACTTTCCAGAGACTGGTGGATCGACTGTTACAACAATGTCAGGACTTTGCCTGTGCTTACTTAGACGACATCGCCATTTTTAGCACAACCTGGGAGGAACATCTTAAACACTTGGGCATAGTGCTGGACTGTATCCTTACTGCAGGACTGACCATTCGCCCTGATAAGTGCCAAATAGGGATGGCTGAGGTGCAGTACCTCGGGCATAGAGTAGGGGGTGGGACACTAAGGCCTGAGCCTGCCAAGGTGGAAGCCATTAGCAACTGGTGTAGACCCCAGACTAAAAAGCAGGTACTTGCGTTTTTAGGAACTGCTGGTTACTATCGCAAATTTGTTTCTAACTTCAGCACCTTGGCCAAGCCCCTAACCGACCTGACCCGCAAGAACATGCCTAGGAATGTGACTTGGACGACGGCATGCGAGGATGCCTTTTCAGCGTTAAAGACTGCCCTAGTCACTGCTCCTGTCTTGGCTGCCCCGGATTATAAACACAGGTTCCTCGTGCAGACAGATGCATCCACCTTTGGGATTGGGGCAGTACTTAGCCAAGTGAATGCCGCCGGAGAAGAACATCCTGTTGCTTTTGCCAGTCGGAAACTACTGGATCGGGAAGTTGCCTATGCCACTATTGAAAAGGAGTGCCTTGCCATCGTATGGGCGCTAAAAAAATTGCAGCCCTACTTGTATGGCAGAGACTTTACAATTGTTACAGACCACAACCCCCTCACATGGCTGAATCGCATATCAGGGGACAATGGAAGATTGCTGCGGTGGAGCTTGTCCTTACAACCCTACAGCTTCTCCATCCAATACAAGCGGGGAAGCCAACACCAGAATGCCGATGGACTGTCTCGACAAGAAGAACCATAGGCTCCCCAGGCCGGCCTACCCCTGCCACTGTACAAGGAATTATAAATAACTGAACAATGTGGACTAAAGTCAGCAGGCCAGAGGTCTGTGTAGACCTCATGGCGTGCTCACTTATTATGGGGGGGAGAGGTTGTGATGGTGTGTTATGTTATGTGGATGTCATTTTTTGTATATTCCTATTTTTAACAATTCCAGTTATTTTCATAGTGTTTTTCTTATTACATTGTAAGTCTACAGCCTCACTATATCTGTCTCTTGATGACCCCCTGTAGTGCATTAATCCCTAAGGCCTTTTGTTCTCCTATGGGAGGAAACTTGTTGGACTACCCCTGGACAAGGAAGGGGGTGGGGGGAAGAAAGGCAGCTGGACAGGTCAGTTCCAGTAGAGACAAGATGGTGAAAAGGCTGCATTTCAGAGAGAAGGACCCATTTTTTATCCTCTGGTGCTAGAGTTTTGAAATCTCGTTTCCCTGGACATTTTATCCTGATACTGGACTGCATTCTTATTCTGGACTATCTTATCCTTTGTGTGGTGGACTGAATATGGACCTTTTCGTATTTTTGCCTGAATAAAGGTCTTGGAATTGTTCACTCTTCGCTTGCTCTGTTGATTGTGTGATACCAGAGAAGGACCCCGTGACACTGCCCTACTGACCATGCGACGGTGTCAATTCCAATGCATGCTTGGCATGCAGTTAGACCAGGAACCAGCCCAGCATCCTAAACAGGCTTCATAGTGAAGTCTGTTATGAACAGGTCACCGAGGAGGGTGGCCGGAATAGGCTAGGCCACCAAGAAACCAGAAAGGTTGGTCACTTAGCGAATTGCAGACCCCTAATCCTAACAACACAACTAACAGTAGCCGTGGAGCATACCTATGATGCCCTAGATGCCTCGACACGGCCAGAGAGATAACTAGGTCTAAATCAAGAAAGGTGAAATCTAAACTGCCCTGGAGTAGAACCCCAAAGAAATACATAGCCACCAAACATATATTGTCGGTGAGACCAGATGAGGGACAAACACAGGCAGAAAATAGACTGAGCAAATGATGGGGCCCAAACTGTCTAGATAGGATAGGAAAGGAAAGACACTCTGCAATCATGTAAAAATCCTAAAAAATCCAACACGTCTGATGTACAAAAAACACTGAGGTCTCACGACCTCTCCCTCACTATATCAGCATTCTGGCAGCAAAGCAAAAGAGACGAATATAACAGGGGACTGAACAAACTGACACAAGCTGTAACATATGGAGCGGGGTCCAGCACAGCCCCAGCAGAGAGCACGCTGAACCCGCACATCAAAGCAGAAAGAGGCAAAACCAGATCAGAAGCAAAGTATTAGCAAATGAACAACTTAGCTGAAAAATGCAGGATCAGGCAGGAGACAGCAGACCTCAAGTTGCACAGGAAGAACTAATCACCAGCAACAATTGAGGGAAGTCTGCTCACTTAAATACTCCCAATTTGTAACCCCAGATTATCAATCATCATCGTCAGGTGGCAGACCTCCGTCAATCCGGCCAGCTCCATTACCCACAGTAACCACCAGAGGGAGCCCCGACTCAGAAGTAAGAGAATTCACAACAGAAGTCATTAGTGACGTCTGTTTCGAGGGGCTAGGCATGTATTTGCTCTACATCTGGGCAGCATTCTATCCTTTTCAATGCGCACTTACAATGTGCTCTATTGCCGGCTCGTCACTTCTCAATGAAGTCGGCAAGGGAGCGCTCAGCGTCACTGCACATTCAATGGAACATACACCAGTGAGTAGGTCACACCTACTGAGCATGCACTGGAATATTTAAAAAATAAGAAAATCCAAAAAAATAAGAAAAAAAGCAGCACACTCCATTTACTGTATCATAAAAAACCTAAGGCTGGTTTTCACACATGCGTTTTATCGTGCAGCGCATTGTGCGCTACCGGTCGCACGCGCAATTGTCCCCTATCTTTAAAATAGCAGGCGCAGTGTCCAGCGATTGCACGCGGGCCTCAGCGTTTGCGGGCACTGCGCATTTTCCAGGTGTACGACCAGACGCGCCGGACGCTACATGTTGCATTTTTTGTTCCGCCCAACGTCGTTAAAAAATTGCATACGCGTGTCAGCGCACGCAATGCGCAAAAAATAGTATTATAGTCTATGGTGTCGCTGACGTGCACTGTGAAGTGCGCATGTCAGAGCATTGTGAGCGCGCGCGATTTCAGAGTAAACAATGTCTAGACACTTATTTAATCCACCCCCTAAACAAGCAACATTGTTTTGGAGGAGGGTAGATAAAACAAGGGGTCTGTAGTGCCAGATCATTACTCTCCAGACAGACTGCCTCTGAAACAGGTTTCTTTTCTAACAATGTGGAGTTTATAGAGGTGTTGCAGAAAGTATGGGAAAACCCAGGCACATGCTTTCAGAAGCGTAGCCGAGCTAGTGGCTGCTTGGTCTACTGCACCAGTGGTAGATACTCTGTTATCTCACTTATCTAAAGTGACCATTCTGCCTCTTGCTGAGATTGCTGTGCTTAAGGATATCTCAGATAGGAATATAGTGTCTGTGGTGAGGTCCAATTTTGAGGCAGCAAGTTTGCCCTCTGCCTAACCTTTTCTGCTCTTTGGGTTTCCAAGGCAGTCGCTGTATGTACCATAAATAAAGTACTGATATTGGAACCAATTTCTACAATCTACTGGATTTTACTCTATTTGATGGTTGAAATACAGCAGCGCGGGAATCTGGTGTTTTTTTTCCCTCTTGGGATTCCTCTTTGAGTAATGGAAGCAGACGCTGTCTGTCTACACCGTCCTGCTGCAGCTTTATTGCATGTGACTAAGCACATACAGTAGTTGTGGCTTTACACAACTATTGAGGGTGAGTACCCTGCACAATTTAATTTATATTCATTATATCTGCACTGGTAAGGCCCTATGGGTGCGCTTTTGTGGTTTCTTTTATCTTTAAGGCAGTAATGGTGTGAGCTAAGTGTTTTACGACAAAGTTTGGTTTCCAGAATATGGAATTGGCTGAGATTGCTAATCAAATTGCACAGACAGGGAATTATCTCTTTTCAGCATCTTTGGATGCGATGGAATGCTTTGCAAAGGCGGAAAGTAATTATGTCACAATTCGCCGCATGCTGTGGATCAAGTTTTAGAGTGAGGACTTAGCTTCAAAGAAATCTTTGATGGGTATACCTTTCCAAGGGTCTCACTTATTTGGGGCCAGGTTAGGCAAGATTATTTCAGATGCAACAGGTGGTAGAAGCACACTGCTTCTTCAATCCCTGGCCAGCTGTCCCTTTCGGGGGCAGAAGGCCTTACAGGTGGATCCCTTTTGCCAGTTTCATGCACTGGATGAATCAAGTCGGCAGGTTAGACCAAAGGTCTCCCTGGAGTCCAGGACAACTACCTTTAGAGCAACACTCACCGGATGCCCCTCTGATTCAAGAGCTACTCCCTCTGGGTCCAGGGGTGGTAGGAGGGACGATGCTTGACTGGTGTCCCCATTCGGGGTTTCTTTCGGGTGGGTGGCCGCCTTCTTCTTTTTCAGGAGGCATGACTGGGGTGCAGTCAGTGATCTTTGGGTTAGAGAGGTCATATCTTCGGGTTACAGAATTGAGTTCACCGCTCTTCCTCACAATCATTTCTTTTGCTCTCGCCCTCCCAAGTCTCCCAGGCCAAGATCCAGTTTCGACCAGATGATAACTTCCCTGCTTCAAGCAGGGGTGATTGTAAGTGTCCCCACTTCAGAGCACTTCAATGGGTTTTATTCAAATCTATTTGCTATCCTTAAAAAAGGTGGCTGGGTGAGGCCTATTTTAGATTTAATGCAAAACAGAAGCCGCGGAGACACCATCACATGTTTCTCAACGCAAGCAATGACCAGCCAGGTCTTTCCCCGGGAAGGAACAACCACGGGAAGGGCAGTCTCCAATGAAGGAAACCACCTATGCCAAAACATGGTATCCATCCACAGACAGCTGTTTCAGGGTATTGCCCCTCATCAGTGTGGAGTAGGAAACTGGCTGGTAGGAGCAATGCCTAGTAAATAAGGGGAAAAATGAGGATGAATGAACTCATGGAGATCAACATCCAACACTGCGGAGACACCATCACGTGTTTCTCAATGCAGTGATTCTAGAGCACTGCCCCCATCCCTTATGGGAAATATACAAAACATGCAAAACAGAAGCCGCGGAGACACCATCACATGTTTCTCAACGCAAGCAATGACCAGCCAGGTCTTTCCCCGGGAAGGAACAACCACGGGAAGGGCAGTCTCCAATGAAGGAAATCACCTATGCCAAAACATGGTATCCATCCACAGACAGCTGTTTCAGGGTATTGCCCCTCATCAGTGTGGAGTAGGAAACTGGCTGGTAGGAGCAATGCCTAGTAAAAGACTGTGAAAAATGAGGATGGATGAACTCATGGAGATCAACATCCAACACTGCGGAGACACCATCACGTGTTTCTCAACGCAGTGATTCTAGAGCACTGCCCCCATCCCTTCTGGGAAATATGCAAAACATGCAAAACAGAAGCCGCGGAGACACCATCACATGTTTCTCAACGCAAGCAATGACCAGCCAGGTCTTTCCCCAGGAAGGAACAACCACGGGAAGGGCAGTCTCCTCTCTCTTTAGATTTAAGACTCTTGAACAGATGGGTTTGGCTTAGTCACTTCAGGATGGAGTCACTCCGGTCAGTGGTCACATTCATGGAAACTGTAATTTATTTCTTCAGTAGATGATCGAGATGCTTATTTGCATGTGCCTTTTTTTCCATCCCACAGAGTTTTCACCTTAATGAAGATATTGTTTTATCTTCCTTTTGTCCAGCATCATCTCATCCTTTGGTGAAGGCTCTGCACAGCTTGGACGTTGTTCGCACCGTAATATACAATTTATAGGGCCACTGACTCATTTCGTCATTCTGATTCCTTGTTTGGTATACCACAGGGCCCTAGTAAGGGTCAAGCTACTTCTACAGCGACCATTGCCCAATGGATCAAGTCTGCTATTGTCCAGGTTTATAAAGCTAATGCCAGGGTGGACCTATTTAGGATTAGGGTACACTCCACGCGGGATGTAGGAGCTTTGTGGTCGGTTCGTCATGAGCCATCGGCTTTGCAGCACTGTAAAGCAGGTACATGAGCATCAGTGCATACTTTTTCTAAGTTTTACAGGATTCACACTTTTGCATTGGCAGATGAAAGCCTTGGTAGGAAGATACTGCAGGCATCAATAGACCAGAGTTCTTCCTAAATTGTTATGGAAGACCAGGTGGGAATACTATGAAATTCGATACTATCTCACCCTAGAGACAGCTTTAGGATGCCTCATGGATCTGTGTCCCCTAAAGCACTGGCATCCCAGCATGCTGCTCTTCTCCCCGGCAGGGACACCGACTCACTCATTGCCACAGCCCCCATCCTGCACTTCCTCCTCCTTCCTCTCTGGCTGCTGTCCGGGGACCGTGCACAGTGCAAAATTGCCCCGATAGTGTGCTTAGGGCATGTGTGCACAGGATCCATCTTCCATAAAGGGGCTGTACACGAGGTCCTAAATAAACCCCAGTCAATGGCAGGGAGACACTTATTATTTAAGGCACCTCCACCTCAATGGAGATGCCTGTGCAATGTTGTTAGTTTGTTCCCAACATGCTTGCTAGTTCTCAGGTCCCTGTTCTTTAGTTCCTGCTAATGTCTGTTCGTCCCTAACCTCTGTGCCAGTACCTGTTTTGTCAGTCTGTATTTCAGCTGGACCCGCTTGCACCTGCCGTGCCAATCTGTATATCAGCCAGACCTGCCTGCACCAGCCGTGCCAATCTGTATATCACATGAAACTGCCTGCACCTACCATGCAGTCTGTATATCAGCCGGACCCGCCTGCATCTTCCGTGCCAGTCTATATACCAGCCGTACCCATCTGCATCTGTGGTATCTATGTTCCTGCTGTCAGAGACACCGCACTGAACTTGTTCACTGAGCCAGTGCGCGCGTCCTGAGTAAAGCGAACAGTGCTCAAAGCTACCTGTGGAGCGGGCAGCAACCAAGTAGATGTGTACTTCACACCCGCAGGACCTGAAGCACGTGACTGCTAGAGGCGTGGCCTAAACTCCACAGAGCTAGGAGCTGCAAGACAATTCCTAGCAGAGTAACTGCGAGACAAAGTTACCAAGGGGCATAGACAGTGAGAATAGTCAGGACGTAGCCAATGAGTCACACACAGAGAGAGCTGCAAGGTACCAGAGGGGCGAGCAGAGAGTAGTCAGGTCACAGGCAATGAGTCATACACAGATAGTTGCAAGGTACAAGAGGGGCGGGCAGAGAGTAGTCAAGTCACAGGCAATGAGTCATACACAGATAATAACGCAGTACAAAATCAACAGGCAAACTCACTACGGGAAACAGAATCGGGTCAGAACCATATAAAAAAGCTATAGCAACAAACAGGCACACGGGGGTCAGTACACTCGGCCAAAGGCAAAAGTATAACTGTCAGGGATTGAAGCTACCCAGGGGTTTATGAAGCTCTCCCAGAACCAGAAAGAGGCCACAATCATTAACCCCAAGTGTGCAGGTCAAAACCTGCACAGAGCTCCAGACATTAACCCCCAGTGTGCAGCTCAAAAACCTGCACTGGGATCATGACACCTGCCATGCGTCTGAGGTTGGTCCTGGAGTAGCACCTGGTGTCCATCAGGAGCCAAGCCTAACGCCATCATCAGGGGCTCTATTTAAGAGTCAGGTGCTCACCTTGTCACGCCCCTCCAGGCTCTCCTCGGACCACGGCACAGTGGTTTCACCACTCCATTTACTTCCCCCAATAAGACTAACAAGAAAAATAGATTTTTTACTTACTGATATGGCATACAGTCCTGTGTCTTCTTGCCTTAATTAGTTTCTTTTCTCCCCCTACTGCTTTCTCACAAAACTGAGGAAGCCTACTCCAGCAGGAAGGATATAATCTGCTGGGGAAGAGTCAATTTTATTTAATTGCAATAACTGTGTCAGCCTACAGGTTGCAGCAGGCTATTTGTCAGGGACTGGAATATTTGTCAGGACTTTCTTAATACCGCAAATCCCTGATATCACAGGCCGGGAAGGTCACGAGTTCCACCAGCTGTGGTCTTTGGAGCGAACAGCTCTCTGCTACCCCCTATTGTCTGGACAATTACACGATTGGCCGACCATCAACGGAGGAGGCCGAAGCCTGTTTGCACCAACTAGGCCAGCTATCGGAAAATTAGCGCTGAGCGTATGGCATATACATCTCCAGATTCCAACACATGGAATATGTGTATGGAGCGCCCCGCGGGGCCTGAGGGTACTCGGTACCGGGCCCATCGACTTCCATGGGGGACGGTGTCACGGCAGCAGCGACTTGGTCCGTGGCCCAAAGGCATCCAGTAATAAAATAGGGGAAAGTTGTATGGAATTTATGTGGTAAAAATGAAAATAAAGTATTAGATGGTGAAATACGTGATGCCACCTGTGGTAATCTGGTCAGAGGTGACCAGCGCTGCGGTGTTGCTTCTCTGGGATGGATGTTGGGCGCAGCTATGATGTTGTAGCCCTCCACAGGTAGGGCTGTAGTCCCAGGGCAAAGATGTTAAATAAATAGTAAAAATGGCTGTATGCTGCGACCCTCTATTCGTGATGGTTTCACTAACCTGTACGGCTGTCAGCGTGAGCCTATTCCACAGGTACCGTTCTCTTCACCGTCGGCCCCGGGCTCCTTATCCGCTGCCGTGCCCTCAGGTGATCAATGTGTACAGGAATTTACAATCCCCTGTACTTTTAGATTCGGCTATCGGATACAGTTCCTGTCAGCCTAGGACTCTGATGTCCCTTTTCTCTTTATTAGCGCTTCACTCAGGGGTCTGCTATATGCAGTATTTTAGCTCCCCTAGAGTCTCTCAGTCTCTGCTCTTGTCCTTTCCCTCTTCACAGATCAGCTCTCTGTCTTGAGCTCCCCTCAGATCAGCTCCCTGTCTTCATCTCACAGGATCTTCCAGAAAGATCCTTTTACCTCACGTCCTCACGTTTAAATGTCATCTTTCCTCACAGCTCACAGCTGTTTCGTTTCCATGACAACCCCCTCAGCTGACTTCTAGCTGACTCACCAACCCCCTCTGCTGGCCAGAATTTATAAGGCATCTCCCTTTTCTGACTTGCAGCAGGAAATTGTGATTAAATCTATGTTGCCTGGCATGGGGTCCCTTTCTGCCTCCAAGCATGACTTTACCCATTAGAGGGAGGTAATGTCACTGTGACAACCGGACTCTGGGGTGTCACATGTACACACCCCGGTATGTTCACAGCCAACTTTCAGATAACCTCAGACTATTCACCACCACCACTAATCTGTTTCGGTCGTTTAGACACCGTACGGTAGCTTACGGCTTCAAGGCGTAGTTTACAGAACAGAAGGAACAGAACTATTACATTTTATATTTAATCCAAAGGGAAGAAGTGTTTATGAAAAATATACAAAATATTTTACAAGGGTGACAAAACAATACAGCATAAACAGTTACATAAAATAAAAGGGATTAACCGAAGAACTTACTACACCGATTGCAGAGACGATTCGGTTTAGTCGAAGGAGAGCGCTTTGATTGGTCTGTTAATAAACAGGGTCCCTACATACATGAAAATGTAACTCTCTTGTATGAACACTGATGACATTTGGGATCGATCTTTTATCAGACCCTGAATCCCACCCACATATCCCTCTACGATGATCTCACAAGGTTCTAGCTGTGGGCCGGACTCAGCCCTCCATAATTTTAGGAAATCCCAATCTGTGTAATAACTTCTCATAACATGACCGCAGAAGTTTGAGCCCGATGTCATATTTTCTATCTGGATTTTAGCTACGGTTAGAGACCAAACATGGCCTAGCTGCTGATGGTTATATGGCCCCCTATAGATTTGGGGCTTTTTGTGGGGGTTATGATTATGGGAAAATATGTGTATGATTGCCGAGTTATCCCAGTGCCAACAAGATACGTCTCATTAATAATGGATGTATAGGAAATCCAATACTCCATATTTTTTCCTGGAGACGCAGTGTCTGCATTATAAATTGTACAGGGTTTCAGAGGTTCGTTGATAATCTTCAGACCCTAATAACGTCTCTTCTTGTCTCTATGTGGGGACAATAGACTCCCTTTGAAGTTAACTGGACATAAAGAGAAATCCTTGCATTTTAATTAATTTGCTTCACATAGCTGTGTCACTGCCATTTTGCATAAAGACAGGTGTGATTGCTAGCTCACAGCTCCTATCTTGTCATGTCAAATGATACATGAAAGAAAAAGAAGGAAGGGGGGACATGAGGGGCCTCAAGAATTTTTTATATTTTCTATGACACTATTCCATGGATCTGTGTCCCCCAATGAAGACTATAAGAAAGATTTTACGGTAGGTAAAAAAAATCTATTTATGACAACTACACATGCAGTAAGTAACTGCTATATCTGACATTGCTTTAGTGTCTATACAGCATAATAACTAGACGCAGGCTGTAGCATTCTTGTTCTTGAGTTTGTAATATTCCGAACACTGGAGTTGTAAAACTTGTAAAATGTTTTCTTTTAATCTAATGCCAAGATTTTTGAAGAAAAAAAAGAAAAGCATGTGCAACACAGGTATCAGTGATTGAACAAAAATGTCACAGACTGCAGAAAGTATAGAGCATGTGTAGCACTGCCAGATCCTTGTGTGTTTTCTATAACAATCTGAACGTGATGTACGAAACTTAATGGCGTTGTCCAACGAATAAATACTTTTCTATCTAAAACTTCCCAGAATGGTGCAGAAAAATAAAATGACACTTGCCTCGTCAGTCACGGTTGGTTCATTAATAGAAAAGCCTTGTACAATACATTTCCATACCTGAGAATTGTGCGGTTTCAGGAATCAGCCAGTCTAGTACCAGCAGCGCCAGTATTCCTACTTAATAATGGTCTCAAAATTGCTAGAAATAAAGCACTTTTTTTTTTTCAAAACTTATAACGCTATTAGGGCAGATTCACATGACCAATTTATCCACATCCGCAAAATAAACATTTCAATTATTCTGCTCAGTTTTATCAGAGTGGCATTCGCTTTTCTTGGACAAGGAGAGAAAGTTTCTCCACCTTCTCCATTCTGTCAGTCTGTGATCAGCGAGGACTTGGATGACATCCGAGGGCGGTTTATTTTCACACCCCCATAGACTTGCATTATCAATTTTGATCAAAATCAAGCATGTCTTCAATTTTTTTCTGCGGACCACTCGGTCTAATGAAAAAATATCAGCCATGTGCACGGCCCAATAGAATAGTATGAGTGCTATCGGTGAACTCGAACACTTATTCTGGGGAATGGTCTATTCCATGTGCCAAACTGCCAAGAAACAAAATAAAAAATATCTTACAAGACTGAATGTCACTCCATTCACAGAAAAACAAGCATTTTGGTCACAGGGACTAATATTTAGGAGATGCAAATCAAACAAATGCAACTCTGCATCGACATTCTGACCTTTTACATGGGTGGTCTTTGACGGCGTGGCACGTGAAGGGCAGCATTACCAGGAGCTCCGTGTGGGCCCTTATTGCAGTTGTGAGGTCTGTCTCCACAATAAGCCACAAAAAAGGAAATGATGCTGCAAGATTATCTTTACATGAGCTTTCCTAGGAATGCTTACAGTATAGTGGGAGCCATAGGCTGGGCTGACACGAATCCATTGCTTTCCATCAATCTCTTTTATCTCAGGCTCTAGGACAGCTCTATTTCCATGGGAATCCCAAGTCCTCCACTGAGACACTATACTAGTGTGACACTAGATTATGGGTCCATTTGGGTTCTAAAGAGGCTGACAATCACTCGGTGAATGAGCAAAACGCTTGTTTGTCGATTGAAATTTACTACACAAAAGATGGTTTTCAGCAGAGCATCAGAGCATCGTCCTGTGCAAGGATCTGTGCAGTCGAGAACAATGGCTGCCTATGAGCACTGAATCAATCAATTAGTGCATATCTGAGGATGGCTCGGCCTGTGTAAATGACCGCCGATCAGCAAACAAGCAGCCGGATGTATTGTGCCACAGGTTGGCATGTGTCAATTAACATAGAATTCAGATGACTTCCATCTCGAAGCCGATTAAAAATGGACTGAGTTCCATGTGGCTTACATTAATATCGCTGCCAAGCCGAACAATCAGCAGCATTCAATATTGCTCCAATTAGAGATCGGTCTCATTAATGAATTCAACTACAACATATAACAAATATTTGGCAAACAGAATCAATTCCTTTTTTAATCAATGCAGGCATCTGAGCAAACGTGCACACTATAATTGGACCTTCACAATGCCTCCGATTCCTTTCTGCATAAATGGGGATTTATTTTGACCTCCATACACTTTGCTCATATATGTACATCCGTCAGCTCAAACTTTAGTGTCCATTATTAACAAAAGTTTATGCTATCTTCATAAGAAACACATAGGTTTTACCATCATGGAAAAGGTTAGTGCTATGAGTTGGAGTTTAGAACGACATCATTCTTTTTACATATAATGTAATGAGAAACAGGAGTGAAATGGCTATTCTGACATTGTTTTTACGAGGTTAAGGGTATGTGCACACGCTGCGGATCCGCAGCGGATTTGGCCCTGCGGATCCGCAGCAGATCCGCAAGCAATGTACAGTACCAGGTTAGCCAATCGGATTTCAAAACTGCGGTGCCCACGGTGCGGATTTTTCCACGCAGATTTGCTGCGGTTTTAAATCCGCAGCATGTCAATTCTTTCTGCGGATTCCACAGCGGATTGACACCTGTTCCATTGTCCAGGTGTCAAACTGCAGGGTAAAACCATTGGCAAATCCGCAGGAAAACCGCAGGTCACTTTACCTGCGGTTTTACCTGCAAATCCGCGCGGAAAAATTGGCAGGTGAATCCGCAGCGTGTGCACTCACCCTAATTGTGTGATACAAATGACATCATAACATGATTCTGCAGGTTATTTAGATTACGGCAATACCAAACTTATAAGGTAACATTTCTTCAATATGACTAGCGTTTATTTGTTAACAAAATGGAAGTTTGGCTAAAATGTTGAAAATTTCGCAATTTTCCAACTTTTAATTTTTATGCCCTTAAATCAGAGAGTCATATCACACAAAATAGTTAATAAATAACATTTCCCACATGTCTACTTTACATATGCACAATTTTGTAAGCAACATTTTTTTTGTTGGGACGTTATAAGGCTTAAAAGTTGACCAGCGATTTCTCATTTTTACAACAAAATTTGCAAAACCATTTTTTTAGGGACCAGATCACATTTGAAATGAGTTTGGGGGGTTAATATGACAGAAAATACCAAAAACTAACACAATTCTAAAAACTGCACCCCTCAAAATACTCAAAACCACATTCAAGAAGTTTATTAACCCTTCAGGTGCCTCACAGGAATTAATGGAATGTGGAAGGAGAAAACAAACATTTAACTTTTTTCACAAACATTTTACTTCAGAAACAATTTTTTTATTTTCACAAGGTAAAAAGAGTAAATGAACCACAACATTTTTTGTGCAGTTTCTCCCGAATAAACCCATACCCTATATGTGGCTGTAAACCACTGTTTGGATGCACAGCAGAGCTTGGAAGGGAAAGAGCGCTGTTTGACTTTCTCAATGCAGAATAGGCTGGAATTGAGATTGGATGCCATGTTGCCTTTGGAGAGCCCCTGATGTGCCTAAACAGTGGAAACCCCCCACAAGTGACACCATTTTGGAAACTAGACCACTCAAGGAACTTATCTAGATGTGTGGTGAGCACTTTGAACCCCCAAGTGCTTTACAGAAGTTTATAACGGAGAGCCGTGAAACTAAAAAAAATCATATTTTTTCCACAAAAATGAGCGCTTCACATTAAAATTTTTATTTTCCCAAGTGTAACAGGAGAAATTAGACCATTAAAGTTGTTGTGCAATTTGTCCTGAGTACACCAATACCCAATATGTGGGGGTAAACCACTGTTTGAGCGCATGGCAGAGCTCGAAAGGAAGGAGCACCATTTGACCTTTTCAATGCAGAATTGGATGGAATTGAGATCGGACCCATGTTGCATTTGGAGAGCCCCTGATGTGCCTAAACAGTGGAAACCCCCCACAAATGACACCATTTTGCAAACTAGACCACCCAAGGAACTTATTTAGATGTGTGGTGAGCAATTTGAACCCCCATGTGCTTCCTTAAAGTTTATAATATAGAGCTGTGAAAATAAAAAATCTTTTGTTTTTCCACAAAAATGATCTTTTAGCCCCCAATTTCTTATTTTCACAAGGGTAACAGGAGAAATTGGACCCCAAAAGTTGTTGTCCAATTTGTCCTGAGTACGCTGGTACCCCATATGTGGGAGAAAACTACTGTTTGGGCACACGGTGGGGCTCAGAAGGGAAGTGGTGACGTTCTGGAATGCAGACTTTGATGAAATGGTCTGCGGGTGTCATGCTGCATTTGCAGAGCCCCTGATGTGCCTAAAGAGTAGACACCTCACACAAGAGGCCCTAATTTGGAAACTAGACCACCCATGGAACTTATCTAGATGTGTGGTGAGCACTTTGAACCCCTAAGTGTTTCACTAAAGTTTATAATATAGGGCTGTGAAAATAAAAAAAAACATTTTTTTTTCACAACAATGATCTTTTAGCCCCCCAATTTTTTTTTATTTTCACAAGGGTATCAGAAGAAATTGGACCCCAAAAGTTGTTGTCATACCCCATACGTGGGGGGAACCACTGTTTGGGCACACGGTGGGGCTTGGAAGGGAAGTAGTGATGTTTTGGAATGCAGACTTTGATGGCATGTTTGCATTTGCAGAGCCCCTAATGTGCCTAAACAGTGGAAACCCCCTCAATTCTAATTCTAATTCCAACTCTAACCCCAACATACCTCTAACCCTAATCCCAACCCTAACCACAAACCTAACACCAACACACCCCTAACCCTATTCTCAGCCATAATCCTAACCACAACCCTAACCAACACACCCCTAACCCTAATCCCAACTCTAACCCTAGCCCCAATTCTAACCCTAGTTTTAGCCTCAATCCTAACCCAAACTTTAGCCCCAACCCTAAACCTAACTTTAGCCCCAATCCCTAACCCTAACTTTAGCCTAACCCTAACTTTAGCTTAACCCTAACTTTAGCCTAACCCTAACTTAAGCCTAACCCTAACTTTAGCCTAACAATTAAGCTAAGTTTAGCCTAACCATAACCCTAACTTTAGCCTAACCATAACTCTAACTTTAGCCTAACACTAACTCTAACTTTAGTCTAACAATAACCCTAACTTTAGCCTAACAGTAACCCTAACTTTATCCTAACATTTACCCTAACCCTAACAGTAACCCTAACTTTAGCCTAACCCTAACCATAACAGTATCCCTAACTATAGCACTAACCCTAACAGTAACCCTAACTATAGCGCTAACCCTAACAGTAACCCTAACTATAGCACTAATCCTAATTATAGCACTAACCCTAACAGTAACCCTAACTATAGCACTAACACAAACCCTAACAGTAATTCTAACCCTAACAGTAACCCTAACTATAGCACTAACCCTAACCCTAACAGTAATCCTAGCACTAACAGTAACCCTAACTATATCACTAGCCCTAACCTGCTGTATCTGCTTTTTTTACTTTGTGACAAGACAGCTTACTGGCACAGCTGTTGCCAGCAGCCCTTGTCACACTGTTTCTCCTCTGATCTCTCACTGACAGGAGATCAGAGGAGAAACAGCGTTACTGTGAGGCAGATCGCTGGGAAAGTTCGTTGCAAAAAACAAACTTTTCCAGAGATCTCTCTCATTAGCTACTGTGATGCTGATGTCATCAGGACCTGAAGCAATCAGGTCTCGATGAGGTCGGGGTCACAGGAAGCATTGTGCGCTGGCATCCCCACGTTATTAGGTACATGGCAGTCCCAGGCGCACAAAACCGCCGGCTGTAGACAAACATCGGTGCTGCACAAAGCCCGCACGAAGCGGTTAAATACCTATATATTTTGGTGGATCAGACTTTTTCAGACATGACATTACCAATCTGCAAATATTTTTTTGTTTGATTTTATTTATTTTTTTTATTTATCTTTGAATGCAGAAAAGGGAGATAATTTTAATTTTTATTACCTTTTTTCATCTTTTTCCAATTTTTATTATTTTTTTTTAGTTCACTTGTAAGACTTGGACTGATTGCATGATTGCTTATACTAGATACTGCTCTACACTAGTATTACAGATATATGGTAATTGTGGTTCTACTATGTGGTCCATCCTCTGGCTAAGATAACAGCCACGAGGACCTCCAGGAAGTGCCTGACTGCCATAGTAATCCATCGGCTCCACGAACTGGCGATCACACCATATAAATGCCTGACTGATGATTCATAGCTGCATCTAAATGGTTAACAGCAGCGATGGGCGCTTGTGCCAGTTGCTGCATTTACAAGCAGATGTTGGTTATGAGCTTATGAGCATCTGCCATGTATGAGGCATGCTCAGCTTCTGAGCCCTCAGCACATCCTCCGCAGTGATCAGTAGTGAACATGAACATCAAAGGTTGTTAAGCAGTTAAAGAGAACAATCAACTTCAATTATGTGGATTCCCAAAACTGTAAACATAGCCCTGTTACATTCCTCTCTCTTCTAGAAAGGTGAACATCCCATCTGTGTGTCTTGGTCACATTTCCTCTCCTCGCAGCCTGTACTTCTCCAAGCTTCACTTGCACTTCGGTAATGTCCATGTGGTATTGACTGCTTGCTAACATATATTTGGACTGGCCTGCTATAGAGATAACAATAAACATGCTATTTATGGGTGTGCACGTAGCGTCCATATGTCTTGTTATGTGCTTATGTATTGGAAGGTATCAGATTAGTGTTCGTATGTACGGTAAGCATTTACAGATGCAATACAAATTACTCTACTCCCATTGCAAATGAGCTTAATTTTTAGAAACATTTATAAACTTTCTGCAGTTTGCAATAAAATATCACAAATAATATCACCACAGACCGTTTTGACATTCCTGACAAAGCACCATTTTTCAAATCTGACACATGTCAGTTTATGTAGTAATAACATTAGAATGCTTCTTCACATCCCTGCCATTTGTGAAATTATTGTATTTTTCATGACACATTGTACTTTAGTCTCAAATATATAAAGAAATGGCATGAGATGGCTTGTATCGCTGAGATACTGGAGTATTTATTGACCATGCAATGATGGAGGGAAAATATTTTTGTGTGTCTTAGGGAGACGATAAAAATGGTAGAGAAATCCTTTGAAATGTATTTTTTAATTTATAATGGAAAATACCTGTCACAATCCATTTTTGGATTTGTGGCAGCTCTATGATTTAAATGAAGCTTTTTTACTTTCAGGACCAGCGGAGATTAATGTCAGTTTCCCTCGCAGGCAATCTCTTGTAACTACAGAGTTGTTAGGTCAGCTGATGTGGGTGGTGACCACTCCCAACATCCCTTAAATTGTCACCTAATGCATCAGCTGACTGTAGGTGATAGAGCAATCTACAGTGACCAAGCCTGGAGTAAGGAGCTCGCTGGCTGCTGTGTTGTATCAGCTGGTTTCGTGAGTTCGTGATCCTGGTGCCTTTATTCTGCTGTGCGGTGCTTTGCAGCAGAGGAAATTGTAAAGCTAAGTTATGTTAGTATCCCATCAGTCTTGTGTTTGTCACTGTCCCCTGTGTTGTACTATCTGCAGTGGTGTTGCTAGCGCCCTTGTCGGCCAGTGCACTAGCCAGGGCAGTGTGAGGTGACAGCGAGGGACGAGGTTCCTGACGGTGGTGGGGGAAGGACCCACTTAGAGCATTAGGGGAGTGCAGGGTCAGGCTCAGGTTTGAGCAAGAGGTGACCATTCCTCATTTCCCTATTGGTAGGGCCTTCCTCTCCCCTTTACTATCCCGTTGTGTGTTGTGCTGTCGGCTGACCGACCTCCACCATTGGGTCGATATATATATTGTGACAATACCCATATTAAGCCCCTCTTCAATATGGTTCTGCAACTGGTTTTGGGATTAAATTGGACCCTTTCATAGGTATTTTTTGTCGTTACTTTCAGATTTAGTTAGATTACCTGCATGTGGTCTGGGTGCGGCACAGTCTAAACATAGCCACTAGGTCTTTTCAGCAAATGACTGAAATAGATCAAGTTCAGGTTTTGATTCCTTCAAATTATAGTAGCTATTAGAGGTCTTTACAGAGACATGTGTTTCATCAATTTATTCAGGACTGGTGTTATCCCTAAACAATTCAACAAGAGTGATCATGATATTTGGGTCAGAAAACAGAAAATCAGTAAATATATTTTTTTGTTTAGACATACTCAGTATAAACATCGTTAGAAGATGAATCTGTTGAAAAAAAATGTCTTTTCACTGTGAGTGCTCTGACAAACTTGTTCACATCTAATATTGTTTGAAAAAAGTCAAAGTTCTGACTTGGCACAAAATGTATCCCTGTGGACTAAACATTATTATGTTTTGTTGTCAAAATGGTGGGGGTGAGGACTGACATTATCATATGGATCTACTGATGTTATGTGAGATTTCTCCTCTGTTTTGGATATCTTCTGGATGTCATACCTTCTCTTCTTGTGTCTCTTCACTCCCCTCCTTTTCTGTTTTTTTTTGTGTATTATGTAGAGTTCCCCCCAAAAAAAAAAAATTGTCAGAAGATGTATCATAAGTGTCCTTATTAGAGTCTGATGTATCAAAGTCCAAGGAGGAAGAATTAACCCATCTGTATTTTTGGGTTCCTTTCTCTCCAGATTTTGTATGTTTTAATACAGATTTGGGAGTTCCATAATCATTGCTTCATTTCCAACAATATACCCGATTGGGTTTGTAATCCAAAACATCTCTTTGGATCTTCTTTTTTTAGTAGTCATAATGGTATCTGTTATGAATGGGTCACCGAGGAGGATAGCAGGCTAAGCCACAGAAAATCAAGGTTGGTAACTAAGTGGATTGCAGACCCCTGATCCGGTCCACACAACTAGCAGTAGCCATGGAGCGTACCTACAATGATCCTAGACACCTCGGCACAGCCGGAGAGCTAACTAAGCCTAAAGCAAGAAAGGGGAAATCTAAACTGCCCCGGAGCAGACCCCAAAGGAATTGATAGCCCCCAAACATATATTGCGGGTGAGACAAGATGAAAACACAAACGAAGGCAGAAAAATAGACTGAGTAAACGATGGAGCCCACACTGACTAGACAGGACAGGAAAGGAAAGACACTGTCTGCAATCACGCACAAAACCCTGCAAAAGTCCAACACGTCTGATGCACAAAAATACTGAAGTCGCACGACTTCGCCCCCACTATATCAGCACTCTGGTATATTCTGTAAGCAAAGCAAAAAGAGACCAGTATAACAGGGGATAAAACAAACTGGCACAAGCAGTAACATATGGACGGTGATTCAGCACAGCCCCAGCTGGAGCTGGCTGACCCGCACAAAGCAGAGATAGACAAAACCAGATCAAATGCAAACAGAGTAGCAAATGAACCACTTAGCTGAACATGCAGGGACAGAGCAGGAGACATCAGACCTCAGGAGGCACAGGAAGAAAATCACCAGCAGGGATAGAGGGAGTTAGCTGTGTTAAATCCCAATCTAAAACCCCAGATTTCCAATCGTCTTCCTCATTATCAGGTGGCAAGCCTCTGTCAATCAGATCAGCTCCACTACCTCCAATAACCACCAGAGGGAGCCCAAAAAGAGAACTTGCAACCCCAGAGGGAAGCCAGTGAGAGAATTCACAACAGATATCCTCTAATTTTGTAATATTTTGCATATTGTGTATTTTTTGGAATAGATTCTGATACTCTGATGGTGGAGGTAAGAAAGTGACAGTAGATTGAATTGGTTTCAATTTCACTTCAAAAGAGTTTCAATCTTTCCTCCTCTTCCTTCACAATAAGATCCATTAATTCCAAGGAACATTTAGAGAGTATTTTATTCAATTCATCCAAACATGACTCAGAAAAAATAAATAAGGGGATCTTCCTGATCTTCAATCCCAGAGGTACCATTTGGAGTGTTTCAATCCCACCAGGTTTCGAAGCTCCAGGATTGAGATTTTTCTCCAAACCCGAGTTAATTTCAGACAGCGTAGATCCATCTTTGAAAATATATGTCCATGGACAGAAATTACTTATTACATGATCATCAATGCTGAAGGTAATCTTATCACTAAGCATCATAAAGCACAGGAGACGTTGGTCAGAAAAGGAAAATACTTAAAAAGAGTAAATCAATCACTCATTTTGCAGTGCATGAATAGATCTATCCTTTCTATGCAATGGGTGAAGTTTCAAATACTGCTGACCCTCAGGAAGTTAATCCAAGAAAAATAAAATTGATCGGCACATCCAAATAGATAAAAAAAAAATTACATTTTATTCCAAGTATCAAACAATTAAAATCCACAAGCTGGTGATAGCAAAAACGCTCTAAGGGTATGTGTCCACGGTCCGGAGTCCCTGTGCTTTCGACGCAGCGGATACCCTGCTCCGCCCAAAGCGCCGCCCCCTGTTGTAGGTGCGGTGATATCGCATCCTATTCATAGACTGTATTATTTATCTTGCTGAGACTGAGAGTCACTGCAAATAAATAGACATGCTGTGGTCTATAAAGACACGCCGCATGTCTGGTTACGCAGGTCTTCTTTCATAAAATCCCCTCCACTATGCTGTAACATCTGGATGCTGCGGCTGTATGCAGCGTCCAATCCGCAGCAAATACTGAAGGAATACGCCCCGTGGAAACATACCTAACGCGTTTCTGGGACTGTGTGTGCCCTTAGTCATAGAGAATGCAAAATCATTGTGGACAACCACCTTACAAAACAAACCTCCCCTAATCATGTGGACACAATGATTGCAAATGGGAAAATGTGCATGCAAAGAATATGATATACATTGCTGACATGTGCCCGCAATAGGCGCGAGCAGAATCGCCGTCCACCCGCGCCTATTAACTTGTTAAATTCCGCTGTCAAAGATGACAGCGGGCATTTAAATAGCATTTCCGGCCGCCGGGACGGAAATGACGTCATCGCCGACCCCCATCACGTGATCGGGGGTCGGCGTCATGTTGCCTGGACAACCAGAGGTCTCTATGAGACCTCTATGGTTGTTCCAGGCATATGGCTTTCAGTGCCACCCAGTGGACGGCGCTGAAAACACAGCAGTAAATCTGCTACATATGGGCGATCTGCTCATCGCCCATATGTAGCAAAGCCGATCAGTTTGCGCATGCTTCTAGCCTCCTATGGAGGATATTGAAGCATGCCAAAAGTAAAAAAAAAAGTTTAAAAGTAAAAAATTTAAAAAAACCTAAAAGTTCAAATCACCCCCCTTTCGCCCCAATCAAAATAAAACAGTAAAAAAAAATCCCACATACACATATTAGGTATCGACGCGTTCAGAATCACCCGATCTATCAATAAAAAAAAGCATTAACCTGATTGCTAAACAGCGTAGCGAGAAAAAAAGTCAAAACCCCAGAATTACGTTTTTTTGGTCGCCAAGACATTGCATTAAAATGCAATAACGGGCGATCGAAAGAACGTATCTGCACAAAAGTGGTATCTTTAACAATGTCAGCCCAGCACGGAAAAATAAGTCCTCACCCGACCTCAGATCATGAAAAATGGAGATGCTACGGGTCTCGGAAAATTGCGCAATTTTTTTTTTTTTTAGCAAACTTTGCAATTTTTTTTCACCACTTGGGTAAAAGAGGACATAGACATGTTCGGTGTCTATGAACTTGCAATGACCTGGAGAATCATAATGGCAGGTCAGATTTAGCATCTAGTGAACCTAGCAAAAAAGCCAAACAAAAAACAAGTGTGGGATTGCACTTTTTTGGCAATTTCACTGCACTTGGAATTTTTTTCCCCATTTTCGAGTACACGACATGGTAAAACCAATGGTGTCATTTAAAAGTACAACTCGTTTCGCAAAAAATAAGCCCTCACATGGCCATATAGACAGAAAGATAAAAAAGTTATGGCTCTGGAAAGAAGGGAAGGGAAAAATGAAAATGCAAACCCAAAAATACCCCTGGTCGTTAAGGGGTTAAATGAACATAGTATCATTCCTATAGTTCATGCCTTTTGGATTTTTGGTGCCCAACTTTGCAAACCAAAATGCTTCCCTTATAAAAAGTATTTTTTTTACCAGTTTCCACCTCGAACCAGTAGCGCCACTTTTTCAATGTCAAAAAAGGAGGCACCAAATGAGCAGATATGGTGCCAACCGGGGCATCAAGGCAGGGATAGGGATAGGGAAGCAATGGGGCATCTCTATATTGCTGCATATACTCCCTATTGATAGCAATATCATTTTTCACATTAAGGTATATTCTGAGATTAAACCCGATCGGCATTTGTCTCAGAAGGTGGGAGCCATACTGGGGAGTACTTTTGTATGGACTTTTTATTTTAATTTGTGCCAAAAAGGCCATTTTTGTGCTACTATTTTGGCTTTATGGTTTATAAAGCAATAAACCACCCAAAGACTTGAATGTAAAGTGTTCCTGTGTCTACCTCGGGAAGCAGCTGAGTCAGCTGACCTTCCACTAATTTTATACATATATATATATAAATATATATACATACATACACACTAGATGGAGGCTCGATGCAACCACATCAGAGGGGCGGTAACATCACGATGGGGGCAGGCTTTGCAGCATTGAGAATCTCTCCCTTCCATGTGCTCACCCACCTATCCACTCTATCTTTCCCCATGTGCTGACTTCTCCCGTCTATGCTCTCTTCTTTGACCTGTCTACCCCATGTGCTATACCCCTTGTCTGCTGTCTCTCTCCTTCCTGTGCTGTGTTCTCCCCTCATGTGCTGTCCCGTTTGATATGTCTCCCCCCTCTGCTCTGTCTCTCACCCCTGTGTCTGACCGTGTACAGAACATACCACAGCTCCTGGGCAGGGGAGGAAGCAAAAGACAATACTGACATTACAGCAGGAGATCGCAGAGGATACATTTCGTGAGGTAAAATATTAAAAACAATCAGTGAAATATTTTACCTCACAAAATGTATCCTTTGTGATCCCCTGCTGTAATGTCAGTATTGTCATTTGCTTCCTCCCCTGCCCAGGAGATGTGGTATGCTCCGTACATGGTCGGACACAGACAATTTTTAAAATGAACTTTCGTTCGTGAGAAAACCCCTTTAATGTGATCGGCTTCCTCTGCCTGTAGACACGTCGCGTATCTGCTGCCGGGATCAGACGAATGATTCACTGCGCCTGCGCGGAATTTGTGCAGGTGCAGTGCGATGGTGTTCCGCTGGTGGTGCTGTGCAAGAGGCTGCGTGAGTGTGTATGTGTGTGAGAGTGAGTGTGAGAGTGTGAGTGTTTGAGTCTGAGTGTGTGAGTCTGAGTGTGAGTGTGAATATGTGTGCGAGTGTATGAGTGTGAGTGTGTGAGTCAGAGAGTGAGTGAGAGTGTGAGTGAGAGTGTGTATGAGTGTGTGAGAGTGTGTGAGAGTGTGTGAGAGTGTGTGTGTGTGGTGCGTATGGCGTATAGAGTATGTGTGTGTGTGTGGTGCGACGGTGTTCCACTGGTGGTACTGCGCAATAGGTTGGTACCAGCAGCAGTTTCCATATTGAGACACCCATCACTTGGGCGTCCCAATATAGTGGTCGGTGAACTTCCTCCACTTGGAATTCTGGGATACGGTGACATCTGGACAGAACAGGAAATTTAAACATTACAAGGCAATTATATAAATATATATATATTCATATACATATATACAATATATACATATAAATGAGTGTATGTATGAATGCATGTATGTGCGTATGTATATAATAAATACCTAATCTTATATATATATATAAATATATATATATATACTGTATATAGCAAATATCTAATATGTCTATTTCATAGACACATCTTCTTGACCACAACAGGTTAAACTGCCTGTGTTGCCCATAGCAACCAATTACTAAGCATCTTTCATTTCACCAGAGCTGTTTCAAAGATGAAAGCTGGGCTATGATTGGTTGCTATGAGCAACAGTTTCCCGCTCCATAACACCTCAGCAGACACTGACCATTTGGGCATCTAGCATCCCTGGGAACATGAGCTCCCAGCCATTGTCTGCCCCCCCAGAAAGGAGCAGAGAGCACATGACAGAAATGAACCACCCCCTCCTCTATTACTGCCAGGCTCTATTGTTACCGGCATAGGACATTGCATCATCAGTGACCGCACACAGAGCTGCACAAAGAACCACACTACCAGGTTACATAACAGCACATCTCCAGGAACTTCCTGCTCAGCGCCACCCGACTCGGGACTATGGGATGGAGGATGTGTGATGGGTATATGGGCACAGGACTATGGGATAGAGGATGTGTGATGGGTATATGGGCACTGGCCTATGGGATGGGGGATGTGTGATGGGTATATAGGCGGTAGAGTATGGGATGGAGGATTTGTGATGGGTATATGGGCACTGGACTATGAGATAGAGAATGTGTGATGGGTATATGGGCACTGAACTATGGTATAGAGGATTTGTGATGGGTATATGGGCACGGGACTAAGGGATAGAGGATGTATGATGGTATATGGGCACGGAACTATGGGATAGAAGATGTGTGATGGGTATATGGGCACTGGACTATGGGATAGAGAATGTGTGATGGGTATATGGTCATGGGACTATGGGATGGAGGATATGTAGGATGGGTATATGGGCACGGGACAATGTGATAGAGAATGTGTGATGGGTATATGGGTACTGGACCATGGGATAAAGAATGTGTGATGGTATATGGGCACAGGACTATGGGATAGAGGATGTGTGATGGGTATATTGGCACTGGACTGTGGGATAGAGGATGTGTGATGGGTATATGGGTACTGGACTATTGGATGATGTGTGATGGGTATATGGGCAGGGGACTATGGGATAGAGGATGTGTGATGGGTATATGGGCACTTGATTATGGGATGGAGGATGTGTATGACGAGTATATGGGCATTGGACTATGGGATAGAGGATGTGTGATGGGTATATTGGCACAGAACTATGGGATGAACGATGTGTGATGGGTATATGGGCATGGGACTATGGGATGGAGGATATGTATGATGGGAATATGGGCACAGGACTATGGGATAAAGGATATGCATGATGGGTATATGGGCACGGGATTATGTGATGCAGGATGTGTGATGGGTATATGGGCATGGGACTATGGGTTGGAGGATGTGTGATGGGTATATGGGAACGGGACTATGGAATGGAGGATATGCATGATGGGTATATGGACATTGGACTATAGATAGGAGGATAATCATTAAAATTTGTTATAACTAACCACAGTTAGTTACTATGCCCAGGAAACGTCGGGCTCTTCAGCTAGTTTGTGTGTATATATATATATATATATATATATATACACACACACATATCAAGAGATAGTGCTTTCCCTTGTGGAGAGTAACATATTAGCTCTGGCATGCTAAGGTGGGGAGGCTTATTTGCCATGTAATGGTCCTTTGGGAAATTTAATATGCATGTAACTTTGCACTGACGAAGGTCAATACCCCAAAACACCGTGTGTGCAAATTAAGATTCTGATTTGGCATATATATTGTAAGGTAGCGCTGTCATTCAGGTAGGGGATACTCGCTTGGCAGCCAAATAACCACATCCGGCACGGGTTTTCCATAAAACAATCACAGTCCATGTGGTTTATTTAGGCATCATAAACCATGACCAGCAACATAAAGTTCATATTAACAGCATAGCGTCCATGACAGAGCTTCACTCTGTTATCCCTGTGTTCACACAGGTTATGCCATATGCAGACTCTCTTAGCCTCACAGTTATATCCCCTTTCAGGGTTTACCTCATGGCTGCTACACCATACTGCAGACATTCATTCCCTCCAGGGAACTATCAGGCACTTGCAGCCATTAACACAGCGTTCACTTGCTGTCAGGAAGACAGCCCCATCTCTCTCAGACGGAACCTTCCAAAACGGACCAACCAGGTCCCAGCATTCACCCATGTGACCTACCCTGGCCACCTTATATGGTCCGTAGCCACGCCCACCGGGTCACATGGCTAGGACCTCATCACAGGTCCTTCAACCACTCATACACACTTTACAATAGCATTCTTAAACACACCCCCTGGGTGGGTTTGTAGGTAACTGGTTTCGCCCATCTCACCAGCTACCTGGAGACTTCTCCCTGACACATTGGAATGAAAGATCAGCTCTGCTGATCAGCACATAAGCAAGCCTCCATCCCAAGGCCACCCACCTTGAGATACATAACGATCCTTTAGCACCCTGCTCCTGTTACCACTCTAGACAAGGCTATCCGTTCATCCTGGGACACCACACAGCGCCCCCTAGAGGACAGAGTGCTCACTACGCCACAATATATATATATTGTGATGCAGTGACCCCTGTGACAGCTAGGGGGCGCTGTATGGCCTTCCCAGGACATGCATGCAGGCGTTTCCTTTATTGTGATGGGGAAATGGTGAGCGGCAGGATTCTAAAATGGCCGATATGTATCACAAGGTTGGGTGCCTTGTGATGGAAGCTGGAACGTGTATTGATCAGCAGAGGTACTGCTGAGGGTTTGTTACTGTGTATAAGGGAAAGCTTCCAGGTGACTTGGTGAGATGGGTGGGACCAGTCACCTACAAACCCATCCAGGGGCATGTGTCTGAACACCCAATGTAAAGCCTGTATGTGTCTGGCTGTGTGTGAAATAGGACCTTTAGTGAGGTCATAACCATGTGATCCATACCTCACCTGTGGGTGTGGTTATGGACCACATAATGTGCCTGAGGTCTGGACACATGGGAGAGAGAGTGTGTACCTGAATGGTTCAGGGCGCAAGGTCCTGGAGGGTCAGTGTTGGGAGATGGTGAGCAAGGCGTTATCTGGGACGGTGATCCAAGTTCAGCAGCTTCCCTGAGAGAGAGGACTACCAAAGAGTCAGCATCTGGAGCAGGAGCTCCTGCGAGGTAACCCCGGACATGGGGATATGACTGTTGGCGCCTGTTGTGTTCTATGGACATTAATGAACTGTTCAGCATGCGGTCGCCCACGGAACTGGACAAAGAGGTCCAGTGTGTTAATGACAGCATGTTAAAACCGTGTACTAAGAAATGTGATGGACTATGTGTAAGCCTGTGAAGTGTTACAGGGCTTACGGTGCAGTTTATGACAGTATAATAAACTGCATGGACTGTTTAAGTGGAAAGTGTTCCTGTGTGCATCAATATCGCAGCCAAGTGAGTGTCCCCCAACACACTCAGTGAGCGCTACCTTACAATATATATATATATATATATATATATATACAGTGGGGCAAAATAGTATTTAGTCAGTCAGCAATAGTGCAAGTTCCACCACTTAAAAAGATGAGAGGCGTCTGTAATTTACATCATAGGTAGACCTCAACTATGGGAGACAAACTGAGAAAAAAAAATCCAGAAAATCACATTGTCTGTTTTTTTTTCATTTTATTTGCATATTATGGTGGAAAATAAGTATTTGGTCAGAAACAAGCAATCAAGATTTCTGGCTCTCACAGACCTGTAACTTCTTCTTTAAGAGTCTCCTCTTTCCTCCACTCATTACCTGTAGTAATGGCACCTGTTTAAACTTGTTATCAGTATAAAAAGACACCTGTGCACACCCTCAAACAGTCTGACTCCAAACTCCACTATGGTGAAGACCAAAGAGCTGTCAAAGGACACCAGAAACAAAATTGTAGTCCTGCACCAGGCTGGGAAGACTGAATCTGCAATAGCCAACCAGCTTGGAGTGAAGAAATCAACTGTGGGAGCAATAATTAGAAAATGGAAGACATACAAGACCACTGATAATCTCCCTCGATCTGGTGCTCCACGCAAAATCCCACCCCGTGGGGTCAGAATGATCACAAGAACGGTGAGCAAAAATCCCAGAACCACGCGGGGGGACCTAGTGAATGAACTGCAGAGAGCTGGGACCAATGTAACAAGGCCTACCATAAGTAACACACTACGCCACCATGGACTCAGATCCTGCAGTGCCAGACGTGTCCCACTGCTTAAGCCTGTACATGTCCGGGCCCGTCTGAAGTTTGCTAGAGAGCATTTGGATGATCCAGAGGAGTTTTGGGAGAATGTCCTATGGTCTGATGAAACCAAACTGGAACTGTTTGGTAGAAACACAACTTGTCGTGTTTGGAGGAAAAAGAATACTGAGTTGCATCCATCAAACACCATACCTACTGTAAAGCATGGTGGTGGAAACATCATGCTTTGGGGCTGTTTCTCTGCAAAGGGGCCAGGACGACTGATCCGGGTACATGAAAGAATGAATGGGGCCATGTATCGTGAGATTTTGAGTGCAAACCTCCTTCCATCAGCAAGGGCATTGATGATGAAACGTGGCTGGGTCTTTCAACATGACAATGATCCAAAGCACACCGCCAGGGCAACGAAGGAGTGGCTTCGTAAGAAGCATTTCAAGGTCCTGGAGTGGCCTAGCCAGTCTCCAGATCTCAACCCTATAGAAAACCTTTGGAGGGAGTTGAAAGTCCGTGTTGCCAAGCGAAAAGCCAAAAACATCACTGCTCTAGAGGAGATCTGCATGGAGGAATGGGCCAACATACCAACAACAGTGTGTGGCAACCTTGTGAAGACTTACAGAAAACGTTTGACCTCTGTCATTGCCAACAAAGGATATATCACAAAGTATTGAGATGAAATTTTGTTTCTGACCAAATACTTATTTTCCACCATAATATGCAAATAAAATGAAAAAATAACAGACAATGTGATTTTCTGGATTTTTTTTTCTCAGTTTGTCTCCCATAGTTGAGGTCTACCTATGATGTAAATTACAGACGCCTCTCATCTTTTTAAGTGGTGGAACTTGCACTATTGCTGACTGACTAAATACTTTTTTGCCCCACTGTGTATATATATATATACACATACACACACACATATATATATCGCTCTGACAAAAATTAAGAGAGCACTGCTAAATTTTCAGTTTGTCTGATTTTTCTCTTTACAGATATATTTTTGAGTAAAATATAAATTGCTCTTTTATCCTGTAAACTACTGACAACGTCTTCAAATTTTGAAGCGCTAAATTTTGTATTTATTTTCAGAAAATGAGAAATGGTCAAAATAACTAAAAAATGCAGTGCTCGCAGACCTCAAATAATGCTAAGAAAACAAGTTCATAATCATTTAGAAACAACAATACTAATGTTTTAACTCAGGAAGAGTTCAGAAATCAATATTTTGTGGAATAACCATGATTTTTAATAACAGCTTTCATGCGTCTTGGCATGCTTTCCACCAGTCTTTCACACTGCTTTTGGGTGACCTTATGCCACTTCCTGGTACAAAAATATAAGCAGTTCATCTCTGATGGCTTGTGATTATCCATCTTCCTCTTGATACATACCAGAGGTTTTCAATGGGGTTCAGGTCTGGAGATTGGGCTGGCTATGGCAGGGATTTCATGTGGTGGTCCTTCATCCACACACTGATTGACCTAGCTTAGCTGTGTGGCATGGCACATTGTCCTGCTGGAAAAAACAGTCCTCAGAGTTGGGGAACATTGCCTGAGCAGAAGGAATTAACTATTTTTTAGGGATAACCTTGTATGCGGCTTGATTCATACGTCCTTTGCAAAGGATTAAACTGCCCAATTCCAGCCTTGCTGAAGCATCCCCAAATCATCACCGTTCCTCCACCAAATTTCACAGTGGGTGCAAGACACTGTGGCTTGTACACCTCTCCAGGTCTCTGTCTAACCATTAGACGACCAGGTGTTGGGCAAAGCTGAAAATTATACACATCAGAGAAGATTACCTTACTCCAGTCCTCTATGGTCCAATCCTTATTTTCTTTGGCAAACTTCAGCCTGGTTCTCCTTTGCTTCTCATTGATGAAAGGCTTTTTTCTAGCTTTACATGACTTTAGCCCTGCTTCTAGGAGCCTGTTACTGTTCTTGCCGTGCACTTCATCCCATCTGCCATTTGCCTTTCTTTTTGTATGTCTCTTGATGTCATCCTGCGGTTACTGAGTGACATTCGAATAAGATAACAGTCATCCCGGTCAGTGGAGAGTCGTTTTCGCCCTCTGCCGGTCTGTATCTTTGTTGTGCCCAATGTCTGCTGCCGACCTTGCTGTAATGGACTGCTGTTTTAGAAATTTTATGAATGGAGGCAACATGAGGCTCACTGTATCCCTCTGCTAGTAAAGCCAGAATTGAGCCCTTCTTTTCCTCACTCAAGACTTTTCCTTTCAACTCCTTTGGCATGGGTAAAAGTTATTTTTTCATTCCTATTACTTTTGGGATATTACTAGCACTTGTTTTGTCAGCCAGCTTGTCCTATTGCAAGAGGAATGTGAACACCACAGAAGGGTTTTTTATACTTTCCTTCGATAAAAAAAGATTTGGTTCAGGTGATCACCTAATCAAAAGAACATTAAGCTGAATAAGATGTACTCTGGTTAGAATTCAACTGACACTGGAATGGAATGGCTGTCAGACATGTAAAGAAGCTGATTTGTATAAAGCTGTGCAGTGGTCTCTTAATTTTTGCCATAGCTGTACATGCACACAGTATCACTCAATAACCACATTGTCACTCAATAGTAAGGACAATGTGCTATCTGGTTACATATATTACAAATGCAACTGAACGGTTTCAGATGTATAGAATCACACTGGAGAACAGATGGACATGATGCAGAACATATGAAAAGCTGCATGTTATGAAACAATGATCCCACTGAAGCATGTTGAAGGTTTATTATCTATTTTAAGAGACTATACTTACTTTTCTGGTGCCCGAGGCAAGAAAAAAAAATGTCGGCCAACATTTCAATTAGTAAGAAAAAAAGTGAAATTGCTCTCATCTAGTTTAAATGTAACATACCTTTGGATGGATGTGTACTTATATACCAGTCGTACATAAACTGCTTGCACGTATGTCAGCAATGACAAACTGTATGTGTAAATATATACCCGCAATCAATAAACTGCAAAAATAATCATATACCATCAGGGTCTATAATGTACTGTCATGATCCATGTTGGATCAGGACATATAAAAAGCACAGGTAACCTTTTTTTTTTCCTAAGCTGTGCTTAAGGTTGGTTTTTGCCCCCGGTGGCCATTGGGATTATTGCACTGTGTGTCGTTTGTTCTAAGTTTTCTCCCCGGTGGTGGTGAGCGTCACTGCACTCTAGTTTCTTTAGTTAAGTGCACATGATTATATTGCAGGTGTGATTGCTGGCTCTGCTATAAAAGAGTCACAGGTGTTGCAATCACGGTTGGTGATAGTGTTCATTTCCACCATCCTTGGTGGAGGAAGGATCTAGAGAGAGGTCCTGGCAGCTCAGTCAGAGCCCTGGTGTGAAAGATGTCATAGGGGATTTCCTTGTAGCTCTGACAGAGCTTGGTGGCAGCGATTCAGGAGGAGAGCTGCATGCTGGTGGTGGACTCTGTTGCCAGGAGCAAGTGCAACAGAGTAAAGCTAAGTTGTGTTTCCCCGTTTGCTTTTTCCTTAGTGTGTATTAGTACAGCAGTGGGGCCAGTGCCTGCGCCACCCAGCTCCCTAGCAAGGGATAGGTGTAGGGTGTGCTAGGGTGACAGGTTCGTGATCGGTGCCCGGTGCGGAACCGGCATAGGGAACGTTAGGAGCGTTAGGGACACTGACTCAGGGGAGTGCAGAAGGTCTCCACGTCCCCTTTCCCTATCGCAGGGCCCACCGTTGTAACTGTTTTCCCTACCCTTTGTCTTGTTGTTTTAGTTATCGGCCTGCGAGCCGTGTCACACAGGACAGTATCACCTGCCACGTCCTGTTGTTCTAGTTACCGGCCTGCAGGTCGCATCACACAGGACGGGTCCACGTGACATGTACATAAAATACCACAGCCGCCGGGGGGTAGTCTCTTCGGTCGCTCCAGTACTCACTGTGCTGGAGTCTGTTCCATCTCCAGTATGCTGTTCACTTTTGAGACTCAAATGATTGCAGGCAGAGGCTGGAAAAAATGTAAACAGTTCAACTTTATTCTCTTCAGGGCACAGCATATCCACAACGGCTTCAGGACTCTTTACACGATATCAGCAATACATCTTCATCTACAGTAGCACGTTACTTCTCCTCCGTTACACACGATGTGAACACATGCAAACAAGCGAGCATGCCACACGGAACACGGTGAACACGGCACTTACACCCTTCTTCCTGAGACTGACTTCAGCCCACGAAGGTACCTGTCTACTCCGGTATAGCTCACGCCTTTACGGCACTGTTGCTCCTGCACGTCTCTTTAGGCTTGTGGGTCACTAGACTCTTCACACAGTTCCCGCACTCTAGCTGTCACTTACACAGGGGGCTTACCCACTGACCTCCCTGACTTGCACAATTCCAGACACGGGCTGGTTTCCACCGACTGGCTTGGTTGTCACTTCAGCTCTCCGCTATTAGCTGACTTGACTGCTAAGGGTGTGTGCACACGCTGCGGATTCTGCTGCGGTTCCGCAGCGGTTTTGGCCGCTGCGGGTCCGCAGCAGTTTTTGCTGCGTTGTACAGTACCATTATTCCCTATGGGAATAAAAAACCGCAGTGCAGACGGTGCAGATTTTTCCGCGCGGTTTTTCTGCGGTTTTGAAACCACAGAAAGAATTGACATGTCAATTCTTTCTGCGGATTCCGTTGTGGTTTGCCATCTCCTCCATTGAGGAGATGAAAAACTGCAGGGCAAAACTGCAGAGCAATCCGCAGGTAAAACCGCAGGTCTTTTGACCTGCAGATTTACCTTCGGATTTTGCCAAATCCGCACTACAATCTGCAGCGTGTGCACGTACCCTAAGACTCCTCCATTAGTCTCCCTAGTCCTCCAGTTCCCAGTCTCTAACTGTAGGACCTCCAGTGACCTTTCCTCACTGGATGCTGCTGTAGGCATCTGCTGTACTCCACTGTCCAGTATGGCTACCCCCGGCTCAACTAACTCAAGAAGGAAAAACTATCTCCTTTTTGCTCTTGGCTAGCCACTCCACTAAGTAACCCTTCTACAGGCTTCATCTAGTTGTGCTCAGTGCCCCATCTAGTGTCCCTTTTCTGATATTAGAACTAACTATGATATTACAACTAACTAAACAACCTAATGTCATGTGGCCAACATTTCCATTTCCAGGGCGACCCCACTCTGCTATTGATAAACACACGATCCAGCAAGTGGAGGTCGCCATTTTGGAAAATCACAGCGTAGCCATTCATCACCTAGCCCAAAATGTCAAGATTAGTGTGTGGTCCGTGGAGAAAAATATTTCAAGGTCATCTTCACATGCATAAGGTATCCACATGCTGGCTTCCCTGGCTGCTCACACCTTTCCCGAAGCAGGAATGAGTTGAATGCTCTTAGGCTCTATTAACAGTGTGCCATGGAAACCAGAAGGACTTTTTCAACAGACTGATCACACAGGATGAAAGCGGAGTCCATCACTATGATCTAAAGTCCTGTCGATGCAATGGAAGCATCATAACTCACCGCCTCCAAAGAAGGCACATGCTCAACCCTCGGCAGGCAAGGTCATGCTCACAGTATTTTGGGACCAGCACGGAGTAGTATTGATGGATTTCCTAGCAAATGGTACCATGATCACTGGGGCATACTATGCTTCACTGCTGCAGAAATTGCGGGAGGCCATCAAAACCAAGAGACGTGACGTGGCATGCTCACCAAAGGTGTCCGCCTTCAGCAAGACAATGCACCAGTTCACAACTCACATGTAGCCCAAATGGAAGCATGCTCCTGTGGCTTTGAAATTCTACCGCATCCCCCTTATTCACCTGACCTCGCACCATTGGACTTCAACCTCTTTCCAACAATTAAGTTATTTTTGAAGGGCAAGAATTTTCCAGATGATGAGACTCTGATTTCCCAAGTCACAACATGGCTTTTGGAGCAACCTGTCGACTTCTACATGCGAGGTGTTTACAGTTGCTTAACCCCTTTCCGACATAGAGCGTACATTTATGCTGATGTCGGACTCCCTACCTTTGATGTGGGCTCCGGCGGTGAGCCCACATCTTTCCTGGGACATGTCAGCACTTATGAACAGCTGACATGTGCCCGGAATAGCTGCAGGTGGAACCGTGATCCACCCGCTGCTATTTTTCAGTTAAATGCTGCTGTCAAACACTGAGAGCAGCATTTAACAAGTGCTTCCAGCAATCGTGCCGGAAATCCACCCACCGGTGATACATGTCACGTAATCGCGGGTGACTGGTGGATTGGCATGACAACAGGAGGTCTCCTGGAGACCTCTATGGTTGTCACTGCCGGCTTGCTGTAAGTGTCACCCAGTGGTCAGCACTCACAGCAAGTGAGTAATTCTACTACATAGAGGCAAACTGATCATCGCCTCTGCGTAGCGGAGTCGATCGGACTATGGCAGCTTCTAGTCTCCCATAGAGACTATTGAAGCATGCCAAAAGTAAAGAAAAAGTTTTTAGAAATTTAAAAAAATCAAAAAATCTAAAAGTTCAAATCACCCCCCTTTCACCCCATTCAAAAGGAAATGAAAAAAAATCAAACATACACGTATTTGGCATCGCCGCATTCAGAATCACCCGATCTGTCAATAAAAAAAGGATTAACCTGATCACTAAACGGCGTAGTGAGATAAAAGTCAAAACGCCAGAATTACGTTTTTTTTTGTTGCCACGACATTGCATTAAAATGCAATAACGGATGATCAAATGATCGTAACTGCACCAAAAGGGTACCATTAAAAATGTCAGCTAGCCATGCAAAAAATAAGCCCTCATTCAATCTGAGATCATAAAAAATGGAGACGCTACGGGTATTGGAAAATAGCGAAAAAAATTTTTTTTACCAAAGTTTGGAAGCTTAGATAAACAAGACAAATTTGGTGTCTATGAACTTGTAATGACGTGGAGAATCATAATGGCATTCAGTGAACCTAGTAAAAAAGACAAACAAAAAACAAGTGTGGGATTGCACTTTTTTGCAATTTTACCTCACTTGGATTTTTTTTTCCATTTTCTAGTACACGACATGGTAAAACCAATGGTGTCTTTCAAAAGTACAAGCCCTCACAGCCATATTAATGGAAAATTAAAAAAAGTTATGGCTCTGGGAAGAAGGGAAGCGAAAAACAAAAACGCAAAAACGAAAATATCTCCTTAACGTTAAAGAGATCGGAGAAGTGTGTGTTCCTAGGTGGCACTTAAGTAGAGAAGGACTAATAACTGTGTCAAGTTTTATTGCTCTCAGTCCACAGGAAGTGGATCAGGGGAAATCTTTAATGAACGCCCCTCATACCATATCTTTATAAATAGTTTTCTGAAACCAATTAAATATTTTTCTTTAAAAGGGTTGTCCACTATTAAGAAAACTCCTTCTTGATCCGGTAAAATAAAAAAGCTTATACTCACCTCCCGTGCTGACACCATTCTAGTGGTATTGTCGCTAGGGTTCCTGGGGCTCTCGTGCAGTTGCATGACACATGGTGCCTGGCACCCAGTCGGCGCTCGCGCCACTGTCCCCATCTGTCAAGCTGAACATAAGGAGGAAGTCAGGAATCAGCTGATCTCTGACTTCCTCTTCATGTTCAAATAGTACAAAGGCTGCGACAGTGACACAAGCGCTGATTGGGCGCCGGGCACCAAGTGTCATGCAACCGTACAAGATCGCCGGGACCCCTAGTGCCGACACCACTGGAACGGTGTCGTCACGGGAGGTGAGTTTAAGTTTTTTAATTTACCAGGGCCAAACATTTAGATTGAAAAGGGGTTTTCTTAGCAGTAGACAACACCTTTACGCCCTAACTACTTTTGAAATGAGCTTTATTATAAAATTCCCTACCATTCTCCCGATCTTGATAATCCCTATATATGCTTTTGTTCCTTTACTTCCTACAATAATTTATTTGAATGAAGTCTCAAATGAGACATCATAGGAGGATGGCCCTGCAGTCACCTCTCTGAAGCTTCCATCAAACCACCCACCCCACCCCAATTAAACATAAGCGGTTGGCGCTTCGGTTACTTACTGCAGCTTTTGTCACGCACGCTATCTACAGAGAACATCCTGCTTTAAGGAGTGTGATGGAGAAATGACCGCAGCTTTTGTCCTTGCCACCCACATCTTCTGTTGCTTCTGCCTGTATCTTCAGTATCCGCCACCACACTTCTGACACCACCAAGCAGTCTCTGGTTCCAAAACTGCCACCGTTTTTCATGAAAGGTATCGTCAACAGCGGGCTGTGATTGAAGCAGGGTTACTGACACTGACTGCAGTGCTGTTCACACTGTCAATCACAGCCCGAAAACAGCTCGTTATCAGAGGGGATAGAATCAGGGTGCTTGACAGCAGATCCACTTCCTGATGATTCTTTTTAGAGTGGTGACTGTCACCCTGCTTCAATCACTGCCCCCTGATAACAAGTCATTTCAGGTAAAGACGTGGTGGTGTCAGAAGCAAGCACTGTAGTGGTAGCCACTGAAGCTGTGGGTGACAGGGACTGCAGATGCGGACACTTCATCATCTCTCTGAAATAGTGAGAAGCCGTGGTATGTGTCCGAAGGCCGTCCCTGATGAAGTTCCTTTTTTGGGGTGTGGGGACGGTGATAAAAGCTAAAGAGAAGTGACTGCAGGGCCATCCTCATGTTATGTCTTGTTTAATTATTTTCTACTAGGACCTTTATGTTTAAGTGAAATGTACTTGCTGAAGAATTTCCACAGTAGCAATATATGCACTAAAATGAACAAATGCTGCAGATATATTGCAATGGATGAAATGCAAACCTACATACACAGCATTAAAGGTTTATTGTCAACGCGTTTCAGAGTCACACCGACTACTTCTTCAGGACAACCACACATAAGAAAAGGTCCTGCAGTGAGTCTCTGCCATTTTTTCCAGTATGTGTCATTATCTCCAGTGCGGAAATCACATTGACAGCGCTGCAGCCAATAACCGAGTTCAGCGCTCTGATTGGATCATGCTGTCAACTTGGTCAGAGCCACTGAGGTTAGCTATTGGTTGTAAAGATGTAGACGTAATGTCAGCACTCCAGGCAGCTTGGGATATCAGGAGCAGTGGCAGAGACTCAGAGCCAAACCTGAGGAGGGCAAGTAGAGCTCAGCTTTTTTTTGAAAAATAAAAAGTACAAACGTATGGGACAAGGATTTTCCTCTATAGTCGGACACTAGCATCTCTGTCATCTGATGCTTCCACAGGGAAGAAGCCATCTCTGGTCTATGACTCACCAATGCTTGCAGTGGAAAGGCTCTGAGCCTACTCAACCTTCACATGCAACAGGAAAGTCAACTTTGCTCCATTCGTAGACCACCTGCACTTGGACACTTGACTCCAAAACTCATATCTCATTCCTCCAATTGGTTGCACCCATGTAAGTGTCAGGCTTCTTGTTGGCCTATGCCTGAACCATCTCCTCTCACAATCTGACTGCCAAGAAACTTTTCTCACTATAAGACATTATTGCAGCATAAGATGGCGTGGTGGGATGTGACACTACAACCTAGCAATCAATCCCCTGTTCTGATAAAGAATACAAACACAGTGCAACATGTACAAGGTCTTTACACTGCAGTACAGCAATAATGAAACTTTCCCAAACAAAGCCTCTCCGACATCCATTCAGCTGACACTAGAATAAATCTCGCAAGCATAATTCAGAAGAGAAGATATGGGGTTAATAGCAAGGCATAGTACATAGATGCACAAACAAGATGAAGAAAAATAAAACTGGACCAAGATTAAGACTTGGCTACGAGGCAGAAAGCACAGACTTGGAATGCTAAGTGTCTGGATAAGTTTTCTAAAGGAATTTTTAACAGCTGGTCTGTGGGAATAAGAGATAACCCAAAATATCTTATTGTAAAGCATCTTTCAGGATTCAGGGTTTTGGTATTTTCTTGGCATTGTATTACTTTAATAGCATTTATGTATGTGTGTATGTAGTAGAAGAAATTCAAGTAAAATACTTAAGAAGTTACAGGTCATTAACCCTTTCCCGACATGGCCAATTTCCGTTTTTGCATTTTCGTTTTTTCCTCCCTTCGTCCAAGAGCCATAACAGTTTTATTTTTCTGTCCACATAGCCATATGTGGCTTTTTTTGTGGGACAAGTTGTACGTTTGAATAACACCATTCATTTTACCACATAGTGTACTGGAAAACAGGAAAATAAATTCAAAGTCACTATCTGCCGTGTATGAGGTAGGCTCATGGCATGAGACATGTACAGGAAAAACTATTTGTTTTGCTGTTCCTTGCTATGCCTCCGTCAGTTTTCACCATTAATCCCCCCTATAAATAAATCTGTTACGTTGTGTCAATCATCTTTTCTTACTTGTGTAAAGGTATAAAGGAAAATGTATTCAACAAACAGATTCTCCATTACCATTTATAAAGTACAAATGCATTTCAGACTTAGAGCTTAATTGTTGTAATGACAGCCTGAAACGCGGTTGTGCTTTATAATTGGTGATGGCTAGTGCATATTTTTATACTTTCTAATAAAAGTGATTTTAGAAGAGGATCAATTTGCTGAGTACATTTTCATTTCCACAATTTCCTCTCGGACTCACAGCTCAGTGATTTTTCTTTGCAAAGGACCTCTGGTTGGATGAGCTGGCATTTTTCCTGTTTTAATCATTTCTTGTGAGTGTGGAGAATAATTTCCCAAGTTTCCTCTGGCAGAAGAGGAAGACCCTCCTGCATTCACCAAGAGCTCCTAGCAAGATTGAGGTGGAAGTAATGCGCCATATTGAGGTGATAACTATTGTACACTCTGCCCGAAGGTGACTTATGGGTGCTACAAGTGCATAAATGAGGTTTACGGTAGCATTTGAGATAAACCTAATGATATGTATGTAATGTTACATTTCTGTTATTGATACTTGCCATGTCAACTATAAAGTTGCAACTGTGCCTTCTTATTGCCATGGTACTTGAACTTACTGTACTAGTAATTCTGGAATAATTAACTTGAGCCACTTCTTGATGACTGTCTTCACAGTGTTCCAGTGGACTAAAATGTACTATTTCTGAGTAAAATGCTGTATGTTGGGCAGTGTATAAAAGGGTGATGTGTAATTGAAAAAAATGTATGTGGCGTACTACATGCACTACTTTATTCTTTCTTCTTCAGAGTGTACCAGATGTTCTTCCCCAAAGAAACCAAGCACCGTTATACACCAAATCATCATCAAAGCTTAGTTTGAGTCTAAGTGCAAGTGCCTTGTGGTCAACTGCCAACCCAATCAAATGGAAGACACAAGATACTTGCTCTTATGATCAGTGGGGGACCCACAGTGATCACACACCCACCTGTGGATTGATAATAAAAGGCGGCCTCCAGAATCACAACTGTAGCTGTCCTACACTTAAGGTCATTCATGATGAGTCCTCCAGAATTCAATAGACTTCTCTTCATCTTGATTATGAGTAGGGTTCCCAAATGGAAAAGCTTTATAAGACTTCCTTTTCCCCCATTTCCCAAAATGGGGCATACAAACAGGGGTTGTCTTTTTGAAACAACCACTTTAACCCTTTTATCCTTTCCCATTTGGAATGGTTCCACTTTGTTTACAGATATACAGTGGGGAAAAAAAGTATTTAGTCAGTCAGCAATAGTGCAAGTTCCACCACTTAAAAAGATGAGAGGCGTCTGTAATTTACATCATAGGTAGACCTCAACTATGGGAGACAAACTGAGAAAAAAAAATCCAGAAAATCACATTGTCTGTTTTTTTTTCGTTTTATTTGCATATTATGGTGGAAAATAAGTATTTGGTCAGAAACAAAATTTCATCTCAATACTTTGTGATATATCCTTTGTTGGCAATGACAGAGGTCAAACGTTTTCTGTAAGTCTTCACAAGGTTGCCACACACTGTTGTTGGTATGTTGGCCCATTCCTCCATGCAGATCTCCTCTAGAGCAGTGATGTTTTTGGCTTTTCGCTTGGCAACACGGACTTTCAACTCCCTCCAAAGGTTTTCTATAGGGTTGAGATCTGGAGACTGGCTAGGCCACTCCAGGACCTTGAAATGCTTCTTACAAAGCCACTCCTTCGTTGCCCTGGCGGTGTGCTTTGGATCATTGTCATGTTGAAAGACCCAGCCACGTTTCATCTTCAATGCCCTTGCTGATGGAAGGAGGTTTGCACTCAAAATCTCACGATACATGGCCCCATTCATTCTTTCATGTACCCGGATCAGTCGTCCTGGCCCCTTTGCAGAGAAACAGCCCCAAAGCATGATGTTTCCACCACCATGCTTTACAGTAGGTATGGTGTTTGATGGATGCAACTCAGTATTCTTTTTCCTCCAAACACAACAAGTTGTGTTTCTACCAAACAGTTCCAGTTTGGTTTCATCAGACCATAGGACATTCTCCCAAAACTCCTCTGGATCATCCAAATGCTCTCTAGCAAACTTCAGACGGGCCCGGACATGTACAGGCTTAAGCAGTGGGACACGTCTGGCACTGCAGGATCTGAGTCCATGGTGGCGTAGTGTGTTACTTATGGTAGGCCTTGTTACATTGGTCCCAGCTCTCTGCAGTTCATTCACTAGGTCCCCCCGCGTGGTTCTGGGATTTTTGCTCACCGTTCTTGTGATCATTCTGACCCCACGGGGTGGGATTTTGCGTGGAGCACCAGATCGAGGGAGATTATCAGTGGTCTTGTATGTCTTCCATTTTCTAATTATTGCTCCCACAGTTGATTTCTTCACTCCAAGCTGGTTGGCTATTGCAGATTCAGTCTTCCCAGCCTGGTGCAGGGCTGCAATTTTGTTTCTGGTGTCCTTTGACAGCTCTTTGGTCTTCACCATAGTGGAGTTTGGAGTCAGACTGTTTGAGGGTGTGCACAGGTGTCTTTTTATACTGATAACAAGTTTAAACAGGTGCCATTACTACAGGTAATGAGTGGAGGAAAGAGGAGACTCTTAAAGAAGAAGTTACAGGTCTGTGAGAGCCAGAAATCTTGATTGCTTGTTTCTGACCAAATACTTATTTTCCACCATAATATGCAAATAAAATGAAAAAAAAACAGACAATGTGATTTTCTGGATTTTTTTTTCTCAGTTTGTCTCCCATAGTTGAGGTCTACCTATGATGTAAATTACAGACGCCTCTCATCTTTTTAAGTGGTGGAACTTGCACTATTGCTGACTGACTAAATACTTTTTTTCCCCACTTTACTTAATCATTTACTAATGTATTCTACATGTCGGAGTGATATATACTTTTTATTTTTTTTGCTGGAACAATGTTATTACATGTATTATCTTAGTCTGTAAGTGGCATGGGAGAATACTGAACATTGAACCTCATTTCTCCTACATAAGTATACATAATGCCTCCTTGACGTGCCTATTAGCAACTGGGTATTAGTTGACCCTATAAACCATAGATCCAGTGACCACTTAGCAGCATAGCTTTCCTTCATGGTACATACTGTAGATATGAGAAGAGTGAGCATGGCACTGGTCATAACTGGATACATATTTAGTGTAGCATTGATGGACTGTTAACTACAGGGTGGGCCATTTATATGGATACACCTGGGTGGGCCATGTATATGGATACACCTAAATAAAATGGGAATGGTTGGTGATATCAACTTCCTGTTTGTGGCACATTAGTATACGGGAGGGGGAAAACTTTTCAAGGTGGGTGGTGACCATGGTGGCCACTTTGAAATCGGCCATTTTGGATCCAACTTTATAAATGGCCCCTCCAGGTATATCCATAAATAGCCCAACCTGCACTGTATATTTTTTATCCTCTTTAATCCTGCTGTCCCTGCCGATGCACCTACTTTGACTTTGATAAATTCTCTCTGAAACTGTATGGCAGGATACACAACATTTCCTCATAGGTCGCATATATCTGTATCAATCCTAGGTCACACTCAGTTTTCCTCTCCATTTATCAGTGGGCAAAAATGGCATTCATCCCCCACACTACATTGGATGGCTAATTTTGTGACAAATGTGTTTTCAAGACTTGGGCACCAAATTCACGCACCAACCTAATCAAAATTACTGGATGACTAAATGCTTGATGGTATTATTCACAGAGAACACATCATGTAAAAAGCAGTCTGCATTTTGAGATGCCTTAAAAGCTTACTGTCTCCGCCATTTGCCATCTCCTATATTCTTCCTAAGAAGTTTTCTAACTAGTAGGGAATTGAATCTTGCTGCCTTATTCACAAGGCTTGATTGATATTTAGATAACCCCTCAAACACAAATAAATATGCCTCTCTTCTACTAACTTCTTCACCTTCAAGAAAGCAACAAGCCCCAATTCGTTTTCAAATGTTTTTAGTCTGGGCAATCATTCCAGCAGTCTAATGTTTAGCCTGACACCCTCAAAATCTGATCCTCTTCAAGGAGTAAACTCATCCTCATCTAAAACAGCCCGATTTACCTCCTGCTACTAGAATGTACACCAATCAAAAACTGGCAATGCAGAGACAGACGTTGCTGTTTATTTGGTGGAGCTGCAATTCTGTACCTTGTCTGTGGATCAACCATCTAACTTGGATGGCCTCAGCTCAAGTTATGAAATTAAAGACACCTTAACTGAGATGGTACAGGAAAAAATCTCTAGATTCACATGGGTCCGCTCTGACTGTGTACTTTCAATACCTTTCTAAACTGGGTCCAGTAATGGAAGAAATTGTACAACTTTTCCATTACACAAGTTCTCTATGCATTCTTCTATGCAGCATTCATTGTGGTACAGATAAAAACGAGCAAGGATTCTTTAGAATAAGACTGTTAAAGGCCATATTGTTTCTTAAATATTAATCAACAGTGAACAAAATACATTGCCAATAGACTGAATCAAGTAATTTCTTGACGTATTCACTTGGATCAAGCGGCTTATATTTCAGGTCAGAGAACATCTCACAACCTGTGCAGGGTTTGAGTCATCTTCCAAAGCTCAGACAACGGACGTTGGAGTGCATTCAAAAAGCATAGCTGTTTTTTTTCCTGGAGCTTTATGGCATCTATTCTACACTAGAAACTTAGTATCTTAGTTGGCGCACAAGCACCATTTCTGAAATGCCATTACTTCCGTATAAGTGCTGACATGTTCCCTTTAATCAAGAATCAGTGACTTACCGCTATGGTGGGTATAAGTGCTCTGACTTGAAATCGATCTTTTGATAGCAGATCTTCGATACACAATATGGGTTCTACCGTTATCTTCATCTTGCTTATCTTTCTCTAGTGGTTCTATGAAAAACTCATCAGTGTCTGTGCGGATCATGCCAGCCTAGAAAAACAAAACACAAATAACCAAAAGTCAGTAAGCATTTGGATCATACACATTTCTGTATATAAATCTTCATGTTGTGTTTCCAGTGATTTTGTGCATTAATTTCTGGAATCCATCCAGTGGATTGTTGTCTTTCATATTTAGAGGCTCCTGTGAACCAAGGCTAGTTCTTTTTCGTCTGCCTGTTCAGTCCAATGCTACTCTCAACTCTTCGCGAACCTAGCTGACTTTACCAGAAGGTGCAGCTGCCATATAAGGCAGGGCCAGGGTTGTCAACGGTCCAAAAGATTCCTAGCCAGTCCAAAAAAAACAAGACTTTTTCCCTCTACGTGTAAAAAATGGAATAAGCTTATACAGATTGTGATGGTCTTTATCATCATTTTGCAGTGAATACCGTTAATGTGTTAATGTCCGTGTTATGTGTGAATAATTACGTTTTTCCAATGTTTCCGTAAAAAACGTTGGCAGTCTCTGACTTTTAGATAAGTTGTCCAAGAAATGAAAGAGAAAAAAAATTGGAAACCTTGGATATGGCACCGAAACGCAAAGCAAACCACGAGGCCGGAGAAAGAATAGTTTTCTTTCCTGACTCTACAAAATCATTTATTAATAACATGCATAGTTAAATGTATCATGATGACATGGCAACAGAATAAAGGATTTGACAAAAGAGAATACTCTGCTTATCTATAAGCATTCTCAACATTCTTTGCACCAATAAATCACAAGAAAATCTGAATGTGGAGACTAGATCAATTTCCTCTTCTCTGAAATCTAAACCTTCTACACTGCCAAACACAGGGTTAGGCTATACTGATGCTCAGGGTTACTAATCTGCTCACTTACAATATCATTTTAGATTAGTACAATAATAATAAATTACAGTGCTAAACCGTCTATGGAAAACAGACTAATTCTCAATTGCTTTGGAAATGGATTCCTTCAAAAAAGGAAATATCATTGACTGATGAGCTGCACATCTACTCTACCCATCTTTTTTAGACAAAAACTTAAACAACTATACTATTTTGTCATTTTTATTCTACAGTTAATAGATATGATCCAAATGACCTGATGTGAATAGTATTTGAGTCAAGTTTGCAGGTCCAAATGAATTTGAAAAATTTACGATTCGATTTTACACTTTGCAGAAGATTGCATAGTCACAGAAAGCTGACATGATCTCAGGTGGGAAAGCATTGGCAACCTCATAATGCTTTGCAGCCAGCATATCAGATGATATAGAGCAGCAAATTAGGAGGGGTATCAGAGCCTGTATAAAAACCAAAGATAGGAATATAGTAGCCATTCTAGGATAGTGAGAGTACATCAAAGTTTTGAGCTCAAGAGTTAGGAAGAGTAAGGCCTAATGTATTGGACAAACACTACAGAAAGATGATAAGAGTAGCAGATTACAAATAATATACAGATTCAATAGATAGGAGAAGAGAGTGATAGGGGAGGTATAGGCAGCAATGCCTATGTGATTAATCAGTGATATGATATAAATGGCATGTGTCCTGCTGCATTTACACTTTTTTTCTTGCCCTAAAACAAGATGCAAAACAGCACAATAGTGTTTTTCCAGAGCAAAAAAAGACAAAGAAATAATGCATCCTGACTATGAAAGAGCAAAATGCACATTGGGGTAGCAGGAAAGGCACTTTACCAACACCCTTCTATAAGTACTTTTACCGTGACAGGGAGGAGCCAGGAGACTTCACCTTCATTTTAAAAGGAGTAAATTTCTTTTTGCAGTCAGGGGTTAATCTGCTCAGTTGAGAGCTCCTGGAAGCTTTCCTGTGTAAAGGCTCTCAGCTGTGCATTGCTAGCCACTCCCATCTCCTGTATAAAATGGGTCCTGGCTAGCACTCATTGTCAGAGCAAGCTTATGATGCATGGCTAGAGGTTGTTGGTGGTTATTGTAGAAAGGCTTTGGTGGATTTATCTGTGACTGTTGCTAGGTATTGAGTGTGTGATAATTCTCCTCCTTTTCCTACTTTGGTTTAACCCCATCCTGCACTCCCTGATGTTTACCTCTGTTGTTTATGTGTGTATATTTCTATGTTTGATATTTTCCTTTACTCCTGTTTGTATTTCCTTGTTATTCTGGTTGATGCACTACGGTATACTACTACTCGCCTCTTCCATGGGAGGGGAGGAAGGTTACAGACTGAGGGCAGATTCAGGAGCTAAGGCAAGGTATATGGCCCCGGCATCTTCACCATCAGAAATGATCTGGGAAACAGGGCGTGCTAGGGTGCCCCTAGCATTAGGTACAAGGAAGGAGCCCTTGGTCCTGAGCACCCGACTCGTGACACTTGATCATTATTCCTCTGATTGTATACTTACTGCCTTATAAAATTAATGTTATGGCTATTAAACATTTCTTAGGCCGGTTTCACATTTGCAGCTGTGTCCACAGCGTTTCTGATGCATACATCCGCATGCGTCGTGATTTCCTATCTTTAACGTTGTAGGCAGGTACATGCGTTAGCACGCGCTCACCTGCATTTGCTTACGCATGCGCCGTTTCGGGTTGCGCAGCGGGGCGCGGCTAACGCAACATGTTGGAATTTTGGAGGTGTCAAATTGCCACCACCATATGCATGTGTACGCTTGCGGAAGGAATGTGTCTAAACAATGCATTACAGTCTATGGGAATGCATGCGTACGCAAAGCACATGCGTTCGCTTGTGTTTGAATACGCATGTGTTTTTCTGAGTAAACATGTCTAAACGCTGGTTTTAGCCACCCCCTACACAAAGATGTATAAAAAGAGGGTGTGAGCACTGGAAGTCTATTACTCTCAAGCGTCTGGAAGAGATTGCAAGACTACAGACTGTGGAAGTGACTCTGAATTTACCCAAATGTGAGTATACAAGCTCAAATCTGTCTGGCTTTTTTTCTCCCTGCAGTCTGTAATCATTTATTTCTCTTTCTTGCAGCATTCAGCAACATATCACCTTGGCTTCAAGTCCAGAGCACACTGAAAACACCGGACAGGAGTCTGAAGTGAGTACCTTTGCTACGGATTGGTAAGTATTCCCTGTCACTTTATATGTGGTAAAAACATGTTTTTTTCTTTTACAGAACACTTCAACAAGTGCAGAGGAGAAGGAGCAGCAGAGGGAGGCACAAGTTCCTGTGGCAAGACGGCGTATAAGTTTTTTTTCTTGACTGTTTCTAGTTTTTTAGTTTTTCTGTCTTTTTTTTAATTGTTTTATCTTTCATACATTAATGTCTTTCTTTTATTTCTAGGTTCCACAACGGGAGGAGTACTACCTCAACAAAGACCTCCTGAACATACTAGTGCAGGATAGAGTTGCCTTGTGGGATACCCGAGAGCGAGACCACTATGACATCGTGGTGATTTGGAGGCTGTGGAATGAGGTGGCCTAAGCGATGATGGATGACTGGAACAACGCCACGCCATGAGTCAAAAAGGAATTTCGCAAGTATTGCAATGTGGTCTGACATGGCAGTGAACCTGTAAAGGCCGGGATCACACAACCGTGTGTGATGCAATAAACTCCTGCAAATTTCTCGCATCACACACGGTTGTGTGATCCCGGCCTAAAGTGCATTGTTTAACCCTTTTTTTTCCCCATCACAGTGAACAAAGTCATAACCCGTTGGCGTTCAATGAAGGTTTGCTTCAACAAGGACCTGAGACAGGAGAAACAGGTTCGCAGTGGTGTGGCAGCAAGGATCCGGAAATATCACCGGATGCTGGTTTTCCTGAGGCCTGTCCTTGCTGCAGAGAACATAAGTATTTTTGTATTGTATTCCATTGTGTTGTATTCCCTAATCTGAATTTTTCTATTCCACAGGAGATGGCATTTGTACAATTGTTATTTTTTGGTAGTAATATTTTTCTTTTATTTTCACAGAACCTGGAGCAGCTCCCTCGAACCTGGATCGTCCTCTGGAGCGGTCCTTCAGCAAGCAGCTTCGGAGCAGTCCCAGCCATTCACCAGCGATGCAGTAAGTAGGCCGGCATCACAGGCTGGAGAACAGGCAGCTGGTCCATCAGGTCGTCCCCTATCCCAGACCTCCTCTGCCTCTTTTTTTGTTGGGTCTTCCCGACAGCGACAGAAGGCCTCGGACAGGACACTCATGCCCGAGAATAGCCTGTAGGCGGTGGGAGATAGACTGGATAGTGGTTTGAACCATATTGACACACTTTTCCAGTCTGTCCACCAACGCCTTGACCGTCTGGAAGCCGACCTCTAGAGACCAGCACACCATTTTTTTCTGTGATATAGTGGGGCATGTCAGAAAACCTTACGCCTGAACTCCAGCTGAATGTGATGCAGGCCTGCAATGCTGCTTACGTTCAAGCTATGCAGCAGACTCGGTTATTCCCGCAGCCACACGTGGCATTTCCAACTGTGCCACCACTTACACGATTTACCTCTATACTGAGTTCTGCTGCATACCCCTGTATGGCCACCACCATGCCCAGTCCTGCTGCACACCACTAGAGCGCCACCACCATGCCGGGTGCTGTGCAAAGCCACTTCACCACCACGCCGAGTCCTACTCCTGCACAGCTGTCCACCACCACCAACACGCAGAGTCCTGCTCCTGCATGGCCATCCAACAGCACGCAGAGTCCGGCTCCTGCACGGTCGTCCACCGCCACCCCCATGCCTAGGGAACCCACCACTCCAATGAGGCGAAAAAGCCTCCCATCTCCACACTCCTCCAGGTCCGTAACATTTCCCCCTCATTTTGTAAAAAGTAATTTTTTTTTTTTGTAAATAAAATTGTGTTGTTTTTCCCCTATCACTGCTAGTTCTTTGTCTCTTTCGTCACCTGCAACATACACCATAAGCCGTCAACACATATATCGCCGTCTACTCACACAGTGTTTTTTTCCACCTCATAGCTCCATGAAACACAATCTTCTCTTCCTTTTCTTTCTTGTGATTATCATGTAGCTATGAGGTGGCAAAACCACAAAGAGGACTGAAAAGCCTCCAAAAAAAAATAATGTAATACAACACAAAGGGTCAGGGGTCAGCAATACTCACCTGCCCAGGTGTCAGTGCTATTGCACTCAGGATGCTGTGCTTTCTGCATCCTGAGTGCACTAGTTCTGACACATGGGCAGGTGAGTAAAGATATGAGGTGGATTTGCTCCATCATCTCTTCAGTGTCCATTAATCCATTAAACTATAGATTAATGCAGACTCAAGAGATGATGGAGCTAATGAGAAGTCACTTACCATAGCACTGACAAATAGAACAGGTGAAGTGTAAAACATGGGTGACATAACCAAAGTGGACAGGTGTTTTACTATATTTTTTTATTTATCATAAAACATTTAAGGTACATTTTAACATTACAAGTCCATAACATTACATAAAATTACAAGAACATTTTACTAAACCATTTCATCTTGCCATGCCACACGTCCAATCTCAGAAACAATGTAGTCCGCACATGTATCCCTCATTTGGGCAACTTCCCTTGTTGTCCTCAGAGGGTGATGATGGTAATCTGGCAACGGGTTACAAACAGGTTCATCAAGTTCGAAGTTTGGTCGCTCTTTAGCCATTATGTAGTTGTGGAGAACCACACACGCCTTGACCACCTCATCAACTGTCTCAATTTTGAGATTAATTGCTGTCCCTAAAATGTGCCATTTCAAGGAGACAAGCATACCAAAGGCACACTCAACAGTTCTTTGTGCCCTGGTCAGTCGGTAATTAAAAATCCTTTTTGTGTGGTTCAAGTCCCGACTGGAGTATGGTTTCAATAGGTTTTCACACATCTGAAAGGCCTCATCACCAACCACAACAAATGGCATTGGTGGGCCTTGAGTGCTGGGAAGAGGTAGTGGGAGGGGGAAATTAAAATTATTACCATACAACTGTTGGCCCCTGTCAGTTTTTAAAGGTCTGGGAGTCATTACCACAGCCAAAAGAACCAATGTGCACGGCGAGAAATCTACAGTCTGCAGCTGCAATCGCCATGAGCACTATAGATAAGTATTTTTTATAATTAATGTACTTGGATCCACTTAGAGCCAGTTTGGTAATCTGAATATGTTTTCCATCCACTACGCCCAAACAGTTGGGGAAATTACAAATTTCCCAGAATTTTTCAGCAGTTCCCTGCCAGATTTCGGTGGTGGGTAGGGGGATAAATTCTTCACGCAGAACATCCCACAAAGCCCGGCAGGTGTCTGCAACAATCCCAGAAAGGGTGGAAACGCCAATCCGGAACTGGAAATGGAGCGATGATAGGCTCTCTCCGGTAGCCAGGAATCTGACAAACAGAGAAAGAAAAAAAAATATTATGAATTATAATATTTACGACAGCGGCTTTGAAAAACAAAAAAAGGAAAAAAAATTAAGTGCATTGCAGAACAATAATAATTATGACAGGCATTTATTTTTAAATATTACGCATCTTAGTGTCACCAGCAGACATTCCTCAGCTGGAATCGCTCTACAGAGCTGGGTGTCCTGCCTGCTGATGGCTCTTTGTACACGACCCAGCAATTCATGGAAGCTCTCTTGAGACATCCTCGTGTAGTCAGAATATTTCTCCGGGTTTTCACGGAGCTCAGTGAATAAGAATTGGTAGGTTCCATGGCTCTCCTGGACTTCAACAATGGGGTGTTGCCAAAGGCGCCAACGCCATCTTCTCCGTTTTTGTCTTTTCCTTTCTTGCTCATGAGCAAAGGCAAGAAACAAATTGATATCCAGATTCCGATAGAAAGGAGCAAAGGATAAAGGAGCAAAATCTGAGGATTTCATCTGTACAAGGGTCTATATACAGACATCCAATGAGACACACCCATTGGGCGTGGCTTGTGTCACGGAAAATCTCCTGTAAAGATTTATCCCTATGGAACGCATGCGTATAAAAACGCAGCTTTTTTTTACATCATGCGTAAGCTGATGCGGCTAAAAAACGTTGCGTTGCATGCGTTTTTTCATGCGTTTGTGATTGCGTACGATACGCTGCGGACTCAACCGCAATATGAACCTAACCTTACCTAAAGCACTAACACCACATTGTTTGACACTGTCGGCACACAGCATGGTAGCATTATATATGCACTATTAATAAATTGTCAGACTTTGCCTGCATTCAGCAAGATAGTGTTACACGTTCATGAATTTGGAGCAAATCAGGGTAATATAACTATTACACAGTTATGATTTCAATGTATGCAATGTATTCTTGGTTCTCCTGTTATAATTAGTATTTGAGATAGGTTGTCCAACTGGCGTTGGACACTATCAATATATGGCATCATTACTATATATTTATAGGAGGTGTGTCATGGCTAACTAATATCTACATATATAAAAATGAGTGTATGAATGTATATGTGTGTGTATCAAGCCACGCCCACTCTACATAGCCACAGTCACTCCACATGCAAAGCCCAGAATAATAAATATCTAATATATACATATCTATATATAATTACCTTGTAATGTCTTCACATCCTGTTCCATCCAGATGTGTCCGGATCCCAAGTGATGGGTGTCTCAATATGCAAACTGCTGGTTGTACCAGCCTCTTGCGCGGTACCACCAGCGGAACACCGTCGCAACACCCACTGTATACGCCAAACAGTGGTATGATTTACTGCGCCTGCGCAAATTTTGCACAGGCGCAGTGAATCATTCAGCTGATCCCGGCGGCAGATGTGCAACGGGTCTACAGGCAGAGGAAGCCAGTCACATTAAAGGGGTTTTCCCACGAACGAAAGTTCATTTTAAAAATAGTCTGTGTCTGACCATGTACGGCGCATACCTCATCGCCTGGGCAGGGGAGGAAGCAAAAGACAGTACTGACATTACAGCAGGGGATCACAGAGGATTCATTTTATGAGGTAAAATATTTCACTGACTGTTCTTAAACAATATTTTACCTCACAAAATGTATCCTCTGTGATCTCCTGCTGTAATGTCAGTATTGTCTTTTGCTTCCTCCCCTGCCCAGGAGCTGTGGTATGTTTTGTACACAGTCAGACACAGACAATGAGGACAGCAGATGGGGGAGAGAGAAAGTGCACAGGGGAGAGAGAGAGAGAGAGGGGGGAGACAGCTCAAACAGGACAGCACATGAGGGGAGGACACAGCACAGGAAGGAGAGAGACAGCAGACAAGGGGGATAGCACATGGGGTAGACAAGTCAAAGAAGAGAGCACAGATGGGAGAAGTCAGCACATTGGGAGAGAGTGGATAGGTGGTTGAGCACATGGGGGGAGAAATTCTCAACGCTGCAAAGCCTGCCCCCATCGTGACATTACTGCCCTCCCGATGCGATAGCATCAGGCCTCCATCTACTATGGGATAGAGGATGTGTGATGTACATGGGCACTGGACTATGGGATATAGGATGTGTGATGGATATATGGGCACTGGACTATGGGACAGAGGATGTATGATGGGTATATGGGCACTGGACTATGGGATGGAGGATGTGCGATGGGTACATGGGCACTGGACTATGGGATGGAGGATGTGTGATGGGTATATGGGCACGGGACTATGGGATGGAGGATATGTATGATGGGTATATGGACATCGGACTGTGGGATGAGGATATGTATGATGGGAATATGGGCATGGGACTATGGGATGGAGGATATGTATGATAGATATATGGGCACGGGACTATGGGATGGAGGATGTGTGATGGGTATATGGGCACTGAACTATGGGATGGAGGATATGTATCATGGGTATATGGGCATGGGATTATGGGATTATGGGATGGAGGATATGTATGATGGGTATATGGGCACGGGACTATGGGATGGAGGATGTGTGATGGGTATATGGGCACTGAACTATGGGATGGAGGATATGTATCATGGGTATATGGGCATGGGATTATGGGATGGAGGATATGTATGATGGGTATATGGGCACGGGACTATGGGATGGAGGATATGTCTGATGGGTCTATGGGCACCGGCCTATAGGATAGAGAATAAGTGATGGGTATATGGGAACTGGACTATGGGATAGAGGATGTGCGATGGGTACAAGGGCACTGGACTATGGGATGGAGGATGTGTGATGGGTATATGGGCACGGGACTATGGGATGGAGGATATGTATGATGGGTATATGGATACCGGACTGTGGGATGAGGATATGTATGATGGGAATATGGGCATGGGACTATGAGACGGAGGATATGTATGATAGGTATATGGGCACGGGACTATGGGATGGAGGATGTGTGATGGGTATATGGGCACTGCACTATGAGATGGAGGATATGTATGATGGGCATATGGGCACGGGACTATGGGATGGAGGATATGTATGATGGGTACGGGACTATGGGATGGAGGATATGTATGATGGGTATATCAGCACGGGACTATGGGATGGAGGATAATCATTATAATTTGTTATAACTAACCGCAGTTAGTTACTATGCCAGGGCAACGCCGGGATCTTCAGCTAGTATGAAATATTGGAATCTGACTACATAATTTAATACTATCTACATACATTTGGTGGTTTTGATTGATAATCATATGCAGTATATCCTTGTGATCTTTTGCACTCTGATCTATGTGTGTGATTGTTTTTATACAATATTTAATTAGGATTATTTGTGGTCTAATATAGTCTCTATCATCTTGGGCCTAATTTTACGGATGATTTTGTGTTAATTATGTAATTGAGCTTTTTGACCATGCTAATGAAAAGAATCTATATGGGAAAGTGTTGTATCTAACATTAGCTTAGTATGTCTAGTTTGCAGATCTATTTTACTGGTCCAGTTTGACAACTGTATACACCACAGCTATATTGCAGCCTGCTGACATTTTGTTTTCTGTACATGTACCTATCTACTTAGTGTAACAACCCTGCTGGCATCACTGCATGGCCTCCCATCCCCGGCACACCAACTTACTCACTGCTCCAGGTCATGCTGTGATTTCTGTCTACTGCCAGCCCCATGCTCTGTGTCTCTTGCTTCCTCTCTGCTCTCAGCATGTTTCCTAGCTGTGTGCATGGTTCTTATGGAATTAGTGTGCACCTGCCTAATGAGCTCCCCGCCAATCGTCAAGAGGTCTCTGGTATTTAGGGCAGCTCCACCCAGTGGACCCTGCCTGTGTCATGTCCTAACTCAGTTAGTGTCTTGCTGCTGAGCTGCCAGGCCTTGTTCAATGTTTTGCTTTCTCTGGAGGCTTTATTCCTAGCTTTGCTTTGTACTTGTCTGTCTGCCCTCCAGGAGGCAGAATATCTTGGTCTCTGTGTCTTTGTTCTAGCCTTGTCTTGTACCTGTCTTGCCGCCCTCCAGGAGGCAGAATATCCTGGTCTCTGTGCTATTGCTCCTAGCCTTGACTTGTACCTGTGTATACCCTGGTCCCTGTGTCCTTGGTCTTGTACCTTGTCTCGCACCGTTACCTTTTCTGAACTCTGTCCTACCTCTGTCTGTCAGTCTCCTTGTCTTTGGCTTCTTTCCCTGCTGTGTCTTTACTTGTGTCCTCTATGTCTGCTTGTGCTCCCCACTCTTGCGGCTCTGCCTGTGCTTCGCACTCTTGCGGCTCTGCCTGTGCTCCACCTGTGTTCTGTACTCCTGCGACTCTGCCTGCTCTGTACTCTTGCGGCTCTGCCTGTGCTCCACACTCTTGTGGCTCTGCCCGTGCTCCGCACTCTTGCGGCTCTGCCTGTGCTCTGTACTCTTGCGGTTCTGCTTTGTTCTGGTTCTGCTGCTACAGAACCTCTTGCTGCTCTACAGCTCTTCTCCACAGCATTGAAGTTCTCCCCCTGTGTGAACAGGTCCAAACCTGTTCCTCCATACACCATTCCTTCCTGTCTGTACCAGTACCTGTACCCGCTGTTTGAACAGGACCCTACCTATTCCACACACCACTCCTTCCTGCCCGTGTCCTTGTGCCTTTCCAGTTGGTCCCTGCCCCTGTGTCTCAGCCATGCCTGCCTGCCCTGTGTCTCAGCTGTGCCTGCCTGCCCTGTGTCTCAGCTGTGCCTGCCTACCCTGTGTCTCAGCCGTGCCTGCCTGCCCTGTGTCTCAGCCGTGTCTGCCTGGCCTGTGCCTAAGCCGTTACTGCCTGCCAGTGCCTCAGCCGTGCCCGCCTGCCAGTGCCTCAGCCGTGCCCGCCTGCCTGTGTCTCCGCCGTGCCCGCCTGCCTGTGTTTCTGCTGTGCTCGCCTGCCAGTGTCAGCCCTGCCTGCCGTGCTCATCTGTCCTTCTGCTACTTGTGCCTGTCACCCGTTCTGTCTCCCCAAGTGGGATCAGCAGCTACAGCCAGACACCACCCTCGAGTGGCATCTGGCAGCTGCCTGCCACACAAGCCTGACCTCACCATCAGAGTGTTATGATTGTGGACGGGATCTCCTTTTCCATCCTCGCAGGGTTAATTTTGTGTGGCCTCCCTTTGATTCTGGGAGGGCTATAAGAAATCGCCCCTCCCAGGGGTTCCTTGTCAGTAATACATTCATTCTTGGCTGAGCAGCTGACCCCTAGTGTGCTTGCATACTGCTTTGTCTGTTTCTGCCTTCAAGTGTTTGGCCCAATCTGTCCTCCCGTTCTGAGTATTGCCTTGTGATTCTGTGCTGATTGTCTGTTTCTGGTTCTGACCCCGGCTTTATATTCAGACTTTCCTCCTGTCTGACCCATTGGTACTTCTCTGATATCTTCGGTTTCCTGACTTCTGACTACGTCCTGACAACTGTTTGTGTCTCATCCTTTGGCACTACTCCGACCTCCTGGCTTGATACCGGCATGTCCTGAGTGCTCTCTGGCTTCACTGGTCACTGTCGCTACTCGGGATTTGGCCCCAGCCACTCCCCCAGCGGTCACGTGCTTCAGGACATTCACACCGACAGATATGCTCACTGCCTCTCTCCCCACACACTTTAGGACCTTGAGGTTTCCCTGGAGCATGTGTGCAGACTTCTGTTTAAAGTCTGCAACAGTGTTCATTATACAGAGGCTCCAGTGAAAACCAAAGCAGCTGTCTTAAGGCCCTTTTACATTTAGCGATGCACCAGCGATCCGACCAGCGATCCGACCCGGTCAGGATCGCTGGTGCATCGCTAAATGATCGCTAGTGAGCTTTCATACAGAAAGATCTCACAGTGATGCAGCAGCGACGCAGTGCACGATACTTACCATTCACACACAGCGATCCAGACGTCGTCCCGCCCGCCTCCACGCGTCGCTCGTCGTCACAGCAGGAAGTCTCAGCAGGAAGCGCCCGACGAGAAATGGAGCCGGACATTCTCGCGCGATCAGCGATGGACAGCGGGGGAGCCGGTCGCTGGTAAGTATCACACATAGCGATATCGCTTGCAATATCGCTATAACGTCACAAAACCAGTGACGTTTTAGCGATATTGCTAGCGATATCGCTTAGTGTAAAACCCCCTTTAGTCACACCCCTTCCAGGGTAGTCTGGTTTGTGGCACAGTGGGGCCACAACCCCCTGGCTCACGCCAACCAGTCAGGGCGTGAGCGTGACACTTAGTATTACCTTTTAGGTCTTTTTTGGCAAAAGGTTGCATAGTTGAGGTTGAAAAGAAAAATGGTAATGGCAAAGGATGGAGTAGAGCAAAAGAAAAAAAAAAAACACAGCTAAGAATGAGGGACTGATGCTTCTTTTTTATCCCCCCTTTCTCGCATACTTTTTCAAGCTCTGTGCACATAAGACTTATGTTTTAGTTTCATGAAGTTATTCAGTTTTGATAATGTGTGCAAACTGTAAAGCGCTGCGGAATATGTTAGCGCTATATAAAAATAAAGATTATTATTATTATTGGGTTGTACAAAGGCCAAAGCCTATAGATAGTAGGCGGTTATCACTGCAAAATAATGTACCTCTTCCATTAGAAAGCAATATTCAACTGAACATTAAAACCCTTCAGCAAAGCCTCATCCGTGGTTGTAGCTCACCCTATTATACAATCATGTTTAGTGTATTAGATTTCAAACAGGAAATTAATGATTGGTGCAACCCCTAACTCCGGCACCAGATTAGTAACCGCTTTACAGATCATCATCGGCACAGAGGAAAGCCACGCTCATCACCACGGAAACTGTTTCAGGGAAGATATCCAAATAATAAATTAATTGATAGAAAGCATGCTTCTGAAGATACTCCTGACAAAAGTCAAATAACAAACAAAAGCTAAAGAAAATGAGCTTTTCTTTAGATGGAAGCCCGAAACTAAATATGCTGTTAAAATATAACATTTATCAAACAGCACCTTAGACATTCTCAGATTAAAGTTTATCTATGGTTTAATCTATTGCTGATTTACTTTAGTAGAACCTAAAAAAATATATATATACCGGGTGAGTCATAAAGGACGGATGTATTTGAAGTGGCTATAACTCACCACCAGGTGGAGGTAGAGATGTGCGGGAGGCGGGGTTATGTTTGTGAGGTGAAAGCATTGTTTTTATTTTAGTTTCAGTTTAAGCTATGGTGCCGTGGACGATAGAACATTGCGTTTTTGCGTACGACAGTTTTGTCAAGAATAATGAGTGTATCACAGCCGTTCAGCGTGAGTTTCGGCGTCATTTCAATATTCACAGAAATCAAGCTGTTCCCGCTCGTAACACTATCCTACGTTGGGTTGAAGCACTCCGTACACGAGGTACACTAATGAACAAACGACCACCGGGGGGCTCCACGAACGGCACGTACCGCTGCACAGCCCTAAGGTAATGATGTGGTGCGCTATGGGCAAATATGGCGTGATCGGTCCGTACTTTTTCGAAGGCGATAATGGCAATACTGTTACCGTGAACTCACAACGTTATATCGCCATGATAAATAACTTCTTTGTTCCTGAGTTACGACGGCAACATATCCCCATCTCTAGTGTGTGGTTTCAACAAGATGGGGCAACGGCCCACACAGCCGGAGCAACAATGAACGTTCTTCGCCCTCTCTTCCCTGGTCGCATCATTTCCAGGTTTGGCGATATTAATTGGCCTCCTAGGTCCCCAGACCTGTCCATGTGCGATTATTACTTATGGGGTCACCTCAAATCACGTGTATACAAGCTTAAGCCTCGATCATTACAAGAACTGAAGGAAGCTATTCGAGTGGAAGTTGCCCAAATCGACAGAGTTGTGTTGGAACGTGTTGATGCCAACTTCCAAGAACGCCTTTGGAAATGCATCACTGATAATGGCCACCACATGGCAGATGTTGTTTTCCACACTTGAATTTGTCAAATGCTATTAGTATACGTAACCAAATCTGTGAATACATTTATATTTAATAAATATTTAACGATTTTATGATTAGTTTAAAAACGTCCGTCCTTTATGACTCACCCGGTATAAGGTCTTTTTTTTATTTTTGCCCTTCCTCATTCTTGGGTCTTCTACCAGAGGCCTGGGAGTTTGAGGGTTCTGGGTAGGATCTTAGTTGTTCCCAGCACTGCTTTTTTTCTGGACAGAGTTCAGAGGTTGCTCCTGGGATCTGTTGTAGCCATTTTCCCAGCTTAAGGATCACTGCTCCAAGAGCTCCTATCACCACTGTTATCATTGTTGCCTTCGCCTTCCACATCTTCTCCAGTACTTCTATGAGGCCCTGGTATTTCTCCAGCTCATATTCCTTTTTTCTGATGTTGCTGTCACTCCGCACTGCCACATCTATTATCATTGCTGTCTTCTGATCCTTGTCTACTGTGACTATGTCTGGTTGGTTAGCCAACATCTGTTAATCCATCTGGATCTTGAAGTCCCACAGGATTTTAGCCCTTTCATTCTCCTCCACTTTCTCTGGAGTATCCCACCTGGACTTAGGGGAACTTAGCCCATATGCTGTGCAGATGTTCCTGTATACAAATCCCGCTACTTGGTTGTGGCGTTCGGTATACGCTGTTCCTGCTTGCATTTTGCATCCTGCCACTATGTGTTGGACTGTTTCTGAGATTTCTTTGCACCTTGGGTATTTTCTTGTGTGGTAGATTTGTACTTCTATGGATCTGGTACCTTGTGCTTGCTCTTGTGCCATGATTAGTGCCACCTCCATTTTCTCTTGATTGTACATCCCATGCAGTGGCTTGTCTTGCCATGGCGCTTCATGTTCCTGTTCTTCCTTCCAGATCCTTTGTTGTTGCTGCTTTAGGCTTTCTCTCAGCAACTCATCTTTTGGTGCCATATTTCTGATGTATTCCTGTGTTCTACCCATTTATGTGCAGCAAATTAATTCATAGTATAGTACCAGTTAGAAATATTAGAGGTCATTAGGCACCCATCTGTCCTGTTCCTGGATACAGGAACATTTCTCCTTTAACAAAGTAATGTGTTCTGATTAGTACTGCCCCCTTAGCTTCCCGGGCAAAGAAAGCTTGCAGACATTTCCTGGGCTTTCCTTAGCGATTAACACGTCCTCCAGGCTCTATCTCCTGTGGTGTAGTAACCACTGAGTCCGCTAGGGGGTGCTGTGTGGATGTCCCAGGAGAAAGGATGAATGGCAGAATACTGAATGGCCGTTATGTATCTCAAAGTGGGTGGCTTTGGGATGGAGACTTATGTCTTGATCAGCAGTGATAGTGCTGAGGTGTTGTTTCAATGTGTAAGGGAGAAGTCTCCAGGTAACTAGAGAGATGGGCGGACCTGGTTACCTACAAACCCACCCAGGGGGTGTGTTTAAAGCACTATTGTAAAGAGTGTGTAAAGGCTTGAAGGACCTGTGATGAGGTCAGAGTCATGTGACCCGGTGGGCGTGGCTATGGACCATATAATGTGGCCAAGGTAGGTCACATCGGGCCTGAATGCTGGGACCTGGTTGGTCCAGTGTGGAAGGTCCCGCTGAGATGGGGCTTCCTGCCTGACAGCACGTATGGACGCTGTGTTTAATGGCTGCAAGTGCCTGAGAGTTACCTGGAGGGAATGAATGTCTGCAGTATGGAGAAGCAGCCATGAGAGAACCCTGACGGGGTGAGATATAACTGTGAGGCTGAAAAGCCTGCATATTGGACATTGCTAACAGAGTGAAGCTCTGTCATGGATGCTATGCCGTTTATATATTGCTGGTCTAGTGAAGTATATTGTGCTCTGTATCCTGTAGCTTACTTATAATGTTCTGTGCACTGCATAATTTCTGTATAGAGTAGTACAGTGATAGCAGTGTGACTTGCTATAGATAGCCATTATAACTGCATTTGTGTGTTACGCTGTTGTTGTGCTATCTCTGCAATGTCCGAGTTATTCATGTTAATTGCATCCTGTATCATGCTGTTGTCTCTGTAATGTGCCAAGTATTGATACACTTGTAGTTTTTACCCGTGATCTCATATCGTTCACTCCATTATTGTCCACCATTATCGTCCACTGTTATCGTTCACTTCGTTATCTCAATAAATATAGATTTAACCCCTTCGCAACCGAGCCTGGTTTTGCCTTCATGACCGGGCCAATTTATTCAATTCTGACCAGTGTCACTTTATGAGGTCATAACTCTAGAACGCTTCAACGGATCCTGCTGATTCTGACATTGTTTTCTCATGACATATTGTACTTCATGATGGTGGTAAAATTTCTTAGATATGAACTGCGCTTATTTGTTAAAAAAATCGAAATTTGGCGAAAATTTAGAAAATTTTGCAATTTTCAAACTTTTAATTTTTATGCCCTTAAATCAGAGAGTGATATCGCACAAAATAGTTAATAAATAACATTTCCCACATGTCTACTTTACATCTGCACAATTTTGGAAACATAATTTTTTTTTTTTAGGAAGTTATAAGGGTTAAAGTTGACCAGCGTATTTCTCATTTTTACAACAAAATTTACAACACCATTTTATTAGGGACCACCTCACATTTGCAGTGAATTTGCGGGGTCAATATGACAGAAAATACCCAAAAGTGACACCATTCTAAAAACTGCACCTCTCAATGTACTCAAAACCACATTCAAGAAGTCTATTAACCCTTCAGGTGCTTCATATGAATGAATGGAATGTGGAAGGAAAAAATAAACATTTAACTTTTTTTCACAAACATTTTACTCCAGAACCATTTTTTTTTATTTTCACAAGTGTAAAAAGAGAAAATGAACCACAAAATTTTTTGTGCAATTTCTCCCAAATACGCCGATACCCCGTATGTGGAGCTAAACCACTGTTTGAGCACACGGCAAAGCTCAGAACGGAAGGAGTGCCGTTTGACTTTTTCAATGCAGAATTGGCTCGAATTGAGATCGGATGCCATGTTGCATTTGGAGAGCCCCTGATGTACCTAAACAGTGAAAACCCCCAACAATGACCCCATTTTGGAAACTAGACCCCTTAAAGAACTTATCTAGATGTGTCGTGAACACTTTGAACCCCCAAGTGCTTCACAGAAGTTTATAACGTAGAGCCATGAAAATAAAAAATCATTTTTTTTCCACAAAATGATCTTTTAGCCCCCAATTTTTTATTTTCACAAGTGTAACAGGAGAAATTGGACCACGAAAGTTGTTGTGCAATTTGTCCTGAGTACAGTGGTACCCCATATGTGGAAGAAAACTACTGTTTGGGCTCGGAAGGGAAGTAGTGACGTTCTGGAATGCAGACTTTGATGGAATGGTCTGCGGGTGTCATGTCGCGTTTGCAGAGCCCCTGATGTACCTAAACAGTGGAAACCCCCCGACAAGTGACCCCATTTTGGAAACTAGACCCCTTAAAGAACTTATCTAGATGTGTGGTGAGCACTTTGAACCCCCAATTCTAATTCCAACCCTAACCCCAACACACTCCTAACCCTAATCCCAACCCTAACCATAACCCTAACCACAAACCTAACACCAACACACCCATAACCCTAATCCCAGCCCTAGCCCTAGCCCTAACCCTAGCTCTAACCCTAGCCCTAGCCCTAACCCTAGCCTTAGCCCTAACCCTAGCCCTAACCTGCTTACCTGCTTTTTTTTCCTTTACTTTTTTTTTTCTTTTTGTGACAAGATTGCTGCCCTGCGATCTGACTCATAGTAGCGCCACTTCTCCTCTGATCTCACACTGACAGATGATCAGAGGAGAAGCAGCGGTACTATGTGACAAGATCGCTGCCTGGCACATAGTAACGCGACTTCTCCTCTGATCTCACACTGACAGATGATCAGAGGAGAAGCAGTGTTACTGTGTGACCAGATTGCTGCCTGGCACAGCTGTGCCAGGCAGTGATCAGCTGTGCCAGGCAGCGATCTAGTCACACAGTAACACTGCTTCACCTCTGATCATCTGTCAGTGTGAGATCAGAGAAGAAGTCATGTTACAATGAGTGAGATCGCCGGGACACAAGCAGCTTTCCCAGCGAGCGCTCTCATTGGCTGCTGTGACGCTGACGTCATCAGGACCTGAACCAATCAGGTCTCGATGATGTCGGGGGTCCCAGCATGCATTGTGCCATGGGATCCCCATGTTATAAGGTATGTGGGGGTCCCGGGGGGCACAAAACCGCCGACAGTAGATAAACGGCGGCGCTGCACAAAGCCCAGCAAGCGCCAACGTTTATCTACTGTGGGCGGTCGGGAAGCAGTTAAGAATCCATACAGTCTGTTTACTGGGAAGTGGATGAGGGTTTAGCTGTATGCTGAAATCCATACAGTACCATACGTGGAGGAAGGCAGAACATCCTGGATACTCCTTGTTTCATCCTTGATGGTGGCTTGGATGCTTAACAAGGCTCTATCTTGTTGGTATACAATCATTGGGTGCTAGATTTAGGGTGGAGACCTCTATGCATTATGTGTAGCTTTCGTTTCTTCACATCTGCAGCTTCCAACTCTTCTTTTGGCCAGCACACTATGCCAGCAGGGTATCTGATAACTGGCAGGGCATATGTATTGATGGTGCGGACTTTATTCTTCCCATTGAGCTGGCTCTTCAGGATCTGTCTTACTCTTTGATGGTATTTGTATGTTGTGGCTTTCCTTGCCTCCTCATCATGGTATGTCAAGGTACTTCTAGCATGTCTGTACATCTGCTATGTGCCCTGCTGGAAAATTCACTCCATCAGTCTTGACTAAATTGCCTCTCTTTATTATCAACCGGCCGCACTTCTCCAGTCCTAAGGACATCCAGATGTCTTTGCTGCAGATCCTTGTCAGGTGGAACAATGAATCAATGAATCAATGTCTCATTCGTTTTTTGCATACAGCTTGATGTCATCCATGTAGAGGAGGTGGCTGATGGTGCTTCAACTCTTGAACTTGTATCTATAGCCAGACTCTGTAATTATCTTGACTGAGGGGGTTCAAGCCTATGCAGAACAGGAATGGGGACAGTGCATCACCTTGGTATATGTCGTATTTGATGGTTACTTGTGCTAGTTGTCTTGAGTTGACTTCCAATGTTGTTCTCCACAGCCCCATTGAGTTTCTGACGAAGGTTCTTAATTTCCTGTTGACATTGTGGAGAGCCAAGCATTCACAGATCCATGTGTGTGGCATTGAGTCATAGGCTTTCCTGTAGTCAATCCAGGCTGTGCTGAGATTGGTCTGTCTGGATCTTGAGTCTTGAGCGACTGATCTATATACTAGGAGCTGGTGCTTAGAGCCTCTGGTGCTTGGTCCCAATGCCTTTCTGAGCTGGATTCATGTACGGGTTCATATGGTTCTAGCTTGGTGGCTATGATGCCTGACAGGAGTTTCCATGTTGTTGTAAGGCAGGTTATTGGGCGGTAGTTGGATGGAACAGTTCCTTTGTGAGGATCAGCACTGTTCTTCCTTGTGTTAGCCAAGCTAGATGGTGGCCTGCTTCTAGCAGTTGGTTGATCTACTTTGTCATGTGCACATGTACTGCTGTTAATTTCTTTAGCCAGTAGGTGTGGATCATGTCTGGGACAGGTGTTGTCCAGCTCTTCATGTTCTTGACCCGTTGTAAGATATCTGAATCTGTAACGGTGACTGATTCTTGCTCTAGGTGGTTGTTGTGTTTTATTATTCATTGCACACCAGTACAATGTGGCTGCAAGATCAGAGACAGCAAAGTGCCAGGACAGCATTCAAAGTAGTTACTTTCTTTGATGTAGCATGCCGACGGACATCCCCTCACAGATATCCTTGATAAAAGCAATTATGCCGAAACATTGGAATTTTTTTTCATCTGTGTACCTCACTGTGTCGGCTGTAAATTAAAACTGGATATTATTTTGCAACAGAACTTCTCTGTGATTCATGGCTTGAGCAAGTTCACATGGTATATTTGGTGCGGCTTCCTTCGGCCTGGCTGGTGTACCTTGTAATTCATTTCACTCAGTTTCTCCACTACCTTGTATAGGCCTTGCCACTTGGCTAGGAACTTGCTCTCGACCATGGGGATAAGCACTAACATTCAGTCCCTGGGCTGGAACTGCCCCACTCTTGATGAGCAGTTGTACACCCTTGCCTGGGCTTCCTGTGCCTGCAGAAAATACTTCTTCACAATTGGCATCACCTTCCCCATCCTCTCCTGTACCTGGGAAACATGCTCTATCATGCTCCGGTATGGCGTGACCTCAGCTTCCCAGGTTTCCATGGCAATGTCCAGGAGCCCTCTCGGATGTCGACCATACAGGAGCTTGAATGGTGAGAAGCCAGTAGAGGCTTGTGGCACTTCTCTGATTGAAAATAGCAGGAATGGTACAACTGATCACAATCTCAGCTATCCTTCCCCACGACCTTCTTGAGCATGGCCTTCAAGGTCTTATTGAAGTGCTCTACTAGGCTGTCTGCGGATGGTATACTGATGTTTTCAGCAGGGCAATCTGAATGACCTTACACAATCACGTCATCACCTTGCTCATGAACGGGGTCCATTGGTCAGTCCAGATCTCCTTTGGTAGACCCATCCGTGCAAATATATGAACAAGTTCCCTGGCTATACTTTTGACCGAGGCGTTTGTGAAGGGCATGGCTTCCGGGTACTGGGTAGCATAGTCCATGACCACAAAGATGTACTGGTGCCCTCATGCAGATTTAACTAGAGGCCCCACTAGATCCATGGCAATCCTCTCAAATGGGACCTTGTTACACCGCTCCGCCATACTCACCCGGCCTCCGCTCCCACGCCGCAGTCGCCCTCCGCTCCCACGCCGCAGCCTCTCTCCACCCGACGGCCGCGGCGGTCACCTGAGACAGACCCGCGACCGATGCCTTCCCTGCATGCTATGCGCATGCGCCATAGGCCGCGGCCGCGCCTCCTTCCTGCTTCTTATGCTCCGGCTGTGCCCTGACCCGGAAGCACATTTGGACCAATGGCTGACCAGACGGGGCCATATCAGGCCGCTTCCCCCTGAGGGAGGCGCCTGATCGTTGTGTTTCCTGACACTCTGGCCTCGCTCCATCGTGCACACTCTGCTCCTGCAGTTCCTGTCTCGGCTGCTCCTCACAGCAGCTTCTCAGTCCTGCTACCCGTGTTCCTGTCGTCCTACTCCAGTCCTGCCTTGTGTTCCTGCCGTCCTACTCCAGTCCTGCCTTCACTGTTCCTGCCGTCCTACTCCAGTCCTGCCTTGTGTTCCTGCCGTCCTACTCCAGTCCTGCCTTCACTGTTCCTGCCATCCTACTCCAGTCCTGCCTTGTGTTCCTGCCGTCCTACTCCAGTCCTGCCTTCACTGTTCCTGCCGTCCTACTCCAGTCCTGCCTTGTGTTCCTGCCGTCCCACTCCAGTCCTGTCTTCAGTGCTCCTGCCATCCTACTCCAGTCTCAGTCTTACTCCGGTCCATCCTGAGCCGCCCCTCTCGGTACCGGCTACCGTGGTACTCGAACCCCTGGGCCTGCTCCTAACGGTCCCTGTATAGGGGTCGGTTCCACCTGGCGGCTCGCCCGGGGTCCCTCGGTGCCACGGTCCAGAGGGTCCACTCTCGGAGCTCCCGCTCCTGACCACCCACGCTAACAGTACGATCAGGCCATGGACTCCGCCGGTACTACGGCTGCTACCCAGAAAGAGTTGCTATTCCTACGGGAGAATCAGGGGCGCATTATGTCAATCATGAAGTCGATGGACACCCGTTTGTCGGCCTTACAGGTGGCCGATCCTGGAAATGCCACTCAGCTGGCCAGTCTCCAACAGGAGCTGGGCCAGCAGCAAGATACTCAAACCCACATTTTGTCCTACATGGCCTCCTTTGATAGTCGCTTGTCGGCCCTCCAGGCTGCCGCTGCAGTGCCGACTCCTCCCCCTGCGTCTGCTGCTCATCCGACGCCCCGCCTCGCCAAGCCGCCTCGTTTCACCGGGGATCCCAAGCTCTGTAGGGGGTTCTTAAATCAGTGTAGTCTCCACTTTGAATGGCTGCCACAGCAATATCCCTCGGACCGGGCCAAAGTGGCCTTCATCATGTCCCATCTGGAGGGAGAGGCCCTTTCTTGGGTAAACCCGCTCTGGGAACGTGACGACCCGGTCGTTTCGAGTCTCCCGGTTTTCCTGGATACGTTTCGTAAGATTTTCGATGAGCCGGGCCGGTTAGCCTCTCTCACTGAGTCACTCTTTAACTTACACCAGGGCTCTCTCACGGTCGGACAGTACGCTATTCGCTTTCGCACTATTTCCTCTGAGCTCGGCTGGAATAACGCAGCTTTGGTGGGGGCATTCTGGCGCGGTCTTTCTAGTAAAATAAAGGATGAACTCGCTGGTCGAGATACCCCGTCCACCTTAGAGGACCTTATCTCGCTGGCTACCCGCATTGACCTGCGCTTCCTGGAGCGCGCTCGGGAGTCAGTGAGAGACAGGCGCTCCTCCAGGTCAGTTCCTCCTTTCACTCAGTCGGCCAGCTCACGTTCAGTCGGATCTTCTTCCCTCTCTTCGGGTGAGCCCATGCAGATAGATCATCTCAGGTTGGCCGAGTTACGTCAGAGAGAGAGACGGGCACAAGGTCTGTGCCTCTATTGCGGTCATTCGTCACACTATATCCGCACCTGTCCTAAGAGACAGGGAAACGACTCCACCTAGGTCAGGTAAGAGAGGCCTTCCTAGGTGATGATGATGATTCCTCTCAACCCCTTACGATTTCTGTGCTTTTGGTTTCAGGAGGGAGGCGTGGTTCCGAGGTGGCCTACGTGGATTCGGGCTCAGCGGGTAACTTCATTCGGTCGGAAGAGGTAGACAAATACCAAATTCCTGTAGTCACTCTATCTAACCCAATTCAGATTGCCACCGTGGATGGCAAACCGCTACAGGTGACCGTCACCTTGGTCACTGAAGAGGTGGAATTGCAAATCGGAGCCTTACATCGAGAGAAGATAGCCTTTTACGTTTTACCTAAGCTCTCTCACGCCATTCTACTCGGTCTTCCATGGTTAAGGACTCATCAGCCTGTTCTCGACTGGTCTTCTGGGGAGATACTCCGCTGGGGGCACCCGTGCCAAGCTCGCTGTCTGACTCCTGTCCGCCTGGCGGCCGCTCCACGGTCACCTCCAGACCTCCCGGGTCTTCCTCCAGCTTACAGCTCCTACGCCGATGTTTTTGATAAGAAGGAAGCAGAGGTCCTCCCTCCACACCGGCCGTTTGACTGCCCAATTGAACTTGTTTCTGGTTCAACCCCCCCAAGGGGCAGAATCTACCCTCTGTCTCCCGTGGAGACCACCGCCATGTCCGAGTACGTCCGAGAGAACCTCGCCAAAGGCTTTATACGGAAATCCTCTTCGCCAGCGGGAGCCGGGTTCTTCTTCGTCAAAAAGAAGGACGGGACTCTACGGCCATGCATTGACTATAGGGGCTTGAATGAGATTACCATCAAGAACAGGTACCCTCTTCCACTCATTCCGGAACTGTTTGACCGTCTCAGAGGGGCTCGGGTCTTTACCAAGCTGGACCTCAGAGGAGCCTACAATCTGGTCCGTATCCGTGCAGGTGACGAGTGGAAGACCGCTTTCAACACTCGAGATGGCCATTACGAGTACCTGGTCATGCCCTTCGGTCTTTGCAATGCTCCTGCAGTCTTTCAAGAGTTCGTCAACGAGATCTTCCGGGATCTCTTGTACTCCTGTGTGGTCGTGTACTTAGACGACATCCTCGTCTTCTCGCCGGACCTCTCGTCCCACAGAAAGAGTGTCCGCCTGGTGCTTCAGCGTCTTCGGGAGAACCGTCTGTATGCAAAGATCGAGAAATGTCTCTTCGAACAGACCTCTCTGCCATTTCTGGGATACATTATCTCCGACGCTGGTCTAAGGATGGATCCCGAGAAGTTGTCTGCCATCCTCAAATGGCCTCGCCCCGTCGGATTAAAGGCGATACAACGATTCCTCGGGTTCGCCAACTATTACCGGCAATTTGTCTCCCACTTCTCCGCGATCACAAGACCCATTTCTGTGCTTACCCGTAAAGGGTCTACTTCCAAGGATTGGTCTCCTGAGGCAGAGGAGGCCTTTCTGTCCCTAAAACGGGCTTTCTCCACGGCTCCGGTCCTGCATCGCCCTGAGAGCGATCGACCTTTTGTACTCGAGGTGGATGCTTCCTCGACTGGTGCCGGGGCGGTGCTGTCCCAGAGAACCGCCTCTGGTCGCCTGCACCCTTGTGGCTTCTTCTCGAAGGCCTTTTCTCCATCCGAGTGTAACTACTCGATCGGTGACCGGGAACTTTTGGCCATCAAGTTGGCCTTGGAGGAATGGCGCCACCTCCTGGAAGGAGCTGTCCATCCTTTTGTCATCTTCTCGGACCACAAGAATCTGGCCTATCTCCAGTCTGCCCAGAGACTAAACCCTCGCCAGGCCAGATGGTCTTTATTTTTTGCCCGATTTGATTTCGAGCTCCGATTCCGTCCCGGCAGCAAGAATTCCAAAGCCGACGCCCTGTCCAGGGTCTTCCAACCACACGAATCCACGGAGGAACCGTCACATATCATTGATCCCACTAGGATCATCACCGTGGCTCCAGTGAACTGGCTTACTCCTCCGCCTGGCAAGACGCTTGTGCCAGAGAATCTCAAGCAAAAGGTTCTTCTATGGGGGCACTCCTCCAAACTGGCCGGCCATGCCGGAACTAAGAAGACCCTTGATCTTATCAAACGTCACTACTGGTGGCCCTCACTTCGCCAAGATGTACTCGATTTTGTGGCTTCTTGTCCATCCTGTGCAAAGAACAAGGTACCACGGAGATCTCCGTCTGGCTTGTTGCTTCCGTTGCCTGTCCCTACGGTTCCTTGGGAGAACATCGCCATGGATTTCATCACCGACCTACCCTGCTCTGCGGGCTGCTCAGTCATTCTGGTGGTGGTGGATCGTTTTTCCAAGATGGCTCACTTCATCCCTCTGCCCGGTCTTCCCTCAGCGCCGGAGCTGGCCGAGATCTTCATTCATCAAGTCTTCAGGCTTCATGGACTACCTCGACGCATTGTGTCTGACCGAGGGGTTCAGTTTACCTCCAAGTTCTGGCGTTCGCTTTGTAAGCTTATGAACGTTTCCCTCGACTTCTCCTCGGCCTACCATCCACAGTCCAACGGACAAGTAGAGCGTACCAACCAGACGCTTACGGGATACTTACGCCACTTCTCTAACGCCCACCAGAACGATTGGGTCAGCTTACTCCCCTGGGCAGAGTTCGCTTATAACAACCATGCTGGTGAGTCTTCGGCCAAGTCTCCGTTTTTCATTGTTTTTGGCAGACATCCTGGTGTCCCTCTTCCGATAACCCCTGCCTCTGAGGTACCCGCGGCCAATGCCTTGTCCTCGGAATTTTCTAAGATTTGGGCTGAGACCAACACATCACTCAAGAGATCCGCTGATCAGATGAAGAACTATGCAGACAAAAAGAGGTTGGATTCTCCTCCGTATCGTGTTGGCGACAAGGTCTGGCTCTCCTCCAAATTCGTCCGACTAAAACTGCCCTCCTACAAGTTGGGTCCACGCTACATCGGTCCGTTTGAAATTCTGGGACGTATTAACGAAGTTGCCTACAAATTGAGGTTGCCTGCTTCGCTCCGGATCCCGAACACCTTTCACGTCTCTCTCCTGAAGCCTGTGGTGCTGAATCGTTTCCATTCCTCGCTTGATCTTGGTCCTCAGCCGGTGGGTGCCGACAACGTTTTTGAAGTGCAGGACATCCTCGCTGTGAAAAGGGTTAGAGGTAGGACTTTCTTTCTCGTTGATTGGAAGGGCTTTGGTCCTGAGGAGAGATCCTGGGAGCCTCGGGAGAATATTAATGCTCCCCGTATCCTCAAGAGGTTTCTTGTTAACCTCCGGGGGGGGCGGCTTAGGGGAGGGGGTACTGTTACACCGCTCCGCCATACTCACCCGGCCTCCGCTCCCACGCCGCAGTCGCCCTCCGCTCCCACGCCGCAGCCTCTCTCCACCCGACGGCCGCGGCGGTCACCTGAGACAGACCCGCGACCGATGCCTTCCCTGCATGCTATGCGCATGCGCCATAGGCCGCGGCCGCGCCTCCTTCCTGCTTCTTATGCTCCGGCTGTGCCCTGACCCGGAAGCACATTTGGACCAATGGCTGACCAGACGGGGCCATATCAGGCCGCTTCCCCCTGAGGGAGGCGCCTGATCGTTGTGTTTCCTGACACTCTGGCCTCGCTCCATCGTGCACACTCTGCTCCTGCAGTTCCTGTCTCGGCTGCTCCTCACAGCAGCTTCTCAGTCCTGCTACCCGTGTTCCTGTCGTCTTACTCCAGTCCTGCCTTGTGTTCCTGCCGTCCTACTCCAGTCCTGCCTTCACTGTTCCTGCCGTCCTACTCCAGTCCTGCCTTGTGTTCCTGCCGTCCTACTCCAGTCCTGCCTTCACTGTTCCTGCCGTCCTACTCCAGTCCTGCCTTGTGTTCCTGCCGTCCTACTCCAGTCCTGCCTTCACTGTTCCTGCCGTCCTACTCCAGTCCTGCCTTGTGTTCCTGCCGTCCCACTCCAGTCCTGTCTTCAGTGCTCCTGCCGTCCTACTCCAGTCTCAGTCTTACTCCGGTCCATCCTGAGCCGCCCCTCTCGGTACCGGCTACCGTGGTACTCGAACCCCTGGGCCTGCTCCTAACGGTCCCTGTATAGGGGTCGGTTCCACCTGGCGGCTCGCCCGGGGTCCCTCGGTGCCACGGTCCAGAGGGTCCACTCTCGGAGCTCCCGCTCCTGACCACCCACGCTAACAGACCTATATCACCGGCAACAGAACTAGGGGACTTTGAAAATGAGTAGAGGGAGCGGTTATCTGGCAGGTGGGGCAGGATCTACAATAGTTCTAGATATAATAGATCTCCTGGCAACAACCCGGCCAATAAAACCTCTGCATTATTCTCTCTTGTGTTATGTCAACCCCCAGATGCCCCCCCAAAATATGTGAATGGGCCATGTCTAACACCCTCCGCTGGTAGGGACCTGGAACCAAAAGCTGCACCACTATTTCCCCTCCCTTCAGTGTGGTTACCTGATATAGTAGCTTGTCATTCACGGCGAAATGCAGGAACCTGCTGTCAGCCTCCAGGTCTTGAGCAACCCAATCAATTACAGATACATTTTCAGATGCATTCTTTAAGGTAACATCTCGCATCTGAACGGAGCCAAAATTTTCCCCAAACATCTCCAGATCAGGAACCTCAGTCTCACTGACCTCCATCTCATCCTCGTCACCCGCCATGACACATAAGGGGAACTCGTCCACCTCGGGGTGTGATGGGGATTGAGCAGGGATGGGCTGGCCTCTGTCTGAGACATTTATCATCACAGCCTGAAACAGGCTGAAGTCCCGGCCGATTATCACGGAATGTAGTAAGTCTTTCACAACCCTGACCTCATGGGACTCAGTGCCACAGTTAGTTTTTATGCAGACACTGGCAATGGGGTAGTCCTTGGCTTTGCTGTGGATACAGCGAACGCCCACGCGCTTCCTTGGAATCATCTGGTGGGGAAGTGTAGACCTTATCATGGTCACCAAACTCCCTGAGTCCAATAGTCCTGATACCAACGCCCCTTTTATAGTCACAGGACATGACTGAGGCCCATCCCTGAGCTGATGGTCCACACTGCAAGCAGGGTAAGCGAAGTATGAGCAGAGCCAGCCTAGACTGCAGCCCATCTGCTCAGGAGACAAAGGACAATGAGCAGAGACGTGTCCAAGACCATAGCACCGCCAACAAATCAAGTCCTTACCAGTAGTCTTTTGCACCCCTTCAACAGGACCTTGGAACCTTGGACCTCTCTCAGTGGTGGTTTTACCCTTCTTTTGGGACTCAGGTTCCCAGTGGCCACCCCAGTATGGGGATGCACCACCCCCCGGCTTTTTTAGGAACCTCTCGACCACCTGTTATCATTTTACTAGGTCATCCGCATTCCGAGGGTCCCCCTGGGCCACCCATGTCTGTACCGACCTAGGAAGGGAATGGACAAACTTGCCCATTCACAACCAGATCCACCATCTGAGCTGGGGTGGGAGACTCCAGCTGTAACCATTTCTGCACCAGCTGAAGTAAGTCAAACATCTGGGAGAGAGGTGGCTTATCACCGCAATATGCCTAATGATGAACACTTTGGGCCCGGAAAGAAATCATCACCCCTGAGCAAGTGAGTATCTCAGTTTTCAGCTTCCCATATTCCCGGGCATCTTGCAAGACCAGGTAATAATAAGCCTTACGGGGCTCACCGATTAGATGGGGGCCAGCACCTCCGCCCACTGGTCTGGCGGCAGTCTCTCTCGCGCCGCCTCCCGCTCAAAAACAGTCAGAAATGCCTCAACATCATCACCGGGTCATTTTCTGCATCGCTCGTCTTACTGTCTTCTGGACGTGCATGTCGTCACCTGGACTTCTGGGCTGGATTTCCGACCTTCCCTGAAAAGCCTCGGCAAGTAACTCGATCTGCTGCTGCTGTCTGAATTGGTCCTAATACTGCTGCTGCTGCAGTTGCTGGATGAGCAACTTACTCGTCTCCTGATGGGCTAGCTGTCGTTGCTGCTGCGCGCTCACAAGATGCTTGAGGAGGTCCTCCATTATGCCTGACACCGTCCACTGGCTGGTGGCCTCATATAATCAGGACATGCAGTTTTGAGCACAACTGCTACTGGTGTTCCTGGAACGATGTCCGTATTCAAAACACCACTTGTGGTAATTCAGTCATGTGGTGGCACAGAGAGGTAGGAAAAATGGGTACACTTTCTCTTTAAGTCCTTCTTGGTTTATTATCAGGCAGCATAAACCAACTCCTGGGAACAAAACGCAGCCATTCTAGCTAAACCAGGGACAAAACAATCAAAAGGAAATAAAATAACAATGCTGCTACATAGTCCGTATGCTGCAGGTGGCAGCCCACTCTGGAGCAGCACAGGTTCAGTCTGTGCCCGACGAGCCATAAAGCCTCTGGAGACTCCTCTCTCCAGGCTAGCTGAACACAGACTGCCTGTAGAGCTTAGTTATATAAACCTAAGCCTGTGATTCCCATCATATGATGGATTACATGATCATGAACTCAAGCAGGTCTGGGCAGGTCTGCCAGGGGGGATAAAGTGGACCTTCTCCCACCTGCTCTATGAAGGTCCACAAAGAAACAGCCCTTCTATGCAACTTAACCCTCACAACACGCACTGTGCTGGAGAAAAAAATGCTCTGGTTTCATATCACTGATGCCATTAAGCGCATTGACACATATCTCCCTTCTGTGGAGATAAATGAAAGTATTCAGACCCCTTTAAATTTTTCACTCTTTGTTTCATTGCCGCCATTTTTTTAAATTCAAAAAAGTTCCTTTTTTTCTCATTAATATACACTCTGCACCCCATCTTGACTAAAAAAACAGAAATGTAAAAATTATTGCAAAATTAGAAAAACTGAAATATTACATGGTCATAAGTATTCAAACCCTTTGCTCAGACACTCATATTTAAGTCACATGCTATCACTGTTATGATGAGTCACCGGAGGAGGAAAAAACAAAATACCAGCTAAGTCCAGAAAAACCAGAGAGGTTGGCAGCTATCGGATTGCAGACCCCTGAACCTATCCACAACAACTAGCAGTAGCCATGGGGGGTTCCTACGGTGCCCTAGACCCCTCGATCACAGCCGGAGAGCTACATAGCCTAAAGACAGAAAGGGGAAAAACTAAACTGCCCCAGAGCAGACCCCAAAGCAATAGGCAGCCCCCAACATATAATGACGGTGAAGCAAGATGAAAACACTAACACAGATAGAAAGATAGGTTGAGCAAATGATGGGGCCCAAGCTAACTACATAGGACAGGATAGGAAAGCTGCTGTCTGCCATCCGCAAAAACCCTATCAAAATGAGCCAACCGACTGATAGGAAAAACAGGCCCTGAAATCGCTAGGCTTCAAAAGACTATATCAGCACTCAGGTATATTCTGAAGACAGAGCAAAAGATCAACAGATCAGAGACAAAAATGGAATTAAGCTCACCCCCAGCCGGGGATGGCAGAACTCCCAAAAAACAAGGCAAAACAAAAACAAAACTGAAGGGTACGAAGCAGAGCAGAAAAACTTAGCTTTGAGACGCAGGAATCAGACTGGCCTCCAAGAATCCAGCAGGAAAATCACTAGCCAGGAAGAAGGGCGTCGGCAGCCTTATATCCAGTCCTCAATTCCAGCCACCCAGTTATCATCTAGCTGCCCAGGTGTTTGGTAATCAGTCTCACTACCTTCCTTCACCAGAGGAGGGAGTTCATCAGACCTCAATGGTGAAGGGAAAAATGAACTCACAACATATCACGATCCATTTTTGGATCCATGGCAGATCTGGATTCTCACATTAAAACTTTTTTCCTTTCAGGCCATCGGGGGTTAATATCAGTTTTCCCCCAGTGGCCGCTGATGTAATTACATTGCTGGTTAGTTTGCTGATGCAGGTGGTGACCACTCCCACCTTCCTTTAAAAGGTCACCTGATGCATAAGCTGACTGTTGGTTATACAGGTCTTTTTGGATACCAACCGTGCTAAAGACAGGAGGTTGCTGATGAAGTGGTGCTTCAGCTGAGTGCTGTTATCTGGTTCCTCACTCTGCGGTGTGGTGCATTGCAGCTGAGAGAACTAAATGTGATTTTTGCTACCCTGTTCCTTTTACTGTCTGTCTATCCTTACCTTGTGTTGTATTAGTGCAGCGATGGGACCAGTGTCTTCACTTGCCAATTCCCTACTTAGGGATAGGTGCAGGGCAAGTGAGGGCTAAGGTATCCTGCTCGGCGACAGGTTGAAACAACCTGTATAGGGACGCTAGTAAGAGTAGGGCATATCCCCGGGAGAGTGCAGGAGGTGTCCATTTCCCCATTCCCTATCGCAGGGCCCACCATTGTAATGGTTTCCCCGGTGTTCCCTTGTTTTACCATTTAGTGACCGATTGTTGGGTCGTATCACACAGGGCCAGTCATTTCGTGACACATGCTGTCAATTTCCTTGTGATCCTCTTTGAGATGCTTCTACTCCTTCATTGGAGTCCAGCTGTGTTTAATTAAACTGATAGGACTTAATTTGTAAAGGCACACACCTGTCTATATAAAACCTCACTGCTCACAGTGCATGTCAGACCAAATGGGAATCATGAGGTCAAACGAACTGGCCAAGGAGCTGAGAGACAGAATTGTGGCAAGCCACAGATCTGGCCAAGGTTACAAAAGAATTTCTGCAGTACTCAAGGTGCCTAAGAGCACAGTGGCCTCCATAATCCTTAAATGGAAGAAGTTTGGGACCACCAGAAGTCTTCCTAGACCTGACCGTCCAGCCAAACAGCACTCGTGGGAGAATAGCCCCAAGATCACTGTGGTTGAGCTCCACAGATGCAGTAGGGAGATGGGAGAAAGCTTGACAAAGTCAACTATCACTGCAGCCCTGAGAGAGAGAGAGAGAGAGAGAGAGAGAGAGAGAGAATGAATTCCAAGAAGACCATGACCCTATGCACATAGCTAAAATAACAAAGGAGTGGCTTCAGAACAACTCTGTGACCATTCTTGACTGGCCAACCCAGACCTCTGACCTAAACCTGATTGAGCATCTCTATAGAGACCTGAAAATGGCTGTCCACAAACGTTACCCATCCAACCTGACGGAACTGGATAGGTTCTGCAAGGAAGAATGGCAGAGGATCCTGAAATCCATGTGTGAAAAACTTATTGCATCATTCCCAAGAAGACTCATGGCTGTACTAGCTCAAAGGGTGCTTCTACTCAATACTGAGCAAAGGGTCTGAATACTTATGACCATGTGATATTTCAGTTTTTCTTTCTTAATAAATTTGCAAAAAATTCTACATTTCTGTTTTTCTCAGTCAAGATGGGGTGCAGAGTGTACAATAATGAGAAAAAAAATGAACTTTTTTTAATTTACCAAATGGCTGCAATGAAACAAAGAGTGAAAAATTAAAAGGGGTCTGAATATTTTCTGTGCTCACTGTATATATCAGGGGCATAGCACACATTGTGGCAGACATTGAAGCCGCTATCGGGCCCATGAGCTGGGGGGCGCCAGTTCTGAGAGGCACTGTTCCAAGCAAGGAGTCATTGTCTCTCATTTCATTACTACACTTGGGAGTCTCCGTGATGTGGCGGATGAGAGGTGGGGCTGTGGAGGCAATTGTTGGTGAATCATAAGGGTGCGGCTTGCTGTGAGGTCATAGCAAATTATGTGGGGGGATTCACTGTGAATTATACTACTTTGTACGCGATTTTTGAGGGCATGATATTCTATGGTGGCTATGAAAGTGGTATTATAGTGGGTAAAAACACTAATATTTCTGTGTACATGCCGCATTACAAGTTCGTCTTCCTGTGTTTAAAAGGTCGGAGGTGTGCACTTCTGTGACCCCCACCTGCTCCACCAATTTTTTTATTTTATTGGGAGTGGGACCCAATACGAACACTTGCTATGAGGCCCCATGATTTCTTTGTATGTCTTTACCTACTTTCCAAGGTTAAGTTAACACCACAGATTCCTAAATTATTAACCCCTTAGTGACAGAGCCATTTTGCAGCTTAATGACCAGGCCAATTCTGACCACTGTCACTTTATGAGGTAACAACTCTGGATCGATTTAACGGATCCCGCTGATTCTTAGACTGTTTTTTTTCGTGACATATTATTCTTCATGTTAGTAGTAAAATTTCTTATACATGACTTATGTTTATTTATGAAAAAATGAAAATATGTCAAAATTTTTGAAAATTTAGCAATTTTCAAACTTTAACTTTTTATGCCCTTAAATCAGAGAGATTTGTCACACAAATTTCTTAATAAATAACATTTCCCACATGTCTACTTTACATCAGCACAATTTGGGAAACAATTTTTTTTTTTGTTAGGAAGTTATAAGGGATAAAAGTTGACCAGCGATTTCTCATTTTTACAACAAAATTTACAAAACCATTTTTTTAGGGACCACATCATATTTAAAGTCATTTTGAGGGGTGTTCATGACAGAAAATACCCAAAAGTGACACCATTCTAAAAACTGCACCCCTCAAGTTGCCCAAAACCACATTCAAGAAGTTTATTAACCCTTTACGTGCTTCACAGGAACTGAAGCAATGTGGAAGAAAAAAATTAACATTTAACTTTTTTTGCAAAAAATTTACTTCAGAACCATTTTTTTATTTTCACAAGTGTTCAAAGAGAAAATAAACCACAAAATTTGTTGTGCAATTTCTCCTGAATACGCTGATACCCCATATGTGGGGGTAAACCACTTTTTGTGCGCACGGCAGAGCTCCCAAGGGAAGGAGCGCCGTTTGACTTTTTCAACACAGAATTGGCTAGAATTGAGATCTGACACCATGTTGCGTTTGGAGAGCCCCTGATGCACCTAAACAGTGGAAACCACCAGCAAGTGACCCCATTTTGGAAACTAGACCCCTTAAGGAACTTATCTAGATGTGTGGTGCGCACTTTGAACCTCCAAGTGCTTCACAGAAGTTTATAACGTAGAGCCGTGAAAATAAAAAATCATTCATTTTCCTCAAAAATGATTTTTTAGTCCACTATTTTTATTTTCACAAGGCTAACAGAAGAAATTAGACCACAAAAGTTGTTGTGCAATTTATCCTGAGGACACCGATAAACCATATGTGGGGGTAAACCACTGTTTGGGCGCATTGGAGAGCTCGGAAGGTAAGGAGTGCCATTTTGGAATGCAGACTTTGATGGAATGTTCTGCGGGTGTCATGTTGCGTTTGCAGAATCCCTGATGTGCCTAAACAGTAGAAACCCCCCACAAGTGAACCCATTTTGGAAACTAGACCCCCGAAGGAGCTTATCTATATGTGTGGTGAGCACTTTGAACCCCCAAGTGCTTGACAGAAGTTTATAACGCAGAGCCGTGAAAATAAAAAATCCTTTTTTTTTCCACAAAAGTGATTTTTTTCTTAGCCCCCAATTTTTTTTATTTTCCCAAGTGTAACAGGAGAAAATAGACCCCCAAAGTTGGTGTGCAATTGAGTATGCTGATGCCCATATGTTGGGTTAAACCACTGTTTGGGCACACGTCTGGGCTCGGAAGGGAGGGAGCACCATTTGACTTTTTGAACGCAAAATTGGCTGGAATCAATGGTGGCACCATGTCGCGTTTGGAGACCCCCTGATGTGCCTAAATAGTGGAAACCCCTCAATTCTAGCTCCAACCCTAATCTCAACACACCCCTATCCCTAATCTCAACCCTAACCCTAATCTCAACCCTGACCCTAATCCTAACCCTAATTCCAACCCTAACCCTAATAGAAAAATGAAAATAAATATATTTTCTTTATTTCATTATATTTCCCTAAGTAAGAGGGTGATAAAGGGGGGTTATTTACTATTTTTTTTATTTTGGTCACTGTGATAGGGTTTATCACAGTGGTCAAAATGTACATTGAATGAATGAATGAATGGAATCTGCCAGCTGGCAGATTCGGCAGGCACACTGCGCATGTGCCCACCATTTTCTTCCCAGTCCAAGATGGCGGCGCCTACCGGAGGAGGCAGGAGGGCCCGAGGACCACCAGGAGGTACCGGGGGGATCGTGCACTCTAATTCTGCAAAATTGCAGCTTTTTTTTGCGGTCGCCGTTATACGGTTAATAACGGCGAACGCATAAGCGGGGTCAGTAAAAACCAACCCAAATCATGTTCTCTGAGGTCTCGGCTACCCCCGGCAGCTAAGACCCCAGAGAAAATCCGGTTCTGGAGGGCACTATACACTTTTTCCACAGCGCTGTTAATTAACGGCGCTGTGGTTTAAGTTCCCCTGAACTACCGCCATTAAAAGGAATATCGGCGGTCGTTAAGGGGTTAAATCTTTGAATTTAAATAAAGCTTTGGTCATTTTGACAACCAAACTATTGTGTTTTGTGCATTTATTCCAGAACATAGGTTTTTTTGTAGTTATGATTCTTTTGAGGTAGAGTGAAGGTACATCGCATAGGCAAAAGTAATGAGCTTTCCTCTAGAGGGAAGAAGCGCTGAATAAAATATGCTAAAATATAACATTTAGCAAGCAACATCTTTGACATTCTCATTCTTAAAGTTTGCCTATGGTTTTTCTTTTCATGTGAAGAGAACCTGTCATCAACGCAAAACCTTGTAAAAATCCTTGAGTTCGCCTGATTCTGTGTCTCCCTTCCATTTTGTGCTGTCTCACTCCATTTTAGAGATATGCACATCAAATTTCTGCTTGTAGTGCACCAGGGTGTTTCTTCAGAGTTTTCTCTAGGGGCATCCATTTTCGCCCCTTCCGCCCAGATGCTGTCAATCACAGCATGGCGGCTGATCTAGCAGTCTCAGAAGACACTGTGATTACACCATAATGTGAACCTGATGCACCTCATTATAATTCAATGCTGTCTGCCTGAACTTGATGGTGATGGATCCCTTACTGAAATGAATTGCTTCGATCTGCTCCTAATATGAGGATGCAAACAAATTGAACAGCGTTGCACCGCACAGCTCCAATCAATGTAAATTAAACAAAGGAATAGGAGCTGTTCTGCAGTAGCCTTCAGTGGCTACTACACAATAAATGGAGTGCAGCTCTTTTCAATGTTTTCACATCCAGTAGCCACCAGTGCTTATAGCAGCTAAACTTGCCTAGCAAACAGTGCCTGTGTTTCACATCCAGCATCTGCCTTTAACAACAGCGAGTGTAGCCGAGATTTGCCCACTGCTATTAACTATTTAAATGTCACTGTTGATATCTGACAGTGGCATTTATTGGCACTTCATGCACCCATTGGTTTAAGGGGGTGACTTGGTACCATGTGCCACCCCTCCTTTAGTTGCTGTGCACATGTGTAACAACCCTGCTGGTATCACTGGCCTCCCATCCCCCACACACCAACTTACTCACTGCTCCAGGCCTTGCTGTGATTTCTGTCTGCTGCCAGCTCCATGCTCTGTGCTGCTTGTCTCCTATGTGCTCTGTGCATGTTTCCTGGCTGTGTGCATAGGGAGGGTGGCACCAGAACTCTCTGGTTCTTATGGAGTCAGGGTGCACCTGTCTAATGTGTCCCTGACCAATTACCAAGAGCCCTCTAGTATTTATGGCAGCTCCAAGCAGTGGAACCTTGCCTGTGCAATGTGTTAACTCAGTTAGTGTCTTGCTACTGAGCTGCCAGGTCTTGCTCTGTGTTCCTCCTTGTCTGGAGGCTTTACTCCTAGCTTTGCTTGGTAATTCTCTGTCTGCCCTCCAGGAGGCAGAATATCCTGGTCTCTGTGTCTTTGTTCTTGCCTTGTACCTGTGTATACTCTGGTCCCTGTGTCCTTGGCCCTGTCTCGTACTGTTGCCCTGTCTGTACTCTGTCCTACCGTTGTCTGTCTGTCTCCTTGTCTTTGGCTTCTTTCCTGCTGTGTCTTTCCTTGTGTTCTCCCTGTCTGCTTGTTTTTCGTACTCTTGCAGCTCTGATTGTGCTCTGCTCTCTTGCAACTCTGCCTGCTCTGTACTCTTTAGGCTCTGTCTTTTCTCCGTACTCTTGCGGTTCTGCTTGGTTCTGGTTCTGCTGCTGCAGAACCTCTCGCTTCTCTACAACTCTTCTCTGCAGCCTTGCGGTTCTCCTCCTGTGTGAACAGGTCCAAACCTGTTCCGTCATACTCCACTCTTTCCTGTCAGTACCCGTACCTGCTCCTTCTGTGTGAACAGGTCCAAACCTGTTCCGTCATACTCCACTCTTTCCTGTCTGTACCAGTACTAGCACCCGCTGTATGAACAGGTCTCTACCTGTTCCTTCTTACACGACACCAGCCTGCCCCGTGACTCAGCCATGCCATGCCTGCTTGCCCTGTGTCTCAGCCATGCCTACGTGTCCTGTGTCTCAGCCGTGCCTGTCCTGTGTCTCAGCCATACCTGCTTGCCCTGTGTCTCAGCCATGCCTACCTGCCCTGTGTCTCAGCCGTGCCTACCTGCCCTGTGTCTCAGCCGTGCCAGCCTGCCCTGTGTTTCAGCCATGACAGCTGTTTATTAATGTGCACTGTAATGTATTTGTCGTGTCCTGTAATGTGATGTATTGTGCATTAGTTTAGGGATAGATTAGTATAAGTGAAATAGAATAGAGGGGGGCACAGTAAAAATAGAGCATAGGATAGATAAGAGTGTTAGCTAGATTCAGGCAGCACAGGGGTTAAACAGATGGGAAGGGCACAGAGCAGGGTAGCACACAGCAGGGGATATAGGAGAAACATTTCCTGGTTAGTGAGGAGTTCCCAAGGCAACATGCATGTATCTAAAGGATTTATATAACTGGAAGAATGGAGCGGCTATGGCTGGTGGGAGTCCCAGGATAGGGACCAGTGTGGATGGCCACCAGTGAACAGAGGTCAGCTCAAGGAGTATTCGGGGTCTATGACCGGGGAAGGTGTAGCTATCACCTTTTCCTAAGGAAACCAGACCTGCGAGGCTAGTAGAACTGGTGAGCCTAGAGCACATGTGGAACAAAGTAATTGCATAAGATGGAAGAAGTTGTCAAGAAGAATCAGGACTGTCTGAAGGACAGGGAGAGTGAAGAAATGCCACTCTGTGTGAACTGTGCTGCTGATTTGATGGATGCCTTGTTGTTGTTAGGTTCCGGTTGCTGCACAGCAGGAATCCCGAGCCTTGCATTCAGCGGTCTCCCATTCCTCTCCGGCCGCACAGGAGGCTGCTCAACAGACTCGTCGATCCAGGCGCTCTGCTCAGACCAGCACTGTAGGCTTGGTTGCTGCTGCCACCTCTGGTCCAGCTATAGCAACGCATGTTGGTCAGCAGTGAGCTACTCCAGGGACTAAGTCCTCCTTTCGGTCCACTAAGCATGCCCGTGGGATGGTCTCTCATTGGAGATCGGAGGTCACATGCTCAGGTCCTTCTCCAGCTCGGATTGGACCATCAGGAGGGTCAGGAAGGTCCCGGAAGGACGCTGCTATAAAGAGTCGCATGGCCGCACGGCGATGCGCTAGTATAGACTCTTATTATGTTTTGTGTGAGTGATGATGGATGCATGTTTCTGGTTATACGCATGATATAGGGCTATTAGAGTCAGAGTCAGCGCCTTGTAGTGGCTAAGTCTAGTGCCACAGTGCATCCCAGTCACAGCACCTTTCTAAGCGCAGTCTAGCACTTTCCTTACCCTAGTCAGGTTAGTGGCATCCACCTGAGTGGTGCAGTGCACACTAGGTGCGTTACTATTTCAGCTATTTCCTTGCTGGCACCGCAGCTGCGGCGCCGAGTGCTAGTGGACTAGAGGAACTCTGACCCTGTGTCCTTGGGGCAGAGTCCTGTGTCTGCATACTAGCGCTCATATGGCTGAGACCTGTGAGCTTAACAGGCTCTGCTGTTTACATTATACGGCTACGTGATTCTGTGGAGCAACAGGACCTGCTTCAGTGCACACCAGGTGACATTAACCCGCGTGTGTTCATTTATTTGTTGCCGTATATCCTCCGCCATTACTCAGCAGCAGGCTCCATCCCTGCACGGTGGACGCCGGGCTGCGAATGCACCTCATATCTCCCTTCTTATTATTTGGTGCGTTCCGCAGGCCCTAACATTATAGTAGCGCCAGGGTCTGGCTAGTAATGGCGGACGAGCGGATGAACAAGGACTGCTGCAGTACATCTGACAGCTGCAGGGCAGGTTGGCGGCTCTCGAGCGTTCAGCCTCAGCTGCGGATGTTACTGTGGTCGCTGCTCATGCAGCCACGGAGGCTGTCTCCCGTGTGACCACTGTCATTCCTGCCCCGACTTTGTCCTGCCTCCCGCTGCCCGAGAAGTTCTCGGGCGATAGTGCTTCTTGTAGGGGTTTCGTGAGCCAGTGCTCTATACAGCTGGAGCTGCTGGCAGCACTATTCTCCTCTGAGCGGGCTAAGGTGGGATTTATTATCTCCCTCTTGTCGGGCAGGGCTTTGGAGTGGGCCACACCGCTGTGGGAGCGGGGTGATCATGTGGTGCAGAGTGCCTCGCAGTTCTTGGGCACTCTGAAGCAGGTCTTCTTGGGACCGAGAGTCACCCATGACACCGCGCTCCGGCTGCTGGCATTGCCACAGGGCTTGTCCATGGACAGCCACTTTGCCATCCAGTTCCGGACGCTGGCCTCGGAGTTAGAGTGGTCAGATAAGGTCCTCATACCGGCATTCTGGAGAAGTTTGGCTGACGATGTGAAGGACGCTCTGGCCACCAGGGAGATTCCCGCTACACTGGAGGAGCTTATCACCGTCTCCACCCGTATAGACCTTCGCTTTGCCGAGTGAGGGTTGGAGCAGTCCCAGTGTAGGCAGAGGTTTAGGCTGGCACCCATTTTTTCTAAACCTCTGGAACCTCCCGATCGGGCGTCCGAGCGTCAGGGGGCTTCCCGTTAGGGATCCAGGCCCCGGTCCGCTCAAGCTCCTGTGACCTGTCATGATTGCCGGCAGTCCGGTCACTTTGCCAACCGGTGCCCACAGCGGCTGGGAAAACGCTTGCCCCTAGTGGCCGTAGGAGGAGGCTCACTAGAACGCGCAGCGTTTTGCTCCAAGTTGTCCTTTAAGGAGACACTTAAGTTTGGTTCTTCCATTCCGGTGGTGGAGGTTTGTGTGGATTCCAGAGCGGAGGGCAATTTTATGTCATCTGCCTTCGCTCAACGGCACGCAATACCACTGGTTATGAAGTCTAAGCCAGTCACCGTCAGAGTAGTGAACGGCGCGACTCTGCCCTCACAGATTACCCACCAAACTGCTCCACTGATACTCTCGGTGTCTCCATCGTATCAGGAGATGATATCCCTCCTCGTCATGCCCGAGGGTATCGACCAGGTCCTTCTAGGGGTTCCCTGGTTGCGGTATCACTCTCCCCATATAGAGTGGTAGTCGGGAAGAATTCTTAGTTGGAGTAAGTCATGTGAGGGTAGATGTCTGAGGGAGTGCATCCAGGTTGCCTCCACTGAGGGCCCCGCAGATCTTTCCTCGCTCCCCAAACACTATCGACAGTATGCGGACGTGTTCTCCAAAAAGGCGGCGGAGACCCTTCCACCGCATCGCTCCTATGACTGTCCTATTGACCTCTTGCCTAGTGCTGAGCCTCCCCGGGGTCGAGTCTATCCCCTATCTTTCCCGGAGGCAGAGGCCATGTCTCAATACATCAGGGAGAATCTGGCAAGAGGATTCATTAGAAAGTTAGTGTCACCAGCGGGGGCGGGATTCTTCTTTGTCCAGAAGAGTGGGGAACTACGTCCTTGCATCGATTACAGGGGTCTTAACACAATCACCATTAAGAATAAGTATCCCCTGCCCCTGATATCAGAGCTGTTTGATAGGCTACAGGGAGTGAGAGTGTTTACCAAACTTGATCTGCGGGGGGCTTACAACCTGATTCGCATCCGTGATGGGGACAAATGGAAGACGGCATTCAACACCAGAGACGGGCACTATGAATACCTGGTGATGCCCTTCGGGCTCTGTAACGCCCCGGCCGTCTTCCAAGACTTTGTGAACGATATCTTCCAGGATATGCTTACCACTTCGGTAGTAGTCTATCTGGATGATATTCTCATCTACTCTCCAGATATTGACTCCCACCGGAGAGATGTTTGCAAAGTTTTCGACCTTCTGCGGGCAAACTCCCTCTATGCCAAGTTGGAGAAGTGTGTGTTTGAGAAGGAGTCCTTGCCTTTCCTGGGCTATATCATCTCCACCAAGGGTTTGGCCATGGATCCTGCAAAGCTACAGGTGGTGATGGATTGGCAGGAACCCCATTCTCTCAAAGCGGTGCAGCGCTTTATGGGGTTCATAAATTATTATCGCCAATTTATCCCCCACTTCTCGACTTTGGTAGCGCCCTTGTTAGCCCTCACCAAGAAAGATGCAACCCCCAAGTTGTGGTCGGAACCTGTCTCCAAGGCCTTCTCCTCTATTAAATCCCATTTCGCTAGCGCTCCCATCCTACATTGCCCCGATGTGGATAAACCCTTCATTCTGGAGGTGGATGCCTCTTCCGTTGGTGCTGGGGCTGTCCTGTTCCAGAAGGACTCGCAAGGTCGGAAGCATCCATGCTTCTTCTCCAAGATCTTCACACCAGTGGAGAGGAATTATTCCATCGGGGACAGGGAGTTGCTAGCAATGAAGTTGACCTTTTCAGAGTGGAGACACCTCCTGGAGCGGGATCGCCACCCTTTCCAGGTGTTCACCGACCACAAGAACTTGGTTTATTTCCAAACAGCCCAGCGGCTGAATTCTCGCCAGGCCAGATGGTCCTTGCTCTTCTCCAGATTCCACTTCACCCTGCATTTTCTCACTGGGGAGAACATCCGGGCCAATGCTCTCCCTCGCTCCGTGGTGTCATCGGAGGAGAAGGAGCCTCAGCTGATAGTCCCATCTGAGAGCCTGAGGACCGTGGCTCCGGTCGCCCTGTCTGTAACCCCGGGCAAGACTTTTGTCCCTGCCCATCTGCGACGGGAGGTCCTCTCTTGGGCTCATTCGTCCAGGGTGGGTGGACATTTTGGGACCAAACGGACCTCTGAGCTTCTGGCGAGGACGTACTGGTGGCCGCATATGGCCCGTGACGTCAGGGTCTATATTCAGGTGTGCGTCTCTTGCACCCAGAATCGGTCCTCTCGGCAGCGGCCCGCTGGGCTACTCTATCCCCTGCCGGTAGTGGACAGGCCCTGGGAGATGGTGGGTATGGACTTTGTGTTGGGACTACCCAAGTCCAATGGCAGCACCGTCATTTGGGTTGTCACCTACCATTTCTCCAAGATGGTGCACCTGGTACCACTCTCTCAGCTACCTTCCGCACAGGGCCTGGCAGCGTTGTTTATTAAGCATGTTTTCCGCCTGCACGGCATGCCAGATAAGATTGTCAGCGACCGGGGTCCTCAGTTTGCGTTTCGGTTCTGGAGAGAGCTCTGTTCCCTGCTCAGCATGGAGCTAAATCTCTCCTCGGCCTATCATCCCAAGACGAAAGAGTTAGTAGAGAGAGCCAACCAGACTCTGGTCACATATCTACGACATTTTGTCTCGGCCATGCAGGATGACTGGGCATCCTTGCTGCCGTTGGCGGAGTTCGCTTTGAACAACGCTGTAGCTGACTCCACCGGTCAGACCCCATTCCTCCTAAATTACGGCCAGCATCCGCGCATCCCTGTGCCCATGCCCGTGTCATCCACTGACTCTAGGGTGGCAGACTGGGCTGTGGAGGCACGTGACATTTGGGATCGCACTCAGGATGCTATCCGGGCCTCCAAGGAGAGAATGAGGACCTCCGCTGATGCCCTGCTCTGACTTTTGCCCCAGCGACTAAGTGTGGCTCTCCGCCCGAAACATCAGGCTGCAGGTTGAGTCCGCTAAGTTCGCATCTCGCTACATTGGCCCCTTCAAGGTCCTTGAGCAGATCAACCCTGTGGTCTACTGTCTGGCCCTTCCACCACACTTGGCTATCTCTGACACGTTCCACGTGTCCCTCCTTAAGCCTGTTCACATGTCCCGGTTCTCCGAGTCATCTGCCAGGACATCAGACTTGTCTTCGGACGAGTTTGAGGTCAATGCCATTGAGGCATGCAAGGTGATGTGGGGCAAAAAGTTTTATTTGGTAGATTGGAAGGGTCATGGTCCAGAGGCTCGGACCTGGGAGCCAGTGGAGAACATCCACTCTCCGCTCCTTATTGCGGCATTTAAGCGTAGCGAGGCTCAGAGAGGAGGGGGCCCTAGGAGTGGGGGTAATGTTAGGCGTAGGGTTCCGGTCGCTGCACAGGAATCCCGAGCCTTGCATTCGGTGGTCTCCCATTCCTCTCCGGCCGCACAGGAGGCTGCTCAGCAGACTTGTCGATCCAGGCGCTCTGCTCAGACCAGCTCTGTAGGCTTGGTTGCTGCTGCCACCTCTGGTCCAGCTATAGCAATGCATGTTGGTCAGCAGCGAGCTACTCCAGGGACTAAGTCCTCCTTTCAGTCCACTGAGCATGCCCGTGAGACAGTCTCTCATTGGAGATCGGAGGTCACATGCTCAGGACCTTCTCCAGCTCGGATTGGACCATCAGGAGGGTCAGGAAGGTCCCAGAAGGACGCTGCTATAAAAGAGTCGCATGGCCGCACGGTCATGCGCTAGTATAGACTCTTATTATGTTTTGTATGAGTGATAATGGATGCATGTTTCTGGTGACTTACTCATTATAACTCCCCTCCCTTTGATACGCATGTTATAGTACTATTAGAGTCAGAGTCAGTGCCTTGTAGTGGCTAAGTCTAGTGCCACAGTGCTTCCTTTCTAAGCGCCATATTGTGCCATTCAGCACAAGGCACCTGTGTGACTGCATCTGCCTGTGTGACGCCATGCGCAGTCTAGCGCTTTCCTTACCCTAGTCAGGGTGGTTAGTGGCGTCCACCTGAGCGGTGCAGTGCACACTAGGTGCGTTACTATTTCAGTTATTTCCTTGCTGGCACCGCAGCTGCGGCACCGAGTGCTAGTGGACTAGAGGAACTCTGACCCTGAGTCCTTGGGGCAGAGTCCTGTGTCTGCATACTAGCGCTCATACGGCTGAGACCTGTGAGCTTAACAGGCTCCGCTGTTTACACTGTACGGCTACACGGTTCTGTGGAGCAACAGGACCCGTTTCAGTGCACACCGCGTGACAATTACCCGCATGTGTTCATTTATTTGTTGCCGTATTTCCTCCGCCATTACTCAGCAGCAGGTTCCATCTCTGCACGGAGGACCACTGAGCCACCGTGCCGCCCAATCCATTATATAAATGTGAACCTATCCTTTTAGGGGCTGGGGTGGATTTAAATTACATTAAATATCTTAAAAAAACTGAATGTTTAAATTTCATGTTCACTTTACTTTTAAGCTTATGAACACTGAAAGGTATAAGAAACTTCCTTTACGTGAACCTGACAGCGGATTCATCCTGCCAAAACAACGAATAGCATGAATCAGACACTGGCTCTGTTACTTCATCCAAGAGACCGGTGCTTAGTGGCTTCTCAATAACCCACTCATCTTTTTCAACAGCTACATCCCTATACACACATGGGAAGAAAAGCTGGGTTGCCAACCGTCCAGAAATCCAGGACAGTCTATAAAAATAACAAACAAACAAACAAACACTTTGTCCTGTTCGTAAAAGTCCAATTTTTTTTGTAGGTGAAGAAACTTCAGTATTTTGACTAATTATCATCATCTTACAGTGTGCAGCAAAAATAACTAATGCCATATCAGAACTAAGGCCTGTTGACATGGATCATTTTTCATAATGCTTTATTATGGTTTTCCAAAATGTCTGTAAAAAACATTGTCGTCTGTGATTTTTTTGATAAGCTGTCCAGAAAAAAAAAAAAGAGTCAAATGGGCAACCCTGAATAGAAGGTCAGCAGTCTGGTAAGTTCCACAACATTATGTCTAATATTTTGGAAAAATAAATAAATATGAAGTGGCCAACCCCTTTAAAACACAAATAATCTTTGAATCACCGGGATACATGGAGCATAGTCAGGAAGGCCAAAACTGGCTGAAGTGAAAAAGAGTTAAAAAGCAAATTGCCATGCAAAGATGACAATGGAGGACTACAATAAATACCAAATATTGCCAAAAGATAATGCAAAAAGTAACAAAGCTTTTGAGATCGGTATATTATGACAAATATGAGACTACATCGGAGCAGCAAACAGGGGACCCTTGTTTCTATCAATGCTGTAAAGGAATATCACAGCATCAAGTGGATGGATTTACAGTTCACCTTCAAACAGTTTGCCCTTAATGGCTCTCACTTATCAGTGTAAATAAAATCGCTCTGGTGTTGTTCCTGAAAAGTAGGACGAGCATCATGCAAGTATAATGCAATTTTTATCAAGTAGCAAATATCAAGTAGTAGGACATCCGTATGCAATGCGTTTTTAACATCAGATTTTACATGAAGTAATTCTCTGTCATTTCAAGTTACTTTTCTAACTATTCCAACAATCTTAAATACAGAGATCGATAATAGCTAGATAAATGCCAGTGAGAGATCTCATCAGAGCTTCCCAGGCTATTAATGTCAGCTCACAGCTGTCTACTTAGCCTTCACTGGATATTAAAAAGGGGTGCCCCAAAAAAATACTGACATGGGGTCCTCTCTATTTTTAATAACCAGGAAAAGCTAAGCAGACAGCTGCAGGCTGATATTAATAGCCTAGGAAGGTGCCATGGATATTGGCCCACTCTCAGACTAATAACAACAGCACTTTGGAGCTTGGCCTACATACCCTGGTGCATTAGCAAGTAGGGTAATCGTTTTGGGGTTTATGTTAGCTTTGCAATGTCAATTGACATCAAGCCCACAAGTTAGTAAAGGAGAGGCATCTATAAGACACCCCCCATTACTAACCCTGTAGGTTTAAAGCAAAAACACACAGAGCAATGTCGTTTATTTGAACAAAGCACTCCCCAACCCTCTTTTACCCTACCCATTCATTACCTTTAACAAATTAAATATGCCAAATTGGGTTTGCTGTATATCCTGCAGTGACGAGCAGTGATGTGCTTTGTTCAGGATTTTGCTCTGTGTGTGTTATTGGCTTTAAATATTAAAATTATTATATTTTCATAGATTGGATTTTTACAAATGCAGCAATATTAAATATGATTATTTTTATTATTTTTCATATCTTTAGTTTTTATTGGGGAATAAGTGGGGGTGAATTTTAATATTTTTCTAAATATTTTTACAGAAGTCCTTTTAGGCAACTTGAATCTGTGATCATCTGATCACTTATTTTATATACAATGCAATCATATTGTTTTATATAGTAAAAAACATGGTCTGTGAAGCCCAGCCTCAGGGTGGTTTTCACAGAAAAATACAGACCAAAAAAGACACAAAATTATTATTGTAAGGGACACCCACACAACCAAAAACCATATTCAATCATAAAGGGTTCCCAAAAGGACACTCCAAACTAAAGCTTGAAAACCATTAAAAAACAAGGAGTATAAAGTCCAACAAGTATTTAAAAAATATATATTTATTAAACATATATGCCAATATAAATGTACACACAATGTTACAATCAAAGATCAGGCAATGAAGACTAGGTCACTGATTAGTCATACATAAAGTGCTAAAGTGCCAAAAAACAGTAAGGTTACCTCCATGGAAATAGGGTACAAAAAATTATGTCTGACAGAATAAACCTATAACAATCCTCCACAATTTGGAACTGGTCAGAACAGACCTATTAATCGGCCATCAGTATAAATGCCAAGTGCTTTCCCATAAGCAGTAATGTCAGGACCAGAGCTGCCCGCCACCGACACGCGTTTCACTGCTCTTTTTCAAGGGGCGGTACTGTGTGTCAGGCCAGGCACATTTTTATAGCCATAGCTTCAGCCGCTCACAATCACGGCGCATGTTTCCGGTAACGCCCCCGGAAGTTACATCACCGGTGGCATGGTAACATGACGCCACGCGCCAGCTAAGTCAAAAGACGTCACTGGCCCACCAACGTCAGTACCCAGGGCCTCTAGCAATGCTCCGTATAAGGAGTGCCCGGGAGCATGCGCACTGTAAAGCAGCCCATCAATACCAGAATATTACACAAACAACTGCGCAATATGAATAAGAATAGTGCCCCAAGCTCAATGCATATATCTATCGTCAAGCATTAAGTAGAGTGTGTGAAACACTTATATATTTAAAGTGTTTTATATGTAAATATGTGAATATAAATTCATTATAAATATGTGAATAAGACTCACTATTAGCAGCAAATTTATCAAAAGTGCAATGTGTAGAGACAAATGAGACAAAAATAATTAAAGAAAATAAAAAATAAATAACAAAAAATAAATAATAAAAAATAATGAAAAGAGGAGGGAAAGAGGGACAGAAATTCAATACAATAACATGTATAAATATAGATGCAAGTGAATTAATACAATATATAAATTCAGTTGTCTTGTGAAGTAGACCAGTTTTCCTCCTATTGGAATAGATCATCTAGGGCCCGTGATTGTGGATTTTAACTCTCCAAATATCCATTAGGTAACAAAAATGGTTACTAAAAAGCTAGGAAAAACGAACAATAAATTAAAAAGAGACAAAAACACCAAAAAGACACACACACATTATAAAAGAAAACCAGGATGCTAGGGAAGCAATAAATACCCTAGAGAAATTAGCTAAAACTCAACTGCTCATTGAGACCTGCCGGGGCTACGGTATCACGTACCACAATCCACCGGCATTCTCGTTGAGCCAGTACATGCTTGAGGTCCCCTCCCCTGATGCCGGCACGAACTCGATCAATTCCCCAAGTGGTAAAACCTGAGGAATTCCAATTATGCTTAAGGCAAAAATGCTTTGGGATGGCCTTCAAAGTATTGATGTCCAACACTTCTCGAGCAGCCTCAATGTCCCTAACATGCTCCCGTATCCTTATGCGTAACTCTCTTGATGTCAAACCAATATATATTAACCCACGAGGACAGGTAGCATAATATACCACAAATGTGGTTCTGAAAGTTATGTGCTCCCTGATTTTGAAGACATTGAGGCCACTCAAGGAAGAAAAGGATGTAGCCCTTTTCAGGTTTTTACAGGCCATGCACTCCCACAGGGGTAAAATCCCACTCTAGGTGCACCTACACCAAACAAACTGGAAGTATTTTTCACAAAATGACTTCTAACCAAGATATCACGTAAATTTTGACTCCTACGTACCGTCATCAAAGGACACTTGGGAAGGCATTGGCGTAACATGGGGTCCCCGTTTGAAGAACCGACCAATGACGGTTCAAGATCGTTCTCATCATATCCCATCTGTGGTTAAAAGTTGAAATGAAACGCAAATCCCCTTCAGTTTTCACAGATATCAAGTCTCCCACCCCTCTCATCAAAAGATCAGCCCTAGATGCACCTCTTGCTCTCCGATAGCCCTTCTTAATTGCCTGGTTACTATATCCCCTTTCCTTAAATCTCCCCCCAACGTCCACCGCCTGTCTCTCAAATAGAGAATCCGTAGTACAAATCCTCCTGGCCCGAAGAAATTGACCTACCGGGATGGAACTGACTGTGGATCGCGGGTGGGAGGAGGACGCATGCAGGAGGGTATTCACAGAGATTTCCTTACGATAAAGATCCCTGTGTATTAGACCATTTTCCTGTACCCTTACTGTAACATCAAGAAAAGAGATCTCCTTCTCATGAAAAACATACGTGAGTCGAATATTGGAATCATTGCAATTCAATCCCGCCATAGAGGTATGTAAATCAGCAATAGCGCCCTGCCATATAAAGAGGATGTCATCAATATACCTAAACCATCCTATGATTTGGGGAGCGGCATGTGCACCATCCAAAAATAAACCACGCTCCCAAAAACCCAAAAATAAATTTGCATAGGAAGACGCACAGGCCGCTCACATGGCAGTCCCTTGTCTCTGTAAAAAATATTTATCCTTAAACATAAAAAAATTGTGGGTCAGGATGAATTGCAATAACTCCAATACCAACTCACGCATGTCCGGGTCCAGGTTACTATTTTCAAGAAAAAATCTGGAAGCCCTCATGCCGTCCTCATGCCTGATACTCGTATAGAGTGCCTCCACATCCGCTGTGACGATGACCATGTCTGAATCAACAGACAGCCCATCCAGGTGGCGAAGAATGTCATTGGTGTCTCTGATGTGTGAGGGTAGCGTCTCCACCTGGGGACGCAGATAATATTCAATAAACAATTGAACGGCTAGGAGGAGAAATCGGATTCTTGTGGACCTTGGGGAGAAGATAAAATGTTGGTACAACTGGGGCCTGTACACATAATCCTTTCAATACCTTCCTGGAGATAATGACTCTTTCGAAGGCCATCTCCAGAATATTGAACAACTGGCTCTAAAAGGCAGATAGAGGGCTACATGAGAGCAGGGAGAACATTTCTTTATTGCGTAATTGACGCATAGCATCCCTTTCATATTTATCAATCGGCCAGATGACCACGTTTTCCCCTTTGTCTCCTGGTTTTAGTACCACATCATCCCATTTTTTGATGTCCTCAAGGGCCGACCTCCCCAATGGGGTCAGATTATCCCTTTTAACTCTGTTATTTATTGTTCTGAGATCCTCTATGACCAACCGAGTAAAGATCTCCACCTGGGGACAGATGGACAGAGGAGGAAACGTGGTACATCTAGCTGCGATAGGGGGCAAGGGAACACTCACCGAAACGGGATTGGATTCCCTTTCCAGTTCCTCCAATGTACGTACAGCATCACATTCCATATTAGTGAGCTCCCGATCAGTGGATGAACGCATATGTAACCGTCTAAGGATGATCTTTCGGGAAAAAAGGTGAAGGTCCTTTAACGCTGTGAAAAAGTTAAAATTATTAACTGGAGAAAATGATAACCCTAATTCTAAAACCAACTTCTGTGGATCAGAGAGAACATGAGACGAAAGGTTAATTACCTCAACGTTAATTATTATTTATAAAGTCTTTTGACTTAGCTGGTGCATGGCATCATGTTACCATGCCATCGGTGATGTAACTTCTGGGGGGCGTTACCGGAAACATGCGCCGTGATTGTGAACGGCTGAAGCTATGGCTATAAAAATGTGCCTGGCCTGACACACAGTACCGCACTTTGAAAAAGAGCAGCGAAACGCGTGTCGGTGGCGGGCGGCTCTGGTCCTGACATCACTGCTTATGGGTAAGCACGTGGCATTTATAATTATGGCCGATTAATAGGTCTGTTCTGACCAGTTCCAAATTGTGGAGGATTCTTATAGGTTTATTCTGGCAGACATAATTTTTTGTACCCTATTTCCATGGCGGTAATCTTACTGTTTTTTGGCACTTTAGCACTTTATGTATGAGTAATTAGTGACCTAGTCTTCATTGCCTGATCCTTGATTGTAACATTGTGTGTACATTTATATTGGCATATATGTTTAATAAATATATATTTTTTACATACTTGTTGGTTTTCACAGAAGCACAGTTATGACAGGCATGGGGGTCTCCAAAACACCAGCAGCTATCATGATAACCCATCGGCACTCACAATTGAAGTGCATCATTGGAGTGTAGAACAGTGAGCTACTGTGCTGCAACTGCTGTTGGCATTTAGGAGATAGCAGATGAACCTCTGCTCCACCCAGGGCTGTTAGAGGCAAATGATGGGTGAACAACACAGCCATTATCTGCCGCGAATGGTACTCAGCCTCTGAACCTGCTCTGTACATCCGCTCCAGAGGATTGCCATAAATTGTATGGTGCTCCTTGTTAAATGGTTAAAATACACTTCTTTCAAAACCATCTAAAAGTCTTGAATCATCTGATCCATTTTCCCTGAGTCATGGACCAGAAAGGAGAGAACAAAGACAGTGGAGAGATAGGCAGAACACTGTTAATGTGCCATATACATGAGCTCTCTCCCAACTCAATACATGTGAACACCCAGTTTGACTGAGAGCACACAAGTATTCAATGGTGGGCCCAGCATCCTGTCATCAGTGTATGGGCACCTTTATTGTGGAGTCTGCTGGATAATGACTCTAATCTTCCCTTCATCTCTAAACTCCTGGAACGCCTGGTCCACTCCCATCTTAACCGTTATCTCTCAGATAACTCTCTTCTCGACCCTCTACAATCCGGTTTCTGCTGTTTACATTCTACTGAAACTGCCCTCACTAAAGTCTCTAATGATTACTATCAGCTAAATCTAATGGTCACTACTCCCTGCTAAATCTCTTGGATCTCTCTGCAGCATTCGACACTGTGAATCATCAGCTCCTCCTCACTATGCTCCGCTCCATCGGCCTCAAGGCCACCGTTCTCTCCTAGTTCTCCTCATATCTCGCTGACTGCTCCTTTACTGTATCTTTTGCTGGCTCCTCCTCCGCTCATCTTCCACTTACTGTTGGGGTTCCTCAAGGATTGGTTCTAGGCCCACTTCTCTTCTCTTTATATTGTGAGAATCATGTGGGAATAGTGGATGAGGGCAGGTATATCTCGCCCAGATACCTTTCCTATGTGGCCTAGTCTGATCAGTATCTCACCTGGTGACTAATGAATAATGGGAGGCGGATATAAAAGGATGCCAGGTGGTTGTGTGAGTGTCTCAGCCTGGGAACACAGAGAGCCTGTCTGTGTGAGAGACACACGTGAGTGGAAGCAGTGCCCACTGTAACTGTGGTTTGGCTGGACGGGAGAAGCCCGCCAGTTGGTAGTTAGGTTGTACTTTGTTTAGTTAGTGCCGGACAGGCAAGGATTTGCTTTATGTTTTTTTTCCTTAATGCATTGCTTTCACCGTTAATAAACCTGACCCAGTGTCAGTTATACCCAGATCCCGGCTTTGCGCCTGAGTTTCATGCTGAACGCACGTGACCTTTGACCCCAGCAAAGGCGATCCCGGAGTGTTTTATCACATTGTGGTGGAGAATGCGGGCATCACGTTGGAAGCATGACCATGGAGGACGTGGTGAAAGCGCTGGTACAGTCCACTGCCGTCCAGCAAGAAGCTAATTGGGTGATGATGGCCCAGCTGAAGGAGTTGGTGGACATGACAGCTACCGATCGTTCGCTTCTCCAGCAGGTGGCGCAGCGCCTGGCAAGCTTAGCTGAGGTTAACCTCGAAGTAGAGTCAAGAGTGATTCACGTGAGTCGGTACTGGCAGAAGATGATGACCGAAGATGACGTCGAGGCATACCTGACCACGTTTGAACGGACGGCGGTGCGAGAAAAGTGGCCGAAGGCACGATGGGCCGGCCTGATTGCCCCGTTTCTTTCCGGTGAGGCCCAAAAGGCTTATTATGACTTAGAGCCTGAAGCTGCGCAGGACTTTGTCAAACTGAAAGCCGAGATCTTGGCCCGGCTGGGAGTGACGACCGCTGTCAGTGCACAGAGAGTGCATCAATGGACTTATCAGCCGGACAAACCACCGCGGTCACAGATGTTCGACCTGATCCACGTGGCGAAGAAGTGGCTACAACCCGAGGTGCTGACAGCGCCAGAGATAATCCAGAGAGTCGTCATGGACAAGTACCTGAAAGCTCTACTGCCAGCCCTGAGGAAGTGGGTAAGCCATGGAAATCCTACGACGGCAGATCAACTGGTGGATCTGGTTGAACGTTACTCCATGGCGGAAGGACTCCGAGACAATGCTACCCCTCCTCGTTCTTCATCATCTCCACGTGGAACCGGTAAGACTGTTCCAGGGAGTAGGGGAGAAGGAAAAATGCCTAAGACAGTGGGGGAGGAAACCGGGACTGCCCGCAATGCGAGGCCGAGAGTAACAAACTATGGTCTAAGCAAGGGGCCCGTTAGGTGTTTCCGCTGCCACGAGATGGGACACATTGCTGCGAACTGTCCGGTCACTACTGAACCCATGCAGTGCGACGTCACAGACTTTAAAAACCGCATGTCTATGGTTGCACGGGTAGTGAGTGTGAATGCCGGTCAAAAGGATGTGGAAAAACACTTGTGTGATTTAACTGTTGATGGCAAAAATGTGGTGGCATTGTTAGACTCGGGAAATGTGGTGACTCTGGTGAAGGCCAGTCTGGTGTCAGCCCCGACTGGACCATCAGACAAATTTTCTGGAACGTATGTGCATGGAGACACCTGTTCGTACCTCACCACGGTCATATGCATTACTACTTCCTATGCGTCTGTGCAACATAAAGTGGGACTCGTCCCTGCGTTATTGCATGATGTTATCTTGGGCCGGGATTTTCCCCACTTCTGGCAATTGTGGGAGAATCAGTTGATGCCCTCGGGTAATAGTGTACATGATTCTTCTCCCAGGGCGCGTGTGGGTCCCGAACCCCTGGAAGAGGTCTCCCCGGAAGACTCGGGGGAAGAGTCTGCTGGAAATAACCTGCAGTTCCCATTTTCAGTCATGGCGGGTGATACGGAGGAGACCAGGGAAGAGGAGGAGGCCGACAGCCGTCCACCTCCCCGTTTGCCGGATTTGGAAGTTCAGAAAGATGACTTCCAAAGTGAGCAAATAAAGGATCCTACCCTTTCTCAGGCTAGGACAAATGTAAAAGTGATAAATGGGGTACCCGTAGAACCTGGCTCTAGGCTGACCTATCCTTACATGGTCCTGGAGAATGATTTGCTATATCAGATAGAGAAAAAGGGGGAAGACATGGTGCAACTGTTAGTCGTGCCAAAACCCTACCGGCGGCAAGTGCTGGACCTGGCCCATGGACTTGTGATGGGAGGTCACCTGGGTGTCCAGAAAACCACCGAAAGGATATTACACTGTTTTGTTTGGCCAGGCATGCATCACAATATTCGTGTATATTGTGAGTCTTGTCCTGACTGCGAAGCCTCGGTGCCTAAGCCCCGGTTCTGTAGCCCTTTGGTACCCCTACCTATTATTGAGGTCCCGTTTGAGAGGATTGGGATGGATTTAGTTGGGCCCCTTCCACGGTCTGCACGTGGACACCAACATATCCTGGTCATCTTGGATTATGCCACTCGTTACCTGGAGGCCATCCCTTTGCGTAACACGGCCACCAAGACGATTGCCAAGGAACTGGTGCATGTGTTTAGTTGGGTCGGTATACCAAAACAGATACTCACCGACCAGGGGACTCCCTTTATGTCCAGGGTAATGAAGGAGCTCTGCCGGTTGTTACAAATCGAACCGTTATGCACATCCGTGTATCACCCTCAAACAGACGGGTTGGTCGAACGGTTCAATAAAACTCTGAAGCAGATGCTGAGAAAGGCGATAGACAAGGATGGGAAGAACTGGGACTATTTACTTCCGTATTTGCTTTTTGCCATCAGGGAAGAGCCCCAGTCTTCCACGGGGTTCTCGCCTTTCGAGTTATTTTACGCCCGATGTCCTCGCGGACTGTTGGACGTCGCCAAAGAATTCTGGGAGGGTCAGGTCACTCCGTTTAAAACGGTGATAGATCACGTATCCCAAATGCAGGACCGTATTGCGGCTGTTATGCCTATCGTCAAAGAATACATGATGCAGGCTCAGGGAGCCCAAAAAAGAATCTATGATAGGGGCGCCAAGATCCGTACGTTTGCACCCAGAGATAGGGTGTTGATCCTGGTCCCCACGGTGGACAGTAAGTTCCTAGCAAAGTGGCAGGGCCCCTTTGAGATTAAGGAAAGAGTTGGTGAAGTAAACTACAAAGTATACCAGGCAGGTAAACGGAAACCTGAACAGGTTTATCATGTAAATCTGATAAAACCCTGGAAAGATCGGTCTGCCTTGTCCGCGGAACTGGCCCGCCCAGTCTGCTCGCATACCGTACCGGAGGTACGGGTTGCAGAGACTCTCGGAGCAGCAAAAGACTGAGGTCAGGCAGTTTCTACTTCACAACCAAAAGTTTTTCTCAGAAAAACCCGGGCAGACTACACTAATGAAACATGACATCGTAACGGAACCTGGTGTCACTGTTCACGTGAAACCCTACAGAATTCCGGAAGCGCGCCGTGAAGCCGTTTCCCGAGAAGTGAAGCCAATGTTACAGTTAGGTGTCATTGAGGAATCGCACAGTGCTTGGTCCAGCCCGATTGTGTTAATTCCTAAACCGGACGGCACAATCCGGTTCTGCAATGACTTCAGGAAACTGAATGCGGTCTCAAAATTTGATGCCTACCCTATGCCCCGGGTCGATGAGTTAATAGATCGGTTAGGAAAAGCCCGGTATATTACGACCCCAGACCTAGCAAAGGGGTATTGGCAGATCCCTCTGGCGGAGGCTGCCAGAGAAAAGACGGCATTTGCTACGCCGGAAGGTCTATTTCAGTATGTGTATATGCCGTTTGGACTGCACGGAGCACCGGTGACCTTCCAGAGACTGATGGATCGAGTCCTGAGGCCGCATAGGCAGTACGCATCGGCCTATTTGGATGACATTGTCATTTACAGCTTGGACTGGGAGACTCATCTCCAGAAAGTACAAGCTGTGATTGACGACCTGTGGGAGGCAAGTCTAACCGCGAACCCCAAGAAATGTCACATCAGGCTAGAAGAAGCCCGGTATTTGGGGTATGTGATTGGGAGGGGTGTTGTTAAACCCCAGGTTGATAAGATTCAAGCGGTTCAGGACTGGCCGCAACCTGTCAACAAGAAGCAGGTGCAAGCCTTTTTGGGGATCGCCGGCTATTATCGCCGGTTCATACCCAATTTTGCAGCCATCGCTACCCCCCTGACGGATCTTACCAAAGGGAAAGACTCCGTCATGATTAAATGGAATTTAGCGGCTGAAGAAGCCTTCCATTGCCTAAAACGGGCATTTTGCTCTCAACCCGTACTGGTGACTCCGGACTTCCGCAGCAAGTTTGTGGTACAAACGGATGCCTCGGATACCGGTATCGGGGCCGTACTGTCACAAGTAAGGGACGGAGTGGAACACCCAGTCCTCTATCTCAGCAGGAAGCTGAATAAACATGAGCAAAAGTATGCGGTAGTAGAAAAAGAGTGCCTAGCCATTAAGTGGGCTCTAGAGGCCCTCAAATATTACCTGGTGGGCTGAAAGTTCAGGCTGATCACTGACCATGCCCCTCTCAAGTGGATGCACTTGCACAAGGAACGGAAGAGCCGGGTGACCCGGTGGTTCCTTGCCCTGCAGGCCTACTCTTTTACGGTGGAGCACCGCCCAGGAGTACAGATGGGGAATGCAGATGCCCTGTCCCGAGTGCACTGTTTGGCGGGTGTCATTGCTCGACCAGAGTGGTCTGAGCAGAGGGGGGATATGTGAGAATCATGTGGGAATAGTGGATGAGGGCAAGTATATCTCGCCCAGATACCTTTCCTATGTGGCCTAGTCTGATCAGTATCTCACCTGGTGACTAATGAATAATGGGAGGCTGATATAAAAGGATGACAGGTGGTTGTGTGAGTGTCTCAGCCTGGGAACACAGAGAGCCTGTCTGTGTGAGAGACACACGTGAGTGGAAGCAGTGCCCACTGTAACTGTGGTTTGGCTGGACGGGAGAAGCCCGCCAGTTGGTAGTTAGGTTGTACTTTGTTTAGTTAGTGCCGGACAGGCAAGGATTTGCTTTGTTTTTTTTCCTTTGTGCATTGCTTTCACCGTTAATAAACCTGACCCAGTGTCAGTTATACCCAGATCCCGGCTGTGCGCCTGAGTTTCATGCTGAACGCATGTGACCTTTGACCCCAGCAAAGGCGATCCCGGAGTGTTTTATCACAATATACTGCCCCTATTGGCCAAACAATCAGTAGATTTGGTTTCCAGTACCATCTCTATGCTGATGACACCCAATTATACACTTCTCCTGACATCATGCCTGCCTTTTTAGAAAACACCAGTGATTGTCTTACTGCTGTTTCTAACATCATATACTCCCTCTATCTGAAACTGAACCTGTCAAAAACTGAACTCCTTGTGTTTCCTCCCTCTACTAACGTACATATGCCTGACATTGCCACCATTACTCCCCAACAACATGCCCGCTGTCTTGGGGTCATACTTGATTTGGAGCTTTAATTCACCCACACATCCCATCACTGGCTTGCTTTTGTTATCTGCACTTCAAAAACATTATTAGAATTTGTCCCTTTCTTACTTTCGACTCTGCAAAAACTCTTACTGTTTCTCTTATTCATTCTCGTCTGGACTATTGTAACCCTCTGCTAATCGGTCTCCCTCTTACCAAACTCTCCCCTCTCCAATCTGTCCTGAATGCTGCAGCCAGGATCATATTCCTCACCAATCGTTACACCTATGCCTCTATCTTGTGCCAGTCATTGCACTGGTTACCCATCCACTCCAGAATCCAGTACAAACGTATTACTCTCACCTGCAAATCATGGATCAGCACCACCCTACATCTCCCTAATTTCAGTCTACAACTCTTCCGGTGCCCTCTGTTCTGCTGATGACCTGAGGTTAACATCCTCAATAATCAGAACCTCCCAATCAGAACCTCCCACTCCCGTCTCCAAGACTTTTCATGTGCTGTGCCAATTCTTTGGAAGGCACTACCCAGGTTAATATGATTAATCTCCAATCCCCACAGTTTTAAGCGAGCCTTAAAAACGCGTTTGTTCAGACTGGCCTACCGCCTCAACGCATTAACCTAACTAACCCTGTGATGCCCACTCAAAATTTTTACCATAACCCGGTTCTTCACATCATGTTCTCACATGCTTTATTCATTTAATATCCCTCTGTGTTTGTATTGTTACATACTTAGCCTGATAACCAGTTCATGCAGCATTACATGAACACCCGATTCTTACACTTTGGCTGGTCAAGAACAATGAAAGCAATTGTTACCATCCACTTTTCGTGTCTCCCCTTTCCGCATCAATTATAAGCTTGCGAGCAGGGCCCTCATTCCTCTTGGCATCTGTTTTGATCTATATGTTTATTGTTATGCTGTAATGTTTATTGTCTGTATAAGTCCCCTCTAAAATGTAAAGTGCTGCGGAATATGTAGGAGCTATAGAAATAAAATTATTATTATTATTCATGACAACCTTCCCACTAGCTCATTCTTTCTTCCAGTCTAGGTAGACTGTGACATACTGTGATGTTTGTAGTGACATTACAGTAGAAGATATGACTTGGACTCTGGTTACGACTGTAAGTGCACGTTGGTAGGTATAGAAGTCCCAATATCAGTACAGAACATGGGTGTCAAACTCATTTTCACCAAGGGCCACATAGAAATTATTGTTGCCTTCAAAGGACCATTTGTAATTGTAGGACTGTGTAAAAGTAACTACTTAACATAATAAAAGATAATTCCTGACAGAGAAAGAAGCAGATTGCGTTAATAAGATACGTATGTTACAAAGTTTCCTATTTTCATATGTACTATTGATTTTTGGAATAAAAAGTCAAACGGCGGCAACTCTTTAAAGCAGGTTTCCAAGAAATTACCGTATTTTTCAGATAATACCCACTTATTTCCCAAAAATTTGGGAGGAAAATGGAGGTGTGTCTTAGGCTAGTTTCACACTTGCTTTTTTTTGCAGCGCGTTTTTCCCGCAAAAAAACGCATTGAAAAAACGCATACAAAAGCATACAACTGCTGCGTTTTTTTCAAGCATTTTTATGAGCATGCATGAAAAAAACGCAGCGTTTTTAAGCGTTTGTATGCGTTTTTAGTGCGTTTTTACCGCGTTTGCGTTTTTTTACAACATTTTTAGGTGGCCCCTCACACTACCCAAACCATGACTTTACTAACCCTAACCCTGACCCTAACCCTAACCCTAACCCTGACCCTAACCCTAACCCTAACCCTGACCCTAACCCTTAACCAAATCATACTTAACCCTAACCCAAACCCTAAACCCTAACTAACCCTAACCCTAACCCTGACCCTAACCCTAACCCTGACCCTAACCCTAACCCTAACCCTAACCCTGACCCTAACCCTAACCCTGACCCTAACCCTTAACAAAACCATACTTAACCCTAACCCTGACCCTAACCCTTAACCAAACCATACTTAACCCTAATCCTGACCCTAACCCTGACCCTAACCCTAACCCTAACCCTAACCCTAACCCTAACCCTGACCCTAACCCTTAACAAAACCATACTTAACCCTAATCCTGACCCTAACCCTGACCCTAACCCTTAACCAAACCATACTTAACCCTAATCCTGACCCTAACCCTGACCCTAACCCTAACCCTAACCCTGACCCTAACCCTTAACAAAACCATACTTAACCCTAATCCTGACCCTAACCCTGATCCTAACCCTTAACCAAACCATACTTAACCCTAACCCTGACCCAAAACCCAACCCTAACCCTGACCCTGACCCTAACCCTAACCCTAAACCCCCTTAACTAACCCTAACTCTAACCCAAACCCCTAAATTCCATGGTTAAAAAAAAAAACGCATATGCAAAAAAACGAATACATGAGCATGCCAGTGCGCACATATGCGCATCCATAGGCTATAATGGCCATTTTTAGCGCAAAACGTGCGCATATGTGCGCATGCGCTTTTTTGCAGGGCCAAAAAATGCAACATGCTGCGTCTGGAAAATCCAATCGCACACCCCAAAAAAACGCAGCGCATGAAAATCGCATACATGCGCTTACAAGCGCGCAGGTATGCGCACCCATGTTAAATATAGGGGAAAAAACGCATGCGCACATGTGCGTTTTTTTCCAGCGCTAAAAAACGCAAATGTGAAACCAGCCTTATAATGTGGATATATCTTACCGGCCACGGTGGAGTAGCGTTCCAGGGTTACTGCTGAAGCAAGAAAGAGTGGAGCGTTGCTGCAGGCCTCATGCTGGGATGAGGGGGTGTTCGGATGTGCGGCACGTCACTGCGGGTGTCAGGTGCTGCTGGGGCTTTGCCTTAATTTTGTGAAAGGCCAGAGCCTCCGCAGTTCCATGGTTTCCTATGAAAATGTCGGCAGAGCCCCCGCGGCGGTGCACCGCAAATACGAACACCCCCTCTTCCCAGCCTGTGCCCTGCCTCCTCCAGCAGCGACCCAGGGACCCCGCTTCACTGCAGCCACCACCCCCGGTAAGCAATAAGATGCATGGATTATTAGAAGCACCACCACTTTATTAAAAAAAGTTTTTTCCTATTTTCCTCCTCAAAATTTGGGGTTCGTCATATAATCCAGAGCATCTTATAATCTGGAAATACTAGGTGAAGCAGAGCAAAGTATGTGGATACATACAGTAAGAGCAGATGTATAGACAATTGGGGATTTGTAGCAGATAAATGGTTAAAGCAGAGATGTATGCAATAAGAGACTTGTAGCAGAATGAAGGCTAATAAAGTCATATGTTTGCGGCAGACTGAAGGGTAATGGCACAGCCATATGCTTGAAGCAGACTGAGGGGTAATGGCACAGCCATATGTTTGCAGAAGGCTGAAGGTTAATGGCAAATCCATATGCTTGCAGCAGACTGAAGGGTAATGGCATAGCTATATGCTTGCAGCAGACTGAGGGGTAATAGTGAAGCCATATACTTGCAGCAGACTGAAGGTTAATGGCGAAGCCATGGGCTTGCGGCTGACTGAAGGGTAATGGCACAGCCATATGCTTGCAGCAGACTGAGGGGTAATTGCACAGCCATATGTTTGCAACAGACTGAAGGCTAATGGCACACCCATATGTTTACAGCAGACTGAAGGCTAATGGCACACCCATATGTTTACAGCAGACTGAAGGCTAATGGCACACCCATATGTTTACAGCAGACTGAAGGCTAATGGCACACCCATATGTTTACAGAAGACTGAAGGGTAATGACACATCCATATACTTGCAGCAGACTGAGGGGTAATGGCGCAGCCTTATGCTTCCAGCAGACTGAAGGGTAATGGCGCAGACAGATTGTGAACCATAAAACAGTAATGCTATGCAATCGGATTAGTTGTGTGTTGTAAGCAGTTACATTATTGTAAACACTGAGATGTGAACAGCATAAAGTAAAATTATGAGAAGTTTGTCATTTGGAAACTTGATTGCAGAGAGAGGTGTGGACTACACCTACTTAAGGTGACCCAACATAAAAAGACTGATTAAGAGTCATCTCATGGGCATGTCTCCTGTGCATTTCTGCTGGACCTCTGGTATATTATGACCTTTTCATAGAGGATAAAAGTATCAGCATAGATACCAGCAAATGATGCGTTATTTGCCGTTAATACTTTTATCCTCTATGCTTGAAATATCAAGTGAATAAAGAATTGGATTTTTTCACTTCATTGTGGAGCTGGATTTTCTCTCAATATGCAGCGTAAAAAACTCACAAAAACTCACAGTGCGAATGTAGCCTTCATCAGTTATTTTATGTTGGTTATGCTAGATCTTTTGCAGATTGGTATTTTTTGTATCATGGTCCAGTAATTATATGCACACCTGTCACATACATATTTTATACATATTTGACAAATTTTGCTATAAGCTTTGCTTCATCTATCCACATATTATAAGTGTGTGTGCGCACATACTTTACGGTACCTTTCGCCTTGATACTTCTAATCTAGTTAAGCTGGACCGAGTTTGGACCTCTGTAGTTAGGCAGCCCCCAAATTTAAGAAGCATCATTGTCAGAAGCTCCCTGTCCTCCCCAACAGCTGCAGGAACCTTTACTTGCAACCAGAAAAAAATGTAAAACCTGTCCATTTATAATGACCACAAGATAAAGATCCCCAATTCACATCAGGATTACAAGATCCCAGGTACGTTCAGCTGCATCACATCTAATGTGGTGTACCTAATCATTTGTACTAAATATCCAACTGGGGGTCTGTATGCGGGGGAGACCGGTCAAAAACTGAGAACAAGGATGAATTATCATTTTCACACAATAAGAGAAAAAAGAATGTATCTACCTGTGGCAAAACATTTTTGTATCCCCGGTCATAGCAAGATGGACATTAAATTACTTGTATTAAAAGGAAACTTCAAGTCTCAGAGAGACAGAAGAGTCTGGGAGTATAAATTTGACAACTTTTGACATACTCAATGTGTTGCATGGATTTATGTCTTTTTACATCAATTAAGGAATTTGCTCTTCAGACCTTCTGGGGCATCACACAACACAGAACCAGACCCCAATCAGAGGGCAATAAAACTTTCACACTCCTTATCTATGAACTGTTCCAATATTTATGTTTATCCCTCTCCCATAATGACAATTCTGCTTCACATCACTTGTCTTATCTATTGCATTATTTCTGTGCTGTTTTGCGTATAAATATGTGATTCTTCAGATGTTATATTAGTCCAGCCTGATGAAGAGACCTGAGTAATTTCGAAAGCTTGCAATTTGTCACCATCTTTTCAGTTAGCCATTAAAAAGGTATCAACCACTGAGGACTCTCAATTCTGAATATTCTTGTAGTTGAAATTAAGTCAGTAGTAGAGTTGAGCGAATATGTTTGAAAACGATTGCCGAATCTGAATTTGTGTCGAGTTTATGTCCGACGATCATTTACGTACATTTGCTCATTTCTACTCCCAAGGACTCCAATGACGTTCGACTATGTTCGGCGAATATGGCAAAAACCATATTCGCCGAACGTAATCCAAATCAGGCCCTTGGCAGCAGCTTGTGCCAACAGGAAGCTGAAGCTAGTCTTAACATAACAAGCACATGGTAGTTGAGAGTGATGCTATCACAATACTCAAGGCAGCACATTGATGCCTGAGCTGGTCTTAGAGGGTTTTTAGTAATTATGTCAGAGATGATTCCTGGGTGCTATAGTACAAATTAGTACAAAGAAAGACGTTATAGGGAAAGGAAACCAGGCACGGCACCTGATCATGTTACATGTCCTGTTGTGTCCATGAATGGGAACAACATGTTATGTATTCTCTATGTTTTTTTTTTTAATTCGTTTATTGAACTTGAAACAAGAAAAGGATGTAATGTACAGCATACATATTTGCTTGTGGTTATGAACATTGTACAGAGCATAAACACTCTTATTAATATACAGGTAATACATGCGTAATCCCCCAAGCATATACAAAGAACAAAGGCCTGTACATCAATCATATCTCACAGGCCTCTATCATGTCGCTTAGATAATGCAGATCGATTATAAATTCCTAAACTAAACTACAACTACGTCAACTATTTACCAATTCGCAGCCTACTGTCCTTCACCATAGTGTCTCACATGCAATGTCTCCATTCTACAATGTAAGATGAGAAGAATTCCACTTCTCCCAGATCTTTTCAAATTTACCCGGGCATCCCCGTTCTGATATAATGTGCGCTCGTATGGAACAATCGTATTTACTAGGTCAATCCAGGTTCTAAGAGAGAGGGACATTAATTGCCCATCCACCGTAGTGCCAATACTTTCCATGCCATAAACAGCATTTCACGTAGAAATATCCCAACATGGTGAGCCCAAATCTCCTCCTCCCATACCCCAAACAAGCAGACCAGTGGCTCAAGAGGTACAGGAGTTTGCACCAGTTATGACAAGAATAGTGTCACCTCTTTCCAGTACTGTAGGATAGTGGGACATTGCCATATCATGTGGATAAAGTCTGCATCTGGTGCATGACAACGCAAGCATTCTGATGATTGGAATCGACCCATCTTAAAAAGTCATATCGGAGTCAAATATGATTGGTTTATTATATACAGCTGTATCATTCTATTATTAATAGATGGTGATACTCCGATCGGAGACTCCAGGATCTCTTCCCACTCCTCTCCCTGCGTATTAGGGATGAGTCTTTCCCACTTCCCTTTAACTGAGCTTATGGCAGACTCTGCTCCCACCGACAGCATGTACGTATATAAAGAGGAGATAAGGCCCTGGGGACCCTGTGAATTAAGTATTCCTATCAATGGTAGGGATGAAATGGCACGGCCCACACCTACACACCTTATGAGAGACTGAAGAGCAGGTCTTAGTTGTAAATAGCGGAAAAATTGAGATCTTGGGACATCATGTGTAGCCTGTATCTGCTCGAAAGACATTAAAGTCCCATGATCGTGCAGGTCTCCTATCAGGGAGACATTATGTTGAATCCAAAAATCAGTGGACGGGTGATTTAGTAATATCGTAAAATAGGCGTTTTTCCATAGGGGCATTTCAGCTATGATATCCTTAAATCCAATCACTTTTTTAATTTGCCTCCATACTAATCGTGCCAGACGGAGCAGGGGCAGTAAACGAGCGACACTAGGCTTCTCTAACTCCAGGAAACCCAGTGGGCAATCAGTTCTTGCAGCGTGAAGCAAGTGACTTTCAGAATTAGGGAGATCATTACCCGGCATCCATTCGCTGAGAGCTTTAGCCTGTCCAGACAAATAATATAGAAAGAAATCTGGTAGCGCCGCCCCACCTCCCTTTTTAGGCCTCTGTAAGGTGGACAATTTAAGTTTGGGTCTGGTTTTCCCCCATATAAAAGATGTGGCCTGGGAATTAAGATTCACAAAAAAGAACTTAGGTACCATTACAGCACTGTGCTGAAGGGAATAGCTAAGTTTGGGAAGTAATATCATTTTAATCAGGTTGATGCGTCCGGCCACAGACAGTGGTAATTTGCTCCAGGTTGCAAATTTAACTCTAACCAGTTCCAGCAATGGGTAGATATTAAGTTGTAAGTCGATTGTGCTGTTATGGGATATATGAACACCTAAGTATTTAAAACTAGATACAATAGACAGCGAGGAAAGAGCCTCAAGTCGGGGCATCGGGGCATGGGATAGGGGTAGTAGGGCAGACTTTTCCCAATCTATATATATATGAGGCATTGTGATTACTCGCTAATCCCGCCCCCTGCACAGTAGCTCTGCCCCCCACCACATCACCACACATAATCCCGCCCCCACCCCATTACCACACAATCCCACCCCCCCTCCCCATTACCACACACAATCCCACCCCCCACCACATTACCACACACAATCCGGCCCCCACACCACATCACCACACATAATCCTGCCCCCCACCACATCACCACATAGTCCCGCCCCCCCACCACATCACCACACATAGTCCCACACCCCACATCACCACACATAGTCCTGCCCCCCCACATCACCATGCACAATCCTGCCCCCCACATCACCACGCACAATCCAGCCCCCCACATCACCATGCACAATCCCGCCCCCCCACCACATCACCACACACAATCCTACCCCCCACCACATTACCACACATAGTTCCGCCCCCCCACATCACCACACATAGTTCCGCCACCCCACATCACCACACATAGTTCCGCCCCCCACATCACCACACACAGTCCCGCCCCCCACATAGTCCTGCCCCCCACCACATCACCACACATAATCCCGCCCCCCCACCACATTACCACACATAATCCCACCCCCCCACATTACCATACATAATCCCGCCCCCCCACATTACCACACAAAGCTCCATCCCCACACATTACCACACGAGGCTCCGTCCCCACACATTACCACACGAGGCTCCATCCTCACATATTACCACACGAGGCTTTATCCTCACACATTACCACATGAGGCTCCGTCCCCTCACATTACCACAGGAGGCTCCGTCCTCACACATTAGCACACGAGGCTTCGTCCTCACACATTACCACACGAGGCTTCGTCCCCACACATTACCACACGAGGCTCCGTCCCCTCACATTACCACACGAGGCTCCGTCCCCTCACATTACCACACGAGGCTCCGCCTCCCCACATTACCACACGCAGAACTTCCTTTCCATGTAATTCAACCACTTCAGCCAAGGTAAAGGTACATTTAATTGCATCCGCATTCTCCCAAACAAAATGAGCCAAGAAGAGTCGCCGGGTCCATCTCACAGGCCGCAGGAAAATCCAGACAACAATGCAGTAGCTGATCGACAACAACAATATCGACAAAATCGTAGGATTGGTTATCAACAACGAACACCTGAGCAGATTGATAAGGACAGAGAGAGATATCACAATGTTTTTATCAACCGAGTGACAGAAAGAAGGGAAGCTGATATATATAACCAGCGTCAACGAAGAAGGAATTTGACACCTGCGGAATTTGAAAACAACAATGCCCATCGACGTAAACTGCCACCACCTTCGAGGTATGCAGCAAGAAATCCAGAGAATATACCCAGTGAACACCACGTGGAAAAGCGAGACGTTACGTGTAGTGATTGCGGTGCATCTCACTTTTGGAAAGAAAAATTACACAGTGCAAAGTTTGTGTCATGCTGCGAGAGTGGTACTATACACTTACGTGAAGTAAATGAATATCCTCAGCAATTTCAAGCATGGTTAACTGAAGATACGAACGAGGCAAAAATTTTTAGAAAGAACATCAGAAAGTACAACAGTGCTTTTGCCTTTGCATCCTTTGGATTTCAGTCAATGAAATTTTCCGGAGACACCCGTTTTAGTCATTCATGGACAAGTGTACCACTGTACATCAACTTCTCTAAGGTAAAAGACCTGAATATAATTAAATGTACTTTTTAATTCATTCCTACTCTTTTTTAATAATTAAAAATATATTTGTGCTTTCTTTAGATCTGATACTCCTTCATATTCACAACTCTACATATTGGATCCTGAGTATGCAAACATTCAACCATTAAATAACGAGCAAAATGAAGGATGCAAGAGGGACATAATGAATACTATTGACTGTTTACTCAGAGATATCAACCCATTTGCTTAGGTTTTCAAGATGATGAAGGATTTGATTGATCAGCATGGCTACGACCAGCATAAAATCGAAATGTGGATAACCAAGGATAGACAACACGACCCTCTCCGATACAACTTGCCGACAGTCAAAGAAGTTGCAGCTGTTTGTCTCCGATGATGGAGAGCCGCCGATCAAAAGAGACATGGCCGTTCATCCCATTGGGCAGCGAGGACTACAGAATATTGTGTACCATAGCCCAAACTGTGATCCAATGGTGTATCCACTCCTCTTTCCGTATGGTGAACACGGATGGCAACCTGGAATACGGAAGCAAGGGAGAAGTGCAAAAAGGAAAAGTCATGAAATGGAGGAAGGTGACGATGACGAACAGGAAGATATCAGTCACAATGCAGGGGAACAAGAAAAAAAAAAAAAACAGAAATGTGTCGATGAGGGAATTCTATGCGTACCGCCTTCAGGATCGACAATCCTTCAACCCGCTGTTACATTATGGCAAGCTGACACAACAATACATAATTGATGCCTACCTAAAAGTTGAAGCGCAGCGACTGGACTGTAACAGACAAAACCAAAAGAAACTCAGAGTAGAATTATATGTCGGGCTTATGGATTATATCAACAGTAGGGCTGAACAACAAGATCTGAGACCGGGTCACATCGTCATACTTCCCTCTTCTTTTACCGGTGGAAAACGTGCCATGACACAGAATTACCAAGATGTGATGACTTTGGTAGCAAAATTTGGAAAGCCAGATTTATTTATTATGTTCACTTGCTACCCAAAGTGGGAAGAAATTCAGTCCGGCCTTTTACAACATGAAACAGCAATAGACCACCCAGATTTGGTATCTACCATATTCCACTTAAAGTTACAAAAGTTACTAAACGACTTGACTGCAAAAAAAGGTGGAGTAATGGGACAAGTAAAGGCATACACCTAAGTCATTGAATTTCAAAAAGAGGTATTACATACATTCATCTGAATGTTCGTAACAGTAATGTTAAGAATGGAATGATTAATAATGCACATTTAACGCATCCTTTTATTGTTTCAGGTCTTCCTCATTGCCATATGCTCTTAATTCTGGACGACGAAGACAAGTTTCGAGAAGCTAACGATTGTGACAATGCTGTTTGGGCAGAAATTCCTGACCCGGATATTAACAACGAGCTTTACAATGTTGTCACCAGCTGCATGATTCATGGGCCCTGTGGAGAACACAATAGAAATTCACCGTGTATGGAAGACGTAAAAGGAATCCGGACATGGTTCAAAAAGTTTCCCAAAGACTTCAGTGAAGAAACAAATATTAATATGGATGGTTATCCAGTATACCGCAGACGAAAAGATGGCATTAAGCTCAAGATTAGGGATGTGGAAGTTGACAGCCGCTGGGTTGTACCATACAACCCCTACCTCTCTCAGAAATACAGTGCACACATAAATGTGGAAATCTGCTCTTCTTTCCAGACCGTCAAATATATTTTCAAGTACGTGTACAAAGGACATGATGCAGCCATTGTTCAAGTGAATGAAGTCAGCAACACCGGCACCTACCACTGGGACGAGATAGACTTACATCGACACACGATATTTGGCATCGCCTGAAACAATGTGGCAGCTGCGAAAATTTGAGATGTCTGCACGTTCCCATGCTGTAGAAAGACTTCTGGTACACCTACCTTTCCAACAATCAGTTTACTTTGAGGATGGAACGGAGCAGCTTTCTGTGGAAAAAGCTCAGCGTGATGGCACAAAACTTACAAAATGGTTCATTCTAAACCAAACTGATCCATCAGCACGTCAGTATTTATATTGTCAAATACCCTACCATTATGTCTGGACAAATAAGTTTTGGAAGACAAGAAAAAGAGGTGCTGACAAGTGTTATGGACGGCGGAATACACCAAATATAAATAATAGTAGGTGCGTTCGCCGCCCGGGGTCCACCGTGTGGTAGGTGACAAGACCGCTGCTGGACAATGGCAGATGTACCTAGTTGGTGCGGTATTGCGCTCGGGTTAACGTCACCCGAACGCTAAAGAAAAGGCGCTGGCCCTGTTAGCGTCACAGAGGCCTGCGTATGGCGTCGCAGCCGCGAACACCAACAGTTGCTGTTACTACAGCACAGCGGCAGAGGAAGCCGCAAGCGTCGGCGCCGAAGACCGCTAGTGTAGGCGTGGAGCAAGTGGCGTGCAGCTTGCCACAACCTGGGACTGACTAATCCAACTCACTGTCACCATTCGTAATAACCAAGGGAGGGGATCTTAATGAGTCAGTCACCAGTCCATACATCCATCACCATACACACACAGAATAATATGCTACACCAGCGCATGGCCGAGCCGCCATGCAGGCTTTTTATAACCATGCGCTTCCGGGACCTTCCAGTACTTTGGGAAGGACAAATCAGATCCGACATAGGACCTGCACATGTGACCCCTGCTCTCCACTGAGAGGACAAGTTGCGGGTATGCCCATAGCATGGCACGAGGACTTAGCCTCTGGAGCAGTTCCCTGCAAAGCAGGTTGCGCTACCATTGCTGCACCAGAGGTGGCAGCAACATCCAGGCTCACAGAACGAGTCTGAGGGGAATGCCTGGCTCACCGTGATTGCTGAGCAGGAGTCTGAGCGGTCGGAGGAGAATGAGAGACCGCAGGATGTCTGGCTCTGGATTCCCGCTGTGCAGTGCCAGGAATCCGACGCCTAACAACAAGATCCTTCCAAAAACGTACTCTGTCTCTCCAAAAGATATGGAAAGATTTTCCCTGTGCCTACTCCTGATGTGTATCAAGGGTAAGTCATATTCATCTAATTGTACGTTATTAGATCATCCTGACTTTTTTATAATTTTTAATTATTTTCTTTATATTGTTTACAGGTGCTACATCATTCAAAGATCTGATAACAGTGGAAGGACACACATATGAAACTTATATTCTGGCAGCAAAGGCCATGGGATTATTGCATGACGATTCAGAGTGGGACAAAAACAATGGAAGAAGCATATTTATTTAGAATGACCGGTGAGCTTCGACAGCTATTTGCTGCAATCCTGAACCACGCCAACATCACAAGTGGACTTGATTTATACAACAAATATAAAAATAACATGATGGAAGACTTCCTCCTGACTCATAACGAATACATGGCCGAGCAGCAAACACTTGCCGATATCCAAGACCACTTAAGACAGTTTGCTAAAGATTGCAAAATTTGAGGACTACCTTCCCCATCAGATGCGTATAAAATGTGCGACATTGTTGATGTGGAAAGCGAGAAACAAGAATCTGAACGACTGCAGTTTCTGTGGAACCTAGAACAACGAGGCGCCTTTGAACCAATCATGAATGCAGTTAATAATCCAACCACATCACAAAAATGCTTTTTTTTATCTGGTGCAGGAGGTTGTGGAAAGACTTTCGTGTGCAAGGCTTTGACATCTACTATACTTGGGAATGGTGGCATTGTAAAAACAGTTGCTCCTACCGGTTTGGCAGCTACATTACTAAAAGGTAATTTTAATTACGATTACAGAATACTGAAAAACATAAATTTAAGATGTCTGTATTGAAGGTTTTTTTTTGTTTTACACAGGCGGTAAAACAGTCCACTCCGGATTTGAAATTTCAATTCATTTGAATGAGAGAACTGTATCAAGTATTAAAGAAGGAACCTCAGTCTGCCGAGAGCTTCGGAATACTAAACTTATTATATGGGATGAAATTTCAATGTCTCATGTTCATCTTTTCAATGCCGTTGATAGAAGCTTATGTATTCTCCTTCACAATGAAGAACCTTTTGCTGGGATCCCGATTGTTGTTGGAGGAGATTTTTGTCAGCAAGCTCCAGTTGTACTTCATGGAAAAAGTGTTAGTATTGTAGAGGTGTGTGTCAAGAGCAGTCCAGTCTGGAAATCCTTCAAGGAACTGAAATTAGTCAGGAACATGTGAGTCAATCCTGATGAGGCTGAATTTTGTGAGTGGCTGCTAACTGTTGGATCAGGAGCTGAAGATGGGAATCTGGTGGAGGATTTTGTGAAGCTGAGCAAAGACGTTCTGACTCATGACATCGTGATGAGCATATTTGGGAATGACCTGAACTCTCTCACTCCTGCTGATCTTGCTTCCAGAGCAGTAATACGCCCTAAAAACTGTGACACGCTAACAGTCAATGAACAAGTGTTGAACACGCTTAGAGGTCAGACTAAATCATACTTCAGTGTCGACAATATTTCATCCTGTGAGACAGAAGAAAGAGCTCAGTACCCCATCGAATTTGTACATTCCCTAACTCCTATGGGCCTCCCTCCTCATATGCTGAACCTTAAGAAAGGCTGCTGTGTCATGCTACGCCGCAATCTAAATCCAAAGAAAGGACTGTGCAATGGTACTCGATTCATTGTAGAAACTCTTGGCACAAATCTCATCGACTGCAGTATTTTTTTCTGGGGAGCGTCGTGGTCAAAAGGTTCTCATTCCAATAATACCATTGGACACTAGCGAAAATTGCGATATCCCGTTTAAGTTAACAAGAAAACAATTCTCACTTCGTCTGGCTTATTCCGTGACAATTACAAAATCACAAGGACAAACATTCGATAAGATTGGTGTTCTCCTACCTGATCCTGTATTCACACATGGTCAATTATACACTGCATTCTCTAGAGTAACAAGTTGTAAAGGTCTTTCAGTTCAAATTGTACCTGGTAGAAGTCAAGGAAAGATCTTTGAAAATGACGAAAATGACTATACATTTAATTGTGTTTACAGAGAAATTTTAACTTAATTTAAGTTCGTTATGAAGTTTGTTTAGATGCTGGAATGAATAAAAAACGCACATCTTACTGAATCCAGTTTGTTTTTGATTTTACACTGTGAATAAAATGTATCATTAGTATTATTCAGATTTTTAATGATTATTATTGTTATTTACTTCATTTTAATTTAATTTACCACCTGCGTAAGCGCTATTAAATGTTGTCATTATTTACTTTAGTTGAATCACCAGCAGCGAGATAGCAATGAGCGTGCCGAGCGTTAGCTGGCTGGAAACAGCTAGTTTATATATAAGCCCGAATATTTACTGAATCTATCTATGGTGGCAATCACTTGAGGCAAAGTTTCCTCCGCCTCATCCATAAAGATCACCATATCATCTGCGTGTAAACCTATGGTATCTACCCGACCCGCTATATCTATACCCCTAATGCCAGGAGAAGACCTTATACGTATTGCCAATGCCTCAATCGCAAGGGCGAAGAGGGCCGAGGAAAGGGGGCACCCCTGACGGGTCCCCCTGTGTAATGAAAAGGACTCAGATATGGAATTGTTCACAATAATACGGGCTTTAGGTTTCATATATAGTGTTTTAACTCATTTTATAAACCTATCAACGAAGCCATACCTCTGTAGGCATGCGGAGAGGAAAGGCCACTCAAGAGAGTCAAAAGCCTTGGCAGCATCTAACAATGCCAGTGCCCAATTGTTGTCTGGCATTAGAGAACTATATTGAACTTTTGACTGGACTCTTCTGATATTAATTGAAGTGCTCTTACCAGGCATAAAGCCTGTCTGGTCAGGATGTATAAGGTTCAGTATAATCGAATTTAATCTGGTGGCGAGAATCTTAGTAAAGATTTTATAGTCCACATTTACTAACGATATGGGACGATAGGAACCACATTCCGAAGGGTCCTTCCCCTCCTTCCTAAGCACTATGATATTGGCCTCGTAAAAGGATTCAGGCATAGATTCCCCCTCCCATATTCCCTGAAATACCTTTTTCAAAAGTGGCGTTAATATGTCTCGGTACTTCCTATACAATTCAATAGGGAACCCGTCCGGCCCAGGGGCCTTCCCAGAGGCCATGTCCATTATGGCATTCTCTATCTCCTCCACAGTGAATTCAGCATCAATAAAGGCTTGCTGATCAGGATCTAAGGTAGGGAATGTTAGATCCGACAAGTAATCCAAACACTCCAGATTATCAGAGCCACTTTTAGATTCATATACTGACTTATAATAATTACAAAAGCAGCCAAGAATCTCCTCAGTTGAAGACACCAACGAATCATCCGACTTACGGATCTGCAATATTGTATTAGAGGTATTATGTTGGTGCACCAGATAGGCCAAAGGCTTACTTGCTTGGTTTCCCAGTTCAAAATAGGATTGGCGGGCAAAGAATAATTTGCGCTTAGACTTGTCTATAATCGCTGGGCCGCCAACCACTCAATCCTATTGCCACTGGTTTGGTTAGATATGTATGTAGCCTCTGAATCCTTCAATCGCCATTCCACCACCTCATCCTCTCTTGAGGTTACCCGCTTAATATAAGAGATTGTGGAGGACAAGCAGCCCCTCAGATATGATGTATTCACTATGTTATGCATTGCATTCTGCTGTTAGGCAGAAGCCCTGCTGCTTGAAGATTGTCCCTTTCTTTCCTCTAGTTGATGATGTTAGCTTTTGCTCCTCCCTTCTTTCTCATTATCAGTTTGATGTAGCCATTTTTGGATGTACATGTGTACGTCTGTTTGGGATTACTCTTTCCACCTGCTGCATTGTGCTTAAATAGAATCAGCTTAAGTGGTTCAATCTGTCCACTAATGAATTCTCCCAGTAATATTAGTCCTTTATAGCTATGGGGACCCTATCTAAAAAAAGATAAAATCCAACTCAATGGTTAGTTCTTCAATATAAAATAAGAACCCTGCAGTGGCAGGAATCCTGTCTAGGCGTGACCACTTGCATCACTGACCCTATCTTAAGTGTGGCATATGTGTAAGGGGTGAAGCACAAGAAGAATCACAAGAGGGTTACCGGGGGGAAGACTTTTGGACCTGGACCGACTGAATCATGTGCCTGTCAGTAACAGTGGGGAAGGTGAAAGGGTGCTAGACAGGAAGCAGTCCAGGCCGAGGGTGCAAAAGCGGAGAATGTGCAGGTCAGAGCAATGCGTGCAGCAAGGAGAGCAGGTCGCAGCCGCGTGTGCAAGAGGAGAGAGAACCCTGATTGAAGAAGTCTGTGAGGCGAAACGACGCCCTCGGGGTGGCTGTGATAGACCAGACCAGTACCTGTAACATATGCAAGTTCAGGAGATCATTATGCCCATAGATGACTAGCGTTTTATATGCAGCAACATAATGAGATTTAAGTGGCTAGCAGTTTTTCATGCTGCAAGTGAATGAACATTCCTAATGAAACTGAATCACCTTTTTTTTCTCTCAGTTGTGACTTGGTAGGTGCACTGAATATAGGACTGTGCTTTTTCAATAGGGTGGCTAGCATTTTATATGCAGCAGACAATCATTGGCACCTCCTTGCATGTAGCACTATTTTCATTGTGAATTTTGCACACAATCTGTCTGTCTATTACAGCAAGCATTTTATTATAATTTTTGCTATCCATCAAACAATACGTTTTTGATTACATGAGTTTTATGGTGTTTTCCTGTCATATTTTCTGATATGGTTTCTTGTCTGTGTATTATCATGGCATTTTGTGCATATTCCCATGTTTATTTTATGTATTGAATAAATAATAAATTTTGAAGAAATTTTATTATCATGCTTTTTGCCTCTTTTTCTGCCATTTACTAATGGTAGTTATGGTTTATGAATAACTTTTGAGGTGGTATTTATACATCTTGGACATTGTTTGATATGTTTGATAACCTTGTTAGTTTACATGAACCGTTAATTCACTATTAACTTGCCAGTTTTTTTTTGTTTTTTTTTGCTTTTCCAAAGTTTTATTTTTCAAAACAAAACAAGACAATAACATCGAGTCATTAATTGATGCAACAGACGTTAGATCATACAAAATCAAGTGCAAGCGCAAACATAGCGATCGAAGTAATGGATAAAGTACAATAAACGGTATGTCACAAATCAAGTTGAGGGACCACTTTGTTAAATAAAAATCCTACCAAACTCATACTAACGGGGGAGGGAAGACATGGTCCCATACAGACCAATTCTTGAAGAATTTGGTGAAGTGATCATTATGAAGAGCGAATTGTAGCTCAGGTGATCTATGTTGATCGATCAGTTTAAATATGTCATTAGAACTAGGCAAAAAATTGGATTTCCAATGGTATGCTATGGTGTTCTTTGTGACGAGACATATATGATTGAAAATAGGCCTCAGTGAATGATCTATTTCATCCAAATTTAATGAAAGCAGGGCAATGCAGGGAGTAAGGTTGAAAGGCTTTCCAATTATTTTGTTGATTATAGATGAAGAGATTTGAGACCATAACAATTTAGTCATTGGGCATCCCCAAAAGACATGCAGAATATCTCCTTTTTGGCCGCATCCTCTCCAACAAAGTGGGGGGTTTGAGGAACCTATGTGAGCCAGTCTGTTGGGAGAGTAATACCATCTGGAGATAGTTTTATAGTGGGTCTCCTGTAGTGGGATGGACATTACAGATTGGTAAGCTGAAGAATGAGCGTCCTCCCAACTTTCAGCAGAGAATGAAGAGTTGAGATCCTTCTCCCAACTCAACATTGAGGGATTTTTAAGTAATAATGTGTCATTATTAAGATTATCATATATGAAGCTATGGCTCCAAAAGATCTGATGTTCATGATTGTTCAATAACTTTACAGATGCTTCAGAGAAATTGAATTTTAGGTCCAGAAAGGATTGTATGGTGTCTTTGAGGATTTGGTACTCTAGGAAAGAGGATGAGGAAATATTATATTTTCTCTTGAGAAAAAGAAAACTCGAGAATTTGTTTTCGTGGAAGATGTCTCTTAGTTTGAAAATATTGGAATTTGCCCAGATAGGAGACAGAGTACGGTGGACGAGATTTGCTATGAAGGTAAGGAGGAGTTTTTTTTTTATTTCAATTTGCTGAATTTTTAGTCTTGTTTTTGAGAACTTATTCCAGGCTGTAGCAATGGCCTGGAAGATTGGGTGAGAAATCGTGTTGGGGAGGTTATTGGTAATAGCTTTGATAAGTATGGCTTTGGGGTGTACACTGTTATTCAGAGTAGTTTCCAAATCAAGCCAGGCTGGGCTGTGAGAATCATTTAGCCAGTGAGCACTCTGTTTGATTAAAAGCGTGTTATAGTGAGCTGTGATATTTGGTATGCAAATGCCTCCGTGTATTTTCTTTTTATATAACATTTGTGTTGCAACTTTTGGCTTCTTATGGCCCCATATAAAGGAATTTATCTGTGATTGCATGCTGGTAAGGTGGATAGAGAATATTGGGAGAGGAAGACATCTAAGTATGTGAAGAAGTTTAGGAATAGTGAACATTTTCATTGTCAAGACCTTACCCCACCAGGTTAAGTGTTTAGTTTTGTAGGTGGCATTGTCTTTATTGATGATTTCAGTCATTTTATTAAGATTGGATTTGACCATCTGTGTGAGGTTTTGGGAGATGAGTATACCTAGGTAGGGAAGAGTTTTATTGGTCCAATTAAGAGAAGTAACTGTTTTGAAATAAGAGACTGATTTTTCATTAACGTTAATCGGGAGAATATATGATTTTTGGTGGTTAATTTTAAAGTTAGATATGGCAGAGAATTGGCCAATTTCAAGGATAGTTTCAGGGATGGAGATGCAGGGGTCCGTAAGAGTAAGGAATAAGTCGTCGGCATAGAGGCTAATTTTATATTGGCGGTTTTGCGTGTCTATACCTTTGATAGAAGGATGGTTTCTAATTCGTTCTGCTAGGGGCTCCATGGCAAGATTGAAAAGGAGAGGAGAAAGGGGGCAACCTTGCCTAGTGCCGTTTTTTATGAGGAATGTGTCAGATATATGGTTATTGCAAACTACTCTGGCTTTGGGGGATGAGTACAGAGCCATTATGGAGGTTACTAGTGAATCATTGAATCCAAATTTAGTTAGGGTTTCTCGAAGGAAAGGCCAGCTTAATCTATCGAACGCTTTTTCTGCGTTGAGCGATATTAAAGTCATAGGGTGTTTGGTAGCATTGGCCCATTTTATGGAGTTTATCAGTCTTCTTGTGGCATCTGCTGGTTGCCTTACTTTGATAAAGCCCGACTGATCATTGTGAATAAGCCTAGGGAGAATGGAGCTAAGCCTGTTCGCTAATATTTTAGAATATAATTTTAACATCAGTGTTAAGGAGGGATATGGGTCTAAAATTCTCGATAGCCTCTGGATCTCCTTTGTTTTTAGGTAGAACTGAGATGGAAGCTTCCAACATCTCAGAGGGAAATTGACCTGTATTGGAAGCATGGTTAAAGGCCAAGGTGAGGTGAGGTGAAAGGATAGTGTTGAAAGCTTTATAATACGTATTGGTGAACCCGTCGGGGCCTGGAGATTTGTGGAGGTCGAGCTTGTTGATGGCTTTCTCAGTTTCTGATTTGTCTATTGGGGCGGATAAGAACGAAAGGTCATTTTCAGAAAGAAGGGGGAGGTTAATAGATGAGAGGTAATTGGCAATTTCTGCTGTATTCTGAAGCGAAGATGTGGGGTTGGTATTTAAGTTGTAGAGATTGGCATAAAATTTTGCGAATTTATTTGAAATCTCTTGAGGATGGGAAATTTTGGAGTTTCCTACAAGAGATTTGATTCTGTTTATTTTACTTTGAATTCTGCTGTTTTTAATTTTGTTGGCCATGTATTTTGTGGGCTTGTTTAGAGAGGTATAGTAATTGAATTTGGATGATCTCACTGCGGCTTCATAGGGGGCCTGAATTAGATTCCTAAGGTCAATTCTGAGTTTTGATAGGTCCGATTGATGTTGTGGTGATGGCGAGGGCAAACCAATTATAATGTTCTCTATTTTCCGAATTGATTTTTGGATATTGGAAATTTTTAGGTTACTTTCCTTTTTGTTCTTAGAGTAAATCTCTATTAGGATACCCCTTACCACTGCCTTGTGAGCACACCAATTTGTTAGTGGACTGGTGTCTTCTGGCTTGTTCTCATTAAAATAGTTGTTGATAGCGTTTTGTAAGGTAACTTTATGTATGGGGTTATTGACAATGTTGGTGTTACATCTCCAAAGTTTGGTATTTCTTAGCGGAGGACCTAGAAAATTTTTTCCAATAACAGGTGCATGGTCGGACATTGTTCTGTGGCCAATAGAGACATCTTCAAATCTGGTAAGAGAAAAAAACATCAGAAACGATGAGGTCGATTCGCGATGCGGATTGGTGGGTATCGGAGAAATGTGAAAATTCTACTGAAGAAGAATTTAGGCATCTATAAGTGCCGAACAGCTGATTTTTATCAAGCCAAGTGTTTAGGTTATCAGTAATGGGTCTAGATAGTGAGGATGAGTATCGTGCAGTCTGGGGTGAGGTTAAAATCTCCCAGAAGAAACAGATCTCCTCTCCTCACAGATGATAACTTTTTCATCAACTTATTGAGAAACTTATGTTGGCCTCTATTGGGTGCGTACAAATTGACTTGTGTGCAGACCTGATTATTCAATTTGAAAAATAAATATATGTGGAACCTACCCTCCTCGTCACCGTGTTCCTCTAAGGCCTCGAAGGGGATAGATCCATTAATCAGCGTTATAACACCTGCTTTCTTGCTAGAGTTGCAAGACTCATAAATATGAGGATACTTGCTGTGTTGAAAGTATGGGTGGTTGTCTCTGAGGAACTTCGACTCTTGAACACATGCAATGTCAACACGTGCATTTATCAACTCTCTCCAAAAAGTGTGTCTTTTCTTAGGGCTGTTTAAGCCTCTAACATTGTAAGATAAGAATTTAAGACTCATATCTGAGGAACAACAGAGACGGACCACTGATATGAGAGAGCTGGTAAATGGTTTAGGTTGGAAGCTAACAAAGCAACTAGACCAAATTAATGAAAAGAAATAACTATCAAATGTTATTTCAACTTTTGCCTCTAATTATATATAATTAGAAGTATATTATTATAATTTTATAATATTATAATATTATATATAATTATAAGTATATTATTATATTATAATTATAATTCCACAGGTACTCAGGCCTGTAGTCTCTTATAATGGAGGTTTACCCTCCTATTCCAGTTCACGGACTTACCCCCGATATTATAGAGGTAGTTTCTTTGCTTTGAACTACTTGAACAGTTTTACAGTTTAAATTGTTCCGTTACGGAACAATTTAAACTGTAAAACTGTTCAAGTAGTTCAAAGCAAAGAAACTACCTCTATAATATCGGGGGTAAGTCCGTGAACTGGAATAGGAGGGTAAACCTCCATTATAAGAGACTACAGGCCTGAGTACCTGTGGAAAAAAAAGGTTAATAAGCAGGCAGGCTGTGTATGATTAGATCAATTATTATGCCTGGAATGACTATTGCTAATTGAATCCAAGAAATCAGCTCCTTCCTCTGGAGTGAAGATGGGGATCGTTCTCCCTCTATAGTTCACCAGCAATTTGACGGGAAAACCCCATTTATAGGGTATTCCTTGTCCCGAAGGGCTGCAGTTATATTATGAAAGGACCGACATAGTTCCAGCGTTTCCTTGGATACGGGAAAACTTTGAGATCTTTGTATGGGTCAGCGAAGGATTTGTTGGTCTTGAGATAATTTAGGATCCTTTCCTTAGTTTGATAGAAATGGACTCTAAGAATTGTGTCTCTTGGAAGTTCCTGAGAAATTTTTGGCGAGCGAGGGAGCCTGTGTGCTCTGTCTATTATCAAGTCTGATTCGGATAGGTCAGGGACGGCTAGCTTGAAAATTTCTTGGATATGACTTGTAAGATTTTCTTGGAGGATGTTTTCGGGGATCCCCCGGATTTTAATATTATTCCTCCGTCCTCTATCCTCTAGGTCAGCCATTTTGACTCTCAGTTTTTGTACTTCGGCTGATAAGTATTGAATGTCGACTGAGGACTCCTTTGACTTTCGTTCAAGTCTGCACAGTCTTTCTTCATGATTGGCTAGTTGACTGTTGATGGTCTCACAATATTTTTTAACGTTATTATCCATTTTTTGGCTTAATAGCTCAAAATTTTTGTTCATAGAATTAAACAGTTTACTGAGCATGTCTTTGCTGAGGTCTTGAGGGCTAGCAGATTGCTGAGATGGTGGATGGTCAGGACCTGGATTCAGAGCAGATTTTTCAGGTCTAAATTTGGTTTTAGCGGGAGTTGGATTAGGTGATGTGTTGCTTGACACTCCTTCGGAGTCTGAGATTTCCTCTTGATTTGAGCAAGATTCGGCCCGAGCTCCTGGAGTTCTCCTTTTTTTGTTGTAGGAGGTATCCATAGTTTCCGCTGAATAATATGTTGATATCTGGTTCGAATTAGGGGTATTGAATTGAGAAGACAGATTTGTTCTTCTAGTTTGACCTGAAGTAAGAGGAAGGTCCCTTGTAGGAGACCTGGATCTCAATGGACTTGAGGTATTGTCTTGTGGACTAGTTTGATGCCTGTTCCAGGAGGAAATTTCCATCTTTCGTTGATTTTGTGACTTGGGAAGAGATGGAGTAGAGAGTTTACCTTTGGACTTGGAATTGCTCATAGTGGTAATAAAATTGCGTTGAAATGGAGAAACAGAAATATAAAAGATTTTGCGTCGTCGCAGTAGCGATCTCAAATGGAGTCGCACAGAAATTGTAATGCGGTAAAGTCTCCGCGGGGATTTTTAGTGCGATACCAAAGGATTGCGATGAGGAAGGAAGACTTAGTAAAGTCTTGTTTGAGGACGCTTGGTTCCACCGAGTCTCGTTAGGGAACTTGCGAACAGAGTCAGGGTCTAGTGGAGACCAAATAGGGACACTTGCGTCTCCAGCAGTAAGAGAGATCACAGGGGGGATCGCAGAACCTTGCAAAGGTAGGTCGCAGCTGCGTCCCGATTATGGAACTTGCAGAAGGTCACAACTGCGACCCGCTTTACGGAACTTTGTGGCAAAAGAGGGCCTCTCTGCTTACCAGTCAGTCCCGTTCTGTGTCCGCAGTCCTGATGTGTCTGCAGGATGCTGATGGTGTGTGGTCTGGACCAAGAGGGCCTGTATTCTCGGCTCCGGTCAGAGTTGTGATGAGGCTGACAGCTCTGGAAGTTAAGTCGGTCGCTACCAGCTACTTTAGCCCCTGGCTTTGCGGCCTAGCAGCAGGTTTTAGGCCTCAATCCTCTTTGGTGCCCCGGAAGATCAGAGGTCGATTTTTACCGGGCCTGAAGTGATCTCTTGGGTGTCAGAAGAGTGTTATGCACTGATTTAGTGCTGAATGGCCTGTTTTAGCTGCTGTGGAAGTCAGATTAGGGAGGTATACTCTCCAGAGCTCCAAAACCTACATCCACCTCATGTGGGATCATTACCTTGCCAGTTTAACCCCCACTGTTTTCTCCCTGCCAGGAGATTCTGACCCCTGTAAATAAACCCTTTAAATTTTGGTCGGTCTCTGTTCCATGGTGACATACTCAACACCTGCATGTTGTTACATATGCACATGGCATCTTTTAGATGTCTGCGAACTCTGTCAGTTTTTTAGGTCAACAGTTTTTATTTCAATTGTATTCAATAAACTAATAAAGGTTGGAAAGTTGCATGAAGAATGGTCAGGTCACTTCTTTAAGCCACTTTTTGGAAACCTAAGCAGTTAAAAGCAGCTAAACAAACTAGATATATGTACTGTGACAGGGTCACTGGCATGGTATATGAGGGGAGATAGGTGTCAAGAAGATTGCTTTCTTCCGTGATCTACAAACCCATAAGTTTCTCTTCAGCATGCTACGTGCTGAAGGAGATAATCAGCCATGTCCTGGGATGGGATGGTAGGTAAATAGGTTAGAGAAGGGAAGGACGCCTACTTACCATATCTCCAACAACCTCAAGGGTGTGGCTGGGATGTTAAATGTACAGCCACTGTTGAGAGTGGAGAGACGCCACACGTAACTCCAGGTGGAGCTGAAGACACATGTGGGTCTAAGTGGGTGAACCCCTGAGACATATGGACTTTGCTATGTTATCTTCTTGTTTTGCCATTATGCCAGTAAGGCCTTGTTTACTTTGCTGAACCCTGCTATGGTTTATGCTGTGCCATAATAAACCAGCAGGTGTTTTACCACAAGAAGTGTCAACCCCTCACAGTACAGAAAGTAAATTTCTACATTTTGCAATGCGTATGTTCATTCTTTTTTGGATTTATTTAGTGCATTTTCAGGTGAGTTACAGAGTGGATCAACCTAAAAAAAAGACATTGTGTGCACATACGAAAGCAGAGAAAAAGGTAGGTAAGGTCCGGCAACCGCAGAAAAAAATATATGGTAAATATAAAACATCACAATAAATGGTAAAATTGAAAACAGTGAAAGGGTGTTAAAAACAAAGTAAAAAACACTGTTTTTCGAGCTATGTAGCTCTTGGTCCTGACAAGGTACTGTATGTCTGAATAGAAAGAAATATATAGCAATTGCCCCACAAAAAGGGTATATTCAAAAAATGCCTATTATGTTTAGTAAATATCTTAATCCTAAACGGCATGGAATAAAAACATATATGAGTCCAAATAAAGTGACATTAAATAGAATTTGTCTATAATCGTTCATGTTCATATTAGATGAAATCACAAACCAGAAAGTATATGAATAAAGAAAAACACAAATCACCATCCGTTATTGCAGATACATGCTCTAGATAGATGGAGAAAGTGTGCCATCATTATATGGAGGGGTCTCAGCATACACCCAAGAGTAACGACTGATCAAAGCCAGCTCTGAACACAGTTTCATCTCTTATATACCACTGTCAAACTGACAGCGGAATTTAGAAGTTGACTAACGAAAGATGGGGGAGTCACTTCCATCTCTCATCATCCCCCAAACATGACTGCTGGATGTCATGGCAGCTGGGGGCCTACTGAGAGCAAGAAGTAGATTATTTCCAGCACCTGGTGTAAAAAGTTCAATCCCTTATTCAGTCATGATTAAAACCATATGGCTGTGTGCTGTGGTCATAAGTAGAGCCTGTGCATTTAGGGTGTGTCCACCCTTAGTCAGCTACAGATGAAATGTTACAGCAAGTATTTGGAAACCAAAGTAACCAATGGGCAGAACTGGAGAAAGCACACCACCAGGAAGCCACTTCTGTAATGTATATATCACATGGACATTAATTCCAAGATCTCAAATTGTCAATGACACCAAACCCCAAACACATCTAATTCAGCTTATTTTATTATCCCCTTTTTTTCTAAATATTGGTTAACCCTTTCCCTGCTAAGAACATATCTCATACATCCTTGCAGAGTGGCAACTTGCAACTTACGGTAGTAGCAAAGAAAGTATGAGAGCCATCCTGTCCACAAGTGGCCATATCATTGCCTGAATAGCAGCAACAGCAGCGAACTAGAGTTCACTCAGCTTTGGGGCTTGCCCACACGGCTGTCAAGTCTCCCATGCGAGAGAATCGAGCAAATTATGTAAATGACCCTCTACTCAAACTCTATTAGCACCCATTATAGCAATGCACCCCGGGGCTCATTCAGACAAACGTATCTTACAATAGTGTGCTGCCTTTTTGTGCTAGAGCATATGGTCAATTCTCTCTCCTGACCAAGAAAATAACTGCAGCATGCACTACTTTGGTCCAATTCACAGACCAGACATGTGCATATAAATATGTGGTAGCTCCTGCATTTGTACATTGTGCAGAAGAGTACACAAATCCAATAGCATCCACAATTTTTGAATGTGACTGGCTCCAGCTTTAATACAACCATTGGAACCCATCCTTAGTCAATATTTCTACATCCATTAGAACCAACAAAAATCTGAACACATTGGGAACAAAAATGTATGTGTCTGAGATGCAAACAATTACAAATTGTATCAACAAAAAGCAGAGTAACAATGGAGGGCCATTATAGACATATGTAGTGAAACTAGTAAATTATCCAACATGCTTCCCAATGTCTGCAATATATCTAGTATATAAGAAAGCTTGTAAGTTATTTAGCGTGTTGAGATGGGTGTGTAGCAAGTCTGTGCAGACCCGTGTGTCGCAACCAGTGCCTTTCCCCCTCCCACCAGTCCCATAATGAAAACACAAACAGGCCTAGATGGGTTGAAACAGGTCGGTCACAGTTTATTAATTACATATGCAGAGAAAGGCAATTACATGTCATAACGGGCTCATCGCCGAAGGCCCTGTCTGCGACCTCTAGGCGCGCAGGCCAATGAGCTGTTACGAACCTTTGCTCTCCTCCACATCTTCCACTATGACTTAATATCATTAACAAGCGCCCGACACCCCTCTTTCTTTGAGCCGAATCAAAAATTCCATAGCCACTTCAAATTCTGCTTGGTCGCACTTACCACGAATTAAGGAGCACCACTCCTCAAAAGCTTTACCATAGACCTGCCAGGCAGCCGATTTAACTGAGGAACGCATAAATGGCATCAATGATTGGCTACTGTGTCCCATAGGGATGTACGACACTGGACGCCTGATGGTTGTGCATTGGGGAGGACTCTGAAGGCCTGCCAATCAGAAGGTAACAGTGAGTTAATGAAATTATCATTTACATCTGCCACTAATCTGGCTTGGCAGCAGATGTTGTGTTTTAAGCATAGTAGCGCTAGCCAGCGTAAGAGAGCGAGTAAGGGCGGAGATGCAGAAGACATTTGGTTTAAGCTTTTTGCGGTAGTTGGATTCTTCATTTGAAATCAAATGTTTGCGTTTCTCGACAGTATCCCCCATATCTGCACCCATGGCTACTATTGTGAAAATTTCCAACAGTGCATGGTCACGCCCATAGCCTGACGTTGTTTCTATAGTTCTGGTCAGCTGCTTTTGCGCCACTGGTTATTGTCGATTGCTGCAAAACCCTCTTTGATACGTCCTCCTACCATGAGCCCTAGGCCCTTGCTTGACATCTCTCTTGCTATGACACAGGTATGTCGTTGTATGAATGTAGAAAATCTTTCCAGACTAGTAAGTCAGCAGACCCAGCAAGGACTGCATCTATTGAAGGGTGAATGTTTTAACCTCACAGAAACCTTCCATCGTGGGTTTTTTTTGTATATTTTCCGCAGGTAATCGAAAAAACATTGAATTGGTGTCTATTTCGATGCCAAGGAAAGGCAATACATAACATGGTCCGACTGTTTTTTGGGTGATAGCGGAATGCCGAGATGCCCTGATATAATTTAGATTTTTGTAGAAAAGGAGAAGAATTTTGAATTCCCAGGGGCCATGAACAAAAAATCAAGGTAGTGAATTCAAGAATTGCTGCCTGTTTCATAAAGGACAACCCATTTCAAGAAAGTAGTGAATAGCTCAAAATAGTGACAAGAAATGGAAGATCCAATCGATAAGCACATATCAAAATAATAGTGCTGGTCCATCTTTCAACCTAACAATTGGAAGTATTTGGAGTGCACAGGTAATAGGCGGAATGCCGACTATATATAATTTTGCTACGGGTGTGCTGGCTGCCTTGTCAAGGGACGCGTATGTAACGGGAACCTCTTTTGGGGGATATCATCATTAACAGATTCACCTTTGGGTGATACGGATGATAGATCAGACAATATTTTAGGGATTTCTTTTTCGGAATGATGTTTTTAGGTTATCAGCCAGGGATGGTGTTCAACTGAATTTGAAGAGGGGTAACAAAACCGTATGTAAAGCCGGAATGTAATTGCTGTGGTGCTTCTTTTTTGGGGTTTAGCCAGGTGCCCAAAGCAGTTACGCTCGCCGGGGTTACACCTTGTAGGCGGACGAGAACATATTGCTGCTGGGTATCCCCCCTGCAAGCAGAGCAGTCATGTATATGTCTGCATGACACATGAAAATGGCAGTCTTTCTCGGTAGATAGCCAGCAGGCCCTGGGTTTTCGTGCGACTCCTGAGTGTTGACCTGTGGCTGTTGAGTAGTTTGGGGGGAGGGGGTGTTGATTACCTGATATGTAATGCTTTAAGGATTTTTCATGTTATCCTTGTGCAGATAACCATCGTAACCCCATATGTGTCACTTTTACTGCTATAGTCTGGATAGAAATATGTCAAGCCCATTAATAATCTCATTTTCTTCTCCTCTGAGCTCTTCCCCAGGGACCCAAATTCCACCGAGTCTACCTTAGGGACCCGCAACCATCCGCTGAATCCACCTCAGTGACCCATTTTCCAACATCCGCTGAGTCCTCCTCTGGGACCCACGTTCCACCATCGGCTGAGTTCATCTCGGTCACTTATTCCACCATTTGCTGAGTCCACCTCAGGGACCCATATTCCACCATCCGCTGAGTCCGCCTCAGGGACCCATACTCCACTGTCCACTGGATCCACCCCAGGGACCATATTCCACTGTCTGCCGAGTTCACCTCAGCGACCCAGGATCCATTTTTAGTACTTTCTACTTGACACGTGAAGTGAACTCAAAGTCTTTTGAGGCCGCTGTTTGACGCAGGAGGAGTGACTCCAGGTGATGGAGGAACTCCAGCTCCCGCTTGTGCGATGTTCTGGAAATAATGGAGTACGTGACTAATGGCATCTGTCGTGTGCTCGAACCTGAGTGACTCCAGGTGATGGAGGAAACTTCGGCTCCCGCTTGGGCGATGAACTGGTGGTAGAATTGGCTGGAGGCCCTGGGAGATGGGGATGTGGATCGCCCGCCAGGGCAGTGGGATACTCGGTACCGGGCCGGTATCTCAGAGGGAAGTGTCACGGTAGCGGTGACCCAGTCCATGACCCTGGGCATCCATGTAAAAGGGGTTGAGCGTGGCTGGTTAAAGTTTATAAGTGGATGATACGTGACGCCACCTGTGGTGCTCGGCAATGAAGGGGTTAAGCCGACGCTGCAGGCAGATCCTCTGGGACAGATGGTATAAGGCAGCAAGATGTAATAACTCCCCACAGGTAGAGCTGTAGTCCCAGGGCAGTGAGAATAGGTGTTGAGGAATTGGGTGCAGTGTTAGGCACAGAGATGTAGCAGTGCTGAAGGGGTTGCAGGAAGAAGGCAATGACACAACAGGGTGCAGTTTCCATTACCTTTACTTTGCAAGTGCAGTCCAGGATCCAGATTACAGATGAAAACAGGAGTTGGCCAGCCTGGAAGCAACTCAGGAATCTCTCTATGCAGATGGGTTGTGTAGTCTCCTTTCTAGCGCTTATCTGAGGTACATGCAGTACTGAGTTACACTGAAGTTCCTCTTGCTTGCGCTCTGTTTTTGAACCCCCTCGTACGGCAGACAGCTGTAGCCTCCTTCTTCTGGCTCACACGTTGCTGTTGTGCCTCCGAGACTTATGTGGGAACAGAGCATTTACAGCTTCCTATTCCTCCGGTTTCTGCTGCAGGAACATCAGTTTCACAAACAGCCTCGGGGACCGGACCCCGGAACCATGCGCCACGCTAGAAGTGAGCCTGAACTCTGCTCAATCCTCCAGCTCTTCTCCTCTCGTCCACACACTTCGCCCTCCGCACACGAACTGACTAACTTCCCTTTCCTGGCCCCCAGAGAGCAGCTTCTCCCCAGCTTTGGTTCAGAGCTCCCTCTGCTGGCCTGGAGTGGGAACCGTGCTGTGTGTTGATTTACCTGATAGAGAGATCCTTCATTGCTTCCAAGCATGACATCAAACTCCCTAGGAGTAAGGTAATGCCACTGTGGCGACCATACTACTGGGGGCGCCACATTCCCCCCTAGTGCAATTCAGTACTCCCGGACTGAGAAAACATGCAAACATATTAAATAAATGAACAATTGTAACTGTTACAAGATTTCAAAAAATGAAAAATTACAAAAACCAAAGCTCAAAAATAGTCCTTGTGACAATTAGTCCATGCGTCAATGTCCATGGTCCATTTCCTGAGCACTTGGTTAAACTATGTACAAGGAGGGTTTTGGCCACATAGTCCTGTGGCCCAATAATCCATCAAAAACAAACTGAGATTGTTCAAAAAGAGTTCTTACAGAGTCTCTGTAGGCATATAAGCTTGAAAAGTTGCATATTTACAGGAACAGTTTACATTTTCTATTTGCACTTTAATCTCTATATCTAACTGGGATCTCACCTTTTGTACTACGGAAGAAAAATACTCATAAACACACTCAGACAGGAGGGCATATTCCTGGCATAATAAATTACACCTAGATGCCTCCACTGAAATGTTGGACCTAAATATAGATCAGTCGCTGACAGCAACTATAAAATAAGGGGGGAGTGGAGGGCCACTCAGACACGACCACAGATCCGATGTAAAAATATATAATATATCTTTATTGGGACATACAAACAGATCCTAGACAAACAATGCTAAAGTGCACAGAATAAATCCACGCATTATGGAAAACACAGCGGATCTCCCTAGATCATACAGATGGTGTGGTCCAATTAGGTCATAAAATTCTCCTCACCAAAATATACCATAGAGACACTATACTCCCTATCACTAGTCCTAATCATATAGTATACACATACTAATGCAAAGTCGATGAATGAATATAAACAAATATATATATGTACATGGACACTGGAGCAGGACAATGATACTACATAAACATATTGTCAGAAAGGCCACTATAATAGCGGCTAACGGATGTCACCATCAGCATATACCACCAAATGGTGGTGTGGCATCCTCATTATAACCATTACATATGTTATATATTACAAACAGGCCTTGTAGGGGAGATGAAAAAATATTTGAGGGAAGATCTCTCTAACCCTCACCCTCCATGACCGACAGGAGTGACGATGCTACCATGCACAAAATGACAGGCAGCAAAAACGGTAATTATTACCAAATGTCCGATGGTGGGTGAGGAGTCACAGGGGAGACCGCACGTGTGCCCCATGTCTCCCCTGTGACTCCTCACCCACCATCGGACATTTGGTAATAATTACCGTTTTTGCTGCCTGTCATTTTGTGCATGGTAGCATCGTCACTCCTGTCGGTCATGGAGGGTGAGGGTTAGAGAGATCTTCCCTCAAATATTTTTTCATCTCCCCTACAAGGCCTGTTTGTAATATATAACATATGTAATGGTTATAATGAGGATGCCACACCACCATTTGGTGGTATATGCTGATGGTGACATCCGTTAGCCGCTATTATAGTGGCCTTTCTGACAATATGTTTATGTAGTATCATTGTCCTGCTCCAGTGTCCATGTACATATATATATTTGTTTATATTCATTCATCGACTTTGCATTAGTATGTGTATACTATGTGATTAGGACTAGTGATAGGGAGTATAGTGTCTCTATGGTATATTTTGGTGAGGAGAATTTTATGACCTAATTGGACCACACCATCTGTATGATCTAGGGAGATCCGCTGTGTTTTCCATAATGCGTGGATTTATTCTGTGCACTTTAGCATTGTTTGTCTAGGATCTGTTTGTATGTCCCAATAAAGATATATTATATATTTTTACATCGGATCTGTGGTCGTGTCTGAGTGGCCCTCCACTCCCCCCTTACTTTTGTACTACGGGTAGATCTGCATAGCATGGGTACTTCTAATGGCCTATTTAGGTTTAGTGGGCCTGTTACTGCTGTTGGTAAACTGGGTAGTAGCCGTCTGCAAACTCTTAGACTCACTGTGGGCATGACAGATTCACCACTGGCAGGGCGAGGATCCTCTTGCTCCACTGCTGGTGTGGCATCCACTGCCTGAACTTCCTGATTTTCAGAGTTGTCTTGAGTCTCTGCTACGTCAGTTGCAGTAGGCTGGGGAAAGATTAGGACAGGAACTACGATGGCTTGATCCACTCTTGTCCAGTTTGCAGGAAATTCTCCCAATACAGTGTTGACCTTTTCTTCCTCTTCTATGGGTTGAAGGTTGTTTTGTCCTCCCATCCTTTCCTTTAATTGGTCAGGGCACGGTTTTAGATAATCCCTCGATACTGCTGATGAGGTTTCTCCTCCATCCTTACTGATAAAGCACACTTTGGTGTTGTCGAAGTTTGATGGTAAGACGGTGTAGGGTTCAGCTTCCTATTGGTCATCCAATTTATGCATCCTCCTTTTCCTCTTTAGGACTTGTTCTCCTGGTGACAAGGGAACTGCAGGTGCATGTTGATTGTAGTTCTTTTCCTGTTTTTGTCTCGCCTGAGCTAGACTCTTTTCTATCCACTCTTGTACTCTTCGGTATTGCTGCTGCCTCTCCATATCCCAGTCAGCATCTGATGATGTTACCTCAGGTGTCAGGACTCCCATATCCAAATCAATAGGCAGCTTGCCAGGCCTCGCTCTCATTAGGTAGGCTGGAGTGCAGTTGGTGGAATTCACAGGAATGTGATTGTAGAGGTCTACCAAATCTGGCAACGTCTCTGGCCACAGATTCCTCTCTTCCAAAGGCAAGGTCTTCAGTAGATCGATCACTACCTGATTCATCTTTTCACACATGCCATTGGTCTGTGGATGGTACAGTGTTGTCCTGATCTTCTTGCAACCGTACAAGTTACAGAATTCCTGGAACACTTCTGCCTCAAAGGCTGGACCTTGATCTGTAAGCACTCGCTCGGGATATCCGTGTGGTCAACAAAAGTGCTGTTGGAATGCTCTGGCTGCTGTCCTGGCTGTTTGATCCTTGACAGGCACAACTACCAGGAATCTCGAGTAGTGGTCAGCGATGGTAAGAGCAAAAACGTAGCCTGAACGACTTGGGACCAGCTTCACTTGGTCCAGGGCGACCAACTCAAGTGGTTGTTTGGTTATTATTGGCTGCAAAGGAGCTCGCTGGCTGTTGCGATCCTTCCTGCGCAGGTTACATTGTCCACACTCCAGGCACCAATTTTCAATGGCCTTCCTTATACCAGCCCAGTAGAATCTCTCCCGGAGCAAGGCCTCCAACTTCTTCCATCCGAAGTGTCCAGCTCCATTGTGGTATGCTTCCAAGACCATTGATGCCTCCCTCTTTGGGACTACCACCTGCCAGACCAACTCATGAGTGCGGGCATTGATACTCCTCTGACACAGCTTTCCATCATAGATGAACAGCCTGCCTCTTTCCTTCCACAACTGCTGGGCTTCTTCAGGAGCATCTGGACTTGGGCGTGAGTCAGCTTGCGACAGTAGCTCCTTTACCAGGCGGACTGCGGGGTCGTTATCCTGCGTTTCTGCCCAGTCATGATGAGGCAATGGATGTAGGGTGGCCTCTTTCATGATAGACCGTCTGTTTCTCACTCCTTGGGCACGTTGGGCCGCAATTGGCCAGTGGAAGGCCGGTAACTCTTTCTTCGAGTGCCTCAGGGTCTTCTCCTGCATCTGGCAGATTGGGCATTCTGGACAACGCATCAGCATTCTTGTGCCCCGCTCGGTACTTGATGGTGACTTCATAGTTAGACAGCCGGGCCATCCATCGCTGCTCCAGTGCACCTAGTTTGGCAGTTTCCAAGTGAGTCAATGGGTTGTTGTCCGTGAAGATGGTAAACTTGGCTGAAGCTAGGTAATGCTTGAATCGTTCAGTCACAGCCTAGACTATGGCGAGGAACTCTAGTCTGAAGGAACTGTAGTTGTCAGGATTCCTTTCAGTGGGACGGAGCTTCCTGCTGGCATAGGAGATCACTCTTTCTTTGCCATTCTGTACCTGTGACAGTACTGCTCCCAGTCCCACGTTGCTGGCATCAGTATACAAAACAAATGGTTGGTCATAATCTGGGTAGGCCAGAACTTCATCTCCTGTGAGAGCCATTTTCAGTCGAGTGAAGGACCTCTCCAGTTCCTCATTCCATTCAAATGTAGGACTCATCTTCCTGGCTTTCTTGGCCTGGGCCACCAGAAGATTTTGCATAGGCGTGGCTATCTCAGTGAAGCCTTTGATGAACCTTCGGTAGTAGCCCACCAACCCGAGGAATTGACGTACCTCATGGAGGTTGCTGGGCTTCTGCCAGTCCCGGATGACAGTGACTTTGTCAGAATCCGGTGCCACACCTTCTGCACTCACTACATGACCGAGGTACTGTACCTTGGGCTTCAGGAGGTGGCATTTGGAAGGCTTCACTTTCAGGCCAAAATTGGACAAGGCTTCAAACACCTCAGCCAGGTGCTTCAGATGGTCTTGATAAGTCTTGGAGAAAACAATGACATCATCAAGGTACAACAGGAATATCTCGAAGTTCTTGTGTCCAAGACAGCATTCCATTAGCCGTTGAAATATCCCTGGGGCAGTGCAGAGCCCGAACGGCATGTGGTGTAGTAAATGCTGTTTTCTCCTTGTCTGCCTCTGCCACGGGAACCTGCCAATACCCACTAGTGAGATCTAAGGTGGAAAAATAGTTAGCAGTTTTAAGTGCGGCTAATGACTCCTCAATTCTGGGTAATGGGCAGGCATCCTTATGTGTAATGCTGTTAATTTTTCTGTAATCAACACACATTCTCATGGTACCATCTTTCTTTTTCACAAAGACTATTGGGGCTGCCCAGGGGCTACAACCGTCTCTGATCATCCCAGCCTCCTTCATTTCCCGCAACATACTTTTGGCACAGTGATATTGTGTTGGGGGTATAGGCCGGTACCTTTCTTTAATGGGTGGATGATCTCCAGTGGGGATATGGTGTTGAACCCCTTTTGCCTTCCCCAAGTCTACGGGGTGTTTACTGAATACCCGCTCAAACTCCTGAGTCACTCAGTAAACCCCACTCTTTTGGTATGAAGGGGTGGAGTCAGTTCCCACATACAGCTGCTGACACCACTACTCCAGCTGCTTTACAGAGCCATTGTCCTCTATCTGGTCGGATGAGACCAAGGGCTCTGCTGCCTGTATTGCCTTGTTACTGACAGTAAACAGCTTAGCAACTGTGGCATACCGAGGTATTGTGGCCTCCTCTTCCCCACAATTCAAGAGGCGTACAGGTACTCTCCCTTTGAAAACAAAAAAAGTCAAAATAAGCATAAAGTAATTATAATAAATGTTGAAGAAATAACTTCACCCCCAAAAACAGAGGCATAATGCCTAACAACAAAATAAAAAATGGAAATGCTCCCAATAGAAGGATAAACACAAGAAAAACGGAGCAAAGAAACACCATCCAATAAGAAGATTTTTGTATTTTATTAATTCAAATAATTTTGAAAATATGTAAAAACCAATATAAAGGCTTATAACAATGAAGAGGAAAAGAGGAATACCATGGCCAACACAGGGGTACACATGGTGGTACTGAGATCAGGGGTTATACAATATGCGTAACAGCAGATTAAATCCTAGACAAAAATCCATCAAAGAGTTATGGGCAAATATAAATAACATTGTCCAGAATAATAAACAAATCAATATATCCATCTGTATCAAAGTCAATATCGCTTACCCATAATCACCAGTACACCAGTGTTCTCTCCTGTGACCCCCTGACGCACGTTTCGCATTGAATGCTTTCTCAAAAGGGGCTCTCCCTTTGCGGACATCAACTACCCCTCTGGCTGTCAGGACAGTGGGCCAGCTATCAGAGTACACTGGCTCTACCAATGCTTGGTAATCTTTTCCTCTGAGGCCGATGGCTGCCCGACACCAAATTAACATTTCACATCTGGGGGGTGTCGCAATGGGGAAATAATCACTCACTCTGACGCTGTCAATTTCTCCGCCAGATAGTTCTACCTGCTGTCTTTGCATCAGGGCCTTGATCTCCTTCTGCAGGACTCGTTGTTCACTGGAACCACGCAGTCTCGGCTACCTGTTGCAACAAAACAATAACCTCGGGAAGACAATTTTCAATCACATTAATACCTAAGGTGATCATTGGGTTACATTCTCGTCGATCAATGTCTACAATTATCAGACCTTGAGATTTTAACTCTACGCGCCCCACTTTAATGGTAATTTCTTTACATTCTACTTGCGGCAAAGACTGACCATTGCTGGCAACTACTGTCAGTTCATCACTTGGGCCGCGACTAAGTTCAGAGTCAGCCCAATACCACTTGTAAAGGATATATGGCATAGTTGTCACCTGAGAGCCAGTGTCCAGCAAAGCGTTCATGGGGATGCCGTCAATCACCAATGGGAGGACCGGTCGCCCTCCAACATACTTGGCTCGCCAGTTCTTTGGGCCTTGTGGTCCTACTCCTGGAGGTTGGCCCTCTGCCCCAGGGGTTGCTCGTTTAAAATAACAGAATCTTGCGATGTGGCCTGCCTTGCGGCAGTGACAACAGAAGGGACGTCCGTCCTGGTCATAGCGATCGTTGTCTCTCCCTCGGCGTGGCGGGATCCTCTTCTTCCATAGCCGCGGGACATCCTCTGGACTGGAGACCAGCTGGATCTTCTCCTTTGAGGACATCTGCATGGACTGCACAGTTTTGGCAAGTGCAGCCATACTTTTGGCCAGCTCTTGGACCTGAAGGCGCAGTTCTGTAGATGGATCATTATCCAGAGTCTGTGCATCAGCCCCCACAGGGCTGGGAGGGAAAGATGCTGCTTCTTGGTGGTATGTGATCGCTGGGCGCCTAGGGGGCGCTGGATGGCTAACATTTGGTTCATGCAGCACCCGGATAGCCCTGTCTTTAAAGTCTGCAAAGTCTAGATCAGGGTTCTGTAGGGCTATGATGCGCAGCTGTGCTCTGTGGGTACTGGATAGAAGTCCCTCAATGAATTGCTCCTTTAACAGTCTGTCTCCATCTTTCACACTGTCTGGGTCAATCTGCTTTATGGCTCGCAGCGCCTCCTGCAGGTTAAGAGCATAGTCCCGTGTACTGTCCTGCACTCTTTGCTTACACCCAAAGAATCTCATTTTTATTTCAGCTGCAGTGCGGGTGTCGAAGGTGCTTCTTAGCTTAGCCAGAATATTTTTAGCAGTCTCTTTATCAGTGTCCTGCCAGGACTTTACTTCTCTTTGCACTGCACCAGTTAGCTGCCCAATAAGGATGTTCACTTTTTGACTTTCAGACAGAGGATACACCTCAAACAAACTGCAGTCTCTCTTTAAATTCACTCAGGGTATGTGACTCCCCTGAGTACTGCAGTAACCAGGCGGCTCCTGGTATATAGGGCATGGACAGCGGCAATATGGGGACTGCTGTGATGGGCGCTTGTTCCTGCCACGCTCTGGAAGCGGCGCTGGCCGCTGGATTCTGAGGTGCCATTGGAGCCGCAGCTGCGCTGGTCCCTGCATCTTACGGCGCTGTGGGGGGTGCAGTGGCATTCACCACGGCATCTTCTCTTGCCTCAGAGATTCTCCTCCCCCCTAGTTAACGTTGGCCAGGCCCTGGGTTGCGCTGGCTTACCGGTTGCCACTCCGCAGGCTCGATGATCGGGGGACACCGGGACTGCAGGCCTCTGCTTCTCACTTCCCACGTGCTGGTCTCTTCCCGCGCAGCACTTCACTTTTCGTGCTCTCCGACTGACTCCGCCCACAATGGCCCTCCCCTTTTGCTTCCCGCATGCTCCAAGTGGTGGGGTAATGACAGCAATGGCGCAATAGGCCTATGGCACACACACAGTCTCTGGCAAACAGGACCCGGGGACACCGGGCTTCTTAAATCCTGTTTGTGATGCCAAGATTGACTCGCAGCCAGAGGCCGTGGGGTACTCGGTACCGGGCTCGTTGATTACAATGGGAGATGTCACAGTGGCAGTGACCCAGTCCGTGGCCTCAGGCGGTCAATGTAAAAGGGGTAGAGTGATGGGGATAAAGTCATTGAGATGATTCGTGACACCACCTGTAGTTTCTGGTCAGTTTGATCAGCGCTGCAGGGTTGCCTCTCTGGGACAGATGGTGTGATGCAGCAATGATGTGGTAGCCCTCTACAGGTAGGGCTGTAGTCCCAGGGCGGAGAAGATGAGGTTGGTGAAGATGAGGAGATAGTGAGAAGGAGATGGTGCGGTGTTAGGCACAGAGATGTAGCAGTGCTGAGGGAGGTTGGCGCAGGAAGAAGGCAATGAGACAGATGAAGGCAGTTCCAGTTCTTTTACTCACGTTCTTGGCACAGACAGGTGCCCGTTTCTATGCTGCGGTCTCCAGATCAGGGGCTCAGCCAACTCCCAGGCAGACGGAATTAACCTTTCCAGCTCTCCCTTTCATGTGCCTGTTCTGAACGTCTTCTTTCTAGCGCTTATACTGAAGTAGTTGTGTGTTAAACCCAAGTTCCTCCTCTCAGATGTTCCTTGGAACTCTAGTTGCATGACAAGTGACTGTAGCCTGCTTCGGGGACTCCATCCGTCATGTCCCGGCTCACACATAGGTTGCCACCATGTCTTCGAGTCTTTTGTGGGAATAGAGTGGTCACAGCTCCTATTTCTCCGGTGTCTGCTGCTGGAACATTAGTTTCACCAACAGCCTCGGGGACCGGACCCCCACCATGTGCTTCAAAACTTCAGGAAGGGCTCTGCTCTGACCCTAGTCCTTAGGTCTCTTCACCTTACATTCCGTGCTAAACTATCTTCCTTCTGAAGAATCAGGCTTTCTATTGCTCTTTCCCGTGCCAGCAGCTCCAGGTCACTTAATCTGCTGCAGCACCTCCTTCACTCCATCCCTCTCTCGGGATCTTCTCTCACCAACTGACCTTTTCCTAATATTCTCCCGCTCTCATGTCCAATCTAAGCTCCACCCACCTCCTAGCACTCTTCGTGTTCCAAGCAGGGAGCCATGAAGGTTGCTCTGCTACACTACTGTGTTTGTGTGGGATGCAGGTGTTGGTGGCTGGTCAGGTGTTCCATCTTACCTGGAAAGTGGGATACTAAACCTCAGGAGGAGGTGCAGTACCTCTGTGGCGACTGAACCCTTAGGGGCGCCACAGATGAGTCTCCCCGGCTGGCAGCCAATGATGGGGCACGTGACAGCTGGCATCTGTCGTGTGCCCGAGCCTGCCTATCAGGACTCTCTGATGCATCAGACCACTCTGATGTGGTTGGGGAATGCCATCTAGAGGACCGAGATCTGTGGCGACTGCTATGTGACCTGTGTATGTGATGGTAATGGGAGGAACGGAGGAACTCCGATGTCCTTTTGCATGATGGTCTGCTGCACAACTTGGCCGGAGGCCCTGGGAGATGAAGATGGGTCTCCCCGGCTGGCAGCCCCTGATGGAGCATGTGACTGCTGGCATCTGTCATGTGCCAGAGCCTGCCTATCGGGACTCTGGAATCCATCAAACTTGGATGAGGATGGGGAACGCCGCCAAGGTCAGTGGTGGCTCCTATGTGAGCTGTGTCTGCGATGGTAATGGGAGGGACAGCGGGAATGATGGCGGAATTAGTCTGAGAAAGATGTGGAGGACCAGAGGCATCTATGCCTGCATCCTCCATGGCTTTGGGGTATGATGGGGACATTTTTATTAGTGGCAAGGGGCTTGTTTAACGGGTTATGGGCCTTAGTTATACTACATTGGGGTGCCATATTCTGGGTCATGTTTTGTATGGGGGTCGGTATTGGGATTACAATGGATGTATTAGGGGTGTCGGGTGCAATCACAGAGTTAGTGGTGCTTGGTGCAGTCACACTGTAACATGTTGATTGAAGCAGCCGAGCGCACTCATCGGTCGGGTTGGACCGATCAGCACGCTCTGCAGCTGTATACAGAGTCCCCTGCCCTGTCCTCCCGTCCCCCTGTCAGTTATGCCTGCATGAGAAACAGCCACAGGAAGTGAAAAGATTCCAGGGGTCAGCCGGAGGAAAAGGAAGTTACTGGCTGGGCCCTGTATTGTTCACCATCTTTATCAATGATTTAGATGAAGGAATTGAGGGTAAACTGATTAAATTTGCTGATGACACAAAGCTAGGAGGGATAGCTAATAATAGAGAAGAGAGAGGATTCAAAAAGATATAAATAAACTGGAGAAGTGGGCAGCAATTAACAGAATGGTTTTTAACAGGGAAAAATGCAAAGTACTACATCTGGGCAATAAAAATGAAAAAAGCATATACAGAATGGGAGGAATAGGGCTAAGCAACAGCACATGTGAAAAAGACTTGGGTATACTAATAGATCACAGGCTGAATATGAGTCAACAGTGTGATGCAGCAGCAAAAAAGGCAAATGCAATTCTAGGATGTATTAACAGAAGCATACAGTCTAGGTCACGTGAAGTCATTATTTCCCTCTACTCCTCTTTGGTCAGACCTCATCTGGAATATTGTGTCCAGTTTTGGGCACCACATTTTAAAAAAGACATCAACAAACTGGAGCAAGTTCAGAAAAGAGCGACCAGAATGGTGACCGGTCCGCAAACCCTGTCTTATGAGGAAAGGTTGCAGGATTTGGGAATGTTTAGTTTGAAAAAGAGAAGACTGAGAGGAGACTTAATAGCTGTCTACAAATATCTAAAGGGCTGTCACATTGTAGAAGGATCAACTTTATTCTCATTTGCACAAGGAAAGACTAGAAGCAATGGGATGAAACTGAATGGGAGGAGACACATTAGATATTAGAAAAAACTTTTTGACAGTTAGAGTGATCAATGAGTGGAACAAGCTGCCACGAGAAGTGGTGAGTTCTCCTTCAATGGAAGTCTTCAAACAGAGGCTGGACAGACATCTGACTGGGATGATTTAGCGAATCCTGCTTTGAGCAGGGGGTTGGACCAGATGGCCCAGGAGGTCCTTTCCAACTCTACGATTCTATGATTCTATGATTCTACTGACCCGGGCACCTGGATTTAACCCCTGTAGGTGTGGCTGTAGGACCATACCCCTTTAATCCCATTGGACAGTTGGGCATCCCAACTAGAGCATCACCTGTGGAGTGGTGGAAGGGGTAAATTGACACTGAACAGTATTTGCTTCTAGCTTTAGCCAATAATAGGCTCTGCAGTCAGAGGCACGTTCCTTATACAGAACCGTGCCTACCACACTGTGTATGTCTATATAGGCATGCTGCAGAGAGGTGTGTGTGTCCATATATTGTAGGTAAGGAAAGTATTCAGACCCCTTTAAATTTATCACTTTGCTTCATTGCAGCCATTTGGTAAATTCAAAAAAGTTCTTTTTTTTCTCATTAATGTACACTCTGCACCCCTTCTTGACTGGAAAAAAAAATGTAGAAATTTTTGCACATTTATTAAAAAAGGAAAACTGAAATATCACATTATCATAAGTATTCAGACCCTTTGCTCAGTATTGAGCAGAAGCACACTTTTGAGCTAGCACAGGGATAAGTCTTCTTGGGAATGATGCAACACGATTTCACACCTGGATTTGGGTATCCTCTGCCATTCTTCCTTGCAGATCCTCTCCAGTTCCATCAGGTTGGATGGTGAACGTTGGTGGACAACCATTTTCAGGTCTCTCCAGAGATGCTCAATTGGGTTTAAGCAAGGGCTCCAGCTGGGCCAGTCAAGAATGGTCACAGAGTTGTTCCAAAGCCACTCCTTTGTTATTGTATCTGTGTACTTAGGGTCATTGACTTGATGGAATGTGAACCTTCCGCCAAGTCTGAGGTCCAGAGCACTCTGGAAGAGGTTTTCATTCAGGATATCGCTGTACTTGACAGCATTCATGTTCCTTCAATGGCAACTAGTCGTAATGTCCCTGCAGCTGAAAAACACCTCCATAGCATGATGCTGCCTCCACCATGTTTCACTGTTGGGATTGTATTGGGCAGGTGATGAGCAGTGCCTGGTTTTCTCCACACATACCGCTTAGAATTATCACCAATAAGCAATAAGTGCTCTTTGTCTCATCAGACCAGAGAATCTTATTTCTCATAGTCTGTATGCATATGTAGCAGAGCTGTATGTGTCCATATACACACATGTAGTAGAGCTGTGTTTGTGTCAATATAGAGATGCATGTAAAAGTTTTTGCACCCCTGTTCAAATTTACTTGTTATTGTGAACAGTTAAGCAAATTAAAGATGACATGAACTCTAAAAGGTACTGTTGAACATGACACATTTCCTTTATATTTTAGGCAAAAAATAAAATTTTTGTTCTTTTACATTTTAAAAATTACAAAAAGGAAGATTAGCCGATGCAAACGTTTGGGCACCCTGCAGGGTTAGTAGCTAGTAGTACCCTTTTTTGAAAGCATCACAGCTTGCAAATGCTTTTTGTAGCCAGACAAGAGTCTCAATTCTTGTTTGTGGGATTTTCATCCACTTTTTGTTGGAAAATTCTTCCAGTTCTGTGAGATTCCTGGGTCGTCTTGCTTGCTCTGCTATTTTGAGGTCTAACAACAGATTTTCAATGATGTTCAGGTCAGGGGACTATGAGGGCCATTGTAAAACCTTCAGCTTGCACCTTTTTGAGGTAGTCTATTGTGAATTTTGACATGTGCTTAGGATCAGCATCCATTTGTAGAAGCCATCCTCTTTTCAGCTTCAGCTTGTTTTTTTAAAGGATGGTATTATCTTTGCATCAAGAATTTGTTGAAATCTCATTAAATCTATTCTTCCTTAAAGTCGTGAAATGTTGCCTGGTCCATTGACTGCACACAACCCCAAAGCAGGATTGATACACCACCATGCTTAATGGTTGGCAAAATGTTCTTTTCCTGAAATTCTGTGCGTTTTTATCCCCACACACACCCTTGATCACTGCAGCGAAAGAGTTCTATTTTAACCTCATTGGTCCATAGGAATTCCAGAATAGAGCAGTCTTGTTTAGATGTTTCTTTTGCATACTACTGATGTGGAATTATGGGAAGTTCATAAAGTTTTCTTTCTGATGACGCTTCCATGAAGGCCATATTTGTGCAGGTGTCTACGAACACTAGAACAATGTACCACAACTCCAGAGTCTGCTAAATATTTCTGAAGATCTTTTGCAGTCAAGTGGGCGTTCTAATTTTCCTCTCTAGCACTCCTATGAGCAGCTCTCACTGAAATTTTGCTTGGTCTTCCAGACAGTCTCTTGACCTCCAGTGTTCCTGTTAACTGCCATTTCTTAATTACATTTCGAACTGAGGAAATGATAACTTGAAAACGCATTGCTATCTTCTTAAAGCCTTCTCCTGTTTTGTGGGCCTCCATCATTTTCATTTTCAGAGAGTGTTAGGTAGATGCTTATAAGAACCCATTGCTGCTGTTTTTTTGGCACAAGGTTAGAGGAGGCAGGGTTTTTATAAAGCTAGAAAATTTGCATCACTTTGCATTTCCTAACGATGATGGTGAAGACAGAAATTAGCACAAAAATCTCCAAACTTTTGCATTGGCCTGTTTTCCATTTTGTAGTTTTTAAAATTTAAGGAATGACAATATATATTTTTTTACCTAAAATACAAGAGGAAAGAGTGTCCTCTAACTTTAGACCTTGTAGAGATCATTTCATCTTCAAGCTGTTTAACCCCTTCACCCCCAAGGGTGGTTTGCACGTTCATGACCGGGCCAATTTTTACAATTCTGACCACTGTACCTTTATGAGGTCATAACTCTGGAACGCTTCCATGGATCCCAGTGATTCTGACACTGTTTTCTCATGACATATTGTACTTCATGTTAGTGGTAAAATTTCATTCAAATAACTTGCATTTATTTGTGAGAAAAACGGAAATTTGGCGAAAATTTTGAAAATTTCGCAATTTTCCAACTTTGAATTTTTATGCCCTTAAATCACAGAGATACAGCACACAAAAAACTTGATAACTAACATTTCCCACATGTTTACTTTACATCAGCACAATTTTGGAACCAAAATTTTTTTTTGTTAGGAAGTTATAAGGGTTAAAAGTTGACCAGCGATTTCTCATTTTTACAACACCATTTTATTTTTAGGACCACATCACATTTGAGGTCACTTTGAGGGGTCTATATGATAGAAAATACCCAAAAGTTACACCATTCTAAAAACTGCACCCCTTAAGGTGCTCAAAACCACATTCAAGAAGTTTATTAACCCTTTAGGTGCATCACAGGAATTTTTTTGAATATTTAAAAAAATGAACATCTAACTTTTTTTCACAAAAAAAATACTTCAGGTTCAATTTTTTTTATTTTACCAAGGGTAACAGGAGAAATTGGACTGCAAAAGTTATTGTGCAATTTGGCCTGAGTACGCTGATACCTGATATGTGGGGGGGAACGACTGTTTCAGCGCATGGCAGAGCTCAGAAGGGAAGGAGCGCCGTTTGACTTTTTCAATGCAAAATTGGCTGGAATTCAGATCGGACGCCATGTCACGTTTGGAGAGTCCCTGATGTACCTAAACAGTGGAAACCCTCTACAAGTGACCCCATTTTGGAAACTAGACCCCCAAGGAACTTATCTAGATATGTGGTGAGAACTTTGAACCCACAAGGGCTTTACAGAAGTTTATAACGTACAGCGGTACAATTAAAAAATCATATTTTTTCTACAAAAATGATCTTTTCACCCCAATTTTTATTTTCCCAAGGGTAACAGGACCCTAAAAGTTATTGTGCAATTTGTCCTGAGTACGCTGATACCCCACATGTGGGGGTAAACCACTATTTGGGCGCATGGCAGAGCTCGGAAGGGAAGCAGCGCCATTTGACGTTTTTGGCTGGAATTGAGATCGGACATCATGTCGTGATTGGAAAACCCCTGATGTACCAAAACAGTGGAAACCCCCCACAAATGACACCATTTTGGAAACTAGACCCCCTAAGGAACTTATCTAGATGTGTGGTGAGCACTTTGAACCCCCCAGTGCTTCACAGAAGTTTATAACGCCCGGGTGTGAAAATAAAAAATTCGTATTTTTTCCACAAACATGATCTTTTAGTCACCATTTTTTTATTTTCCCAAGGGTACCAGGAGAAATTGGACCCCAAAAGTTGTTGTCCAATTTGTCCTGAGTACGCTGATACCCCATATGTGGGAGAAAACTACTGTATGGGCACACGTCGGGGCTCGGAAGGGAAGTAGTGACGTTTTGGAATGCAGACTTTGATGGAATGGTCTGCGGGTGTCATGTTGCCTTTGGAGAGCCCCTAATGTACCTAAACAGTGGAAACCCCCACAAATGACCCCATTTTGGAAACGAGACCCCCTAAGGAACTTATCTAGATGTGTGGTGAGCACTTTGAACCCCCAAGTGCTTCACAGAAGTTTATAACGCTCGGGCGTGAAAATAAAAAAATCATTTTTTTCCACAAAAATGATATTTTTGCCCCCAATTTTTTATTTTCCTAAGGGTAACAGGAGAAATTGGACCCCAAAAATTGTTTTGCAATTTGACCTGAGTAGGCTGATACCCTACATGTGGGGGTAAAACACTGTTTGGGCGCATGGCAGAGCTTGGAAGGGAAGGAGCACCATTTGACTTTTTCAACTCAGAATTGGCTGGAATTGAGATCAGACGCCATGTTGCATTTGGAGAGCCCCTGATGTGCCCAAACAGTGGAAACCCCCAATTCTAACTCCAACCCGAACCCCAACACACCCCTAACCCTAATCTCAGCCCTAACCCTAACCCTAGCCCTAACCCTAGCCCTAACCCTACCCCTAACCCTAATGGAAAAATGGAAATAAATACATTTTTTTTATTTTATTATTTTTCCCTAACTAAGGGGGTGATAACGGGGGGGTTTGCTATTTATGGCGGTTTTTATGTTTGGCAGCTGTCACACGCTAAAAGACGCTTTATATTGTAAAAATAGTTTTTGCATCACCACATATTGAGAGCTCTAATTTTTCCGTATTTTGACCCACCGAGTCATGTGAGGTCTTATTTTTTGCGGGACGAGTTGACGTTTTTATTCGTACCATTTTCGGGCACGTGACATTTTTTGATCGCTTTTTATTCCGATTTTTGTGACGCAGAATGAACAAAAACCAGCGTTTCATGAATTTCTTTTGGGGGGGTGCGTTTACACCGTTCCGCGTGCAATAAAATTGATAAAGCGGTTTTATTCTTCGGGTCAGTACGGTTACAGCGATACCTCATTTAGGTCGTTTTTTTATGTTTTGTCGGTTTTATGCAATGAAAACTATTTTATATAAAAAATAATTATTTTTGCATCGCTTTATTCTGCGAGCTATAACTTTTCTATTTTTTTGCGGATGATGCTGTGTGGCAGCTTGTTTTTTGCGGGACAAGATGACGTTTTCAGCGGTACCATGGATATTTATATGCGTCTTTTTGATCGCGCGTTATTACACTTTTTGTTTGGCAGTATGATAATAAATCATTATTTTTTGCTTCGTTTTTTATTTTTTAAGGGGTTCGCTAAAGGGGTTAACTAATGGGACAGTTTTATAGGGCGGGTCGTTACGGATGCGGCGATACCTAATATGTGTACTTTTATTGTTTGTTTTTTTTATTTCTAAAAAATGGATTTATTTGGGGGAATATTTTTTTTTTTTTCTTATTTATTTGGCGATTTTTTTTAATTTATTTTAACACTTTTTTTTATTTTTTTTTTACTTTATTAAATAGTCCCAGGTGGGACATCACTGTCCTGTGACAGATCGCTGATCTGTCACATCACAGATCACTGTGACAGATCAGCAATCTGTCACAGGCACTGCAGAAGGCTTCCTCATGCCTGCGCTTTGCAGGCACTGACGAAGCCAGCTTCCTGCAGGCCCCCGAAGGCCCCCGTCGCCATCTTGGATTTGGGGGCCTGCAGGAAAGGAGCCCCCCGCAGCAGCGCTGCACATTGCGCTGCCGTGGGGGGCTCAGGGAAGCAAGGAGGGAGCCCCCTCCCTGCCGATGCTTCCCTTTAACCCCCGGTACACCGCGATCATGTTTGATCGCGGTGTGCAAGGGGTTAACGTGTCGGGTGTCAGCTGTAATAATCAGCTGACAACCGGTCGCGATCAGCGGCGCTCACCACGTGGGCGCCGCTGATCGCGGTAGACGTACTATCCCGTCCATGGGCATAGGGTCCCGGGTCCCATGGACGGGATAGTACGTCGGATGTCAGGAAGGGGTTAACCGTTCACAATAACATATAGTTTGACCAAGGGTTTAAGCTTTTACATGCCACTGTAAGCACATGTAGCAGAGCTGTGTCTTTATATGCACATGTAGTAGAGCGGTGTGTGTGTTTGTGTGTGTGTCTATAAGTGTAACATCCCTGCCGACATCACTGCGTGGCTTCCCATCTGCCATCTTACTCACCACTACGGGCCATGCTGTGAGTTCTGTCCTCTGCCTGCTCCATGCTGTTGGCCTCATGTCCTTGCTTGCAGCATACTTCCTGGCTGTATGCTTAGGGCGGCGGCACCAGCACTTCCTGAGTCTTATAGTGACAGTGTGCACACCCCTATAATTTGGCCCCAGCATATTGTCAAGAGGTATTGGGTACTTAAAGAATCTCCACGCATAAGGAGATGCCTGAGCAACAAACTCTGCTAGTCTGTACTTTGTTACTGAGTTGCCAGGTCCTGTCCTGTTTTCTGCCTCCTTGGGGTGGGGGCTGCATTCCCAGGCCCGTTTCAGTGCTCTTAATGTCTTGTTTTCTGCCTCCCTGGGGGCTGCATACCCAGGCCTGAATCCCATGTCATGTGCTTGTTCCCGTGTCCATCCTTGTCTATACCAAGTCCGTTTCTTGTACCTGTTCGTGTCCTTGTCTGCTTCCTTCCCTACTCAGCTGTGTGTAGCCTTGTGTTTATGCCTTCTGCTCTGCTCTCCGCACCCTGTGGCTCGGCTCTCCACTCCCTGCAGCTCTGCTCTGCGTGCCCTGCGGTTCTGCTCTACTTTTCTGCTCCATGGCTTGGGTCTCCACTCCCTGCGGCTCTGCTCTCTGCACCTTGCGGTTCTGCTCTGCTCCTGTCCCGCGCCCTGGGGTTCTTTGTCCTTCTAGTCTGAACTGGTTCCTAACAGTCCCTGTCCCTTCTGTTCAGTTATACTACTCATACCTGCCTGAGTTCCTGCCCTACCCATTACGGTTCCGGTTCCTCCAGTCTGATCCATGCCCACCTGCCAGAATGCGAGCCATGCCCATCTGTACTTGCCCGCACCTGTTATTAGTGTTCTGTCCCCAGTGGGATCAGCTGCTACAGTCAGACACCGTCCTGGAGTAGAACCTGGCAGCTACCTGCCACACAAGCCTTACCTCACAACTAGAGGCTCCAGTGAACGCCAAGGTAGCTGCTTAGTCACACCCCACCATGGTAGTCTTGTTTGTGGCACAGTGGGGCCACAATCCTCACTTGCACCATCCAGTCTGGGCACGAGCGTTACAATGTGTGTGTAGCAGACCTGTGTGTGTATGTATATGTGCATATATAGCAGATGAGTGTTGTGTGTATAACAATGCAGAGAGACAATAACAATTATCTCTCTATTCTATCCTAGTACATTAAAATTGGTGATAATGACCTCTCCACTTTACGCCAGCAAGGAAAATTTAAAAAGGAAAAAATGTATTCCCTATTTTCTGCTGTCTAAAATGGGGTGAGTCTTATGATAAGGAGAGTCTTATAGTCTGAAACATATCGTAAGTAATATATTTTATTCTTCTTTGCTGGCCTTAATCAAATAGAAAATATGGCAGAATTTATATACTCATGGCTGAAAGTGTTGTCACCCTTGAAAATTGTTCCAGAAAATAAAGTTATTTCCCTCATAAAATTATTGCGCTTACACGTTTTGTTATACACATTTATTTTCTTTATGTGTATTGGAGCAACACAAAAAAGCAAAAGAAAAAAAAAAGGGCTAATTGGACTTCATTTCACACAAAACCCCCAAAATAAGCAGGACAAAATTGTTGGTACTTTTCCAAAATCGTGGGTAAATCACTTTGTTTTAAGCATGTGATAATCATTCAAACTCACTTGTGACAAGTAAGATGGGTGAGCAATATGAAAATCATACCTGAAACAAGATAGAAAGGGGAGAAGTTGACTCAATCATTTCATTGTGTACCACATTAAGAATGGAGAACAGAAAGAGGCGAAGAGAACTGTCTGAGGACTTGAGAACCAAAATTATTGAAATATATGAACGATCTCATGGTTACAAGTCCATCTCCAGAGACCTTGATGTTCCTTTGTCCACAGTGCGCAACATAATCAAGATGTTTACAACTGATGGAAAGGAGAGATTGATGGAATGCTGCAATGCATGATAGTCCAAATGGTGGATAAGCAGTACCAAGCACATTCCAATGAAATTCAAGCTGTCCTCCAGCTCAGGGTGCATCAGTGTCAAGGTGAACTATCCGTCAACATTTGAATTAATTGAAACGCTTTAACAGGAGACCCAGGGGGACCCCACTGCTGACACAGAGACCTTGAAGAAAAAAGAAAAGCTAGATTGCAGTTTTCCAAAACATATATGAGTAAGCTAAAATCCTCCTGGAAAAGTCTGGTAGATAGATGAGGCTAAAATACAGTTTTTGGTAAAACACATCATTCTACTGTTTACAAAAAACAGAATGAGGCCTATATAGAAATAAACACGTTACCTACAGGCAAATATGGTGGAGGTTCAAGGATGTTTTGGGGTTGTTTGGCTGCCTCTGGCACTGGGTGTCTTGACTGTGTGCAAGGCATCATGAAATCTGAAAATTACCAATAGATTTTGGGTTGCTATATATCCTAGGTCATGAGTCTTCTAGCAGGACAATGAACCAAACATACTTCAGGAAACACCCATAAATGGATGGAAACAATGAGCTGGGGAGTTCTGAAGTGGCCAGCAATGGGTTCAGATCTAAATTCCATTGAACACCTGTGGAGAGATCTTAAATTGTTGGGAGAAGGCACCCTTCAAATATAAGAGACCTGGAGCAGTTTGTGAAAGAAGAGTGGTGCAAAATCCCACTTAAGAGGTGCAAGAAGCATGTTGATTGTTCTAGGAAGCGATTGACTTTAGTTATTTATTCCAAAGGATGTGGAGCCAAAATATTAAGTCGAGTTTGCCACTAAATATTAAATGGAGGGTGCCAACAATTTTTTTAGGTCTATTTTGGGGGGTTTATGTGAAATGATGTCCAATTTGCCTTTTTTGCTCTGTTTTTGTGATGTTCCAATACACATGAAGGAAATAAACATATGTATAACAAAACATATGTAATTAAAATAATTCTCTGGGAGTGCCAACACTTTCAGCCATGACTGTATACATACACCCAGCCAGGTCAAAAAGACAAAGAACTCTGCTTCTAGCAATCATTATCAGGCTACTGAATGATTTAAGAGAACCTGACCGCTGATACATGATACCCAATCCTTGGGCCACATGTAATGGGCACAGGCTGTCTGAATCGAAGACTGCATACTTTAGTAGCCACCGTGGACTGAGCCGCAATGTAGACTACTCGAATAGGCAGGTTTCCGGCGGATCTTCCCCGTCCACTGCCCTGGAATGACAGGTCTCTGCCTATGCACGCAAGACCTGTTGGAAAATTGAGCGCATCTTTTTGTGTCTCTTTACACTGCTCCTACCTTCTCCCCTCTCTGTAGGGTTTAAGAAGCTAGGTAACCTGACCACCTTACTGTGCTGGAAGTTGTTCTGGAGTTGGGCTATTTGGTAAATTCAGGGGAGAGGGAAGAAGTGGCTCACAACTGGGGAAGGAAGCAGACGTCTCTGATAAGATCTACCTCAAAGTTTCATTCAATCACTTGCACTTTTGATTTATGAAAAGTTTGTGGCGACGACAATGACCATTTACGGTAAACGATCCAGTTGGATGAAGAATGTTCTTCAACAATGATAATAAGGTTATACTATTCACAATGCATTTCAGCATCATACCGGCATCTTCATAAAGTGAAAAAAAACCAGTGACCATTTAATATCTAACTAATCTAACACACAATATGTTTTATCTCTATATGACCATATGAGAGAAGCATTGTTCAGATTTTTGATGAAGCGGATGTAGTTAATCCAGGACTGCATTCAAAAGAGCAATACTATCTGTGTTCTATACATTCTCTTTATGATCCACATATTGTTTTGGCTACAAAACTGCCAAAGAAAAAACAGGAAAAAAATCTGTACATGTGTGTCCACATCCTGTGTCTTTTTTTAATATGTTAGTTGAAATGAAGCAAATAAATCTAAACAAGAAATAACTTTTACATTACCATGAGCCATTACATATAAGAGCTATTCCAAACTTCCATATATTTCGATTGACATTGCAAAGTCTTTGGAATTACCCATCTTGTCAAGCATTATTAACAATGCAAAGAGTGCATGCAAGAAATATGAGGATGGAGATCAGTATCTGGAGTTCACAGTCCCTGTCCATCATTTTGTTTCCATGGCAACTGCTAAGCAAAGAACCTGTGAGAAAAAAATTATTAAAAACTCCATGGAGACTTCAGACTTTAAGAGGAGTACACACAATTATAACGAGTGACTGCTTTCTTCACCTGTATGGCTTAGTTTGTCTGTGCAAATATAATTTACAGAAAACTCCTATCTAGATTTGTAAAAGACCAATGTAATAATAAAAAGGTCACCAAGTCGTCTAATGGATCGGTTACTCCAATTAAAGGTAAAAAATGTATTAACAGTTTAGCAAATTAAGCACAGCAAGGTTTCTTTAATTTGGTATCAAAGTATCCCAATAGGTGGTAATAATGTTATATTATAAGGTTCTATTCACATCTGTGTTTGGAGCCTCTATTGCAGATGCTGGACAATTTAGGATGTAATATTTTGCCCAATAAAACTCAGGGTCACAAGACGGAAACCAGACAGACCCCATTATAGACAATAGGGTCTGACAAACGCTACTAGACCTTGGGATGTAAAAACTGCAATTAATTCCACTGTTTACGGTTAGGATCATATGAGCATATGATCACACTCTGGTCACACGGGAAAAGAAAAATTCTCCATCTCCTCCATTATGTCAGTCTGTGGAAGTTGGACTGCACTCAGATGTCAGCTAAGTGCAGTCTGATGGTTTCCCCGCACTCACTGACTTGGATGGTCGAGGACGATTTGAATATCGGATCAAAATAGAGCATGCTGCATTTTTTCCCTTTAACCGACTTGGTCTGTGCAACAAAAAAAACGGACATGTGTCTGACCCCATAGAATAACATTGGTAGAGTGCAATCCGAAGTTTTGTGGGATTGCACTCGGATCGAGCCCCAACTCACAGAAGATAGCAGAACATAACCTTTTTAATTGCTTACAATACTCATTTGCTTTCTACTTTCATTTCCAAATTTACTAATTGGCTACCTCTGCTCAGGCATCTGCGTCTAATGTAGGAAAATTCGACATTATATAACAGTAGTGTTCTGAATCTCGGGAATTAACCCACTTGCACTGCGATCTGCAGGACGGTGCTACTGACATTTGGGATATAAGACCTGTCAAATCCACCATTTCAATTAAATAGTGATGTAGGATTCCTGCTCACATATTTGACAAGGAAGGAATAACATGAGCAGTGCATCTCTGCTAGCAATAATAGCACCACCTTGTGCTGGAGTGTTCTCGTGGTTAGCTGGTGATGTAAATCAGAAGGAATAACCTAACGAGTATTCTAGATCTACCATGGCTGCACACTCATCAGCTAGGTTAATTTGTGTGAGACGCACTTTCAGTAGTATATAGTGCAAGTTATAGATTACTGCACAGTTGTTCGATTCTGTCCTGGCTTCCCTTGTGTGAACGCACACGTCTTTATGAAAAGTATTCTCCAGTTTAATATTGCAAGCATCAAAAGTGCTCTTCTATAGGTGGGCAATGAAAGCATTTCTAAAATAAGTTAAGATTCCAATCTCCTAGATATCTATAAGATTGAGGGGCATAAAGAATAGAGGACACTGACCTGGGTTGGGCACTTTTAGAGGAAGGTCCGAAGGTCCTGTCAATCAGCTGCAGTGTTGCCAAGCCCTTAAAGGGAACATGTCAGCAGGTTTTTGCAATGTAATCTGAGGATAGCATGAGGTAGGTAGGGACTGTGGTGCAGTTTATCCTGATACCCTGGTGAAAATAAGGTTTGGGTCTAAAGTAATGTTTTTGTGAAAAAAGTAAAACATTAATTTTTTCCTTCCACTTTCCTTTAGTTCTCGTGAAGCACCTGAAGGGTTAATAAACTTATTGAATGTAGTTTTGAGTATCTTGAGGGGTGCAATTTTTAGAATGATGTCACTTTTGGGTATTTTCTGCCATATAAACCCCTCAAAGTGACTTCAAATGTGAGGTGGTCACTAAAAAATGGTTTTGTAAATTTTGTTGGAAAAATGAGAAATCGCTGGTCAACTTTTAACCCTTATAACATCCCAACAAAAAAAAATTTTGCTCCCAAAATTGTGCTGATGTTAAGTAGACATGTGTGAAATGTGATTTAGTAACTATTTTGTGTGACATCACTCTCTGATTTAAGGGTACAAAAATTAAAAGTTTGAAAATTGCTAAATGTTCACAATTTTTGCCAAATTTCCAATTTTTTCATGAAGAAACACACGTTATATCGAAGAAATTTAACCACTATTAAGTACAATATGTCACTTAAAAACAAACAATCTCAGAATCAGTGGGATACGTTGAAGCGTTCCAGAGCTATGACCTCAAAGTGACAGTGGTCAGAATTGTAAAAATTGACTTGGGCATTAAGTACTAACTTGGCTCTGTCACTAAGGGGGTAATAGGATGTCCAGTAGTAGACAACCCCTTTAAAGGCTACTGTCATTACATCACAGTAACGTGTCAGGTTACAACTAGTAAAATCTATTGCGCGGGTAAGGCAGAAGGAAGAGTGAGGAGAACTCCACATAGTGAGAGACCACGCAGACACAGGTAGAGAATGATGCAGCTTCAACCAGCGCTCCATCCTGCAGACTGCTGTGCAGGGCCAGACTGGGACTAAAATTCAGCCCTGGCATTTGAAGTTACACAGGCCCACTAGTCACATGGTGACTATATAATATTTTTGTACACTTGTAGGTTACAAGAAGTGAGAGATTAACACGACTATATAACATGTAGTCACAGCTGTGCCCAGTATTTCAGCTCAGTCCTATTTATTGCTTTTAGGTACAGTACTCCTCCCAAAGTTCTGTCCCCTTTTGTACGCACGGTGACAGAATTCCTGGCAGAACTGCTATCCATTGGGCAACCAGACCCCCTGGTCATAGCCGCCCCTATCATACCTCCCAAGTTTTGAAGAAGGGAAAGAGGGACAAAGACTGCGGAGCGCGCGGCGCTGCAAATTTGAGGCCATGCCCCAGCCACACCCATTTCACAACTAGTCACACCCATGTCCACGCCCAACCGCACCCATTTAGCACTGCTGATCACACTGACTGGTACTGAGGGCACAGTGGTTGGCATTATGGGCACACTGACTGGCACTAAGGAAGAGAGAAAACAGAGAGAGAGAAAAAAGAAAACAGAGAGAGAAAGAGGGGAAAGAAAGAACAGAGAGAAAGAAAGAAAGATTAGAGAGAGAAAGAAAGAACAGAGAGAGAGAGAAAGAAAATGAGGGAAAGACAGAACAGAGAATGAGAGAGCAGAGAAAAAAAGAAACAGAGAAAAAATAAATAAAGATTCTATAAAGATACTATAGCAGCCCGGCTCCCATTGTAGTGCCCACCTGAGCCTCTCGATGCAGGACATATGATGATCCGCTCACATGGCCGGCATCCCCGATTCCAAGGCGATCCTGCTGTCTGCGCTGTCGGAGGAGGACATGGTGATGGATCTGAAGCATTCCTAGTTCCGTCACAATCTCCTCATGAAATTATCTCATTTCCGGTCAACTTCAAGCACATCACTTCAGGTGGAATGTCATGTGCGAGTTTTAAAATGCTCCTCGGGGCTCTGCCGTGTACTCCTGAGTCCGTGGGAAAAGCCCGCTTTGTATGCTCCGTACACACTTGGCTCCGCTCCGTTCATCCCGTACACATATGGCTCCACTCTGTACACACGCGGTTCTGCTCCGCATACCCCGTACACGCGCGGCTCCGCTCCGTACACACATGCGGCTCCGCTCCGTACACCTCGTACAAGCGCGGCTCCGCTATGTACACCTCGTACACACACGGCTCCGATCGGTACACCTCGTACACACACGGCTCCGCTCCATACACCTCGTACACACACGGCTCCTCTCCGTGCACCACGTACACACGTGACTCCGTTCCGTACACCTCGTACACACATGCGGCTCCGCTCCGTACACTTTGTACACACATGCGGCTCCGCTCCGTACATCTCGTACACACACGCGGCTCCACTCCGTACACCTCGTACACACACGGCTCTGCTCCGTACACACATGGCTCTGCTCCGTACACCTCTTACACACGCGGCTCTGCTCCGTACACCTCTTACACACGCGGCTCTGCTCCGTACACCTCTTACACACGCGGCTCTGCTCCGTACACCTCTTACACACGCGGCTCCGCTCCGTACACCTCTTACACACGCGGCTTCGCTCCGTACACCTCGTACACACACGCGGCTCCGCTCCGTTCACCTCGTACACACACAGCTCTGCTACATATATCCTGTAAACCCCTACTGACCCCACACATACGTCCCTCATCCAGAACCATGACAACCAGCACAGCAGAGTCCTGCAGACACGAAGAGGCAGGACTGTGCGCACAGGACCTGTGATGAGGTCACGGGAGGGGCGGAGTCATGGGTCACATAATCAGGGGTCTGGACAAAGGCTCCTGATCATGTGATCCCCTGACTCCTCCCCTCCTGTGACCTCATCAAAGGTCTTGTGTACAGAGAAGAGAGCAGGCAAGCCACACTGAGTGGCTGCGGGGGAGGTCTCATGGTAGGGCGAGAATGGGGTGCCAGTGGCCGCATCAGCCCACGGCCTACATGACAGCGGCCCAGCGGGAAAATGCCCGGTTGGGTATATTACCAATCCGGGCCTGCTGCTGTGTACCATGTACCTCTTGACGGATCTGGATCCAGAAAGACAGTCCTGAATTTGGGGATATTCGCGGTTATATCTTGACTTCAGCTGAATCTGTGTTCTTACGACACAGATTAATACAATGGTGGAGCAGGGAACCAACAGATCCCTAACTCCATTTTGGGTAAAGAATGAAGAACCTGCAAGGCTCTACGGGCGACATGATGTTCTCAGGTGACACAACAGACAGGACAGACCAGCAGAGAAGCAAGACACACAGGCAAATATGAGGGCACTATATTATGTGTGTAGGGACTGTGTAAGACATCATACTAAGTCCATACTACTCCATACTTTGGCGCAACATTTCCATGTGGGCACCTATGAAGGACTGGATAAAGATACTGATTTAGTGCACAATAAAATTGCGAAAATGAGCAATGAGATTTCCCTATGATTCTTATTCAATATGGGAGATGTAGTCCTGTGATCTATAAGTGATATTAAGTGGCTGTAAGGTCTAAACTATCCAAAATTGTAATGAACTGTAAGTAAAAAATGCTTTCTAGCCAAAATTACATGAATTTAAGTCAAACAAATGGTGCCTTAAAAGTTGTCCATATCCTTCAATCTGCTGCAACAATTTAGGATATTGTTGCCCAACAGCTGCTAAACTCAAAATCAAAGTTTTACATGTGTACATGGCCGTCTGAGGCCATTCTTTAGAAAGAAGAAATCATTTTATTTTAATGACCAAGCCAATTTTGACCTTAATGACCAGGCCAAATTTTTGAAGTCTGGCCAGTGTCACTTTAAGTGGTTGTAATTCTGGAACGCTTGAACGGATCTCCCTGATTCGGAGACTTTTTCGTGACATATCGTACTTAATAGTGGTAACATTTGTTTGATATGAGTTGTGTGTATCTGTGAAAATAACTAAATTATGGGGAAAATTTCGCCATTGTCAAACATGTAATTCTTATGCCCTTAAATCAGAAAGATATTTACACAAAATAGCTAAATAACATTTCCCACATGTCTACTTTACAGCTGCATCATTTTTTAAACTTTTTTTGTTGGGAAGTTACGAGGGTTAGAAGTTGAACAGTAATTTCTCATTTTTCCAACAAAAATTTACAAAATCACTTTTTAGGGACCACATCACATTTGAAGTGACTTTAGGAGCCTACATGACAGAAAATACCCAAAAGTGACACCATTCTAAAAACAGCACCCCCTCAAACTCCTCAAAACCACACTCATGAAGTTTATTTACCCTTCCAATGCTTCACAAGAACTAAAGCAACGTGGAAAGAAAAAAATGAACATTTAACTTTTTTTTTCACCAAAAAATTGACTTTAACTCCGAATTTGTTATTTTCACAAGAATAAAAGGAGGAAATGGATGGCTGGAGGCAGAAAACACCTTCACTGTGGAAGATGTTATACAGGCTTTGCTTATAGAACAATTTTTGTCAAGTGCCCCGCAGAATTACGGGAATGGGTCCGGGAGCAGACACCGTGCACCATGGAAAGAGCTGCAGCCCTGGCAGATGAGGCCCTTACTATCCGACCGCAATTGAGGGGGCTTATGGATAATAAACCACAGCCTGCTCCCATGTCCCTGCCCCCCAGACTAGATCGTCCCTTCAACTGCAGGACGATGACAATCATGCCTCACAATCCAGGGCCACCAGAGTCCCTACCACGACCTGGGGGTATCACTGAGAGGAGATAGTATAGGTGTGGGCAACCTGGGCATTTGCAATCCAGCTGTCCCTTAAGGACTCGGAGGGACCCCCACGTAGCTCCTCCTCGTCCAGTGCATCTTGTGCACTCCATCCCACCTGAGGAAGAGTAACCACCACCCCAACCCGAAAGGACCACCAACCCAAGCACCATAGATACCCCTCCTGGAGTGTACGGACTCCGGCCTTTTTCACACAGAAATACAGAGCAACGGCAATGCCACCTGCAGGATGTCTTAATTGATGGATACAAAGTGTCGGGATTTAGAGACACAGGGGCATTCCTGACCATCATTGACCCCCGTGTGGTTCGACTCGAGGCAATTCACCAGGGAATTCCCATTGTTCTGGCAGGGGGGGGTGTCCGCAAATATATACAGTGAACTTTGGTGCATTTGGAATATGGTTTTGGAGAAAAACTGTTTTGGATTGGAGTTATGGGAGGACTTCCTGCAGATATCCTCCTTGGAAAAGACATTGGGGAGTTGCAGTATCATTTTGTGGGAGCAGCCACTCAACTACAGGCCCTTCAAGCACCACGACATCCTGGCCTCACCGGAGAACAATCTGTTTAGCCAGAAGATCCGCGGGCCTCTCACTCTTCTGAAAGAACAATTGGAGGGAGATATCGCAGACATTGGAATGCCCATCATTGCCTACGTTCTATAGCTCAGAGACTGTCTCGCCCAGCTAGCTACCTTGGCTAATGAACATCAGCGAAATGACCCAGTCCAGTCAAAAAACCTAGTATGACCGTAACACCAGGACTCGGGAATTTATGAAAGGACAAAAAGTGCTCATAATTATTGCAACCCCTGCCACTGTACAAGGAACTATAAACAGTGGAGCATAGTGGACTAAAGTGAGCAGGCCTGAAGTCTGTGTAGACCTTATGGCATGCTCACTTATTAAGAGGGGGGAGAGGTTGTGATGGTGGGATATGCTATGTGGATATCATTTTGTTTGTATTAATATTTTATTGATTTTCATGGTGTTCTCTTGTAGGATGAGTTATTTGCTAATGGATGAATGGCTGTTGTTGCCATCTGATATCAGCCCCCACAGTACTGTATTGCTTGCTCTTATGCTAATGACATATTGACCTAGCTTGGTGAAACAATGAGCCCCTGCGACCTGCCCCCCTGATCTGTGAATGAGGAGGGGGACTTTTAAAATATCAGTGTGGTGAGACACAATCTCAGATTGTGTGTGGAATTATAATGTGACATAGACCCTGTGACATAAACCCCTTAAGGAACCTCAAGGTGCATCACAGAGAATAAAAAAATAAATAAATCAAAAGCCCCAATTTTTTAATTTATTTTTACAAAGGTAACAGGAGAAGACAGACCACAAAATTTGTTGTTAAATTTCTACTGAGTACGTCGATTCCTAATATGTGGGGGAACACTACTATTTGGGCGCACAGGAGGGTTTGGAAAGGAAGGAGTGATGCTTTGGAACGCAGACTTTGATGGAGCGGTCTGCAAGCATCATGTCGGGTTTGGAGAGCCCCTAATGTTGTTTTTTTTCACTGCTTAGCCACAAGTGACCCCATCTTGGAAAGTACACCACTCAAATATTTTATCCAGGGGTATAGTGAGCATTTTGAATTTTGAACCCACAGGTACTACACGGAATTTGAGAACAATAGATCATATTGAAAATTTTCATTCTTTAACGAAAATGTTGTTTAGCCCCAAATTTTTAATTTTCATAACGGATAAAACAGATCACATAATCTGTTGCGCAATTTGTTCTAAATGCAACTATAGCCCATATTTAGTCAAAAACTTCTGCTTGTGCACATGGTAAGGCTAGGAATTTAAGAGCGCTATTTGCCTGGGATAGATTGTGAATGCCATGTTGTATTTCAAGAGCCTCTGACATGTGAAACCATCAGAAACTCCCCATAAGTGACCCCCATTTTGGAAACTAGACACCCTTAAGGAATTAATAATCTAGGGTTGTAGTGGTACCTTGCATAATTTTTTTTAACATTGAGACGTGGAAATATGACATCTTAGTGGTAAAAATGTAATTTTTGTATTTGCTGCAAGCTTGTCAGACACACAAGAGTTAATAGGTTAAACTAGACCCCACAATTTATTGTGCAATTTCATCCAAACGAGGTGCTGCCCCATATGTTGTCAGAAATTACTGTTTGGCCACAGGTCAGGGCTGAGAAGGAAGGAGCGCTATTTGGCTTTTGAAGCACAGATTTGGCAAGAATAATTTAAGGGCGACATTTGCGGAGCCCCGAAGGTGACAGGACAGCAGGAAAAAAAACAAAACAAAAGTGACCCCATTGTAGAAACTGCACCTCCCAATGAAATTTAATCTATGGCTGCAATGACTATTTTGTAACATCCACGCCAGGCTTTTTTTTTCTGAAGAATTGCAAATCTGCCAGTCTAGTGCCCACGCATTGTGTCCCCATACAGTGTAGAGCCCCTATACACACATGGTCAAAATTGTTGGTACCCCTCGTTTAACCCCTTTAGGGTGGTTTGCACATTAATGGCTGGGACAATTTTTACCATTCTGATCACTGTCCCTTTATGAGGTAATAACTCTGGAATGCTTCAAAGGATATTGGCGATTTTGAGATTTTTTTTTACTGTACTTAACGTTAGTGGTAAAATTTCTTCGATGCAATTTGCATTAATTTGTGTAAAAATACTGAAATTTGGTGAAAATTTGGAACATTTTGCAATTTTCAATTTTTATGCACTTAAAACAGAGAAATATGTCAGACAAAATACTTAATAAATAACATTTCCCACATGTCTACTTTATATCAGAACAATATTTGAAACAAATTTTTTTTTTTTTGTTAGGAAGTTAGGGTTAAAAGTTGATTTTTTCATTTTAACAAAATTTACAAAACCACTTTTTTCTTAGGGACCACCTCACATTTGAAGTCACTTTGATGGGTCTATATGGCAGAAAATACCCAAAAGTGACACCATTCTAAAAACAGAACCGATCCAGGCAGGTCCTGGTGATGTGATCGATTGCGCCAATCTGAGAGGTTTTCGCCAATGCCTAGCGTTGCCAGGCACCGGCCAAGAATAGAGTACATCTGTACTCAATCCTAGCCTGGGACCTCACTGTTTCAGCCAATCTGATTGGCTGAAACAATGAGAGAGGCTACAACTGGCTGTTCAGACTTGAACAGCCAATCAGCGATCGTGAGCCTGGGTGGGTGGGGACACCCCCGGGATGCCGACACCATCTTCCAAGAGGTAAGATGACACCGATATTTTAATTTTTAAGTCGCAGTGTTGCATTAAAGGGCATGACGTACTATCCCATCCATGGGAAGTAAGCCCCAGGTCACATGGACGGGATAGTACGTCAGATGGCAGAGAGGGGTTAATGACAGAAAAACCCACAATGGTCACAGAAATAACTTGAATCTGACAAAAGTAATAATAAATAAAAATGAACAAATGAAAGTCAGACACTGCTTTTCAACTATGCTTCCACAGAATTAAAAAAAAATAAAAAACTCATGAACTAGGCCTGGACAGAAATGATGGTACCCTTAACTTAATATTTTGTTGCACAACCTTTTGAGGCAATCACTGCAATCAAACGGTTCCTATAACTGTGAATGAGACTTCTGCACCTCTCGAGAGGTATTTTTGCCCACTCCTCAAGAGTAAACTGCTCCAGTTGTCTCGAGTTTGAAGGTTGCCTTTTCCAGACGGCATGTTTCAGCTCTTTCCAAAGATGCTCAATAGGATTTAGGTCAGAGCTCATAGAAGACCACTTCAGAATAGTCAAATGTTTTCCTCTTAGCCATTCTTGGGTGTTTTTAGCTGTGTGTTTTGGGTTGTTATCCTGTTGCAAGACCCATGACCTGCAAATGAGACCAAGCTTTCTGACACTGGGGCAGCACATTTCTCTCTAGAATCCCTTTATAGTCTTGAGATTTCATTGTACTCTGCACAGATTCTAGACACCCTGTGCCATATGCAGCAAAGCAGCCCCAGAACATAACAGAGCCTCCTCCATGTTTCACAGTAGGGACAGTGTTATTTTCTCGATGTGCTTAATTTTTCCATCTGTTAATATAGAGCTGATGTGACTTGCCAAAAAGTTCCATTTTTGCCTCATCTGTCAATACGACATTCTCTTAGAAGCTTTGTGGCTTGTCAACATGTAGGTTGGCAAATTCCAGTCTGGCTTTTTTAGGATTTTTCCTCAACAATGGTGCCCTCCTTTGTAGTCTCCCATGAAGTCCACTTTGGCTCATACAACGACCGATGGTGCGATCTGACATTGATGTTCCTTGTGCTTGAAGTTTACCTTTAATCTGCTTAGAAGTTTTTCTGGGCTCTTTTGTTACCATTCGTATTATCCATCTCTTTGAATTGTCATCAAGCATAGCTTTTCAAGTCAGCAGTTCATATAAAACATTCAAAAGTTACCAAGTTTAAGATAATCAAACAATTCAAGCAAAAATAATTACGACCCTGCTCTTCAGAGCTTACAATTTACAATGAGGTGGAGGCGACACCAATTACAGGTGCTTATTTACAATAATGGTACAACCATCTGGTGGAAATGTGGGGTAGATAAAGGCTGCTACTTTTTGGGTACGGGTGAGTTTGATGGTGAATCATGTTCAGACAAGTAGAGAATAAGCTGTGTATATATAAAAGTACTTTGATTAGGGAACGTGATAGGCCGCTCTAAACACGTGTGTTTAGGAGAATGTATATATATATCTCCCGGCCATCATTATCAGAGTTCCTCACTAAAAAATAGTACAGTATGCTGCCACCAGTTCCTCATTCGACATAAGCCCTGTTCGACAGCAGGCTTATATCAGGTCAGAAACTAACCCGGGTAGCGTATAATATAACCAACCGAGCGTGTGGACGTGGGGATTCATGTATCGAGATAAAAGAGCAGCCCAAAATTCATTTTATATTTACTCGCCAAAAAGGCGCACTAGAAATATACAGGTATATATTTACAAGAGCAGTATACAGTCAAGAGTGTAGTACAAAGATAGGGTATAGATAGGTTGCAATTACCGTGTTATGTAGCATGTGACCACAGGGAGGCACTGATGGATCACAGGTCCAAAGCTCAGTAACGTGGTTTTACTGACAGCATCAGCCAACGGATCCTCTGCCAGTAGAAAAACTAAGCTCAAAACAAGCATCTGTCTCTTATCTCCTAGGCTGTTCTCTCCCACACTTTGTGCCCATCCCTGGGCTTGTGCAGCCTCTCCTTCCATCTCAGAGAGTATGATTTTCTGTCCAGAACCATGGATGCTCATGACTTTCTGCCCAAAGCTCTGAATGGAATGGTAGCAGTGCCACTGGATTTTGCTGGATTTTATCTGCACATAGAGACTAAATATGCCTACAGTATGTAATTCCTGGTAACTATGCTTTGTAATTCCATAACGCAGAGTGCTACAGGTGGCTGCCAGGTACGGGCGTGTGGGGGAAGGGAATGCCGGTTCCGGTTATGTGCTCGGATAGTGTCAGAGATATTGCATTCTTTTATTATAGGTCATTTTCCAGATTCAATACCTTAGAACCTTGCTGTGACCTGTAGTGCCTGAGTTACACAAAAGGAATTTAGTTTGGCTGTAGCTGCACTAGAACTCACGCCCTTGTGCTAATTGCTAGTCACCTGAGCATCAATGAGCTTGCTCCTTGAGTTTTAATTAAAGAAAAACATTGCATTGCTTTTTATGGCCTTGGGGGAATGCATGCCAAGGGAGGGGGGCTGAGAGGTCTGAAGCAAGCATTTTTGGGCCAAGTTTTATCTTGATAGGATACTCCATCAGAAATCAAAATGATACCATTTTCCCATATCTCACAGGGTTACAGACACTTCAGATTCCAAAAGGGAAAATTAATCTAATGCAATGTCAAAAAATGGATTACCACAGAGAGGCCCAAGAGAACCAGACAGGCGGGCTACAAACATCACAAAGCGCACTCACGGGTATCTGACCAGGAACAACAAGTAAATGAATTTTCTCAGGAACATACTGTGATAAATCTTTTGGCGACTATATTACAGGACTCAGACTTGAAACTTTTTGAAAAGGGCCTGAATTTTGTCCCTTTGAATGAATTTGATCTTTTACAACAATCACTAATACTACTAAATTTGTGAGAAAGATCACAGTTAAACTTTTTTCAGAAGATTGATAATGATAAAATGACTGATTCTTTACCAAGTTTTAGCAAACCGTCTAATGATTTGCTGACTTTACCAGAACAATTAGCTGTGAAAAATCTGGAGCTTCTTTCTGAGAATGGGAATAATGTTTTTTCTGTGTCTAACCAAACCTTTTCTTCCAGGATACCGAACCAAAGTTTCTATCCAACACAGTCACGGACCTCCAGTATGAATAATTTCCAATATTTGTTTGAATCTGAGTTGCAAGTTTTGAAGAATAAAAAAAAGAATAAATCTCATTTAACAAATAAAAAATATCCTTACAAAATTTGCAACATAATCCAAATATTGTTATAAAGAGTTCTGATAAGGGGGGGGTTCTGTGGTTGTGTTGATAGGACTATATGAACGAGAAATTATGGCGATTACTTTGTGATCTAGATGTATATACATGTTTAAAAACTGATCCCATAGATTCGGTTCGTTGTAGATTGTCAACATTGTTGGAGGAGGGGGTTTATTTAGGGGAAATTACTAGGAAAACAGGTAGATTTCTTTAATCCTGAAAATATTCAAATACCCCCGTTACATGCTTTGGCCAAGATGCACAAATCCGTTTTTCCTCCATCATTGCGTCCTATCGTTTTAGGGATTAATTCCCTGTTGGGACATCTTGGTGAATGGGTGGATGAGAAGATAAAAGCTGTATCTTACCGTTCACCAAGTAACAGGAGAGACAGTCTTGAATTTTTTTCAAGATTTGGATTGGTCCCCTGAGTATACATGGTTAACCTGCAACATTGCTTCACTATATTCTTCGATTCCACATAGTTTAGCACTCCTTGCTATCAGAGATCAATCGGAAAGATACTCAGGTTACACATCCGAACTGCTTGAGCACATAGTCTGTGTAGTGGAATTTTTGTTGAAAAACAATCATTTTGCTTATGAAAAAATTTTTTGGAAACCCAAGTTGTGCAATGGAGGCTAAATTTAGCCCCTCATTAGCAATTATTTTTATGAACTTGTTTGAGGATCAATACATCTATAATGATCTTGATCCTTTTTGGAGGATATTTATATATACTATCGTTACATAGATGATGTCCTGGTGGTCTGGAAGGGTCACCCCTATAAAATAGTTTCCTTGATTGAATATCTAAACAATAACCCCTGCAACATGTCATTCACCTTTTTCAGCAATCCATTAACCATTTTGTTCCTAGATCTCAGTTTAACAGGTCATCCAGATAAAAAAAAAAAAGTGTTATTTGCAGTTTATTCAGAAAATCTAACTCTGGTAACTCTCTGCTGTATGCCACAAGTAATTATCCCAGGCATATTATTGACAACATCCCAACTGGGGAATATATTACGGCAAAGCGCTGTTGTTCAGAGGAACTCTATGGCATGGGATGTAAGAAAATTGAAAAAAGGTGTTTTAACAGGGGTTATAAAAATTCCACCCTGATTTCAGCAAAGAAAAAAGCTGATAAAAAGTAGAGAAGAATACCTCTTACAAAGCAATAAATCTAGTGTAGGGTCCTCTAGTTCCCAGATTGTTATAAGTGGTAGAAAAAAAAAAACAATCTATACGGTCCAATTATTTCCATCATAAAAAAGTACTTACAGATTTTAAATACTGACCCTATAGTCAAAAAAATATTGGAAAATGGGGTAAGATTTGTTTAAAAAAGGGGTCTGACTATTGGGAATGTACAGTTTCCAAGTGGCCCACGAATAGAGTTAATTTTAGTACAGCAGATCAAACAAATTGGTTGGCAACCAAGGGATCCCATCGGTGCAGCTATATAACATGTGGAACTTGCAGGTGTATGAGAAATACCAAACAGTTTGTTTCTTATCAAACAGGAGAAATTTTTAATATAAAATTGATGATGAATTTTGTGAGCACATATTTAGTGTTTCTTATCTCATGTGAGAAATGCAGAGTCCAATATGTTGGGTGCACCACCAGAACACTGCGCAAATTGTTATCGGAACACATTTATGATGCATAAAACCGTACAATGCACAGTTTGTCTGGTGTTTCAAAGCATTGTCTGCACGTTCACTCCGGTAATGTGTACGATTTAAAAATTATTGCAGTTGAAAAAAATATGAGACACGGAGGAGGGGACATAGTGCATGAATTGCAAAAAAAGAAACACGCTGGATTCTGCAGTTAAACATTAGTGCTCCCTTAGGTTTGAACCAGAAAATATGTGAAAAATGAGGATGAATGAACTCATGGAGATCAACATCCAACACTGCGGAGACACCATCACATGTTTCTCAACGCAAGCAATGACTAGCCAGGTCTTTCCCCGGGAAGGAACAACCACGGGAAGGGCAGTCTTCAATGAAGGAAACCACCTATGCCAAAACATGGTATCCATCCACAGACAGCTGTTTCGGGGTATTGCCCCTCATCAGTGTGGAGTAGGAAACTGGCTAGTAGGAGCAATGCCTAGTAGAAGACTGTGAAAAATGAGGATGAATGAACTCATGGAGATCAACATCCAACACTGCGGAGACACCATCACATGTTTCTCAACGCAGTGATTCTAGAGCAATGCCCTCATCCCTTATGGGAAATATGTAAAACATGCAAAACACAAGCCGCGGAGACACCGTCACATGTTTCTCAATGCAAGCAATGACTAGCCAGGTCTTTCCCCGGGAAGGAACAACCACGGGAAGGGCAGTCTCCAATGAAGGAAACCATCTATGCCAAAACATGGTATCCATCCACAGACAGGTGTTTCGGGGTATTGCCCCTCATCAGTGTGGAGTAGGAAACTGGCCAGTAGGAGTAATGCCTTTCCCGGGGAAAGACCTGGCTAGTCATTGCTTGCGTTGAGAAACATGTGATGGTGTCTCCGTGGCTTGGGTTTTGCTTGGTTTACAAATTTCCCATAAGGGATGGGCGCATTGTTCTAGAATCACTGCTTTGAGAAACATGTGATGGTGTCTCCGCAGTGTTGGATGTTGATCTCCATGAGTTCATTCATCCTCATTTTTCACAGTCTTCTACTAGGCATTGCTCCTACTGGCCAGTTTCCTACTCCACACTGATGAGGGGCAATACCCCAAAACAGCTGTCTGTGGATGGATACCTTGTTTTGGCATAGGTGGTTTCCTTCATTGGAGACTGCCCTTCCCGTGGTTGTTCCTTCCTGGGGAAAGACCTGGCTAGTCATTGCTTGCGTTGAGAAACGTGATGGTGTCTCCGCGGCTTGTGCTTTGCATGAACCAGAAAATAGACTTAAGTTATTTTTATTAGTTTTTTTCTCAATTTGATATATAGAATTAATCTTTATTGATTTTTTTTTTTTTAACTAAAACCTTGTCTGAAGATGTGTGGTTTCCCCTGCGTGTGGTGCACCTTATTGATTGGTATGTATTATAACATGGATTACTCATCAGCTGCTTAACAAATGTCATTTCATCTCCTGAGCAGGATATCAAGTCAGGAGTTTTGTTTTTTATTCATTATGATTAAGACCCAAACATGGGTCGAAACGCATAAGTTTTATGCTCATGTGGGACTAGCTATCCCTTTCTGTCTTGATCTCCAAGAATGTTTTTAAGAAGAATTGAAGAAAAAGTTTTTTAAAAGTCAAGATGTGATGGATAATTATGAATTTATTGTGGTATGAGCAGTATTAGCAACTAAGAATTAGATTTTTTACTCTGCACAGCTGAATTTCACTGGCACTAAGTGAGAAGGTGTAATATGATGTGCTGAATCAAGTTAGTCACAGTAAAAAAAAAATTTTACTTGTGGATGAGACCTGTATGACCAAAAATTGAAAGCTGAGATCTCCTCTACTGTATGACTTTAGTAACAGGAGATTTTTTGGGGGCCTGTGCCTGTCGATAAGGTCTGTTAAACATTGAGTGGATGCTCCAAAAAAATTTACAAGCGACATGTCCCCTGTTGTATGACATTAGTAACAGAAAATTTTGGGGGGCATGAATGGGAACGTACAACAGAAACAGTAACAGGGCAGTTATGGGAAGTACAAGATCCAGGCTACAACTATTAGGGCTCATACTCACATGCGCAAAACTCGGACAAGTCTTGCACATCAATACCCGGCACTTCCGCCGGCACTCGGATCGGAGCATTCAGCTGCATGTATTTCTATTGACGTGCGAGACTCGTCCGAGTTTCTCGCATGTGAATATGAGCCCTTACTCATCTACCCAACAACAATTACCAGAGAGCGTTTGATGCTTGTCGGAAGATAGGTGTAGCAGGTGCGTTTCTCAAGCTATGTATAAAAGATGCCCATGAGAAATTGGATGCCAAAGAAGCGCATAATCTAGAAGATAGGCTCAAAAGAAATTTCAAACTCAGATCTCGCCTGCTGTGTCAAATTTGTTAAAAAAAAAAAATCAGCATTTTAATGTGCAACAGCTCTGCACACAGAAGAATTTCAACAGCACTAAATGAAAAGGTTGGATATAGCAGGCTGTATCACGTTTATCATCAGAAAAAATTATAATTTTTGTTAATGTGCCTTAGGTCTGCAGACAGTTTCATATCACCACAGCAATAAATGACAAGGTGGGATACAGCAGGCTTTTTGACATTTAGCTATTGAAAAGATATATTATTGAATATGCCATACTTGTGCATGGAGCACAATAGAAGCAGTACACAACACACTTGCAGGACATGTGCCCTGTTAGCTTTGTCCAAGAACCTCAGAAACACCCCCCCCCCAAAAAAAAAAATTAAGGTAAAATTTTACAGCCATACTGGACACTATCTAGCTACACTATTTGACTGATATGCAGCCACATAACTAAATAGCTACAATGATGGCTACAGCAGGTTTTCACATTTAGCTACTGCAATCTTATTCAGAATGCTGTACTTGTGCATGGAGCACTATAGCAGCAGTGCACAGCACACTCGTACGATATGTGCCCTGCTGGCTTTGTCTGAAAATCTCAGTCATGGACCAAAAAAAAAAAAAAAAACCACATCCGGAAGGTAAATTTTATAGCCACACTGGACACTATCTACCTACACTATCTGAGTGATATACAACTGCCTAACTAAATAGCGGACATTTGGATGCAACAGTGGTAGCGTCAGGAGCAGCCTCTCTGCGCTCTATCAGTGTGAAAATGGCACTAAAACAAGATGTCAGCTATTCAGATGCAGAGGGACATGTGATTTCAGCAGCCAATGACACAAGCCGTTGTGTCCTGACATTGTGGGTGTTTGCTGCACCCTGATTGGCTAACTGCAATGTGCACACAAAGTTAGGGAAAAAAAAAAAAAAAAAAAAGACTGCTGTACTGCGCTAAGGCTGGTTTCACATTAGCGCTTTTTAAGCGCACGCACGGCCGGGGGTAGCTCCGCCCCCGAGCCGGCTCTCTGCCCGGCGTGCCCGCCCCTTGCTTGTAGCGCCGCCTCCTAGCGGACAGCGGCGCCTGCGATCGGCGCACCCTATCTTTAGCATAGGGTGCGCAGATCGTGCGCAGGCCGTGCGCTAGTTGCGCTTTGACCTGCGCTGCGCACTTTTGACGGTGCGCCGTGCGCGCCAAAATCCGAAAAGTTCGATTTTGGCGCGCACGGCGCACCGTCAAAAGTGCGCAGCGCAGGTCAAAGCGCAACTAGCGCACGGCCTGCGCACGATCTGCGCACCCTATGCTAAAGATAGGGTGCGCCGATCGCAGGCGCCGCTGTCCGCTAGGAGGCGGCGCTACAAGCAAGGGGCGGGCACGCCGGGCAGAGAGCCGGCTCGGGGGCGGAGCTACCCCCGGCCGTGCGTGCGCTTAAAAAGCGCTAATGTGAAACCAGCCTTACAACAACGCCGCACCTTTGAACTCTGCAAACCCCCTTCCCTCATCAAACACGTGCCAAACGCTCATTATCGTTGCTAAAGTGCGGAAAATATTTTGGTGGCAAATGTTACCGATTTTATTAAATTTTGCTTGAATTTATGATCACGAATCTGAATGTGCCATATTCGTGCTGAATATAGGTTGGGCAATCATTTTCCAAACAAATTCGCTAATCTCTAATTACCACAATTATTTTTTTATTAAATTATCAAATTAACAAATTGCCAGAGGCAAATAAACCCCATCTAAAGACCATAAAGATTAACTTTTAATTAGACTATTTAAAGGAAAAACACTTAAAATCTGCTTAGTCAGTATATGGGTCCTGTTACATTTAGCAATGCACCAGCGATCCCGACAACGATACGACCCGGTCAGGATCGCTGGTGCATCGCCAAACAGGTAGATCTCACCAGTGACGCAGCAAAGATCCAGCGATGCTCGGCGGTCGCTCCTCCCTGTCAAGACGGCAGCAATGATGACGACTTACGCCTGCGTCCATGCGTCGCTAGTCGGCGCCAGCGGGATGCCAACGAGGAGAAAATGGCCTAGGATGTTCGAGCGCGATCAGCGATATCCAGTGGGGGGGCCAGTCAGAGGTACGTCTCACACAAAGCGAGATCGCTAGCGATATCGCTGTTGCGTCACAAAGTCGGTGACGTTTTAGCGACATCGCCAGCAATCTCGCTATTTGTAAAAGGCCCTCATGTCTCAGGATATCGGTATACTGCTTATTATATTTGTCTTAGGTTTGTTTAATATCCTGACAACCATGTATTCTTTTAGGGTTACCCACTGACTGGCCACTAAAACAAGTTCCTGAGCCTCCCCAATACTCACCGCGAAACGGCCGTCGTCACTACTGCTCCCATTCTCTCATTTAAGATGTACGAATAAAGCATTAAATCACACCCAGTGAGTGCCATTCATCTTCACATTATATATATATATATACACACACACACACACACACACACACACACACACACACACATACATATACACACACATACGGGGGTTGGACAAATTAATGGAAACACCTAACGTTTTGGCATCACAATCTTCGAACATGTTATAAACGTGCAAACCGTGACATATGGTAATGTTTTGTAGTCGATTATTTGTGTTACTAGATTATGGCCCGATGCTATCGCATCGGGAGGATGCGATAGCATCACACCTCTTGCCATGTTAACCCTCAACACACACACTCCTCTCACCTTTCACCATCTCCACTCACTCTTTCACTCCACATACGACCCCTTCTCTCACTCCGTCTCTCATACTCACGCCGTCATCGCCGCTGCTCCACGATCCCCGACATCTTCTTCCGCCGGCGCCATCCTGGATCCAGACGTTGTCCACGCCGGCGACATGTTCTTGCGGCGACGCCATCTTGAGTATCGTGAAATCCCGCGATAGTCAAGATGGCGTCGCCGGAAGAACATGTCGCCGGCGAGGACGACGTCGGGATCCAAAATGGCGTCGGCGAAATCTCGCGAGTTTTCGCCGACGCCATTTTGGATCCCGACTTCATCATCGCCGGCGACATGTTCTTGCGGCGACGCCATCTTGACTATCGCGGGATTTCGCCGATCCAAAATGGCGTCGCCGCAAGAACATGTCGCCGGCGTGGACGACATCGGGATCCAAAATGGCGTCGGCGTAATCTCGCGAGATTTCGCCGACGCCATCTTTTTGGATCCCGAGTCGTCCACGCCAGCGACATGTTCTTGCGGCGACGCCATCTTGAATATCGCGGGATTTCACGAAATCCAAGATGGCGTCGCCGCAAGAACATGTCGGCGGCCTGGAGAACGTCTGGATCCAGGATCGCGGTGGCGGAGGAAGTTGTCGGGGCAGCGACGATGACGGTGTGAGTATGAGAAACGGAGTGAGAGAAAGGAACGTATGTGGAGTGAAAGAGTGAGTGGAAGTGAGTGGAGGTGAAAGGTGAGAGGAGTGTGTGTTGAGGCGGTGTGGTGTGTTGAGGGTTAACATGTGCGTGTGTGTGTGTGGTGACGTCACCGGTTACAACTGGACGGAAGTTGTTACAACCGGAAGCTGCTTAGGGCATTTATTATTATAGATGTGATATGTGTATGTAAATTAACTGTTTGTTTTGCAGAATTGTAAGAACATTGATGAGAACCTGATACCAATGGCAGACCTCTCGGATTTTCAAAGACGCCAAATTGTTGGTGCTCATATGGCAGGCGCTAGTGTAACAGAAAGTGCCAGAATTCTTGGCGTGTCAAGAGGTACTGTCTCCAAAATATTGACTGCGTTTGAAAGAGAAGGAAAAACGTCCGCAGAAAAGAACAGGTCCGGCCGAAAGTCGAAGTTGACTGAGAGAGACCGTCGGACTCTAAAGCGAATTGTGAGAGAGGATCGCAAGACCACGGCTCCGAATCACTGCTGAGCTCAAGGAACACCTAAAGAACCCAGTTTCCTCGAAAACTGTTAGTCGGGAACTGCACAAATCTGGATTCCACGGAAGAGCTGCAATTACAATTACAGAATCATTAAAGCATGGCACAAGGAACATTCTAATGAAGTTGAGCATCTCATCTGGCCCCCACAATCCCCAGACCTCAACATTATAGAGCATTTATGGTCGATTTTAGAGATTCAAGTTAGACGTCGATTTCCGCTGCCATCGTCGCTCAAAGAACTGGAGGGTGTTTTAACTGAAGAATGGGCTAAAATTCCTTTGGAAACAATTCACACCTTGTATGAATCCATACCTCGGAGAATTGAGGCTGTAATCGCCACAAAAGGTGGACCTGCACCATATTAAACTAACTTTTATTGAGGTTTCCAAGTGTTTCCATTATTTTGTCCAACACAGTTTCATAAAAATCAGCTTCTCTACATGCCTGACAGCCATTTTATTCCAGTGTAAGTTGAATTCCAACCAGAGTACACCTCATTCTACATAATGTGCTTCTGATTAGGTGATCACCTGAACCAAATCTTATGTAACGAAGGAAAGTGGTGTTGTGGTGTTGATAATCCTATTGCAATAGGACAAGCTTGATGGCAAAACAAGTGCTAGTAATATCCCAAAAGTAATAGTAATGAAAAAAATAACTTTTAGCCATGCCAAAGGAGTTGAAAAGAAAAGTCTTGAGTGATGAAAAGAAGGGCTCAATTCTGGTTTTACTAGCAGAGGGATACAGTGAGCTTCATGTTGCCTCCATCCTTAAAATTGCTAAGACAGCAGTCCATTACAACAAGGTCAAGCAGCAGACATTGGGGACAACAAAGCTACAGACCGGCAGAGGGCGAAAACAAGTCTCGACTGACCGGGATGACCGCCATCTTACTCGAATGTCACTCAGCAACCGCAGGATGACATCAAGAGACCTACAAAAAGAAAGGTAAATGGCAGCTGGGGTGAAGTGCACGGCAAGAACAGTTCGTAACAGGCTCCTAGAGGCAGGGCTCAAGTCATGTAAAGCTAGAAAAAAGCCTTTCATCAATGAGAAGAAAAGGAAAGCCAGGTTGCCGTTTGCCTAAGACCTTAAGGATTGGACCATAGAAGACTGGAGTAAGGTAATCTTCTCTGATGAGTCTAAATTTCAGCTTTGCCCAACACCTGGTCGTCTAATGGTTAGATGGAGACCTGGAGAGGCGTACAAGCCACAGTGTCTTGCAACCACTGTGAAATTTGGTGGAGGATCGGTGATGATCTGGGGATGTTTCAGCAAGGCTAAAATTGGGCAGATTAATCTTTGCGAAGGACGTAAGAATCAAGCTGTATACAAGGCTATCCTGAAAAAAGCATTAAGTTACGTACCGGTAACTGTATTTTTCAGATGCCCATAATAGCACCACGAGAGAGGGAATCCGCCCTTCAGTAACAGGAAACCTACAGATATGAAAATGGTGTCACCTCTCCCACGCATCAGTTGGATTATAGAGCATGAGATGACCTCCATGTTTAATGGCACATAATACACTGCTGAAAAAAATAAAGGGAACACTTAAACAACAGTATATAACTCCAAGTAAATCAAACTTCTGTGAAATCAAACTGTCCACTTAGGAAGCAACACTGATTGACAATCAATTTCACATGCTGTTTTGCAAATGGAATATACAACATATGGAAATTATTGGCAATTATCAAGACACCCTCAATAAAAGGAGTGATTCTGCAGGTGGGGACCACAGACCACATCTCAGTACTAATGCTTTCTGGCTGATGTTTTGGTCACTTTTTAATGTTTGGTGTGCTTTCACACTCATGGTAGCAGGAGACGGACTCTACAACCCACACAAGTGGCTCAGGTAGTGCAGCTCATCCAGGATTGCACATCAATATGAGCTGTGGCAAGAAGGTTTGCCGTGTCTGTCAGTGTAGTGTCCAGACGCGCTACCAGGAGACAGGCCAGTACACAAGGAGACGTGGAGGGGGCCGCAGGAGGGCAACAACCCAGCAGCAGGACCGCTACCTCTGCCTTTGACTCTGCAAAAACTCTTACTGCTTCTCTTATTCATTCTCGTCTCGACTATTGTAACTCTCTTCTAATCGGTCTCCCTCTTACCAAACTCTCCCCTCTCCAATCTGTCTTGAATGCTGCAGTCAGGATCATATTCCTCACCAATCGTTACACTGATGCCTCTACCTTGTGCCAGTCATTACACTGGCTACCCATCCACGCCAGAATTCAGTATAAACTTATTACCCTCACCCACAAAGCCCTCCATGGCCCAGCACCACCCTACATCTCCTCCCTTGTTTCAGTATACCACCCTACCCGCGCCCTCCGTTCTGCTGATGACCTGAGGTTAGTATCCTCAATAATCAGAACCTCCCACTCCCGTCTCCAAGACTTTACATGTGCTGCGCCAATTCTTTGGAATGCACTTCCCAGGTCAATACGATTAGTCCCCAATCCCCACAATTTTAAGCGTGCCCTGAAAACGCATTTATTCAGACTGGCCTATCGCCTCAACACATTAACCTAATCTATCCCTGTGTGGCACAGCCAAAAGTTTTACCATAACCAGGTTCCCCGCATCATGTTCCCAAATGCTTTATGCATCCATTAGCCCTCTGTGTCTGTACTGTTACACACTTAACATTATGGCTGGTCCATACAATCAGGGCAACTGTTACCACCCACCTTTCATGTCTACCTCTTTCTTCATAGACTGTAAGCTTGCGAGCAGGGCCCTCATTCCTCTTGGTATTTGCTATAATCTATGTGATTATTGTTATGCTGTAATGTCTATTGTCTGTACAAATCCCCTCTGAAATGTAAAGTGTTGCGGAATATGTCGGCGCTATAGAAAAAAAATGTATTATTATGCTACAGACGCTCATCTCTTGGCATCACAGACCTGGCCCTATCCTGGATCTCATCATACCTAACAGACCGAACATTTAGTGTCTCCCTCTCACACACCACCACCTCACCCCCTGTCTGTTGGTGTTCCCCCAAGGATCTGTCCTAGGACTCCTACTATTCTCCATCTATACCTTCGGCTTGGGACAGCTCATAGAATCCCACGGTTTGCAGTATCACCTCTATGCCAATGACACGCAGATCTACCTATCTGGACCCGACCTCGCCTCCTTACTGACTGAAATCCCACAATGTCTGTCTGCTATCTCAGCCTTCTTCTCTGCTCGCTTTCTCAAACTGAACATGGACAAAACAGAATTCATCATCTTTCCCCCATCTCACTCTACCCCTCCACCAGACCTATCCATCAATGTCAACAGCTGCTCTCTTTCTCCAGTCCCGCACGCTCGGTGCCTTGGGGTGATCCTCGACTCTGCGCTCTCTTTCAAACCACATATCCAAGCCCTCGCCTCCTCCTGCCGCCTCAAACTCAAAAATATTTCCCGGATCCGCTCATTCCTCAACCACGAAACCACAAAAACACTAGTGCATGCTCTTATCTCCCGCCTCGACTACTGCAACCTCCTACTCTCTGGCCTCCCCTCTAGCACTCTGGCTCCGCTCCAATCCATCCTACACTCTGCTGCCCGACTAATCCACCTGTCTCCCCCCTATACCAGGCCCTTCACTGGCTTCCTATTGCCCAGAGGCTACAATTCAAAACCGTAACCATGACATACAAAGCCATCCACAACCTGTCTCCTCCATACATCTGTGACATGGTCTCTAGGTACCTACCCGCACGCAACCATCGATCATCTCAAGATCTCCTTCTCTATTCCCTTCTTCCCACAACCGCATACAAGACTTCTCCCGTGCTTCCCCCATACTCTGGAACTCCCTGCCGCAACACATCAGACTCTCACCATCAATGGAAACCTTCAAGAAGAACCTGAAGACCCACCTGTTCCGACAAGCCTACAGCCTGCAATGATCCTCGGTCTACTGAACCATAGCAAGACCTACTCTACCCTCTCCTACTGTATCCTCTCCCATCCCTGTAGACTGTGAGCCCTCGCGGGCAGGGTCCCCTCTCCTTATGTACTTGTGTGTCCCTTGTCTTACACATGTTTATTATACTTGTTTATATTTCCCCTTTTCACATGTAAAGCACCATGGAATAAATGGTGCTATATAAATGCATAATAATAATAATAATAATAATAATAATAATAATAATAATTATTATTTTTAAGGAGGAACAGGAGCACTGCCAGAGCCCTGCAAAATGACCTCCAGCACGCCACAAATGTGCATGTCTCTGCATAAATGGTTAGAAACCGACACCATGAGGATGGTCTGAGGGCCCGATGTCCACAGATGGGGGTTGTCCTCACAGGAAACCAACTGATGCGTGGAAGAGGTGCCGCCCTTTTTGTATCTGTAGGTTTCCTGTCCTTGAAGGGTGGATCTCCTCTCTCGTGGTGCTGTCATGGGAGTCCGAATAAACAGTTGATTCCTTCTGCTCAGGCAATGTTCCCCAACTCTGAAAACTGGATTTTCCAGCAGGACAATGCACCATGCCACACAGCTAGGTCAATTAATGTGTGGATGAAGGACCACCACATCAAATCCCCATCATGGCCAGCCCAATCTCCAGACCTGAACCCCATTGAAAACCTCTGGAATGTAATCAAGAGGAAGATGGTAAGTCACAAGTCATCAAACAAAGAAGAACTGCTTACATTTTTGTTGCAGGAGTGGCATAAGGTCACCCAAAAGCAGTGTGAAATACTGGTGGAAAGCATGTCAAGACGCATGAAAGCTGTGATTAAAAATCTAAAAATCATGGTTATTCCACAAAATATTGATTTCTGAACTCTTCCCGAGTTAAAACATTAGTATTCTTGTTTCCAAAAGATTATGAACTTGTTTTCTTAGCATTATTTGAGGTCTGCAAGTACTGCATTTTTTGTTATTTTGACCATTTTTCATTTTCTGAAAATAAATACAAAATTTATTGTTCGGCAATTCGAAGACATGTTGTCAGTAGTTTATAGAATAAAAGAGCAATTTATATTTTACTCAAAAATATACCTATAAAGAGAAAAATCAGACAAACTGAATATTTTGCAGTGGTCTCAATTTTTGCCAGAGCTGTATATATACACACACACACTTTAGACTATTTAAAGGCAAACACTTAATTAAAAGTTAATTTTTATGGTCTTTACAGTAGATAGGGTATATTTGCCTTTGTCAATTTGTTAATAAATGTGTGATTACCCTAGGCTGACTATATGAACAACATCAGATGTTAATTACCACAAAGTGACACAGGTCAGAATTGAAAAATTGGCCAGGTCATGAAGGTGAAAATAGGCTTTGGGATGAACGGGCTAAAGTATGATGTCAATTAAAAGGGGTACTCTCAAGTTATCACGTGACCAGTTTAGAGCAATGAATTTCTTTCTTTTTACTCGCCTTACTTTCTGGTTTCTAGTAGTAAAGGTCTCCTCGCTATTTGACAGTTTATTTTTTTATTTACCGTACTTATATAGCACCATTAAAAGAGTTGTCTGGTCAAAACCAATAAGTCTGCAGTTACTTGATACAAATCAAAAAACTGACTGTCACATCCAAACATGAATTAGGTGTGAACAGGTGCTTACCTAGGAGTCGCCAACTCATATACAATAAACATAGAAGGTAGCACTCTGCAACGCTATAGCGTGCAAACGTGAAACACGAAAATTAAATTTCATTACTGCACTAGAAATATGACATTGAGAATGCTTAGTGCATAAATTGGCCTTTTCATGTGTACCTGGTAGCCATGGTAAGGCAATTCTCATATACCAAGACCTAACAATGCCAATCCTCTCAGACAGTCTAAACTCTATGGGAACCTAATGTAAATTCTCTCCTAGACTAAAGTCTAATATCTTCATGGAGGGGTAGTGATCCTGCTGTGATTAAAAATGTCTGAGGCTAAGGGGCGGAATGCTCAGTCAGAAGGCCAATGCATACAAATCAAAAAACTGACCGTCACATCCAAACATGAATTAGGTGTTGTGATAAAACACTCGGGGATCGCCTTTGCTGGGGTCAAAGGTCACGTGCGTTCAGCATGAAACTTAGGCGCAGAGCTGGGATTCGTGTATAACTGACCCTGGGTCAGGTTTATTAACGGTGAAAGCAATGCAAAAGGAAATAAACCATAAAACAAATCCTTGCCTGTCCGGCACTAACTAAACAATGGACAACCTAACTACCAACTGGCGGGCTTCTCCCGTCCAGCCAAACCACAGTTGCAGTGGGCACTGCTTCCACTCACGTGTGTCTCTCACACAGACAGGCTCTCTGTGTTCCCAGGCTGAGACATTCACACAACCACCTGGCATCCTTTTATATCCACCTCCCATTATCCATTAGTAAGCAGGTGCGATACTGACCAGACTAGGCCACATAGGAAAGGAATCTGGGCGAGATATACCTGCCCTCATCCACTATTCCCACATGATTCTCACATATCCCCCCCTTCTGCTCAGACCACTCCGGTCGAGCAATGACACCCGCCAAACAGTGCACTCGGGACAGGGCATCTGCATTTCCCATCTGTACCCCTGGGCGGTGCGCCACCGTAAAAGTGTAGGCCTGCAGGGCAAGGAACCACCGGGTCACCAGGCTATTCCGTTCCTTGTTCAAGTGCATCCACTTGAGAGGGGCATGGTCAGTGATCAGCCTGAACTTTCGGCCCACCAGGTAATATTTGAGGGCCTCTAGAGCCCACTTAATGGCGAGGCACTCTTTTTCTACGACTGCATACCTTTGCTCGTGTTTATTCAGCTTCCTGCTGAGATAGAGGACTGGGTGTTCCACTCCGTCCCTCACTTGTGAGAGTACAGCCCCGATACCGGTATCAGAGGCATCCGTTTGTACCACAAACTCACTGCGGAAGTTCGGAGTAACCAGTACGGGCTGAGAGCAAAGTGCCCGTTTTAGGCTATGGAAGGCTTCTTCAGCCGCTAAACTCCATTTAATCATGACGGAGTTTTTCCCTTTTGTAAGATCCGTCAGGGGGGTAGCGATGGCTGCAAAATTGGGTATGAACCGGCCATAACCGGCGATCCCCAGGAAGGCTTGCACCTGCTTCTTGTTGACAGGTTGTGGCCAGTCCTGAACCGCCTGAATCTTATCAACCTGGGGTTTAACAACACCCCTCCCAATTACATACCCCAAATACCGGGCTTCTTCTAGCCCGATGTGACATTTCTTGGGGTTCGCGGTTAGACCTGCCTCCCACAGGTCGTCAATAACAGCTTGTACTTTCTGGAGATGAGTCTCCCAGTCCAAGCTGTAAATGACAATGTCATCCAAATAGGCCGAAGCATACCGCCTATGTGGCCTCAAGACTCGATCCATCAGTCTCTGGAAGGTCGCCGGTGCCCCGTGCAGTCCAAACGGCATATACACATACTGAAATAAACCTTCCGGCGTAGCAAATGCTGTCTTTTCTATGGCAGCCTCCACCAGAGGGATCTGCCAATACCCCTTTGATAGGTCTAGGGTCGTAATATACCGGGCTTTTCCTAACCGATCTATTAACTCGTCGACCCGGGGCATGGGGTAGGCATCAAATTTTGAGACCGCATTCAGTTTCCTGAAGTCATTGCAGAACCGGATGGTTAGCACAATCGGGCTGGACCACGCACTGTGCGATTCCTCAATGACACCTAACTCTAACATTGCCTTCTCTTCTCGGGAAACGGCTTCACGGCGCGCTTCCGGGATTCGGTAGGGCTTTACGTGAACTGTGACACCAGGTTCCGTTACGATGTCATGTTTCATTAGCATAGTCTGCCCGGGTTTTTCTGAGAAAAACTTTTGGCTGTGAAGTAGAAACTGCCTGACTTCCGTCTTTTGCCGCTCCGAGAGAGTCTCTGCAACCCGTACCTCCGGTACGGTATGCGAGCAGACAGGACGGGCCAGCTCCGCTGACAAGGCAGACCGATCCTTCCAGGGCTTTATCAGATTTACATGATAAATCTGTTCAGGTTTCCGTTTACCTGCCTGGTATACTTTGTAGTTTACTTCACCAACTCTTTCCTTGATCTCAAAGGGGCCCTGCCACTTTGCCAGGAACTTACTGTCCACCGTGGGGACCAGGATCAACACCCTATCTCCGGGTGCAAATGTACGGATCTTGGCGCCCCTATCATAGATTCTTTTTTGGGCTCCTTGAGCCTGTATCATGTGTTCTTTGACGATAGGCATAACAGCCGCAATACGGTCCTGCATTTGTGTGACGTGATCTATCACTGTTTTAAATGGAGTGACCTGACCCTCCCAGGTTTCTTTTGCAACGTCTAACAGTCCGCGAGGACGTCGGGCGTACAATAACTCGAAAGGCGAGAATCCCGTGGAAGACTGGGGTACTTCCCTGATGGCAAAAAGCAAATACGGAAATAAATAGTCCCAGTTCTTCCCATCCTTGTCTATCACCTTTCTCAGCATCTGCTTCAGAGTTTTATTGAACCGTTCGACCAACCCGTCTGTTTGAGGGTGATACACGGATGTGTGTAACGGTTCAATTTGTAACAATCGGCAGAGCTCCTTCATTACCCTGGACATAAAGGGGGTACCTGGTCGGTGAGTATCTGTTTTGGTATACCGACCCGACTAAACACATGCACCAGTTCCTTGGCAATCGTCTTGGTGGCCGTGTTACGCAAAGGGATGGCCTCCAGGTAACGAGTGGCATAAACCAAGATGACCAGGATATGTTGGTGTCCATGTGCAGACCGTGGAAGGGGCCCAACTACATCCATCCCAATCCTCTCAAACGGGACTTCAATAATAGGTAGGGGTACCAAAGGGCTACAGAACCGGGGCTTAGGTGCAGAGGCTTGGCAGTCAGGACAAGACTCACAATATACTCGAATATCGTGATGCATGCCTGGCCAAACAAAACAGTGTAATATCCTTTCGGTGGTTTTCTGGACTCCCAGGTGACCTCCCATCACATGTCCGTGGGCCAGGTCCAGCACCTGCCGCCGGTAGGGTTTTGGCACGACTAATAGTTGCACCGTATCTTCCCCCTTTTTCTCTATCTGATAGAGTAAATCATTCTCCAGAACCATGTAAGGATATGCCAGCCTAGAGCCAGGTTCAACGGGTACCCCATTTATCACTTTTACATTTGTCCTAGCCTGAGAAAGGGTAGGATCCTTTATTTGCTCGCTTTGGAAGTCATCTTTCTGAACTTCCAAATCTGGCAAACGGGGAGGTGGACGGCTGTCGGCCTCCTCCTCTTCCCCGGTCTCCTCCGTATCACCCGCCATGACTGAAAACGGGAACTGTAGGTCATTTCCAGCAGACTCTTCCCCCGAGTCTTCCGGGGAGACCTCTTCCAGGGGTTCGGGACCCACACGCACCCTGGGAGAAAAATCATGTACACTATTACCCGAGGGCATCAACTGATTCTCCCACAATTGCCAGAAGTGGGGAAAATCCCGGCCCAGGATAACATCATGCAATAACGCCGGGACGAGTCCCACTTTATGTTGCACAGACCCATAGGAAGTAGTAATGCATATGACCGCGGTGAGGTACGAACAGGTGTCTCCATGCACACACGTTACAGAAAATTTGTCTGATGGTCCAGTCGGGGCTGACACCAGACTGGCCTTCACCAGAGTCACCACACTTCCCGAGTCTAACAATGCCACCACATTTTTGCCATCAACAGTTAAATCACACAAATGTTTTTCCACATCTTTTTGACCGGCATTCACACTCACTACCCGTGCCACCATAGACATGCGGTTTTTAGAGTCTGTGACGTCGCACTGCATGGGTTCGGTAGTGACCGGACAGTTCGCAGCAATATGTCCCATCTCTTGGCAGCGGAAACACCTAACGGGCCCCTTGCTTAGACCATAGTTCGTTACTCTCGGCCTCGCAGTGCGGGCAGTCCCGTTTTCCTCCCCCACTGTCTTAGGGATTTTTCCATCTCCCCTACTCCCTGGAACAGTCTTACCAGTTCCCCGTGGAGATGATGAAGAACGAGGTGGGGTAGCGTCGTCTCGGAGTCCTTCCGCCACGGAGTAACGTTCAACCAGATCCACCAGTTGATCTGCCGTCATAGGATTTCCATGGCTTACCCACTTCCTCAGGGCTGGCGGTAGAGCTCTCAGGTACTTGTCCATGATGACTCTCTGAATTATCTCTGGCGCTGTCAACACCTCGGGTTGTAGCCACTTCTTCGTCACGTGGATCAGGTCGAACATCTGTGACCGCGGTGGTTTACCCGGCTGATAAGTCCATTGATGCACTCTCTGTGCACGGACAGCGGTCGTCACTCCCAGCAGGGCCAAGATATCGGATTTCAATTTGTCAAAGTCCTGCGCAGCTTCAGGTTCCAAGTCATAATACGCCTTTTGGGCCTCACCGGAAAGAAACGGGGCAATCAGGCCGGCCCATCGTGCCTTCGGCCATTTTTCTCGCACCACCGTCCGTTCAAACGTGGTCAGGTATGCCTCGACGTCATCTTCGGTCGTCATCTTCTGCCAGTACCGACTCATGTGAATCACTCTCGACTCGGCTTCCAGGTTAACCTCCTGTAGGCTTGCCAGGCGCTGCGCCACCTGCTGGAGAAGCGAACGATCGATAGCTGTCATGTCCACCAACTCCTTCAGCTGGGCCATCATCACCCGATTAGCTTCTTGCTGGACGGCGGTGGACTGTATCAGCGCTTTCACCACGTCCTCCATGCTCATGCTTGCAACGTGATGCCCGCATTCTCCACCACAATGTGATAAAACACTCCGGGATCGCCTTTGCTGGGGTCAAAGGTAACGTGCGTTCAGCATGAAACTCAGGCGCAGAGCTGGGATTCGTGTATAACTGACCCTGGGTCAGGTTTATTAACGGTGAAAGCAATGCAAAAGGAAATAAACCATAAAACAAATCCTTGCCTGTCCGGCACTAACTAAACAATGGACAACCTAACTACCAACTGGCGGGCTTCTCCCGTCCAGCCAAACCACAGTTGCAGTGGGCACTGCTTCCACTCACGTGTGTCTCTCACACAGACAGGCTCTCTGTGTTCCCAGGCTGAGACACTCACACAACCACCTGGCATCCTTTTATATCCACCTCCCATTATCCATTAGTAAGCAGGTGCGATACTGACCAGACTAGGCCACATAGGAAAGGAATCTGGGTGAGATATACCTGCCCTCATCCACTATTCCCACATGATTCTCACAGTGTATAGAGATGCTTACCTAGGTGTCACCATTTCATATACAATAAACATAAAAAGGTAGCACTCTGCAGGTAGCACTCGTATACCTTGCCGTGGCTACCAGGTACACATGAATTGGCCAATTTATGTGCCAAGCATTCTCAAATTTCATATTTCTAGTGCAGTTGTTAGGAGTCTGATTTCTCCCTTCTCTATGGTGAAATCTAGACCCTTACATGCTGCAGTCTCCTGCGGTTCATCTGCAGTAAAGGAGATTGCAGAGGAGAGTGCTTTGTGGCAACTCTGTCCAGAGGCTAAGTCCCCTGTTCCCTCCACTGAGCATGCTCATGGGACGAGCTCCCATTGGAGTTCGGGAGTCACATGCTCAGGTCCTGTGTCTAATCCTATTGGCTCCTCCTGGAGTTTGGGAGATCTCCGGAAGGTCCCGTTTGGTATAAAAAGCGCGCATGACTGTTCTGCCATGCGCTAGTATTTCATACTGCTGCTGTATGTATGGTGACGGATGCTTGGACTGGTGGCTGACTTATTATGAAACCCCTTTCCTCTGATAATACGAATGTGTGAGTGATTGGGCAGCCGCCAGTAGCAGCGCTTGCGCCAGCGTGCTCCAGCTATATCTGTCTCAGCAGCTAGCATCCTGCATCGCGCCAGCGATATTGCGGAGTCTCTTCTTTGGCTTCGTTCTCACCGCGCTGCGATTGCAGTTCTCCGAGCGTTCACAGTTGCGACTCCACGCACCTCTTTTTCACGGTAGGTCCTTTTGGGAGTAGTCCTGACGTTTAAGGCTACTCCTGTGACTTTTTAATACCGTGTCTATATCGCTGTTGTTCTGGGAGTTAAACAGACACAGCGTTTTGTGTGCTTTAAGTTTGCAGCTCTGTGTCCTCCACAGAGCTTGCTTTGGTGCACTCTGGGTGCAGTTAACCCCGTGCACATTAACGCCACAGTGCTCTGCCTCTCTAGCAGCGGTTCATATCACCTGCCGCACGGTGGACCCCGAGTGGCGAAGGCACTTTATTTATTTTTTTTAGTGCCTTCCGCCACTCCTAACAGCAGTAATGCAATTTAATTTTCGTGCTACAGAGTGCTGCCTTTTAGGTTTATTGCAGTTACTTAATAAACGTGCCGCGTGTCAGTGCCCGCGGCTGATCCGGAGGCAGGCTCGGACTGGCTCATAGGGGAACAGGGGAATCCCCCGATGGGCCCCTGTGCAGACATGGGCCCCCAATCTCACTATATGGGTAGTACTTGGTATAATTCGCATGATTTACTCTGTACAGAAAAAAAAGCAGCATCCCATCATTCCTTAACCAAACTACCCAGTTTATTATTATATAGAGATATAGTTAAATTTGTGAACGAGGGTAATGTAATATTAGTGTGCAAGTGAAAAGTGGGCCCCCAAAGTCATTGTTACTGGTGGGCCCTTGGCACCCCAGTCCGACACTGTCCGTAGGCGACTATGCACGCATAGTGGATATGACATTTCTAGAAATCCCATCCACTATGCTGTCACAGCTGGCGGCTTAATGCTGCATAAATACGCAGTGTTAAACCCGTAGCAGTTCCGGACCGTGGGCATGCACCCTTAGGCCTCTTTCACACATCCGTCTTTCACCATCAGTCAAAATCCGCCGTTTTGCAAAAAAACGGATCCGCCATTTATGTTGGCGGATCCGTTTTTTTCTTCATTGACTTGCATTAACGGCGGATGTTGACGGATGGTTATCCGTTGGATCCGTTTTTGTACGGATCCACCAAAATTTTACCGCCCGCTGACATGGCAGGACGGACACTGCAAGGTTTTTTGGTTGCCGGATCCACATTTCTACAGTGCGCACGCCTGGAATAGGCTTTGCCGGAAAGTTAACCCTAAATGCCAATCCTGGGGGTGAAAAACTCTCTCTCTCTCCCCTCGCGGCTCATCCTGCGATATCTCGTCCCGACCCCAGACTCTTCTCGCGGCTCGTCCCGCGATCTCTTCCCGGCACCGCTACCACGGTGGGACTTTGATTTCCTGCGGTTCCTTTAACATTCCTACATCGGCGGACCCCGTCAATGAAACGGTCCGTTGGCACCCGTTCGTGTCTCGACGGACACGGATCCGTTCTCCGCCATTTTGGCGGATGGCAACTGACGGGAATAACGTAAGTATGAAACAGGCCTTAGTAGAACACGGCGCAAGTTCTGCTTTAAGACAATCAGCAATCAGTGGTTTGTTCTGAGTCTATACTATTATCACTGTATTTGTATATAGAAATAACATCACATTTGAACAAGCACACAGCAGATAGCCTGATTAGGAGACCTGGAGTGAAAGCTGCTGGGCTAATGATTTAGAACTTTACCTATCCAGAAGATGAGAGGGAGGTGAGCAACTAATTGCTGTATAGAAATCAATGGACTGGAGACAGCAGTCTGAGATATCAAGATTTTATCCCTCTTCTGGAATCTAAGTACTACACAGCTTGGCCAGGCACTAGAGGCCAGTCTCCATGGAAACGAGCTGTACACTATAAAAGATAAAATCCCTCAATGCAGGAGAACAGCAGATAGAAAAAGCAAGTCACTTGCACACTTGCTTCCTTTCATGCTAACTAAAGAAAGCTAAATTAAAAGAGAAAAAAAAGTGAGTTTTGTAGATGAAGTTTTTCTGAATGCGACAATACCAAATGTGTGTACTTTGTTTATTTTTGTTTTCATATTAAAAAATGAGTATTATTCAGTATTTATTTTATGTTAATATTTTTTTTACATGGCCCCTTAATGGGATATCAACTTTTAATTCTCTGATCAATGGTCTCACCCATTGCAATACACAAGCGCAAACGGCAATGCTTGAGACGTGTCATCTTTACAGTGGCAGATCGCCTGTTAAGGACTCTGCTTCTGGCTAGGTCTAACAGGCCATCATGCCTGGGAGTCTTAGGGGTGATCATTTCAGCTTCAGCTCCTGTGATGACTCCCCAACTCTCTGTGATCACATCGTGAAGGTGCTGCAGAGATAGAGCCCACTTCCTCTCACAAATTTCTATATGACATCATCGGAACCCGATTGACTCAGGTTCTCATGAGGTTATCCCCTGCTGTTATCTTCTAGATGCTGTGATCAATATTGGTTGCAGCATCTAGAAGATAACACAGCCTATAACATTACGGGGAACGTAGCCATTCAGGTCCCACTGATGTCATGGGACAGAGATAGCAAACTACCCCGGAATCCCAATGCTTGCAGGACTCTGGTGGTCCCAATTTGTGTAAAATTGTCCACCATAAAAAAACCTTTGGTGATGTACAGAGCCCATAAAATGCCATTTATTTACCGTCTGCAGTTGTGAAGAGGTTAACTTGTAGAAACCACACACAGAAACACTAGGAGAACAATGTAATAGGATTGATAGGAATGAAGAAGAAATGCTGCTTTAGACTGAAATACTGTATAGGCTCTCCTCTAGAAACAGCTGTTCACCTGTTAGATACCATGGCAGCGATAAATAAATGCCAACATCACATGGCAATCGTGTGAGGGTCACATTACTGAAGCCAGTTCTCCTATAGATGCATTAGACAGGAGCATAGAGGATCATATTGTTTTCAACTTAGACTACAGCTACAGCAGAAGTATAAAAAAAAAAAAAAAAAAACAACACTTGTGAACCGAATTGGAAACATATGGACATTGCAAATGTACGGCACCCTTGAAATTGTTCCCAAAAATGAAGTATTTCCCCAAAAAAATTAACGCAATTACACGTTCATTTCCTTTGTGTATATTGAAACAATACAAAAAACAAAAACACACAACAAAAAAAAAGAGTAAATTTGACAAGGTCACCCAAAACCCCAAAAAACGGGCTGGACAAAATTGTTGGCACATTTCCAAAATTGTGGGTAAGCAATTTTGTTTCAAGCCTGTGATGCTTGTTCAAACTAACCTCAGGCAAATAACAGGTGTGGGCAATATGAAAATTACACCTGAAACCAGATAAAAGGGGAGAAGTTGACTCAATCTTTCCATTCTGTGCCAAGATTGAGTCAACTTTTTTCATAAGCATGGAGAACAGAAAGAGACAAAAACTGTCTGATAAATTGAGAAGCAAAATTGTTGATAAATATCAACAATCTAAAGGTTTCAAGTTCATCTCCAGAGATCTTGATTTTCCTTTGTTCACGGTACGCAACACGATCAAGAAGTTGAAAACTCATAGCACTGCAGATAATCTCCCTGGACGTGGATGGCAGAGAAAAATTGAAGAAAGTTTGCAATGCAGGAAAGTGGATAAGCAACCCTAATCAATTTCCAAAGAAATATGAGCTGTCCTGCAGGCTCACAGTGCATCAGTGTCAGTGAACTAGCTGTCAACATTTGAATGAAATGAACCATTATGGCAGGAGACCCAGGAAAAGCCCTCTTCTGACAGACATAAAAAAATAGAAAAGCTAGACAGCAGTTTGCCAAAATGTAAGCAAGGAAGGCAAAATCCTTCTGGGAAAGCATCTTGTGGACAGATGAGAGCATTTTGGTAAAAAACACATTCTACTGTTTACTGAAAACAGAATGAGGTCTACACAGAGAAAAAAAAAAACACGATACCTACAGTCAAATATGGTGGAGATTCAAAGATGTTTGGAGCTCGTTTTGCTCCCTCTGGCATTGTGTGTCTTGACTGTGCAAGGCATCATTAAATCTAAAGGTTATCAAAGGATTTTGGGTCGCAATTAAGTGTCCATTGTCAGAAAGCTGGGTTTGTGTCCTAGGTCATGGGTCTTTCAGCAGGACAAGGACCCCAAACAAACTTCAAGGAGCACCCAGAAATGGATGGCAAAAAAGCATTACAGAGTTCTGAAGTGGCCAACAATGAGTCCGTATCTAAATCCCATTAAACACCCGTGGAGAAATCTTGAAATTGCTCTTAGGGGAAGCCACCCTTCATAGTTGAGAGGTGTAAAAAGCTTGGTGATGGTTATAGGAAGCGATTGATTGCAGTCATTTATTCCAAAGAGTGTGGAACCAAAATATTAAGTCGAGTTTGCCAACAATTTTGTTTGGCTCATTTTTTGGGGTTTGTTCTCTTAATACACACAAAGGAAATACACATACTTATAACAAAATGGGTATTTGCAATAATATTCTGTAAGAACTACTTCATCTTATGGAACAATTTCAAGGGTATCAACACTTTCAACCATGACATATATAGAAAATATATATTTTAAAAGCTGGATTGCTTTAAGTTCTACAGATTGCTTTAAGTCTGCATAATGAAATATATTAAGGTAGCAGTATTGCAATTTTTTTATGTTCACGTCTATAATTGCATTGTGGAAATGCCCACAGCTGACCCAGACCAAACTTATGTAGAGCATTGGGGGGGGTGCGCACACCTACTGCTGTAGCAACAGGCTAAACACAGCTGAGTGCTGAGGATGACATGCCTCAGGTTTATTGAGATTCTAGCTACTACACTATAAATGTCAAATTAAAACATGTTGTATCTGATGTGAATACAACACAATGAGACATTACATTCCTGTTTCAGTGCCCTGAGCAATCCTATGTAAGACAAGCAAAAAAATGAGTAAGTTGTTCTACTACAGTGAGCTGCTGCAGAGATATAAGCATCCATGAAACCCCCTAGTTTAAAAGGGAAGCTGTCACCAGGTTTGGCCGATACGAGATACGGCCATTACCTTTGCTGTGTATATATGCCCCCAACCCGACATGTAAGAGAAGAAAAAGACCTTTTATTATACTTCCCTGTGGGGCAGTCCAGTCCGAGGTGTGTCAATGTTCTTGGTCGGGCACCTTCCATCCTCTTACATTCACGGTCCTCCTTGTTTCAGGTGGATGATGCGACCCTGCGTCATCCACACAATCTCCCCGGCATCGCGCTCCTGTGCAGACGTACATCTCTGCTGTGTTGAGGGCAAAGCAATGTACTGCAGTGCACAGGCATCGGGCTCTTTGTACTTTCCCAGCATATTGCAGTACTTTGCGCTGTCCTCAACAGGGCAAAGAAGTACGTCTACGCAGGAGCGCGAAGCCGGGGAGACTGTGTGGTTGACGTAGGGATCTGTCATCTACACGAAGCAAGAAGGGAGGCACACCTGAGGCACATCACAGTCCATGAACAGGATCGTTTATATGAACATTGCCCAAGACAATTCAAGACAAGCATCAATGCATGTACCTTGAATGAAAGATTCCAAAACAGCAGAATCCTAAAAAGGTGGCCCTATTGTACAAATTACACTCAGATGAAAAATCATCTGTGAGTGAAGAGAATATTTGACCCACACTGGCATTTTACAGAAATTAATGTGCAATGGATGTTGCAGAATTAACAACAAATTTCCCATTTTAGAGCCAAGTACATTGTGCCTGGGATAGGCTACTTTCACACATCAGGTTTTTCCCGACAGGCAGGATCCGGCTATTTGTTAAAAAAACCGGATCCGGAGTAAATATTGGAGAACTAAAATAACGGATCCGTTTTTCCGCCGGATCCATCTAGCAGGTTTATATCTTTTTCCTAGCGGCTGGCCAATTGGATCTGAGCATTCGCATTCTTAAAAAAAACGGATACGGTGGCCGGATCTGTCTTTTTCCAGATCCCGCGCATTCAGGCGCCCATAGGCTTCCATTATAGAAAAAAAATGGAAGTGCCGGATTCGGCGCTGTCCATTTTTTCGCCACAGACAAAAAACTTTACTAGAGATGTTTTTTCCAGATGCCAGAATGTAACATTTAGCCGGATCCGGCGAAAACCGGAAGAAACTGAAGGCCATGCGGCACAATCCGGCGCTAATACAATTCAATGAGACAAAACTGGATCCGGTGGTAGCTTTTGCTGGATCCGTTTTTTTAACAAATAACCGGATCCTGCCTGTCAGAAAAAACCTGATGTGTGAAAGTAGCTTTACTCATCACCCTGGCCTTCAGCACGGTCCCCAGGGTGCTCCTGTGTGTGAAACAGCTTGTTGCTGAGAGGCTTTTAGCATAAGAACTACACCTGCAGGATATCTCCCAGCCTAAAAGAAGTCGCCAAGCCGCATATTAAATAATTAGTTAGGGGCACGCTAATGAGTCGCAAGGTCCCGCTGCAGCCAGGACCTAAACGTTAACCCCTGGTCCCGGAGCGGCCAGTGCCTGAACCTCGTCCCCTGGCCCCGGAGCTGCCAGATCCTGATCCCGAAGTCCACTGGTCCAGATGCAGAGAGTACTTGAACCCAAATTCCCCTGGTCCAAGTGCGGCAAGTGCAAGAACATTATCCCCTGGTCCATGAGTGATGAAACCCCGATACAGTATCCTAGACCGGTATGTCTGAACTAGGCCCTAAATTAGTGTCAGCGCACCTTACCCCTTGGGTTCAGTAACTGCAGTCCCGGGTTCTGCTCAGGAGTGGTACCTGGCAGCTACCTGCATCTCAGGCTGTCTCCACCATCAGGAGCTCCAGTTTAACACCACATAGCCACTTAGCTACACCACATCCTGGGAAGGCCCAGCCCTGTGGCATAGAGGTGCCGCAAACACACATGACCAACCGTAATAAAGTGTTTGATACACTATTAATTTTGCAGGTTTTCCCACATACAGAGAATATAGAGGTCCGTAATTTTTATCATAGGTACACTCCAACTGCGAAAAACAGATTCTAAAAGTTACAAAAAAAAAAAAAAATCACATTGTATGATTTTAACATAATTAAATTGCATTTTATTACATGATAAAGTATTTGGTCACCTGTCAACCAGCAAGAATTCTGGCTCTCATGGACCTGTTAGTTTTTCTTTAAGAAACCCTCTTACTCTGCACTCATTACCTGTATTAATTGCACCTTTTTGAACTTGTTACCTGTATAAAATACACCTGTCCACACACAATCACACTACAACCTTTCCAACATGGCCAAGACCAAAGAGCTGTCTAAAGACACCAGGGACAAAATTGAAGATCTGCACAAGGCTGGTATTGTCTACAGGACAATAGGCAAACCGTGTGGTGAGAAGGAAACAACTATTAGTGAAATTAGAAAATGGAAGAAACAGTAAGGTCAAGAATCAGCCCAGAACTACATGGGAGAACTTGGTCATTGGCTTGAAGAGAACTGGGACCACAGTCTCAAACATTACAGTTAGTAACACACTACGCAGTCATGGATTAAAATCCTACAGGGCACGCAAGGTCCCCCTGCTCACGCCAGCACATGTCTAGGCTCGTTTGAAGTTCACCAATGATCATGTGATGATCCAGAGGAGGCATGGGAGATGGTCATGTGGTCAGATGAGACTGTGCTTGGAGGAAGAAGGATGAGTACAACCCCATAGCATGGTGGGGGAAACATATTTTTGGTGTGTTTTTCTGCAAAGGGGACAGGACGACTGCACCGTACTGAAGGGAGGATGGATGGGGTCATGTATCGCGAGATTTTGGCCAACAACCTCCTTCCCTTAGTAACAGCATCGAAGACAGGTCATGGCTGGGTCTTCCAGCATCTCTATGACCAGAAACACAGACAGGGCAACTAAGAAGTGGCTCAATAAGAAGCATTTCAAGGTCCTGGAGTGACCTACACAGTCTCCAGACCTTAACCGAATAGAATATCTTTGAGGTTCAGCTCCCACCAATGATGCCCAGTGACAGCCTCTATACTGAAAGATCTGGAGGAGATCTGTATGGAGGAGTGGACCAAATCCCTGCTGCAGTGTGTGCAAACTTAGAAACTACAGGAAACGTCTGACCTCTAATTGCAAACAAAGGTTTGTTTTTCTATTGTATCAAATACTTATTTGATGTAATAAAATACACATTAAATTCTGTAAAAATCATACAATGATTTTCTGTTTTGTTTTTTTTTTCTTTTTTTTATAAAGAGTTTGTCTCTCAGGTTGTGTACCTATGATAAAAATTATAGACCTCTCCATTCTTTGTAGGTGGGAAAACCTGCAAAGTTGTCAGTATCAATTACTTATTTTCCTCACTGTATTAATTGGTATATTTTATTCTACTTATTATTCATTTTGTGATAAACTTAAAAAAGATTTTTGCAATTTTTTTTTTTGCTTAGTCCCTCTACGAGACTTTAACTTGACTTTCATTACTCTTGATCGCTGATATAATACATTGCAATGCATTATACCTTTCAGTGCTACACTGATAGAAGCCTCATGCTCTGGACAGTCTACCGCAGATGGCAGAGCCAGAGGCCTTCATGATGATGTCACGGAGACACCGATCGGAAAGGAGAGAGCCCCCTCCCTCTCTTAGCCTCCCAAATGTTATCTATATTGATTGTGGAATTTAGGGGGTTACACCTCCAAGAGCGCTGCCAGCAACACTCCTAACTGTGATAGCCAGCACTTGGCTGTCACGCAAGCTGAGCTTCCGATGGCGATTATGTGGGCACCACTCCTGTGCTGTGCACAATCGTCATGACATATCTATACGTCTGGGGTCAGTAACCCCTACCTGAGGATGACATAGATACAAAGGTCGTGAAGGGATTAAGAAGAACTTTTAAAGATTTTTTTTTTTGAGCTCACTGACAGTTTACCACCCTAGCACAGGCATGATAGATCTCAGTGCCATCAAGTAAGTCTGATAAGAATGGAATATTATTGGTTTAAGACTTAAAAAACAAATTCAAAACTTTTTCCTGTCTTTGGAAAAATGTGACATGTTCCACTGTATGAAGTTCCCCGGTGCTCACGTGCACATATAGCAAATCACAACTTAATATTACTTTTTTAGGAAGTTGACAAAATACGGATTAGGTGATTCTCTACTTTTGGAATCACATTTGAACCATGAAATATCCACCATGCCTTCATTAGTGATGCACATATAAGGCAGCTTACCAGCCCATCGCAGTTGCTGATAGCCACTGAAGCATTGGGTAGATCCGTAATGTCCCCAACATATAAGCAGTCTCTGTGTAGTGGTTCTATTTCCGTCACATTGGAATCTTCCTCCCATTCCACTGTTGCTCCAGGTGCAATAAGTTTGGAGTTCACTTTTAACCTTAGATGAAATTCAGTGCCAAAAATAGTAACATTATAATAAATGTTAGGAGCGGCCGAATCCTCCACAATAGCTCTTGGAAATCGCGCCTTGTGCTTCTTTGACACTGAATGTGATACAAAGTTTCCTTCTGCATCTGTGCTGATTGGAGTTATAAGGCTGTATTCTTCAATCTTCTGCAAAAGAGAATCTAAAAGACATGAAAAAGAAATGTTTATTCTGGAAGCCAATTTGCATGGAACTCATTAGATAAAACAGTACATAGGAGACGGTTTTTACGATGAGAACGTTTTCGGGAACTTGGTCCAGTGACAGCCCATTTTCATGTTGCTGTAATGTTTATGCATACTTATCATATTACAGCATTAATTGCCAACATCTGGTTTATTTTTCCTTTCCTAAGCTGAAGTTGCATAACTAGCTTTTTAAATTGAAACCCCGCACTGACCAGTCCCATTGAAAGCTATCACACTGTATTCAACGTGCATTCCTTGTAGAAGGATGCTTCCTTGCTCGTGAACACGTCCACACTTGCAGAACTTCTTTCCTGAACTTAACAAAACACCTGTGACTTTTTATACAGCGTCATATGCCTAAAGCACGTGGTCAAAATATGGCTCGAAGTTGTGTAGAGCATCCACACACTTGTAGACAGATGTAACACACATCAGTATTCCCAGCTTTCCACACGGACATATGGAAAAAAAAAAAAAAACATTCTCTTGTAGAATCATTATTCCTATGGGAGAGTAACTGCTAGGCCGCATCATATGGCGTTCATTGAGGTAGTTTTGTCAATATCAAAAGGTAAATCTGGTGACTGTTTAGCCTGTATCATAGCGGTTCATGCCATTTTATACAGTCAGCATATTTTAAGTAGTCTCAGGGTGTGTGCACACGTTGCGGATTCTGCTGCGGATTTTTCCGCGCAGATTTGTCTAAATCCGCAGGTAAAATCACACTGCGGATCTAGGCTGTGTGTTCACGATGTGATTTTTCGGTGTTTTTGCTGCGATTTTCGGCGCAAAAACGTTTAAAAATCTTGTACAGAACGCACCCCATGCATTCCTATGGCATTCCGCACATGCTGTGCTAATGCGCTTTTTTCCGTGGCGTAATCGCATCAAAAAAAAATCGCAGCATGCTCCTTCTTATGTGTGGAATCGCAAAGAATTGCCGCGTTTCCGCACCCATAGGAATGCATGAGAATCGCTTACTTCCCGCATGTGGCTATGCCCACCATGCGGGAAATTAAGCATCTCATGTGCGGTTGGTACCCACGGTGTGGAGGAGAGGAGACTGTCCTCCAGGCCCTGGGTACCATACCCCTGTAAAAAAAGAATAAAAAATAAAAAATCGGGGTATATTCACCTTCCGGTGTCACGCGCAGCCTTCCTGGGCCTCAGCGTTCCCAGTAATGCCTTGCAGCAAGGTCCTGTGATGACGTAGTCTCACGAGATCGCTATAGCAACGCGAGACCAACGTCATCACAGGTCTCGCAAGGCATTGCTGGGAACGGGAGCGTCGCCGAGACTGCGCGGGATGTCGGAAGGTAAATATACCCCGATTTTTTATTTTTTAATTATTTTTTATATTCTTTTTACGATTGATGCCGCATAGGCAGCCTCAATAGTAAAAATCTGGTCACACTCGTCAAACACTATGTTTGACGAGTGTGACCAACCTGTCAATCACATTCCATGCGATGCTTCAAATCGCTTGGAAAGTGCTTGAATATCGCAAGCGAAAATCGTGGCAAAATCGAGAACATAATCGCGGTAAAATTGCGCGTGGGAAAAAAACGTGCGATTTCTGGGAAGGAGTCCGGTTTTCAGTGTCCGGATTTAAATGCAACGTGGGCACATAGCCTCAGTGTTGATTAGCCTGAGGTTTTCCCCTGCAGTTTGACACCTGTCATGGAGCAGGTGCCAAACCGCTGTGGAATCCGCACAAAGAAGTGACATGCTGCGGATTTAAAACCGCAGCAAATCCGAGCGGAAAAATACGCAACGTGTGCACTGCGTTTTTCATTTTGCATAGACTTAAATGGTACTGTACAACACAGCAGAAACTGCTGCGGATCCGCAAGGCCAAATCCGCAGCAGAATCCTCAACGTGTGCACACACCCTAAAAGGAAAGATTCACTAACACATTTATTAACCTCTTCACGATATAAGATGTAATAGTATGTCTTATTGAGGAAGTTGTTCACAAAAATGAAAGTACCAGGACATACAGGTGATCGTGCGGGCACAGGAGCTCCGCTTGACTGACAGCCAATCTCCTACAGTAACAACCATATAATACATTTTATCAAATACTTTGTGTGGTTTTACTGTTTTTAATAGCATAACAAATTTTAAAGTTTCTGACTTTTGAAAAATTTGTAAAGTTTCAGATATTTTAATTTATTAAACACATTTCAACATAAAGCGACCACTAATAAAAGTACACTGTGCCCCCCCCCAAAAAAAAAAAAAATCAGGTCACTAGTATATGTTAAGGCGTTTTAAGAATGCAGTCAGATGGCCGGATAACATGGACGACAATCACATCACAGTAAGAAGATTGGCAGGCGGCTCTCATGATTCGAGTGTGCCAGCTGTATAGAAATACGTGCTGTCTCACTCGGGTCAGAAGAGCCAACAGCCAGTCCAAGCACTGCGATGAGATGGTTTTCCATAAAGTGACATGTCAGGTATGAAAACTATGGTATACAACTTTCAATAAATTTGGTGCAACATACTCGGACAGTAGCTGAGGACCTGCAAATAAAAAGCCAGTATGGATCAATTCCCCCCAAATTTACACCACCTATTGGCTTACTTTCCTCTAGAAATTTGTATTAAACTGTTGGTGCATATTTTGCCACGTCGTATTTTAGGTTCAGCTTCTTTACAAAAAAGCAAACCCCCTTGTCCGACAAGTCAGAGAAAGTGTCTAAAACACATAAGGACAATTTTTTCTGCATAAATAACGCCAGAGTTCTGTTACAGGAAAGCTGTACACGGCTCAAAAAAATAAAGGGAACACTTAAACAACAGAATATAACTAACTCCAAGTAAACCAAACTTCTGTGAAATCAAAAACTGTCCACTTAGGAAGCAACACTGATTGACAATCAATTTCACATGCTGTTGTGCAAATGGAATATACAACAGATGGAAATTATTGGCAATTATCAAGACACCTTCAATAAAGGAGTGGTTCTGCAGGTGGGGACCACAGACCACATCTCAGTACCAATGCTTTCTGGCTGATATTTTGGTCACTTTTGAATGTTGGTTGTGCTTTTACACTCGTGGAAGCATGAGACAGACTCTACAACCCACACAAGTGGCTCAGGTACTGCAGCTCATCCAGGATGGCACATCAATGCAAGCTGTGGCAAAGTTTGCTTTGTCTGTCAGCGTAGTGTCCAGGGGCTGGAGGTGCTACCAGGAAACAGGCTAGTACACCAGGAGACGTGAAGGGGGCCGTAGGAGGGCAACAGCCCAGCAGCTGGACCGCTACCTCTGCCTTTGTGCAAGGAGGAACAGGAGGAGCACTGCCAGAGCCCTGCAAAATAACCTCCAGCAGGCCACAAATGTGCATGTGTCTGCACAAACAGTTAGAAACTGACTCTGTGAGGATGGTCTGAGGGCCCGACGTCCACAGATGGGGGTTGTGCTCTGTGATGAAAATATGATATCCTGTGTCTCTAACGCATGGGGGCTTATCTTAGTTATCCCACCGCTGCCACCAAATGTGATGAAAAAGACAGCACGCAAGCACAGAAGTCTATCAATTTACCACAGGGGGGCTTATTTTAGGTATCCCACCTCTGCCACCAATATGTCATGAACTGTGGGATCTCCATTGAGGAGACAAGGGCCTATACAATGTTGGCGATGTCGCGGGCTTGGCCATGTAGCAGCTAACTGCCCAATGACTACAGAGCCAATGGACTGTAACGCTATGAGGCGTCTTTCGTTATATGTGCAGTCAGTCTGTGTGGCGGAGACCCTCACGGGAAATGAACAACACGTGTGCCACGTCGAGGTTGACGGTTATAGTGTGAATGCCGTCTTGGATTCCGGCAGTCAAGTAACTTTGGTACATGCCAGTTTGGTGGACTCTAGCGCCCTAACGAACTTAACCGTGGGCATTAGTTGCATCCATGGGGATACCAAGAACTACCCCACTGCCTGGGTTACTCTTGCCATGCCATGACAAGAGAAAGCCCGAACAAATATACCACAAACTTGCTTAAGACCTGGCGGGACAGGGAGAGTCAGGTGGCAGGAGCTGCCCTTGAGGATGGGCCTCGAGGGGCACCACCTTCTAAAGTAAAGTACCCCCAGGTAGCTCCGCCAGAAGTGGGTATTGCAGACACGCTATCCAAAAACGAGAGACCAGGGAGTTCATACAGAGGAACGCAGATATTTTCTCGGAACTTCCTGGCCGGACTCACCTAATTAAACATGACATTATTACTGATCCACAGGCGCGGGTACGGCTAAAACCATATTGAATTCCGGCGGCTCGGAGACAAGCCATTGCCCAGGAAGTGAAGAAGATGTTAGAGCTCGGGGTCATTGAGGAGTCCCGGAGTGATTGGGTTAGCCCTATCGTACTGGTGCCCAAACCCGATGGGACTATCCGATTTTGTAACGATTTTCGGAAAGTAAACGAAGTATCGAAATTCGATGCCTAGCCGATGCCAAGAGTCGATGAACTGATAGAGAGACTGGGTTCGGCTAGGTACATATCCACTATTGACTTAACAAAAGTGTGACGTCCGCCTGCGGGTCTGGGCTGCAGCCAGGCAACACCCCGAGAAACACTGATACCCTTTACCCCTATACAGGGATCTGGATTTATAGCAGAGCCCAGGAGGCGCTGTCTGAATAGGAGCAGTGACCAGAGCAGGACGGTCGCCAGAAAAGTGTTCCAATACGGGACACAAACGTGGAGATATGCGAGTCTAAACCAGTCGGGCAGCAATGGTACAAAAACGGTAGACAGAAGCAGAGTCAGATTCAGGCCAAGAGTCATAAACCAGGAGAGTAGCAGAGGTACAGAATCGTTAGGCAGAAGCAGAGTCAGATTCAGGCCAAAAGTCATAAACCAGGAGAGTAGCAGAGGTACAGAATCGTTAGGCAGAAGGAGAGTCAGAAGTCCAGGCCAAAGTCAGTCAGTCAGAAAGTAATTCACACAGGGGAACCAAGAATATATCCGGCGGCTTGCAAGACCAGTCCCAAGGTATTTCAGGGATCAGGTCACCCCTCATAGGTTCCTGGACTGATGATGTCATCAGTACCGCCCCCAGGACCAGGCCAGATGGAGATGCAGTAACCTCTTGATGACTGACAGAGGGGTGGAGCCTGCATCCACCAGATGCCTGCGCCGGTGCCCTTACTCTGTCAGCACCATAACTCCCGGGCGAGCCATGGCGCCTCCTAGTGACCGCGACAGGAGCAGCAGACCCAGAATTTAATGGCGACGTGACAGACCGGCGCCTCCTAGAGGCTAAAGCCGGGACAGTAGGCTCTGAGCCTGACGTGACAGAACCACGGCCCCTTCCAGTGGCCGAGGCAGGAACAGCCGTCCCTGAGTCTGACGATAAAGTGGCGGTCCGGCGCCTCCTAGTGGCCGCGACCGGAACAGCAGGCCCTAAGTCTGGCGGAAACGTGACAAAAAGGTTATTGGCAGATTCCCCTCACGGAATCAGCCAAAGAGAAAACTGCCTTTGTTACGCCCCAGGGATTATTCCAGTACCGAGATATGCCATTTGGGTTGCATGGTGCCGCAGCCACCTTCCAACGTCTAATGGATATTGTCCTAAAACCCCATGGCCAGTATGCATCCGCGTACTTGGACGACATCATTATCTTTAGCGATGACTGGGACACGCATTTGTCAAAAGTACAAGCCGTCTTAGACTCTCTAAAAAGAGCTGGGTTGACTGCCAATCCCAAGAAATGTACGTTGGGATTGGAAGAGGCTCGCTATCTGGGATATAGCATAGGGAGAGGCGTCGTGAAGCCTCAAGCCAATAAAGTGGACGCTATTCAAAATTGGCCACGACCGGTAACCAAAAAACAGGTTGGAGCTTTTTTAGGGATCGTTGGTTATTATAGGCGGTTCATCAAACATTTTGCGACCATCGCAGCTCCTCTCACAGATCTTACTAAGGGGTCGAAATCTGTCACAATAAAGTGGAACGCAGAAGCAGGGGAGGCCTTTCAGCGATTGAAAACAGTCCTCTGTGACCAACCAGTGTTGGTTGCACCAGACTTTAAACGGGAGTTTATTGTCCAAACGGACGCCTCTGGGGTGGGCCTCGGCGCGGTTTTGTCTCAAGTAGTAAATGGCGAGGAACACCCAGTGGCCTATCTAAGCAGAAAGCTTACGAGAGCAGAAAAGAACAACAGTGTAGTTGAGCGGGAAGCCCTGGCTGTGAAATGGGCCCTGTGCACCTTGCGCTATTATTTACTAGGTCGCCAGTTTAGACTAGTGACGGACCATTCGCCCCTAACGTGGATGTCCCGGGCAAAAGAAGGCAATGCGCGGGTGACACGCTGGTTCTTAACATTACAAGGGTTTAAATTTTCCGTTGAGCACAGGGCGGGCACAGCGCACAGAAATGCAGATGCGTTGTCTAGAACGCACTGCTTGGTGACTCGTCGTGTCCGACCCCACGGGCTCGAACAGAGGAGGGGGGGGTGTGAGGTGCCAAGGGGAGAGGTACTAGAAAACAGGTATATTTCTCCCCGTTTCATTTCATATGTCAACCTGTACTGATGATGAAGCCAGTTTATTTCACTGTAATCCAGTCCTGGTTTCCTTTGTGATCAGCATGGAAAGGACTGGTGGTTCCCCCTCCACTAATTCAATCCAGGTTTTGGTTTCCTGACTGGTCCAGCTGATATAATCAGGAGGAGCTGGGATCTCTCAGTCTCTCTAGTCTGCTGAGCTGGGAGCTGACAGTAAGATTACATGGACTTCTTTGCTGTTATATAGGTTTATTTTGTAGTTAGCCTGCTATTGTTAGTTAGTGGCCAGACGGCCTTAGATGTTTTATTTCATGTTTGGCATGTGTAACATTGAGTAACAAGTGTGCACAATAAATATGCCGTGTTCATATCCATGTGAAACTTGCTAGTCTGCTGAAGTGACCTCATAGCCACACACTTGTGCCAAAGCAAAGATCCCAGCTGAGCTATCTATTCCCCACAGTGTATACTAGAATCATAGAATCGTAGAGTTGGAAGGAACCTCCTGGGCCATCTGGTCCAACCCCCTGCTCAAAGCAGGATTCGCTAAATCATCCCAGACAGATGTCTGTCCAGCCTCTGTTTGAAGACTTCTATTGAAGGAGAACTCACCACCTCTCGTGGCAGCCTGTTCCACTCATTGATCGCTAACTGTCAAATATCTAATCTGTGTCTGCTCCCAATCAGTTTCATCCCATTGCTTGTAGTCTTTCCTTGTGCAAATGGGAATAAAGATGATCCTTCTACAATGTGACAGCCCTTCAGATATTTGTAGACAGTTATTAAGTCTCCTCTCAGTCTTCTCTTTTGCAAGCTAAACATTCCCAAATCCTGTAACCTTTCCTCATAAGACAGGGTTTGCAGACCGGTCACCATTCTGGTCGCTCTTTTCTGAATTTGCTCCAATTTGTTGATGTCTTTTTTAAAATGTGGTGCCCAAAACTGGACACAGTATTCCAGATGAAGTCTGACCAAAGAGGAGTAGAGGGCAATAATGACTTCACGTGATCTAGACTGTATGCTTCTGTTAATACATCCTAGAATTGCATTTGCCTTTTTTGCTGCTGCATCACACTGTTGACTCATATTCAGTCTGTGATCTATTAGTATACCCAAGTCTTTTTCACATGTGCTGTGCCCTATTCCTCCCATTCTGTATATGCTTTTTTCATGTTTATTGCCCAGATGTAGAACTTTGCATTTTTCCTTGTTAAAAATCATTCTGTTAGTTGCTGCCCACTTCTCCAGTTTATTTATATCTTTTTGAATCCTCTCTCTCTTCTCTAGTATTAGCTATCCCTCCTAGCTTTGTGTCATCAGCAAATTTAATCAGTTTACCCTCAATTCCTTCATCTAAATCATTGATAAAGATATTGAACAATACAGGGCCCAGGACAGAGCCCTGTGGTACCCCACTTGAGACATTCTTCCAACTGGATGTGCAGCCATTTACGACCATTCTTTGGGTCCGATCACTAAGCCAGTTATGAATCCACCTAACAGTTGCCTTGTCCATTCCATACTTAGTCATTTTTTCAATAAGGATTGTATGAGAGACTTTGTCAAATGCTTTGCTGAAGTCAAGATATACTATATCTACAGCATTTCCCTGATCCACCCAATCACCAATCAGTGATTCTGTCATAGAAGGAAATTAAGTTAGTCTGGCATGACTTATTAGTTACAAACCCATGCTGACTCTGTTTAATCCCATTACATCTGGCACAGAATTAACACTAGAGTCTACTAGAGTCTAGAGCAGTTTTACTGCTTCAGGACCAGGAAGACTTGCTGTGATAAATGGAAAGATGAATTCTGCTGTCTACCAAAAATCCTGAAGGAGAATGTCCAGCTATCTGCTTGCAACCTCAAGCTAAAGTGCACTTGGGTTATGCAGCAGGACAATGATCCAAAACACACCAGTAAGTCCACCTCTGAATAGCTTAAGAAAAAACAAATTATGAACTGAGGAAACTACCGGGCCTCTCAAATTTGACCTTTATACAATTCGGCTCTGTTAGAGATTCCTTGATACAGTATCTTTTAAGGTCGGATATTACACACCCATTAACTACATTTGAAGCTCTCTGCGCAACAAGGCATAAGCCCAAGAAGATAATGTCGTCTATTTACCAGATCTTGAATACCTCTGACTGCAGTCTCAAAAGAGCTTACATAACATGCAGGGAAAATTCTTCTCATGGCCCATCACAGTGCGTTACAGCGCAAGAGAATTCTTTCAAAATAGTCACCAGATGGTATGTCACGCCTAAACAAAATAAGCAATGGTGGACAGGATCTTCTATTAAATGCTGGAGATGTGAAGGTACGGAAGGCACTTATTTACATATGTGGTGGTCTTGTCCACCCCTATTACAATTCTGGCAGGTGGTGGAAATTTTTTTTCGGAAAATAGTGGGCAAAAAGATCAAATTGACACCGGAAATAGTGCTTTTACATTTCCTGACACCGGCTAGACATAAGAGCATTGCTCTGTTGGTGCAACACTTTCAGCAGCAATGTTGGTGCAATACTTTCAGCAGCAAAACTTTTGATTCCTATGTACTGGAAGACAACAACTATTCCATCTATATCTCAACTACAGGAAAAGGTTGACATGCTATATCAGGTAGCCAAACTTGCAGCTCTGGTAAACGGCTCACACTCATCTTTTGAAAGAATCTGGCACCCATGGATTTGGTTCAGATCCACTCTTAAAAGTTAATAAGACTATAGTGGCCTCTTTGTTCTGTCTCAATATCACAGACATAATCCTTGCCTGTCATTGTCCCCTTCTCCCCACCACTTCCTCTGTTTCATCCCTATCTTTCGACTCTATCTTTCCCCTGCTCTACTCCCTATCCCTTTACTTCCTATACGGATTTTTCGTACGCGTATTTGTTAGACATTATGACATTGGTTCGGTAATTGGAGTTGCGCGGGTGGCGGGAACCCGGATTTGAATATAGCTATATATTTGTTACTGGACGAGCTTTTTGGGTTGTGGCTATCCCTAGACCTCTGTATATTGGTGGTTATTGTCATGTATAGATAATCAATGTTTCCCGTTTAACCTTTGAAAAGTGAAGTTTATAGGTTATATTATAATCTTCAAGACATTTTTGATTGCTATTTTGTGTAACTTTGCAAATTTCAATAAACAAATCATTGAAAAGAAAAGAAAAACCAAATTAAGACTTTGGAGTGGCCTAGTCAAAGTCCTGACTTTAATGCAATTGAGATGCTGTGGCATGACCTTAAAAAGGTAGTTCATGCTTGAAAAAGTTCCAATGTGGCTGAATTGCAACAACTCTGCAAAGATGAGTGGGCCAAAATTCCTCCAGAGCGTTGGAAGAGCCTCATTGCCAGCTATAGCAAACAGTTGATTGCAGTTATTAGGCTTAGTGTGCAATCACCTTTACACACAGGGTCCTGTAGGTTTAGATTTGTTTTGGTACAAAACACTTTCACACAACTAAGTAAAGCCTGTAAGATGAATAACCTTTTATTACTTGTTAATACACTTTTAACATTGAAATTGCAACAGCAACAAGTCATTTAAATATGCAAATAACTGATGTATTGATATGTTAATATGCAAGTAATGAAAAAAATGATATTTTTGAAAACATTATCTGTAGCATATGAGTGTCACATATAGAAAGGTGTGTACTTGGGCACGTAAATCATCAAGATTCTCTGCTGGCAGCTCTCTTTGTTCACCAAAGAGTTCCCAAATGTGCTCAATGGGAAACAAGTCTGGAGATACTGCAAACCATGGTAGCATGATTAGGCCACACAGGCTGCTCACAGTAGAACAAGCAACATGCGGCCTGACATTGATGTGCTGCTTAATGTCTCCTGGGACATTTTTAAATGGTGGCCATACCACTGGGTAAAGTTTTGAATGCGTGCAACTATAGGGAGTTTGTGGGATCACCCTAACTTAGACAAGTCATATATATCATTAACTATAACAATTAGACACGGTTGTAAAATGGTTTAAAATGTCACATCATATTGCGACTTATGGTGTATCTGTGAGAGTCCTGGTCAGCTCTGGAAACTTCTTTGGAAAGTTGGAAGAGCCAAGCTATGAGGTGCCTGGCCAATCTCGTATTGATGACTTGTGCTATGGCTATGAGTCAGATGACCAGAGATTCTGTCATCTGGAGGGGGAGGGGGGGGGGAGGAGGAAGAAAAAAAAACAAATTCGGCCAGATTATACAAAATGACACTCTAATCAAACTCTGATCAGCATTTGATCAGAGTGTCAGCAAACTGTGATCCAATTCTCTAGGATTAGAGAGAACCATGAAAAGATGTTAAACAAAAATGTATCAATCTTCTCTATTGTGTGAGTCGAAATATGACTGCATTCAGATGTCATCCGAGTGCAGTTCAATTTCCACATACTCACTTGACTTTCATGGCTGAGTGAGATCTGAGTATCAGATCAAACTGATTATGATTTTCCTTAGACTGCGCAGGGTATGTTGCATTACAATCATACAGAAATTACAGCCATCTGCACCTGCCTTACAGCTAGGTCATCAATACATTAGTCCTGGAAAACCAATTTAACCCTTCCACTGAAAGGGAGTTTTACACATTTACAAAATAATAAAGTGGTAAATGCATGCATGTGCATTTAATGTATTTTTTAAAGTAGATACAAGCCACATTGTCAAATGCCACTAAGCACTTGATACCTTTTTGCATATTTTGTGAGCTTTTATTTATTTTTAAACAAAATTCATAACAATTACTGTCAAGTGACTCAAACTGAAAGTGAAACACCGTATATACTCAAGTATAAGCCGTGGCCCCTAATTTTGCCACAAAACACTGGGAAAACGTATGGACTTGAGTATAAGCCTAGGGTGGTAAATGCAGCAGCTACTGGTAAATTTCAAAAATAAAAATAGATACCAATAAAACTAAAATTAATTGAGACATCAGTAGGTTAAGGCTTCTTTTACATTTACCGTGTTTTTGCAGCCCCAATAGATTTCTATGCGGCCGCAAAATCGGCCCGCAAAAATTCCACAGTGTGCCGTATGGGATATTCGAAGACATTTAAGCTTCTTTTACATTTAGATTTTGGAGTGTGACTGTGGTTGTAGACAGGTGTCTTTTATACAGATAAGTTCAAACAGGTGCCATTACTACAAGTAAGGCCGGTTTCACATTTGCGCTTTATGGCGCAGCGACGGTCTGCACACGGCCGCCACTAAGCCCCGCCCCCTGCCGGATCCCTGCCCGCCCCATTCGGTCATCACCGCCTACTAGCGCACCCTATCTTTAGCATAGGGTTCGTAGATCGTGCGCTGGCCGTGCGCTAGCAGGATTTTTCCGTGCGCTGCGCACTTTTGAAGGTGCGCCCGTGTGCGCCGAACGCAGCATGTTGCATTTCGGCGCACCTTCAAAAGTGTGCAGCGCACGGCAAAATCCGGCCAGCGCACGATCTGCGCACCCTATGCTAAAGATAGGGTGCGCAGATTGCAAGCGTCCATGTGCGCTAGTAGGCGGCGATGACCGGATGGGGCGGGCAGGGAGCCGGCAGGGGGCGGGGCTTAGCGGCGGCCGTGCGCAGGCCGTCGCTGCGCCATAAAGTGCAAATGTGAAACCGGCCTAATGAGTGGAGGACAGAGCCTCTTAAAGAAGAAGTTACAGGTCTGTGAGAGCCAGAAATCTTGCATGTTTTTTGGTGACCAAATACTTATTTTCCACCATAATTTGCTAAATAAATCTTGCCAACTCAGACAAGGTGATTTTCTGGATTTGTCAATTACAGGCCTCTCTCATCTTTTTAAGTCGGAGAACTTGCACTCTTGGTGGCTGACTAAATACTTTTTCCCCACTGCATATACACCGCTTAAACCTAGGTCTACTTTGTATATATTTTTATAAAATTATAAAAAAAAAAAAAACGTTTTAGACAAGAAAATTGCAGTCTACCATGTGTGACATTAAATGAACAAATTTAGAAAGATCCAAGGTGGTTTGATTTTTGTGACATTAGTAGTGAACATAGATCGGTATTTTTAATTTATTGAATAAAAAATGAATAAAATTGAACTTTTTAAACAGCTCATAAAGGAAAGTGCATCATTTGCTTTCTGGATTGCACACTTCGCAAGATTTTTTTTGTTTGGCATATTGTAGCAACCCTACAGAATTAGAACTGGAAATTTCTCCAAAAGTGACTATTTTAGGCTATGTGCACACGCTGCGGATATGTATCTGCAGGTCCGCAGGTAAAACCGCGGCTAAAATGACCTGCCGTTTTACCTGTGGATTGGCCAGCGGTTTGACACATGGAAAATGGAATAGATGGCAAACCGCAGCGGAATCCACAGAAAGAACTGACATGTCAATTCTTTCTGCGGATTCAAAACCGCAGCTTTTCCGCAGTTGAAAAACCGCAGCATGTGCACAGCGGATTGTAAATCCCATAAACTTACATGGTACTGTACACTGTCTGCAGAACTGCTGCGGATCCGCAAAGGCCAAATCCGCAGCAGAATCCACAGCATGCGCACATAGCCTTATAAGCTACAACCTCAAGGAATTCAACTGGGGGGTGAACAATTCTACCTCCAGTGTTTCACAGGTCTCTGTCATTGAACTGACAAAATACAGTATGTGGTTAATAATTTAATATAGCGCTAGCTAAAAAGTGTGGAATTTCTACAAGCTTTAAGAAAACAGTGTGTCCAGGAATTTATTATTCAATTTCTCTCGAATAGAGCAATAACCCCACATGTGCTGTTCTGCTACTGTTTGGTTACACCGCACGGCTCACAATGGGAGGAGCGTCACTCCGAGGGTGTATTTTTTCTGGAATGGTTCCTGCAGTCATATTGCATTTGCAAAGCCCCTGATGTTTTACTACAGAAGAAAAGCCCCAGAAGTGATACCAATTTGGAAACTTATTCCCTCAGGGTATTCACCAAGGGGGATAGTGGCTATATAGCCCCCCAAAAGAGTGCAAGAAATTAATGTGCAGCAGATATGACAACCGAATTAGCAGGAAATATATTTTTATATTTATTTACAAAGCATGTCAAGGGGAAAAAGACAACTGGTGGACAAAATGTGCATGGAAGTACGTGGTAATGACATGCACAATGAAGTATTGGCAGGCACCAATGATAAAATTACATACATGATCCAAATATAAGCATTGTAAATACTGATGGAATGGCCTGACTGTTTATGCATAAATAACTAGTTACATTATTTTTATAAGAAAACAGCACAACTGCTTTGTCTACCATCTATACCGTGGTCCTTGGTATATATAGCCAGTGCTCTTAATTCCCCAGCAGCTGACCCTTTTATTTTAACATCTTTGCACACTTATGCTGTACACCTCTGACTTTGTCCCACATTGATCCAGCACATTTGATGCACTTTTTGTACTGCTTTCCTATAAATATATATTTTTTTTAAATTTAACCAATTATTCACATAATCGCTACATGTGATACTTACCTCCGACCGGCTCCCCTGCTGGCCATCGCTGATCGCGCGAGATCGGCCGGTTCTATTTCTCGTCGGGCGCTTCCTGCTGGGCTTCCTGTGGGGCCGACGAGCGACGTGTGGAGGCGGGCGGGAGGACGTCAGGATCGCTGTGTCTGAAAGGTAAGTATCGTCCACTGTATCGCTGCTGCATCGCTGAGAGATCAGCCTGTGTGGCAGCTCACTAGCGATCATTTAGCGATGCACCAGCGATCCTGACCGGGTCGTATTGTGGTCGGGATCGCTGGTGCATTGCTAAATGTAAAGGGGCCTTAATTTAGTTGTGTGTCATAGCTTTAGCTTTAGGTTTATACTAATTCAGTGGATACACAACCCCTATAATATTGATCTGTATCTATCCTAAATTTGCAAAATAAAAAAACACACTTATAGTTTATTGTATTGCCAGATTTTGGGAGATGTAACCTTTTTATTTATGGTGTGAACAAGAATAAGAGGTTTTTTTTCTGAAGGATGAGTTGGACTTTTTATTTATTACATTTTGGGGTGTGTGACTTTTTTGATAAAAAAAAAAAAAAAAAGGCAATTCTTACTTTATGGTTTTCACCAAGTGCATGGCTGTGGAATCGGTAAGCCAAACCTCCAACTCCTCAATTTCCCAGACTAAGGGTATGTGTCAACGGTCCGGACGTGCAGCGCTTTGGATGCAGCGGAAACCCGGCTCCGCTCAAAGCGCTGCCCCCTTTTGTACGCGCGGTGATTCCGCATGTGTTCATTTAACACATGCGGAATTACCACATCCTGTTCATAGACTGGGTTATCTTGCAGAGACAGAGCATCTCCGCAAGATAAATAGACGTGATGCGGTCTACAAAGACGCGCCACATGTTCGGTTACGCAGGTCTGCTACCTGCGTGTTTGTACGCATAGTGGAGATGGGATCTCATAAATTCCCCTCAACTACGCTGTAACATCTGTACGCTGCGGACTGGATGCTGCGGCTGTACGCAGCATCCAATCCACAGCAAATCCTGAAGGAATCCTGACCGTGGAAACATACCCCAAGACTCCCTACATGACTCATGTTTAAGTGACAAATTTGCTGTAGTAAAATGGTAAAAATCAGGCTTTTAAGTCACCATTATGACAAAATAATCAAGTCATTTACTTTCTTGGAATGACAATAGCTCATAATTTCTCTTTAACACCCAGGCCAGTAGAATCTCTAGAGGATGCGTTCCTGGGTCTTATCTGCCCCCAGGTGATCACCCAACACATGGGAATATGCCATGTCTAACACCCTGTGTCTCTAGGCCCCTGGCACCCATAACTGCTCTATCACTTCACCTTTAGGCTGTATGCCCACGTTAATTTTTTTAAGCATTTCCGCAGCGTTTGTGCCGGCTCAGACGCTGCAGAAACGCTTAAAAGAAGCTTCATATTAAATTGCATGTGTTTTTGGCTTTTTGTGCCAATGAATGCATTTTTAAACGCTCAGGAATCGCTAAGGCTAGTTTCACACTTGCTTTTTTTTGCATCGCGTTTTTCCCGCAAAAAAACGCATTGAAAAAACGCATACAAAAGCATACAACTGCTGCGTTTTTTTCAAGCATTTTTATGAGCATGCATGAAAAAAACGCAGCGTTTTTATGCGTTTGTATGCGTTTTTAGTGCGTTTTTACCGCGTTTGCGTTTTTTTCCAACATTAGGTGGCCCCTCACACTAACCCAAACCATGACTTTAATAACCCTTAACCCTGACCCTAACCCTAACCCTGACCCTAACCCTTAACCAAACCATACTTAACCCTAACCCAAACCCTAAACCCTAACTAACCCTAACCCTGACCTTAACCCTAAACCTAACCCTAACCCTAACCCTAACCCTTAACCAAACCATACTTAACCCTAACCCAAACCCTAACTAACCCTAACCCTGACCCTAACCCTTAACCAAACCATACTTAACCCTAACCCTGACCCTAACCCCAACCCTAACCCTGACCCTAACCCTAACCCTAAACCCCCTTAACTAACCCTAACTCTAACCCAAACCCCTAAATTCCATGGTTAACAAAAAAAAACGCATGTGCAAAAAAACGCATACATGAGCATGCCAGTGCGCACGTATGCGCATCCATTGGCTATAATGGCCATTTTTAGCGCAAAACGTGCGCATGCGCTTTTTTGCAGGGCCAAAAAATGCAACATGCTGCGTCTGGAAAATACAAACGCACACCCCAAAAAAACGCAGCGCATGAAAATCGCATACATGCGCTTACCAGCGCGCAGGTATGCGCACCCATGTTAAATATAGGGGAAAAACGCATGCGCACGTATGCGTTTTTTTTACAGCGCAAAAAAACGCAAATGTGAAACCAGCCTTTCCCGGAAAAAAACGCATTGAAAAAATGCATACAAAAGCATACAACTGCTGCGTTTTTTTCAAGCATTTTTATGAGCATGCATGAAAAAAACGCAGCGTTTTTATGCGTTTGTATGCGTTTTTAGTGCGTTTTTACCGCGTTTGCGTTTTTTTCCAACATTAGGTGGCCCCTCACACTAACCCAAACCATGACTTTAATAACCCTAACCCTGACCCTAACCCTAACCCTGACCCTAACCCTGACCCTAACCCTTAACCAAACCATACTTAACCCTAACCCAAACCCTAAACCCTAACTAACCCTAACCCTAACCCTAACCCTGACCCTAACCCTAACCCTGACCCTAACCCTTAACCAAACCATACTTAACCCTAACCCAAACCCTAAACCCTAACTAACCCTAACCCTGACCTTAACCCTGACCCTAACCCTGACCCTAACCCTTAACCAAACCATACTTAACCCTAACCCTGACCCTAACCCCAATCCTAACCCTGACCCTGACCCTAACCCTAACCCTAAACCCCCTTAACTAACCCTAACTCTAACCCAAACCCCTAAATTCCATGGTTAACAAAAAAAAACGCATGTGCAAAAAAACGCATACATGAGCATGCCAGTGCGCACGTATGCGCATCCATAGGCTATAATGGCCATTTTTAGCGCAAAACGTGCGCATACGTGAGCATGAGCTTTTTTGCAGGGCCAAAAAATGCAACATGCTGCGTCTGGAAAATACAAACGCACACCCCAAAAAAAGCAGCGCATGAAAATCGCATACATGCGCTTACCAGCGCGCAGGTATGCGCACCCATGTTAAATATAGGGGAAAAAACGCATGTGCACGTATGCGTTTTTTTACAGCGCAAAAAAACGCAAATGTGAAACCAGCCTTAGCGGCTAAAAACGCAGCATGCTCATTAATTTCCGCATTGCTGAGCGATTTTAGCCTTTTCCAATGTTCCCAGAGACCACACGCGGAAATAAAACGTGCGTTTTATGGGAAGGGGATGTTTCCTGAGCGTTTAAAAACGCTAACGTGGGCACATAGCCTTATGGTTACTCCATAAAGCAGATCCCCATTCACAGTAAAATGAGAGAACAGACTGTCGGCCCTCGTATCCTGAGGCACGCCATTTAATACTTTCACATTTTCAAACGCCCCTTTCAGAGTTATGTCCCTGAGTTGGGCAGTTCCAAAGTTTCCCTTGGACACCTTCAGCTCAGGGATGTTGGCCTTAGGGGATACTACCTCACCCTCATTGCCAATAAGCACACACTGGAAAATTGTCCGCTACGACATGCAGTGATGCTTCTTTAGGGGTGCACTGGCTGTCTGAACAACCAAGCATCTCCGCTTTCCCTCACATGTCCCATAACATCGCAAAGTACCGTTCGATTATTATGGAGTGCAGAAAGTCTTTGACTACCCCCCCACCTCCTGAGTCACGGTGCCAGAGTCCGTGTTTACAACGACCAGGGCCACAGCGTCCCCATGGATACACCGGACTCCCACCACCTTCCCAGGGACCAGCCGATGTGGAAGTGTCGCCCTCACCAGAGGCACCAAACTTCCTTAGTCCAACAGTCTAGTCACTCTCACCCAGTTTACAGATACGGAGCATGCCTGAGGGCCCTCGTAAGGTTGAGGAACCACGCTACAGGTGGGGTAGGCAAAATAGAAGCAACACCGGCCTATGCTGCTATCCATTGACTCAGAGTTTATTGGACACTGGGCGGCTATATGGCCTCCAACAGAAAACGGAAGGGGACCATTTACTCAGCGGCGACTCCGCTCTTTTTGGATGCCCCCCAGTGCTGATTTATTCCCCTTCTTTTGGGAGCCATCCCCCTTTGGGAACCTCAGAAACCTTACCCGGTACCTCTCCACTAGGCCTACCAGGTCTGCATTTTGGCGAATCTTCCTGGGCAACCCAGGACTGAATCAACTTCGGCATAGAGTGGATAAACCAATCCATGACCACTCTCTCGACCATCTGGGCTGTGGAACAAATCTCTGACTTCAACCACTTCTGTACCAGGTGCAGAAGTTCAAACATTTGTGATCGGGGAGGTTTATCACTGAAATTTCCAGACATGGAAAGGTTGTGCCCTGACTATCAGGGTTACACCCAGCCGAGCCAAGATCTCAGTTTTAAGTTTGTCATACTCTTTGGCTTCTTATAGGGCCAAATCAAAGTAAGCTTTCTGCGGCTCCTCGGTCAGATATGGCGCAAGAACCTCCACCCACTGCTCCGCTGGTAGTCTCTCACGGTATGCCACCCTCTCAAACACGGTCAGAAATGCCTTAACATCATCCCCGTGAGTCATCTTTTGCATTGCCCCTCTCACAGTTTTCCCTCACCTGGGTCCCGTAGCTTCGGGCTGGAGGTGATGTGGGCTTCTCTGACACGGACAGCCTCTGCCAGCATAGTCATCTGTTACTGCTGTGGTTGTTGCTGCTGCTGCTGCATTTGTATCAACAGCTTGACGGGTCTCCTGCTGAGCTTGCTGCTAATGTAGATTCACCTGTACCAGCTGCTTAATTAGCTCCTCCATGGTTGCAGGTTGTGCTTGCACTGCTACAGCTGCCTTGACACTGGACATGCAGTTTCCAGACAGCAATCACCTGTCCTTTGGGATTTCTATCCGCATTTGAAGTGCCAGTTGTAAGGGGTTGACTCTGTAGTAGACACTGGTTCACACACAGGACACAGTTTGTTGGTTCAAAACAAAAAGGCGGTATATTAACCCTTTAACAGTTAGTCATTGGACGCCTCCCCGTTTGGTGCGGGCTCCGGCGTTGAGTTGGCACATGACAGCTGAGCTGACCAGCTGAAATTTGCCCAGAACAGCCGCGGGTGGAATCGCTATTCACCTGTGGCTAACATGTTAAATGCCGCTGTAAAATTGACAGCGGCATTTAACATGCACGCGCAGGAAGTACGTCATTACCAACTCCCATCTGCGCCTGTGTCACATGACCACGAGTCGCCGATGGGTTGGCATGACAACCCGGGGTCAGTGGGAGACCCCTGTGGTTGTCCTAGCCGGATAGCTGTGTGCACCGAATTTGGAATTTTTCCCCCTGTTTTCCAATACATGAAATTGTAAAATCAATGGTGCCATTAAAAAGTACAGCTCGTCATGAAATAAGAAGAAGAAAAAAAAAAAAAAGTCACGGCTGTGGGAAGAAGGTGAGCACAAAATGGAAACGAAAAAACAGAAATACCCCTGGGTCCTTAAAGGGTTAAAAGAAGTTCATAAACCATCAGGGTTACAAAGTAAAACAGCCTCTTCCAGGTAAACAAAGGTTTAAAAGCACAAAACAAAAAATAGTAAGTCCATAAACCAACACGGGCTCAGCCGTATAAACGTGACTCTTTTCCTGTCAGACTCCAGCAGGGTCTGAGCAGCACATGCAAGGCCTCCTCACCTTGCAAAACACAGACAAAATGAGAGGCTCAGCTGCCTTAAATCAGACAGACATTCAGGGACTGGAGGTAACTGAGCAGCCGTTCTCACCCAGCTCTTTCAGCTGCTCGTAAAAACCGGCCCCATAATCAGGGCCCATTAAACATCTCTCAGCATGACCTGTCCAACTGCCACCTCAGACACACATTAACATGTATCCTCCTTAATACAGCCAGCATCATGCTGGCACCATCACACTGTCGACGTTGTGCAGGAAAACGCTAGGCCAAAGACAGACCTGCATCCCTGAGGACGGAGTGGGACCATGGATTGTTAAGTATTGAGCGGGAGAAAAAGGGGGCATTGTGTAAATGCTATGGTGGCCTGCCAAATTTATTATTCGGGAGTGCAGCATGTAGATTATATTTCTTTTACAGGGTTGCAGTGTGTTTTTTTCTGGGGTTAAATTAGATTAATGTTTCTTTCAGGTGACATCTCGTGGCACTGAAGATAAAGCTTGTGACATAATTACAGTCAGGGTGCAGTCTTGTTTTGAACTTTTTACAGGAGGAATAGTGGCTAAAAGACTTGAAATGAATAGTTTTGCCTTCATTTATAGGACTAGGGAACCTTTTTTGGGGGCCATGGACCATTTGGATATTTATATCATCCTTTGGGAGCCATACAATATTGTCAACTTGAAAGTTACCCTGCTATATTTGGTCAAATATTTAATTACCAGACACGGGGCTGTGGCACAGGCGCCCCGAGAGACACTGATCTTCGCGACAAGACACACGGAGCTGCGGCACAGGCGCCACGAGAGACACGGAGCTGCACCACGAGAGACACGGAGCTGCGGCACAGGCGCCACGAGAGACACAGAGCTGGGCATAACAATCCTTCGTTGCACGCACCACAGCATTCAGTCAAAACGCAGCTGCTAGCATATAAGCATTGTGGCCCCCCAGAATATACCTGGGGGCTGGAGAAAAAGCAATTATGGGCCATAAACAGCCCAAGGACCCGAGATTCGCCACCCCTGCCCTATAGGATGAATGAAGAGCTGAAGAACGAGCAGCAAACTGCAGAGGCGAGAGAAAGATGAAAGAAGTCATGAAGGCCTGAACCAGATGGGAGACTAAGAAACACATAAAATGACTCCACATCTGAAATAATATCACCAGTAATTCAATGAGTATCTGCTTCTGGTTCATCAGTTCTACACTCACTTGTGAGGTCTGCAATACTCTACCTTTTGAAACAGCAACTCTCAGCATGCCCTTACCATACCTAGAGCTGTAGTCGCATGGTGGAAAAATCCATTGGTTAAAAAGAAGGAATATAGACTAAAATGCAACTTGTATTTATAGTGTGTTAAAAGTATTATGTGTTTGACATTATAAATTCTATTTCAGTGTTCTTCTGCATTTTATTAGCAGTGGATGCCGCAGCATCACACAAGCGCTGAGCTGCTAGCAATCTCAATATTGCAATCTGTGCAATGATGAAGGTCTATTGTTGAACAAAATGTTCATTACCATTCTAGATTGCTCTTTATAACAAACCTCACTATTGCACCTATCTGGAGTGCCCAATCTGGCCAGGCTTGCTGTGTTTCCTGCACGTGTCTCCTGTTTTGGGTGATTACCTGGTTACCATATTTTTCGGACTATAAGACGCACCGGACTACAAGACAAACCTAGGTTTTAGAGGTTGAAAATAGGAAAAAAAAAAAAAAAAAGGTTTTGAAGCAAGTAATGGGGTCAAATATTTAATAACAAATAACATAATATTTCACCAATGCAAATGTAAACAGAACTTAGCAGCGGCATTAACAACCATTATTGATTTAAGTACGGAAACTCCTCAAGTCAGCAGGGAACCCCAAGAACTCGTCACTACTGTCCATATTTATGAAGCTCGGTTCCTCAGAATCACTGGTATCATTGTCTTCACTCTGTTCATAGAAGAAGTCATCTTCAGAGTCATCTAAGGCATTGCTGATGCCACATTTTTTGAAGGACTTCACAATGGTTTCTTCTTTAAAGGGGATGTCCGGGTTTTTCACATAATCTCGGTACATAGCTGAGCTGCAGAATTATGACAATAAGTAATTTACTTTCTGTCACTAGTTTGCACGGTTTTCTAGATATTCTGAACAGAATGCCCAAGGGGGGGGGGTGTTATGGCATTGAAATGAGAACTAGTCGTAACCTCCTACTCTTCTCCAAACATGCCCTCTATAGCAACAACCCCACCCTCCATAGCTACAGGCCTTTCCCGTCCACATGAAGCAGCCCTCATCACACAGTAACAAATCCTCCCCCTCTAGCAGACTCACTGCAGAGAGCAGACCCAGAGCAGACCCCCAGACACACGCTGAACAGTGTTCTATGGAAAGTGAAACTAGTGAGGAGGGAAAATCGTCCTGTATTCTGGGACAGGCTGCTCCCATCAGTATTTGTGTCATTAGAGACAGAGTGCTCACACATACACTGCACCAAATCTGCTGCTGTGTGAAGACATCAGTGACACAGAGCTGTCTCATTCACAGAGCAGAGGCTTTGTCACACAACAGATTACATCAGTGACTGCTATCCCCTGTGCAGATTAGAAGCTGCAGACCCCCATCACTGGCCATCACACAGTCTGTTCTCACTGCTGCCAGCAGCCTGGGACAGTGAGGGAAGGAATTACTGATAATGAGTTATTTCATGTGGACGGGGAGGGCCTGTAGCTATGGAGGGTGGGGTTGTTGCTATAGAGGGCATGTTTGGAGTAGAGTAGGAGGTTGCGACTAGTTCTCATTTCAATGCCATAACACCCCCCCTTGGATGTTCTGTTCAGAATATCTAGAAAACCGTGCAAACTAGTGACAGAAAGTAAATTACTTATTGTCATAATTCTACAGCCCAGATATGTACTCAGATTATGTGAAAAGCCCGGACAACCCCTTTTAACTGACTGCCATGAGGTTTTCACCCACTCACAAACTTGGGTGATAGTGGGCCTCTTCATTTGTCCAGATGGTGTCAGGTCATGATTTCCAGCAGCCATCCATTTATTCCACTCCTCTCTCATGAAAACTTTAAATGGCTTGTTGATGGAAACATCCAAAGGTTGCAACTGACTGGTAAGCTCCCCAGGAATTACGGAAATATGGGTTTTCCCTTCTTTAAATCTCCTTTTTGTGGTTTCAGTGATGTGTGCCCTGAACTGGTCAAGCACTAATAGAGCAGGTTTTTTCAGAAGCCCTCCAGGACGTTTGGACCACACTTTCTATCCATATCTTCATGCCATTTTCATCCATCCATCCCTTTTCATGAATATGAACAATGACTCCTCTTGGGACTGCCTTTTTGGCATGATTTTTCTCTTAAAAATGAGCAGTGGTGGCAGTTTGGTGCCATCTGCACAGCAGGACAACACTACTGTATAATGGGTTTTCTCATGCCCCGAGGTCGTCACAGCTATAGTTTTAGCACCTTTCACATCAACAGTTTTGTTTGATGGAACATTGAAGGTCAACGGGACTTCATCCATGTTTCCAATCTGAGCTATTTCGTATCCATTTTTTTTCTTGCTTCCAGTACAAATTTGTGAAGAGACAAAATCTTGGTTTTGTATTCTATAGGCATTTTTTGTGCAATCCTAGTTTTTGTGCGCATAGCAAGGCCACATCTCATCATAAATCAATAGCACCATGATGGTGATCCTGTGAAGTCCTCAATGCCTTTCTCTGCAGCAAGATGTTTAGCTTCATAAATGATCAGTTCTGTAGATACAAAATATCCATTGTTCCTGTGACGTATGATCCACTCTTTCACATCCACTTCTAAATGTGGCCACTTTGCAGCATGCCAATGAAAACATTTTTTGTCTTTGTCCATTTTTTGCAGCTGATCTTCCTGTTTCCTCCATTCTCATATCATTTTTTCAGTTGGAGGTGGCCTGAAGTGTCTCTCCGCTGCTCTGTTCCCATGTTCTTTGGCGTTCTTCACTAACTCCAGTTTAAAAGGGATTTTAAATTAAATCCTTTTCTGCTTTGACATCTTCCCAGGAGAGTACGGTACACAATCGTATCTTTCTGCAAGAAAATACAAAATTATGGTATCAGTAAGGTACTTTGTCCTGCTGCTGACACTGTTCTGGTGGGGGATCTGCTGCTGGAGGACCACAGGTTGGGAAACACTATTGTATGGAACAACACCCCACCAAGGAGAACATCTGCAAGGAGGTTGTATGTTCTTCCCATGTTTGCATGGTTTTCCTATGGGTTTTCCGCTTTCCTCCCACACTCCAAACACATACGGATAGAGATATTGTGAGCCCCAATGGGAACAGTGATGATAATGTCTGTAAAGTACGGTACTGTGGAATAGGATAGTCCAATATACGGTACCGTAGGCAATGCTTAATAACATTAAGGTAATAACGGTACCGTAATTAACCACTAACTCTGCGGTAATTTTTCTGTTACCATACGTGGGAGAGTTTTTTTAATGAAACAAGCTGGAGTTTTTATTGGTACCAATTTGTGATACGGTGCTTATGATTTTTCAATCACTTTATGCGGCGGGATTGGTGAAATCTTGTATTTTTTGATGGGATAAAAGGGTTTTTCTGGCACGGTTTGCTTCCGGATTGGGAAGTGAGTAGTGCTACCATCAAAGTAAACCAACCAAGACACCTGCATGACGCTATAGTTGCCAGTCATACATCTGTCCACATGTGAATGCCGCTCACCTCCCAATGCGGAAGTACCATTAACACTATAAAAGGGAACCTGACAGCTGATACTTGCTAACGTAATCCACGGACAGCAGACACTGGCTGTATGATCTAAGCCAGGTACGCTATGCTTTACTCTAAAATGCTACGGTGTTTCAGAGAAAAAAGCACATCATACCTTACTTTGGCTTTTCCCCTCCTGCTGCCAATCACTGATAGGTCTCTTCCTGCACGTGCACGCAGAAAGAAAATTGTCACTCAATGGGAGCGGATGGGGAGAAGCAGCTGGGGACCCATATGCCTGACTACCGTAGTTTCCAGGTGGCTTTTAAAGTACAGGCTGTCCAATGCATAGGCAGCGTGTATTAGCGTAACAATGAGCTGTATGACTTTAGCCACTTTTTTTTTTCTCTGAAATGCTGTGGCATGTCAGAGAAAAAAAAAGTGGCTAAAGTCATACAGCTTGTTGCTAAATTTAGGGTACCGTATATTTCCACAGTCAGTAAACGCTGCAGGTTGGATGCTGCGTACATCCGCAGTGTCCAGATGTTACAGCATAGTGGATTGGATTTTACGAAATCGCATCTCCACTATGCATGCAGGGACGCTTCTGGCTGCCCTGCATATACACACATGTGGCACGTCTCTATAGACCGCAGCATGTCAATTTTCCATATCTTGCGGAGACGCTCCTTTATCAGCAGACATGTCACCTATAAGATCTCATAAGTGTCATTTTTGATATGTCAAGTGCTTTGGGGAGAACTATAACTTCCAACATGTCCTGCAGATCCTGTAGCATGTTGGGAGTTGTAGTTCACCACAGTAGGGATAGTGCTTTAACTTTTTTTTTTACTTTTAATCTATGGTAAGTTACCGTGGCCACGCTAGACAGGAAGTAGGCGTTCTCCCATCCAGATCAGGAGCTGCAGTGACTACAGTAAAAGAAGAGGCAGGGCCAGAGGAACTGCATTGTGTACTGCTCTGTGCTAACCCGGCCTCTGTAGTCTGTAAGACGTCACTGCAACACGTGACCGGCTGGGAGAACTCCTACTTCCTGTCTAGCGTGGCCACAGTATATTCACAGCGGTATCCATGACTTCACCGCCGGCGGCTTCCGCAGACCCGCTCCACTGCTGGAGGCTCCCGCAGTGCCGCTTCACCGCCGGCGGCTCCCAGCTCCTGAAATGTCACTCCACTGACGCCGGATCCAAGCTCCTGCGATGCCGCTGAACCCCATCTACAGGTACATTCTGAGCATAAGTTGCACCCTCATTCTCCCCCCCACACAAATTTTGGGGGGAAAATAGTGGGTCACATGGTGCGAAAAATACGGTATTTAGCTAACAATCAGATCATTGCCAGTCGTAGCTTTGCTCAGTGGTGTGTGTGCCTTATGCTCAGTGTTCCGCTATTCAAATCTTTGCTGCCTGACAAGAGGATAATTGGTCTGAGAGGCTGCCAAGAGGACTACAGCACCATTAAAGGAGCTTCAGGAACTTCGGGCAAGTACTCATTGTGAACTGCATGTGACAACAATTTCCTGTATTCTTTATATGTCTGGCCTGTGGAGTAGTGTGTCAATAGACTAGCCTTTTCTTACAAAGAAAAGACATCCAAGCCCGACTATGTTTTGCCAAAGCCAAAATAGTGTCTTTCAAAAGCATGTGGGAAAGTGTGTTATATTGTGATGAGACCAATGTTGAACTTTCTGGTCATTATTCGAAAGGGTATATTTGGTGCAAATCCAGCACTGCACATCACCAAAAGAACACCATACCCACTGTCAGCATGTTGGAGGCAGCTTTGTTTCTTTAGGCATTTTTTTTTTGCAGATGGAACTGTGGCTTTAGTCAAACTGGAGGGAATTAACAGTTCCAAATTTCATTCAATTTTGCATCAAATCCTTCAGGACTTTGTTAAAAAGAAGATTTTTGCATATCAGCACGACAACAGTAGGCATACTTCCAAATCAACAAATGAATGACTTCTCCAGAACAAGATCAAAGTTCTGGAATGGCCCAGCCAGAGCTGAATCCAATTTAAGATCTGTGATGGCCTGTAGAGGGCTGTACAAAGGGGTTGCTCTCGTAATCTGACAGATGTGGAACGCTACTGGGAAGAGTGAGCAAAGATTGCCAATTCTAGATATGCTATACTAACAGATTCCTACCCAAAAAGACTGAATATGCACTATGTACTGTGTAATGGCCGTGTCTGACCATGCAGGGACATAGTCTGATCATACCACAGATCATGGGCAGGGGAGGAAGCAAAAAAAGATTATACAGACATTACAGCTTGAGATGGCATCTGATTTTTTTTTTTGAGCACCTTCAATGGTGCCACTTTTGGATATTTTACGTCATACAGGCCCCTCAAAGTCTCTTCAAATGTGATGTGATCCCTAAAAAAAATAAAATTTTTTTGTAAATTTTGTTGGAATATTGAAAAATCGCTGATCAACTTTCAACCCTAACAATTACGTTTCAAAGAGTGTGCTGATGTAAAGTAGACATGTAGAAAAAGCCAGATTACTTACTGGTAATACTCTTATGGAGTCCACAACAGCACCCACTGAGAGAGGGGATCCACCCCTAGGAACAGGAAACCTACAGAAATAAAAGGGGCAGTCCCCCTCAGTTGGATTACAGAGAATGAGAGGAACCGCCAAACAAGATTTAGTCCATTGCCATAGCAAGACATCTAATGTATCTACAGTAACCATTTACAGTACATCTATGTACAAACATGCAATCACCATCCAAAGTGAACCAGTCACAATTAAAAAAAAATAATAGAGGGAAGTGTGTGCTATCGTGGACTCCATAAAAGAGTATTACCGGCAAGTAATCAGACTTTTTCTCCCCGCCACGACAGCACCCACTGACTTTCAGAGAACCATCACCTGGGAGGGATCACAGTGTTGAGGACAGATCTCCTGAAAACTAAGTCAGTGGATGACGATAAGTCAAGCCTATAGTGATTATAAAATGTAGAAGGTGAAGACCACGTTGCAGCCTTACATGAGATTAATCGGGGGAGACAGAGAAGCGCACAATAGGGTCTTATCCAATGATATAAACGTTTCACAGATATGGATCCACTCACCTGGATCAGTTGTGTGGAACACAACAACCATAAGCACAAATGGGTAGGATCCGATGAACTGCAGCAATCAGCCGGTCACTAGAATTGCATATATAGGAAGGAGAGAAGTCCGGCTTTCAGGATCGCGCTGTTCCAGTCCAAAGTTCACAAGGAGTTAATCCAAGGACCAAGCAGTGATTATAACTTTCTTTTTATTCCATAAACTCTCTTTCACATATCTCCCAAAACAATACAATCCTAGATCATGTCTAATATTTGAATAGAGGGATGCAACATCTATAGTCAGAAACATGTATGAATCTTTCCACACTATATTCTTCATCAAATGAATCAGCTGGGTAGAATCCCTAAGAAAACTTTTCACAGACATCACATGTGCTTGGTCCTTGGATTAACTCCTTGTGAACTTTGGACTGGAACAGCGCGATCCTGAAAGCCGGACTTCTCTCCTTCCTATATATGAGATTAATCGGAACGCCCGCCTTCTCAGTCCAGGAGGATGCCCTAGCCCGTGCCGAATTTGCCTTTATCCCATCCGGAGAACTTTCGCCTTTTGCTCAGTAGGCCAGACCGATTGCATCTCTGATCCACCCGCATAAGATGTTTTTTGTGACTCCAGACCCCATCCTGTGGCCCTGAAAGGACACAAACAGAGCCCTGCCCTGCCTCCAGGGATGAGTTCTGTCTATATAACTCAGGATAGCTCTCCTCAGATCTAAGGTGTGAAATCTCTTCCTCAGGAGTTGAAGGATTATCAAAAAAAGGAAGTAAGGAAGAACTCCTGACTATGAAATTTGACTGCTACCTTAGGGAGGTATGAAGGATCTGGCTTCAAAACTACCTTATCCTGAAATACTAACAGGAAGGGAGGGTCAAATGATAGAGCCTGAATTTCGCTCACTCTCCTAGAAGACGTTAAAACAACTAATAAGGCCGTCTTCAATAAAATATGTTTTAATGAAACAGAGTCTAAGGGTTAAAACGGAGGGCCTGTCAGGGCATCAAGGACCAGGTTCAAGTCCCAAGGGGGTAAGCGAGTAATGTGCACCGGGTTGCTATGCTCACATACTGAAATAAGTCGTACAACCCACCTATCCCCCACAATATTGTGACTATACAGGGCTCCAAGAGCTGAAATCTGAACTTTTAGTTTATTAACTGACAGGCCTAGCTCCCGACCCCTCTGCAGGAACTCCAGAATGGTGGTAAATTGGCACCTCGTTAGAGAAGGTCCTAGTATGAAAATTAAGGAACTTCCTCCACACACTACTATAAATTCTTGTTGTGGATTCCTTCCTACTCTGCAGAAGGGTATCAATCAGGTTACTAGAAAACCCCCTTAACATTAGTAACTGCCTCTCAAGTTCCACGCCGTCAAGTGTAGACCTTTCACCTGGGGATGAAGGAATGGTCCCTGAGAGAACAGGCCCAGATCTGATGGGAGGATCCTGGTGTCGGTGATGGACATGGCTCTGAGCCATGAAAACCAAGGCCTCTTGGGCCAGAATGGGGTGATGAGGATCACCCTCTCCCCCCTGATGACCAACGGGAGTACCACCATTGGGGGAAACGCATATGCCAGATTGAAAGGCCACGGGGACGGGAGGAAACAGACTATATCCGGCTGGTCTGCTCTGTTCAAAGAGGCAACAGGTCTATTTCCAGGTCCCCACAAGTCCACTATATTTTTTGAAAATGTGATGACTGAGCGTCCATTCCCTCTGATGCAAGGTATGATGACTGAGGAAATCCACCCTGACATTGTCTACGCCCCTGATGTGAAGTGTTCATAGAGACAAGAGATGGGATTCGGCCAGACAAAGGATCTCCTGCATAGCAGACATGAGAGTCCTTGATCATGTTCCACCTTGCTGATTTAAATAAGCGACGGATGTGGCATTGTCCGACATGACTCTCACATGAGACCCGTGCAGCTGTGGGAGAAATTCATGTAATGCATGATCGATTGCTTTTAATTCTCTTAAATTAGAGGAGTCATTGGCTTCTTCTATGAACCACTGTCCCTGGACCTAGCTACCACCTAAGCCTAAATAAGCCCCCCAACCAAAGGGATTAGCATCAGTGGTAACCACCCTCGAGGGCCTCACCACCCACGGAACCCCATTAGAGATGATCCCGATCTAGACTCCATGATAGGGAGTTTGTTTATTTATTTTACTCATTTATATAGCGCCATTAATTCCACAGCGCTTTACAGACATTGGCACTGTTCCCGATGGGGCTCACAATCTAGAAATTAACTACCTCCAATGACAAATTAACTACCATCTATATTTGCGTATAAGCCGAGATTTTCAGCCCATTTTTTTGGCCCATTTTTTTGGGCTGAAAGTCCCCCTCTCTGCTTATACGCAAGTCATATACGTGGGGTCGGCAGGGGAGTGGGAGCGGGGGCGTCAGATCATACTTACCTCCTCGTGGCGTGGTCTCTGCAGCCCCCCCTGCTTCTCCCGGTCTCAGGCTCCTTCCTTCAGCGGTCATGTGGTACCGCTCATTAAAGACATGAATATGTGCATATTCATGCCACTGAGAGATGACGTGGCAGGCAGCAGCGAGCAGCGTGGGAACGGGGACAGGTGAATATCTCAGGTGCCGGTTCCTGAGCCAGCAGCGACACCGGCACCTGGCCCCCAGCGACGGAGAGGTATGTCCTTTTTTTTTTTTTATTTGCAGCAGCAGTGGCAGATGGGGCATATTCTGTGGAGCATCTTATGGGGGGCATTGTCTTTGGAGCATCTTATGGGGAGCATTTTCTATGGAGCATCTTATGGGGGGCATATTCTATGGGGCACCTTAGGCTAGTTTCACACTAGCATTTTGAGGCGCAGCGCACGCTCGCCTTGATGTTCCGCCACTTGCCTCGCCTCCTCCGGTCAGCTCCGCCTATGGGCACATGACACTGCATGCGACCTGCATACCCTATCTTTAGCATTGGGTATGCAGGCCGTGCGCATTTTGGTGCGGCCGGCGCACCGTCGAAAGGACGCATGCATCGGCAAAAGCATACCTGCGCACGGCCTGCATACCCAATGCTAAAGATAGGGTACCCAGGTCGCATGCAGCGTCATGAGCCCATAGGCGGAGCTGACCGGAGGAGTCGCGGCAGGGGGCAGAGCGTCACTGTGAGCGTGTGGTGCGCCTCAAAATACTAGTGTGAAACTAGCCTTATAGGGGTTTTCTATGGAGCATCTTATGGGGGGGCCTATTCTGTGGAGCATCTTATGGGGCCTAGTCTATGGAGCATCTTATGGGGCCATTATTAACCTTTGTGCAGCATTATATGGGGTGTATTTTGTATGAAGCATCTTATGAGGCCATCATGAACTGTATGGAGCATTATATGTGGATCCTGATTCAATATGGATATTCAAAAATATTTAACCTACTGATGTCTCAATTAATTTTACTTTTATTGGTATCTATTTTTATTTTTGAAATATACCAGTAGCTGCTGCATTTTCCACCCCAGGCTTATACGCGAGTCAATAAGTTTTCACAGTTTTTTGTGGCACAAAAGGGGGGGGGGGTTATTGTCGGCTTATACACGAGTATATACGGTACCTCCAATGACAATGTTACCTTGTCATTCAGCCTGCCCTGCAGCCACTCCTCCTCCTTGAGAATCTCATGCTGCAGCTGTCTAGTATGAAACTGTGCCCATTGAACTGCCGGAATGCAGGATGTAAGGGAGCCCAGGAGGGGCATAACGCTCAGATGTCTCAGAGAGGGCTATCTATTTCCACCCTCACTTTATGCATTATTGCCATCATTTTTACCTCTGTGAGGAGACATCTCTGACTTGTGGAATCTAGATGCAGGCCCAGGAAGGACTGAAGAGTTACCTGGACCAGTCTGGACTTGACCCAGTTGATTATCCATCCTAAAGACTGCAAGGATGAAATTGTGTCAGCAAGTCGATCTTCACATTGGAAGGCAGATCATCCTACTACCAGGAAATCATCTACTGTAAGTATGGAACTATCAACGTGTTTTTTAGCCTCACATAAACCATCAACTTGGTGAAGACCCGAGGAGCCATGGATAGACCGAAAGGCATTGCCGTAAACTGAAAATAACGGCTGTGACCCTCCATGATGACCGCCACTCTGAGATATTGCTGGAATTTGGCATGCTTTGGCAGAAAATAAGCATCCTTCAAGTCCAGAACCGCCATGAAGCATCTGGGAAACAAACGTTTAATGGCAGATCTTACAGATTCCCTCTTGAAGGTATGGGACCGCAGGAAGTTAATTAACTTCTTTAGATTAATGATGGTTCTATATGAACCATCTGGCTTAGAAATCAAATAAAGGAGAATAAAATCCCCTCCCCTTTGGTCCGCAGGGACCTCCACAAGAACATGTTTAGACAATAGACTCCTAATCTTCAACTCCAAATGCCTCCTGTTACATAGGGGACTTTAGAGAAGTCAATTTAAAGGAGTCTGGGTGAACTCTGCCAAATTCCAATTTCAAGCCAGATGAGACGAGGCTTAGGGCCCAGGGATTAGATGTTATTCAAGGCAAAAGAATGACAATCTGCCACCCACTGGAGAATCAGGACTAGGGAAACTTATCTCCGCCCTTGCAGGAAGACCCACTAAAAAGGGCACTTTTCTGTTTGGTCTCTCTATTGCTCCAGTGATCCTGGTTCCTGTAGGTTCTCTTCCTACCAAATGGCTGTTTCCTGAAGGCCCTCCTGTTGGACTGGAGAGACTGGTTAGGGAACCCCTTCTTCCTTTCCCCTGCCTTGGTGAAGATATCAAGCACCTTGATGAAACAGGTACTTACCCTGGCATGGAATTGCGCATAGCTTTGACTTAGCCTGCGCATCCCCTTTCCAGCCCTTTAGCCAGAAGGCACACCAAGCAGCATTAGCCAGACCAGCTGATCTGGTCGCCAATTGTAAGGAGTCAGTGGAGGCATCTGCCAAGTAAGCTGTAGCTCCCCTGATCAGAGGGATAGAGGACAGCAAACTGTCTCTAGAGACCCCGTTCTTTATTTGCTCCTCCAATTGATCCACCCAAACCAGAATCGATCTCGCTGTACACGTGCTTGAGATAGCTGGCTTGAAGGCCCCCGTACATGAATCCCTCAATCTTTTAAGAAGTGTGTCAGCTTGTCGGTCCAAAGGGTCTGCCAAAGTCCTGGAATCCTCTACCGGCAGGGTGGAGCGCTTTGAGGTTGAAGCTACTGCAGCGTTTACTTTAGGTACCTTAGACCAAGTTGTTAGGTCTTCAAAGGGGTATCTCCTCTTTGAGTTTGAAGGAAAAGACTCCCACTGTCCTTGCTTCTCCCATTCCTTCCTGACCACATCCTTTACTGTGGCTATTATCGGAAAAGTTCACCTCTTCCTCTGTGACAGGCCCGCGAACATAACCGCCTGCGTGGTTCTAGCCCCTTTGCATCCGTAATCCCTATAGTCCCCTTCACTAGATTGTCAACATTCAACAGGGAAACATGACCCCCTTAAGCTTAGACTTTCCAGACTTTTTAACCTGAAGGGCATACAGAAAGAAGGGACAATCAGCTTAATAGGTAGAGACTTTAACACTCACCCAGTGAAGCTTGTCAGCAGGGTACCGGTTTTGATGGTGAAGGCACAACCTGAGATGAAGATTTTTCAGTTCCTGCTTCCACTCTTTTCTTTGGAGTCACCCTCATGGCAGCATCCACTGCTGCTCTTTCTACTGTGCACCTACACATCCACTACCTGTGGGCGCGCTATGGAGTCTTCTGCGGAGTACATCATGGCTGTTGCGAGTTCATTTTCCCCTTCACTACTGAGGCCCGAGGAATTCCCTCTTCTGGTGAAGAAAGGTAGTGAGCCTGATTGTCAAACACCTGGGGCTGATGATGATTGGCTGAGTGGAGTTAATGACTGGATATAAGGCTGCCGACGCCCTTCTGGCCTGCGGGTGATTTCTCTGTGGACTTCTAGGAAACCAGTCTGATTCCTGCTCATCTAAAGCTAAGATTTCTGCTTTGCCTTTTTGCATTAGTGTTTTGTTTTCCTTGCTTTTCTGGATTCTGCCATTCCCTGCTGGGGTGAGCTGAATCTCCTTTTGCCTGTTGCTCTGTCTTCAGAATATTCCTGAGTACTGACATAGCTTTTTTGAAGCCTAGCGTCTTCAGGGCTTTTTTTACTGTCAGTTTGTTGGCTCTTATTTTCATAGGGTTTTTCACGGATTGCAGACAGCAGCCTTCCTGTCCTTTCCTATCTAAGCTAGCGTGGGCCCCATCTTTGCTCAGTCTATCTTTCTGTCTGTGTTTTGTTCTTTCTTCTTGCTTCACCGTCATTATATGTGGGGGGCTGCCTTTTACTTTGGGGTCTACTCTGGGGCAGTTTAGATTTCCCTTTCTGTCTTTAGGCTATGTAGTCCTCCGGCTGTGATCGAGGGGCCTAGGGCATCGTAGGAGCCCCCCACGGCTACTGCTAGTTGTGTTGATAGGTTCAGGGGTCTGCAATCCGATAGCTGCCAACTTCTCTGGTTTTCTGGACTTAGCTAGCATTTCTATTTTTGCCTCCTACGGTGACTCAATCATAACAATGGCATACTGGCCCAGCTCCATGCTATCCCTGTTATAGTTTGCGTTCCCGCGTCTCCAGCTCCCCCCCAGAAGTGATCCTTACTACCTCCAGGCCAGGAATGCTCCCAGCTTGCCTTTTTTTTTTCTTCCTGCACATGCGTGGCGTGCATACCAGGCCTCAAGTTGACTCCACCGCCTCCCCCGGAAGTCATCCATACTACTTCTGGGGCAGCAGCGCTTACCGGCCTACTGCACATGCGCGGCCCGCTTCCACGCAGACACCGGCCTAATGGAGGAGTCTGGGTGGACAATGCCTGCACCCCGCTCCTCCTGGATGAGTGCTGGCCCATCCTGCCGCACTGCGCTCCCACGTGAACCAGGGCGGCCTCTCCCTGACCCCGGCCTCACGCCATCCATCACCAGACGAGGGGGGAGCTGCCTACACAGCCCAGGTATCCATTTCTCCGCAGGATCCCGTAGGAACAGGAAACCAACTGAGGGGGTAAGAGGAACCACCCCTTTTATTTCTGTAGGTTTCTTGTTCCTAGGGGCGGATCCCCTCTCTCAGTGGGTGTTGTCATGGCGAGGAGAAAATGTTATTTATTAACTATTTTGTGTAGTATAGCTCTGATTTAAGGGCATAAAAATATAAAGTTTGAAAATTGCTAAATTGTCAAATTTTCGATATTTCCATAAATATACACAAATCATGTTGACTGAGAGTTTTCCAGTAACATGAAGTACAATACATCACGGAAAAAAAAAAAAAAAAAAATCTCAGAATCACTGGGATCTGTTGCACTTATAACCACCTACGTCGACACTGGTCAGATTTCATTAATTTGGCCTGGTCATAAAGGTCAAAATTAGCTCCATCACCAAGGGGTTAAACAGGGTTGTGTGGACTTTTTACATACATCCACTGAAGATTTGGATTCACCATTGATCGAGACACACACCATCACAAAAATGTCTGCCAGCATGAGAAACATTCCACTAAAACATGGCATCTGGTTTAGTTTTAGCAATAGCTGCAAGTATGAGAGAGAGGCATATGAGCTTTTCCAAAGTGTCTTCAGGGATACCCAAGCTTCCCTGGTACCAGATGGGAGTTATCTGAAGTGTCAGTTCATAGTAGGGGCAATTGATAAGAAGTAATTAATAGACACTTTGGTTAACCCTCTCCATAGCATCTGTAAAAAGAAGGATACAAATCACTGCGATACAGGGGCATGGTGCACAAGATCTAGAAGTACATGCACCTTTTTTGTCCATTTTCTGACATTGGAATGGCCATGAGGTGCATAGACATGCGATTGAACATGAGGATACCATATGCAACAATTTAGGCAGTTTATGCTCCTGTCTACCGATCCCGTGCACCCAATGTGGTAAAAGAAAAAAAGAGAAATGGGGTGGTAGAATTTAGTTGTCGAGTATCACAATTATGTAGGTGACGACAGCCAACCTTTTTTCTTTCTCCCTTTCAGTCAACAAATGTCTGCACTCTGGTGTCCATAGGTCAGGGCTATGTGCCACCTTGTGAGTAAAATAAAGAGAACGTACTGTAATTAATTAACACAATATAAACATGTTCTATCTTAATTCAAATATTTTAATATATTCATTCTTTTGCTCCTTCACTCATCCCCTCCTATGATACATATTTTCTAGCGGCACATGCATCATGTGAATATTTATATTAACTGTGGCAGTATCACATTACTTGTCAGTTCTAGAAAGGTCTAGAACACGAAACACTGACAAAACAATTGTTAGATCTGATTAGTGGAGTGGAAATAATTTTCGATGGACCCTACAGAGGAAGACGTTCCTCACACCAGGTAGCGAACCTGCTGAAAACAGCGATTCCTTCCCTGGAAAGATTTAGCAGATGGAAGCAGCGACATTGCAGGTACTGGACCCAGCAATCACTCTTGCCTAGTGTCTGCCAGGTCCAGCAGTCCCATGCCAGCCTCCTTAATTCATTTTGCCTTTTGTCGATATGGTGCGTCTCTGAATACGGACGTGGTCATCACTCCCTTACCATCCAACATGTCTAGAAGAAGTAACGGAGAAATGGCAGAATACAGGGTACAAAGTAAAGATGCTCTAGAAATATTTCCCTGGGCATACAAGCATGTTCTAAATAAACTTGTCAGTACAGCTGAAAGATCCTCACTAAAGCTGGCAATGGGCCCATATAGGGACAACTAGACTTATTTAAATATTAAAAAGTTAAATGGAACCTGTTGCTTGATTCATGTGTCCCAAACTAAAACAAAGTCCATTATTTTGGGAAATGCTGAGTTTTTACAGTTCGATGATGCGGCTTCTCTTAGTGCTGTTATAGGCAATCGACAGGTCTCTCCCAAAATCAGAGTAGTCAACCGATGTGGCGCTGGGTAAAGCGGGCTGGGGAGGGGGGGGGGGTCTGACTACTCATCTCCATCGATGATTCCATCAACATCCTTTAACTATGAGACAAAGGATCAGAACAAAGAAATGCTCACAGTGGCAGGGTGCCACAATGTAGAAGTGACCGAAGTATTCTGTTACTTTAGATAATATCCCTGCAACTGGAAAGCTGGACCATATATAATTACATAAGAACAACCAGAACATAACAGAAGAAAACAAGTGAAGAAAGCTGACCATGAAGTCCAATAATAGTATAGTGAAATAATAGTTATTACTTTCAGTAATACACAGGTAATAATAATAATGGGAACAAATCAATGTATATTAAAAGATTAAAAACAAGGCCACACACCCAGATGAGAGAATTGGCAATGAACAATAGACAATAAGATGTAATCCGACCAACTACAAAGTACCAGTCTTAGGCTGGTTTCACATTTGCGCTTTATAGCCCTGCGATGGCCTGCGCACGGCCGCCGCTATGCCCCGCCCCCCCCTTCCGGTCATCGCCGCCTACTAGCGCACATGGACGCTTGCGATCTGCGCACCCTATCTTTAGCATAGGGTGCGTAGATTGTGCGCTGGCCGTGCGCTAGCAGGATTTTGCGTGCGCTGCGCACTTTTGAAGGTGCGCCGTGTGCGCCGAAATGCAACATGCTGCGTTCGGCACACACGGGCGCACCTTCAAAAGTGTGCAGCACACGGCAAAATCCTGCTAGCGCACGGCCAGCGCACAATCTGCGCACCCTATGCTAAAGATAGGGTGCGCAGGTCGCAAGCGTCCATGTGCGCTAGTAGGCGGCGATGAGCGGAAGGGGCGGGCGTGCGCAGGCCGTCGCTGTGCTATAAAGCGCAAATGTGAAACCGGCCTTAATGTGATACAGAGTTATCAATTAGTGAAAAAAAAACATAGATAATAGCTAACAGATAAATGACAACCACAGGCGTTAAAGTACATACAAGGGGTTGTAAGGGATAAATATAATATGATAAAGTGCTTAGTGTTGAGGTGTAAACAAAAAAAAAAAACCAAGAGCAACTCCAGTGTAAAAAAGATCCAGAAGGCATCAGTATCAATCCATAGTGTGAATGCGAATGGTTTATAAAATAATATGTAGGCACATTGAAACAGTGATAGTGATGTGTAAAAGTGGAAAAGTAGTAAGTAATGCTCTAAGGCTATGAGCACATGTTGCTGATTTTGTTGCGGATCCGCAGCATTTTTTCTGCATGGATATGCACCAAATCTGCAAAGGGTAGCTCAAGCAATGTTAATCAATGGGAATCCAGAATTAGTGTGCACATGCTGCGGAAAATTCCGCACCGATTCTGAGCGCTTTATTTTCTGCAGCATGTCAATTCTTTTTGCGGATATGCAGCATTTCTGCACCAATTGAATTACACTGAGTCAGTCAAATCCACAGGCGTAAAAAGGTTTGCAGATTTGCGTGCCAAAAACGCTGCGGAAAGGAAGGAGGGAGAATGTACCCCTGGCAGGTGCCTGCCTATAGCCAGGCATGGTCTGATGGGACTACTACTCCTATCCGGCTAGGTCTGCTGTCAAATATACAGTGACAGCATGAGCTGATGATGGGACAGTAGTGGTCCCATCATCCGGTGACTGTGTTCAGTCATAAAAAACACATTCATGCTCAAACAGCTAATCCCCAGCACCCGCGTCTCCTGCAACAAAAATAAAACAAACATATACTTACCTTTCCGCTGTAGTCCATTTAATAACGAGTGCCCCACGACAATCTCCCCTGTAGTACAGTCACATCGGGAGATGTGATCGCTCTACACGGCTCTGGCGATACACTGACAGGAGGTATCCTCCCGCAGTGTATCACTGTGCCGCCGTTAGAGGTCACCGGAGTTCATGCTGTCACTTGCGGCACCGCTGCATGACAAAATTCTCACACAGTGGTAGTGCCGTAAAGTGAAAGCATGAACTCCGGTGAGCTCAGTAATACACTGACAGGAGATAATCGTTCCTGCAGTGTATCACCGGAGCTGTGTAGAGCGGTCACATCTCCCGATGTGACTGTTCTACATGTGAGATCACCGTGGGACACTATGTAATCGGACAGGGACTATTGGAGTTGGTTTATTATTTTATTTTTGTTGCAGGAGATCAAGGGACTCGGCGATGCAGTAAATATGGTTTAATTTGATTCAATAAAGGTGTGTGTGATTATTCTTGCTGTGTCTTCATTTACCATATAACTATAGGATTAGGAATGGATTGGTGTCTAAAGGCCCCATCACACTAAGTGATATCGCTAGCAATATTGCTATAACGCCACTGGTTTTGTGACGTAGCAGCGATATCGCGATACTTACCTCCGACCGGCTCCCCCCGCTGGTTATCGCTGATCGCGCGAGAATGGCCTGGGCCGTTTCTCGTCGTCAGCTTCCTGCTGTGGAGACAAGCAACGCGTGGACGCGGGCAGGAAGACGTCAGGATCGCCTCGTCTGACAGGTAAGTAGCGACCCCCGACTGCTGCTATGTCGCTGGTGAGATCTGCCTGTGTGGCAGCTCACTAGCGACCACTTAGCGATGCACCAGCGATCCATATCGTTGTCTGGATCGCTGGTGCATCGCTAAGTGTAACAGTACCTTTATAGACGCCTCTCCACTACTAATCCGTGGGCTTGCTGTCACCAGATAATACAAAGGTGACATCAACCCCACAAATATTACCCCACTTGCCACCGCTACAAGGAAAGTGTGAAGAGCGAGGCTAAGTGCCAGAATTGGCACATCTATAAGATGTGCCATTTTTGGAGCGGCTGAAAGCTGATTTTTTAGCCTGGGGGGGTGACAATATACATGGCCCCTTCCCAGGCTATTAATATCAGCACGCAGCTGTCTGCCTAGCCTTTGCTGGTTCAATTTTATAGGGGGGGCTCCCATGTCAATTTTTTTCTGGGGTTCCCCTGTAAACTAGCCAGTAAAGGCTACGCAAACATTTGTGGGCTGATGTTAATAGCCTGGGAACCTTTATGGCTATTAGCTCCTATCCAGAATATTAACATCAGCAGCCTTCAGCTTTCCTTCTGCTGGTTATGAAAATTATTTGGGAGCCCACACAATTTTTATAAAAAATTTTTTAAAATAAAGATATTGCATTTCACGCAAATTTCACGTGCGTGCATCTTTAACTCTATGTACCATTTTATTAATGAGGGTATCTGGCTGACACACACAATGTGTATATGTATATATTCACATATTTGTTTTGTGTGTGAACATTATTTGAACATGGTATGTAATGATATTATGGTCTTCAATTGAGAATGTAAAAGAGGAGGTTGGACAAGGAAATCATATCACAATTTTTTTTTGTTAAAAAATATATCTTTATTTAGCTTGCAAATCCGCAGAGAAAACCGCAAGGATTTTCAACAGTGTTTTCTGCCAAGAGGGGCAGAATCTGCACAGAATTTTACAAAGGTAAATAATATGGATCTCACTCTCCTGGATGGCATCCTCCCCAACACGGGTTTCAGCACACTTGAAGCAAACTACTCTAGAAAACTGGAGCAACAGCAATAAAGAATTGGGCCATTGTGCATAAACGTTACCAACGTTCTGCTGACTAACACCTGGCAGATACATTGTGTGCAATCATTACTCCACCAAGCATCAGATGGAGTGGAGTAACGCTCTCCGCCACTGTACACTGGAGCAAAGGAAACGTGTTCTGTACAATGAGGAAATCACACTTCTCTACCTAGCATGTGGGGATGGACAAGTGTGGATTTTGCATATACCACAAGAATGTCATCTGCCTGACTGCTTTGTGCCAAGTGGAAAGTTTGGTGGAGGAGGAATGATAACGTGGGGTTGTTTTTCAGGGGTCAGCTTTGGCTTTTCAGTAACAGTGAAAGGAAATTGAAATGTTTCAGCATACCAACGCTTTTTTGGCAACTGTAAACCTCCAACTTTGTGGCAATATTTTGGTGAAGGTCCTTCTCTATTCCAGCATGATGATTGTGATCGTGCACTGGGGAAAATAGAAATAGACTTACCGGTAATTCGGTTTCTAGGAACCTTCCATGACAGCCACCTTGGAGGTTGTCTCCCCGCCCTAATGGGGGACAGGAAACACAAAAGTTAAATAACCCTCCCCTTCCTGCTACCTCCAGTGTTTTTTCTGGACATACTAGCATGAATAGTTACCGCCAGTAGAGCAGGAATCATCCAGAAAAGATATTAGATAGGGAGGAAAATTAGTGCTGTCGTGGAAGGTTCCTAGAAACCAAGTTACCGGTAAGTCTAATTCTATTTTCTCTAGTCACCTTCCACGACAGCCACCTTGGAGTTATACCAACACCAATTTTTAGGGAGGGACCACGGCCTGTAGAACGCCTCTGCCGAATATTAGATCCCTATTGAAATTCAGTCTATAGTGTCTGGTAAAGGCGTGTACAGAGGACCAGGTGGCAGCTCTGCATATCTGCTCCGAAGTCGCGTTCCCTCTTGCTGCCCATAATGTAGCGACTGATCGAGTAGAGTGGGCCTTTAGCGACTTGGGAGGAGAGAGATCTCTTGAAGAATATGCCAGGGAGATGGACTGTTTGATCCAACCTGCTATCGTGTTTTTTGCCGCCTTCTTTCCCTTATTCCGTCCTGAATATTGAAGGAACAGATTCTGGTCGATTCTCCAATCCCTGGTTAATTCGAGGTAGTGGAGAACCACTCTGCGGACATCCAAGGTATGAAATTTTTCTTCCTTCGTGTTAGAAGGATTTGGGCAAAATGAGGGCAACACGATATCCTGACCTCTAAGGAAGTCTGACACCACTTTGGGCATAAAGGAGGGGTCTAGGTGCAGTACTATACTGTCCGAGTTGAGCAGGAGGTATGGTTCCTGTACCGATGGGCCTGTAGCTCCCCTGCCCATCTAGCAGTGGCGATTGCTACAAGAAAGACTGTTTTGAGTGTGAGGATTCTCAATGGAATTTCTGACAGGGGCTCAAACGGGGCCTGTTAGGCTATTGAGCACTAAATTAAGATCCCGGGGGGAACCCGACTAGGGAGTGAAGGGCGTATTCTGCCTACAGCAGTCATGAATAGTTTAACCCAGCGGTGTTTGGCTAGGTATTGGTCAAAAAAGGAGCTAAGGGCAGATACTTGTACCTTAGCGTGCTTGGAGTAAGTCCTAGCTCTAACCCTTTTTGCAGGAAATCTAGTACCTGGGCAATATTCAGATGGAAGGGGTCAGGGCCACCAGGAAAGCACCAGGAAGAAAATTTTCTCCATATTTTGCCGTAAATGGCATTGGTTACCGGCTTTCTACTTTTTTGAAGGGTTCGGATTACTTCATCCAATAGCCCTTTGGCTTTTAGAATGTTGGCCTCAATAACCAAGCTGCTAGACTTAACTTGCTGGGGTTTGGGTGCAGTAAGGGACCCTGGAAAAGGGGTCGGTCTTTTGGGGTATAAGCAAGGGACCTTCCTGGGCCATGTTCAACAGGGCGCTGTACCAGCTTCGTCCTGGCCACATAGGAGCCACCAGGATTGTCGTGACCCTGTCTGCTCTGATCTTCTGCAGCGTTTTTGCCAGCATAGGGATTGGCGGAAAGGCATAGGCCAGTCTGAAGACCCAAGGATGAGCGAACGCATCCGTCCCCCGGGCCCTGTACGTGGGACTGAGGGAGAAATAGGTTGTCGTTTTTGCATTTTGGGCATTTGCAAATAGGTCGACTTCTGGGTCTCCCCATCTCGAGGTCAGAGACTGGAAGAGCTCCTGGTTCAGACACCACTCTCCCGGATGGACGTCTTTCCTGCTTAGGAAGTCCGCCTGGATGTTCTCCGACCCCTTCAGGTGTACCGCAGAGAAGGATAACAGGTGCTTCTCTGCCCAGAGGAAGATTCTTGTTGCCACTGTCTTTAGACTGGCGTACTTCGTGCCCCCCTGGTGTCTGAGATATGCCACCGTGGTTACGTTGTCAGAGTATATCCGAACGTGATGGTTTCGGATAAGGGATAACGCAGCTTTCAGTGCTTCTTCCACTGCCTTCAATTCTCTTAGATTCGAGGATCTGGATCTTATGCCCTGGGGCCACTGTCCCTGGAAGTATGACTCCTCCACCACGGCTCCAACCTCTCAGACTGGCAATGGTACATAGTATTTTCAGAGGAAGCTGGTCCCAGCTTATCCCTCGTCTCAAGTTCCGGTAATTCAGCCACCACAACAGGGACGATTTTACGTGTCCTGGAAGTGGAATCCTTTTTGACAGGTTGTTTGGATACTTCCTTGCGTTTACCAGGACGTATGACTGGAGGACTCCCGTGTGTGCCTGTGCCCAGGATACCGCCTGAATACACAATGTCAGGGAACCCAGGATAGACATGGCGTCCCTCAGAGTCGGTGCCCTTTGTTCTCTGAATCGGATTATTCTCTGACGAAGGTCTGATTGACGATCCTCGGGGAGAAAGGACGTCCTCTTTTCTGAATCTAAGAGGATTCCAAGGATTTTTTTCCTTTGGGGAGAATAAAGGGCTGACTTCTGGAGATTCGGGATCCACCCTAGGAATTCGAGTATCTGCAGGGTCTTTGATACGTCCTGGTTCAGCCGGGATACCGATGGAGCGACGATGAGCAGATCGTCTAGATATGGCACAATGCATATCCCCTGAAGACGGAGAGAAATGACTGCTTCCCTCATGATCTTCATAAATATCATTGGTGTCGGGGATACACCAAATGGGAGGGCGTTGAACTGGAGATGGCTGATTCCCTGGTCGTGGGAGACCGCGAACCTCAGGAACTTCCGGTGATCCGGATGAATTGGGATGTGGTAATAAGCGTCCCTTAGGTCTATCGTAGCCATCTGCCAGCCCTGTCCAATAAGAGGGATTGCCGATTTCACTGACTCCATCTTGAACCTCCGGTATGTGATGAAGCGATTCAGGGGTTTCAGGTTTATGATAAGCCTGTGCTTTCCTGAGGGCTTTCTTATCAGGAACAGGCGGGAGTAATGTCCTCTGCCAATTTCTTGTGGAGGTACGTACGAGATCACTCTTTCCCGTAATAGATCTTCTATTTCAAGAATTAAGACCTTTTGGAGACTTGGGGACTGTGCAGGGGTGACTCTTAAAGCATGTGTGGGGGGGGGGGGGGGTGTTCGAACTCCAGTTTCAGTCCCGACTGTATAGTATGCAGGATCCACTGGTTCGAGGTCATGGCCTGCCATTGGACGAAAAACTGAGTGAGTCACTGTCCGGGGGCTGTTGTTGCTGGGGGACAAGGATCTTTCTCCCTTTACCCCCCTTCGGGTAGCTCCATCGTCCCGACTTGCCTTTCCCACTGAATTCCCCTGGAAGGGGATGGCACAGAGTTTTGTCTTAGATGTGATGTTGCCTCCCCATGACTTCAGCCACAAGGCTCTTCTAGCCGAATTTGAAAGGACTAGGGACCTTGCTGTTACCCACACCGTTTCTCCAGAAGCATCGGCTAAAAAGTATTAAGTTACGTACCGGTAATGGTATTTTTCGGAAGCCCATGACAGCACCACGAGAGAGGGGATCCGCCCTTCAGGAACAGGAAACCTACAGATACAAAAGGGCGGCACCTCTCCCATGCATCAGTTGGATTACAGAGCTTGAGAGGCTACCATGGTTAGTACACAGCATATAATATATACAACCTATCCTATTTACCAAAAAAAAAAATTTTTATACCATCTCCCACATAAGGTAAATTCGTGAAACAATCTTCTAAAGAAGTGCACCCCTATATGTGAACAAGGGAGGGAACTAAGGGTGCTGTCATGGGCTTCTGAAAAATACCGTTACGCAACTTAATACTTTATTCTGACTCCCATGACAGCACCACAAGAGAATTACAGAGATGTAAAACTAATTTAGGGAGGGACTGCAGCCTAGCAGCACCCTTAGCCCAAAGGTGAGATCTGAGGAGGCACCCATGTCTAACCGATAGTGGTTAAAAAAAGGTGGAAGGAGATGACCAGGTGGCCGCCTTACATATCTGGTCAATTGACACTCCAGATCTCTCTGCCCAAGATGATGCCATGGCACGAGTGGAATGCGCCCTCAAATTCTGTGGAGCCGGACCGCCACCTGCTGTGTAGGCAAGAGAGATAGCCTCCCTAATCCACCTTGCTAACGTGTGTTTTGATACTCTACATCCCTTCCTGGGACCTTGGAGGGATAGAAATAATGCATTCTCCTTCTTCCAAGGATCCGTGGCTGATAAATATTTAAGTAAGCATCTCTTAACATCTAACGCCTGAAGTTTTTGTTCCTTAGGATTGGTCGGATTAGGGATGAAAGAAGGCAGAACTATCTATTGTGTCCTGTGAAAGCGTGATGCTCCTTTGGGAAGGTATGCCAGGTCCGGCCTTAGGATTACTCTATCCTGTAAGATATCTGTGTAAGGGGGCAATCTGGAAAGTGCCTGTATGTCGCTTATTCTACGTGCGGATGTTATCGCTACCAAAAAGCTGCCTTAAGTGATATAACCTTTAATGAGGCCGAATCTAGAGGTTCAAATGGTCTGTCATGGCTGTAAGGACTAAATTTAAGTCCCAAAGTACACATCTGTCTTTGTGTATGGGTCTCGATCTAGCCGCTGCTTTGATGAACCTCGCTACCCAATAGTTGTTGGCAACATCACATGCAAACAGGGCCCCTAAGGCTGAAACCTGTACTTTTAATGTACTTGTGGAGAGACCCAATTTGAGACCCCTCTGGAGGAATTCCAGAATTTCTTTTGTGGGAATTACGTCCCTGACATTAAACTGAAAGGTGGACAGGAGTCGCCTCCAGATTCTAGCATAGATATTTGTGGTAGTTTGTTTTCTGCTTTTCAGGAGGGTATCAATTACATTTTTGGAGAACCTTCTATCCTTTAATAGTGTCCACTCAAACACCACACCGTCAAATGGAGTCCCGCTACCTGTGGGTGGCTGACTGACCCCTGGTAGAGGAGATCCGGAAGGTTCAGCAGTACTTAGGGATCGCATACAGACATGGTCCTTAACCATGCGAACCAGGTCCTCCTGGGCCATAAGGGGGCAATTAATATGACTCTTGCCCGATCTTCCTTACTACCAGAGGTAGGAGGTTTAATGGCGGAAAGACATATGCTACAGAGAAGTCCCACCTTATTAGGAGGGCGTCCTCTGCAAGTAGATTTTCCCTGGGATTCAGAGAGCAGAACGATTTTTCTTTCCTGTTTTCTCTGGTGGCAAAGAGGTCTACCTCCGGCTGACCCCACTTGCAGACAATCTGGTTGTAAATATCCATGTTTAAAGCCCATTCTCCTTGCTTTAGGGCCCTGCGGCTTAGAAAGTCTGTCTTCATGTCTTCTCCCCTGATGTGGAGCGCAGTTAAAGATCAAAAATTTTTCTCGGCTATCTGAAGGAGACGTTCCGTTATCCACATCACGGCATCGGAGCGAGTTCCACCTTGGTGGTTGACATAGGCTACTGCTACCTGGTTGTCTGAGAGTATCCTCACATGATGGCCCTGTATGTACATAATGAGTTCTTTAACTGCCAAATCAATCGCCAACAGCTCCCTCTGGTTAGATGAGGCCTCAGCATCGGAGTCCCAATGTCCCCCAACCCAAAGGGCTAGCATCTGTGGTTATTATGCGGGTTATCTGCGTCACCCAGGGCACCCCCCCCCGAGGATAATTTTCCGTCATCAAGCCACCACCTAAGAGATGTAAGAGTCGAAGGGCTTAGCAATACTTGACCCTGTAGGGAGCCCTCTAAGGCCCTGCTATTAACTAGGGCGTCTTTCTGAAGGGCCATAGTGTGGAATTGTGCCCACTTGACTGCTGGGATACATGAGGTTAGAGAGCCTAACAGAAACATGGCCTGCCTGAGGGTCATGGAGGGTTTATCAATTGCCTGAAGAACCTGCTGCTGTATATGTTGTAATTTATCTAATGGTAACAGACACTGCTGAGTTTCTGAATTTAACAGTAAGCCTAGAAACTACTGGACCCTTAAGGGCTGAAATCGGGATTTTTCGTAATTTATTATCCATCCGAGTTTCTCTAATCTGAACTTAGCTTTCTCCATCTGGGATAGACAATGGCCCACCGAATTTCCCACAATCAAAAAATCATCTAAGTATGGGAAAATTAAGAAATCAACTTCCCGCAAATGAGCCATAACTTCAGTCACTATCTTCGTAAATACCCGGGGCGCTGCTGAGAGACCAAAGGGAAGGGCTCTATACTGATAATGACGGACTATACCGTCTATTGAAACCGCCACTCTAAGGAACTGCTGGAAATCTGCGTGGATAGGTACATGATAGTACGCGTCTTTCAAGTCCACGACTGCCATAAAACACACTTCAAACAGAATTTTTATTGTTGAATTGATGGATTCCATTTTAAAGGTGCGATTAACCAAAAATTCATTAAGGAAACGTAAATTAATATTCGTTCTAAATGTTTTATCCGGTTTTTGGATTAGGAATAAGGGAGAGTAGAAATCTCTACCTCTCTCAAGACCTCCGCTTCAAAAGCAGCTTGTTCGAGGGGTGAAGATCTTAAGGGAGTTGGTTTAAAGGTATCCCGTGGAACATGACTGAACTCCAACCTGAGCCCAGTGAATATTACATCCCGCACCCAGTCACTATTGGTGATCTGTAGCCATGCTGGGAGGAAGGATGACAGTCTACCCCCCACGGGAATTGCTAGTCATTGGTTCGGTCTCTTTCGTTCTCTCGACGAGCGCCTGAACATGAAGCCCGTACCTTTTCTTCTTCTATCCTCCCATCTGGGACGGTCTCTATTAGGTGAAGGATTGCGACTTCTCCCCTGACCAAATCTCCTTCTATTAAATGGACGTTGGTAGGATGCGGACCAAAGATTTGGGAATTTTTTCTTATCGTCCCCGGCTTTCTCAAGCAGTTCGTCCAGGACTGCTCCGAACAAATATTCCCCCTCACATGGGATAGTATAGAGTTTCGCTCTGGATTGAATGTCTCCCTGCCAGCACTTTAGCCACAGGTCTCTACGAGCCGCATTAGAGAGTCCTGCTGCCCTGGCGGCCATTCTTACTGCATCAGCCGAGGAATCCGCTAGGAAGGCTGCGCCCTCCTGGATTATTGGTAGGGCCCCATGAATTGTCTGTCTAGACGTTCCTTGTTTTAACTGCGACTCTAACTGGTCCAGCCAGACCATCATGGACCTGGCCGTGCATGTTGATGCTACTGCTGGTCTTAAGGAACCGGCTGCCATCTCCCAGGTACTTTTAAGGAAGGTATCTGCCTTCCTATCTAAAGGATCTTTAAGGGACCCCATGTCCTCAAAGGGTAGTGAGGATCTTTTTGACGCCTTCGCAATTGCCACATCTAATTTGGGGGCCTTGTCCCAAGTGTTCACCGTCGGATCATCGAAGGGGTATCTACGCTTGAGGGCAGGGGGTAGCGACCCTCTTTTATCTGTTTTTTTCCACTCTCTGCGGATCAGATCCTGAATTTTTTCATTCAATAGGAAGACTCTTCGCTTCCTCTGCTCCAGCCCCCCGAACATGACATCCTGCATGGATAACTGAGGCTTAGGCTCCTCCACTTCCATTGTCCATCTGACTGCTTTTACTAGCTTGTCTACTCGGTCAAGCGGCAGACAAAACTGACCAGAGTCCTGTTCTTCTGAGGAGGACGAGGGAGATGAAACATGGGAGCCCTTACTTCTCCGCCATTCTGCCGAGGAATCAGACTCCACAGGGTCCCCACCCCTTAAGCTTTCTGGTTGGGACAGGGATTTTAGGGTTTCCTTAATCTCTGCCCTGACTATGTCCCTTAAACTCGCAGCTACCATGGGCGACTCCTCCGCCACTGTCTGCTGGATACAGGGGGGGGGGGGACACAACCTTTTGGGGCATAAGTCTGGTAACGGGCATACACTAAGTGCGCATTCCCTGTGTTTGGTTTTACTCATAGCTTTCTTCCCCTACAATAAAACATAGAAGGAGGCCCCGTCACTGAGTGAACATTCCCGAAGATCACTTACCAGTGCCACAATTAAGTACCGGAGAATAAGGGGGATTTTTCTCAGTCGACGTTCCTGTCCGCCCAGAGGAGCCTTTATGACTGGATTGGTCACTTCGTCCTGCACGCTCCTTACTGTCACGGGACTCTTTCTTCTTTTGTTTGACCTGCCGAAGGTCATCCAGGGGCGGCAGTGATGATTGTCGCTGCTGCCGCCATTGCTGCTGCTTCTCCTGATCGCTCTCCATTACTGCGCGCAATAATGTGGCCAAGGCATGGCACCCATCTAGGGTCCTGCCTATATACCCCTCCTCGGGACAGCAGATTTCCTCCTGCCCCCTCCCCAGCTGGCGCCGCTCCTGGCAGGTGAACCGGCGCTTACTGGCATCTCTCCGATGGGCGCCGCCATCTTGGGTCCTCTCGCCTGCGCAGTGGCGCCGCTGACCCGGAAGCGCCCCCAGACGTCACTGCGACTCCGACGTGACCGGAAGTCACGCGGGACGCCGGGGCGCTCCAGTATGCAGCGCTCCTGGCCTCAGCACCCTGCACACGCCGGCCCCCCGCCACCGCGCCGCCGGAGCTGGGAGCCCCCAGGGAGCATACATACCGGCGGCGACTTCTTTTAAGGAGACGGACACCCTCTGGACGCCGCTCCCTGCTGCACACGCCACCGCCGTGCCACCCATCCTAGGCCACCGTGGCGTCCTCCAGGAGCTCCGCACCAGGCCAAGGTAGGAGACCCCCTCGCTACCTGCACCAGCTGGCCGGCCTGTGATCTGTCTGTAGGATCCCGTCCCCTCAGGAACAGGAAATCAACTGATGCGTGGGAGAGGTGCAGCCCTTTTGTATCTGTAGGTTTCCTGTTCCTGAAGGGTGGATCCCCTCTCTCGTGGTGGTCATGGGAGTCCGAATAAAACCTGTTGCTTTCTGGAGGATGGAAAGGGAATCTAAGATTTCCTCTCTGGGGGTACCCCCTGAGAGGTGGTCCTAACGTATGCAGCCAGAAGAACAGAAATCTGGCGACGCAAGTGGATGCAATATTTGCTTTGAGCAGGTTCGTAGACGCTTCCCAGGATTTTTTTAAGGTGACTTTCTATCTTGCGATCCATAGGATCCTTCAACTGGGAAGCATCCTCGAAGGGAAGGGACATCTTCCTAGTCACTTTAGAGTCCTGAACATCTATTTTAGGGATCTCCCAAATAGAGTTGTCACCTTCGAGGGGAAAGCGTTTTTTTTAGTTCAGAGGGCACACTGAGTGCCTTCTCAGGAGAGGACCACTCCTGAGCTATCAAATTCTGTATAATTTAATGAACCGGGAAACCCTTTCTACCCCTGGGTTTCAACCCTCCAAACATCTCATCTTGGACTGAGAGTTTGACCTCCTCCTCCACTCCCATGGTATTTCTCACCACGGAGACCAACTCCTCCATATCCTCAGAGGAGAAATAGTATTTTATTGTGTCGTGTTTGGAGGTGGATGTGGAGCCCTCATTCTCCCAAATATCCTCTGATCCTGAGGAACGGACTTCCCCCGAATCTGAATCGGCTTCCGTAGGTGCCCTTTTCTTTTTTGGGGGAGGGCCCTGGGTCACCGGGGTCTGGGCTGCCATGGAGGTCTGAACCTCCTGCTTAATGAGAGTCTTTATGCTGTCAAACAGGGAGGGTTGCTCGGTGCGCAAAATATTCTGCGTACAGGGTTGGCATAACTTCTTTTTATAATCAGTAGGGAACCTGGCACCACAGATACCACATTTGCAGGGGTTTCTTGCGGCAGAGGCCTTGTTTTCCTGTAAGAAGAGAGAGAAGGCTTTACTCAGACCCGTGCCACCCGAGTTTGACAGATAAGGGACCGACCCTGCTACTCAGTGTAGGAGGGGGAACGCTGGGCTCCGCATATTCAGCAGCTGAAGACTTCTCACCATCCATGTCTGCAGACACACTGCGCTTACCTGGAGTCTGTGGCACCCTTATGTGGGTGTTGCAGCGTTTGGTTGTTTTGTGCCCCTCCTTCCTCCTGTCCCTGGGGAGGAACGATTGTCCGACCCCTACTGCCATATGAGTCCCCGGGCCTCCGGGTGCCGGCGCACGTCTCCCATCACAGAAAACGCTGGGGGACGCAAACCGGAAGCGTGCGCCGACATCACTTCCGGTCGAGAGCCCGCCCCCTCCGACGCGCGCGGCCTCCATACAGCAGCGTGGGAGGAAGGAGGAAGCCGGGGAGCTGACTGGAGGACCCCGGTCGGCACCATACCGCCTCGCTTTACCCCAGAGGGTGCGGGAGGGGTGGAAGCAGTCCTGAGTCACACCGGAAGTTGGAGACGGGAGCAGCGCCCGGAGGAGGAGAGGCAAACCCCCCCGACCTCGGCTGCCCAGCTGTGAGTATATAGGAGCTCTGCTCGCTGGCCACGGCAGCCCCTTGTAACCTCTTCATGCCTCAGTAGGGGACAGGAAAAACACTGGAGGTAGTAGGCGGGGAGACAACCTCCAAGGTGGCTGTCGTGGAAGGTGACTAGAGAATATTTTGGTGAAGGGACTTCTCTATTACAGCATAATGATTGTGATCGTGCACTGGGGAAAGGTCCATGAAGACATGGCTGGGTGAGCTGAAGAACTGGACTGGTCCACACAGAACCCAGACCTAAACCCAATCAAACACCTTTGAGATGAACTAGAGAGTAGATTCTGAGCCAGGGAGCTATCATCCAACATCAGTGTCTGACCTCACTAATGCTCGTTAGGATGAATGAGCGATAATTCTCACAACCAATATAGGTGAAATCCCTGCCAGGACAGAGAAAGCTGTTGCAGCTGCAAGGTGAGGTGGAGGTAGGCTATCCCCATAACAATGCCTATGGACTTAAAATGGGATGTCAAAAGCTTTTGTAGTTGGAATCTACAAGGATGCCAATTCTTTTGCCCATATAAAGTACATCTAACTTTACACCAACTCTTACTTAACATGCCTTTTTGCTTCTACATGTTAGAGCATATTGCAGCACGTAAGACGCACTTATTACCACCAAAGCCATGTCCCTTAGACTAGATGTGCCAAAGTGACATACAATATGTAATATTATCAATAGGAAATCTACCCCAGAATTACTGTCCCCATTGGCAATCAAAATCTAAATTGGAATCTGGGAGGAAACACACAGAAACACAAGAAGAGAAAATACAAACTCCTTGAACTTGTCATCCTTGGTGGGATTTGAATCCAGGGTTTCAACACTGCAAAGCAACAGTGCTAACCACTGAGCCACCATGTAACTATGAAAACATATCCATGTGCGTAGAAGCTGTAGAGACCAAGTTGATTTGAGATATATTAAGGTTGATCAACAATTGAACCATACATGTCCTTCACCCCTAGTTTAGTAACCTTGCATCACATGAATGCATTACTGAGGCCAGCCACAGTTTCCTACACCGCGACTGGCCCCTCTGGAGCCAGCCACAGCTTCCTACACCGCGACTGGCCCCTCTGGAGCCAGCCACAGCTTCCTACACCGCGACTGGCCCCTCTGGAGCCAGCCACAGCTTCCTACACCGCGACTGGCCCCTCTGGAGCCAGCCACAGCTTCCTACACCGCGGACTGGCCCCTCTGGAGCCAGCCACAGCTTCCTACACCGCGGACTGGCCCCTCTGGAGCCAGCCACAGCTTCCTACACCGCGGACTGGCCCCTCTGGAGCCAGCCACAGCTTCCTACACCGCGGACTGGCCCCTCTGGAGCCAGCCACAGCTTCCTACACCGCGGACTGGCCCCTCTGGAGCCAGCCACAGCTTCCTACACCGCGGACTGGCCCCTCTGGAGCCAGCCACAGCTTCCTACACCGCGGACTGGCCCCTCTGGAGACAGCGACAGCTTCCTACACCACGGACTGGCCCCTCTGGAGCCAGCCACAGCTTCCTACACCGCGGACTGGCCCCTCTGGAGCCAGCCACAGCTTCCTACACCGCGGACTGGCCCCTCTGGAGCCAGCCACAGCTTCCTACACCGCGGACTGGCCCCTCTGGAGCCAGCCACAGCTTCCTACACTGCGACTGGCCCCTCTGGAGCCAGCCACAGCTTCCTACACTGCGACTGGCCCCTCTGGAGCCAGCCACAGCTTCCTACACCGCGACTGCCCCTCTGGAGCCAGCCACAGCTTCCTACACCATGAATACTTCTCTGGACCAAACTACAGCTCAGCACAGATGAAAGCTGCTCCTCATCACATGTGGAAGGAAGCCTTTCCATGACCTGTCCACGCCTGAATGATGTCAGCTTATTGTAATGTCTTCATAGAGACACTAGCCCTTGGCCCTCTGCTGGTGGCCACTTCCACACAGCTCCAACTTATCACACATGTCCCAACTTGCAGGTTAAAATGTGGAAGTGGAAATGACGTGGAAGTGCAATAAGGACTGCGCTTGCTTCTGGTAGAGTAAAGGGTTCTTTATTCAGCCAACGCGTTTCCTGAGCCTGCTGGCTCACTTCATCAGGGCAGATTACATTGGAAGACAGTGAAACATACTTATAGACAAAAAAGGCGCCAATACAGGGTCAAACAGAATCAGCAAAGGTCAAAAAAAAAAAAAAAACAATATAAGCAAAGGTCAAAAATGGTAAAGAATAAAAACAATTAAATTTAATCACAAACATAGAAAACACAACAATAAGAGTCTATATAGAAAAGAAAAAATAAAATTATGTAAAAGTACAAAAAATATGAAACAGAGTGCTAAGGATCACGAGGTTGAAACATGGCTATAGTTAAAAAAGGTGAGTCCTCAAGGGGTATTAGAACCTGGCTCATGAAGTGCAAGTGCAGACTCTAAAGTGCAAATGTAAGGTATTAGTCCACTAGACCATTAAGCTTGACTGTGGTGGTGTGAAGAATAAATCTTTTCCCCCTCTTCTATCAAATAAAAGCATCATTGATAATATTGAGGCCATAGGGACCAATTGTCTTTAATTTATAAATCCAATAGACCTCTTTTCTATTCAGTGCTTGGGTTCTATTGGAAACGTGTTGAGGGATGTGTTCTATAGGAAAAATGATAGCTTTAGAAAAATCTCTTTGGTGAAATAAATCAAAGTGACGTGACAAACCGTGTTTTTGATACCCAGTTTTAGTGTTGTGTCTATGAGAATTCATTCTACAGTGAAGGGGTTGTGTGGTTCTGCCAACATACAATTTAGGACAAGGACAAAGGATGACATAGATGACAAAGGAAGACACACAGGACAGGTGGTTAGTGATGGTGAATTTTTCTGAGGTGAATGGATGTGAAAAGATGAATGTATTATGAGCAATATTACTGCATAGGCTGCACCTGGGTTTCAGGCATCTGAAAATGCCTGGTGTCAAGCCAGTGCAGTTATCAGGAGTACACTGGGTCAATCTGCTAGGGGCCAGATAGGTTAAAATGTGAACAGTGAGCAGCATTACTTTGCATGAGTACATTGTGTGTTTTTAATAATACGTCCAACACACTCAGATGTCAGCCCCCTTGCACCATTCACCCCGGGCAGATGTCAGCCCCCTTGCACCATTCACCCCGGGCAGATGTCAGCCCCCTTGCACCATTCACCCCGGGCAGATGTCAGCCCCCTTGCACCATTCACCCCGGGCAGATGTCAGCCCCCTTGCACTCATCTCAGGCAGATGTCAGCTCCGATGTCAGCCTCCTTGCACTCTCCCCGTGCAGATGTCAGCCCCCGGCACTCTCCCCGTGCAGATGTCAGTCCCCTTGCACTCTCCCCGTGCAGATGACAGTCCCCTTGCACTCTCCCCGTGCAGATGTCAGGGCAGATGTCAGCCCCCTTGCACTCACCCCGGGCAGATGTCAGCCCCCTTGCACTCACCCCGTGCAGATGTCAGCCCCCTTGCACTCACCCCGGGCAGATGTCAGCCCCCTTGCACTCACCCCGGGCAGATGTTAGGGCAGATGTCAGCCCCCGGCACTCTCCCCGTGCAGATGTCAGCCCCCTTGCACTCTCCCCGTGCAGATGTCAGGGCAGATGTCAGCCCCCTTGCACTCACCCCATGCACATGTTAGCCCCCGGCACTCTCCCCGTGTAGATGTCAGGGCAGATGTCAGCCCCCTTGCACTCTCCCCGTGCAGATGTCAGTCCCCTTGCACTCTCCCCGTGCAGATGTCAGTCCCCTTGCACTCTCCCCGTGCAGATGTCAGTCCCCTTGCACTCTCCCCGTGCAGATGTCAGGGCAGATGTCAGCCCCCTTGCACTCACCCCGGGCAGATGTCAGCCCCCTTGCACTCACCCCGGGCAGATGTCAGCCCCCTTGCACTCACCCCGGGCAGATGTCAGCCCCCTTGCACTCACCCCAGGCAGATGTCAGCCCCCTTGCACTCACCCCAGGCAGATGTCAGCCCCCTTGCACTCTCCCCGTGCAGATGTCAGGGCAGATGTCAGCCCCCGGCACTCTCCCCGTGCAGATGTCAGCCCCCTTGCACTCTCCCCGTGCAGATGTCAGGGCAGATATCAGCCCCCTTGCACTCACCCCGGGCAGATGTCAGGGCAGATGTCAGCCCCCTTGCACTCACCCCGTGCAGATGTCATCCCCCTTGCACTCTCCCCGTGCAGATGTCAGCCCCCTTGCACTCTCCCCGTGCAGATGTCGGCCCCCTTGCACTCTCCCCGTGCAGATGTCGGCCCCCTTGCACTCTCCCCGTGCAGATGTCAGGGCAGATGTCAGCCCCCGGCACTCTCCCCGTGCAGATGTCATCCCCCTTGCACTCTCCCCGTGCAGATGTCATCCCCCGGCACTCTCCCCGTGCAGATGTCATCCCCCGGCACTCTCCCCGTGCAGATGTCAGCCCCCGGCACTCTCCCCGTGCAGATGTCAGGGCAGATGTCAGCCCCCTTGCACTCACCCCGTGCAGATGTCATCCCCCTTGCACTCACCCCGGGCAGATGTCAGCCCCCGGCACTCACCCCGTGCAGATGTCAGGGCAGATGTCAGCCCCCGGCACTCACCCCGTGCAGATGTCATCCCCCAGCACTCTCCCCGTGCAGATGTCATCCCCTTTGCACTCTCCCCGTGCAGATGTCATCCCCCGGCACTCTCCCCGTGCAGATGTCATCCCCCGGCACTCTCCCCGTGCAGATGTCATCCCCTTTGCACTCTCCCCGTGCAGATGTCAGCCCCCGGCACTCTCCCCGTGCAGATGTCAGCCCCCGGCACTCTCCCCGTGCAGATGTCAGCCCCCGGCACTCTCCCCGTGCAGATGTCAGCCCCCTTGCACTCTCCCCGTGCAGATGTCAGCCCCCTTGCACTCTCCCCATGCAGATGTCAGCCCCCTTGCACTCACCCCGTGCAGATGTCAGCCCCCTTGCACTCACCCCGTGCAGATGTCAGCCCCCTTGCACTCACCCCGTGCAGATGTCAGCCCCCTTGCACTCACCCCGGGCAGATGTCAGGGCAGATGTTAGCCCCCGGCACTCTACCCGTGCAGATGTCAGCCCCCTTGCACTCACCCCGGGCAGATGTCAGCCCCCTTGCACTCACCCCGTGCAGATGTCAGGGCAGATGTTAGCCCCCTTGCACTCACCCCGTGCAGATGTCAGCCCCCTTGCACTCACCCCGTGCAGATGTCAGCCCCTGGCACTCACCCCGGGCAGATGTCAGGGCAGATGTTAGCCCCCGGCACTCTACCCGTGCAGATGTCAGCCCCCTTGCACTCACCCCGGGCAGATGTCAGCCCCCTTGCACTCACCCCGTGCAGATGTCAGGGCAGATGTTAGCCCCCTTGCACTCACCCCGGGCAGATGTCAGCCCCCTTGCACTCACCCCGGGCAGATGTCAGCCCCCTTGCACTCACCCCGGGCAGATGTCAGCCCCCTTGCACTCACCCCGGGCAGATGTCAGCCCCCTTGCACTCACCCCGGGCAGATGTCAGCCCCCTTGCACTCACCCCGGGCAGATGTCAGCCCCCTTGCACTCACCCCGGGCAGATGTCAGCCCCCTTGCACTCACCCCGGGCAGATGTCAGCCCCCTTGCACTCACCCCGGGCAGATGTCAGCCCCCTTGCACTCACCCCGGGCAGATGTCAGCCCCCTTGCACTCACCCCGGGCAGATGTCAGCCCCCTTGCACTCACCCCGGGCAGATGTCAGGGCAGATGTTAGCCCCCTTGCACTCACCCCGAGCAGATGTCAGGGCAGATGTCAGCCCCCGGCACTCTCCCCGTGCAGATGTCAGGGCAGATGTCAGCCCCCGGCACTCTCCCCGTGCAGATGTCAGGGCAGATGTTAGCCCCCTTGCACTCACCCCGGGCAGATGTCAGGGCAGATGTCAGCCCCCTTGCACTCACCCCGAGCAGATGTCAGGGCAGATGTTAGCCCCCTTGCACTCACCCCGGGCAGATGTCAGGGCAGATGTTAGCCCCCTTGCACTCACCCCGAGCAGATGTCAGGGCAGATGTCAGCCCCCGGCACTCTCCCCGTGCAGATGTCAGGGCAGATGTCAGGGCAGATGTCAGCCCCCGGCACTCTCCCCGTGCAGATGTTAGCCCCCTTGCACTCACCCCGAGCAGATGTCAGGGCAGATGTCAGCCCCCGGCACTCTCCCCGTGCAGATGTTAGCCCCCTTGCACTCACCCCGGGCAGATGTCAGGGCAGATGTTAGCCCCCTTGCACTCACCCCGAGCAGATGTCAGGACAGATGTCAGCCCCCGGCACTCTCCCCGTGCAGATGTCAGGGCAGATGTCAGCCCCCGGCACTCTCCCCGTGCAGATGTCAGGGCAGATGTCAGCCCCCGGCACTCTCCGCGTGCAGATGTTAGCCCCCTTGCACTCACCCCGAGCAGATGTCAGGGCAGATGTCAGCCCCCGGCACTCTCCCCGTGCAGATGTTAGCCCCCTTGCACTCACCCCGGGCAGATGTCAGGGCAGATGTTAGCCCCCTTGCACTCACCCCGAGCAGATGTCAGGGCAGATGTCAGCCCCCGGCACTCTCCCCGTGCAGATGTCAGGGCAGATGTCAGCCCCCGGCACTCTCCCCGTGCAGATGTCAGGGCAGATGTCAGGGCAGATGTCAGCCCCCGGCACTCTCCCCGTGCAGATGTCAGGGCAGATGTCAGCCCCCGGCACTCTCCCCGTGCAGATGTCAGGGCAGATGTTAGCCCCCTTGCACTCACCCCGGGCAGATGTCAGGGCAGATGTCAGCCCCCTTGCACTCACCCCGAGCAGATGTCAGGGCAGATGTTAGCCCCCTTGCACTCACCCCGGGCAGATGTCAGGGCAGATGTTAGCCCCCTTGCACTCACCCCGAGCAGATGTCAGGGCAGATGTCAGCCCCCGGCACTCTCCCCGTGCAGATGTCAGGGCAGATGTCAGCCCCCGGCACTCTCCCCGTGCAGATGTTAGCCCCCTTGCACTCACCCCGAGCAGATGTCAGGGCAGATGTCAGCCCCCGGCACTCTCCCCGTGCAGATGTTAGCCCCCTTGCACTCACCCCGGGCAGATGTCAGGGCAGATGTTAGCCCCCTTGCACTCACCCCGGGCAGATGTCAGGGCAGATGTTAGCCCCCTTGCACTCACCCCGAGCAGATGTCAGGACAGATGTCAGCCCCCGGCACTCTCCCCGTGCAGATGTCAGGGCAGATGTCAGCCCCCGGCACTCTCCCCGTGCAGATGTCAGGGCAGATGTCAGGGCAGATGTCAGCCCCCGGCACTCTCCCCGTGCAGATGTCAGGGCAGATGTCAGCCCCCGGCACTCTCCCCGTGCAGATGTCAGGGCAGATGTCAGGGCAGATGTTAGCCCCCTTGCACTCACCCCGAGCAGATGTCAGGGCAGATGTCAGCCCCCGGCACTCTCCCCGTGCAGATGTTAGCCCCCTTGCACTCACCCCGGGCAGATGTCAGGGCAGATGTCAGCCCCCGGCACTCTCCCCGTGCAGATGTTAGCCCCCTTGCACTCTCCCCGTGCAGATGTCAGGGCAGATGTTAGCCCCCTTGCACTCACCCCGGGCAGATGTCAGGGCAGATGTCAGCCCCCTTGCACTCACCCCGAGCAGATGTCAGGGCAGATGTTAGCCCCCTTGCACTCACCCCGGGCAGATGTCAGGGCAGATGTTAGCCCCCTTGCACTCACCCCGAGCAGATGTCAGGGCAGATGTCAGCCCCCGGCACTCTCCCCGTGCAGATGTCAGGGCAGATGTCAGGGCAGATGTTAGCCCCCTTGCACTCACCCCGAGCAGATGTCAGGGCAGATGTCAGCCCCCGGCACTCTCCCCGTGCAGATGTTAGCCCCCTTGCACTCACCCCGGGCAGATGTCAGGGCAGATGTTAGCCCCCTTGCACTCACCCCGGGCAGATGTTAGCCCCCTTGCACTCACCCCGAGCAGATGTCAGGACAGATGTCAGCCCCCGGCACTCTCCCCGTGCAGATGTCAGGGCAGATGTCAGCCCCCGGCACTCTCCCCGTGCAGATGTCAGGGCAGATGTCAGGGCAGATGTCAGCCCCCGGCACTCTCCCCGTGCAGATGTCAGGGCAGATGTCAGCCCCCGGCACTCTCCCCGTGCAGATGTCAGGGCAGATGTCAGCCCCCGGCACTCTCCCCGTGCAGATGTCAGGGCAGATGTCAGCCCCCGGCACTCTCCCCGTGCAGATGTCAGGGCAGATGTCAGGGCAGATGTCAGCCCCCGGCACTCTCCCCGTGCAGATGTCAGGGCAGATGTCAGCCCCCGGCACTCTCCCCGTGCAGATGTCAGGGCAGATGTCAGGGCAGATGTTAGCCCCCTTGCACTCACCCCGAGCAGATGTCAGGGCAGATGTCAGCCCCCGGCACTCTCCCCGTGCAGATGTTAGCCCCCTTGCACTCACCCCGGGCAGATGTCAGGGCAGATGTCAGCCCCCGGCACTCTCCCCGTGCAGATGTTAGCCCCCTTGCACTCTCCCCGTGCAGATGTCAGGGCAGATGTTAGCCCCCTTGCACTCACCCCGGGCAGATGTCAGGGCAGATGTCAGCCCCCTTGCACTCACCCCGAGCAGATGTCAGGGCAGATGTTAGCCCCCTTGCACTCACCCCGGGCAGATGTCAGGGCAGATGTTAGCCCCCTTGCACTCACCCCGAGCAGATGTCAGGGCAGATGTCAGCCCCCGGCACTCTCCCCGTGCAGATGTCAGGGCAGATGTCAGCCCCCGGCACTCTCCCCGTGCAGATGTTAGCCCCCTTGCACTCACCCCGAGCAGATGTCAGGGCAGATGTCAGCCCCCGGCACTCTCCCCGTGCAGATGTTAGCCCCCTTGCACTCACCCCGGGCAGATGTCAGGGCAGATGTTAGCCCCCTTGCACTCACCCCGGGCAGATGTCAGGGCAGATGTTAGCCCCCTTGCACTCACCCCGAGCAGATGTCAGGACAGATGTCAGCCCCCGGCACTCTCCCCGTGCAGATGTCAGGGCAGATGTCAGCCCCCGGCACTCTCCCCGTGCAGATGTCAGGGCAGATGTCAGGGCAGATGTCAGCCCCCGGCACTCTCCCCGTGCAGATGTCAGGGCAGATGTCAGCCCCCGGCACTCTCCCCGTGCAGATGTCAGGGCAGATGTCAGGGCAGATGTTAGCCCCCTTGCACTCACCCCGAGCAGATGTCAGGGCAGATGTCAGCCCCCGGCACTCTCCCCGTGCAGATGTTAGCCCCCTTGCACTCACCCCGGGCAGATGTCAGGGCAGATGTCAGCCCCCGGCACTCTCCCCGTGCAGATGTCAGGGCAGATGTCAGCCCCCGGCACTCTCCCCGTGCAGATGTCAGGGCAGATGTCAGCCCCCGGCACTCTCCCCGTGCAGATGTCAGCCTCCAGTCCTGCCCGTTATCAGCTGGCTATCTGCGTTGCAGACAACTCGCCACACACCCTCCCAGGACTAGTGCCACCAAGTTTTAGCAGCAGAAACTTTCCAAGGCTAGAAGCCGCGGGGCTCGGAAGCGTTTCTGCCGCCCGCACCCTGCCCAGCAGCACAGCGCTCGCAGACGGGCAGCGCCACTCACCTTCGTCTCTGGAAATGTACAGACAACTGGCCGGTAGAACGATCGTCCAGCACAGGGCGGCACAGGTGAGAATCCCAGTGACGGGCTCCATTGCAGCCGGACTGCAGCTACGGCTGAGCGCAGGAATCCAGCGTTGATGCGAGTGTCGGCGCTCGAGGCTCCAGCAGTGTCACTCACACCAGCGCGCAGCTCTGTCTGCAGAACAACTCCAGCTGTACACCAGTTCATCGCAAGTTGACTTGTCATCCGCAGCGTGATTGGCTCTCCTGTTGGGGACACGATTGGCGGTTGTGAAGCGTCTGCTGATTGGCCGTTGTCTTTTCCCCTCCAAGTGGATGTGGCAGCGCCTTGTGCGGCGCAGCGCTTGTCATTGCCCAGTGTGGAAGTTATCATCTGCCACATGGACAAGTGATGCCTCATGCCTGGCACCAGTGCCCGCGGAGGGAGCTGCCCCGGCCACAGCGCTGCTCACCTTCTGGGGCACAACAATTAACTCTTTAAGGACAGAGATGTTGTCCTTTCTCACTCGCACGTTTGCTGACAGCCTTTTGTTATTCCATCTGTGCGTTTCCTCGTTTTCCAGGGGAGAGGCAGTGTTATTGTCTTGTGCACTACTTGGACAGCCCCCTTTTATGTGTAGTGGCCCCCTTGTAAAATAAGACACAAACCTACAAAACTGGTCTCCCCACAGGTGCCGGTCCAGCGATGCCATGCCGGCTCATCCGGGGCTAGTGTGGCATTGTTACGCTGCCTGCTCATCAGTGTCCAAGGTCGTCTGAGGGCAGCTGAATAGCGACCACTGATCGGCGGCAGGGCTCACGTGGCACCATAATGTCATGTGACTCCCAGGGGACATGGCGCCAACACCGGCAGAGCGGCATCAGTATATGGTAGTTATTCGCAAAGTGGGACTACGACATTGAACCGCTTCACACTGTGGCCATTTTACGCTTTTTCCTCCCCTTGTTTTCTACAGGGTGAGGAACGGTAAAACCAAAAAATGTTAAGAGCAATTCTCCAATTGTTTTCTTATATATATATATTTACCATTTTCATTATATGGTAAAATTGACCAGGTGATATGATTCTCCAAGCCAGTAGGAGTATGTAGATACCAATCATGTATAGTTTGGATTTTTAAAAGGACAGCCACTAAGGGGACTCATAGCTTTACAGTCATGTAAAGCAAGAAAAAAGCCTTTCATCAATGAGAAGCAAAGGAGAGGCAGGCTGAAGTTTGCCAAAGACCATAAGGATAGGACCATAGAGGTCTGGAGTAAGGTAATCTTCTCTAATGTGTATAATTTTGAGCTTTGCCCAACACCTGGTCATCTAATGGTTAGGCAGAGACCTGGAGAGGTGTACAAGCCACAGTGTCTTGCACCCACTGTGAAATTTGGTGGAGGATCAGTGATGATCTGGGGGATGCTTCAGCAAGGCTGGAATTGGGCAGGATAATCTTTGTGAAGGACGTATGAATCAAGCCGCATACAAGGTTATCCTGCAAAAACAATTGATTCCTTCTGCTCATGCAATGTTCCCCAACTCTGAGGACTGGTTTTTCCAGCAGGACGATGCACCATGCCACACAGATAGGTCAATCAATGTGTGGATGAAGGACCACCACATCAAATCCCTGCCATGGTCAGACCTGAACCCCATTGAAAACCTCTGGAATGTAATCAAGAGGAAGAAGATAGTCACAACCATCAAACAAAGAAGAACTGCTTACATTTCTTTACTAGGAGTGGCATAAGGTCACCCAAAAGCAGTGTGAAAGACTGGTGGAAAGCATGCCAAGACACATGAAAGCTGTTATTAAAAATCATGGTTATTCCACAAAATATTGATTTCCGAACTCTTCATGAGTTAAAACATTAGTATTGTTGTTTCCAAAAGATTATGAACTTGTTTTCTTAGCATTATTTGAGATCTGCAAGTACTGCATTTTTTTTTTATTTTGACCATTTCTCATTTTCTGAAAATAAATACAAAATTTACAGTAGTGTTTGGAAATTCGGAGACATGTTGTCAGTAGTTTATAGAATAAAAGAACAATTTACATTTTACTCAAAAATATACCTATAAAGAGAAAAATCAGACAAATGGAAAATTTTGCAGTGATCTCTTAATTTTTGCCAGAGCTGTGTGTTGGAGATGCAAGGCTCATAGAGGAAATTTGTCACATATATGTTGGTTTTGTCCCAATCTGAAAAAATTCTGGGAAGATATTAATAAGATACTAAAATCATTAGGCATCCTGACTTTGGATCTGACAGCCTTGGAAGTGCTTTTGTCCCACCCTTCAACAAATTATAAAACGAGAAAACATGAACTGCTGCCATTGTTGGTCGGTATGGCTACACATTTGGTTTGCTTGATTTATAGATTGGAGGAATTTGCACTCTCATCCACTTTTCTTAAAGATATGAGCCCCTTGGACAAACAAATTTGGTAAAGGTTTAGACACGTGGGAGGTTTTTATCCTCCCTCCGAGTCTCTCTTAATCATTTAGTATTGTACTTTGTGTTCTGATGCCACCGTGACCACTCCAAAACTTTTATTACAAAATTTGTCATTGAGTCTGAAATTTAAGTTCTATTGTAGTCATGATGTTTTGAGTCTTTAGATCAGTCTCAATTTATGTAAATGTCACCTGATTTTGCCATTTGTTTTGTTTTGTTTTGACTTGTATTTTTAATTTATGTTCCTAAAAGGAGTATACGTTGTGTACCAAAACTATGCAAGTCTATTAAAAAATGTATGTTCCTTTAGTTTACTGTACACTTAAAGGTTAAAATAAAGAATTGTTAAAAAAAAGAAAATGCCCAAAAATGACACCATTCTAAAATCTGCACCCCTCAAGGTACTCAAAACCACATTCAAGAAGTTTATTAACCCTTCAGTTGCTTCACAAGAACTGAAGCAATGTGGAAGGAAAAAAATTAACATTTAACTTTTTTTCACAAAAAATTTAACTTAAACCCAAACTTTTTCATTTTGACAAGGGTAACAGTAGAAAATGGACCCCAAAATTTGTTGTGCAATTTCTTCTGAATACGCCGATACCTTATTTGTGGAGGAAAACTACTGTTTGGGTGCACAGCAGGGCTCAGAATGGAAGGAGCGCCATTTGACTTTTTGAATGTAAAATTTGTTGAAATAATTAGCGGACCCCATGTCGCACTTGGAGAACCCCTGATGAGCCAGAACAGTGGAAACCCCCCACAAGTGATGCCATTTTGGAAACCACACCCCTCAAGGATTTTATTCACGTGTATATGCAAATTGCCTCTTCAGAAAGAAAGAGGACTTTTACTCTACAGCGCCACCTATTGGTAGTAGCGATCCTACAAGTCACAATCAACCCTTTAACGAGTCTTGTAGTATGACTTAGGATACAAGCCAAATCAGAATTCACGTGTATAGTGAGTGCTCGAGTGACATGCCCCAATCCAACCCCTAACTCTATCCCCAACCCTAACTGCAAAGAATGGAAAAAAATATAAAAAATGTAATTCATAATTTTTTATCTAACTATGGGGGTAACAAAGGAGGATTTACATAGTTACATAGGTAGAAAAAATCCCTAGGTCCATCAAGTTCAACCTTTCTCCACCAATTGTTTTTTCGTCACAAATCAACTATAACCCTCAATGTTATGTGTATTGATTACATTATCCAGCCCTTTTTAAAATCTGTTATAGTGTCTGCCATTAATACCTCTTGTGGTAGGGCATTCCACAGTCTGACTGTTCTAACTGTAAAGAATACTTTCTATTTAGCTGTCAGAATCGCCTTTCTTCCACCCATAATGAATGCCCATTGGTCCATAGTATGGTCCTTGGATGGAATAAGTCATGTACCAGTCCTTTTTAACTGCCCACATATATATTTATACATATAAATGAGATTCCCTCTGTGGCGTCTTTTTTCTAAGCTAAACAAGCCCAACTTTTTCAACCTCTTATTATATGAGAGGCCTTCCGTCCCTTGTAATAATCTAGATGCTTGCCTTTGAATTGACTCTAACTTCTGAATGTCATTTTTTAAAATATGGGGCGCAAAACTGGATCCCATATTCTAGATGTGGTCTCACAAGTGATTTATAAAGGGGTAACAATATGTTGGAAATGCGGGACTTTATCTCTCTTTCCATACAGCTTAAAATCTTGCTTTTGCGGCTGCTGCTTGGCATTGAATAATGGCTGCTCAGCTTACGTGTAACCAGAATACCCAAGTCCTTTTCCTGTTCTGTAGTCCAAAGTATGGTCAATGTATATACAGCCACAGGATTACTACGTCCTAAGTGCATTAACATACATTAAACCACATTTGCCAAGTATTTGCCCATTCAAACAACTTATCAAGATCATTTTGTAAAATGGTAATATCAAGGTCAGATTTTATTGATTTCCTATTTTTTTATTTTGATCACTGTGATCGGGTCTATCACAGTGATCAAAAGGAACTGATAGGATAAATCTCCTATTGTTGCTGGGTACAGGCCAGCAGATCTCGATGGGCGCACTGTGCATGTGTAAGCAGGTTGCAGGATGCAGTGACGCATGAGAGGCAGAGCAGGGATTAACAATATAACAATTTAATTGACACAAAAGAGAAACTTCTCTCAGGGAGATAAACAGTTAAATTGAAAAGAGAAAATGTAAGATATTATCAAACTTATCATGTCCTTATGTTCCTCTACTGCGGATGATCCGTTGGAAGTTGAAGTATCGGTGATGGCTGGGGTAGTGTCCACAGATTGGGTCCCACAGACGACAGTCCAACTTCTGGCGGAAACAGGCGGTCTCTGGTTTTACCTGTTGAGCCCCTAGTCCATGAGCCTGTGCAGCCAAAGCAAATAGAGCTGCAGCAATCCCGGTATCAAGCGTGGGCTGAGGTGTGCTGTCCGGCATACGGTACCGTGACCCAATGTCCTGTAGTCGGCCCATGTGGGTATTTCGTGGGTTATACACCCAAAGTCATCCTCATGACAGGCAAAGACATTCCGGTACTGCTCCAGTACAGCTTCCACCTGTTACACCTGTTGCGGCGAGAGTCCTGTCAATTCGGCCCGCACTGTTCCAAGATTCAACGCCCCTCCTTCACACATCCAGGTGGGTACTCTGGGGTCATGGAAACGGCTACAGTCCAAGGGTCTCCTTGTTTCACTGCCAACTGGACGGCCTCCGGTTGCATCAATTCTTCTGGCATGCCCAGCACCTGTGCCACTTGACTCTTGGGCGAGAGAGTAAGACTGTCCTCCCCCAGATTGACACACTGCACCACTATGTTACCATCGTGGACAATTGCTAATGTCCAAGCAATGAGTACCGAGGGTATTTGGTCTATCAAGGCTGGCTCGATCTGGACTACCACCCCTTCGAGGGGTGTGCAGGATTGTACAGGCAGTGTGAGCACAGTCTGCCCAGGTGGTAGGATGAGTTTAGCAGTGGCAGTGACTATCATTTTTCCTGAAATTTTACCTTCACTCGATGTTTCTTGGGCCTGGGCAACTCGAATCAGTTGAAATACCTTCCTCTGGGGGGTTCGTGGGCTCCATCAGTCCAGAAAAGCGTCTGGCGACTCACTGATCAAAATAGTCCCGAATTCTTTTAGCACATTCATCCCCAAAGTCACTGCAGGGCCATTGCCAGGGTCCCCGATGGTCAACATGACTCCCTCCCTTCTGGCCCACATCTTTGTTGCATACTGTAATTTGCATCCGGACAACCCCTGCGACCGGGATGGTCAGCTGGTTGGCTGCCGATAACTTGATCACTGGGCCCCACTCGGGCTGCATTGCCTCAGGGAAATGACATCTAAAATACATTTCTGGCATGGTGATCACCTTGGAGCTGGTATTGACTAGACAGCGGACAGCTCGACTGTCCATTTCAGCCCACACGAGGGAGCTCAGGGAGATTAAACTTTCGGGACTGCCTTCTCTCCTCCTTTGCTGCTCAGGCTCCAGACGACATCCCCCAGCCACGGAGATCACTACTTTAACGGCTGCCAGTGAAGTGACCGCCCCCGTCTCATGCACCCTCGGGCATAGTGTCCAATGTCCCCACACTTGAAACAGGTCGGTTGTCTCTCTGTCCGGAGTTGCCCCATTTCCTGGCGCTGTGAAAGGGGTAAGTGAGACCCAGGGTCAGTCCTGTCTCTGGATGGATTTGGAGCCACAGGAGGGGCCCTTATGAGACCACTCTTCCCGCATTTCCTGTATTTCCTTCCGGTTCTCGCTGGCCCACCCTGGCTCAGTTGCGAGCGAGGTGGGTATCTCCCTGCTCTGCACCGCCCCAGCCAAGGCTGCCGTCCCCTGCTCCTGCTCTCACGCACACACTTTTACCCCGATCTCTAGGAAAGTCAAGCGCAGATTAGTAAGCAGGCGCTCCCACAAGGCTTGCTTAAGCGGTGCATCTCTGAGGCCCGCTGTGGGGAAGGTGACTTGATGGACAGACGTGACTGGCAGTAGGAGGGGACGGTTTGTACATCAGAGACGGAGATTGACAGGATAGAAGGGTGACAGCTAGGAAAGGCAGGATAGGAGGGTGTAGTACTGAGAAATGACCACAAGATGGCAGGGGAGAGTAGTGCAGGACTATACATCAGCTTATGGCTCAGGATATGCTTAGTCATGGGGGGCGGGGAGATAGGAGCCCAACTGTTTTCTTATATATATTTACCATTTTCATTATATGGTAAAATTGACCAGGTGATATGATTCTCCAAGCCAGTAGGAGTATGTAGATACCAATCATGTATAGTTTGGATTTTTAAGAGGACAGCCACTAAGGGGACTCATAGCTTTACAGTCATGTAAAGCAAGAAAAAAGCCTTTCATCAATGAGAAGCAAAGGAGAGGCAGGCTGAAGTTTGCCAAAGACCATAAGGATAGGACCATAGAGGTCTGGAGTAAGGTAATCTTCTCTGATGAGTTTAATTTTCAACTTTGCCCAACACCTGGTCATCTAATGGTTAGACGGAGACCTGAAGAGGCGCACAAGCCACAGTGTCTTGCACCCACTGTGAAATTTGGTGGAGGATCGGTGATGATCTGAGGATGCTTCAGCAAGGCTGGAATTGGGCAGGTTAATCTTTATAAAGGACATATGAATCAAGTCGCACACAAGGTTATCCTGGAAAAACAGTTAATTCCTTCTGCGCAGGCAATGTTCCCCAACTCTGAGGACTGGTTTTTCCAGCAGGACAATGTGCCATGCCACACAGCTAGGTAAATCAATGTGTGGATGAAGGACCACCACATCAAATCCCTGTCATGGTCAGACCAATCTCCAGACGTGAACCCCATTGAAAACCTCTGGAATGTAATCAAGAGCAAAACGGATAGGCACAAGCCATCAAACAAAGAAGAACTGCTTACATTTTTGTACCAGGAGTGGCATAAGGTCACATAAAAGCAGTGTGAAAGACTGGTGGAAAGCATGCCAAGACACACTAAAGCTGCTATTAAAAATCATGGTTATTCCACAAAATATTGATTTCTGAACTCTTCATGAGTTAAAACATTAGTATTGTTGTTTCTAAATGATTATGAACTTGCTTTCTTAGCATTATTTGAGGTGTGCAAGCACTGCATATTTTTTTATTTTGACCATTTCTCATTTTCTGAAAATAAATACAAAATTTAGTGTTTGGAAATTCGAAGACATGTTGTCAGTAGTTTACAGGATAAAAGAGCAATTTACATTTTACTCAAAAATATATCTGTAAAGAGAAAAATCAGACAAACTGAAAATTTTGCAGTGATCTTTTAATTTTTGCCAGAGCTGTGTGTTGGAGATGCAAGGCTCATAGAGGAAATTTGTCACATATATGTTGGTTTTGTCCCAATCTGAAAAAATTCTGGGAAGATATTAATAAGATACTAAAATCATTAGGCATCCTGACTTTGGATCTGACAGCCTTGGAAGTGCTTTTGTCCCACCCTTCAACAAATTATAAAACGAGAAAACATGAACTGCTGCCATTGTTGGTCGGTATGGCTACACATTTGGTTTGCTTGATTTATAGATTGGAGGAATTTGCACTCTCATCCACTTTTCTTAAAGATATGAGCCCCTTGGACAAACAAATTTGGTAAAGGTTTAGACACGTGGGAGGTTTTTATCCTCCCTCCGAGTCTCTCTTAATCATTTAGTATTGTACTTTGTGTTCTGATGCCACCGTGACCACTCCAAAACTTTTATTACAAAATTTGTCATTGAGTCTGAAATTTAAGTTCTATTGTAGTCATGATGTTTTGAGTCTTTAGATCAGTCTCAATTTATGTAAATGTCACCTGATTTCGCCATTTGTTTTGTTTTGTTTTGACTTGTATTTTTAATTTATGTTCCTAAAAGGAGTATACGTTGTGTACCAAAACTATGCAAGTCTATTAAAAAATGTATGTTCCTTTAGTTTACTGTACATTTAAAGGTTAAAATAAAGAATTGTTAAAAAAAAGAAAATGCCCAAAAATGACACCATTCTAAAATCTGCACCCCTCAAGGTACTCAAAACCACATTCAAGAAGTTTATTAACCCTTCAGTTGCTTCACAAGAACTGAAGCAATGTGGAAGGAAAAAAATTAACATTTAACTTTTTTTCACAAAAAATTTAACTTAAACCCAAACTTTTTCATTTTGACAAGGGTAACAGTAGAAAATGGACCCCAAAATTTGTTGTGCAATTTCTTCTGAATACGTCGATACCTTATTTGTGGAGGAAAACTACTGTTTGGGTGCACAGCAGGGCTCAGAATGGAAGGAGCGCCATTTGACTTTTTGAATGTAAAATTTGCTGAAATAATTAGCGGACCCCATGTCGCACTTGGAGAACCCCTGATGAGCCAGAACAGTGGAAACCCCCACAAGTGATGCCATTTTGGAAACCACACCCCTCAAGGATTTTATTCACGTGTATAGTGAGTGCTCGAGTGACATGCCCCAATCCAACCCCTAACTCTATCCCCAACCCTAACTGCAAAGAATGGAAAAAAATATAAAAAATGTAATTTATAATTTTTTATCTAACTATGGGGGTAACAAAGGAGGGTTTACATAGTTACATAGGTAGAAAAAAGCCCTAGGTCCATCAAGTTCAACCTTTCTCCACCAATTGTTTTTTCGTCACAAATCAACTATAACCCTCAATGTTATGTGTATTGATTACATTATCCAGCCCTTTTTTAAAATCTGTTATAGTGTCTGCCATTAATACCTCTTGTGGTAGGGCATTCCACAGTCTGACTGTTCTAACTGTAAAGAATACTTTCTATTTAGCTGTCAGAATCGCCTTTCTTCCACCCATAATGAATGCCCATTGGTCCATAGTATGGTCCTTGGATGGAATAAGTCATGTACCAGTCCTTTTTAACTGCCCACATATATATTTATACATATAAATGAGATTCCCTCTGTGGCGTCTTTTTTCTAAGCTAAACAAGCCCAACTTTTTCAACCTCTTATTATATGAGAGGCCTTCCGTCCCTTGTAATAATCTAGATGCTTGCCTTTGAATTGACTCTAACTTCTGAATGTCATTTTTTAAAATGTGGGGCGCAAAACTGGATCCCATATTCTAGATGTGGTCTCACAAGTGATTTATAAAGGGGTAACAATATGTTGGAAATGCGGGACTTTATCTCTCTTTCCATACAGCTTAAAATCTTGCTTTTGCGGCTGCTGCTTGGCATTGAGTAATGGCTGCTCAGCTTACGTGTAACCAGAATACCCAAGTCCTTTTCCTGTTCTGTAGTCCAAAGTATGGTCAATGTATATACAGCCACAGGATTACTACGTCCTAAGTGCATTAATCTACATTAAACCACATTTGCCAAGTATTTGCCCATTCAAACAACTTATCAAGATCATTTTGTAAAATGGTAATATCAAGGTCAGATTTTATTGATTTCCTAGTTTTTCATTTTGATCACTGTGATCGGGTCTATCACAGTGATCAAAAGGAACTGATAGGATAAATCTCCTATTGTTGCTGGGTACAGGCCAGCAGATCTCGATGGGAGTACTGTGCATGTGTAAGCAGGTTGCAGGATGCAGTGACGCATGAGAGGCAGAGCTGGGATTAACAATATAACAATTTAATTGACACAAAAGAGAAACTTCTCTCAGGGAGATAAACAGTTAAATTGAAAAGAGAAAATGTAAGATATTATCAAACTTATCATGTCCTTATGGTCCTCTACTGCGGATGATCCGTTGGAAGTTGAAGTATCGGTGATGGCTCTGGTAGTGTCCACAGATTGGGTCCCACAGACGACAGTCCAACTTCTGGCGGAAACAGGCGGTCTCTGGTTTTACCTGTTGAGCCCCTAGTCCATGAGCCTGTGCAGCCAAAGCAAATAGAGCTGCAGCAATCCCGGAATCAAGCGTGGGCTGAGGTGTGCTGTCCGGCATACGGTACCGTGACCCAATGTCCTGTAGTCGGCCCATGTGGGTATTTCGTGGGTTATACACCCAAAGTCATCCTCATGACAGGCAAAGACATTCCGGTACTGCTCCAGTACAGCTTCCACCTGTTACACCTGTTGCGGCGAGAGTCCTGTCAATTCGGCCCGCACTGTTCCAAGATTCAACGCCCCTCCTTCACACATCCAGGCGGGTACTCTGGGGTCATGGAAACGGCTACAGTCCAAGGGTCTCCTTGTTTCACTGCCAACTGGACGGCCTCCGGTTGCATCAATTCTTCTGGCATGCCCAGCACCTGTGCCACTTGACTCTTGGGCGAGAGAGTAAGACTGTCCTCCCCCAGATTGACACACTGCACCACTATGTTACCATCGTGGACAATAGCTAATGTCCAAGCAATGAGTACCGAGGGTATTTGGTCTATCAAGGCTGGCTCGATCTGGACTACCACCCCTTCGAGGGGTGTGCAGGATTGTACAGGCAGTGTGAGCACAGTCTGCCCAGGTGGTAGGATGAGTTTAGCAGTGGCAGTGACTATCATTTTTCCTGAAATTTTACCTTCACTCGATGTTTCTTGGGCCTGGGCAACTCGAATCAGTTGTTGAAATACCTTCCTCTGGGGGGTTCGTGGGCTCCATCGGTCCAGAAAAGCGTCTGGCGACTCGCTGATCAAAAGAGTCCCGAATTCTTTTAGCACATTCATCCCCAAAGTCAATGCAGGGCCATTGCCAGGGTCCCCGATGGTCAACATGACTCCCTCCCTTCTGGCCCACATCTTTGTTGCATACTGTAATTTGCATCCGGACAACCCCCGCGACCGGGATGGTCAGCTGGTTGGCTGCCGATAACTTGATCACTGGGCCCCCCTCGGGCTGCATTGCCTCAGGGAAATGACATCTAAAATACATTTCTGGCATGGTGATCACCTTGGAGCTGGTATTGACTAGACAGCGGACAGCTCGACTGTCCATTTCAGCCCACACGAGGGAGCTCAGGGAGATTAAACTTTCGGGACTGCCTTCTCTCCTCCTTTGCTGCTCAGGCTCCAGACAACATCCCCCAGCCACGGAGATCACTACTTTAACGGCTGCCAGTGAAGTGACCGCCCCCGTCTCATGCACCCTCGGGCATAGTGTCCAATGTCCCCACACTTGAAACAGGTCGGTTGTCTCTCTGTCTGGAGTTGCCCCATTTCCTGGCGCTGTGAAAGGGGTAAGTGAGACCCAGGGTCAGTCCTGTCTCTGGATGGATTTGGAGCCACAGGAGGGGCCCTTATGAGACCACTCTTCCCGCATTTCCTGTATTTCCTTCCAGTTCTCGCTGGCCCACCCTGGCTCAGTTGCGAGCGAGGTGGGTATCTCCCTGCTCTGCATCGCCCCAGCCAAGGCTGCCGTCCCCTGCTCCTGCTCTCACGCACACACTTTTACCCCGATCTCTAGGAAAGTCAAGCGCAGATTAGTAAGCAGGCGCTCCCACAAGGCTTGCTTAAGCGGTGCATCTCTGAGGCCCGCTGTGGGGAAGGTGACTTGACGGACAGACGTGACTGGCAGTAGGAAGGGACGGTTTGTACATCGGAGACGGAGATTGACAGGATAGAAGGGTGACAACTAGGAAAGGCAGGATAGGAGGGTGTAGTACTGAGAAATGACCATAAGATGGCAGGGGAGAGTAGTGTAGGACTATACATCAGCTTATGGCTCAGGATATGCTTAGCCATGGGGGTGGGGAGATAGGAGCCCGGGAGGGGAATTCCCCTGTGAGAGAGGGGATAAATAGAAGTAGGCAGGGCTCGAGAGGAGTTTAGTCCCGGGAGGAGCTCAGAAGAAGACAGGGAAGAGAGAAGAGCTCGGCCAGGGGACGGACAGAGAAGAGACAGTCAGGGGGGTGGCCCTGACCCGACGGACCGCAGGACAGGCGAGGTGGCGTACCGCAGGACAAGTGAGGGCCCGGGAGTACCGACTGGACGACGACCTCGGACAGGTGAAGCGCTGGGGGTAGATTGGTCTAGGACAGCCCCCAGTGAAAGATCCACGAGGTGCGTTACTGTGACTGGAACGAAGATGCCGGTACCTGGGCCTGGAGACAGTGTGAAGAAGCTGCGGTGCGTGTTTGGTGGTCGTCAGGAGGACGGCGAATAAATCCGGAACTGTTACATGTGAAATCTGTCTCCGCCTTGTCCTTTGAGTCGCCTGTTGTCTACGGCGTCCGAACAGGGTAAGCAGTGGTCCACCCCCCAATCCCGGCCCCCTACCACACAGCTTCAAGTTTATCTCTCAAGATCACCGCAGGACAAGTGAGGGCCCGGGGGTACCGACTGGACGACGACCTCGGACAGGTGAAGCGCTGGGGGTAGATTGGTCTAGGACAGCCTCCAGTGAAAGATCCGCAAGGTGCGTTACTGTGACTGGAACGAAGGTGCCGGTATCCGGGCCTGGAGACAGTGTGAAGAAGCTGCGGTGCGTGTTTGGTGGTCGTCAGGAGGACGATGAATAAATCCGGAACTGTTACATGTGAAATCTGTCTCCGCCTTGTCCTTTGAGTCGCCTGGTGTCAACGGCGTCCAAACAGGTTAAGCAGTGGTCCTCCCCCCAATCCCGGCCCCCTACCACACCGCTTCAAGTTTATCTCTCAAGATCACATCGGGAGTCCCACACCCACGTCATACCGCTTAGCGATCACTGTGTGCACCTCTTGCAACGTGTTCATATTTTGGGTCACAGATTCACCCTCCCTTTGAACGTGGCTAAACAATCGCATCCACAATTCTCCAATATCAGTGGGGTCTCCATGCATCTCTTCCAATTTGTCACACTTTGGTAAAGGTGTTCCGCTAGTACTGGGGCCAAAACATTACGGAACATCTAGCTTCCCATCCAGGGCCATCACAGCAATCTCTGCTTGCATAGCAGGGGTCATAGGGTGCATCCTCAGCATCCCTTTAACCCACTCAGTCCAGTCCCACAACAGTGAATTGCTCCTCGTAAACTTTGGGAGATTGCTGAGCATGGCCTCCAGTGGCAAGCTGGCCCTTGGGGCACCCATGACCACCTGGTCTGCTGTCTCTGCACCCGTAGACTGCATCCTGCCGACTACGCCAAATGTATGCAGGTTGCGGTATGCAGTGACGCAAGGGAGGCAGAGTAAGGATTAACAATATAACTATTTAATTGACACAAAAGAGAAACTACTCGCAGGGAGATAAACAGTTAAATTGAAAAGAGAAAATGTAAGATAACAGCAGTCAAATTATCAAACTTATGTTCCTCCACCGCAGATAATCCATTGGGGGTTGTAGTACCGGCGATGGCTGGGGTAGTGTCCACAGATGGGGTCCCACAGATGACGGTCCAGCTTCTGGTGGCAACGGCCAGTCTCCGGTTTTACCCGTTGAGCCCCTAGCCCATGAGCCTGTGTAGCTAAAGCAAATACAGCTGCAGCATTCCCAAAATCAAGAGTGGGCTGAGGTGTGCTGTCCGGCATACAGTACCGCGACCCAATGTCCTGTAGCCGGCCCACGATTCTTTGCATGTGCACAGTCTTAAGTGTCACTGGGCACGTGGCACTCTCTACCCTCGCTGTCCCGCTGCTGTTACCCAGAGATGTCGGCTGCCGTACGTCACAGCACCGAGGCTCGGGGTGCGGAGTGAGCTGCTCACCCTCCTGCACTCTCCCTGATGACGGGAAACTGCCTGCCGCTTCGCGCGCTTTCCCCTTAGCTTCTGGCTCACACACACCCTCTCTTTCCGGGTCATAGGGCCTGTCTGTTTCCCTATTTCTTCCCCGGGCAACATGGGACGCAGCCTTGACAGTTCTGGACCCGATTCAATGTAGGTACCTACAGCCCGGTCTTCCTCCTTACACATGCACCCATCATTTTTTTCCAGGAAGATGACACAGAGCACTAGGGGACAGAGCAGGTGGGTTTGGGAATGGCAAACATATAGGGATGTGCCAAGGGGACCCATTTCTGTCTTCTATGATATGCTAGAACATATCAGAGAAGAGAGAAATTAATATTACATATGACTTTTCTCTTTTTTTGTGATCTCCGTGATTCGGTGAATATCACGTGACAGGAGACCATAAAGACAGGCCCTGATCATGTTCTTTTCTGATCCTGGGGGGGCGCTATACACTTATTTCTCAGCGCCATTAAAAATCGGCGTTGAGGGGAGGCATGGCCTGGCAGCCGACTAAGATTGCCGCATAAGAACTGTGCTCCGGTGTCACTAACCGCTCTGATCCATCTGGGTAACGATGAGCTCTCTGATGATATTAGGGAGCACACGGTTTTGTAGCAAACTATTTTGACATGGAGGAGAGGGAGAAAAATTTGTGGAGGGAAAAGCCTTCTGTCTCCTTTTCAGCCATTTCTAGGCAACCCTAAATTTATGAATACCTGAACACTTGTACATTATGTGACCTTGGCAAAACAGGGATGCACCATGGTGGCTGACATGTTGGATCAGAATTTCTCCCTACTATCTTTTGAAACAATAACACAGCGCTTTCCTTTTTTTAGACACCGGCCATTCCTCTTCCTTCAGGCACGTAGTCTAGCCCAAAAATATATTAGTGGTAGGAAAGACACAGCTCAGCTGAATAACATGTAGGTCTTTCTTAAAACCTTGATGTTCTGCCTTCAGGCACGCTGAAACGTTGTGCACTCTAGCATACAGCATAAACCACAGCTCTGTCTTCCAAAATAAGCAGACTGTTCTCTGTAGTCTAACTTGTTTATTTGGTGAAGAGTATAGAACATGCGGTAAAAATGTAAGAATACAAGTGACATGCATAAGTGTTGTGAGTTCATTTTCCCCTTCGTCACTGGGGTCTGGTGAACTCCCTATTCTGGTAAAGGAAGGTAATGAGCCTGATTATCAGGCACCTGAGTCTAATGAGGATGACTGGCTGAGTGGAGTCACGGACTGGATATAAGGCTGCCGACGCCCTTCTGCCCTGCGGGTGATTTCTCTGTGGACTTCTAGGACACCAGTCTGATTCCTGCTCCTCTAAAGCTAAGTTTCTGTTTTGCCTGTTAGCTTTTTGTTTTGTTTTTTGTTTTCCTTGCTTTTCAGTATTCTGCCATTCCCTGCTGGGGTGAGCTGAATCTCCTTTTGCCTGTAGCTCTGTCTTCAGTATATTCCTGAGTACTGACATAGCTTTTTTGAAGCCTAGCGTCTTCAGGGCCTTTTTTCACTGTCAGTCTGTTGGCTCTTATTTTCATAGGGTTTTTCACAGATTGCAGACAGCAGCCTTCCTGTCCTTTTCTATTTAGTTAGCTTGGGCCCCTCTTTGCTCAGTCTATCTTTCTGTCTGTGTTAGTATTTTCATCTTGCTTCACCGTCATTATATGTTGGGGGCTGCCTATTGCTTTGGGGTCTGCTCTGGGGCAGTTTAGATTTCCCCTTTCTTTCTTTAGGCCTATTTAATTCTCCGGCTGTGATCGAGGGGTCTAGGGCATCGTAGGAACCCCCCACGGCTACTGCTAGTTGTGTTGATAGGTTCAGGGGTCTGCAATCCGATAGCTGCCAACTTCTCTGGTTTTCTGGACTTAGCTAGCATTTCTGTTTTTGCCTCCTACGGTGACTCAATCATAACACATAAGTATTGGAAAGATGATCACAGCTAACACAAATACAGAAGTATTCAGTGTGATGCAACCTACATATAAAAAAACACAGGTGTCTAATTACATCTCTGATAAACTCTCTGCACATACTGCATTGTAAGAAAGATTAAGCTTACCAGATATGCTTTACCTGGATAACGAACTCGAGTTGGAGAGTTAACATGGAGGACACGTAAAAACATGCATCCTATGATAAACACAGAAGCAAAATGGCCCTTCTTTGTCCCAGAATACATTGATTCCTACCCACAAGCATTGCTTCAATCCCATAGTGCATTGCTTCTGTTAAAGTCACAGACTGAAAAATGTTATCAAAGACACTGCTATTAATTCAGCCACCACTAGATGGTGCTATAACTAACCCAGCACATAATGCAAACATTCTTTGCCCTATTCAGAGGGCAGAACTGTTGTGAATTCGCTTTCTTGCCTACCTCTGGTTATTAGTGAAGGTAGTGGAGCTGGTTGTATTGACAGAGGGGTCACGAGTTCTCTTTCTGGGCTCCCTCTGGTGGTTACTGGAGGTAAAGGAGCTGATCTGATTAACAGAGGCTTGCCACCTGATAATGAGGAGGATGATTGGAGATCTGGAATTTCTGACTGAATTTAAGACAGCCGACCCCCTCTGTCACTGCTGGTGATTTTTCCTGCCTCCTGAGGTCTTAGTTTCCAGCTCAGTCCCTGCATGCTCAGCTAAGTGTTTTTTTGCTGTTGCTCACATTTGATCTGGTTTTGTCTATTTCAGTTTTGTGTGGTCAGCCAGCTCCGGCTGGGGCTGTGCTGAATCTCCATCTATACATTACTGCTTGTGCCAGTTTGTTTTTGTCCCTTATTAGATTGGCCTCTTTTTGCTCTGCTTTCAGAATATTCCAGAGTGCTGATATAGTGGGCGGTCAGTGTGGGCCCCATTGTTTGCTCAGTCTATTTTCCTACCTGTGTTTGTGTTTTCATCTTGTCTCACCGACAATATATGTTTGGGCGCTATCTATTCCTTTGGGGTCTGCTCTGAAGCAGTTTAGATTTCTCCTTCTTGCTTTAGGCTTATTTAGCTCTCCGGCTGTGTCGAGGCATCTAGGATCATCGTAGGTACGCTCCACGGCTGCAGCTAGTTATGTGGATAGGATCAGGGGTCTGCAATCCGCTTAGTTACCAACCTCTCTGATTTTCTGTGGCTTAGCTTGGTCTTGCTCTCCTCGGTGACCCAATTATAGCACAGAACACTACCCACTTGGCATTAACTAATGCCACTTACAGGCTCCTTTGGCGAAAGCAATAGAACTATGTTGTGAGCTCATTTTCGGGTTTGCCTCTGGCTTCTGGTGGGGGTTATGGAGCTGGCTGTGCTGACAGAGGAGTAGTGAGTACTCTATCTGGACTCCCTCTGTTGGTGAAGGGAGGTAATGAAGCTGATCTAAATGGCAGAGACCGGCCACCTAAGGAAGAGGACTGCGATTGGACATCAGGAGTTTCTGATTGGATTTAAGGCAGCCGACTCCCTAGTTTCTTGCTGGTGATTTTTCCTGACTGTGGCTCCTGGTTTCCAGTTTGGTTCCTGCCTTCCTAAAGCTAAGTTTTCTCTGCTATAGTTCATATGAGTTTTTGCCTGGTTTACTTAGTTTACTTAGCTGTGTTCAGCCAGCCCTGGCTGGGACTGGGCTGAATCCCCATTTTGTCTCTGATCAGTTGATCTCTTTGCTCTGTCTTCAGAATATACCTGAGTGCTGATATAGTGATTTGAAGTCTAGCAACTTCAGGGCCTTTTTCTATCAGACGTGTTGGACATTCTTTTTGGCAGGGTTTTTTGCGTGATTGCAGACAGCAGCTTTTCTTTCCTATCCTTTCTAGTTAGCGAGGGCCCCATCGTTTGCTCAGCCTATCTTTCTACCTGTGTCTGTGTTTTCATCTTGTTTCACCGACAATACATGTTGGGGGCTGTCTATTGATTTGGGGTCTGCTCTGGGGCAGTTTAGATTTTCCCTTTCTTTCTTTAGGCTTATTTAATTCTCCAGCCGTGATGAGGCGTCTAGGACCACCGTAGGCACACTCCATGGCTACTGCTAGTTGTTGTGGATAGGATCAGGGGTCTGCAATTCGCTAGTTACCAACCTCTCCGGTTTTCTGGGCTTAGCTTGCTTTTTGTTTTTTCCTCCTCGGTGACTCATTCATTACAGAACTAGTTTCGCCACTGGTCTGAGGAAAAGTTTACTCTCCCCAGCTTTCCATACTTTGACCTCGACCTTGCGCACCTTCTTGTCCTTGCTTGGGAATACTTTGGTGATGAGGCCTAGTGGCCACTCATTTTGGTGTGACTGGCAGTCTTTCATGAGCACAATATCACCGGGTTTGATGTTAGGCCTATCGATCTGCCACTTCTTCCTAGGCTGTATGGTGGAGAGATATTGCTTTCTCCATCTGTCCCAGAAAGTATTGGAGAGTCTTTGAACTTGTCTCCATTGACGTCTGTAGAGGTCCTTGTTGCTGAATTCTCCCAGTGGAGCGCTAGGAGTGTCAGTTTTCTGAGTGAGTAACATGGCGGGGGGTGAGAATGGTTGGATCTTCAGCATTACTATAGAGTGCAGTCAATGGTCTGGCATTTATTATGGCCGAAACTTCTGCCAAGAATGTAGTCAAACCTTCGTGTATGAGTCTTGTGCTACCTTCTTGCAAGAAGATAGAGTCTAAGATTCTGCGTGCTATTCCTATCATCCTCTCCCAAGCACCTTCCATGTGAGAAGAGTGTGGTAAATTGAAGGGCCAGGTGTCATGATCCAGGATGGGGTTTTGTCTTTGGCCAGTCCTGGTCAGACAGGGGTTAATTGTTTCTGCCTCTCTCTGGCAGAGGGCAGCTATTTTGTGGCCACTCGACCTAGGTCCGGTGTCAGTTATACTCCTGCCCTCGGCTGAGTTACTTGACCCCTTGCGTATGTGTGCCTTGTGCCTGATAACTTGTTGCTTGTTTGGTTTTGATCCGGTTCCATCCCTGTTACGAGTTCTGCCTGTCCCCCTTGTACTGCGCTACCCTCTCTGTGTATGACTCTTTGCCTGTAACTTGACTATTCTCTGCTCGTCCCTCTGTTACCGCGCCGCCCTCTCTGTGTATGACCTCTGCTTGTCTGACCTGCATTTCCCTCTCCTCTACTACAGTATCCCTGCAGTAAGTATATTACATCATCTGCAGCAGTAGGACACTAAGCTCCACCCCCTGCAGTCACATGATTGTAGGTCCTTGTACTCCTTACTACTTTCAGTGTCACAGGTCCTGTCTGCTTGAACTTTCACTGCAGTATCGGACCCCAGGCCCTCCCGTAGCGTGGGTAAGTCACCCTTGTCAGCCGTGGCAGTTTGCCGACGCTGACAGGATCCTGACACCAGGTACATCCCTGTTCACTCAGGTATCTTTCTGTTAGGAACGGCGGAACGCACTAAATTAAAATAAATAATAAAGTGCGTTCACCGCTCGGGGTCCACCGTGCAGTAAGTGTGAACACTGCTGCTAAGTAGTGACAGATGAGCAATATGGCGGAAATGCAATCTCTGAGATGTCAGCAGAGGTAAACACAAAAGGCTGAGCCTGTTAGTGTCACAGGTCTCTGGTAAATGCACACATGGTATCTGGTCACAGGAGCAGGACCCAAGACAGAGGAGCTGCGTCCGTCTAGACCTACCGTGCGTGTGACGTCACTACTGCGGACGCCAAAGAGGGCTGCAACTTCAGCGCGGCGTAGAACACTGCCGCTAGTCGACAAAGCAAGGAAGCAGGTGCAATGTCGGACGCTAGCACTGTGGATGATGCTGTCGTGGCTTGAGGCTTGCCACGCGCAGGCGCTGACTCTAGTCTAAGTCCCTGTACACATTCATAATATCAGAGGAAGGGGATCTTAGTCATTCGCAGGTTCATACATACATCATCAGTCACACAGTAGCAACTAGAGACTATACTAGCACATGGCCAAATGGTCTTGCGCGCTTTTTATAGCCGGGACCTTCCGGAAGCTTCCAGATCTCTGAGATGGACCATTGAGATCTGGAGCAGGACCTGGGCACAAGACTCCCAATCTCCAATGGGAGATCGTCTCGTGAGCATGCCCAGTAGGAGAACAGAGGGACTTAGTCTCTGGAGCAATCTGCTGCAAAGTAATCTCCTCTGCGGTAGATAGACAGCAGGAGACCACAGAATGTGAGGCTCTGGATTCCTGCAGAGCAGATGCAGAAACCCAATGCCTAACATCTTTCCACACTGGTAAAGTCTAGGTTGGAAAGAATTTGGAGTTCTTTCACTGCTCCTATGAAATTTGTGCCTCTGTCAGAGTGAATGTGTTTCACGGTGCCTCTGATGGCAATGAAACATCGGAATGAATTTATTAAACTGGATGTGTCCATGGATTCAATCACTTCGATGTGGACCGCTCAGATGGACAAGCAGGTAAACATAACTGTCCAGCGTTTTGCATTGGCTTGGGCTCTTCTAGTGTGCTGTGCAACCACAGACCACGGCCCGATCACATCCAGTCCAACGCTGGTAAAGGGAGGATCCATACTAAGTCTGTCTGATGGGAGATTGGCCATCTTAGGGCTTTGAGTCGCGCCACAGAGTTTGCGACAAGTCACACAGTTGAAGATGAGCTTGCTCACACATCTCTTTGCTCCGACTATCCATAATCCAGCAGTTCGTAGATTACCTTCAGTAAACAATTGGCCCTGATGTCTCACCAAAACATGATGTTGCTGTACGAGCAGAGTAGTCACATGATGTTGACCAGGAATTATTGTAGTGTTGAGCGATACCTTCCGATATCGGGAAATATCGGATTGGATTTGATCGGACCGATACCCCAAAAATATCGGATATCGCCGATTCCGATACTGGAAACAAATGCAAATCAATGGGACACAAATATCAGAATGAAAATAAAACCTTACTTTCCTTGTAGGTTAATTCTACATGAAGGAAAGCAGCTAAGAATAATGTAGAATGTATTGGGGGAGATGGAGGAGACATTAAAGGCATAGAGGTTTAGCCCAATCAAATGGAATAGCAGGAATTATTTTTTTTTTAAGACGTTCGGAGTTACAAAGTTATTGACTATGTTAAGCTTTTTTATATTTTGTCAGATATTTATGTTTCACTACTTCCATGCTCTTCACCTTCTTTTTTACTTCTCCCACACTTTCTCCTTCATCATCCTCAGCAGCAGCATCTTTTTCATCAACTTCTTCTTCACCTTATTCATCTTCTTCTTCTTCTTCACCTTTCTATTATTCTTTTTTTTACGTTCTTCATATTCTTCTTATTCAACTATTATTCTTCTTCATATTCTACTTCTTCATCTTCTTCATATTCTTCTTCTTCATCATATTCTTATTTGTGACAGGCATTCCTGTAGTTGTTATCTATAAAAGTTTGAAGATTACACCTTCCGTTCTGCCTGTCACAAAAGATTTACAACAGGATTTGTCCGCGTTCAGTTTTGCCTGCAGCAGCAGGTATTTTCCAGGGGCACCACGAGGAGGAACGGACTCACCCCTCATACACTGCTTAGTCTTCTTCTGCTTATAATTTAGATATTATCTTTTGCTCTGATTTTTAGTCTTATGCTTAATGCTCTTCTGCTTTTTGTTCTGCAGCTTCTTGTTCTTCTGCTTCTTGGTCTTCTGTCTCTTGTTCTTCTGTATGTTGGTGGTTGTCTTCTTGTTCTTTGTCCTCTTGGTCATCTTCTTCTGTGTCATCTTCTTGGTCTTCTTCGGGGTGGTCTTCAGGGTCGTCGTCTTCGGGGTCGTCTTCTTCGGGGTGGTCTTCAGGGTCGTCGTCTCCAGGGTCATCGTTTTCGGGGTCGTCGTTTTCTTCGGGGTGGTCTTCAGGGTCGTCGTCTTTAGGGTCGTTGTCAAGGAGATCCAGAGTGATTACCAAAAACCATTTCAAAAAGCTTGAACTTGGAAATGTAGCAGAAGGTACAAGAAGGCTGAGGAACTGATGAGAACCAGCTGACGGTACTGGAACCTGGATGGGTAGCCGAAGGTACAAGAGCCAATGGAACTACCGAGGACCAGCTGATGGTACTGGAACCCGGTTACTAAGCAGGAGGTACCTGTGCCAGAAAGCAATACCAAGGACCAGCAGACGTTGGTGGAATTCGGATACCGAGAAGGAGGCACCTAAGTCAAAGGCTCTGCCTGGAACCAGCTGACGTTACTGGAACCCAGGGGGACATATTCAAGATTGACTTCCAAAGAACCAGCTAATGGTACTGGAACTCAGATAGGCAGCAGAAGGTACACATGAAAAAAAAAGTTGCAAGGCCGCGAGCCGGCCGGAGTTTACCGAAACCCACAGTCCTACAGGGGGAGCATGTCCTATTGGCACTACGGAACCAGCCTTCATTGCCAGATCCCGCAGCCCACATAGGAAGCACCTAAACTGCAGGCACCATAGAGTCGGCTAACCCGACCGCAACACGACAGGACAACGTATTGGAGGCAAAGTGACGTTGACACTACCCGGAAACAGCTGGCGTGCTGCAACCAGGCTGGGCATGAGGGAGTAACCATGCCAAAGACACTTCTGAGCATCAACTGGCGGTGTTGGAGCCCAGGGATTACAGTAGAAACAGAGTGTAGCCAGAGGCCTAATTGGAGCAAGTTTAATATCTGTAGTAGTGTGAATGTGGACAGAGCAGGCAAAATTGCCAGACACACAGCAGGGGATCAGCTGACGTTAATGAACCCCAATAACACTGGAGCATGTGTTGACTGTACAGACTGCACTTCTGAGCAGCAACTGGCGGTGTTGGAGCCCAGGGATTACAGGAGAAACAGAGTGTAGCCAGAGGCCTAATTGGAGCAAGTTTAATATCTGTAGTAGTGTGAGTGTGGTCGGAGCAGGAGAAATTTCTGGACACACAGCAGGGGATCAGCTGATGTTACTGAACCCCAAAAACACAGGAGCAAGTGTTGACTGTGCAGACGGCACTTCTGAGCAGTAACTGGCGGTGTTGGAGCCCAGGGATTACAGTTCAGGTGGTAGAAACATGAACACAACAGGAGACCTGGATACTTTTGCCAACCAATTATTTAATCTGGAAGAGGACTGCCAAATTCCTGCGAGATCCAGGCCTTGTTCATTTTCAGAAAAGTAAGCCAGTCAACGTTATCGGAGGATAGTCGCATGCGACGGTCTTTTAGTACACCACCTGCGGCACTAAAGATGCGTTCCGATAATACACTAGCAGCAGGGCAAGCCAGCACCTCCAATGCATACTGGCTAAGCTCTGGAAATGTATCCAGCTTAGAGACCCAAAACTTGAAGGGGGAAGAGCCGTGTGGGAGAACACTGAGAGGGCAAGACATATAGTCTGTCACCATCTGACAGAAACGTTGCCTCCTGCTGACTGGAGCCGTCTGTGATGGTGTAGACATTTGTGGCAGGGACACAAAACTTTGCCACATTTGGGCCATACTGGTCTTGCCTTGTGCTGAGGCGCTGCTTCTGCTCCCTCTTTGTGCAGAGCTTCCTCCACTGCCTCGACGCACTGAGCTGCTTTGTAAAGCACTAGCAGCACTGCTCTCAGGTGGAATGGAGAACATGATGGAATGCACCAGTGTGTCTTGGTACTCCCGCATTTTACGCTCCCGGTTCAACGGTGTTATGAGGCTTTGTAAGTTGTCCCGGTAGCGAGGGTCTAGGAGGGTGTACACCCAATAATCAGCCGTGTTGAGAATGTGGGCGATGCGGCGGTCATTTCTCAGGCACTGCAGCATGAAATCAACCATGTGCTGCAGACTGCCAACTGGCCAAGAAACGCTGTCCCCTGCTTGAGGCGTCATCTCTGCCTGCTCTGCATCACCCCACCCTCGCTCTACATACTGACTACTAGAGCATTGTGTACCTCCCTCCTCTGGACTGATTTCTTCCTCCTCAATTGACTCCTCCTCATCCTCCTCACAAAGTGTCCCCTGCCTAGGCCTTTGTGAGGAACCACGTTGCGCAGACTGTCCAGAAGCATTGTGCTTTGAAGCATTGAAGCATTGCATTTGTGACTCCTCATCCTCCACCTCCTCCCTTAGTGCTGGCAGTGTTTTTTCAAGCAGGCAGATAAGGGGGATAGTCATGCTGACTAGTGCATCATCTGCACTCGCCATCTGCGTGGAATCATCGAAGCCACGCAAAACGTGGCAGATGTCCTTCATAGAGGCCCACTCAGTAGTGGTGAAGTGTGAACAGCGCGCAGTGCGACTTTTGTGCGCCTGATGCAACTGGTACTCCATTACTGCTGCCTGCTGCTCACACAACCTCTCCAACATATGTAACGTTGAATTCCACCTGGTGGGTAGGTCATATATGATGCGATGTTCCGGAAGGCGGAATCGGCGCTGCAGATCTGCAATGCGCGATCTTGCCATGCTGGAACGCCGCAAGTGAGCGCACTCTATGCGGACCTTGTGCAGCAGTGCATCAAGATCCGGATAGTCCCTCAAAAAACTCTGCATGACCAAGATGAGTACATGTCAGGAGTGGGTGGAGTATGACAGAGCAGGGTTGGACCTGTTCACACAGGAGGTGCAGATACGGATACAGGCAGGAGTGCGGAGTAGGCAGAGCCTCAGAAGTGCATAGTAGGTGGAGCAGCAGGAGCACAGACAGGGATTGCAAGGGTGCAGAGCACAGACAGGGCTTGCAAGGGAGCAGAGCACAGACAGGGCTTGCAAGGGTGCAGAGCACAGACAGGGCTTGCAAGGGTGCAGAGCACAGACAGGGCTTGCAAGGGTGCAGAGCACAGACAGGGCTTGCAAGGGTGGAGAGCACAGACAGGGCTTGCAAGGGTGCAGAGCACAGACAGGGCTTGCAAGGGTGCAGAGCACAGACAGGGCTTGCAAGTGTGCAGAGCACAGACAGAGCCTGCAAGGGTGCAGAGCACAGACAGAGCCTGCAATGGTGCGGAACACAGACAGAGCCTGCAAGGGTGCAGAGCACAGACAGGGCTTGCAAGGGAGCAGAGCACAGACAGGGCTTGCAAGGGTGCAGAGCACAGACAGGGCTTGCAAGGGTGCAGAGCACAGACAGGGCTTGCAAGGGTGCAGAGCACAGACAGGGCTTGCAAGGGTGGAGAGCACAGACAGGGCTTGCAAGGGTGCAGAGCACAGACAGGGCTTGCAAGGGTGCAGAGCACAGACAGGGCTTGCAAGTGTGCAGAGCACAGACAGAGCCTGCAAGGGTGCAGAGCACAGACAGAGCCTGCAATGGTGCGGAACACAGACAGAGCCTGCAAGGGTGCAGAGCACAGACAGAGAGGACACAAGGAAAGACACAGAAAGGAAAGAAGCCACAGAGAGGGAGACAAAGGTAGGATAGAGTTCAGACAGGGAGACAGCATGAGACAAGGTACAGGGTCAAGGAAGTGCTGCCTCCTGAAGGGCGGAAGGTTAGGTGTAAGACAAAGCTAGGACGGAGACACAGAGACCAGGATATTCAGCCTCCTGGTGGGCAGACAGAGAATACTAAGCAAGGCTAGGAGTATTCCTCCAGAGAAGGAGGAGATACACAGGAGAGGACCTGGCAGGCTCATTAGCAAGATACTAACTGAGTTTAGACATTGCACAGGCAATGTTCAGTGGGTGGGGCAGACCTAAATAGTAGAGGGCTCTAGGTAATTGGTCAGGGACAGATTAGACAGGTGCACCCTGACTCCATAAGAAGCAGACAGGAGGCAAGGCAAGAAGCTGGCAGTAAACAGAATTCACAGCAAGGCCTGGAGCAGTGAGCAAGTTGGTGAGTGGGGAATGGTAGGTCATGCAGCGATGCCAGCAGGGTTGTTACACATACCCAGCTGCAGTATCTTTAATCATGCCATCTATTTTGTACAGAGCCCCATTTTTTGAAGCAGGCATGGGTCTTATTACACAGCAATAGACCTATCATTAAAGCAAATAGGCAACTGCAGAGGGGCCCAAGAGGTAAGGGGGCCCATTTACACTTCTATTTCTGGACTTTATGATGAGCTATTGAACTACCAAGGGCCCATATACAGTACTGTTCTTGCCAAAGGCCCCTTTTTTGTCCATGTCCACCAGTGCTTTATGTACCCAAGTGGTTTTGAGATTCATTTATGATGTAAGTTGTCATAAAAAATTAGGTGGAAATGTTTTGAATTTATTAATACATAAGCTAAAATGTAGGGAAATAATTGGCAATTCTTCACTTTTCAAACATTTAATGTGTTTTCCCTTAAAAACACTAGTCTTACCACATAAAAAAGTTAAATGTTTTATATTTTCCAAGTATAGCAATGCCCCATATGTGGTCATACACTACTGTTTGGGCATGCAGCAAGGATCAGTAGGGTAGGACCACCATGTTGTTTTTGGAGTGTAAATTTAGCTCAAATTGTTTAAGGTCTCCTTATCACATTTGCAGACCCCTGGACATTCAGAGTGAAAACCCACAGAAGTGATCCCGTTTAGGAAACTACACCAACAGTTTCCCAGATTTCTTTACTATTTAGCTGTGAAAATGAAAAATAACATTTGTTGTATTATAATACAGTAAAGATTTAGCTCTAACTTTTTCATTCGTCATAAAAAGTACTGTACAATTTATTATACAATTTTTGACAGACATGGCAATATATAGTGGTGCTGTGACATCTTTATCAGTGCATGCCCTTCCTGCTCTGCTTCTGTCGCCAGGCGTCTCTGTTATGATTGAGTCACCGTAGGAGGCAAAAATAGTAATGCTAGCTAAGTCCAGAAAACCAGAGAAGTTGGCAGCTATCGGATTGCAGACCCCTGAACCTATCAACACAACTAGCAGTAGCCGTGGGGGGCTCCTACGATGCCCTAGGCCCCTCGATCACAGCCGGAGGACTACATAGCCTAAAGACAGAAAGGGGAAATCTAAACTGCCCCAGAGCAGACCCCAAAGTAAAAGGCAGCCCCCAACATATAATGACGGTGAAGCAAGAAGAAAGAACAAAACACAGACAGAAAGATAGACAGAGCAAAGATGGGGCCCACGCTAGCTTAGATAGGAAAGGACAGGAAGGCTGCTGTCTGCAATCCGTGAAAAGCCCTATGAAAATAAGAGCCAACAAACTGACAGTAAAAAAGGCCCTGAAGACGCTAGGCTTCAAAAAAGCTATGTCAGTACTCAGGAATATTCTGAAGACAGAGCAACAGGCAAAAGGAGATTCAGCTAACCCCAGCAGGGAATGGCAGAATCCAGAAAAGCAAGGGAAAAAAAACACTAATGCAAAAAGGCAAAGCAGAAATCTTAGCTTTAGATGAGCAGGAATCAGACTGGTTTCCTAGAAGTCCACAGAGAAATCACCCGCAGGCCAGAAGGGCGTCGGCAGCCTTATATCCAGTTATCAACTCCACTCAGCCAATCATCATCATCAGCCCCAGGTGTTTGACAATCAGGCTCACTACCTTTCTTGACCAGAAGAGGGAGTTCCTCGGGCCTCAGTAGTGAAGGGGAAAATGAACACACAACAGTACCTCCCCCTTGAGGAGGGGTCACCGAACCCTCAACCACGCTACCAGGTCGATCAGGGTGAGCCCGATGAAAGGCACGCACCAATCTTTTGGCATGAATATCAAAGGCAGAGACCCAGGAATTATCCTCCTGACCATAACCCTTCCACTTAACCAAATACTGGAGTCTCCGTCTAGCCAGACGGGAATCCAGTAGTTTCTCTACCTCATATTCCATGTTACCTTCAACCAATACAGGGTCTGGAGGTGCAACCCCCGGAACAACAGGTTCAACAAACCTCTTCAACAAAGATTTATGGAACACATTATGGATTTTAAATGTGACAGGAAGAGCCAAACGAAAAGAGACCGGATTAATAATCTCCAAAATCTTGTAAGGTCCAATAAATCTAGGCTTAAACTTAGGAGAAGCCACCTTCATAGCAATATTTTTTGATGATAACCACACCATATCACCAACCTTAAATTGGGGACCAATGGTCCTATGTCGGTTGGAAAACCGCTGGGCCTTTTCCTGGGAGAGAGATAACTTATCCACCACTTGGTCCCAGATCTGGTGCATTCTCTCCACCACAGTGTCAACCCCTGGGCAGGCAGAGGGCTCCACCTGCCCTGAAGAAAATCGAGGATGAAACCCAAAGTTACAGAAAAAAGGAGACATCAAACTGGCAGAACTAGCTCTATTATTTAAAGCAAATTCGGCCAAGGGCAAAAATGAAACCCAATCATCCTGATCAGCAGAAATAAAACATCTCAAATATGACTCCAAGGTCTGGTTTGTTCTCTCTGTCTGCCCATTGGTCTGAGGGTGAAAAGCAGAGGAGAAGGACAACTGAATTCCCAGCTTGGAACAGAAAGTTCTCCAAAATCTAGACACAAACTGGACTCCTCTGTCAGATACAATGTTTTCAGGAATCCCGTGCAAGCGAACCACCTGTTGTAAAAACAGGGGCACCAATTCAGAGGAAGACGGCAACTTAGGGAGTGGTACAAGATGAACCATCTTAGAGAACCTATCACAAATCACCCAAATAACAGTCATCCTTTGAGAGACAGGCATATCAGAGATGAAATCCATTGAAATATGGGTCCATGGCCTCTTGGGGACAGGCAAAGGCATCAACAACCCACTAGAGCGAGAACACGATTTAGACCGGGAGCACGTCCCACAGGACTGCACAAAATTCCTGACATCACGAGACAAGGAGGGCCACCAAAAAGACCGACTTACCAGATCTCTAGTACCAAAAATACCTGGATGACCAGCCAAAGCAGAGCAATGAACTTCAGACATCACTCTCTTCTTCCACTGGTTAGGAACATACAACTTTCCACTGGGACAACGCTCAGGTTTGTCCTCCTGGAACTCTTCCAGAGCACGTCTCAAATCGGGCGAGATGGCAGAAAGAACTACCCCTTCGCCTAAGGTGGTAGCAGGCTTGGTCACCATAGGAGAATCAGCAAAGAAGCTCCTAGAGAGGGCGTCAGCCTTGACATTCTTAGTTCCAGGAAGAAAAGAAACCACAAAATCAAAACGTGTAAAAAACAAGGCCCACCTAGCCTGTCTAGGGTTCAAGCGCTTAGCCGACTCTAGGTAAATCAAATTCTTGTGGTCAGTGAGGACCACGACTTGATGCTTAGCTCCCTCCAACCAATGTCTCCACTCCTCAAATGCCCATTTCATGGCTAACAGTTCCCGATTCCCCACATCATAGTTACGTTCAGATGGAGAGAACTTTCGGGAAAAGAAAGCACAGGGATTCATTTTAGATGTTACAGGATCCTTTTGGGACAAAACAGCTCCTGCCCCAATCTCAGAAGCATCCACCTCTACCTGGAACGGAAGTGAGACATCAGGTTGCCGCAAAACCGGGGCGGAGGTGAATCTTCGCTTCAGCTCCTGAAAGGAAGAAACAGCCTCCGGAGACCAATTTAACACATCAGCACCCTTCTTAGTCAAATCAGTCAATGGCTTGGCAATACTAGAAAATTTTGCTATAAATTTCCGATAAAAATTAGCAAAACCCAAAAACTTCTGGAGGGCCTTCAAAGAAGTGGGCTGAACCCAATCGTAAATGGCCTGTACCTTGGCCGGGTCCATTTCAATAGTTGACAGGGACAAAATAAATCCCAAAAAAGAAATCCTCTGTACTCCAAAAAGGCATTTAGATCCTTTGACATACAGGGAATTCTCCCTCAAGATCCGGAACACAGTCCGAATATGTTCCACATGAGAATCCCAATCCTTGGAGAAGATCAAAATATCATCCAGATAGATAATCAAAAATTTATCGACAAAATCTCGGAAAATATCGTTCATGAAGCACTGGAAGACAGAAGGGGCATTAGTGAGCCCAAAAGGCATCACCAGGTACTCAAAATGTCCCTCCGGAGTATTAAACGCCATCTTCCATTCATCCCCATGCTTAATGCGAATAAGATTATACGCCCCCCTGAGGTCAAGCTTGGTAAACCAGCAAGGCACCTTTAACTCTGGAGAATAGATCAGAAATCAGGGGTAACGGATACTGATATTTAACAGTAATTTTGTTGAGAGCACGATAATCAATACAAGGTCTTAATGATCCATCCTTTTTGGCTACAAAAAAAAAACCGGCACCCAAGGGTGACGAGGATGGTCTAATATGACCCTTCTCCAACGCCTCCTTAATATAGGATCGCATAGCCTCGTGCTCGGGTACAGATAAATTGAAGAGCCGACCCTTGGGAAATTTACACCCCGGGCTCAGTTCAATAGCACAGTCATAACTCCTATGAGGAGGCAGAGACGCAGACTCATTCTCACTAAATACATCATAAAAGTCCGCCAAATAATCAGGAACATCATGCGACTGAGGAGAGGTGGAAAACACCGGAGCCTCACTAAAGGCACACCGACAACCCCAACTCACCACAGACACAGATTTCCAATCCAAAACTGGTTTATGAATTTGTAACCAGGGAAACCCCAGAACAATAGTATCATGTAGATTATGTAACACCAAAAGCCTGTAATTTTCTTGATGGTCTGGGGCGACCCGCATTACCACCTGGGTCCAAAACTGAGGTTTATTTTTAGCCAAAGGAGTAGCATCAATCCCCCTCAAAGGGATAGGCGTCTGCAGAGGTGTCATCGGAAATCCACAACGTTTAGCAAAATCCAAGTCCGTTAGGTTTAGAGCTGCTCCCGAATCCACAAAAGCCTTGGCGGAAAATGTGGACAGGGAGCAGATCAGAGTAATAGCCAGAAGAAACTTAGGTTGAACACCACCAACAGAAAACGTGTGTGCAAAGCGTTTCTTGCGTTTAGGACAGACAGAAATAATATGCGAGGCATCTCCACAGAAAAAACACAACTTATTACGCCTTCTGAACTCCTGACGCTGCTCTCTGGAAAAAACTCTATCACATTGCATAGGTTCAGACGTCTGTTCAACAGGTGGCAACACCTCTCGTGCAGCTCTGCGTTCGCGTAAACGCCGATCAACCTGAATAGCTAAAGACATAGAATCGTCAAGACCAGAGGGAACAGGAAATCCCACCATAGTATCTTTTACGACTTCTGACAACCCCTTCCGAAAGAGAGCAGCCAAGGCACTATCATTCCAGGTAGTAAGTACCGCCCACTTTCGGAACTTTTGACAGTACAACTCTGCAGAATCACGACCCTGGTTCAATGCCAGCAGGGTCTTTTCAGCCTGATCAATGGCATTAGGTTCGTCATGCAACAACCCCAAGGCCTGAAAAAATGCGTTCACATTAGTCAGAATAGGATCATCTGGTTTCAAAGAAAACGCCCAATCCTGGGGATCGCCACGCAGCAAAGAGATGACAATTTTAACCTGCTGCGCGGAGCTCCCTGACGAGTTAGGCTTCAAGGCAAAAAATAATTTCCAATTATTTTTGAAATTCAAAAATTTAGACCGATCCCCAAAAAATACATCAGGTGTAGGAATCTTTGGTTCAGCAGCATGTGAATGAGCAAGGTAGGCGGAAATTCCCCGCACTTCCGCAGTGAGCTGCTCCACACGATCAGACAATTGCTTTATCTCCATTGAGAGAAAAAAAAATTCCCCCTACGGCCTCAGAGATATAGAGGAAAAAATATACACACTTTTTTTTTTTTTTACAATTCTTTCCTGCTATTGAGTACCCTAGAATCTGCGGTATGGCGGGTGATTCTGTAATGATTGAGTCACCGTAGGAGGCAAAAATAGTAATGCTAGCTAAGTCCAGAAAACCAGAGAAGTTGGCAGCTATCGGATTGCAGACCCCTGAACCTATCAACACAACTAGCAGTAGCCGTGGGGGGCTCCTACGATGCCCTAGGCCCCTCGATCACAGCCGGAGGACTACATAGCCTAAAGACAGAAAGGAGAAATCTAAACTGCCCCAGAGCAGACCCCAAAGTAAAAGGCAGCCCCCAACATATAATGACGGTGAAGCAAGAAGAAAGAACAAAACAGACAGAAAGATAGACTGAGCAAAGATGGGGCCCACGCTAGCTTAGATAGGAAAGGACAGGAAGGCTGCTGTCTGCAATCCGTGAAAAACCCTATGAAAATAAGAGCCAACAAACTGACAGTAAAAAAGGCCCTGAAGACGCTAGGCTTCAAAAAGCTATGTCAGTACTCAGGAATACAGGAATATTCTGAAGACAGAGCAACAGGCAAAAGGAGATTCAGCTAACCCCAGCAGGGAATGGCAGAATCCAGAAAAGCAAGGAAAACAAAACACTAATGCAAAAAGGCAAAGCAGAAATCTTAGCTTTAGATGAGCAGGAATCAGACTGGTTTCCTAGAAGTCCACAGAGAAATCACCCGCAGGCCAGAAGGGCGTCGGCAGCCTTATATCCAGTCATCAACTCCACTCAGCCAGTCATCATCATCAGCCCCAGGTGTTTGACAATCAGGCTCACTACCTTTCTTCACCAGAAGAGGGAGTTCCTCGGGCCTCAGTAGTGAAGGGGAAAATGAACTCACAACACGTCTCTGTACTCTCGTTTCCAGTGATGCGGAGCGACAGTTCTAGTTTTGTATTCTCTGGGACTAGTAGGCTCATCCATACTGGGAGACATAGAGTTAACTTGCTGTGTGGTTTGGGTGGGACTGCAAGTTATTTAAGATCCTGAAATCCTACTGTCCACTTCCAGTCACATTCCGTCCTGCTTCAGTGTAACTTGCCTTCCTTTCGCCGAAACTCCTGACTTTTGACCTTCACTTGCTTTTTGATTATTTTTATTCTTACAATTTTGTTCCTGCACCGACCTCCTGATTCTGACTCCAGCTTGAATTCTGACTTCCAACTTGCCTTCTGATTTTGTCATTTATGCGACTTCCCGACTTTGACCCTGCTTGGTGACCTTTTCTGCCTTTGGATGGAAACCCTTCCGTGGTAGTTATCTACTTGATTCTGTTGCAAAACCTGATCACTTTATAGGGGTTAAAAGATATTGGAGATTCTCCGGACTCTGCCAGATGGAGTGGATTCCACCAAGTTTGTCCTAGGTAGCCATTTTGAGCATGTATCCTCTGACAGACAAAAAAGGTGCTTTAAAGTTGGTGGAAACCGATGGAAGCTGGAGCATTGATATGCGCAGTCTCAAATAATACACAATAAACCTTGTAGCTGGTGAAGGCCATTTCTTTATTAATAGATCGATAAAGCAATAGATAACAGCAGTGTTGTAGACAAGACGGTCTATAGGAACTGTGTTAAGACTAGGGTTAGGTTATAATAAAATGACTCTCAAAAACCACCATACACAGATTCCATACAACGGTGCAAATGTGGTACCTATGTTGTTAGCAAGATACTGATGGAATATCTTACCAACATACAGGATGTAAAATAATTGTGTTCGATAGACTAAAAATGTTTGATGTAATGGTGGGATGGTGTAGTCCTGATCTAGAAATCTCATAATCAGGGGCGGACACTGACAGCTTGGGGCCCCAGTGCAAGAAATGTGTCTGGGCCCCCTTCCTTTTATGGCGACAAAGCTACATATATATATATATATATATATATATATACTAGCTGAAGAGCCCGGCGTTGCCTGGGCATGGTAACCAACTGTGGTTAGTTATAACAAATTATAATGATTATATTGCACATAAAAACCGTGCATCTAATCCTATCCTGTGTGATACTGACTGCTGAGCCGTGCATCTAATCCTATCCTGTGTGATACTGACTGCTGAGCCGTGTATCTAATCCTATCCTGTGTGGTACTGACTGCTGAGCCGTGTATCTAATCCTCTCCTGTGTGATACTGTCTGCTGAGCTGCATATCTAATCCTCTCCTGTGTGATACTGACTGCTGAGCTGCATATCTAATCCTCTCCTGTGTGATACTGACTGCTGAGCTGTGTATCTAATCCTATCCTGTGTGATACTGACTGCTGAGCCGTGTATCTAATCCTATCCTTTGTGATACTGTCTGCTGAGCCGTGTATCTAATCCTCTCCTGTGTGATACTGTCTGCTGAGCTGTGTATCTAATCCTATCCTGTGTGATACTGACTGCTGAGCTGTGTATCTAATCCTATCCTGTGTCATACTGACTGCGGAGCCATGTATCTAATCCTATCCTGTGTGATACTGACTGCTGAGCTGTGTATCTAATCCTATCCTGTGTGATACTGACTGCTGAGCCGTGTAGCTAATCCTATCCTGTGTGATACTGGGCTCACCATGCAGTCTGTGTCAGAGGGTGGTCTGTGTTGGCACGGTAATAAATTGTGTTATTTCCAGCTTCACAGAAGGACGATAACACCATAGAAATGATAAGAATAATAGACCTCAGTTACCACAACTGTCTACAAAGAAAACTGTTGCTGATAGCAACCAATTGTGGTGCCCTTGAGGGTTCAGTCACCACAGAGTTACTGCACCTCCTCCAGAGGTGTAGTACCCCACTATCCAGGTAAGGTGGCGACACCTGACCACACTCCAACACTCACATCCCACACGCACACCAGTAGTGTAGCAGAGCAACCTTGGTGGCTTCCTGCTTGGAACACGAAGAGTGCTGGGAGGTGAGTGGAGCTTATACTGCACAAGAGAGCGGGAGAATATTAGGAAAAAGGTCAGTCTGTGAGAGGAGATCCCCTGAGAAGGATGGAGTGAAGGAAGTGCTGCAGCAGACTCCTGTGACCTGGAGCTGCTGGCACAGGAAAGAGCCATAGAAATCCCGATTCTGCAGAGGGAAGAAAGATTAGTGTTCAACATAAGGATAAGAGAACTAAGGACTAGGGTCAGAGCAGAGCCTTTCCTCAAGTTTGAAGCGCATGGCCAGGGTCCGGTCCCAGAGGTTGTGTGAATACTGATGCTCCTGCAGCAGAAACCGGAGGAATAGAAGTCTTCACCACTTTATTCCCATCTTCGTTTTCCTCGCACTTCATCATGCAAGAGACAAAACCACTAAAGTACATTTCTAACTGAATTGTTACCCAGGAGGGTATAGGCACCATTGTGCCCTCATTTTCTGTGTTTCCCCAGTTCGCCCAGTTGGCACCAATTTTATTGAACTGAGTGATCATCATGAACTTGGAGTGATCCAAAAACTTTGCTGTAAATAGTTTGCGCCTCTTAAGGTGCTCTCTCTTGGTTTTACATGAACAGTCTTCAAAAAGGACTACCTCAGACCCAAGTTCTACTTCAGCTACAGAGACACTGCAAGAAATCCCATCTGGGAGCGGTGTCCAGCCCTTGCAAGAATTATTGCTGTCTTACATTGAAGTCTTTTATATTGTACCTTATAAAAATGTTGGTAGCAATGCTTAGCTGCAGTATTAGAAATGGATGTTTTGCAGAAAGTAGTTTAGAAGTAATCTTTAATAAAAATGTGAAGTTTTGAATAAAAAGTTTTGAATCCAGGTGACGAACCAGAGTCAGCGGTTGTCACCAAGCTAGCACTTCAGATAATAGTAGTAAAACCAAAGTTATCTTAGGTAACGTTAAAAGTAAAAAGTACCTCTCCTCTGAGGAGATGTTTTATTAGTAATAAAAGTAATGTTTACTGCAGGCAGTATTGTTAAAATAAACTTTTGTATGTTCCTTATGTAACATCCTTTGTTTCACTTGCAGCCCGCGGACGTGCTGTGTTTAACGGGGGGGTATGTGGCGCCCCTGAGGGTTCAGTCGCCACAGAGTTACTGCACCTCCTCCAGAGGTGTAGTACCCCACTATCCAGGTAAGGTGGCGACACCTGACCACACTCCAACACTCACATCCCACACGCACACCAGTAGTGTAGCAGAGCAACCTTGGTGGCTTCCTGCTTGGAACACGAAGAGTGCTGGGAGGTGAGTGGAGCTTATACTGCACAAGAGAGCGGGAGAATATTAGGAAAAAGGTCAGTCTGTGAGAGGAGATCCCCTGAGAGGGATGGAGTGAAGGAAGTGCTGCAGCAGACTCCTGTGACCTGGAGCTGCTGGCACAGGAAAGAGCCATAGAAAGCCCGATTCTGCAGAGGGAAGAAAGATTAGTGTTCAACATAAGGATAAGAGAACTAAGGACTAGGGTCAGAGCAGAGCCTTTCCTCAAGTTTGAAGCGCATGGCCAGGGTCCGGTCCCAGAGGTTGTGTGAATACTGATGCTCCTGCAGCAGAAACCGGAGGAATAGAAGTCTTCACCACTTTATTCCCATCTTCGTTTTCCTCGCACTTCATCATGCAAGAGACAAAACCACTAAAGTACATTTCTAACTGAATTGTTACCCAGGAGGGTATAGGCACCATTGTGCCCTCATTTTCTGTGTTTCCCCAGTTCGCCCAGTTGGCACCAATTTTATTGAACTGAGCGATCATCATGAACTTGGAGTGATCCAAAAACTTTGCTGTAAATAGTTTGCGCCTCTTAAGGTGCTCTCTCTTGGTTTTACATGAACAGTCTTCAACAAGGACTACCTCAGACCCAAGTTCTACTTCAGCTACAGAGACACTGCAAGAAATCCCATCTGGGAGCGGTGTCCAGCCCTTGCAAGAATTATTGCTGTCTTACATTGAAGTCTTTTATATTGTACCTTATAAAAATGTTGGTAGCAATGCTTAGCTGCAGTATTAGAAATGGATGTTTTGCAGAAAGTAGTTTAGAAGTAATCTTTAATAAAAATGTGAAGTTTTGAATAAAAAGTTTTGAATCCAGGTGACGAACCAGAGTCAGCGGTTGTCACCAAGCTAGCACTTCAGATAATAGTAGTAAAACCAAAGTTATCTTAGGTAACGTTAAAAGTAAAAAGTACCTCTCCTCTGAGGAGATGTTTTATTAGTAATAAAAGTAATGTTTACTGCAGGCAGTATTGTTAAAATAAACTTTTGTATGTTCCTTATGTAACATCCTTTGTTTCACTTGCAGCCCGCGGACGTGCTGTGTTTAACGGGGGGGTATGTGGCGCCCCTGAGGGTTCAGTCGCCACAGAGTTACTGCACCTCCTCCTGAGGTGTAGTACCCCACTATCCAGGTAAGGTGGCGACACCTGACCACACTCCAACACTCACACGCACACCAGTAATGTAGCAGAGCAACCTTGGTGGCTCCCTGCTTGAGAGGGATGGAGTGAAGGAAGTGCTGCAGCAGACTCCTGTGACCTGGAGCTGCTGGCACAGGAAACAGCCATAGAAAGCCTGATTCTTCAGAGGGAAGAAAGATTAGTGTGGAACATAAGGAGAAGAGAACTAAGGACTAGGGTCAGAGCAGAGCCTTTCCTCAAGTTTGAAGCGCATGGCCGGGGTCCGGTCCAAGAGGTTGTATGAATACTGATGCTCCTGCAGCAGAAACCAGAGGAATAGAAGACTTCACCACTTTATTCCCATCTAAGACTTGGGAGCACAACAGCAACGTGGGTGAGCCGGGACATGATAGCAAGGAGTCCCCGAAGCAGGCTACAGCTGTCTGCTGTACAAGTAGAGTTCTAAGTAACATCAAGAAGGAGGAACTTGAGTTTAATACGCAACTACAATTGCTTCAGTTTAAGCGCTAGTGAGGAGACGTTCAGAGAAGGCACATGTTGGAGGAGTGCTGGAAGGGTGTACTTTACCTTGCCTGGGAGTTGGCTGAGCCCCTGACCTGGAGGACACAGCACCGAAGTGGGCACCTGTATGCGCAACAGACTGTGAGTAAAGCCTTGGAACTACAAGCCCTTGTGTCCTCCACTTATTCCTGCGCCTTGCACCCGGCTCTGCTACATCTACTTCTTTACACCATCTCCCCACTTACCAACTTCATCTACTCTGCTCTGGGACTACAGCTCCACCTGTGGGGAGCTTCAACATCATTGCTGCACCACACCATCTGTCCCAGAGAAGCAGCCCTGCAGCGCTGGTCAAACTGACCAGAAACCACAGGTGGCGTCACGAATCATCTCAATAACTTTATCCCCATCACTCTACCCCTTTTACATTGACCACCTGAGGCCACGGACCGGGTCACTGCCGCTGTGACATCTCCTATTGAAGTCAACGGGCCCGGCACCGAGTACCCCACGGCCTCTGGGGGTGAGTCACAATCACAGCTCATTTTTCATCTTTTAAGCAGCTCTGGGACAGCGTGGCGAGTTTAGAGTGGCAACTTTTGTGTTTCGACTTTTATGTGGCGAGGCTGGTGTATGTGTGGTGAAATGTGTGCTGAGGGTGGTATATGTGTTGAAGCACGTGGTAGTGTGTGGTGCATTTTGTGTGTGTGTTCATATCCCCCATCACCCCCACCATTGCCTTCTCCCCATCACCCCCATCATTGCCCTCTCCATCACCCCCACCATGGCCTTCTCCATCACCCCCATCAAGGCCTTCTCCCCATCACCCCCATTATGGCCTTCTCCCCATCACCCCCATCATGGCCTTCTTCCCATCAGCCCCATCATGGCCTTCTTCTCATCAGCCCCATCATGGCCTTCTCCCCATCACCCCCATCATGGTCTTCTCCCCATCACCCCCATCATTGCCTTCACTCCATCACCCCCATCATGGCCTTCTCCCCATCCTATCACCCCCATCATGCCTTCTCCTCCACCTACACACACACAGACACACACAGCAACATTCACCTGTCTGCACATTCCCCCCGCAGCGCTACACATGCACGCACACACACACACACTACCACTCATCTCTACACACACACAGGCAGCACCTCTCACCTGTCCGCACTGCAGGCACTCCCGCAGCATCACCGCTGCCAGCGCTTCCTCTCTCTGCCTGTCAGGAACACCGCACTGCACTTGCTCACTGAGCCAGTGCGCGTGTCCTGAGTACAAAAACAGTGCTCAAAGATACCTGTGGAGCAGGGCAGCAGTGGTGACGATGCGTGCTTCAGGCTATCAGGACCTGAAGCACGTGACTGCTGGTGGCGTGACCTAAGCTCCAAAGAGCTAGGAGCTGCAGGGAAACTCCTAGAAAAGTAACTACGGGGCAAGTTACCGAGGGGCATATACAGAGACGTAAAACAGATCAAGCCGGGTCAAAGCGCGAGATAGCAGGACAGTACAAAAGGGTTAGACAGAACGAATAATCAGGACGTAGCAATAGATCAGAAAACCAGAACGGGCAATGGACGGTACAATTGGGACAAACTGTAACGGAGTAACAATAGCCAAGCTGGGAGGTCAGAACCAGAGAAGACAATAATACCAAAACGTGAGACAGAGAACTGAGTGAGGGGACAGACCGGGTCATACACGGGAATCAAGCAAGCAATGCAGTATCCACGCACACCAGGGGGGTCAGACACACAGCCAGAATAACAGTATAGCTGACAGGGAATCCTAGTCTGGAGTGAGTATAAATACCCCTCCCAGATCCAAAGAGAGGCCGGCAAAAGTTAACCCTGTGAGAATAGGACATTAACCATGTCCTAATCATGACAGTACCCCCTCTCTTAATGGGGGGCCACTGGACCCCCAGGTTTCTCAGGGTATCTGGCATGAAAAGCCTGCACCAATCGTTCAGTGTGCACCGAACTGGCCGGAACCCATGACCGATCCTCAACGGAATATTCCTTCCAATGAATAAGGTACTGAAGTCTCCAGCGCACCCACCGTGAATCAATGATGCGCCCTACCTCATACTCCAGTTGACCCTCTACCAACACTGGTGGAGCCACAGATGAGGGATCTTCTCTAACTGTCCCCACAGGTTTTAATAGGGACCTGTGGAAGACGTTAGATATTTTGAAGGAGGTGGGCAACTGTAATCTGTATGCCACCGGGTTGATCACCTCTACAATCTTGTATGGGCCAATAAATTTTGGGCCCAACTTCATAGAGGGTATTTTAAGTTTGATGTTACGGGTGGACAACCAGACTTTTTCCCCCACTGTTAACGCAGGACCCAACCCCCTCCTCCTGTCCGCAAAATGTTTATAATACTTCTGGGCTTTGGAGATGTTCCCCTGCACCTCCCTCCAGAGGGTTTTTAACTGTTGTACCATCCCCTCGGCACCAGGGCAATCCGAATCCATACGGGAAAATTCCCCAAACTGCGGAACAAACCCATAATTGACCTGAAAGGGAGATTTTCCGGTAGACTGATTAATACGACAGTTGAATGCTGTATAAACAAGCGGGCCAAGGTTTCAGCAGATGGTAACGCAGGTAATGGCACAAAGTGGGCTTGCTTAGAAAATCTATCAACCGCTACCCATACCACTGAGTTGCCCTTGGAAGATGGAAGATTAGTGATAAAGTCCATGGACAGGTGTGTCCATGGTTTATCCGGAATTGGCAAAGGCACCAATTCCCCGGCCGGACCTGAGAGCTTTTAGAGCGCGCACGCACCCCACAAGTATTTACAAACCTTTTTATATCAGTACCCATAGAGGGCCACCAAAAACCCCTAGCTACTGCCCCCCGGGTAGCTGCAATACCAGGGTGTGCACTTAACACAGAATCATGAAATTCTTGAAGGAGTGTGAGACGGAATTGTTCGGGTACAAACAATTTACCTGGGGGTTTATTCCTGGGAGCTTGTGCTTGTGCTTCCAGAATTTCTCTCTGTAACTCAGAGGAGATTTCGGCTACAACAACTCCCGGTTGAAGAATGGAGGAAGGAGGTTCTGGAGGGGACACAGAATCAAAACTTCGGGATAAGGCATCCGCCTTTACATTTTTAGACCCTGGTCAAAACGTGATGGTAAAATGAAATCGAAAAAAAAAAGTGCCCACTGAACCTGTCTGGGGGTCAATCTCTTAGCAGACTCGATATAGGCCAGGTTTTTATGATCAGTGATGACCGTAATGGGATGAGCAGCCCCCTTCCAAAAAATTCCTTCATTCTTCGAATGCCAATTTAACCGCTAACAATTCCCTGTTGCCGACATCATAGTTTCTCTCGGCCGAAGAGAACTTCTTATAGAAAAAGGCACAGGGTTTGAGGTTAGTCAGGGTAGAGGGGCCCTGTGACAATACTGCCCCCACCTCCACCTCCGAAGCGTCGACCTCGACGATAAAAGGTCACTCTTGATGAATCAGGTTGTGCCAACACAGGGGCTGTGGTAAAACACTTCTTTAATGTAAGGAAGGAATTTTTTATGGCCACGGACAAATTTTTTACATCTGCCCCTTTAAGAGTGAGGTCCGTCAAGGGTTTCACCACCTGCGAGAACCCTTTAATGAACTTCCTATAATAATTAGCGAAGCCCAGAAATCGCTGAAACCCCTTCAGGTCATGAGGCTGCACCCAATCAGTAATGGCCTGAACCTTCCCTGGATCCATGAGGAATCCCTCCCCAGATACAATTACACCCAGAAAAGACAGTTCTTGCATAAAAATGAGCACTTCTCCAGCTTAGCATACAAATGGTTCTCCCGGAGTCTCATAAGAACCGTACGTAAATGGTGTAAGTCTGACTGACTGTCCTCAGAGTATATGAAGATGTCATCCAAGTAGATAACTACATAACACCCAATCAAGTCAGAAAAAATAACATTAATAAAGTTCTGAAAAACAGCAGGAGCGTTAGTGAGGCCGAAGGGCATAACCAGATTTTCAAACAGCCCATCAGTTGTCAGGAACGCTGTTTTCCATTCGTCCCCCTCCCGGATCCTTATAAGGTTATAAGCCCCCCGTAGATCAAGCTTAGAAAACCATTTGGCCCCCGTGAGTTGGTTGCATAGATCAGGAATCAATGGGAGAGGGTACGTGTTCTTAACAGTAATTTTGTTCAGTTCCCGAAAGTCGAGGTACGGTCGCAACCCACCATCTTTTTTCTTTACAAAGAAAAACCCTGCTGCCACGGTTGAGACTGAGGGCCGAATATGCTCCTTGCGAAGGCTCTCTTTGATGTACTCTTTTATAGCTTGGCGCTCAAGCCCAGACAAATTAAACAAACGAGCTTTGGGTATTTTGGCTCCAGGTACTAAATCGATAGCACAATCAAATGGTCTATGTGGTGGGAGCGCCTCAGCCTCGCTTTCGGAAAACACATCTTCAAAGTCTCTCAGGTACTCCGGAATATCCTCCAGACCGACAGACGACACAGATACAGATCTTATCGGATTGACAAAAGGAACCGACAGACCATTATCATTACATCCCCATCGGATGATCTCCCCTTCACCCAATCAATGAGAGTATTGTGGCGTTGCAACCAGGGCATCCCCAATACCAGTCCTGCAGGCAGATTATTCATAACGAAACAACTTAACTTTTCCACATGAGTGGAACCCATTTTCATAGAAAAAACTCCAGACATAAAGCAAATTCCATCCCGGGTAAGAGGGGATGAATCCACAGCCACAATTTTAACAGGGTCTTTTAATCTGACTGTCCCTTTCTTATTAAGAGTCACAACTTGGGCATCAATCAGATTAATGGAGGAACCACAGTCAACAAAGGCGGTGGTCATAACAGGACCACCAGCAAGTTCCAATTCAACCTGCAGCACCATCTTTGTACATGAGAAAAAATGTACCTGGGAGTCTGGACAACCTCCTCGATTGTTGCCCAGACTCAGTCGTTTCTCTGATGGTTTCTCTGAAGAAGGGCAGGAGGGGAAATTCATTTTCCTATGTCCAGAGGCTCCACAGTCAAAGGATAGTAGGTTGTCTCTACGATGCCTTCTCTCTTTCTCCTTAACCGATACTGACCCAACCTCCATGGGCTCAGATACAGGTGCAGTGTCACACGATTTGGGGTACAAGGGAGATTCTTGTTGCATCATTCCACTAGCACGGAGACTCCGGTCCATACGGACCGCCTGCATCATGGCATCCTCCAGTGTTATGATTGAGTCACCGTAGGAGGCAAAAATAGTAATGCTAGCTAAGTCCAGAAAACCAGAGAAGTTGGCAGCTATCGGATTGCAGACCCCTGAACCTATCAACACAACTAGCAGTAGCCATGGGGGGCTCCTACGATGCCCTAGGCCCCTCGATCACAGCCGGAGGACTACATAGCCTAAAGACAGAAAGGGAAATCTAAACTGCCCCAGAGCAGACCCCAAAGTAAAAGACAGCCCCCCACATATAATGACGGTGAAGCAACAAGAAAGAACAAAACACAGACAGAATGATAGACTGAGCAAAGATGGGGCCCACGCTAGCTTAGATAGGAAAGGACAGGAAGGCTGCTGTCTGCAATCCGTGAAAAACCCTATGAAAATAAGAGCCAACAACTGACAGTAAAAAAGGCCCTGAAGACGCTAGGCTTCAAAAAAGCTATGTCAGTACTCAGGAATATTCTGAAGACAGAGCAACAGGCAAAAGGAGATTCAGCTAACCCCAGCAGGGAATGGCAGAATCCAGAAAAGCAAGGAAAACAAAACACTAATGCAAAAAGGCAAAGCAGAAATCTTAGCTTTAGATGAGCAGGAATCAGACTGGTTTCCTAGAAGTCCACAGAGAAATCACCCGCAGGCCAGAAGGGCGTCGGCAGCCTTATATCCAGTCATTAACTCCACTCAGCCAGTCATCATCATCAGCCCCAGGTGTTTGACAATCAGGCTCACTACCTTTCTTCACCAGAAGAGGGAGTTCCTCGGGCCTCAGTAGTGAAGGGGAAAATGAACTCACAACACTCCAGGGTATCAGGAGGAGGATGTAATGCCAGAGCGTCCTGCAGACGGTCAGACAGGCCCCTGCGGAACAACCCCCTCAGGGCGGCGTCGTTCCAGGATACTTTGACGGTCCAACGTCTGAACTCTGAGCAGAACCATTCAGCATAGTTCCTCCCCTGTATCACACTCATCACCATATCCTCTGCCAGATGCACTCTATCAGGCTCATCATAAATGTGCCCCAGAGCCTCAAAGAACAAATTCACAGACATACGTTCAGGAGCAGAGGAAGAGAGAGAGAAAGCCCATGCCTGTGGAGCCCCCTGAAGTAGGGAAATGACAACCCCCACCCTCTGGAACTCATCCCCGGAGGAGCGGGGCCTCAGAGAAAAAAAAAGCTTGCATCCTTCTCTGAACGACCTGAACTCCCTTTTATCCCCTGAGAAAGGGTCTGGCAATTTGACCGGAGAATCGAGGGATGCCAATGACACATCTCTATCCCCAGCACTAGGAGCACCTGTAGCGACAGCCCCCTGCACAGTATCCACCAAACTGTTGCTGGGTATGAGCCATCGTGCGCTGTTCCACATTAAGTTTGTGGAACATTTGGGTCAGGTGCTTGACCTGATCAGCCAAAGCTTGTATGGGATCCATGAAGATAACACTTTTTTTTTCCTTCAGAGGAAAAAAAAACTGAAATGGTCAGCTATAATGTCAAGAACAACGCATTGCACTTGCTCACTGAGCCAGTGCGCGTGTCCTGAGTACAAAAACAGTGCTGTGGAGCAGGGCAGCAGTGGTGACGATGCGTGCTTCAGACTATCAGGACTTGAAGCACGTGACTGCTGGGGGCGGGACCTAAGCTCCACAGAGCTAGGAGCTGCAGGGAAACTCCTAGAAATGTAACTACGGGGCAAGTTACCAAGGGGCATAGACAGAGACGTAAAACAGATCAAGCCGGGTCAAAGCGCGAGATAGCAGTACAGTACCAAAGCGTTAGACAGAACGAATAGTCAGGACGTAGCAGTAGATCAGAAAACCAGAACGGGCAATGGATGGTACAATAGGGACAAACTGTAACGGAGTAACAATAGCCAAGCCAGGAGGTCATAACCAGAGAAGACAATAATACCAAAACGTGAGACAGAGAACTGAGTGAGGGGACAGACTGGGTCATACACGGGTATCAAACAAGCAATGCAGTATCCACGCACACCAGGGGGTCAGACACACAGCCAGAATAACAGTATAGCTGACAGGGAATCCTAGTCTGGAGTGAGTATAAATACCCCTCCCAGATCAAAAGAGAGGCCAGCAAAAGTTAACCCTGTGAGAACAGGACATTAACCATGTCCTAACCATGACACTGCCACAGCCAGCCGCTGAATAATGATGACATTCAGCGGCGCTGCTGTCTATGTGAGAGGAAGCGCAGGTGCCGGGTAGGACAGATCGCTGTAGCTTCGCTGTTAATTTCTCTTGTAGGTAGCGGAGCTGCGAAGATCGCTTCCTGCCCACTGCACATGAGTGCAATCTGGCCAGGCCCCCCCGGAGCCTCGGGGCCAGATGCCCAGGCCAGCTTGCCCTCTTTTTAGCCACCCTGCAGGGGCCCCCCTTTACCTCCGGGCCCTGGTGCAGCCGCACAGGCTGCACATGCGGTATGTCCGCTCATGCTCGTAATACATGATAAGCCCAGATAATGGTCTATATTTGTGTATCTTGCAGTTACATCCAAAAGTATTGGTATATACACTGTCTTGCGAAAGTATTCGGCCCCCTGGAACTTTTTAACCTTTTCCCACATATCATGCCTCAAACATAAAGATACTAAATGTACATTTTTGGTGAAGAATCAACAACAAGTGGAACACAATTATGAAGTTGAACGAAATGTATTGGTTATTTAAAATTTTTGTGGAAATTCAAAAACTGAAAAGTGGGGCGTGCAACATTATTCGGCCCCTTTACTTTCAGTACAGCAAACTCACTCCAGAAGTTCATTGTGGATCTCTGAATGATCCAATCTTGTCATAAATGACTAATGATGATAAATAATAATAATAATAATAATAAATTTTATTTCTATAGCGCTGACATATTCCACAGCACTTTACATTTCAGAGGGGACTTGTACAGACAATATACTGTACATTACAGCATAACAATAATCACATAGATCATAACAGATGCCAAGAGGAATGAGGGCCCTGCTCGCAAGCTTACAATCTATGAGGAAAAAAGGGGAGACACGAAAGGTGGGTGGTAACAGTTGCCCTGATTGTATGGACCAGCCATAATGTTAAGTGTGTAACAGTACGGATGCAGAGGGCTAATGGATGCATAAAGCATGTTGGAAAATGATGCGGGGAACCTGGTTATGGTAAAAAACTTTTGGCTGTGCCACATAGGGATAGATTAGGTTAATGTGTTGAGGTGGTAGGCCAGTCTGAATAAATGAGTTTTCAGGGCACGCTTAAAATTGTGGGGATTGGGGACTAATCATATTGACCTGGGAAGTGCATTCCAAAGAATTGGCGCCACACGTATATAGTCTTGAAGACGGGAGTGGGAGGTTCTGATTATTGAGAATGCTAACCTCAGGTCATCAGCAGAATGGAGGGCGCGTGTAGGATGGTATACTGAAACAAGGGAGGAGATGTAGGGTGGTGCTGAGCAATGAAGAGCTTTGTGGGTGAGGGTAATAAGTTTGTACTGGATTCTGGAGTGGATGGGTAGCCAGTATAATGACTGGCACAAGGTAGAGGCATCGGTTTAACGATTGGCGAGGAATATGATCCTGGCAGCTGCATTCAAGACAGATTGTAGGGGGGAGAGTTTGGTAAGAGGGAGACCGATTAGAAGGGAGTTACAATAGTCGAGACGAGAATGAATAAGAGAAACAGAGTTTTTGCAGAGTCAAAAGTAAGAAAAGGTCGAATTCTAGAAATGTTTTTGAGGTGCAGATAACAAGAGCGAGCCAGTGATCGGATGTGGGGGATAAAGGAAAGCTTGGAGTCAAGTATGACCCCAAGACAGCGGGCATGTTGCTGGGGAGTAATAGTAGAACACACACGGAAATGGCAATGTCAGGTATAGGTACATTAGTAGCGGGAGGAAACACAAGGCGTTCAGTCTTTGACAGGTTCACTTTCAGATATAGTGAGGACATGATGTTAGACACAGCGTTTAGACAATGGCCGGTGTTTTCTAGAAAGGCTGGCGTGATGTCAGGAGAAGAAGCGTATAATTGGGTGTCAGCATAGAGATGGTACTGGAAACCAAACCTACTGATTGTTTGACCAATAGGGGCAGTATACAAAGAGAAGAGGAGGGGGCCTAGGACTGATCCTTGAGGAACCCCAACAGTAAGGGGAAGATGAGAGGAGGAGGAGCCAGCAAAAGATACAGTAAAGGAGCGGTCAGAAAGATAGGAGGAGAACCAGGAGAGAACGGTGTCCTTGAGGCCAATGGAACGGAGCATAGTGAGGAGGAGCTGATGATCCACAGTGTCGAATGCTGCAGAGAGATCCAAGAATCTCTCTGCAGAGATATATAATCCACCTGTGTGTAATCAAGTCTCCGTATAAATGCACCTACTCTGTAATAGTCTCAGGGTTCTGTTTGATGCACAGAGAGCATCATGAAGACCAAGGAACACAACAGGCAGATCCGTGATACTGTTGTGGAGAAGTTTAAAGCCGGATTTGGATACAAAATTACTTCCAAAACTTTAAACATCCCAAGGAGCACTGTGCAATCAATCATATTGAAATGGAAGGAGTATCATACCACTGCAAATCTACCAAGACCTTGCCGTCCATCTAAACTTTCATCTCAAACAAGGAGAAGACTAATCAGAGATGCAGCCAAGAGGCCCATGATCACTCTGGATGAACTGCAGAGATCTACAGCTGAGGTGGGACAGTCTGTCCATAGGACAACAATCAGTCGTACACTGCACAAATCTGGTCTTTATGGAAGAGCGGCAAGAAGAAAGCCATTTCTCAAAGATATCCATAAAAAGTGTTGTTTAAAGTTTGCAACAAGTCACATGGGAGACACACCAAACATGTGGAAGATGGTGCTCTGGTCAGATGAAACCAAAATTGAACTTTTTGGAAACAATGCCAAACGATATGTTTGGCATAAAGGCAACACAGCTCATCACCCTGAATGCACCATTCCCACTGTCAAACATGGTGATGGCAGCATCATGGTTTGGGGCTGCTTTTCTTCAGCAGGGACAGGGAAGATGGTTACAATTGATGGGAAGATGGATGGAGCCAAATACAGGATCATTCTTGAAGAATACCTGTTGAAGTCTGCAAAAGACCTGGGACTGGGACAGAGATTTGTCTTCCAAAAAGACATGATCCCAAACATAAAGCAAAATCTACAATGGAATGGTTCACAAATAAACGTATCCAGGTGTTAGAATAGCCAAGTCAAAGTCTAGACCTGAATCCAATCAAGAATTTGTGGAAAGAGCTGAAAACTGCTGTTCACAAACGATCTCCATCAAACCTCACTGAGCTTGAGCTGTTTGCAAAGGAAGAATGTGTTAGGGCTGGCGGAACGCACCAAATTATAAAATAATAGTAGGTGCGTTCGCAGCCCGGGGTCCACCGTGCAGAGATGGTACACTGCTGCTAGGTAATGGCGGAAGAATAGAGCTGCGCAAAAACAGTCACACGTGGGTTACGTCACCCAATGTGAACAGGAGCGGACTCTGTTAATTCACAGAGCCGCACAGCCGCTGAACGTGGATGCCGAAGCCTGTTTAACTCACAGAGCCTGGCCAAGAGTGCACAGCAAGCGGCCACAGAACTCTACCCCAAGGACACGGGGTTAGAGTCCTTCTAGGCCCACTGAGCGCCGCTATAGACGCTGGCTATGGAGTGTGGAGCACGGGGTAAGGAGGCGTGCCGAGTCACTGATGATGGCCAATGCCTGACTCAAACTCTGACGTACCTATGCCTAAGCCTGGGCGCTAGCACGCTAGGCTGCACAACACATGCGTTCCAAGGGTCGGGGTTTCATAATGAGTCAGTCACCATAGACATTCATAAGTGCATACACCACTCACTCCTCATAGTCTGAAAATACAGTCTATCCTAGCGCATGGCCGCGTGGCCATGCAAACCTTTTATAGCCGCGAGCATCCGGGACCTTCCTGGTTTCTTGGATGGGCCAATCCGAACAGGAGAAGGACCTTCGATCTCCAATGGGAGATCACTCCACGGGCATGCTCAGTGGCCCAACATGAGGACTTAGTCCCTGGAGAATCTTGCTGCTGAGCAGCCTGCATTGCCAAAGCTGTGCCAGAGGTGGCAGCAGCAAGCAAACCCACGGAGCGGGTCTGGGCAGAGCGCCAGGACCGACGAGTTTGCTGAGCAACCTCCTCTGCGGCTGGAGAGGAATGGGAGACCGCTGGAAGCAAGGCTTGGGATTCCTGCTGTGCAGCGACAGGAACCCGACGCCTAACATTACCCCCCTCCTCGCTGCGCTCAAATACCACAATCAGAAGAGGAGCGTGGATGTTCTCCATTGGCTCCCAGGTCTGAGCCTCAGGACCATGACCCTTCCAATCCACCAAGTAAAACTTTTTGCCCCACATCACCTTGCATCCCACGATGGCATTGACCTGAAAATCGTCTGACAACAGGTCCGATGTCCCGGCAGATGGCTTGGTGAACCGGGACATGTGAACCGGCTTAAGGAGAGACACATGAAATGTGTCCGAGATAGCCAAGTGTGGTGGAAGGGCCAGGCGGTAGACCACAGGGTTGATCTGCTCGAGGACCTTGAAAGGGCCAATATAGCGTGGTGCGAACTTAGCGGATTCAACCCGCAGCCTGACGTTTCGGGCAGAAAGCCACACTAAGTTGCCAGGGGCGAAGGTCAGAGCAGGACACCTGTGTGCGTGAGCGGAGACCCTCATTCTCTCCTTGGAGACCCGGATAGCATCCTGCGTGCGATCCCAAATGTCACGAGCCTCCACCACCCAGTCTGCCGCCCTAGAGTCGGTGGATGACACGGGCATGAAACTTGTGAAGTATAGCGTGGCACTGTTGCCACGCGACTAGTGGTGGAAACCATGTCTGGATCCCTACACACCAGCGCCTAAATAGGACCTGTTGTACTGACAGACCCATGTAAAAGAAGTGAGCAAGCAAAAGCCTCCCCTGCCAGTATCCATTCAAATACTTAGTTCCATATACTCACCTTATCTTCCTGTCTAGAGTGCTCATCGCTATAACAGCCAGCTGTACTACTTTCTACACTCTTGCATATAACAGGATTTTGGCTTTCCATGGGCATATCATACAGGCAATTCCATTATAAGTAAAGATTTTTTTGCCTAAACAGCGAATTGGATATCTCTTTACAAGAGACTATTACATAGAACCTCACCTTAATAGTGAGCTGGATGGCTCACCATCACAGTCCTCACAAAAGGAATTGACACATCTTTTACTACACTATCGCCTTACCTTATTATCTTAAGCAGTCGGACTGATTAAGGCCAGGTTGTTGGCCGAAACGTTTTTGCAGACTGCCTAAATAAAATTCTTCTCCAATCTCATGAATACTAGAAGTTGAGTGCCAAGTTATTTTCATTATTACTTCTTGACACGGGCATGGGCACGGGGACGCGCGGATGCTGGCCGTTATTTAAGAGGAATGGGGTCTGACCGGTGGAATCGGCCACAGCATTGTTCAAAGCGAACTCCGCCCACGGCAGCAAGGATGCCCAATCATCCTGCCTGGCCGAGACAAAATGTCGCAGATATGTCACCAGGGTCTGGTTGGCTCTCTCAACCAACCCGATCGTCTCGGGATGATAGGCCGAGGAGAGATTTAGCTCAATTCTGAGCAGAGAACAGAGCTCTCTCCAGAACTGAGACGCAAACTGAGGACCCCGGTCGCTGACAGTCTTATCTGGCATGCTGTGCAGGCGGAAGACATGTTTAATAAACAACGCTGCCAGGCCCCGTGCAGAGGGTAGCCGCGAGAATGGTACCAGATGCACCATCTTGGAGAAATGATCGGTGACCACCCAAATGATGGTGCTGCCACTGGACTTGGGCAGACCCACCACAAAGTCCATACCAACCATCTCCCAGGGCCTGTCTGCTACCGGCAGGGGATAGAGTAACCCAGCGGGCCGCTGCCGAGAGGACCGATTCTGGGCGCAAGAGACGCACGCCTGAATTTAGTCCCTGACGTCACGAGCCATATGCGGCCACCAGTACGTCCTCGCCAGGAGATCAGAGGTTCGTTTGGTCCCAATATGTCCCCCCACCCTGGACAAATGAGCCCAAGAGAGGACCTCCGGTCGCAGGTGGGCAGGGACAAAAGTCTTGCCCGGAGGTACCGACTCGAGAGCAACCGGAGCCACGGTCCTCAGACTCTCCGATGAAACTATCAGCCGAGGATCCTCCTCCTCCGATGACACCACAGAGCGAGAAAGAGCATTGGCCCGGACGTTCTTCTCCCCAGAGAGAAAATGCAGGGTGAAATGGAATCGGGAGAAGAACAAGGACCATCTGGCCTGACGAGAATTCAGCCGCTGGGCAGTCTGTAGATAGACCAAATTTTTGTGGTCGGTGAACACCTGGAAAGGATGGCGGGCCCCCTCCAGGAGGTGTCTCCACTCTGAGAAGGCCAGCTTCATTGCTAGCAACTCCCTGTCCCCGATGGAATAATTCCTCTCCGCCGGTGTGAAGGTCTTAGAGAAGAAGCATGGGTGCTTCCGACCTTGCGAGTCCTTCTGGAACAGGACCACTCCAGCACCGACAGAAGAGGCATCCACCTCCAGAATGAAGGGCTTATCTACATCGGGGCGATGTAGAATGGGGAGCGCTAGCAAAGTGGGATTTAATAGCAGCGAAGGCCTTGGAGACAGTTTCCGACCACAGTTTGGGGTTTGCACCCTTCTTGGTGAGGGCTACCAAGGGCGCTACCAAAGTTGAGAAATGGGGGATGAATTGGTGATAGTAATTTATGAACCCCATAAAGCGCTGCACCGCTTTGAGAGAATGGGGCTCCTGGCAATCCATCACCGCCTGTAGTTTGGCAGGATCCATGGCCAACCCCTGGGCCGAGATGATATAGCCCAGGAGAGGCAAGGACTCCTGCTCAAACACACATTTCTCCAACTTGGCGTAAAGGGAGTTTGCCCGCAGGAGATCGAAAACTTTGCGAACATCTCTCCGGTGGGAGTCAATATCTGGAGAGTAAATGAGAATATCGTCCAGATAGACTACTACCGAGTTGGTAAGCATATCCCGGAAGATATAGTTCACAAAGTCTTGGAAGACGGCTGGTGCATTACATAGCCTGAAGGGCATCACCAGGTATTCATAGTGCCCATCTCTGGTGTTAAATGCCGTCTTCCATTCGTCCCCCTCACGGATGCAAATCAGGTTATAAGCTCCTCGCAGATCAAGCTTAGTAAACACTCTCGCTCCCCATAGCCTATCGAACAGTTCCGATATCAGGGGTAGAGGATACTTGTTCTTAATGGTTATGGCGTTAAGACCCCTGTAATCGATGCACGGACGTAATTCTACATTTTTCTTTTGGACAAAGAAGAATCCCGCTCCCGCCGGAGACACCGACTTCCTAATGAATCCTCTTGCCAGATTCTCCCTGATATACTGAGACATGGCTTCTGTCTCTGGGAGAGATAGGGGGTAGACTCGACCCCGGGGAGGCTCAGCATCGGGCAAGAGGTCAATAGGACAGTCATAAGGATGGTGCGGCGGAAGGGTCTCCGCCGCCTTCTTGGAGACAATGTCTGCAAACTGCTGGTATGACTTGGGAAGCGAGGAGAGACCTGCGGGAACCTCAGAGGTAGCGACCTGTACGCAGTCCCTCAGACACCTACCCTCGCAGGACTTGCTCAAACCGAGGAGTTTTCCCGAGGACCACTCTATGTGAGGAGAGTGAGCTCGTAACCAGGGAACCCCTAGGAGGACCTGGTCGATACCTTCGGGTATGACAAGAAGAGACAGCATCTCCTGATGGGAAGGAGACAATGAGAGTCTCAGTGGAGCCCTCTGGTGGGTGATTTGGGACGGGAGTGTTGCACCATTCACCACTCTGATAGTGACTGGCTGAGGTAGCAGGACCAGGGGGATTGCGTGTTGTAGGGTGAAGGCAGACAACACGGAATTGCCCTCCGCTCCAGAGTCCACACAAACCTCCACTACCAGAGTGGAAGAATTAAATTTGAATGCCCCTTTAAACAGGAGCTTGGAGGAGAAAGTCGCTGTGTCTAGTAGGCCCCCTTCGATAACCACTAGACATGAGCGCTTCCCGGGCGCTGTGGGCACTGGTTAGCTAGGTGCCCAGTCTGCCGACAATGGAAACAGACTGAAGGTACCCGCGTGGACCGGACCCTGGACCCCGTGCGAGACACCTCTATGGCTTCTGGAGGCTCAGGCGGCTGACCGAGAGGTTCCAGCGGTCTGGCAAAGTTTGGAGCCAATCTATATTGTTGGCGGGACTTGGAGCTCTCCAGCCCTCACTTAGTGAAGCGAATGTTAATTCGGGTGGAGACCATAATGAGCTCCTGCAAAGTGGTGGGCACCTCCCTCCATGATCAGCCAGGCCTCTCCAGAATATAGGTATGAGAACCTTATCTGGCCACTCAAGCTCTGAGGCCAGAGTTCTGAAGAGGATGGCATACTGACTGACCAGAGACGAACCCTGGGTTAGGGCCAGCAACTGCAGTGTGGTGTCGTGCGTGACTCGAGGCCCCAGGAACACCTGCTTCAAAGTGACCAGAAAATGGGTGGCACTCTGTACCAGGGGATCCCCACACTCCCACAGCGGGGTGGCCCACTTCAAGGCCCTGCCCGACAGAAGGGAGATGATAAATCCCACCTTGGCCCGCTCAGAGGGAAATCGTGTGGCCAGCAACTCCAGGTGAATGGAGCACTGACTCATGAATCCCCTGCATGAAGCACTATCACCCGAGAACTTTTCGGGCAGCGGGAGGCAAGACAAGGTCGGAGCAGGGCTGGCCGTGGAGACACGGGTGACAGCCTCTGTAGCTGCTTGAACAGCAACCAAAGTAATATCCACAGCTGAGGTGGAACGCTCTAGCGCTGCCAACCTACCCTCCAGCTGCTGGATGTATCTATGCAGTCGTTGTTCGTCCTCCATTATTAGCCAGACCCTGGCGCTAAGATAATGTTAGGGCTGGCGGAACGCACCAAATTATAAAATAATAGTAGGTGCGTTCGCAGCCCGGGATCCACCTTGCAGAGGTGGTACACTGCTGCTAGGTAATGGCGGAAGAATAGAGCGGCGTAAAAACAGTCACACGTGGGTTACGTCACCCAATGTGAACAGGAGCGGACTCTGTTAATTCACAGAGCCGCACAGCCGCTGAACGTGGATGCCGGAGCCTGTTTAACTCACAGAGCCCGGCCAAAGAGTGCACAGCAAGCGGCCACAGAACTCTTCCCCAAGGACACAGGGTTAGAGTCCTTCTAGGCCCACTGAGCGCACGGCGTCGCTGCCACGAGCACCGCTATAGACGCTGGCTATGGAGTGTGGAGCACGGGGCACGGAGGCGTGCCGAGTCACTGATGATGGCTAATGCCTGACTCAAACTCTGACCTATCTACGCCTAAGCCTGGGCGCTAGCCGGCTAGGCTGCACAACACATGAGTACCAAGGGTAGGGGTTTCATAATGAGTCAGTCACCAGAGACATTCATACGTGCATACACCACTCACTCCTCATAGTCTGAAAATACAGTCTATCCTAGCACATGGCCGAGCGGCCATGTGAGCCTTTTATAGCCGCGAGCGTCCGGGACCTTCCTGGCTTCTCGGATGGGCCAACCCGAACAGGAGCAGGACCTGAGCACGTGACCTTCGATCTCCAATGGGAGATCACTCCACGGGCATGCTCAGTGGCCCGACATGAGGACTTAGTCCCTGGAGAATCTCGCTGCTGAGCAGCCTGCATTGCCAAAGCTGTGTCAGAGATGGCAGCAGCAAGCAAACCCATGGAGCTGGTCTGGGCAGAGCGCCCTCCTCTGTGGCTGGTGAGGAATGGGAGACCACTGGAAGCAAGGCTGGGGATTCCCGCTGTGCAGCAACAGGAACCCGACGCCTAACAGAATGGACAAGAATTTCAGTCTCTCGATGTACAAAACTGGTAGAGTCATGCAGCTGTAATCGCAGCAAAAGGTGGTGCAACAAAGTATTAAGTTAAAGAGGCCAAATAATATTGCACGCCCCACTTTTCAGTTTTTGAATTTCCACAAAAATTTAAAATAACTAATAAATTCCGTTCAACTTTACAATTGTGTTCCTCTTGTTGTTGATCCTTCACCAAAAATTTACATTTGGTATCTTTATGTTTGAAGCATGAGATGTGGGAAAGGTTGAAAAGTTCCAGGGGGCCGATTACTTTTGCAAGGCACTGTATTTAATGTATGTAATAATTTTACATACACTTGAAAAATGAGTCCAGATAATGTGACAGATTACTAGTAGCTGCATTGATTTTGGATATCGTCCTGGTGTCACGAAGTGACTGGCCCAGTGTGACACAACCCACCATCCGGTTGGTCACTAAACGGCAAAACAAAAAACACACGAAGAAACACCAGGGAAACTATAACAACGGCGGGCCTTGCGATAGGGAATGGGGAAAATGGACACCTCCTGCATTCACCAGTGGATGTGCCCTGCTCTTACTAATGTCCCTATACAGGTTTTTTCAACCAGTCACTGAGTAGGATACCTAAACCCTCCCTTGCCCTGCTCCTATCCCTAAGTAGGGAATTGGTAATTGAAGACACTGGTCCCACCGCTGCACTAAGACAACACAAGGTAAGGTAAGACAAACACCACAGGGAATGGGAAACACAAAAACAAGACAGCTTTCTCTGCGGCAATGCACCGCACAGCGGAGTAAGGCACCAGATCACAGCAATCAGCTGAAGCAGCACTGCACCAGCAACCTCCTGTCTTCAGCACAGTTGGTATCCAAAAGGACCTGTATAACCAACAGTCAACTGATGCATCAGGTGACCTTTTAAAGGAAGGTGGGAGTGGTCACCACAGACATCAGCAAGCTCAGCAGCAATGTAATTACTCCAGCAGGTCATGGGGGGGGGGAAACTGACATTAACCCCCGATGGCCTGAAAGGAAAAAAGTTTTAATAAGAAAACCCAAATCTGCCACAGATCCAAAAATGGATTGTGACAGTGTCCCTGTTTTTCCTTAGTCTAGTTGTTAACAAAAGCTCCCTCCTTTCGTTTTTGGTTAGCTAGGCTATTATGGGGATAAAGCTTTGGGGTCTTTATATAGGATTTTATATAAATTTCTACTTGTCCTATCAGCTTCTCATGCAGAGAGGACTAAAGGAAAATAGATTTATATTGTAAATCATCACTTTGTAATATAACACGAAAAATTGGACAGAAAATATAATCAATAATCACTGTGAATATATTGCTTTAGTTGGAAAGAATGTATTATCACCTTCATTCCTCTTTTCTGAACAGATAGCATTGTCAGCCCATCAAAGGCATAGAGCACAGATTTTATCTCTTGGCAATATTAACCCCTTTCTGTCATGTGACGTACTATCCCGTCCATGTGCCCTGGGACTTAATTCCCAGGGACGGGATAGCACGTCAAAGCGATCAGCGGCGCCCACGTGGTTAGCGCTGCTGATAGCGGCCGGGTGTCAGCTGATTATCACAGCTGACACCCGGCAAAATGTGTCAGGGGCAGTCACGGACCACCCCCGACACGTTATCCCCTTGCACACCGCGATCAAACACGATCGCGGTGTACCGTGGGTTAAAGGGAAGCATCGGCAGGGAGGGGGCTCCCTCAGTGCTTCCCTGAGTCCCCCACAGCAGCGCAATGTGCAGTTCTGCTGCGGGGGCTCTTTCCCTACAGGTCCCCGGATCCAAGATGGCGACGGGGACCTGCAGGGAGCTGGCTTCCTCATGCCTGCAAAGCGCAGACAAGGAGGAAGCCTTGTGCAGTGCCTGTGACAGATCGCTGATCTGTCACAGTGATCTGTGATGTGACAGATCAGCGATCTGTCACAGAACAGTGATGTCCCACCTGGGACTATGTAATAAAGTTTACAAAAAAAAAGTGTAAAAATAATTTTAAAAAAATCGCTAAATAAATTTAAAAAAAAAATATATATTCCCTAATAAATTCATTTTTTGGAAATAAAAAAATAAATAAAAGTACACATATTTGGTATAGTCGCATCCGTAACGACCCGCCCTATAAAACTGTCCCATTAGTTAACCCCTTTAGCGAACATCTTAAAAAATAAAAATAAAAAACGAAGCAAAAAAATAATGATTTATTATCATACCGCCGAACAAAAAGTGCAATAACACGCGATCAAAAAGACGCATATAAATATCCATGGTACCGCTGAAAACGTCATCTTGTCCTGCAAAAAACGAGCCACCACACAGCATCATCAGCAAAAAAATAAAAAAGTTATAGCTCACAGAATAAAGTGATGCAAAAATATTTATTTTTTATCTAAAATTGTTTTCATTGCATAAAAGCGCCAAAACATAAAAAAAACGACCTAAATGAGGTACCGCTGTAACCGTACTGACCCGAAGAATAAAAGGGCTTTATCAATTTTACCGCACGCGGAACGGTGCAAACGCACCCCCCAAAAGAAATTCATGAAATGCTGGTTTTTGCTCATTCTGCGTCCCAAAAATCGGAATAAAAAGCGATCAAAAGATGTCACGTACCCGAACATGATACCAATGAAAGCGTCAACTCGTCCCACAAAAAATAAGACCTCAAATGACTCAGTGGGTCAAAATATGAAAAATTATAGCTTTCAATATGTGGTGATGCAAAAACTATTTTTACAATAAAAAGCGTCTTTTTAGCGTGTGACAGCTGCCAAACATAAAAACCGCCATAAATAGTAAATCAAACCCCCCGTTATCACCCCCTTAGTTAGGGAAAAATAATAAAATAAAAAAAAGTTTTTATTTCCATTTTCCCATTAGGGTTAGGGTTAGGGCTTGGGCTAGGGTTAGGGCTAGAGTTAGGGCGAGGGTTAGGGCTGAGATTAGGGTTAGGAGTGTGTTGTGGTTAGGGTTGGAGTTAGAATTGGGGGTTTCCACTGTTTGGGCACATCAGGTGCTCTCCAAATGCAACATGGCGTCTGATCTCAATTCCAGCCAATTCTGTGTTGAAAAAGTCAAATGGGCTCCTTCCCTTCCAAGCTCTTCCATGCGCCCAAACAGTGTTTTACCCCCACATATAGGGTATCAGCGTGCTCAGGACAAATTGCAAAACAACTTTTGGGGACCAATTTCTCCTCTTACCCTTAGGAAAATAAAAAATTGGTGGCAAAAATATCATTTTTGTGGAAAAAAATGTTTTTTTTATTTTCACGCCCAGGCGTTATAAACTTCTGTGAAGCACTTCGGGGTTCAAAGTGCTCACCACACATCTAGATAAGTTCCATGGGGGGTCTATTTTCCAAAATGGGGTCACTTGTGGGGAGTTTCAATAGTTTAGGTACATCAGGGGCTCTCCAAACGCACATGACACTCGCAGACCATTCCATCAAAGTCTGCATTCCAAAACGTCACTACTTCCCTTCCGATCCCCGACGTGTGCCCATACAGTAGTTTTCTCCCACATATGAGGTATCAGCGTACTCAGGACAAATTGGACAACAACTTTTGGGGTCCAATTTCTCCTGTCACCCTTGGGAAAATAAAAAAATTGGGGACTAAATGATCATGTTTGTGGAAAAAATACGATTTTTTTATTTTCATGCCCGGGCATTATAAACGTCTGTGAAGCCCTTGGGGGTTCATAGTGCTCACCACACATCTAGATAAGTTTCTTAGGGGGTCTAGTTTCCAAAATGGTGTCACTTATGTGGGGTTTCCACTGTTTAGGTACATTTGTGGCTCTTCAAAGGCAACATGACACCCGCAGAGCATTCCATCAAAGTCTGCATTCCAAAACGTCACTACTTCCCTTCCAAGCCTCGACGTGTGCCCATACAGTAGTTTTCTCCCACATTTGGGGTATCAGCGTACTCAGGACAAATTGGACAACAATTTTTGGGGTCCAATTTCTCCTGGTACCCTTGGGAAAATAAAAAAAAGGGGACTAAAAGATCATGTTTGTTGAAAAAATACGATTTTTTTATTTTCACGCCCGGTCGCTATAAACTTCTGTGAAGCACTGGGGGGTTCAAAGTGCTCACCACACATCTAGATAAGTTCCTTAGGGGGTCTAGTTTCCAAAATGGGGCCACTTGTGGGGGGTTTCGATTGTTTAGGTATATCAGGGGCCAGGGGTGAACGTAGCCTCTCTGCCGCCTGAGGCGAACTGCACAACGGCACCCCCCCCTAGTAAATTTTTAAAATCGGTAGTAATTAATCTGGTTCATACAGATTCATGTCTATCCTGTAAAAATTTGTACAATAGTGGATATTTTAATTTAGAGAAATAGAGAAAAGATGTCTGAACACAAGGATATCAGCGCCATCACCGCACATTCAAGAACCACACAGAAGAATCCAGAAGAGGGGTCTATATACCACACATGATGTGTATGACCTGTATACACCATACACTACACTCTATATACCGCACATGATGTGTATGACCTGTATACACCATACACTCCACTCTATATACCGCACACGATGTGTATGACCTGTATACACCATACACTACAGTATATATACCGCACACGATGTGTATGACCTGTATACACCATACACTCCACTCTATATACCGCACACGATGTGTATGACCTGTATACACCATACACTCCACTCTATATACTGCACACGATGTGTATGACCTGTATACACCATACACTATAGTCTATATACCGCACACGATGTGTATGACCTGTATACACCATACACTCCACTCTATATACCGCACATGATGTGTATGACCTGTATACACCATACACTACAGTATATATACCGCACACGATGTGTATGACCTGTATACACCATACACTCCACTCTATATACCGCACACGATGTGTATGACCTGTATACATCATACACAACAGTCTATATACCGTGTTATGAATGAGTCACCGTAGGAGGCAAAAAAAGAAATACTAGCTAAGTCCAGAAAACCAGAGAAGTTGGCAGCTTCCTACGGTGCCCTAGACCCCTCGATCACAGCCGGAGAACTACATAGCCTAAAGACAGAAAGGGAAATCTAAACTGCCCCAGAGCAGACCCCAAAGCAATAGGCAGCCCCCAACATATAATGATGGTGAAGCAAGATGAAAAAACACTCACACAGATAGAAAGATAGGCTGAGCAAATGATGGGGCCCAAGCTAACTAAATAGGACAGAATAGAAAAGCTGCTGTCTGCAATCCGCCAAAACCCTCTCAAAAACAAGAGCCAACAGACTGATAGGGAAAAAAGCCCTGAAGACGCTAGGCTTCAAAAAGACTATATCAGTACTCAGGTATTGTCTGAAAACAGAGCAAAAAGGAATTCAGCTCACCCAGCAGGGAAAGGCAGAAATCCAGAAAAACAAGGCAAAACAAAACAAAAACACAAATGCAAAAAGTAGAGCAGAAAATTTAGCTTTTGAGGAGCAGGAATCAGACTGGTCTCCAAGAATCCCTCAGAGTAATCACCCGCAAGGCAGAAGGGCGTCGGCTGCCTTATATCCAGTCAGCAATCCCAGTCACCCAGTCATCATCATTCTGCTCAGGTGCTTTGTAATCAGCCTCACTACCTTCCTTCACCAGAAGAGGGAGTTCATCAGACCTCAATGGTGAAGGGAAAAATGAACTCACAACAATACCGCACACGATGTGTATGACCTATATACACCATACACTCCACTCTATATACCACACACGATGTGTATGACCAGTATACACCATACACTCCACTCTAAATACCGCACACGATGTGTATGACCTGTATACACCATACACTACAGTCTATATACCGCACACGATGTGTATGACCTGTATACACCATACACTACAGTCTATATACCGCACACAATGTGTATGACCTGTATACACCATGCACTCCACTCTATATACCGCACACGATGTGTATGACCTGTATACACCATACACTACAGTATATATACCGCACACGATGTGTATGACCTGTATACACCATACACTCCACTCTATATACCGCACACGATGTGTATGACCTGTATACACCATACACTCCACTCTATATACCGCACATGATGTGTATGACCTGTATACACCATACACTCCACTCTATATACCGCACACGATGTGTATGACCTGTATACACCATACACTCCACTCTATATACCGCACACGATGTGTATGACCTGTATACACCATACACTACAGTATAAATACTGCACACGATGTGTATGACCTGTATACACCATACACTCCACTCTATATACCGCACACGATGTATATGACCTGTTTACACCATGCGCTACACTCTATATACCGCACATAATGTGTATGACCTGTATACACCATACACTACAGTCTATATACTGCACACAATGTGTATGTCCTGTATACACCATACACTCCACTCTATATACCGCACACGATGTGTATGACCTGTATACATAGTAACATAGTAACATAGTAATTAAGGTTGAAGGGAGACTTTAAGTCCATCTAGTTCAACCCATATCCTATCCTAACTTGCCCTAACATGTTGATCCAGAGGAAGGCAAAAAAAACCCATGTGGCAAACAGTAAGCTTCACATTGGGGAAAAAAATTCCTTCCCGACTCCACATACGGCAATCAGACTAGCTCCCTGTACACCATACACTACAGTATATATACATCACACACGATGTGTATGACCAGTATACACCATACACTCCACTCTATATACCGCACATGATGTGTATGACCTGTATACACCATACACTACAATATATATACCGCACACGATGTGTATGACCTGTATACACCATACACTCCACTCTATATACCGCACACGATGTGTATGACCTGTATATACCATACACTACACTCTATACACCGCACATAATGTGTATGACCTGTATACACCATACACTACAGTATATATACCGCACACGATGTGTATGACCTGTATACACCATACACTCCACTCTATATACCGCACACGATGTGTATGACCTGTATACACCATACACTACAGTCTATATACCGCACACGATGTGTATGACCTGTATACACCATGCGCTACACTCTATATACCGCATACGATGTGTATGACCTGTATACACCATGCGCTACACTCTATATACCGCACACAATGTGTATGACCTGTATACACCATGCGCTACACTCTAAATACCGCACACGATGTGTATGACCTGTATACGTCATACACTACAGTCTATATACCGCACACGATGTGTATGACCTGTATACACCATACACTCCACTCTATATACCGCACATGATGTGTATGACCTGTATACACCATACACTACAGTATATATACCACACACAATGTGTATGACCTGTATACACCATACACTACAGTATATATACCGCACACGATGTGTATGACCTGTATACACCATATACTCCACTCTATATATCGCACACGATGTGTATGACCTGTATACATCATACACTAGAGTCTATATACCGCTCACGATGTGTGTGAATTGTATACACCATACACTACAGTATATATACCGCACACGATGTGTATAACCTGTATACACCATACACTCCACTCTATATACCGCACACGATATGTATGACCTGTATACACCATACACTCCCCTCTATATACCGCACACGATGTGTATGACCTGTATACACCATACACTACAGTCTATATACTGTGTTATGAATGAGTCACCGTAGGAGGCAAAAAAAGAAATACTAGCTAAGTCCAGAAAACCAGAGAAGTTGGCAGCTTCCTACGGTGCCCTAGACCCCTCGATCACAGCCGGAGAACTACATAGCCTAAAGACAGAAAGGGAAATCTAAACTGCCCCAGAGCAGACCCCAAAGCAATAGGTAGCCCCCAACATATAATGATGGTAAAGCAAGATGAAAAAACACTCACACAGGTAGAAAGATAGGCTGAGCAAATGATGGGGCCCAAGCTAACTAAATAGGACAGAATAGAAAAGCTGCTGTCTGCAATCCGCCAAAACCCTCTCAAAAACAAGAGCCAACAGACTGATAGGGAAAAAAAGCCCTGAAGACGCTAGGCTTCAAAAAGACTATATATATATATATATATATATAGATATATATATATATATATATACTCAGGTATTATCTGAAGATAGATCAAAAAGGAATTCAGCTCACCCAGCAGGGAAAGGCAGAAATCCAGAAAAACAAGGCAAAACAAAACAAAAACACAAATGCAAAAAGTAGAGCAGAAAACTTAGCTTTTGAAGAGCAGGAATCAGACTGGTCTCCAAGAATCCCTCAGAGTAATCACCCGCAAGGCAGAAGGGCGTCGGCTGCCTTATATCCAGTCAGCAATCCCAGTCACCCAGTCATCATCATTCTGCTCAGGTGCTTTGTAATCAGCCTCACTACCTTCCTTCACCAGAAGAGGGAGTTCATCAGACCTCAATGGTGAAGGGGAAAATGAACTCACAACAATACCGCACACGATGTGTATGACCTATATACACCATACACTCCACTCTATATACCACACACGATGTGTATGACCTGAATACACCATACACTACAGTCTATATACCGCACACGATGTGTATGACCTGTATACACCATACACTACAGTCTATATACCGCACACGATGTGTATGACCTGTATACACCATACACTACAGTCTATATACCGCACACGATGTGTATGACCTGTATACACCATACACTCCACTCTATATACCGCACACGATGTGTATGACCTGTATACACCATACACTACAGTATATATACCGCACACGATGTGTATGACGTGTATACACCATACACTCCACTCTATATACCGCACACGATGTGTATGACCTGTATACACCATACACTCCACTCTATATACCGCACATGATGTGTATGACCTGTATACACCATACACTCCACTCTATATACTGCACACGATATGTATGGCCTGTATACACCATACACTACAGTCTATATACCGCACACGATGTATATGACCTGTTTACACCATGCGCTACACTCTATATACCGCACATAATGTGTATGACCTGTATACACCATACACTACAGTCTATATACCGCACACAATGTGTATGACCTGTATACACCATACACTCCACTCTATATACCGCACACGATGTGTATGACCTGTATACATAGTAACATAGTAACTAAGGTTGAAGGGAGACTTTAAGTCCATCTAGTTCAACCCATATCCTATCCTAACTTGCCCTAACATGTTGATCCAGAGGAAGGCAAAAAAAACTCATGTGGCAAACAGTAAGCTTCGCATTGGGGAAAAAAATTCCTTCCCGACTCCACATACGGCAATCAGACTAGCTCCCTGTACACCATACACTACAGTATATATACATCACACATGATGTGTATGACCAGTATACACCATACACTCCACTCTATATACCGCACATGATGTGTATGACCTGTATACACCATACACTCCACTCTACATACCGCACATGATGTGTATGACCTGTATACACCATACACTACAGTATATATACCGCAAACGATGTGTATGACCTGTATACACCATACACTCCACTCAATATACCGCACACGATGTGTATGACCTGTATACACCATACACTACAGTCTATATACCGCACACGATGTGTATGACCTGTATACACCATACACTACAGTCTATATACCGCACACGATGTGTATGACCTGTATACACCATACACTACAGTATATATACATCACACATGATGTGTATGACCAGTATACACCATACACTCCACTCTATATACCGCACATGATGTGTATGACCTGTATACACCATACACTCCACTCTATATACCGCACACGATGTGTATGACCTGTATACACCATACACTACAGTCTATATACCGCACACGATGTGTATGACCTGTATACACCATGCGCTACACTCTATATACCGCACACGATGTGTATGACCTGTATACACCATGCGCTACACTCTATATACCGCACACGATGTGTATGACCTGTATACATCATACACTACAGTCTATATACCGCACACGATGTGTATGACCTGTATACACCATACATTCCACTCTATATACCGCACACGATGTGTATGACCTGTATACACCATACACTACAGTATATATACCACACACAATGTGTATGACCTGTATACACCATACACTTCACTCTATATACTGCACACGATGTGTATGACCTGTATACATCATACACTACAGTCTATATACCGCACACCATGTGTATGACCTGTATACACCATACACTTCACTCTATATACCGCACACGATGTGTATGACCTGTATACATCATACACTACAGTCTATATACCGCACACGATGTGTATGACCTGTATAGACCATACATTCCACTCTATATACCGCACACGATGTGCATGACCTGTATACACCATACACTACAGTATATATACCACACACAATGTGTATGACCTGTATACACCATACACTTCACTCTATATACCGCACACGATGTGTATGACCTGTATACACCATACACTCCACTCTATATATCGCACATGATGTGTATGACCTGTATACATCATACACTACAGTTTATATACCGCTCACGATGTGTGTGACCTGTATACACCATACACTACAGTCTATATACCGCACACGATGTGTATGACCTGTATACACCATACACTCCACTATATATACCGCACACGATGTGTATGACCTGTATACACCATACACTACAGTATATATACATCACACACGATGTGTATGACCTGTATACACCATGCGCTACACTCTATATACCGCACACGATGTGTGTGACCTGTATACACCATACACTCCACTCTATATACCGCACACGATGTGTGTGACCTGTATACACCATACACTACAGTCTATATACCGCACACGATGTGTATGACCTGTATACACCATACACAACACTCTATATACCGCACATGATGTGTATGACCTGTATACACCATACACTACAGTATATATACCGCACACGATGTGTATGACCTGTATACACCATGCGCTACACTCTATATACCGCACACGATATGTATGACCTGTATACACCATACACTCCACTCTATATACCGCACACGATGTGTATGACCTGTATACATAGTAACATAGTAATTAAGGTTGAAGGGAGGCTTTAAGTCCATCTAGTTCAACCCATATCCTATCCTAACTTGCCCTAACATGTTGATCCAGAGGAAGGCAAAAAAAAAACCATGTGGCAAACAGTAAGCTTCGCATTGGGGAAAAAAATTCCTTCCCGACTCCACATACGGCAATCAGACTAGCTCCCTGTACACCATACACTACAGTATATATACATCACACATGATGTGTATGACCAGTATACACCATACACTCCACTCTATATACCGCACACGATGTGTATGACCTGTATACACCATACACTCCACTCTACATACCGCACATGATGTGTATGACCTGTATACACCATACACTACAGTATATATACCGCACATGATGTGTATGACCTGTATACACCATACACTACAGTATATATACCGCACACGATGTGTATGACCTGTATACACCATACACTCCACTCAATATACCGCACACGATGTGTATGACCTGTATACACCATACACTACAGTCTATATACCGCACACGATGTGTATGACCTGTATACACCATACACTACAGTCTATATACCGCACACGATGTGTATGACCTGTATACACCATACACTACAGTATATATACATCACACATGATGTGTATGACCAGTATACACCATACACTCCACTCTATATACCGCACATGATGTGTATGACCTGTATACACCATACACTCCACTCTATATACCGCACACGATGTGTATGACCTGTATACACCATACACTACAGTCTATATACCGCACACGATGTGTATGACCTGTATACACCATGCGCTACACTCTATATACCACACACGATGTGTATGACCTGTATACACCATGCGCTACACTCTATATACCGCACACGATGTGTATGACCTGTATACATCATACACTACAGTCTATATACCGCACACGATGTGTATGACCTGTATACACCATACATTCCACTCTATATACCGCACACGATGTGTATGACCTGTATACACCATACACTACAGTATATATACCACACACAATGTGTATGACCTGTATACACCATACACTTCACTCTATATACTGCACACGATGTGTATGACCTGTATACATCATACACTACAGTCTATATACCGCACACGATGTGTATGACCTGTATACACCATACACTTCACTCTATATACCGCACACGATGTGTATGACCTGTATACATCATACACTACAGTCTATATACCGCACACGATGTGTATGACCTGTATACACCATACATTCCACTCTATATACCGCACACGATGTGCATGACCTGTATACACCATACACTACAGTATATATACCACACACAATGTGTATGACCTGTATACACCATACACTTCACTCTATATACCGCACACGATGTGTATGACCTGTATACACCATACACTCCACTCTATATATCGCACATGATGTGTATGACCTGTATACATCATACACTACAGTTTATATACCGCTCACGATGTGTGTGACCTGTATACACCATACACTACAGTCTATATACCGCACACGATGTGTATGACCTGTATACACCATACACTCCACTATATATACCGCACACGATGTGTATGACCTGTATACACCATACACTACAGTATATATACATCACACACGATGTGTATGACCTGTATACACCATGCGCTACACTCTATATACCGCACACGATGTGTGTGACCTGTATACACCATACACTCCACTCTATATACCGCACACGATGTGTGTGACCTGTATACACCATACACTACAGTCTATATACCGCACACGATGTGTATGACCTGTATACACCATACACTCCACTCTATATACCGCACATGATGTGTATGACCTGTATACACCATACACTACAGTATATATACCGCACACGATGTGTATGACCTGTATACACCATGCGCTACACTCTATATACCGCACACGATATGTATGACCTGTATACACCATACACTCCACTCTATATACCGCACACGATGTGTATGACCTGTATACATAGTAACATAGTAATTAAGGTTGAAGGGAGACTTTAAGTCCATCTAGTTCAACCCATATCCTATCCTAACTTGCCCTAACATGTTGATCCAGAGGAAGGCAAAAAAAAACCATGTGGCAAACAGTAAGCTTCGCATTGGGGAAAAAAATTCCTTCCCGACTCCACATACGGCAATCAGACTAGCTCCCTGTACACCATACACTACAGTATATATACATCACACACGATGTGTATGACCAGTATACACCATACACTCCACTCTATATACCGCACATGATGTGTATGACCTGTATACACCATACACTACAGTATATATACCGCACACGATGTGTATGACCTGTATACACCATACACTCCACTCTATATACCGCACACGATGTGTATGACCTGTATACACCATACACTCCACTCTATATACCGCACACGATGTGTATGACCTCTATACACCATACACTACAGTCTATATACCGCACACGATGTTTATGACCTGTATACACCATACACTACAGTATATATACATCACACATGATGTGTATGACCAGTATACACCATACACTCCACTCTATATACCGCACATGATGTGTATGACCTGTATACACCATACACTCCACTCTATATACCGCACACGATGTGTATGAGCTGTATACACCATACACTACAGTCTATATACCACACACGATGTGTATGACCTGTATACACCATGCGCTACACTCTATATACCGCATACGATGTGTATGACCTGTATACACCATGCGCTACACTCTATATACCGCACACGATGTGTATGACCTGTATACATCATACACTACAGTCTATATACCGCACACGATGTGTATGACCTGTATACACCATACATTCCACTCTATATACCGCACACGATGTGTATGACCTGTATACACCATACACTCCACTCTATATACCGCACACGATGTGTATGACCTGTATACATCATACACTACAGTCTATATACCGCACACGATGTGTATGACCTGTATACACCATACACTACAGTATATATACCGCACACGATGTGTATGACCTGTATACACCATGCGCTACACTCTATATACCGCACACGATATGTATGACCTGTATACACCATACACTCCACTCTATATACCGCACACGATGTGTATGACCTGTATACATCATACACTACAGTCTATATATCGCACACGATGTGTATGACCTGTATACACCATACACTACAGTATATATACCGCACACGATGTGTATGACCTGTATACACCATGCGCTACACTCTATATACCGCACACGATATGTATGACCTGTATACACCATACACTCCACTCTATATACCGCACACGATGTGTATGACCTGTATACATCATACACTACAGTCTATATACCGCACACGATGTGTATGACCTGTATACACCATACACTCCACTCTATATACCGCACACGATGTGTATGACCTGTATACACCATACACTACAGTATATATACCACGCACAATGTGTATGACCTGTATACACCATACACTTCACTCTATATACCGCACACGATGTGTATGACCTGTATACACCATACACTACAGTATATACCACACACGATGTGTATTACCTGTATACACCATACACTACAGTCTATATACCGCACACGATGTGTATGACCTGTATACACCATACACTACAGTATATACCACACACGATGTGTATGACCTGTATACATCATACACTACAGTCTATATACCGCACACGATGTGTATGACCTGTATACACCATACACTCCACTCTATATACCGCACACGATGTGTATGACCTGTATACACCATACACTACAGTATATACCACACACGATGTGTATGACCTGTATACATCATACACTACAGTCTATATACCGCACACGATGTGTATGACCTGTATACACCATACACTCCACTCTATATACCGCACACGATGTGTATGACCTGTATACATCATACACTACAGTCTATATATCGCACACGATGTGTATGACCTGTATACACCATACACTACAGTATATATACCGCACACGATGTGTATGACCTGTATACACCATGCGCTACACTCTATATACCGCACACGATATGTATGACCTGTATACACCATACACTCCACTCTATATACCGCACACGATGTGTATGACCTGTATACATCATACACTACAGTCTATATATCGCACACGATGTGTATGACCTGTATACACCATACACTACAGTATATATACCGCACACGATGTGTATGACCTGTATACACCATGCGCTACACTCTATATACCGCACACGATATGTATGACCTGTATACACCATACACTCCACTCTATATACCGCACACGATGTGTATGACCTGTATACATCATACACTACAGTCTATATACCGCACACGATGTGTATGACCTGTATACACCATACACTCCACTCTATATACCGCACACGATGTGTATGACCTGTATACACCATACACTACAGTATATATACCACGCACAATGTGTATGACCTGTATACACCATACACTTCACTCTATATACCGCACACGATGTGTATGACCTGTATACACCATACACTACAGTATATACCACACACGATGTGTATTACCTGTATACACCATACACTACAGTCTATATACCGCACACGATGTGTATGACCTGTATACACCATGCACTACAGTCTATATACCGCACACGATGTGTATGACCTGTATACACCATACACTCCACTCTATATATCGCACACGATGTGTATGACCTGTATACATCATACACTACAGTCTATATACCGCTCACGATGTGTATGACCTGTATACACCATACACTACAGTATATATACCGCACACGATGTGTATGACCTGTATACACCATACACTCCACTCTATATACCGCACACGATGTGTATGACCTGTATACACCATAACCTACAGTCTATATACCGCACACGATGTGTATGACCTGTATACACCATACACTCCACTCTATATACCGCACACGATGTGTATGACCTGTATACCCCATACTCTCCCCTCTATATACCGCACACGATGTGTATGACCTGTATACACCATACACTCCACTCTATATACCGCACACGATGTGTATGACCTGTATACACCATACACTACAGTATATATACATCACACACGATGTGTATGACCTGTATACCCCATACTCTCCCCTCTATATACCGCACACGATGTGTATGACCTGTATACACCATACACTCCACTCTATATACCGCACACGATGTGTATGACCTGTATACACCATACACTACACTCTATATACCGCACACGATGTGTTTGACCTGTGTACATCATACACTACAGTCTATATACCGCTCACGATGTGTGTGACCTGTATACACCATTCACTATACTCTATATACCGCACACGATGTGTATGACCTGTATACACCATACACTCCACTATATATACCGCACACGATGTGTATGACCTGTATACACCATACACTACAGTATATATACATCACACACGATGTGTATGACCTGTATACACCATACACTCCACTCTATATACCGCACATGATGTGTATGACCTGTATACACCATACACTACAGTATATATATCGCACACGATGTGTATAACCTGTATACACCATGCGCTACACTCTATATACCGCACACGATGTGTATGACCTGTATACATCATACACTACAGTCTATATACCGCACACGATGTGTATGACCTGTATACACCATACACTCCACTCTATATACCGCACACGATGTGTATGACCTGTATACACCATACACTACAGTATATATACCACACACAATGTGTATGACCTGTATACACCATACACTTCACTCTATATACCGCACACGATGTGTATGACCTGTATACACCATACACTACAGTATATATACCGCACACGATTTGTATGACCTGTATACACCATACACTACAGTCTATATACCGCACACGATGTGTATGACCTGTATACACCATACTCTACAGTCTATATACCGCACACGATGTGTATGACCTGTATACACCATACACTCCACTCTATATATCGCACACGATGTGTATGACCTGTATACATCATACACTACAGTCTATATACCGCTCACGATGTGTATGACCTGTATACACCATACACTACAGTATATATACCGCACACGATGTGTATGACCTGTATACACCATACACTCCACTCTATATACCGCACACGATGTGTATGACCTGTATACACCATACACTACAGTATATATACCACACACAATGTGTATGACCTGTATACACCATGCACTCCACTCTATATACCGCACACGATGTGTATGACCTGTATACCCCATACTCTCCCCTCTATATACCGCACACGATGTGTATGACCTGTATACACCATACACTCCACTCTATATACCGCACACGATGTGTATGACCTGTATACACCATGCACTACACTCTATATACCGCACACGATGTGTATGACCTGTATACACCATACACTACAGTCTATATACCGCACACGAAGTGTATGACCTGTATACCCCATACTCTCCCCTCTATATACCGCACACGATGTGTATGACCTGTATACACCATGCACTCCACTCTATATACCGCACACGATGTGTATGACCTGTATACACCATGCACTACACTCTATATACCGCACACGATGTGTATGACCTGTATACACCATGCACTCCACTCTATATACCGCACACGATGTGTATGACCTGTATACCCCATACTCTCCCCTCTATATACCGCACACGATGTGTATGACCTGTATACACCATACACTCCACTCTATATACCGCACACGATGTGTATGACCTGTATACACCATGCACTACACTCTATATACCGCACATGATGTGTATGACCTGTATACATCATACACTACAGTCTATATACCGCACACGAAGTGTATGACCTGTATACACGATACACTACAGTATATATACCGCACACGATGTGTATGACCTGTATACACCATACACTCCACTCTATATACCGCACACGATGTGTATGACCTGTATACACCATACACTCCACTCTATATACCGCACACGATGTGTATGACCTGTATACACCATACACTACACTCTATATACCGCACACGATGTGTATGACCTGTATACACCATACTCTACACTCTATATACCGCACACGATGTGTATGACCTGTATACACCATACACTACACTCTATATACCGCACATGATGTGTATGACCTGCATACACCATACACTACAGTATATATACCGCACATGATGTGTATGACATGTATACACCATACACTCCACTCTATATACCGCACACGATGTGTATGACCTATATCAACCAAAATATCAAAACATACATAATTCTATTAATAGGCCAGGAGATTGTGAAAAACCCACTCTAACTCCCCCTTGATATATGGACATAAGAATAAATGTGGAATACTCCCAATAGCATGCAAACAAAAAGACCAAATGGAGTAACCATAAACCACAAAAAGGATGAGGTAGATTATATAGAAAACATATCTTTATTAAAGTTTAAAAGTATCAAACATTTATAATATAAGAGGTATCTAGAAGGTGCAATCCAGAAAAACAATCAGCAGTGAGGAACTGACATGATGTAAATAATACGCAACGGCAAAAAAATATTACAGGTGTAAGTCCCAATATGTGAGACAAGGGTATAGAGATAAGCCTAGATGGCAGTGCATCAATGTCAAGTCCAAACATAGTCGTAAATCATCATTAGCAGCCTATTACCGCATGCACCCCATGCAGGTCAAGTCAAAGTGAATTTACAGTGATTGTATCTCCATATCTCCACATCAGGTGCTAGATCACTCACCCATGTTGCCAAGATGCCCAGGTCAGTACCTCACCGCTACCCCCAACGCGCGTTTCGCCACTTCTTTTTCAAGGGGAGATGAAAAAGAAGTGGAAAAAACGCACCATTAGCACAATATGTGCGTTTTCCATTATATTACATTGGATACTTTTCTTAAGCGTTTCCGCAGCAGAAACGCTTGTCTAAAAGCGCTGCGGAAACGCTTAAAAAACGCAACGTGGGCACACAGCCTAAAAGAGAGATATATGACTGAACTGCAATACCAGACACAGCCCATAGACAAGAGGGCGCTAGCAAAGCAGAACTTTTCACAATCTCATTAATGTGGTGACCTCATATGTGCAGCCACTGGGAATGGGGAACCTGGTATCCCATGGATGATGGGGTCCTTAAGCCTCCTGGATGACCTAATATTAGCTCAATTATTGATCAAATCTAGCATCACAAATTAGGATTTAGTTCAGAAATAGCCACAAGATGTTCTGCAGCAGCTTGCACCTGCAAACCAAACCATATCACTAAGCAGAGGACATGGAGCATAGTCCTAATAGTCCAAAACTTTACATACAACCTCTTCAAATTAAGGGAATATTTGCTGAATATGTCAATATTGACCAAGATGTTCTGCAGCAGCTTCCATCTTTACAAAACACACACTGCATCATCAGGTTGAGTTGAGGCCAGGCCTAAGGGTGTTTGCATGCGTAGTGAAATCTGCTGCGTTTTCGCAGCGGTTTTGGCTCTGCAGAAACGCGGCAGATTCTGCTGCGTTGCACAGTACCTTTATTTTCAATGGAAAAAAAAAAAACTGTGCACATGTTGCGGATTTTTCCGCGCGGTTTTGCTGCGGTTTACAATCCACAGCATGTCAATTGTTTGGTGCAGAAATGCTGCAGTTTTACACCTCATCTTGAGGTGTAAAACCGCAGGGCAAAACCGCAGATAAACCGCAGGACTTTTGTCCTGCGGATTTACCTGCGGTTTTCTCTCCAAAATCCGCATACCCAAAAAACTACGTGTGCACATACCCTTATTTATAGTCCTACTTGGTAAATTACTGCATCATTTCTATCTACAAACTGTAATTGTTCAACTTCTATGGGACTACAAGTCCCAGTACATCAAACACTACATGTGGCCAAGATGTTCTGCAGCAGCCACTCATCTACATTTACCAGCATGTCATAAAAAACTTGTCAACTAGACACAGGTTGCAAACCTCATAAAGTGCAACCTTGCCAAGATGTTCTGCAGCAGCAACGCAAGGTAACAATTTGTAGCAGTCCACAAGTTACTGTTGTGGGACTATAATCCCCAGCAGGTTTTAGGTAAAGTGTAATAAGCTGTAGCTGCTGGAGAACTAGAAGTCCCAGCATATAAAGCTGGATTAATAGGGAAGAGTAGAAGTGCCTGTGGACTACAAATCCCAGGATATCATAGATTCACTAGATGCATAGTTTGGCGCTAACCATAGTGACCCTTGGAAGATGTTCTGCAGCAGCAGCAAGGTAGTAGCACTCACACAGCTCTGCCAGAATGTCTCCTCCAGGAGCTCCAGCTGAACATGGTCCTCAGGAAAGGTGTGGGGGTCTCTCTCTAGGAACCCGGAGGTCCCCTGTCCTGCTCTCAGCTCTCTTGCTTCACAGTCACCTGGAGGCTTCAGACAGCGTTCAGAGGCGTGTTTACATAGCACGCGCTGTACATGACAGCCTCTGAACCCTGTCTGAACTCCAGCGCGCTGCTGGGTGCTATAGCAACGCCAGGGGTCTCAGCCTGCTCTGCAGTGTCTCACCCGCCCCCTGTCAGCTGTGTGTGGCCGCCTAGCTGGGTGGCCGCTCTCAAAGTCCTACTTCTTTCACTGTGTGCCCCTGCTTCTAGGGGGGGCAGCTGCCCCACGGTGGGTAGTACGCCCATGGCAGGGACTGGGAGTTCTAATTCTCCCTGTTCCTCTGTTGCATAGCACTTATCTGACTGCAGGGGGCGGCGCCGCGCTGCCACTCCCTCCTGAGTGCAGCCTGAGCTCACTTCTCAACTTGGTTCATGGATGATGCGGCCCTGTCAGGGGCTCTCCAAAAGCAACATGACACCCGCAGACCATTCCTTCAAAGTCTGCATTCCAAAATGTCACTACTTCCCTTCCGAGCCCCGACGTGTGCCCATACAGTAGTTTTCTCCCACATATGGGGTATCAGCATACTCAGGACAAATTGGACAACAACTTTTGGAGTCCAATTTCTCCTGTTACACTTGGGAAAATAAAAAAATTGGTGACTAAAGATCACGTTTGTGGAAAAATTACGATTTTTTTATTTTCACGCCCGGGCGTTATAAACTTCTGTGAAGAACTGGGGGGTTCAAAGTGCTCACCACACATCTAGATAAGTTCCTTGGGGGATCTAGTTTCCAAAATGGTGTAATTTGGGGGGGTTTCACTGTTTTGGTACATCAGGGGCTTTCTAATCGCGACATGGTGTCCGATCGCAATTCCAGCCAAAAACGTCAAATGGCGCTGCTTCCCTTCCGAGCTCTGCCATGCGCCCAAATAGTGGTTTACCCCCACATGTGGGGTATTAGCGTACTCAGGACAAATTGCACAATAACTTTTAGGGTCATGTTACCCTTGGGAAAATAAAAAAAGATCATTTTTGTGGAAAAAATATGATTTTTAATTGTACCGCTGTACGTTATAAACTTCTGTGAAGCCCTTGTTGGTTCAAAGTTCTCACCACATATCTAGATAAGTTCCTTGGTGGGTCTAGTATCCAAAATGGGGTCACTTATGGGGGGTTTCCACTGTTTAGGTACATCAGGGGCTCTCTAAACGTGACATGGCATACGATCTGAATTCTAGGCAATTTTGCATTGAAAAAGTCAAACGGCGCTCCTTCCCTTCTGAGCTCTGCCATGCGCCGAAACAGTGGTTACCCCCACATATCAGGCATCAGTGTACTCAGGACAAACTGCACAATAACTTTTGCAGTCCAACTTCTCCTGTTACCCTTGGTAAAATAAAAAAAATTGAACCTGAAGTATTTTTTTTTGTGAAAAAAAGTTAAATGTTCATTTTTTTTTTAAATATTCAAAAAATTCCTGTGAAGCACCTGAAGGGTCAATAAACTTCTTGAATGTGGTTTCGAGCACCTTAAGGGGTTCAGTTTTTAGAATGGTGTCACTTTTTGGTATTTTCTATCATATAGACCCCTCAAATTGGCTTCAAATGTGATGTGGTCCGTAAAAATAAAATGGTGTTGCAAAAATGAGAAATCACTGGTCAACTTTTAGCTCTTATAACTTCCTAAGAAAAAAAAATTTGGGTTCCAAAATTGTGTTGATGTAAAGTAAACATGTGGGAAATGTTACTTATTAATTTTTTTGTGTGCCGTATCTCTGTGATTTAAGGGCATAAAAATTCAAAGTTGGAAAATTGCGAAATTTTCAAAATTTTCACCAAATTTCCATTTTTTTCACAAATAAGCGCAAGTTATATGAATGAAATTTTACCACTAGCATGAAGTACAATATGTCACGAGAAAACAATTTCAGAATCACCAGGATCCATGGAAGCATTTCAGAGTTATTACCTCATAAAGGGACAGTGGTCAGAATTGTAAAAATTGGCCCGGTCATGAACGTGCAAACCACCCTTGGGGGTTAAGGGGTTAATATTTCTCTATTTTCTCATTCCAAAAATAATACATTTTATTATGTATTCAATGTGGATTCTCTGTGCTGTATTCTTTCCAGGATATAAGATGACAGAAAACAACATATTTCCATAAGTGGCTTCATCAGATTAATTGAAGCCCACTCAATTTAGCTAAATGGAGCCTCAGTCACACACAGCAGAGAAAATGTGCTTACTAGCATTGGACATTATGGCCACAGAGAAGAACAGCTCAACAACTTTTGTTCTACAGTATATAACAGTCCAGACGAGCCTTTTCTTGATGTGTTCCATGTGATATAACTTCGTAAAAGGTAAGAAAAAAAGATATAGCTTATCCACCATAGTTCAGATAGCATGTAGGAATCCCAGGGAGGGAGAAAGGACATTGTGGGACTACAAGCGTTGCTTCTGCAGAAGGAGGGACCGGGTTGCCAGAGCTGCTAATGCGCTGGTCCAGAACTGCTGGGGCCGAACCTTCTGTTCCGGGGGGGAGCGAGATTGCAGCTGGAGAGAGCCAGTAACCAGGGTGAAGCGGACGTGGTAACATAAGCGGTCTTCCCACAGAACGCTGATGAGGTACAGATCAGAAACGCTGAGAGGGGAGCTACAGGCAAGAAAAAGGGCAGCATAATGAGGGACTCACCGAAACCGGCGGGTGTGAAGGAACGTGCGATCGACGCAGCATCGCAGTATGAACATCCGGATGTCGGCTGATATCCAGAGAGGCGCAGCTCAGCCCTTCAGATCACAGCAACTGCTCAAGGAGACCCGTGCCGAGAGGAATCTTTTGCTCCTTCAGAGAGTGACGGGCTGCGGAGCCACAATAATTGAAACTGTTAACAAGAGACTGTTTAGTTAACAACCGTTATTTAGTCACCACTACTCGTTACTCGCTTGAGTCTCACTGTACTCGGTGTACTCAGCGAACACCGCGCATTTCCGGGATTGCTCAGCGGGATCTTGGTCTCCACCCAGCATTTTTGGCAGACTTTATAGAGCCAATCAAGCTGCAGGGATTGTCTGCCAGGCTATGAAACACCGCAGTCATCTTTATTGTGGTCGTGCAGTGATTGGCTGGCTACACAGCATCATCAGGGGTATAAGAGACCAGACGCCGCCCTACTCGGCGCATTCAGCTCCGGATTGAGAGAGTGTAGGCAGAGCAGCTGCCTTGATAGGGTTAGAATTGGGGATTTATTACTTAGTGTAGGGTCTACAATCCTAAATACTCACATCCAGCTAAACCAACAGTCCTTCTAAGGACTTCTAGGTTCCAGTGTTAGGCAGGCAGGGTAGCGTACGTCGCTCTATACACATCAGTGCAAGGCCTGCAGGCACTGTATGTTTCACGGGGAAGTAGGGGGAAACAGGAGACATGGAACCTGGGCCCCTGAACTGCCCCTCAGGCTAAGAAGGTGCCCTGACTTTCCTTAACTTGGGGTTACACTTGATGGCAGTGAGGCCCAAGTCCCCGACCTGTCCCTATCTCCGGTTAAGCCCTGAGCTAAACCCCACCACCCCCTCCTCAGGAGGTGAGACAGGGAATAAAGTGAACTGTACCAATAACACGAAAGTAAAGCTAAAACAGACACCACGGGGTTAATGCAACTAAAAACCAAAACTTAGCTAATCTGCTGCCAATGCTCCAAGCAGCAGAGTAAGGCACCCGATAAGCATCCAGCAGCAACACCACTTCTCCAGATAAGCTGAACCCCCTCTGCACCAGGTAGGTCCAGTCTTCACCAAGGTTGGTTAGCAAATGACCAGTAATACCATCAGTCAGCTGGTGTACCAGGTGACCTTATACAGTATAGGAAGGAGGGAGTGGTCACCAGCAGCCGACTAGCTAAACATGCAGTAACACCAGCGGCCACCGGGGGCAAAAACTGATATTAACCCCGATGACCAGAAAGGAAAAAAGTTTATATCAGAGCAGCCCACACTGACACAGATCCAAAAATGGATCGTGACAGTACCCCCCTTACAATGAGGGTCCTCTTGACCCTAAACACTGCACCTCACCGGAAAACCACTTACAGTGAGGACTCCTAGATCCACCGGAGTTCACCTCAGCAACCACCTGATTCTCAGGTTTATGGCAACCGTGGACTGATGGAGGTGGCAACGTATGCTCCGGAGGCACCACAAATCTCCAGAGCGCTGACCTGGGGAATGAGTTGTGTATGGGCATTACTGAGGGTAACTCCAGCTGGTAAGTCCCCGGGCCGAGAATGACCAACACCCGATACGGCCCGATCACCCGAGAATGCCAGACCCCTGCAGCACACTTCCACCGGGTTTTTGGTGGACACCCATACATACTCGTTCACACACAGTTCCGGACCTGAACGTTTATTGCCACACACACATTTGCCACAAGATGGTGAACTCTTCCAGGAATTGACAACAGAGGCGTCCCCCTGTATCACCACACTCACACCCCCACCATTCTCAGAGGGAACTACCACCCTCCACCGACCCCTCCTCCTACGAAGACTTCGCCTCTCAGGGTTGGCTAATGGCAAGGGTTGAGACTTGCCCCTACTCCCTGGCAGCACCTCTGCTGCCCCCACTGGAGAAGAAGGGGACGGTTGTAGAAAGATGGCAGAGACAGTAGCCCCCAGGTAGCAGCCCTCACACGACTGATCCCAGCTGACTACTTCCCTAGACCGCCAATCTATGACCAGGCTGTGTTTTTCCAGCCAAGGGAGGCCTAAAACGATAGGTGATGGCATTCCCCCCAAGACATAGAATGACAGGGACTCTACATGATGAGTCCCTATGCGCAGATGTATATTTTCCTCGACTTGGGTCAACCTCCCCTGGCTCAGTGGGACAGAGTCAATGGCCTGGACGCTTAGGGGTTTGGTCAGCATCCTACACCTCAGGCCATGGGTCTGGACAAAGTGAACGTACACCACATTGACTCCCGCTCCACTGTCCACAAACACCGGTATGCCCTCAGGTACCCTGCCAACCACCACTTCTGCTGATAAAGTACACTGAGAGGGCAAAATGGAGGAAATGTACACTCCCTGGTTGCCTCCCTCCACATGACAAGGGGGATGCTGCTTTTTGGGTGGTACAGAAGTTTTGGTGCAAGCCGGGCAGACCCTGAAAAAATGGCCAGTCTGCCCACAGCTAAAACATGCCCCCAAACCACGACAAAAAGCAGGCAACACCGCTGGGGAACCAACTTCTCCCACCTACCTGGGCTCATCCGACTGCACCAATGAGTCCTCCTCCCGAGCAAGGACTACAGGGGGCATATTCGCCAAAGCAGCAAAAAACTCATCCACCAACCATAGAGATGGTGAATCGGCCGGCAGGGAGAAGGCCCTGGATTGGGGATCACCTTTAAGGAGAGATATGATGAATCCCACCCGCTGTTCCTCACTCCCTAATGAACAAGGGTGGAGCCTGAAGTGTAGCTTGCAGGCCTCCTGAAAAAACAAAAAATTAAATCTCCCTCCAGAAAAACCTGTCTGGGAGGGATAGCTTGGGTTCTGGTTGAGCCTGAACCTCAGCTGAGGCCCGGACCCCACCAAGTGCTGCAGCTGCTGCTCCAACACACCACACAGCACCCCACGCTCCTCAGTGAGGGTCTGCAGAAATTGGAGACAGGTCTGCATTAGGGCCATGGCTCACCAGAAAAAATGGGTGGTTGGTAATAATGTCACGGGGCAGTAGGGGGAAACAGGACACGTGGAACCTGGGCCCCTGAACTGCCCCTCAGGCTAAGGAGGTGTGTTGTGAGTTCATTCTCACCAGTTGTGAGTTCCCCTTCTGGACTCCCTCTGGTGGTGACGGGAGGTGGTGCGGCTGGTTTGATCGGTGGCGATCTGCCACCTGAGAATGAGGATGACGATTGGATCTCAGGATTCTCAGATTGGATTTAAGACAGCCGATGCCCTATTCAGTTGCTGGTGATTCCTTCTGGCTTGTCAGCTCTTGGTTTTCAGCTCTGTTCCAGTCATCTAAAGCTAAGTTTTTCTGCTAATGTTCACACTTGATTTTGTTGGTCTATTCAGTTTTTTGTGTGGTCTGCCAGCCCCGGCTGGGGGCTGAGCTTAATTTCCACTCTTATTTATCAGTATTTTGCCAATGGGCTTTTTGTCCCTTACTAGTTCGGTCTCTTTTTGCTCTGTCTCAGAATATTTCAGAGTGCTGATATAGTGGGAGAAGTCTAGTGACTTCAGGGTTAATTTTGCTATCAGAAGTGTTGGACATTATTTTTGTAGGGTTTTTTGCAGGTTGCAGATAGTGTCTTCCCTTTCCTTTCCTGTCTAGTTAGTTTTGGCCCCATCATTTGCTCAGCCTATTTTCCTTCCTGTGTTTGTGCCTTCATCTTGTTTCACCGTCAATACATGTGTGGGGGCTATCTATTCCTTTGGGGTCTGCTCTGGGGCAGTTAGATTTCCCTTTTCTTGCTTTAGGCTTATGTAGTCCTCCGGCCGTGACGAGGCGTCTAAGTTCATCATAGGCACGCTCCACGGCTACTGCTAGTTGTGTGGTAAGATCAGGAATCTGCATAATTACCAACCACTCTGTTTTCTGTGGCTTAGCTTGTTTGCTTTTTTCTCCACGGTGACCCATTCATAACAGAATCACCAGCCATACCGCAGATTCTAGGGTACTCAAAAGCAGGAAAGAATTGTAAGGAAAAAAAAAAGTGTCAGAATTTTTTTTTTTTATGTATATTTTTCCTCTTTTTCTCTGGGGCCATAGGAGGATTTTTTTTAAAAAAAAATGGAGATTAAGCAATTGTCTGATCGTGTGGAGCAGCTCCTTGCTGAAGTGCGGGGAATTTCCGCCTATCTCGCTCATTCACATGCTGCTGAACCAAGGACCCTACTCCTGATGTGTTTTTTGGGGATCGGTCTAAATTTTTGAATTTTAAGAATAATTGTAAATTATTACTTGCCTTGAAGCCTAATTCATCGGGGAGCTCTGCGCAGCAGGTTAAAATTGTCATCTCTTTGGCGATCCCCAGGATTGGGCGTTTTCTTTGACACCTGAAGATCCTATTCTGACTAATGTGGATGCATTTTTTCAAGCCTTGGGGTTGTTGTATGATGAACCTAATGCTATTGATCAAGCTGAGAAAGCTGTATTGGCATTGAACCAGGGTCAGGATTCTGCAGAGTTATACTGTCAAAAATTCCGAAAGTGGGCGGTCCTTACTACCTGGAATGATGGCGCCTTGGCAGCTCTCTTTCGGAAGGGTTTGTCAGAAACCGTAAAAGATACTATGGTGGGATTTCTTGTTCCCTCTGGTCTTGACGATTCTATGTCATTAGCCATTCAAATTGATCGGCGTTTACGTGAACGCAAAACTACACGAGAGGAGTTGCCACCTTTTGGACAAATGTCTGAACCTATGCAATGTGATAGAGTTTTGTCTAGGGCGCAACGTCAGGAGTTTAGAAGGCGTAATAAGCTGTCTTTTTTCTCTGGAGACGTCTCTCATATTATTTCTGTCTGCCCAAAACGAGAGAAACGTTTTACACACACATTTTCTGTGGGCAGTATACAACCTAAGTGTCTTTTGGCAATTACACTGATCTGCTCCTTATTCACATTTTCCACGAAGGCTTTTGTGGATTCAGAAGCAGAGTTGAATCTGATGGATTTGGACTTTGCTAAACGTTGTGGTTTTTCCATGACGCCTCTGCGGACGCCTATTCCTTTGAGGGGTATTGATGCAACTCCTTTGGCGGAGAATAAACCTAAGTTTTGGACTCAGGTGACGATGCGGGTTGCCCCAGACCACCAAGAAAATTGTAAATTTTTGGTGCTGCATAATTTGCATGATACTATTGTTCTGGGTTTTCCCTGGTTGCAAACTCATAATCCAGTTTTGGATTGGAAATCTGGGTCTGTGGTGAGTTGGGGTTGTCAGTGTGTTCTTTGGGACGCTCCTGTTTTCTCCACCTCTCCTCAGTCTCATGATATTCCTGATTATCTAGCCGATTTTTCTGATGTATTTAGTGAGAGCAAGTCTGCGTCTTTGCCTCCTCATAGGAGTTATGACTGTGCAATTGAGTTGATGCCTGGGTGTAAATTTCCCAAGGGTCGGCTTTTCAACTTATCAGTACCAGAACATGACGCTATGCAATCCTATATTAAGGAGTCATTGGAGAAGGGTCACATTAGACCATCCTCTTCACCTTTAGGTGCTGGGTTTTTTTTTGTGGCCAAGAAAGATGGTTCATTAAGACCGTGTATTGATCCTTCCCTTAACAAGATGACGGTTAAATATCAGTACCCGTTACCTCTGATGTCTGATTTATTCTCCAGAGTTAAGAGTACCTGCTGGTTTACTAAGCTTGACCTCAGGGGGACGTATAATCTTATTTGCATCAAGCACGGGGATGAATGGAAGATGGCGTTTAATACTCCGGAGGGACATTTTGAGTACCTGGTGATGCCTTTTGGGCTCACTAATGCCCCTTCTGTCTTCCAGTCCTTTATGAATGATATTTTCCGTGACTTTGTGGATAAGTTTTTGATCATCTATCTGGATGATACTTTGTTCTTTTCTAGTGATTGGGATTCTCATGTGGAACACGTCCGGACTGTGTTCTGGATTTTAAGAGAGAATTCCCTGTTTGTTAAGGGATCGAAATGCCTCTTTGATGTACAGAGGATTTCATTTTTGGGATTTATCTTATCTCCATCGACTATTGAAATGGACCCGGCCAAGTTACAGGCCATTTATGATTGGGTTCAGCCTACTTCTTTGAAGGTCCTCCAGAAGTTTTTGGGTTTTGCTAATTTCTATTGTAAATTTATAGGTAATTTTTCTGGTATTGTCAAACCACTGACTGATCTGACCAAGAAGGGCGCTGATGTGCTGAATTGGTCTCCTGAGGCTAGCTCAGCATTTCAGGAGCTTAAGCAGAGATTTACTTCAGCTCCAGTTTTACGGCAACCTGATGTCTCACTTCCATTTCAGGTGGAGGTAGATGCTTCTGAGATTGATGTAGGAGCTGTTTTGTCCCCAAAAGACCCTGTGACTTCTAAGATGAATCCCTGTGCCTTCTTTTCTCGAAAGTTCTCCCCATCTGAACGCAACTATGACGTCGGGAATCGGGAATTGTTGGCCATGAAGTGGGCATTTGAGGAGTGGAGACATTGGTTGGAGGGAGCTAGACATCAAGTTGTGGTCCTCACCGATCACAAGAATTTGATTTATCTGGAGTCGGCCAAACGCTTGAATCCTAGACAGGCTAGATGGGCCTTGTTTTTCACGCGTTTTAATTTTGTGGTCTCTTTTCTTCCGGGCACTAAGAATGTTAAGGCAGACGCCCTTTCTAGGAGTTTCTTTGCCATTTCTCTTAGTATGACCGAGCCTACTACCATGAGGGGGTAGTTCTTTCTGCCATTTCGCCCGATTTCAGACACGCCCTGGAGGAATTTCAGGAGGATAAACCTGAGCGTTGCCCTATGGGAAAATTGTATGTTCCTGACCAGTGGAGAAAGAGAGTGATGTCTGAAATTCATTGCTCTGCTTTGGCTGGTCATCCAGGTATTTTTGTTACCAGAGATTTGGTGAGTCGGTCCTTTTGGTGGCCTGCCTTATCTCGTGACGTCAGGAATTTTGTACAGTCCTGTGGGACTTGTTCTCAGTCTAAACCCTGTTCTCGTTCTAGTGGGTTGTTGATGCCCTTGCCGGTGCCCAAGAGGCCATGGACCCATATCTCAATGGATTTTATTTCTGATCTTCCTGTCTCTCAGAGAATGACTGTTATCTGGGTGATTTGTGATAGATTTTCGAAGATGGTCCATCTTGTACCACTCCCAAAGTTGCCATCTTCTGCTGAGTTGGTGCCCTTGTTTTTACAACAGGTGGTTCGGTTACATGGGATTCCTGAGAACATTGTGTCCGACAGCGGAGTCCAGTTTGTTTCCAGATTCTGGAAAGCCTTTTGTTCCAATCTGGGAATTCAGTTATCCTTCTCCTCCGCGTTTCATCCCCAGACCAATGGACAGACTGAGAGAACAAACCAGACCTTGGAGTCTTATTTGAGATGTTTTATATCTGCTGATCAGAAATGATTGGGTCTCATTTTTGCCCTTGACCGAATTCGCGCTGAACAATAGAGCTAGTTCTGCCACTTTGATGTCACCCTTTTTCTGTAATTTTGGGTTTCATCATCGGTTCTCTTCAGGGCAAGTGGAATCTTCGTCCTGCCCAGGTGTGGACACTGTGGTTAAAAGAATGCAGCAGATATGGGACCAAGTGGTTGATAAGTTGTCACTCTCTCAGGAAAAGGCCCAGCGATTTTCCAACCGGCATAGGACCATTGGTCCCCGGTTTAAAGTAGGTGATATGGTTTGGTTGTCGTCTAAGAATATTCCTATGAAGGTTGCATCTCCTAAATTTAGGCCAAGATTTATTGGTCCTTATAAGATTTTGGAAATTCTTAATCCTGTTTCGTTTCGATTGGCTCTTCCAGTTACGTTCAAGATCCATAACGTATTTCACAAATCTCTGTTGAAGAGGTTTGTTGAGCCAGTGGTTCCTACGGCAGCACCTCCTGACCCTGTGTTGGTCGAAGGCAATGTGGAATATGAGGTAGAGAAAATATTGGATTCTTGTTTGGTTAGACGGAGACACCAGTATTTGGTCAAATGGAAGGGTTATGGTCAGGAGGATAATTCTTTGGTCTCTGCCTCCGATATTCGTGCCAATAGATTGGTTCGTGCTTTTCACCGGGCCCATCCTGATTGGCCTGGTGGAGTGGATGAGGGTTCGGTGACCCCTCCTCAAGGGGGGGTACTGTTGTGAGTTCATTCTCACCAGTTGTGAGTTCCCCTTCTGGACTCCCTCTGGTGGTGACGGGAGGTGGTGCGGCTGGTTTGATCGGTGGAGATCTGCCACCTGAGAATGAGGATGACGATTGGATCTCAGGATTCTCAGATTGGATTTAAGACAGCCGACGCCCTATTCAGTTGCTGGTGATTCCTTCTGGCTTGTCAGCTTTTGGTTTTCAGCTCTGTTCCAGTCATCTAAAGCTAAGTTTTTCTGCTAATGTTCACACTTGATTTTGTTGGTCTATTCAGTTTTTTGTGTGGTCTGCCAGCCCCGGCTGGGGGCTGAGCTTAATTTCCACTCTGATTTATCAGTATTTTGCCAATGGGCTTTTTGTCCCTTACTAGTTCGGTCTCTTTTTGCTCTGTCTCAGAATATTTCAGAGTGCTGATATAGTGGGAGAAGTCTAGTGACTTCAGGGTTAATTTTGCTATCAGAAGTGTTGGACATTATTTTTGTAGGGTTTTTTTGCAGGTTGCAGATAGTGTCTTCCCTTTCCTTTCCTGTCTAGTTAGTTTTGGCCCCATCATTTGCTCAGCCTATTTTCCTGCCTGTGTTTGTGCCTTCATCTTGGTTCACGGTCAATACATGTGTGGGGGCTATCTATTCCTTTGGGGTCTGCTCTGGGGCAGTTAGTTTTCCCTTTTCTTGCTTTAGGCTTATGTAGTCCTCCGGCCGTGATGAGGCGTCTAGGTTCATCGTAGGCACGCTCCACGGCTACTGCTAGTTGTGTGGTAAGATCAGGAATCTGCAATCTGCATAGTTACCAACCACTCTGTTTTCTGTGGCTTAGCTTGTTTGCTTTTTTCTCCACGGTGACCCATTCATAACAGAATCACCAGCCATACCGCAGATTCTAGGGTACTCAAAAGCAGGAAAGAATTGTAAAAAAAAAAAAAAAGTGTCAGAATTTATTTTTTTTATGTATAATTTTTCCTCTTTTTCTCTGGGGCCGCTGGAGGATTTTTTTTTTTTTTTTAAATGGAGATTAAGCAATTGTCTGATCGTGTGGAGCAGCTCACTGCTGAAGTGCGGGGAATTTCTGCCTATCTCGCTCATTCACATGCTGCTGAACCAAGGATCCCTACTCCTGATGTGTTTTTTGGGGATCGGTCTAAATTTTTGAATTTTAAGAATAATTGTAAATTATTTCTTGCCTTGAATCCTAATTCATCGGGGAGCTCTGCGCAGCAGGTTAAAATTGTCATCTCTTTGCTGTGCGGCGATCCCCAGGATTGGGCGTTTTCTTTGACACCTGAAGATCCTATTCTGACTAATGTGAATGCATTTTTTCAAGCCTTGGGGTTGTTGTATGATGAACCTAATGCTATTGATCAAGCTGAGAAAGCTGTATTGGCATTGAACCAGGGTCAGGATTCTGCAGAGTTATACTGTCAAAAATTCCGAAAGTGGGCGGTCCTTACTACCTGGAATGATGGTGCCTTGGCAGCTCTCTTTCGGAAGGGTTTGTCAGAAACCGTAAAAGATACTATGGTGGGATTTCCTGTTCCCTCTGGTCTTGACGATTCTATGCCATTAGCCATTCAAATTGATCAGCGTTTACGTGAACGCAAAACTACACGAGAGGAGTTGCCACCTTTTGGACAAATGTCTGAACCTATGCAATGTGATAGAGTTTTGTCTAGGGCGCAACGTCGGGAGTTTAAAAGGCGTAATAAGCTGTGTTTTTTCTGTGGAGACGCCTCTCATACTATTTCTGTCTGCCCTAAGCAAGAGAAACATTTTGCACCCACATTTGCTGTGGGCAGTATACAACCTAAGTGTCTTTTGGCAATTACACTGATCTGCTCCTTATTCACATTTTCCACGAAGGCTTTTGTGGATTCAGGAGCAGCGTTGAATCTGATGGATTTGGACTTTGCTAAACGTTGTGGTTTTTCCATGACGCCTCTGCGGACGCCTATTCCTTTGAGGGGTATTGATGCAACTCCTTTGGCGGAGAATAAACCTAAGTTTTGGACTCAGGTGACGATTGCGGTTGCCCCAGACCACCAAGAAAATTGTAAATTTTTGGTGCTGCATAATTTGCATGATACTATTATTGTGGGTTTTCCCTGGTTGCAAACTCATAATCTCAAACTCAAATAATAATTGCATACATCAATAGGGTCCATTCCCTTCCTGTGCTCTGGTGCTGCTGCTGCTGCTACCTGTGGGATATATTAGCCATATATAGCTAGCCCCAGGTGTAATTGGAATACAGGCCGCACATTTTTTGTGTAATTTTCTTTCATAGGTGGTGTGAGAATCATGTGGGAATAGTGGATGAGGGCAGGTATATCTCGCCCAGATTCCTTTCCTATGTGGCCTAGTCTGGTCAGTATCGCACCTGCTTGCTAATGAATAATGGGAGGTGGATATAAAAGGATGCCAGGTGGTTGTGTGAGTGTCTCAGCCTGGGAACACAGAGAGCCTGTCTGTGTGAGAGACACACGTGAGTGGAAGCAGTGCCCACTGCAAATGTGGTTTGGCTGGACGGGAGAAGCCCGCCAGTTGGTAGTTAGGTTGTCCATTGTTTAGTTAGTGCCGGACAGGCAAGGATTTGTTTTATGTTTTATTTCCTTTTTGCATTGCTTTCACCGTTACTAAACCTGACTCAGGGTCAGTTACACCCGAATCCCAGCTCTGCGCCTGAGTTTCATGCTGAACGCATGTGACCTTTGACCCCAGCAAAGGCGATCCCGGAGTGTTTTATCACATTGTGGTGGAGAACGCGGGCATCACGTTGCAAGCATGAGCATGGAGGACGTGGTGAAAGTGCTGGTACAGTCCACCGCCGTCCAGCAAGAAGCTAATCGGGTGATGATGGCCCAGCTGAAGGAGTTGGTGGACATGACAGTTACCGATCGTTCGCTTCTCCAGCAGGTGACGCAGCGCTTGGCAAGCTTACCTGAGGTTAACCTGGAAGCCGAGTCGAGAGTGATTCACGTGAGTCGGTACTGGCAGAAGATGACGACAGAAGATGACGTCGAGGCATACCTGACTACGTTTGAACGGACGGCGTTGCGAGAAAAATGGCCGAAGGCAAGATGGGCCGGCCTGATTGCCCCGTCTCTTTCCGGTGAGGCCCAAAAGGCTTATTATGACTTAGAGCCTGAAGCTGCGCAGGACTTTGACAAACTGAAAGCCGAGATCTTGGTCCGGCTGGGAGTGACGACCGCTGTCCGTGCACAGAGAGTGCATCAATGGACTTATCAGCCGGATAAACCACCGCGGTCACAGATGTTCGACCTGATCCACGTGACGAAGAAATGGATACAACCCGAGGTGCTGACAGCGCCAGAGATAATCCAGAGAGTCATCATGGACAAGTACCTGAGAGCTCTACCGCCAGCCCTGAGGAAGTGGGTAAGCCATGGAAATCCTATGACGGCAGATCAACTGGTGGATCTGGTTGAACGTTACTCCGTGGCGGAAGGACTCCGAGACGACGCTACCCCACCTCGTTCTTCATCATCTCCACGTGGAACCGGTAAGACTGTTCCAGGGAGTAGGGGAGATGGAAAAATCCCTAAGACAGTGGGGGAGGAAAACGGGACTGCCCGCACTGCGAGGCCGAGAGTAACGAACTATGGTCTAAGCAAGGGGCCCGTTAGGTGTTTCCGCTGCCAAGAGATGGGACATATTGCTGCGAACTGTCCGGTCACTACTGAACCCATGCAGTGCGACGTCACAGACTCTAAAAACCGCATGTCTATGGTTGCACGGGTAGTGAGTGTGAATGCCGGTCAAAAGGATGTGGAAAAACACTTGTGTGATTTAACTGTTGATGGCAAAAATGTGATGGGAGGTCACCTGGGAGTCCAGAAAACCACAGAAAGGATATTACACTGTTTTGTTTGGCCAGGCATGCATCACGATATCCGTGTATATTGTGAGTCTTGTCCTGACTGCCAAGCCTCTGCACCTAAGCCCCGGTTCTGTAGCCCTTTGGTACCCCTACCTATTATTGAAGTCCCGTTTGAGAGGATTGGGATGGATTTAGTTGGGCCCCTTCCACGGTCTGCACGTGGACACCAACATATCCTGGTCATCTTGGATTATGCCACTCGTTACCCGGAGGCCATCCCTTTGCGTAACACGGCCACCAAGACGATTGCCAAGAAACTGGTGCATGTGTTTAGTCGGGTCGGTATACCAAAACAGATACTCACCGACCAGGGGACCCCCTTTATGTCCAGGGTAATGAAGGAGCTCTGCCGATTGTTACAAATCGAACCGTTACGCACATCCGTGTATCACCCTCAAACAGACGGGTTGGTCGAACGGTTCAATAAAACTCTGAAGCAGATGCTGAGAAAGGTGATAGACAAGGATGGGAAGAACTGGGACTATTTACTTCCGTATTTGCTTTTTGCCATCAGGGAAGAGCCCCAGTCTTCCACGGGATTCTCGCCTTTCGAGTTATTGTACGCCCGACGTCCTCGCGGACTGTTAGACGTTGCAAAAGAAACCTGGGAGGGTCAGGTCACTCCGTTTAAAACAGTGATAGATCACGTCACACAAATGCAGGACCGTAGTGCGGCTGTTATGCCTATCGTCAAAGAACACATGATACAGGCTCAAGGAGCCCAAAAAAGAATCTATGATAGGGGCGCCAAGATCCGTACATTTGCACCCGGAGATAGGGTGTTGATCCTGGTCCCCACGGTGGACAGTAAGTTCCTGGCAAAGTGGCAGGGCCCCTTTGAGATCAAGGAAAGAGTTGGTGAAGTAAACTACAAAGTATACCAGGCAGGTAAACGGAAACCTGAACAGATTTATCATGTAAATCTGATAAAACCCTGGAAAGATCGGTCTGCCTTGTCAGCGGAGCTGGCCCGTCCCGTCTGCTCGCATACCGTACCGGAGGTACGGGTTGCAGAGACTCTCTCGGAGCGGCAAAAGACTGAGGTCAGGCAGTTTCTACTTCACAACCAAAAGTTTTTCTCAGAAAAACCCGGGCAGACTACGCTAATAAAACATGACATCGTAACGGAACCTGGTGTCACAGTTCACGTAAAGCCCTACCGAATCCCGGAAGCGCCGTGAAGCCGTTTCCCGAGAAGTGAAGGCAATGTTAGAGTTAGGTGTCATTGAGGAATCGCACAGTGCTTGGTCCAGCCCGATTGTGCTAATTCCTAAACCGGGCGGCACCATCCGGTTCTGCAATGACTTCAGGAAACTGAATGCGGTCTCAAAATTTGATGCCTACCCCATGCCCCGGGTCGACGAGTTGATAGATCGGTTAGGGAAAGCCCGGTATATTACGACCCTAGACCTAACAAAGGGGTATTGGCAGATCCCTCTGGTGGAGGCTGCCAGAGAAAAGACAGCATTTGCTACCCCAGAAGGTCTATTTCAGTATGTGTATATGCCGTTTGGTCTGCACGGAGCACCGGCGACCTTCCAGAGACTGATGGATCGAGTCCTGAGGCCACATAGGCAGTACGCTTCGGCCTATTTGGACGACATTGTCATTTACAGCTTGGACTGGGAGACTCATCTCCAGAAAGTACAAGCTGTGATTGACGACCTGTGGGAGGCAGGTCTAACCGCGAACCCCAAGAAATGTCACATCGGGCTAGAAGAAGCCCGGTATTTGGGGTATGTAATTGGGAGGGGTGTTGTTAAACCCCAGGTTGATAAGATTCAGGTGGTTCAGGACTGGCCACAACCTGTCAACAAGAAGCAGGTGCAAGCCTTCCTGGGGATCGCCGGTTATTATCGCCGGTTCATACCCAATTTTGCAGCCATCGCTACCCCCCTGACGGATCTTACAAAAGGGAAAGACTCCGTCATGATTAAATGGAGTTTAGCGGCTAAAGAATCCTTCCATAGCCTAAAACGGGCACTTTGCTCTCAGCCCGTACTGGTGACTCCGGACTTCCGCAGTGAGTTTGTGGTACAAACGGATGCCTCTGATACCGGTATCGGGGCCGTACTCTCACAAGTGAGGGACGGAGTGGAACACCCAGTCCTCTATCTCAGCAGGAAGCTGAATAAACACGAGCAGAGGTATGCAGTCGTAGAAAAAGAGTGCCTCGCCATTAAGTGGGCTCTAGAGGCCCTCAAATATTACCTGGTGGGCCGAAAGTTCAGGCTGATCACTGACCATGCCCCTCTCAAGTGGATGCACTTGAACAAGGAACGGAATAGCCGGGTGACCCGGTGGTTCCTTGCCCTGCAGGCCTACACTTTTACGGTGGAGCACCGACCAGGGGTACAGATGGGAAATGCAGATGCCCTGTCCCGAGTGCACTGTTTGGCGGGTGTCATTGCTCGACCGGAGTGGTCTGAGCAGAGGGGGGGGATATGTGAGAATCATGTGGGAATAGTGGATGAGGGCAGGTATATCTCGCCCAGATTCCTTTCCTATGTGGCCTAGTCTGGTCAGTATCGCACCTGCTTGCTAATGAATAATGGGAGGTGGATATAAAAGGATGCCAGGTGGTTGTGTGAGTGTCTCAGCCTGGAAACACAGAGAGCCTGTCTGTGTGAGAGACACACGTGAGTGGAAGCAGTGCCCACTGCAACTGTGGTTTGGCTGGACGGGAGAAGCCCGCCAGTTGGTAGTTAGGTTGTCCATTGTTTAGTTAGTGCCGGACAGGCAAGGATTTGTTTTATGTTTTATTTCCTTTTTGCATTGCTTTCACCGTTAATAAACCTGACTCAGGGTCAGTTACACCCTAATCCCAGCTCTGCGCCTGAGTTTCATGCTGAACGCACGTGACCTTTGACCCCAGCAAAGGCGATCCCGGAGTGTTTTATCACAGTGGATTCACATTTTTTATTTATTTGTTTGATTTCAGTATGATTTATCATTATGTCTACTCATTCTTCACCACTAGATCACCAGGGTTAACAGGTTCTGTGCTGCTACAGCCAGTTCAATTTTTGGTAAGGGTGTTATGAATGGGTCACCGAGGAGGATAGCAGGCCCAGGCTAAGCCACAGAAAGCCAGAGAGGTTGGTAACTAAGTGGATTGCAGACCCCTGATCCTATCCACACAACTAGCAGTAGCAGTGAAGCATACCTACGATGATCCTAGATGTCTCAGCACAGCCAAAGAGCTAACTAAGCCTAAAGCAAGAAAGGGGAAATTTAAACTGCCCCGGAGCAGACCCCAAAGGAATAGATAGCCCCCAAACATATATTGTCGGTGAGACAAGATGAAAACACAAATGCAGGCAGGAAAATAGATTGAGCAAACGATGGGGCCCACACTGACTAGACAGGACAGGAAAGGAAAGACACTGTCTGCAATCACGCAAAAAACCCTGCTAAAAGTCCAACACGTCTGATGCACAAAAAACACTGAAGTCGCACGACTTCGCCCCCACTATATCAGCACTCTGGTATATTCTGAAAACAAAGCAAAAAGAGACCAATATAACAGGGCGCAAAACAAACTGGCATAAGCAGTAACATATGGGCGGTGATTCAGCACAGCCCCAACTGGAGCTAGCTGACCCGCACAAAGCAGAGATAGACAAAACCAGATCAAATGCAAACAGAATAGCAAATGAACCACTTAGCTGAACCATGCAGGGACAGATCAGGAGACATCAGACATCAGAAGGCACAGGAAGAAAATAACCAGCAGGGATAGAGGGAGTCAGCTGTCTTAAATCCCAATCAGAAACCCCAGATCTCCAATTGTCTTCCTCATTATCAGGTGGCAAGCCTCTGTCAATCAGATCAGCTTCACTACCTCCAGTAACCACCAGAGGGATCCCAGAAAGAGAACTCGCAACCCCTCTGTCAATCTGACCAGCTCCACTACCTTCAGTAATCACCAGAGGGAAGCCAGAGAGAGAATTTACAACACAAGGGTGTCTATGGTGCCCATAAAATATTTTTAACAATTTTACTCCCCCAGGGGGAAATGTGTTGTGAGCTCTTTTTCGGGTTTGCTTCTGGCTTCTGGTGAGGGTTATGGAGCTGGCTGTGCTGACAGAGGAGTAGTGAGTTCTCTATCTGGACTCCCTCTGTTGGTGAAGGGAGGTAATGAAACTGATCTAAATGGCAGAGACTGGCCACCTGAGGAATAGGACTGCGATTGGACATCAGGAGTTTCTGATTGGATTTAAGGCAGCCGACTCCCTAGTTTCTTGCTGGTGATTTTTCCTGACCGTTGCTCCTGGTTTCCAGTTTGGTTCCTGCCTTCCTAAAGCTAAGTTTTCTCTGCTATTGTTCATATGAGTTTTTGTCTGGTTTACTTAGTTTTTATGTTCAGCCAGCCCTGGCTGGGACTGCGCTGAATCCCCATTTTGTCTCTAATCAGTTGATCTCTTTTGCTCTGTCTTTAGAATATACCTGAGTGCTGATATAGTGATATAGTGTCTTTTTCTATCAGACGTTTTGGACATTTTTTTGGCAGGGTTTTTTGCATGACTGCAGACAGCAGCTTTTCTTTCCTGTCCTTTCTAGTTAGCGAGGGCCCCATCATTTGCTCAGCCTATCTTTCTATCTGTGTCTGTGTTTTCATCTTGTTTCACCGACAATACATGTTGAGGGCTGTCTATTGCTTTGGGGTCTGCTCTGGGGCAGTTTAGATTTTCCCTTTCTTTCTTTAGGCTTATTTAGTTCTCCGGCCGTGACGAGGCATCTAGGACCACCGTAGGCATGCTCCACAGCTACTGCTAGTTGTTGCGGATAGGATCAGGGGTCAGCAATCCGCTAGTTACCAACCTCTCCGGTTTTCTGGGCTTAGCTTGCGTTTTGTTTTTTCCTCCTCGGTGACACATTCATAACAGAAATGTTTGTCAGCCCATGCACTTAGTGTATGGGCATTCCAAGTCTAGGAGACCCGCTCCTTTCAATTGAGCATAGCTTTTAATCTGGCCTTCCTCCACGTCTCATCATTCGCCGCCACTAGAATCATAGAATCGTATGATGAATCGTAGAATCGTAGAGTTGGAAGGGACCTCCTGGGCCATCTGGTCCAACCCCCTGCTCAAAGCAGGATTCGCTAAATCATCCCAGACAGATGTCTGTCCGGCCTCTGTTTGAAGACTTCTATTGAAGGAGAACTCACAACCTCTCGTGGCAGTCTGTTCAACTCACTGATCACTAACTGTCAAAAAGTTTTTTCTAATATCTAATCTGTGTCACCTCCCATTCAGTTTCATCCCATTGCGTCTAGTCTTTCCTTGTGCAAATGAGAATAAAGATGATCCTTCTACAATGTGACAGCCCTTGAGATATTTGTAGGCAGCTATTAAGTCTCCTCTCAGTCTTCTATTTTGCATGCTAAACATTCCCAAAACCTGCAACCTTTCCTCATAAGACAGGGTTTGCAGACCGGTCACCATTCTGGTCGCTCTTTTCTGAACTTGCTCCAGTTTGTTGATGTCTTTTTTAAATCTACAATCACTAGATCAACAGCGTTAATGTGTTCCGTGCTGCAACAGCCAGTGTCCAATTCCGAACTGTTACACCGCTCACACCGCGTACCTCCAGAGCTGGTGCATGTCGCCTGACTTCTTCACTTACGGTCTTGTGGCCGGTGCTGAGGTCCCGTAGGCTGCGCGCTAGTGCCTCGCGCTCTTGACTCTGCAGCTGCACGCCCGATCCCAGGTCCCATCAGGCGCGCTTGCGCACAACCCGCAGCTCTGACTGTGCCCGCACTGACTCTGACATCTCTATGGTCCTGGAAGACCTGACCCGGAAGTCCCGGCGTGCATTTCCTATATCAGGCCGCCTTTTCCTGTAGGCAGCGCCTGATTATCACTTTTACTTCCTTGCTAGGCCTTCTTGGTGGCTGCATGGTGGCTCTCTGAACTCAGGTCCACTACATTGTACTCTGGCGTGCTTCCCAGCACGCGCTCTGCTCTGTCTTGTACTCAGGCATGCTTTGCAGAATGCACTCTGCTCTGTCTTCTACCCAGGGGTGCTTCCCAGTACGCATCCTGCACCATCCTGTACCCTGCGTGCCCCCGTGTACACGCTCTATGCACTTCTGTACCCAGCGTGCCCCGAGTACACACTTTACATATTCCTGTACCCTGCGTGCCCCCGTCTTCATCCTGCTAAACACAGTCTCTCGTGCCTCCTTCAAGCCGGCCACCTGGTACCAGCAATCGTGATACTTTATTCCCCTGGGCCTGCCCCTGACGCTCCCTGTATAGGGGGTGGTCCTCACTAGGTCAGCTCGCCGAGGGTGGGTTGGTATCATGGTCCAGAGGGTCCACTCCAGGAGTCGTCACAAGAACATGGGTGGGTGGTTTTGCTGGGCGCAAACCACTTGTTATGGAAAAGGTTGAGGTGTACCCCACAGGGAAAAATGTTTGACAGTCAACACACTTAGTGTATGGGCATTCCAAGTGTTAGGGCTGGCGGAACGCACCAATTATAAATAATAGTAGGTGCATTCGCAGCCCGGGGTCCTCCGTGCAGAGGTGATACACTGCTGGTAGGTAATGGCGGAAGAATAGAGCGGTGTGAAAACAGTCACATGTGGGTTACTGTCATGCTCGCCATGTCTGTTATGTCCGTCATGTCTGTTTTGCCTCATGACCCTGGAGCGGTGTGCACGCGCATCTCATGTCTGCTATCCTGCTTGTTCCCTAGAGCATTGTGCACACTTACCTCATGTCTGCTGAGCTGCAAGATGCCTGCGTTTCTGCTTTGCCTTCTGTGATCTTCGCGTCATGCTAGAATCCCTGATCATGTGTCTTTCCTAGGATCCTGCACTGTCTGGTTCTGCAATCATCTCGTCATGTCTGAAACCTTGATCATGTGACGTTTCCTAAGATCCTGCACTGTCTGGTTCTGTGATCATCTTGTCATGTCTGAAACTCTGATCATGTGACCTTTCCTAGGATCCTGCACTGTCTGGTTCTGCAATCATCTCGTCATGTCTGAAACCTTGATCATGTGATGTTTCCTAAGATCCTGCACTGTCTGGTTCTGTGATCATCTCGTCATGTCTGAAACCCTGATCATGTGACTGCGCTCTGTGATCCTGGAGCATCTGAACTAGGAACTTCTCCCCTGGTCCTGACCCGGAAGAGGAGGTGCTGTGCCCTATATTAGACCGCCCCTTCCTGTGCTCAGGGCCTGAGTATTGTGTCGTGTCCCTGAATGGCTGCTTGGTCTGTGGGGCGCTCCCTCTATTCTGTGCCCGTGCACCTAGCTCTGTCGTGCGTCTCTGCACACGCTCCGTGCTCATACTCCATCTCTTGTCCCGTGCCTTGTCTTATGTTTGTCCGTTGTGCCATGTTCGTCTTTGTCCTGCTTGGACTTGTAGTCCTTCTGTTATTCTCTGCCTTGCCTGTTTTTGCCATGTCTTGCCTTCGCTATACTCTGCCTTGTTCCTCCCTATGGTCTCAGTCTTTGCTTGCTCTGCCTTGCTCTCTCCTATGGTGCTCTGTAGTGCTCCCTGGCACACTCACCATCCCTCCTTTCTTTCCTTTTGTGCTCTTTTCCATGTCTAGTCCCAAGGCTCTCCTTGGCCCGGCTCTGGACTTCGGCCTACGCTCCGCTGCTAGACTCTTTCCTATTATGCTCTCTTGCACGTTTCTAGGCTAGTCCCAAGGTTCTCCCTTGGCCCGGCTCTGGGCTTCGGCCTACGCTCCGCTGCTAGCTCTGTTCTTGCTCTGTTCTTGTTAGGTGTCTTTGCCTATGCTTCCGTCCCTGGTTCTGTACTCTGTCTAAGCTCTGCCTGGTTTCTTGTCTTGTCTTCCTTTGCTGCTTCGTATGCTCTTTGCATGCGCCTGGTCTTCCTAGCCTCCTGTTTTTGCCTCAGCCGTGCCCGTCTGCTTGTGCCTCAGCCGTGCTCGTCGGTCAGTGACAGCTGTGTCGCCTGCCATGCCTCAGTCGGGTTTGCAGAATACTTGCCCGTCTGTCAGTGCCGCAGCCCGATCAGCTAGCCAATGCCCCAGCCGTGCCCTCTGTGCTCCCTTGCACTTCACGCTGTTTCCGCACTGTGCTCTGCGTGCTCTCTAAAGCACGCGCAGGCCCTCGCCTGCCCATGGCATACATCCCCGTGCTTCTGTAAAAGTACGCGCAGGCTTTGCCATGTCCCCTGTCGTGCCCTCTTGCATGCACAGGCCCTAACCCTGTCCTGGAACCCTGACCCTGACGTGCCTCTCTGCACGCACTGGACTCTGCCTCGCCTGACCCTGGCGTGCCCCTTTGCATGTGCAGGAGAAGAGAAGAAAAAGAACCACTGCAAATAGCGCACACTGAACCAGTACAAAAACAATGTTTTATTGATGCAGCAATACAATTAAAAACATAATAAAAACATATGAAGCATCCCACAATATATAACAGTGAAGTATGGCATATCACACTTATTGATTATGCTGTAATAACCTGTATAACAACCATGTGGTCCAACCTCACTGCAATTAATCACAACAACCACCCCATAAACCTGCTCATGGAGACCAAGGGCCCTAATATTGCACAATCACTGCATGAAATAATTCCATGCATGTGTCCCTAAATATTCACTGGTTAGGGCACACAGGCCATAATAAGCGAACAGCAATATGGCCAATGCCCACAATCCAATATTCAATTGTACCACACAAAAATTACTCCAGAGCAACCAATAATAAGGTCGCAGTGAAAATACAGCTATAACCAAGTGGGTGCTACACCCAGGATCATACCCCACGCGTATCGCCGCAACCCATGCGGCTTCATCGTATCGCCGCCTCCCCTGATGAAGCCGCATGGGTTGCGGCGATACGCGTGGGGTATGATCCTGGGTGTAGCACCCACTTGGTTATAGCTGTATTTTCACTGCGACCTTATTATTGGTTGCTCTGGAGTAATTTTTGTGTGGTACAATTGAATATTGGATTGTGGGCATTGGCCATATTGCTGTTCGCTTATTATGGCCTGTGTGCCCTAACCAGTGAATATTTAGGGACACATGCATGGAATTATTTCATGCAGTGATTGTGCAATATTAGGGCCCTTGGTCTCCATGAGCAGGTTTATGGGGTGGTTGTTGTGATTAATTGCAGTGAGGTTGGACCACATGGTTGATATACAGGTTATTACAGCATAATCTATAAGTGTGATATGCCATACTTCACTGTTATATATTGTGGGATGCTTCATATGTTTTTATTATGTTTTTAATTGTATTGCTGCATCAATAAAACATTGTTTTTGTACTGGTTCAGTGTGCGCTATTTGCAGTGGTTCTTTTTCTTCTCTTCTCATGTTTATTATTCCACTGTTGCTGCACCTAAACCTTCATTTATATATTTGTGATTGGTACAGTTGGTGCGCCCCATTTTTGTTATATATACCTTTGCATGCACAGGACTCTGTCTAGTATCTTGTGCCTTGGCATGTCTCTACACACGCACTCTGTCTTGCCTTGTGCTTTGGCGTGTCTCCAAGCACGCACCCTGCCTTGAACCCTGGCGTGTCTCCAAGCACGCACCCTGCCTTGAACCCTGGCGTGTCTCCAAGCACGCACCCTGCCTTGAACCCTGGCATGGCTCCAAGCACGCACCCTGCCTTGAACCCTGGCGTGTCTTCAAGCACGCACCCTGCCTTGACCCCTGGCGTGGCTCCAAGCACGCACCCTGCCTTGAACCTTGGCTTGCCTGCCGGATTGCCGAAACCTGCCGACCGTTGCCAGAGGTCCGGAACCAGATGACTGCGGCCTGATGTCCGGAGCTGATGTCCGCAGCCTGATGCCTGGACCCTGTCGGTTGTTGCCAGTAGTCCGGAGTCCGATGCCATCGCACCCTGTCTTGGATCCTGGCGTGTCCTAGCATGCATCCCTTCTAGGAACTCTTGTGTGATCCCTATCACGTATCCTGTCCTGGACCCTGGTATGTTTTCGTGCACGTACTATGCCTGAAACATTTGGCGTGCCCTTGCACGCATCCTGCCGTGTTTCACTGTTTGTGCCCTGCACCTGATTCCCTGTTATGCCTTGCACCTGAATAAAGTTTGAATCCACGTTTGAGGAAGAAACTGTGTGACTTCACTTTATGTTTGGTATCCTGTCCGTCCTGTTGTCAGACACTCAATAGTGTCTCCTTGAGCCGGCCGTCTGGTCCAGCAGTCGTGGTGGCTCACCCCCTTGGTCTTGCCCCTGACACTCCCTATACAGGGGGTGGGTTCTCACTAGGTCAGCTCGCCCTAGGTGGGTGGGTGCCACGGCCCAGAGGGTCCACTCTAAAAAGGAAAATGGGCTCATCAGAAGCTGAGTCTGTCACAGTTACGTCACCCAGTGTGAACAGGGGCGAACTCTGTTGACTCACAGAGTCGCACAGCCGCTGAACGCAAATACCGGAGCCTGTTTAGCTCACAGAGCCCGGCCAAAAAGCACACAGAAAGCGTCCACAGAACTCTACCCCAAGGACACGGGGTTAGAGTTCCTCTAGGCCCTCTGAGCGCACAGCGTCGCTGCCGCGAACGCCGCTATAGACGCTGGCTACGGAGTGTGTAGCACGTGCATTTTGGCATGCCGAGTCACTGATGGGGACTAATGCCTGACTCTGCCTTACCTACACCTAAGCATGGGTGCTAGCAGGCTAGGCTGCACAACACATGCGTGTGGGAGAGAGGGTCCCCGTCGAGTGTCCGGGTCGGCAGTTGGGATGGAGATTGTCAGGGACAGAAGGGTAATAGTTGGGAAAGATAGACAAGAGGATGCAGTACCTAGAAATAACCACAAGATGGCGGGGGGAGTAGTTCAGGACTCAACAGCAATTTAGAGATAGGAACCCAGAAGGGGAATTCCCGGGACAATGAGTCAGCAGACAGACACGGAGGCAGCTGGAGACGGTGGGAGCGACTGTCAGCAAGTGTAGATTACCAGGGTGAGACGAGACACTTACTGAGGACTTCAGGGGGACGGCACCAAGACAAGCAGCCGAGACCTGCCTCCACGCTCCAGCCCGTGGTCGCTGCCGCCTCCACACTTCAGCCAGCGGCTGCAGCCTACCCGCAGTCACCCGCAGCCGCCCCACTCCCACCAGTGGCCACAGCTGGTACAGTGCTGTTGGCGGCCACTGCCCCGCCCCGGTCCACACCAGGGGTCGGTCCTCTGCTGGTCGCGAACTCCCCGTCGCTGCCGTTAGCTGCGCAGGTGACCTGCCATTTGCCACCCCTCACCGCTGCCGCTTGCCCCAGTCTGGGGACTGTGGCCTATCCAGCCAAGGACTCCGCCGAGGCCCGCGGGGCCCCCGTGTCATCAGCGCGCCGGAATGTGCGAAGCTTTCATCAACGCCTCAACAACTGGGCCCAGCAACTCTTCCGTCGAAAGGTCAGCAGAACGGCGAGGGACGTCGGGACAGCTAAGTAGACTTTAGACTTAAGGACCCGTAGTCGGCCACACCGCGGCCCTATAGTAACCGGCCGTTGCCGGGAGTAGTCGTGTTCTACATTACCATGTTTGCTTGTTTAGAGCCCCTGCGTGGGCAACCTGTGTTACCCCTGTTTTGGTGATCAGGCCGTGACTGAGGGAAGTCCCCTCAAGTCCCATAAATTAATCTTTAAAAAGCACCGTAGTTGTCTCGTGACTCGACGCTGCATCCTCCGTACCTGCTAGTACCACATTTGGCGTAGTCGGCAGGATGCAGTCTCCGAGCGCAGATGGCGGTGCGCCTGATCAGAGTGGGGTTGTGGCCGCTGCCGATGGCTGGGGACCCCGCTCCAGTATCTCTCTGGGGGCCATGCTAAGTAACTTGCCCCGGTTTTCTGGCACTGATGCGCTGTTGTGGAGCTGGACAGAACGGATGCGGGGCCTTTTCCGCATTCACCCCATGACCCCCGATTTAGAGGCTGAGGTAGCCCTTATGACGCTGGATGGAGAAGCCCGGAAGTCGGTAATGTTGAGACCCCCGGGGCGTCGTAAAACCTTCGCCAGGGTCTTGCAGATTCTGGAAGAGACCCACGGGGACCCAACAGACGTGGGGGAGTTGAGGACCCGGTTGTTTAGTCGGATGCAGGGGGAGGGGGAGACCATCACCCAGTATATGAACGCCCTCCAGGAGTTACACACCGTCATAGAAAGGAAGGATGGAAAGGGGGTGGGGCCCATTGACATTACCCTGCGTGACCTGCTAGTGACTGGACTCCGGGACCCGCTAATCAAGCAGGCGTTGCGGGAGCAGATCCGAGTGAACCCACATTTAGCCTACTCAGAGGTGGGGAGTCAGGCGCGGGTGCGAGAGCAAGAGCAGGGGATGACGGCTCCTGTGGGAAAGGTCCGGAGCATGGAGTCTTCCGTAAGTGTTGTCGAAGAACCCCAATGGATTGCGGAAATGAGACAAGAGATGAAAAGCATCCGGGGCGTGCTGGCCAAAGTAAACAAGAGAACGGAGCCCACACCCGGTCAGCCCAGCTACAATCCCAGGCCTGGGGGGCCTCGTAATACCCGGGGTGGCCGAGCCTCCCCGCCCCGGTGCTATGAGTGCGGGGAATTGGGTCACTTTGCCCGGGAGTGTCCGCAGCGAGGGAAATACCCACCTCGGCGGGCATTAAACTAGAGGGCTCCGGGCATGGGGGACGCCGTTCGGAGCCAGAAGCCGCAACAAGGGGTGGTGGAAGTCCCAAAGAACTGGTCACTACGTGCCCAATAGTATGGGCCGAAGTTGAGGGTCGTGCGGAGCGATGCCTGGTGGACACGGGGTCGCAAGTGACGACCATGCCGGCAGCGTACTTCCGGCAGCATTTCCCGGAAGCGGCCAGGCCCCAGTGGGGGCCCATGATACGACTAGTGGCTGCAAACCAACTGCCGGTACCTGTCGCTGGAGTGGTGTGGCTGCAAATGACCTTATGTGGTAAACTCCTCGGCCGCCGGGGAGTGGTCCTGACCCAAGGAGGGACTAATGACCGTCATCCAGTCATCTTGGGCATGAATGTACTGCGGGAGTTCGGCAATCTGCTCCTCAACGATTCCACGCAAGAGACCCTAAGTCAGTGGGGTTCTCGCATGGCCCAGGGGCAGGTCTTCCAGCGGTTGGTGCGGGAGGCGCGAGTGCTCCAGGAGTGTCAGGAGGGTGAGGCGCTGGGCAAGGTCATCGCACCGGCGACCCCTCCGCTTCTGCTCCCTCCGGGGCAGACAGTGGTGGCTCTGCCGATCCGTGCCCTAATACCACTGGAGGGCGTGGAGGTGCAGGTGGAGCCATGTTACTCAGAGCGCCTACACCCTGGCATCCTGGTGGCTCGCTCCCTGGCCACCGTGTGGGAAGGGACTGTCCTGTCTTGGTACGTTGTGTCAACCTGGAAGATCAAGATGTCACCCTGAAGCCCCGGGCCGAAATGGCCAAGCTGGTGAGGCCATTGGAGGAGATGCTGCCGGACCCCGCTGTCCAGCTGAGGGCGCAACCCGAAGACCCCTGGACAGTAGCGGTGCGGATCCAACAAGCTGCCACACCCTCGGCCCAAGAAAAAGGTAGGGTCATCCTGGAAAGAATGCGGGCTGAACTCTCCGGCCTAGCGCCGGCCCAGCTTCACCAAGTAGAGACACTTATTGGGCAATTTCACAGCGTCTTCGCCAGCCACGAGGATGACTTTGGATGTACCACAGCCATCATGCACGGGATCCCCACGGCAGGAGCAGCCCCCATCCGGGAGCAGTATCGGCAAATACCACCGCAGCTATATCAGGAAGTAAAGACTCTATTAGCCCAAATGCTCTGGAAGGGGGTCATACGGGAGAGCCAAAGCCCCTGGGCGGCCCCTATAGTCCTGGTTCAGAAGAAAGATGGCACGCTGCGTTTTTGCGTGGACTACCGGAAGTTAAACTCCTGCACCATCAAGGATTCATATCCATTGCCCCGCATCGAAGAGTCTCTGTCCGCTCTGGGGAACGCAACGTACTTTTCAACCCTTGACCTGGCCAGTGGGTACTGGCAGGTGCCGATGTCGGAAGAAGATGGGGCCAAGACGGCATTCATCCTTCCCATGGGACTGTTCGAGTTCAATCGAATGCCGTTTGGGCTGGCCAACGCCCCCGGAACTTTCCAGCGGCTGATGGAGCGGTGTCTAGGAGACCTCAACTTTGAAGCCACGTTGATCTACCTAGATGATATTATCATCTATTCCGCCACGTTTGAGGACCACCTGAAGCGGTTGGAACAGGTGCTCGGCCGGCTGCAAAAGTATGGGTTAAAGGTGAAGCCCCAGAAGTGCCAGCTGTTCCGCACCCAGATCGAGTACCTGGGGCACACCGTCTCGGCGGAGGGCATCCAACCCTCTCTGGGAAAGGTTGCTGCCATCCAGGGGTGGCCCACCCCCGAGACGGTGAAGGACGTGCGGGCCTTCTTGGGGTTGGCCGGCTACTACCGTCGGTTCGTGAAGAACTTTACATGCCGAGCTCGAGCCCTGCAAGACCTGTTCAAGGGGGCTCCCGCTGGGGTGAATGGACGGAAAATCCAGTGGCAGCAACCGCAAGAGGAAGCATTTCAAGATCTCAAGGCTGCTCTCTTGGACGCCCCAGTATTGGCATATGAGGATTTTTCGCTGCCGTTCATCCTACATACCGACGGGAGCCTCCAGGGACTAGGAGCTGTGTTGTCACAGGTGCAGAACGGCCGCGAGAAAGTGATCGCCTACGGTAGCCAGTCGCTGCACGACTCAGAATGCAACCCGGACAATTACAGCTCCTTTAAGCTCGAGCTCCTCGCGGTGGTGTGGGCAATGACGGAGCGGTTCGCAGAGTACCTGGCGGGCTCCGAGGTGGTAGTGCGGACCGATAACAACCCGCTAGCTCATCTGGAAAATGCCAAACTGGGGGCCCTCGAGCAACGGTGGGTAGCTCGGATGGCCAAATTCAATTATAAGATCATTTACAAACGGGGAGCTGAAAACGTACACGCCGACGCGCTCTCCAGAATCCGACACACTATCCCAGGGAGAAGTCGAGACGACGAGTTGGAAGCAGATGAGACACCGTTCGCCCTCCCCACTACCGCACCGGCAGTCCGCACTCATGAAGCGCCTCATCCAGGACCCCTAAGAGGGATGCTGGAACAGCCCCGTGACAACTGGATCCAGCAGCAACAGGAGGATACGGAAATTGGACTCCTGCGCCGATGGGTGGCCACCGGCAAATTGCCCACAGGCTCACAAAGGCAGACTTTAACCCAAGATATGTTGCTAATGTTACGCCAGTGGGAAAAGCTAACCATCAAAAAGGGACTCTTATATCGAAAAGCCTTGTCGTGAACCACGTCAGCTACAATATGGCAGGTGATCGTCCCCGGGGCCCGTCTCGACCAACTGGCCCGGGAAGCCCATGAGAAGGGGGCTCATTTTGGTGCACAAAAGACTTTACAATGGCTGCAGCAGATGGTGTATCACCCACGCTTACACGCTGCGGTAGAGGAAGTTTGTCGAACCTGCCGCCCGTGCGAGCTCTCTAAACCCCCCGCACAGCGGGCCCCGGTGCAAACTATTGTAACATCAGCCCCTCTGGAGCTTCTTACGGTGGACTATCTGACCATAGGTCCTGTCTCTCAGGGGTATGAACATTGCCTTGTTATGGTGGACCACTTCACCAAGTTTGCCGTAGTGACCCCCACTCGAGACCAAACAGCAGAGTCAGCCGCCTATGCGATTTGCAATAACTTTATTCAAGTGTACGGTTGTCCACAACGAATACATTCGGACCAAGGGGCGTGCTTCCTAGGAAGAGTCATGGTATTTACGGTATTGATAAATCATGGACTACGCCATACCACCCGCAGGGAAACGGAGCCTGCGAACGATTCAATCGAATGCTAATCCAAATGCTGCACACCCTGGAGAGCGACCGCAAGGCCCACTGGCCTGAATATGTCCCTGTGCTGGTGTGGGTATATAATAACCGGGTGCACCGAGTGACTGGTTACACCCCCTACTCATTGCTGTTTGGACGGGAAGGCAAAGGAATCACAGAAGTGGAGTTAAACCCGGAGGAACTTCTACCCTGGACCGGAGTATCCTCGTGGGTCCGAAACCACCGGCACCGGCTGCAGACCCTCCACCAAATCGTTCATACAAAGCTCCAGGATCTAGAACACCCGGGGGCAGCACTGCCCCCACCGATTGACTTCCGAGCTGGAGATCGGGTACTCTTACTAGATCAGCGCCCCCAAAACAAATTAGAATCACGGTGGGAGGAGAGCCCGTACAAGGTGTTGCGCCGGATAAGCCCCGACGGGCCTGTGTACGAAATACAATCGGAAAGAGATGGTACACCTCTCACTCGTACTGTGCACCGAAATATGTTGCGGCCCTGTGCGTCCACTGATCCCATGCGACCCGAGCCGATCACTCAGGCCCCCGACCCCCCGCCATCGGTCTGGGACCTGGAGAACGAAGAAGACTTCCCAGCCACATCCGCAGGGCCTCCAAGTAGTAACATTATAGCAGACCCAGTCAGCCTGCCAGAATCGACCCATCCACCACCCTCCACCACCCCAGAAAGCTCCACCCCGGCCAAACTTAGACGCTCCGAGCGGTCAACAGCTGGCAAACCCCCTGAACGTTACCAACAGGACCAGTTCGTATGGCGACAAGAACTGTCATTTCCAAAGACTAACTCGAGTCTACGAAAGCCCTCGCCCGAGGACTGGTGAGCATACAGGGTGGGGGAATGTGGGAGAGAGGGTCCCCGTCGAGTGTCCGGGTCGGCGGTTGGTGCACTAGGGATGGAGATTGTCAGGGACAGAAGGGTAATAGTTGGGAAAGATAGACAAGAGGATGCAGTACCTAGAAATAACCACAAGATGGCAGGGGGTAGTGGTTCAGGACTCAACAGCAACTTAGAGATAGGAACCCAGAAGGGGAATTCCCGGGACAATGAGTCAGCAGACAGACACGGAGGCAGCTGGAGACGGTGGGAGCGACTGTCAGCAAGTGTAGATTACCAGGGTGAGACGAGACACTTACTGAGGACTTTAGGGGGACAGCACCAAGACAAGCAGCCGAGACCTGCCTCCACGCTCCAGCCCGTGGTCGCTGCCGCCTCCACACTTCAGCCAGCGGCTGCAGCCTACCCGCGGTCACCCGCAGCCGCTGCCTCCACGCTCCAGCCCGCCGCAGCCGCCCCACTCCCACCAGTGGCCGCAGCTGGTACAGTGCTGTTGGCGGCCACTGCCCCACCCTGGTCCACACCAGGGGTCGTCCTCTGCTGGTCGCGAACTCCCCATCGCAGCCGTTAGCTGCGCTGGTGGCCTGCCATTTGCCACCCCTCACCACCGCCGCTTTCCCCAGTCCGGGGACTGCGGCCTATCCAGCCAAGGACTCCGCCGAGGCCCACGGGGCCCCCGTGTCATCAACGCGCCGGAATGCGCAAAGCTTTCGTCAACGTCTCAACAACTGGGCCCAGCAACTCTTCTGTCGAAAGGTCAGCAGAACGACAAGGGATGTCGGGACAGCTAAGTAGACTTTAGACTTAAGGACCCGTAGTCGGCCACACCGCGGCCCTATAGTGACCGGCCGTTGCCGGGAGTAGTCGTGTTCTACATTACCATGTTTGCTTGTTTAGAGCCCCTGCGTGGGCAACCTGTGTTTTCCCTGTTTTGGTGATCAGGCTGTGACTGAGGGAAGTCCCCTCAAGTCCCATAAATGAATCTTTAAAAAGCACCGTAGTTGTCTCGTGACAAGACGCTGCATCCTCCGTACCTGCTAGTACCACATGCGTACCAAGGGTAGGGGTTTCTTAATGAGTTAGTCACCAGAGACATTCATACGTGCATACATCACTCTCTCCACATAGTCTGTAAATACAGTCTATCCTAGCGCATGGCCGAGTGGCCATGCGAACCTTTTATAGCCGCAAGCGTCCGGGACCTTCCTGACTCCTCGGATGGGCCAATCCGAACAGGAGGAGGACCTGAGCACGTGACCTTCGATCTCCAATGGGAGATCACTCCACGGGCATGCTCAGTGGCCCGACATGGGGACTTAGTCTCTGGAGAATCTCGCTGCTGAGCAGCATGTATTGCCATAGCTGTGCCAGAGGTGGCAGCAGCAAGCAAACCCATGGAGCTGGTCTGGGCAGAGCGCCTGGACCGATGAGTTTGCTGAGCAACCTCCTCTGCAGCTGGAGAGGAATGAGAGACTGCTGGAAGTAAGGCTCGGGATTCTCGCTGTGCAGCAACAGAAATCCGACACCTAACACCAAGTCTAGAAGACCCGCTCCTTTAAATTGGGCATAGTTTTTAATCGGGCCTTCCTCCACGTCTCATCATTCGCTGCCACTAGATCACCAGTGTTAACGTGTTCCGTGCTGCTACCGCTATTGTCAAAATCCTAACAAGGGTGGGTGTTTTGGCTGGGTGTTAAATACTTGTTATGGAAAAGGTTGAGGTGTACCCCACAGGGGAACATGTTTACCAGCCAACACACTTAGTGTTTGGGCATTACAAGTCTAGGAGACCCGCTCATTTTTAATGGGACATTTTTTGTTAAGAGGCCCTCTTCTATGTTTCTTCCAAGGGGGGATTGGGGTTATTGGGGTGCATATGACTTGGTAGCAGGGCAGGCCTTGCCATTCAATGCAATATTTTTTATGGAAGCCATCCTGGACATCTCATGAAAGGGGTATTGGGCCTTGCAGTCAATGCATAAGAAAACAGAATGGGAGTACAAAATGAATAATGTGAAGTGGATTTTACTGTGCCCATCCAGGATGTGGGTTCAAAGGCTTTTTGAGGTGCACATGACTTGGTAGCAGGGCAGGCCTTGCTGTCATTGCATAAGAAAACAGAATGGGAGTAAAAAATGAATAATGTGAAGTGGATTTTCCTGGGCCCATCCACTATGTGGGTTCAAAGGTTTATTGGGGTGCATATAACTTGGTAGCAGAGCAGACCTTGCATTCAATGCAACATTTTTTATGGAAGCCATCCTGGACATCTCGTGAAAAGGGTATTGGGGTGCGTCGTAATTCTTGGCAGCCCATCCATTCACTGCATAGGCTATAACAGTTTAGGATACCCACTGTTAAAAAATGGCCCTTTAAGCAGATTAATGCTGCCTGATGCCCCTGTAGAAATAGGCTCTGTGTTTTTTAGGAGTCCCTCCACATGGCCAGCTAGGGTTGGTAAATGTTACAATGACATTTCCCAGTGAATGCATTTGTTTTGGTTGAAAGCAATGTTAAAGTTGAAAAACGCTTCAAAAATGCTGCGTCTGAGCATAGCCCAAGTGGTGGAGGAGCATTTTGGTTTGGGGTTATTTATTTTGCCTTATATAAGTCATTAACCTGGAAAGGATGTACCTTAACATATTTCCCAGCAAACTCCGTTTTGGTATGTTTTTGGTGCACCAGTAAACATGGCATGAAACTCTGACAACATTGTTTAAAGCTGTGAACTAGGAGTCAGGAATGCTTCCAGGGGTGATCCCCATGATGTCCCCGTGTCATTTGAGCAGTGTTTCTGTAGCAGAGTGTACCTTTTGAGAATGACCACCGATACCTTCAGAGAACTTCACTGAGCAAGTTATCTTGAGTAAACAGTATTTACTTCATATAGGTGAACATGAGATAAGAATTCAGAAGCACACAGCCCGTGCTGCTGGCATAATACACTCAAAAGAGAAAGTAAAAGTAACAACAACAAGAGAGCTTCCCTCCCCACAATACAGCAAACATATAACTTCACACTATCACCATCTGCTGTCAGGCTAGTGTAAAGTCCTCCCTTCACTTATAATAAGTCCTGATCTGCTGCATATGTCAGCAGTTTCCATCATTTTCAGACGTTTTTAAACCTTAAAAGAACCTCCGGGGGGATTGCAGTAAAAATGCTCGGGTCTCCCCTAGACTTACATTGGCCTCGCTGTTCTGTCTGAGTACCCGAGTATTCCAATTTGCTTGACCCGAACAACGAGCAACCGAGCATTTTAGTGCTCGCCATCACTATTATTTAGTTTACTTTTGTACCCTTTCCCCGGCTACCTCCCTGTGAGGAGTTCCTCACTGTTAAATAATTAAATATAGTTAAACTCTGCTCTGCAGCATTTGTATTGCTGCATCCCAGCACCTGCATATTACATTTGCAGCAGGTTTGCTTCCAGTAGAAAACATCTTCATTCCTACTTATTAACAATCCATTAAAAAAGAGTACCATTAGTATAAGGCCGGGGTCAGACTTGCGAGAAACTCGGACGAGTCTTGCAAGTCAATACCCGGCACTGCTGCCGTTACTCGGAATGGAGCATTCAGTTACATAGAAATACATGCAGCAGAACGCTCAGATCCGAGTGCCGGAGGCAGTGCTGGGTATTGACGTTCGAGACTTATCCGAGTTTCTTGCAAGTCTGACTCCGGCCTTAGCCTAAGTCTGATCACGCAAACCTTTACCCATGACTGAATTTGTGAATGTGAACAAAATCTATTTAAGACCAAAAGCCTGTCTCAAAAGGTGTATTTAGACAGGGCAAGAATTGATGAACAAGGGTTCATAAGAACACGCGTTCCAAATTATCCACCTATTGTTAGGAGTGGAGGAAGACACTAAATAAAAAATAAATAAAGTGCCTTTGCCACCCGGGGTCCACCGTGCGGTGGATGGAAAAACCGCTGCTAGAGAGGCAGAGCACAAGGCGGTAATGTGCACAAGGGTTAGACGGCACCCAGTGCACAAAAGCAAGCTCTGTTATACTCACAGAGCTGCAGGCAAATAAGCTCAAATTAAACGCTGAGTCTGTTCAGAGTCACAGACACACAGCGATATAGTCGGCGGTATTCGCGGTCACAGGAGTAGCCTTAAACAGCAGGACTACTCCGTCTAGACCTACCATCAAATAAGGTGCGAAGCGTCGCAACCGTGGACGCAGAGAAAGCTGCAACTGCAGCGCGGCAAGAACTGAGCCGCTGGCAAGGTGCTGCAATAACGCTGGCGCAATGCAGACGCTAAGCTGCTGAGCAAGATGGAGCATATGCGCGCTGGCACTAGTGCTGCTACTGGCTGAACGCAAACACTCACACAATCGTATTATCAGAGGGAAGGAGTTTCTTAATAAGTCAATCACCAGTCCAAGCATCCATCACCATACATACAGCAGCAAGTATGAAATACTAGCGCATGGCGGAACAGCCATGCGCGCTTCCCTTCCGGAAGGCTCCAGGAGGAGCCAATAGGATTAGACACTGGACCTGAGCATGTGACTCCCGAACTCCAATGGGAGGTCGTCCCATGAGCATGCTCAGTGGAGGGAACAGAGGACTTAGCCTCTGGAGAGAGTTGCCGCAAGGCACTCTCCTCTGCAATCTCCTCTACCGCAGATGAAACGCAGGAGACTGCAGCATGTAGGGGGTCTAGATTTCATCATAGGGAAGGAAGAAATCAGACTCCTAACACCTATGTAAACAATACAGTAAACGAGCTCCAACTGACTTGTATGTAGAGTAGCGTGGGGTGAAAAAGGAATCTGGTACATCCATGCAAAATATATGAGGAAAAAAATCTTTAGAATTCATGGATTTTTTAGATTTTTTTCTAATACATTTCAGATGAATGTGTTGGATTCCTTTTTCACCCCACTCTACTCTATACTGGTTGTGCGATACCAGCAGGATTGGCACCGGTCCGATACTGGTTCTTGGATTATGGTTGAATGGCTGACTGCTTGGTGAGCTTTCATTCTCCCATTTTTCTCTCTTCTGACTTGTATGTAATCAAATGGCAGTAGTCAATGGGTCTAAAAACATCTACATCCCATCTAAGAACACCTTAAACCAGGGGTCCTAAAACTTTTTAAACAGGAGGCCAGTTCACTGTCCCTCAAACCATTGGAGGGCCGGAATATACCATAGTTTAAAACAAACTATGAACAAATTCCTATGCACACTGCACATATCTTATTTTATGATACAAAGATCATGTCACTACTCAGTGGCACATAGATCAAGAGTGAAACGATTTTGAATAAAAACTCAATTTTTATTAAAGAATAAACAAACATATATACCCGTTGCCTCAAACCACAAAATACAAAATACATGAGCAAGAAGCACAGCAATAACAGAGGGATACATAATTTGCATTATCCCTATATACCATATTTTTGTTCATATAAATATTTTTATAGAAACCAATTGCACAGACCTATTGTAATATAAATTATTTCAGAAAAGAGCTACTAATATCCTCCACAGTACAGAAAGAAAAAATTGCTGGGTAAAATGCTCAATACAAAAAGGTCTTCATATATTCAAGAAAATATTATAGCAACCATAAATAGGTAAACAAAAAATCATTGTGCAAAAATATATTCCTATATAATAGTGCCATATAGTACTAATGCCACATGGAGGAGATAGGTTTTTATACCCAATTAATTTAAATAAAAAATGCCGATATCACAGATATTTCTCCTGCCACGGAATTCACTAAGTAAATACACTTACACAAGTGTCATTGGTATAAAAAACCACCGGCTAAATTGCCATATCTTCCCATGTCCACATGAATGATTAATCCCAGTAAACAATTGAAAAAGGACAGACACATATTACCTGAGCCTATAAAGTTCTCCTGGACACCATTGTACGCTGTCTCCCCGCACCCCGACGCGCGTTTCGCCTGTGCTTCTTCCTGGGGGTGTCACCCATATGGACAAGGGAAGATATGGTTTTATATTGAATATTGATTTATTCGATCCCCATACTTTTTTGTCTGCATAGTGATTTGCTCTGTCATATAATTGTATTTTAATCTTGATTTAATAAAATGCACTGATTTTATTTAAAAAAAAACTCATGGATCCTTTTTGCTTGAAGTAGCTCAAATGGTGTTGTGGTTTTCACAGTTGTATAAGAGTTCTGAGATTGATTATCATTCCATGATCTATGGGAATTTTGAAGGTCTATTTTGAAGGTCTAATAGAGTATTTCAGATGTTTGACTTTGATATATGATCAGGTCCTAAAATGGACACTGTACACATATCTGTGTTTTGTAGTTTGGACTCGCACCGCCAAGCATGGACTGGCCGAGAGTCTCCTGACCTAAACTCAACAGCCTTGTATATGGATCACACAGCAGTGGCAGCCAATCTTGCCAGAAGAGGGGGGATAAGAGTGTGTTCTGATACTGTGTGTGCTTGTACTTACCGGACTCTAGCAGTGTCAGAGTGTGCTTACTCTCATCCTCCTCTCCTTTTAGCATTGTCCGCATGTTACTGTGTGATCCAGTGTGTAATGAACAGCCACTGCAAATAAGAGAGGCGATGAGAGCATTCTCTGATACTGAGTGTGTATGCACTCAATAGGCTACAGCAGTGACAGTGTGTGCTCATTCTCATCCTTCTGTCCTTTTAGCATCGTCCGTCCATTAATATGTGATCCTCTGTGTAATGAGCAATGCTGCCAGGAGAGGGGGCTAAGAGCATACCAGTGTAAGCAGGTTGCGGGATGCAGTGACAGGCAGAAGGCAGAGCAAGGGTTAACCAGTTGAACATCTTTAATTTAACAGGGGATGAACTCCTCGCAGGGAGATGAAGGGTTAAATGGGAGAATAGCAGCTCAATTATAAAGGATATGAAGAGTCGATAAAAAAATGACAGCAGTTCTTTGGTACACTTAGCATGCCGGGGATCTTTCAGGTTACAGGCACTGCATGGGGGGTTGATAGTGCCAACAACGGCTAGCGCAGCGTGGTCCAAGGAGATTCTGTTGGCAGCAGCGGTCTGTCCTCTGGCAGCACCGGTCGGTCTCCGGCACCTTCCACTGAGCCCCTAGTCCATGAGCATATGCGGCCGGAACAAACAAGGCCGCAACACTTTCAGTGCTCACCGAGGATGAGCAGGAATATGTTGGTAGCGTGGGGAACAAGCATGTATCAGGTTCCCAGTTCTCCCTCTGAGGCACATGCACTGTACTCACGGTTGCGGCACACACGGCACTCCGCTCTCTGCTAACTACCGGCAATACTGCGCTTCTCCCTCTGTAGTCCCTGCTGCTGTCGTTGGGAGTCCCAGGACACAGGCCGGCGCAGTCCTGTAGCTCAAGGGATGGAGCACATCTTTCTCTGCTGTGCGCTGCCTGCTCTCACCAACACTGACTGTTTCCATGCACGCTGTGGCTGTAACTGCTTAGCCACATCCCCTGCTTCCAAGTGGAAAGGTCTGTCTGGTCTCTTACTCTTTCCCCCGAACAACAGAGGAGACAGCCCCGACAGTTCCGGAACAAGACAGGTACCCACGGCCCGGTTCGCCTCCTTACACTCCCCCCTATCCTTTAGCTCGCCATTCCAGGAGAGAGAGTTCCTACAGCAAACGTTGACATTTCTCCATTTCTTGGATGATTCATTGTCAAATAAATTGATCTTGTTCGTAACGGTTGGGTGGTACTCCAGCTATGTTCCAGTCTGTGTGACGTAAATCTGGTTGAGTAGTGGAGTCAGGTTGAGGGGGTGAGGGCGGGGACGCGCTCAGATTCAATGGAACAGTCAACTCGGGAGGTTCAGGCTCCTGTGCCTCTTCTGAGTCGATAAGTGGCGGGACAGAGAATTATTCTTCACTGTCGACAACTGTGGAAGGGAGTGTTTTGGGGATGTTTCACTCTCTCTCCAATTGGTCGAGGTCTCGTGAGAGACAATATTTCAACTGACAGAGTCATGTGAGGGCTTGGTTTTTGCGGGACAAGCTGATGTTTTTATTGGTACCATTTTCGGGCACATGACATTTTTTGATCACTTTCTATTCTGATTTTTGGGAGACAGAATGAAGAAAAAATATCAGCAATTCAGGAATTGCGTTTTGTTTCTGTTTTGTTTCTTTGAACCGTTCCATGTGTAGTATACCTTGGTAAGACAGCTTTAGGCTGTGTGCCCACGTTGCGTTTTTTTAAGCATTTTTGATGCATTTTTCGGGGTCAAACCTCATCAAAAACGCTTAAAAGAAGCATCCCATTCATTTTAATGCATTTTGGCCTTTTTTTACCGCTAAGGAAACGCTTAGTGGTAAAAAACGCAGCATGTTCATTAATTTCCACTTAGGTCCGCGGTTTTGGCTATTTAATATAGTCCAAAAGACGCGCGGAAAAAACGCATCAAAAATGCTAGTTTTTTGCGCAAAAAACGTGCAGAAAAAACGTGCGTTTTCTGGGAAGGAGACCCATTTCCTGAGTGTTTAAAAACGCTAACGTAGGCACATAGCCTTATTCTTCAGGACAGTACAATTATAGCAACACCTCATTGATTTTTTTTATGTTTTGGCGCTTTTACACAATAAAAACTAATTTATAGGAAAAATAATTATTTTTGTATCACTTTATTCTGAGAGCTATAACTTTTTTATTTTCCTGCTGATGGAGCTGTATGGCAGCTTGTATTTTGCGGGACAAGATGATGTTTTCAGAGGTACCATTTTTATTTACATCTGTCTTTTTATTGCACTTTATGTTTGGTGGTATGATGATAAAGCATTGTTTTTTGCCTTGTTTTTTATTTATTTTTTTTCACAGTGAAGGGGTTATCTAATGGGACAGTTTTATAGAGCAGGTTGTTACAGACGCGGTGATACCAAATATGTGTGCTTTTAATTTTTTTTATTATTTACATAAATAAATGTATTTATTGGAAACATTTTTTTTCTTTATTTAGGGATTTTTTAATAAATATTTTTACACTTTGTAATTTTTTTTTTTTACTTTTTTACATTGTCCCAATATTGGACATCACTATGTAATGTCAGATCACTGACAGGCTACAAAAATCAATCCTCAGTCATCAGCTTTCCCTCTGCTTGTTCCAAAAATTGCACGGGAGCTCACGCCACTTTTGTTCGAAAAATAATCTTTTATTAATTAAATACATGTACAGAAAGCTGCACACACTGTACTAATTGTATATGTCACAGATATCCATATATCTACCTATTCTATGTGTATTTTCTGTATGTAATCCATCTCTTCTATCCTGTCAGCTCCTGCTGTGATTTCACACTACTGTGACGGCAAATTTGCCAGATTTTCTTCTATCTATCTATCTATCTATCTATCTATCTATCTATCTATCTATCTATCTATCTATCCATCTATCTAATATAAATACATATATATATGTGTGTGTGTCACTGATGTGTATATATGTATTCTATGTGTATATATCTATTCTATTTAACCTGTCACTCTGTGATATTACTGTATGCAGCACATGAATTGCCAGCTTTTCAAAGGACACCGGTGTGTAGAAATTGGACAGGACTCACATGGTCGAAGTGCTGTGCCATTTTTTTCTCGCACCCATAGACTTGCATTGGCGAGTTTCGGCCGAATCTCGGTGCCAATCACAGACTGCTGCGATTTTACACGCACACCAAATACGCCTGAGAAAATAAACTCTGATGTGAGCTGCCCCATAGATTATTAACACTGGGCCGTATGCTATGTGATGTTTTCTCGCATAGCACTCGCCTGTATTCTATGGTAGTGTGTGACACCAGCCTTACAGAGAGAAACGATGCTCCGCAGATCTGTGAGATGGCAATGAATGAAGGCACGTCCCCTGCAGAATCAGAAAGTGTAGGAAACACCCATAGTTCCATTTTTTGCTGCTACAGGAGAACCATGCCTCGCACACAGTGGATTAGTGAGACCCCCAGTGCTCATGAGTTTGCAGCCAGTTCTTGGGTGAATGCAAACAAAAAAAATTCTATGAAGTAATTTGATCATTAGACCCTTTCCTATGACTTTAAATAAATGTACAGTCACTTGCAAATAAATATGTAGTAAATTAGTGTTGCCAACTAGCTGTAAAAAGACCTCTTTTCTTCCCTTATGAGATGAACCATGCAGGTACGTTCTTGAGGGTATCTGAACCATGCAGGTACGTTCTTGAGGGTATCTGAAAAACATTTTGATTTTGATGTTTGACTGAAGTCAAGTATCAGGTATCTGGTATCAGACTCATTCATTGAAATCACACAGCTAACAGTTACACCACATGTTTAAATCGACAGTCACATAAGCAAAGAGAAGACTGCTATCTTTCAGTTGACAGTATAGCACACTGGTTAAGTGTGCAGGCTTATAAACAAAAGACTAGGAGTCCAAATCCCAGCAATAGATCTTTTCTTTATTATTTTAAACCAAAACTATGTGTGATGCAGATGCTTCACTCTTAGGCTATAGATTTTATTACAAGTCAGGAAGATAATAAGAATGTTAGATATTGAAAGTGGAACAGGATTGGAGTTGGTGTGGTAACCTGCATAATTCTAAAAAATAAAAAAAAACATGTGACTTGAACTCAGAAAAAGTTTCACTCTAGAGACAGCAGCCAGCCACCTTACCATTGTACTACTAGGTCAAACTCTCAGTGAGTGGAAAAATCATTTGGATTTTCATTTTGACATATGATATGTGACTTTCTTCACTCATCAAAGTGAAACATCTCTGGAGTTTGTGTGCCAGGAAGCAGAAGTTAGAAAACAAAGCTTACTTACACTGGGGCTTGAACTCACATTTTCT